>NC_091715.1:54825000-56075000 GCF_041296265.1 Equus caballus
CAGTTTCTTTGCAGGCCTGATCTGGCTGAAGTAGGACTTCTGCTCTGGGTGTGCTACATTGCCCTAGAGCTGAAAGGCACAACGTGCAGGCTTCTTTCCAAAGGGCGAGTTGGGCCCCACAGCATCTTGCTTCCAGCTCTTTGGGAAGCTTAGAAACAACTCGCTCTGCTCAGTGCTCTTACACCGTAGTGGGAACATCTCTTCCAAAGGCCTGTGAAACGCAGTTTCTTTGCAGGCCTGATCTGGCTGAAGTAGGAGTTCTGCTCTGGGTGTGCTACATTGCCCTAGAGCTGAAAGGCACAACGTGCAGGCTTCTTTCCAAAGGGCGAGTTGGGCCCCACAGCATCTTGCTTCCAGCTCTTTGGGAAGCTAAGAAACAACTCGCTCTGCACAGTGCTCTTACAGCCTACCGGGAGCATCTCTTCCAAAGGCCTGTGAAACGCAGTTTCTTTGCAGGCCTGATCTGGCTGAAGTAGGACTTCTGCTCTGGGTGTGCTACATTGCCCTAGAGCTGAAACGCAGAACGTGCAGGCTTCTTTCCAAAGGGCGAGTTGGGCCCCACAGCATCTTGCTTCCAGCTCTTTGGGAAGCTAAGAAACAACTCGCTCTGCACAGTGCTCTTACAGCCTACCAGGAACATCTCTTCCAAAGGCCTGTGAAACGCAGTTTCTTTGCAGGCCTGATCTGGCTGAAGTAGGACTTCTGCTCTGGGTGTGCTACATTGCCCTAGAGCTGAAAGGCACAACGTGCAGGCTTCTTTCCAAAGGGCGATTTGGGCCCCAAAGCATCTTGCTTCCAGCTCCTTTGGAAGCTAAGAAACAACTCGCTCTGCACTCCTCTCTTACAGCCATCCTGCAACATCTCCTGCAAATGCCTTTGGAACGCAGTTTCTTTGCAGGCCTGATCTGGCAGAAGTAGAACTTCTGCTCTGGGTGTGCTACATTGCCCTAGAGCTGAAAGGCACAACGTGCAGGCTGCTTTCCAAAGGGCGAGTTGGGCCCCACAGCATCTTGCTTCCAGCTCTTTGGGAAGCTAAGAAACAACTCGCTCTGCACAGTGCTCTTACAGCCTACCGGGAACATCTCTTCCAAAGGCCTGTGAAACGCAGTTTCTTTGCAGGCCTGATCTGGCAGAAGTAGGACTTCTGCTCTGGGTGTGCTACATTGCCCTAGAGCTGAAAGGCACAACGTGCAGGCTTCTTTCCAAAGGGCGAGTTGGGCCCCACAGCATCTTGCTTCCAGCTCTTTGGGAAGCTAAGAAACAACTCGCTCTGCACAGTGCTCTTACAGCCTACCGGGAACATCTCTTCCAAAGGCCTGTGAAACGCAGTTTCTTTGCAGGCCTGATCTGGCTGAAGTAGGACTTCTGCTCTGGGCGTGCTACATTGCCCTAGAGCTGAAAGGCACAACGTGCAGGCTTCTTTCCAAAGGGCGAGTTGGGCCCCAAAGCATCTTGCTTCCAGCTCTTTGGGAAGCTAAGAAACAACTCGCTCTGCACAGTGCTCTTACAGCCTACCGGGAACATCTCTTCCAAAGGCCTGTGAAACACAGTTTCTTTACAGGCCTGATCTGGCTGAAGTAGGACTTCTGCTCTGGGTGTGCTACATTGCCCTAGAGCTGAAAGGCACAACGTGCAGGCTTCTTTCCAAAGGGCGAGTTGGGCCCCACAGCATCTTCCTTCCAGCTCTTTGGGAAGCTAAGAAACAACTCGCTCTGCACAGTGCTCTTAGAGCCTACCGGGAACATCTCTTCCAAAGGCCTGTGAAACGCAGTTTCTTTGCAGGCCTGATCTGGCTGAAGTAGGACTTCTGCTCTGGGTGTGCTACATTGCCCTAGAGCTGAAAGGCACAACGTGCAGGCTTCTTTCCAAAGGGCGAGTTGGGCCCCACAGCATCTTGCTTCCAGCTCTTTGGGAAGCTAAGAAACAACTCGCTCTGCACAGTGCTCTTACAGCCTACCGGGAACATCTCGTCCAAAGGCCTGTGAAACGCAGTTTCTTTGCAGGCCTGATCTGGCAGAAGTAGGACTTCTGCTCTGGGTGTGCTACATTGCCCTAGAGCTGAAAGGCACAACGTGCAGGCTTCTTTCGAAAGGGCGAGTTGGGCCCCACAGCATCTTGCTTCCAGCTCTTTGGGAAGCTAAGAAACAACTCGCTCTGCACAGTGCTCTTACAGCCTACCGGGAGCATCTCTTCCAAAGGCCTGTGAAACGCAGTTTCTTTGCAGGCCTGATCTGGCTGAAGTAGGAGTTCTGCTCTGGGTGTGCTACATTGCCCTAGAGCTGAAAGGCACAACGTGCAGGCTTCTTTCCAAAGGGCGAGTTGGGCCCCACAGCATCTTGCTTCCAGCTCTTTGGGAAGCTAAGAAACAACTCGCTCTGCACAGTGCTCTTACAGCCTACCGGGAACATCTCTTCCAAAGGCCTGTGAAACGCAGTTTCTTTGCAGTCCTGATCTGGCTGAAGTAGGACTTCTGCTCTGGGTGTGCTACATTGCCCTAGAGCTGAAACGCACAACGTGCAGGCTTCTTTCCAAAGGGCGAGTTTGGCCCCACAGCATCTTGCTTCCAGCTCTTTGGGAAGCTAAGAAACAACTCGCTCTGCACAGTGCTCTTACAGCCTACCAGGAACATCTCTTCCAAAGGCCTGTGAAACGCAGTTTCTTTGCAGGCCTGATCTGGCTGAAGTAGGACTTCTGCTCTGGGTGTGCTACATTGCCCTAGAGCTGAAAGGCACAACGTGCAGGCTTCTTTCCAAAGGGCGATTTGGGCCCCAAAGCATCTTGCTTCCAGCTCCTTTGGAAGCTAAGAAACAACTCGCTCTGCACTCCTCTCTTACAGCCATCCTGCAACATCTCCTGCAAATGCCTTTGGAACGCAGTTTCTTTGCAGGCATGATCTGGCAGAAGTAGAACTTCTGCTCTGGGTGTGCTACATTGCCCTAGAGCTGAAAGGCACAACGTGCAGGCTGCTTTCCAAAGGGCGAGTTGGGCCCCACAGCATCTTGCTTCCAGCTCTTTGGGAAGCTAAGAAACAACTCGCTCTGCACAGTGCTCTTACAGCCTACCGGGAACATCTCTTCCAAAGGCCTGTGAAACGCAGTTTCTTTGCAGGCCTGATCTGGCAGAAGTCGGACTTCTGCTCTGGGTGTGCTACATTGCCCTAGAGCTGAAAGGCACAACGTGCAGGCTTCTTTCCAAAGGGCGAGTTGGGCCCCACAGCATCTTGCTTCCAGCTCTTTGGGAAGCTAAGAAACAACTCGCTCTGCACAGTGCTCTTACAGCCTACCGGGAACATCTCTTCCAAAGGCCTGTGAAACGCAGTTTCTTTGCAGGCCTGATCTGGCTGAAGTAGGACTTCTGCTCTGGGTGTGCTACATTGCCCTAGAGCTGAAAGGCACAACGTGCAGGCTTCTTTCCAAAGGGCGAGTTGGGCCCCAAAGCATCTTGCTTACAGCTCTTTGGGAAGCTAAGAAACAACTCGCTCTGCACAGTGCTCTTACAGCCTACCGGGAACATCTCTTCCAAAGGCCTGTGAAACGCCGTTTCTATGCAGGCCTGATTTGGCTGAAGTAGGACTTCTGCTCTGGGTGTGCTACATTGCCCTAGAGCTGAAAGGCACAACGTGCAGGCTTCTTTCCAAAGGGCGAGTTGGGCCCCACAGCATCTTGCTTCCAGCTCTTTGGGAAGCTAAGAAACAACTCGCTCTGCACAGTGCTCTTACAGCCTAGTGGGAACATGTCTTCCAAAGGCCTGTGAAACGCAGTTTCTTTGCAGGCCTGATCTGGCTGAAGTAGGACTTCTGCTCTGGGTGTGCTACATTGCCCTAGAGCTGAAAGGCACAACGTGCAGGCTTCTTTCCAAAGGGCGAGTTGGGCCCCACAGCATCTTGCTTCCAGCTCTTTGGGAAGCTAAGAAACAACTCGCTCTGCACAGTGCTCTTACAGCCTACCGGGAGCATCTCTTCCAAAGGCCTGTGAAACGCAGTTTCTTTGCAGTCCTGATCTGGCTGAAGTAGGACTTCTGCTCTGGGTGTGATACATTGCCCTAGAGCTGAAACGCACAACGTGCAGGCTTCTTTCCAAAGGGCGAGTTTGGCCCCACAGCATCTTGCTTCCAGCTCTTTGGGAAGCTAAGAAACAACTCGCTCTGCACAGTGCTCTTACAGCCTACCAGGAACATCTCTTCCAAGGGCCTGTGAAACGCAGTTTCTTTGCAGGCCTGATCTGGCTGAAGTAGGACTTCTGCTCTGGGTGTGCTACATTGCCCTAGAGCTGAAAGGCACAACGTGCAGGCTTCTTTCCAAAGGGCGATTTGGGCCCCAAAGCATCTTGCTTCCAGCTCCTTTGGAAGCTAAGAAACAACTCGCTCTGCACTCCTCTCTTACAGCCATCCTGCAACATCTCCTGCAAATGCCTTTGGAACGCAGTTTCTTTGCAGGCATGATCTGGCAGAAGTAGAACTTCTGCTCTGGGTGTGCTACATTGCCCTAGAGCTGAAAGGCACAACGTGCAGGCTGCTTTCCAAAGGGCGAGTTGGGCCCCACAGCATCTTGCTTCCAGCTCTTTGGGAAGCTAAGAAACAACTCGCTCTGCACAGTGCTCTTACAGCCTACCGGGAACATGTCTTCCAAAGGCCTGTGAAACGCAGTTTCTTTGCAGGCCTGATCTGGCTGAAGTAGGACTTCTGCTCTGGGTGTGCTACTTTGCCCTAGAGCTGAAAGGCACAACGTGCAGGCTTCTTTCCAAAGGGCGAGTTGGGCCCCACAGCATCTTGCTTCCAGCTCTTTGGGAAGCTAAGAAACAACTCGCTCTGCACAGTGCTCTTACAGCCTCGTGGGAACATCTCTTCCAAAGGCCTGTGAAACGCAGTTTCTTTGCAGGCCTGATCTGGCTGAAGTAGGACTTCTGCTCTGGGTGTGCTACTTTGCCCTAGAGCTGAAAGGCACAACGTGCAGGCTTCTTTCCAAAGGGCGAGTTGGGCCCCACAGCATCTTGCTTCCAGCTCTTTGCGAAGCTAAGAAACAACTCGCTCGGCACAGTGCTCTTACAGCCTACCGGGAACATGTCTTCCAAAGGCTTGTGAAACGCAGTTTCTTTGCAGGCCTGATCTGGCTGAAGTAGGACTTCTGCTCTGGGTGTGCTACTTTGCCCTAGAGCTGAAAGGCACAACGTGCAGGCTTCTTTCCAAAGGGCGAGTTGGGCCCCACAGCATCTTGCTTCCAGCTCTTTGGGAAGCTAAGAAACAACTCGCTCTGCACAGTGCTCTTACAGCCTAGTGGGAACATGTCTTCCAAAGGCCTGTGAAACGCAGTTTCTTTGAAGGCCTGATCTGGCTCAAGTAGGACTTCTGCTCTGGGTGTGCTACTTTGCCCTAGAGCTGAAAGGCACAACGTGCAGGCTTCTTTCCAAAGGGCGAGTTGGGCCCCACAGCATCTTGCTTCCAGCTCTTTGGGAAGCTAAGAAACAACTCGCTCGGCACAGTGCTCTTACAGCCTAGTGGGAACATGTCTTCCAAAGGCCTGTGAAACGCAGTTTCTTTGCAGGCCTGATCTGGCTGAAGTAGGACTTCTGCTCTGGGTGTGCTACTTTGCCCTAGAGCTGAAAGGCACAACGTGCAGGCTTCTTTCCAAAGGGCGAGTTGGGCCCCACAGCATCTTGCTTCCAGCTCTTTGGGAAGCTAAGAAACAACTCGCTCTGCACAGTGCTCTTACAGCCTACCGGGAACATGTCTTCCAAAGGCCTGTGAAACGCAGTTTCTTTGCAGGCCTGATCTGGCTGAAGTAGGACTTCTGCTCTGGGTGTGCTACTTTGCCCTAGAGCTGAAAGGCACAACGTGCAGGCTTCTTTCCAAAGGGCGAGTTGGGCCCCACAGCATCTTGCTTCCAGCTCTTTGGGAAGATAAGAAACAACTCGCTCTGCACAGTGCTCTTACAGCCTAGTGGGAACATGTCTTCCAAAGGCCTGTGAAACGCAGTTTCTTTGCAGGCCTGATCTGGCTGAAGTAGGACTTCTGCTCTGGGTGTGCTACTTTGCCCTAGAGCTGAAAGGCACAACGTGCAGGCTTCTTTCCAAAGGGCGAGTTGGGCCCCACAGCATCTTGCTTCCAGCTCTTTGGGAAGCTAAGAAACAACTCGCTCTGCACAGTGCTCTTACAGCCTACCGGGAACATCTCTTCCAAAGGCCTGTGAAACGCAGTTTCTTTGCAGGCCTGATCTGGCTGAAGTAGGACTTCTGCTCTGGGTGTGCTACTTTGCCCTAGAGCTGAAAGGCACAACGTGCAGGCTTCTTTCCAAAGGGCGAGTTGGGCCCCACAGCATCTTGCTTCCAGCTCTTTGGGAAGCTAAGAAACAACTCGCTCGGCACAGTGCTCTTACAGCCTACCGGGAACATCACTTCCAAAGGCCTGTGAAACGCAGTTTCTTTGCAGGCCTGATCTGGCTGAAGTAGGACTTCTGCTCTGGGTGTGCTACATTGCCCTAGAGCTGAAAGGCACAACGTGCAGGCTTCTTTCCAAAGGGCGAGTTGGGCCCCACAGCATCTTGCTTCCAGCTCTTTGGGAAGCTAAGAAACAACTCGCTCTGCAAAGTGCTCTTACAGCCTACCGGGAACATCACTTCCAAAGGCCTGTGAAACGCAGTTTCTTTGCAGGCCAGATCTGGATGAAGTAGGACTTCTGCTCTGGGTGTGCTACTTTGCCCTAGAGCTGAAAGGCACAACGTGCAGGCTTCTTTCCAAAGGGCGAGTTGGGCCCCACAGCATCTTGCTTCCAGCTCTTTGGGAAGCTAAGAAACAACTCGCTCTGCACAGTGCTCTTACAGCCTAGTGGGAACATGTCTTCCAAAGGCCTGTGAAACGCAGTTTCTTTGCAGGCCTGATCTGGCTGAAGTAGGACTTCTGCTCTGGGTGTGCTACTTTGCCCTAGAGCTGAAAGGCACAACGTGCAGGCTTCTTTCCAAAGGGCGAGTTGGGCCCCACAGCATCTTGCTTCCAGCTCTTTGGGAAGCTAAGAAACAACTCGCTCTGCACAGTGCTCTTAGAGCCTACCGGGAACATGTCTTCCAAAGGCCTGTGAAACGCAGTTTCTTTGCAGGCCTGATCTGGCTGAAGTAGGACTTCTGCTCTGGGTGTGCTACTTTGCCCTAGAGCTGAAAGGCACAACGTGCAGGCTTCTTTCCAAAGGGCGAGTTGGGCCCCACAGCATCTTGCTTCCAGCTCTTTGGGAAGCTAAGAAACAACTCGCTCTGCACAGTGCTCTTACAGCCTAGTGGGAACATGTCTTCCAAAGGCCTGTGAAACGCAGTTTCTTTGCAGGCCTGATCTGGCTGAAGTAGGACTTCTGCTCTGGGTGTGCTACTTTGCCCTAGAGCTGAAAGGCACAACGTGCAGGCTTCTTTCCAAAGGGCGAGTTGGGCCCCACAGCATCTTGCTTCCAGCTCTTTGGGAAGCTAAGAAACAACTCGCTCGGCACAGTGCTCTTACAGCCTATCGGGAACATCACTTCCAAAGGCCTGTGAAACGCAGTTTCTTTGCAGGCCTGATCTGGCTGAAGTAGGACTTCTGCTCTGGGTGTGCTACTTTGCCCTAGAGCTGAAAGGCACAACGTGCAGGCTTCTTTCCAAAGGGCGAGTTGGGCCCCACAGCATCTTGCTTCCAGCTCTTTGGGAAGCTAAGAAACAACTCGCTCTGCACAGTGCTCTTACAGCCTACCGGGAACATCACTTCCAAAGGCCTGTGAAACGCAGCTTCTTTGCAGGCCAGATCTGGATGAAGTAGGACTTCTGCTCTGGGTGTGCTACTTTGCCCTAGAGCTGAAAGGCACAACGTGCAGGCTTCTTTCCAAAGGGCGAGTTGGGCCCCACAGCATCTTGCTTCCAGCTCTTTGGGAAGCTAAGAAACAACTCGCTCTGCACAGTGCTCTTACAGCCTAGTGGGAACATGTCTTCCAAAGGCCTGTGAAACGCAGTTTCTTTGCAGGCCTGATCTGGCTGAAGTAGGACTTCTGCTCTGGGTGTGCTACTTTGCCCTAGAGCTGAAAGGCACAACGTGCAGGCTTCTTTCCAAAGGGCGAGTTGGGCCCCACAGCATCTTGCTTCCAGCTCTTTGGGAAGCTAAGAAACAACTCGCTCTGCACAGTGCTCTTACAGCCTACCGGGAACATGTCTTCCAAAGGCCTGTGAAACGCAGTTTCTTTGCAGGCCTGATCTGGCTGAAGTAGGACTTCTGCTCTGGGTGTGCTACTTTGCCCTAGAGCTGAAAGGCACAACGTGCAGGCTTCTTTCCAAAGGGCGAGTTGGGCCCCACAGCATCTTGCTTCCAGCTCTTTGGGAAGCTAAGAAACAACTCGCTCTGCACAGTGCTCTTACAGCCTACCGGGAACATCTCTTCCAAAGGCCTGTGAAACGCAGTTTCTTTGCAGGCCTGATCTGGCTGAAGTAGGACTTCTGCTCTGGGTGTGCTACTTTGCCCTAGAGCTGAAAGGCACAACGTGCAGGCTTCTTTCCAAAGGGCGAGTTGGGCCCCACAGCATCTTGCTTCCAGCTCTTTGGGAAGCTAAGAAACAACTCGCTCTGCACAGTGCTCTGACAGCCTACCGGGAACATGTCTTCCAAAGGCCTCTGAAACGCAGTTTCTTTGCAGGCCTGATCTGGCTGAAGTAGGACTTCTGCTCTGGGTGTGCTACTTTGCCCTAGAGCTGAAAGGCACAACGTGCAGGCTTCTTTCCAAAGGGCGAGTTGGGCCCCACAGCATCTTGCTTCCAGCTCTTTGGGAAGCTAAGAAACAACTCGCTCTGCACAGTGCTCTTACAGCCTAGTGGGAACATGTCTTCCAAAGGCCTGTGAAACGCAGTTTCTTTGCAGGCCTGATCTGGCTCAAGTAGGACTTCTGCTCTGGGTGTGCTACTTTGCCCTAGAGCTGAAAGGCACAACGTGCAGGCTTCTTTCCAAAGGGCGAGTTGGGCCCCACAGCATCTTGCTTCCAGCTCTTTGGGAAGCTAAGAAACAACTCGCTCTGCACAGTGCTCTTACAGCCTAGTGGGAACATGTCTTCCAAAGGCCTGTGAAACGCAGTTTCTTTGCAGGCCTGATCTGGCTGAAGTAGGACTTCTGCTCTGGGTGTGCTACTTTGCCCTAGAGCTGAAAGGCACAACGTGCAGGCTTCTTTCCAAAGGGCGAGTTGGGCCCCACAGCATCTTGCATCCAGCTCTTTGGGAAGCTAAGAAACAACTCGCTCTGCACAGTGCTCTTACAGCCTACCGGGAACATCTCTTCCAAAGGCCTGTGAAACGCAGTTTCTTTGCAGGCCTGATCTGGCTGAAGTAGGACTTCTGCTCTGGGTGTGCTACTTTGCCCTAGAGCTGAAAGGCACAACGTGCAGGCTTCTTTCCAAAGGGCGAGTTGGGCCCCACAGCATCTTGCTTCCAGCTCTTTGGGAAGCTAAGAAACAACTCGCTCTGCACAGTGCTCTTACAGCCTACCGGGAACATCTCTTCCAAAGGCCTGTGAAACGCAGTTTCTTTGCAGGCCTGATCTGGCTGAAGTAGGACTTCTGCTCTGGGTGTGCTACTTTGCCCTAGAGCTGAAAGGCACAACGTGCAGGCTTCTTTCCAAAGGGCGAGTTGGGCCCCACAGCATCTTGCTTCCAGCTCTTTGGGAAGCTAAGAAACAACTCGCTCTGCACAGTGCTCTTACAGCCTAGTGGGAACATGTCTTCCAAAGGCCTGTGAAACGCAGTTTCTTTGCAGGCCTGATCTGGCTGAAGTAGGACTTCTGCTCTGGGTGTGCTACTTTGCCCTAGAGCTGAAAGGCACAACGTGCAGGCTTCTTTCCAAAGGGCGAGTTGGGGCCCACAGCATCTTGCTTCCAGCTCTTTGGGAAGCTAAGAAACAACTCGCTCTGCACAGTGCTCTTACAGCCTACCGGGAACATCTCTTCCAAAGGCCTGTGAAACGCAGTTTCTTTGCAGGCCTGATCTGGCTGAAGTAGGACTTCTGCTCTGGGTGTGCTACTTTGCCCTAGAGCTGAAAGGCACAACGTGCAGGCTTCTTTCCAAAGGGCGAGTTGGGCCCCACAGCATCTTGCTTCCAGCTCTTTGGGAAGCTAAGAAACAACTCGCTCTGCACAGTGCTCTTACAGCCTACCGGGAACATGTCTTCCAAAGGCCTGTGAAACGCAGTTTCTTTGCAGGCCTGATCTGGCTGAAGTAGGACTTCTGCTCTGGGTGTGCTACTTTGCCCTAGAGCTGAAAGGCACAACGTGCAGGCTTCTTTCCAAAGGGCGAGTTGGGCCCCACAGCATCTTGCTTCCAGCTCTTTGGGAAGCTAAGAAACAACTCGCTCGGCACAGTGCTCTTACAGCCTACCGGGAACATCACTTCCAAAGGCCTGTGAAACGCAGTTTCTTTGCAGGCCTGATCTGGCTGAAGTAGGACTTCTGCTCTGGGTGTGCTACTTTGCCCTAGAGCTGAAAGGCACAACGTGCAGGCTTCTTTCCAAAGGGCGAGTTGGGCCCCACAGCATCTTGCATCCAGCTCTTTGGGAAGCTAAGAAACAACTCGCTCTGCACAGTGCTCTTACAGCCTACCGGGAACATCTCTTCCAAAGGCCTGTGAAACGCAGTTTCTTTGCAGGCCTGATCTGGCTGAAGTAGGACTTCTGCTCTGGGTGTGCTACTTTGCCCTAGAGCTGAAAGGCACAACGTGCAGGCTTCTTTCCAAAGGGCGAGTTGGGCCCCACAGCATCTTGCTTCCAGCTCTTTGGGAAGCTAAGAAACAACTCGCTCTGCACAGTGCTCTTACAGCCTACCGGGAACATCTCTTCCAAAGGCCTGTGAAACGCAGTTTCTTTGCAGGCCTGATCTGGCTGAAGTAGGACTTCTGCTCTGGGTGTGCTACTTTGCCCTAGAGCTGAAAGGCACAACGTGCAGGCTTCTTTCCAAAGGGCGAGTTGGGCCCCACAGCATCTTGCTTCCAGCTCTTTGGGAAGCTAAGAAACAACTCGCTCTGCACAGTGCTCTTACAGCCTAGTGGGAACATGTCTTCCAAAGGCCTGTGAAACGCAGTTTCTTTGCAGGCCTGATCTGGCTGAAGTAGCACTTCTGCTCTGGGTGTGCTACTTTGCCCTAGAGCTGAAAGGCACAACGTGCAGGCTTCTTTCCAAAGGGCGAGTTGGGGCCCACAGCATCTTGCTTCCAGCTCTTTGGGAAGCTAAGAAACAACTCGCTCTGCACAGTGCTCTTACAGCCTACCGGGAACATCTCTTCCAAAGGCCTGTGAAACGCAGTTTCTTTGCAGGCCTGATCTGGCTGAAGTAGGACTTCTGCTCTGGGTGTGCTACTTTGCCCTAGAGCTGAAAGGCACAACGTGCAGGCTTCTTTCCAAAGGGCGAGTTGGGCCCCACAGCATCTTGCTTCCAGCTCTTTGGGAAGCTAAGAAACAACTCGCTCTGCACAGTGCTCTTACAGCCTACCGGGAACATGTCTTCCAAAGGCCTGTGAAACGCAGTTTCTTTGCAGGCCTGATCTGGCTGAAGTAGGACTTCTGCTCTGGGTGTGCTACTTTGCCCTAGAGCTGAAAGGCACAACGTGCAGGCTTCTTTCCAAAGGGCGAGTTGGGCCCCACAGCATCTTGCTTCCAGCTCTTTGGGAAGCTAAGAAACAACTCGCTCGGCACAGTGCTCTTACAGCCTACCGGGAACATCACTTCCAAAGGCCTGTGAAACGCAGTTTCTTTGCAGGCCTGATCTGGCTGAAGTAGGACTTCTGCTCTGGGTGTGCTACATTGCCCTAGAGCTGAAAGGCACAACGTGCAGGCTTCTTTCCAAAGGGCGAGTTGGGCCCCACAGCATCTTGCTTCCAGCTCTTTGGGAAGCTAAGAAACAACTCGCTCTGCACAGTGCTCTTACAGCCTACCGGGAACATCACTTCCAAAGGCCTGTGAAACGCAGTTTCTTTGCAGGCCAGATCTGGATGAAGTAGGACTTCTGCTCTGGGTGTGCTACTTTGCCCTAGAGCTGAAAGGCACAACGTGCAGGCTTCTTTCCAAAGGGCGAGTTGGGCCCCACAGCATCTTGCTTCCAGCTCTTTGGGAAGCTAAGAAACAACTCGCTCTGCACAGTGCTCTTACAGCCTAGTGGGAACATGTCTTCCAAAGGCCTGTGAAACGCAGTTTCTTTGCAGGCCTGATCTGGCTGAAGTAGGACTTCTGCTCTGGGTGTGCTACTTTGCCCTAGAGCTGAAAGGCACAACGTGCAGGCTTCTTTCCAAAGGGCGAGTTGGGCCCCACAGCATCTTGCTTCCAGCTCTTTGGGAAGCTAAGAAACAACTCGCTCTGCACAGTGCTCTTACAGCCTACCGGGAACATGTCTTCCAAAGGCCTGTGAAACGCAGTTTCTTTGCAGGCCTGATCTGGCTGAAGTAGGACTTCTGCTCTGGGTGTGCTACTTTGCCCTAGAGCTGAAAGGCACAACGTGCAGGCTTCTTTCCAAAGGGCGAGTTGGGCCCCACAGCATCTTGCTTCCAGCTCTTTGGGAAGCTAAGAAACAACTCGCTCTGCACAGTGCTCTTACAGCCTAGTGGGAACATGTCTTCCAAAGGCCTGTGAAACGCAGTTTCTTTGCAGGCCTGATCTGGCTGAAGTAGGACTTCTGCTCTGGGTGTGCTACTTTGCCCTAGAGCTGAAAGGCACAACGTGCAGGCTTCTTTCCAAAGGGCGAGTTGGGCCCCACAGCATCTTGCTTCCAGCTCTTTGGGAAGCTAAGAAACAACTCGCTCTGCACAGTGCTCTTACAGCCTAGTGGGAACATGTCTTCCAAAGGCCTGTGAAACGCAGTTTCTTTGCAGGCCTGATCTGGCTGAAGTAGGACTTCTGCTCTGGGTGTGCTACTTTGCCCTAGAGCTGAAAGGCACAACGTGCAGGCTTCTTTCCAAAGGGCGAGTTGGGCCCCACAGCATCTTGCTTCCAGCTCTTTGGGAAGCTAAGAAACAACTCGCTCTGCACAGTGCTCTTACAGCCTACCGGGAACATGTCTTCCAAAGGCCTGTGAAACGCAGTTTCTTTGCAGGCCTGATCTGGCTGAAGTAGGACTTCTGCTCTGGGTGTGCTACTTTGCCCTAGAGCTGAAAGGCACAACGTGCAGGCTTCTTTCCAAAGGGCGAGTTGGGCCCCACAGCATCTTGCTTCCAGCTCTTTGGGAAGCTAAGAAACAACTCGCTCTGCACAGTGCTCTTACAGCCTACCGGGAACATCTCTTCCAAAGGCCTGTGAAACGCAGTTTCTTTGCAGGCCTGATCTGGCTGAAGTAGGACTTCTGCTCTGGGTGTGCTACTTTGCCCTAGAGCTGAAAGGCACAACGTGCAGGCTTCTTTCCAAAGGGCGAGTTGGGCCCCACAGCATCTTGCTTCCAGCTCTTTGGGAAGCTAAGAAACAACTCGCTCTGCACAGTGCTCTGACAGCCTACCGGGAACATCTCTTCCAAAGGCCTGTGAAACGCAGTTTCTTTGCAGGCCTGATCTGGCTGAAGTAGGACTTCTGCTCTGGGTGTGCTACTTTGCCCTAGAGCTGAAAGGCACAACGTGCAGGCTTCTTTCCAAAGGGCGAGTTGGGCCCCACAGCATCTTGCTTCCAGCTCTTTGGGAAGCTAAGAAACAACTCGCTCTGCACAGTGCTCTTACAGCCTAGTGGGAACATGTCTTCCAAAGGCCTGTGAAACGCAGTTTCTTTGCAGGCCTGATCTGGCTCAAGTAGGACTTCTGCTCTGGGTGTGCTACTTTGCCCTAGAGCTGAAAGGCACAACGTGCAGGCTTCTTTCCAAAGGGCGAGTTGGGCCCCACAGCATCTTGCTTCCAGCTCTTTGGGAAGCTAAGAAACAACTCGCTCTGCACAGTGCTCTTACAGCCTAGTGGGAACATGTCTTCCAAAGGCCTGTGAAACGCAGTTTCTTTGCAGGCCTGATCTGGCTGAAGTAGGACTTCTGCTCTGGGTGTGCTACTTTGCCCTAGAGCTGAAAGGCACAACGTGCAGGCTTCTTTCCAAAGGGCGAGTTGGGCCCCACAGCATCTTGCTTCCAGCTCTTTGGGAAGCTAAGAAACAACTCGCTCTGCACAGTGCTCTTACAGCCTAGTGGGAACATGTCTTCCAAAGGCCTGTGAAACGCAGTTTCTTTGCAGGCCTGATCTGGCTGAAGTAGGACTTCTGCTCTGGGTGTGCTACTTTGCCCTAGAGCTGAAAGGCACAACGTGCAGGCTTCTTTCCAAAGGGCGAGTTGGGCCCCACAGCATCTTGCTTCCAGCTCTTTGGGAAGCTAAGAAACAACTCGCTCTGCACAGTGCTCTTACAGCCTAGTGGGAACATGTCTTCCAAAGGCCTGTGAAACGCAGTTTCTTTGCAGGCCTGATCTGGCTGAAGTAGGACTTCTGCTCTGGGTGTGCTACTTTGCCCTAGAGCTGAAAGGCACAACGTGCAGGCTTCTTTCCAAAGGGCGAGTTGGGCCCCACAGCATCTTGCTTCCAGCTCTTTGGGAAGCTAAGAAACAACTCGCTCTGCACAGTGCTCTTACAGCCTACCGGGAACATGTCTTCCAAAGGCCTGTGAAACGCAGTTTCTTTGCAGGCCTGATCTGGCTGAAGTAGGACTTCTGCTCTGGGTGTGCTACTTTGCCCTAGAGCTGAAAGGCACAACGTGCAGGCTTCTTTCCAAAGGGCGAGTTGGGCCCCACAGCATCTTGCTTCCAGCTCTTTGGGAAGCTAAGAAACAACTCGCTCTGCACAGTGCTCTTACAGCCTAGTGGGAACATGTCTTCCAAAGGCCTGTGAAACGCAGTTTCTTTGCAGGCCTGATCTGGCTGAAGTAGGACTTCTGCTCTGGGTGTGCTACTTTGCCCTAGAGCTGAAAGGCACAACGTGCAGGCTTCTTTCCAAAGGGCGAGTTGGGCCCCACAGCATCTTGCTTCCAGCTCTTTGGGAAGCTAAGAAACAACTCGCTCGGCACAGTGCTCTTACAGCCTACCGGGAACATCACTTCCAAAGGCCTGTGAAACGCAGTTTCTTTGCAGGCCTGATCTGGCTGAAGTAGGACTTCTGCTCTGGGTGTGCTACATTGCCCTAGAGCTGAAAGGCACAACGTGCAGGCTTCTTTCCAAAGGGCGAGTTGGGCCCCACAGCATCTTGCTTCCAGCTCTTTGGGAAGCTAAGAAACAACTCGCTCTGCACAGTGCTCTTACAGCCTACCGGGAACATCACTTCCAAAGGCCTGTGAAACGCAGTTTCTTTGCAGGCCAGATCTGGATGAAGTAGGACTTCTGCTCTGGGTGTGCTACTTTGCCCTAGAGCTGAAAGGCACAACGTGCAGGCTTCTTTCCAAAGGGCGAGTTGGGCCCCACAGCATCTTGCTTCCAGCTCTTTGGGAAGCTAAGAAACAACTCGCTCTGCACAGTGCTCTTACAGCCTAGTGGGAACATGTCTTCCAAAGGCCTGTGAAACGCAGTTTCTTTGCAGGCCTGATCTGGCTGAAGTAGGACTTCTGCTCTGGGTGTGCTACTTTGCCCTAGAGCTGAAAGGCACAACGTGCAGGCTTCTTTCCAAAGGGCGAGTTGGGCCCCACAGCATCTTGCTTCCAGCTCTTTGGGAAGCTAAGAAACAACTCGCTCTGCACAGTGCTCTTACAGCCTACCGGGAACATGTCTTCCAAAGGCCTGTGAAACGCAGTTTCTTTGCAGGCCTGATCTGGCTGAAGTAGGACTTCTGCTCTGGGTGTGCTACTTTGCCCTAGAGCTGAAAGGCACAACGTGCAGGCTTCTTTCCAAAGGGCGAGTTGGGCCCCACAGCATCTTGCTTCCAGCTCTTTGGGAAGCTAAGAAACAACTCGCTCTGCACAGTGCTCTTACAGCCTAGTGGGAACATGTCTTCCAAAGGCCTGTGAAACGCAGTTTCTTTGCAGGCCTGATCTGGCTGAAGTAGGACTTCTGCTCTGGGTGTGCTACTTTGCCCTAGAGCTGAAAGGCACAACGTGCAGGCTTCTTTCCAAAGGGCGAGTTGGGCCCCACAGCATCTTGCTTCCAGCTCTTTGGGAAGCTAAGAAACAACTCGCTCTGCACAGTGCTCTTACAGCCTAGTGGGAACATGTCTTCCAAAGGCCTGTGAAACGCAGTTTCTTTGCAGGCCTGATCTGGCTGAAGTAGGACTTCTGCTCTGGGTGTGCTACTTTGCCCTAGAGCTGAAAGGCACAACGTGCAGGCTTCTTTCCAAAGGGCGAGTTGGGCCCCACAGCATCTTGCTTCCAGCTCTTTGGGAAGCTAAGAAACAACTCGCTCTGCACAGTGCTCTTACAGCCTACCGGGAACATCACTTCCAAAGGCCTGTGAAACGCAGTTTCTTTGCAGGCCTGATCTGGCTGAAGTAGGACTTCTGCTCTGGGTGTGCTACTTTGCCCTAGAGCTGAAAGGCACAACGTGCAGGCTTCTTTCCAAAGGGCGAGTTGGGCCCCACAGCATCTTGCTTCCAGCTCTTTGGGAAGCTAAGAAACAACTCGCTCTGCACAGTGCTCTTACAGCCTACCGGGAACATCACTTCCAAAGGCCTGTGAAACGCAGCTTCTTTGCAGGCCAGATCTGGATGAAGTAGGACATCTGCTCTGGGTGTGCTACTTTGCCCTAGAGCTGAAAGGCACAACGTGCAGGCTTCTTTCCAAAGGGCGAGTTGGGCCCCACAGCATCTTGCTTCCAGCTCTTTGGGAAGCTAAGAAACAACTCGCTCTGCACAGTGCTCTTACAGCCTAGTGGGAACATGTCTTCCAAAGGCCTGTGAAACGCAGTTTCTTTGCAGGCCTGATCTGGCTGAAGTAGGACTTCTGCTCTGGGTGTGCTACTTTGCCCTAGAGCTGAAAGGCACAACGTGCAGACTTCTTTCCAAAGGGCGAGTTGGGCCCCACAGCATCTTGCTTCCAGCTCTTTGGGAAGCTAAGAAACAACTCGCTCTGCACAGTGCTCTTACAGCCTACCGGGAACATGTCTTCCAAAGGCCTGTGAAACGCAGTTTCTTTGCAGGCCTGATCTGGCTGAAGTAGGACTTCTGCTCTGGGTGTGCTACTTTGCCCTAGAGCTGAAAGGCACAACGTGCAGGCTTCTTTCCAAAGGGCGAGTTGGGCCCCACAGCATCTTGCTTCCAGCTCTTTGGGAAGCTAAGAAACAACTCGCTCTGCACAGTGCTCTTACAGCCTAGTGGGAACATGTCTTCCAAAGGCCTGTGAAACGCAGTTTCTTTGCAGGCCTGATCTGGCTGAAGTAGGACTTCTGCTCTGGGTGTGCTACTTTGCCCTAGAGCTGAAAGGCACAACGTGCAGGCTTCTTTCCAAAGGGCGAGTTGGGCCCCACAGCATCTTGCTTCCAGCTCTTTGGGAAGCTAAGAAACAACTCGCTCTGCACAGTGCTCTGACAGCCTACCGGGAACATCTCTTCCAAAGGCCTGTGAAACGCAGTTTCTTTGCAGGCCTGATCTGGCTGAAGTAGGACTTCTGCTCTGGGTGTGCTACTTTGCCCTAGAGCTGAAAGGCACAACGTGCAGGCTTCTTTCCAAAGGGCGAGTTGGGCCCCACAGCATCTTGCTTCCAGCTCTTTGGGAAGCTAAGAAACAACTCGCTCTGCACAGTGCTCTTACAGCCTAGTGGGAACATGTCTTCCAAAGGCCTGTGAAACGCAGTTTCTTTGCAGGCCTGATCTGGCTCAAGTAGGACTTCTGCTCTGGGTGTGCTACTTTGCCCTAGAGCTGAAAGGCACAACGTGCAGGCTTCTTTCCAAAGGGCGAGTTGGGCCCCACAGCATCTTGCTTCCAGCTCTTTGGGAAGCTAAGAAACAACTCGCTCTGCACAGTGCTCTTACAGCCTAGTGGGAACATGTCTTCCAAAGGCCTGTGAAACGCAGTTTCTTTGCAGGCCTGATCTGGCTGAAGTAGGACTTCTGCTCTGGGTGTGCTACTTTGCCCTAGAGCTGAAAGGCACAACGTGCAGGCTTCTTTCCAAAGGGCGAGTTGGGCCCCACAGCATCTTGCATCCAGCTCTTTGGGAAGCTAAGAAACAACTCGCTCTGCACAGTGCTCTTACAGCCTACCGGGAACATCTCTTCCAAAGGCCTGTGAAACGCAGTTTCTTTGCAGGCCTGATCTGGCTGAAGTAGGACTTCTGCTCTGGGTGTGCTACTTTGCCCTAGAGCTGAAAGGCACAACGTGCAGGCTTCTTTCCAAAGGGCGAGTTGGGCCCCACAGCATCTTGCTTCCAGCTCTTTGGGAAGCTAAGAAACAACTCGCTCTGCACAGTGCTCTTACAGCCTACCGGGAACATCTCTTCCAAAGGCCTGTGAAACGCAGTTTCTTTGCAGGCCTGATCTGGCTGAAGTAGGACTTCTGCTCTGGGTGTGCTACTTTGCCCTAGAGCTGAAAGGCACAACGTGCAGGCTTCTTTCCAAAGGGCGAGTTGGGCCCCACAGCATCTTGCTTCCAGCTCTTTGGGAAGCTAAGAAACAACTCGCTCTGCACAGTGCTCTTACAGCCTACCGGGAACATCTCTTCCAAAGGCCTGTGAAACGCAGTTTCTTTGCAGGCCTGATCTGGCTGAAGTAGGACTTCTGCTCTGGGTGTGCTACTTTGCCCTAGAGCTGAAAGGCACAACGTGCAGGCTTCTTTCCAAAGGGCGAGTTGGGCCCCACAGCATCTTGCTTCCAGCTCTTTGGGAAGCTAAGAAACAACTCGCTCTGCACAGTGCTCTTACAGCCTACCGGGAACATCTCTTCCAAAGGCCTGTGAAACGCAGTTTCTTTGCAGGCCTGATCTGGCTGAAGTAGGACTTCTGCTCTGGGTGTGCTACTTTGCCCTAGATCTGAAAGGCACAACGTGCAGGCTTCTTTCCAAAGGGCGAGTTGGGCCCCACAGCATCTTGCTTCCAGCTCTTTGGGAAGCTAAGAAACAACTCGCTCTGCACAGTGCTCTTACAGCCTATTGGGAACATGTCTTCCAAAGGCCTGTGAAACGCAGTTTCTTTGCAGGCCTGATCTGGCTGAAGTAGGACTTCTGCTCTGGGTGTGCTACTTTGCCCTAGAGCTGAAAGGCACAACGTGCAGGCTTCTTTCCAAAGGGCGAGTTGGGCCCCACAGCATCTTGCTTCCAGCTCTTTGGGAAGCTAAGAAACAACTCGCTCTGCACAGTGCTCTTACAGCATACCGGGAACATGTCTTCCAAAGGCCTGTGAAACGCAGTTTCTTTGCAGGCCTGATCTGGCTGAAGTAGGACTTCTGCTCTGGGTGTGCTACTTTGCCCTAGAGCTGAAAGGCACAACGTGCAGGCTTCTTTCCAAAGGGCGAGTTGGGCCCCACAGCATCTTGCTTCCAGCTCTTTGGGAAGCTAAGAAACAACTCGCTCTGCACAGTGCTCTTACAGCCTAGTGGGAACATGTCTTCCAAAGGCCTGTGAAACGCAGTTTCTTTGCAGGCCTGATCTGGCTGAAGTAGGACTTCTGCTCTGGGTGTGCTACTTTGCCCTAGAGCTGAAAGGCACAACGTGCAGGCTTCTTTCCAAAGGGCGAGTTGGGCCCCACAGCATCTTGCTTCCAGCTCTTTGGGAAGCTAAGAAACAACTCGCTCGGCACAGTGCTCTTACAGCCTACCGGGAACATGTCTTCCAAAGGCCTGTGAAACGCAGTTTCTTTGCAGGCCTTATCTGGCTGAAGTAGGACTTCTGCTCTGGGTGTGCTACTTTGCCCTAGAGCTGAAAGGCACAACGTGCAGGCTTCTTTCCAAAGGGCGAGTTGGGCCCCACAGCATCTTGCTTCCAGCTCTTTGGGAAGCTAAGAAACAACTCGCTCTGCACAGTGCTCTTACAGCCTACCGGGAACATCACTTGCAAAGGCCTGTGAAACGCAGTTTCTTTGCAGGCCTGATCTGGCTGAAGTAGGACTTCTGCTCTGGGTGTGCTACTTTGCCCTAGAGCTGAAAGGCACAACGTGCAGGCTTCTTTCCAAAGGGCGAGTTGGGCCCCACAGCATCTTGCTTCCAGCTCTTTGGGAAGCTAAGAAACAACTCGCTCGGCACAGTGCTCTTACAGCCTACCGGGAACATCACTTCCAAAGGCCTGTGAAACGCAGTTTCTTTGCAGGCCTGATCTGGCTGAAGTAGGACTTCTGCTCTGGGTGTGCTACTTTGCCCTAGAGCTGAAAGGCAGAACGTGCAGGCTTCTTTCCAAAGGGCGAGTTGGGCCCTACAGGATCTTGCTTCCAGCTCTTTGGGAAGCTAAGAAACAACTCGCTCTGCACAGTGCTCTTGCAGCTTACCGGGAACATCTCTTCCAAAGGCCTGTGAAACGCAGTTTCTTTGCAGGCCTGATCTGGCTGAAGTAGGACTTCTGCTCTGGGTGTGCTACATTGCCCTAGAGCTGAAAGGCACAACGTGCAGGCTGCTTTCCAAAGGGCGAGTTGGGCCCCACAGCATCTTGCTTCCAGCTCTTTGGGAAGCTAAGAAACAACTCGCTCTGCACAGTGCTCTTACAGCCTACCGGGAACATCTCTTCCAAAGGCCTGTGAAACGCAGTTTCTTTGCAGGCCTGATCTGGCTGAAGTAGGACTTCTGCTCTGGGTGTGCTACATTGCCCTAGAGCTGAAAGGCACAACGTGCAGGCTTCTTTCCAAAGGGCGAGTTGGGCCCCACAGCATCTTGCTTCCAGCTCTTTGGGAAGCTTAGAAACAACTCGCTCTGCTCAGTGCTCTTACACCGTAGTGGGAACATCTCTTCCAAAGGCCTGTGAAACGCAGTTTCTTTGCAGGCCTGATCTGGCTGAAGTAGGAGTTCTGCTCTGGGTGTGCTACATTGCCCTAGAGCTGAAAGGCACAACGTGCAGGCTTCTTTCCAAAGGGCGATTTGGGCCCCACAGCATCTTGCTTCCAGCTCTTTGGGAAGCTAAGAAACAACTCGCTCTGCACAGTGCTCTTACAGCCTACCGGGAGCATCTCTTCCAAAGGCCTGTGAAACGCAGTTTCTTTGCAGGCCTGATCTGGCTGAAGTAGGAGTTCTGCTCTGGGTGTGCTACATTGCCCTAGAGCTGAAAGGCACAACGTGCAGGCTTCTTTCCAAAGGGCGAGTTGGGCCCCACAGCATCTTGCTTCCAGCTCTTTGGGAAGCTAAGAAACAACTCGCTCTGCACAGTGCTCTTACAGCCTACCGGGAGCATCTCTTCCAAAGGCCTGTGAAACGCAGTTTCTTTGCAGTCCTGATCTGGCTGAAGTAGGACTTCTGCTCTGGGTGTGATACATTGCCCTAGAGCTGAAACGCACAACGTGCAGGCTTCTTTCCAAAGGCCGAGTTTGGCCCCACAGCATCTTGCTTCCAGCTCTTTGGGAAGCTAAGAAACAACTCGCTCTGCACAGTGCTCTTACAGCCTACCAGGAACATCTCTTCCAAAGGCCTGTGAAACGCAGTTTCTTTGCAGGCCTGATCTGGCTGAAGTAGGACTTCTGCTCTGGGTGTGCTACATTGCCCTAGAGCTGAAAGGCACAACGTGCAGGCTTCTTTCCAAAGGGCGATTTGGGCCCCAAAGCATCTTGCTTCCAGCTCCTTTGGAAGCTAGGAAACAACTCGCTCTGCACTCCTCTCTTACAGCCATCCTGCAACATCTCCTGCAAATGCCTTTGGAACGCAGTTTCTTTGCAGGCCTGATCTGGCAGAAGTAGAACTTCTGCTCTGGGTCTGCTACGTTGCCCTAGAGCTGAAAGGCACAACGTGCAGGCTGCTTTCCAAAGGGCGAGTTGGGCCCCACAGCATCTTGCTTCCAGCTCTTTGGGAAGCTAAGAAACAACTCGCTCTGCACAGTGCTCTTACAGCCTACCGGGAACATCTCTTCCAAAGGCCTGTGAAACGCAGTTTCTTTGCAGGCCTGATCTGGCAGAAGTAGGACTTCTGCTCTGGGTGTGCTACATTGCCCTAGAGCTGAAAGGCACAACGTGCAGGCTTCTTTCCAAAGGGCGAGTTGGGCCCCACAGCATCTTGCTTCCAGCTCTTTGGGAAGCTAAGAAACAACTCGCTCTGCACAGTGCTCTTACAGCCTACCGGGAACATCTCTTCCAAAGGCCTGTGAAACGCAGTTTCTTTGCAGGCCTGATCTGGCTGAAGTAGGACTTCTGCTCTGGGTGTGCTACATTGCCCTAGAGCTGAAAGGCACAACGTGCAGGCTTCTTTCCAAAGGGCGAGTTGGGCCCCACAGCATCTTGCTTCCAGCTCTTTGGGAAGCTAAGAAACAACTCGCTCTGCACAGTGCTCTTACAGCCTACCGGGAACATCTCTTCCAAAGGCCTGTGAAACACAGTTTCTTTACAGGCCTGATCTGGCTGAAGTAGGACTTCTGCTCTGGGTGTGCTACATTGCCCTAGAGCTGAAAGGCACAACGTGCAGGCTTCTTTCCAAAGGGCGAGTTGGGCCCCACAGCATCTTCCTTCCAGCTCTTTGGGAAGCTAAGAAACAACTCGCTCTGCACAGTGCTCTTACAGCCTACCGGAAACATCTCTTCCATAGGCCTGTGAAACGCAGTTTCTTTGCAGTCCTGATCTGGCTGAAGTAGGACTTCTGCTCTGGGTGTGCTACATTGCCCTAGAGCTGAAAGGCACAACGTGCAGTCTTCTTTCCAAAGTGCGAGTTGGGCCCCAAAGCATCTTGCTTACAGCTCTTTGGGAAGCTAAGAAACAACTCGCTCTGCACAGTGCTCTTACAGCCTACCGGGAACATCTCTTCCAAAGGCCTGTGAAACGCAGTTTCTATGCAGGCCTGATTTGGCTGAAGTAGGACTTCTGCTCTGGGTGTGCTACATTGCCCTAGAGCTGAAAGGCACAACGTGCAGGCTTCTTTCCAAAGGGCGAGTTGGGCCCCACAGCATCTTGCTTCCAGCTCTTTGGGAAGCTAAGAAACAACTCGCTCTGCACAGTGCTCTTACAGCCTACCGGGAACATCTCTTCCAAAGGCCTGTGAAACGCAGTTTCTATGCAGGCCTGATCTGGCTGAAGTAGGACTTCTGCTCTGGGTGTGCTACATTGCCCTAGAGCTGAAAGGCACAACGTGCAGGCTTCTTTCCAAAGGGCGAGTTGGGCCCCACAGCATCTTGCTTCCAGCTCTTTGGGAAGCTAAGAAACAACTCGCTCTGCACAGTGCTCTTACAGACTAACGGGAACATCTCTTCCAAAGGCCTGTGAAACGCAGTTTCTTTGCAGGCCTGATCTGGCTGAAGTAGGACTTCTGCTCTGGGTGTGCTACATTGCCCTAGAGCTGAAAGGCACAACGTGCAGGCTTCTTTCCAAAGGGCGATTTGGGCCCCAAAGCATCTTGCTTCCAGCTCCTTTGGAAGCTAAGAAACAACTCGCTCTGCACTCCTCTCTTACAGCCATCCTGCAACATCTCCTGCAAATGCCTTTGGAACGCAGTTTCTTTGCAGGCCTGATCTGGCAGAAGTAGAACTTCTGCTCTGGGTGTGCTACATTGCCCTAGAGCTGAAAGGCACAACGTGCAGGCTGCTTTCCAAAGGGCGAGTTGGGCCCCACAGCATCTTGCTTCCAGCTCTTTGGGAAGCTAAGAAACAACTCGCTCTGCACAGTGCTCTTACAGCCTACCGGGAACATCTCTTCCAAAGGCCTGTGAAACGCAGTTTCTTTGCAGGCCTGATCTGGCAGAAGTAGGACTTCTGCTCTGGGTGTGCTACATTGCCCTAGAGCTGAAAGGCACAACGTGCAGGCTTCTTTCCAAAGGGCGAGTTGGGCCCCACAGCATCTTGCTTCCAGCTCTTTGGGAAGCTAAGAAACAACTCGCTCTGCACAGTGCTCTTACAGCCTACCGGGAACATCTCTTCCAAAGGCCTGTGAAACGCAGTTTCTTTGCAGGCCTGATCTGGCTGAAGTAGGACTTCTGCTCTGGGTGTGCTACATTGCCCTAGAGCTGAAAGGCACAACGTGCAGGCTTCTTTCCAAAGGGCGAGTTGGGCCCCAAAGCATCTTGCTTCCAGCTCTTTGGGAAGCTAAGAAACAACTCGCTCTGCACAGTGCTCTTACAGCATACCGGGAACATCTCTTCCAAAGGCCTGTGAAACGCCGTTTCTATGCAGGCCTGATTTGGCTGAAGTAGGACTTCTGCTCTGGGTGTGCTACTTTGCCCTAGAGCTGAAAGGCACAACGTGCAGGCTTCTTTCCAAAGGGCGAGTTGGGCCCCACAGCATCTTGCTTCCAGCTCTTTGGGAAGCTTAGAAACAACTCGCTCTGCTCAGTGCTCTTACACCGTAGTGGGAACATCTCTTCCAAAGGCCTGTGAAACGCAGTTTCTTTGCAGGCCTGATCTGGCTGAAGTAGGAGTTCTGCTCTGGGTGTGCTACATTGCCCTAGAGCTGAAAGGCACAACGTGCAGGCTTCTTTCCAAAGGGCGAGTTGGGCCCCACAGCATCTTGCTTCCAGCTCTTTGGGAAGCTAAGAAACAACTCGCTCTGCACAGTGCTCTTACAGCCTACCGGGAGCATCTCTTCCAAAGGCCTGTGAAACGCAGTTTCTTTGCAGGCCTGATCTGGCTGAAGTAGAAGTTCTGCTCTGGGTGTGCTGCATTGCCCTAGAGCTGAAAGGCACAACGTGCAGGCTTCTTTCCAAAGGGCGAGTTGGGCCCCACAGCATCTTGCTTCCATCTCTTTGGGAAGCTAAGAAACAACTCGCTCTGCACAGTGCTCTTACAGCCTACCGGGAGCATCTCTTCCAAAGGCCTGTGAAACGCAGTTTCTTTGCAGGCCTGATCTGGCTGAAGTAGGACTTCTGCTCTGGGTGTGCTACTTTGCCCTAGAGCTGAAACGCACAACGTGCATGCTTCTTTCCAAAGGGCGAGTTTGGCCCCACAGCATCTTGCTTCCAGCTCTTTGGGAAGCTAAGAAACAACTCGCTCTGCACAGTGCTCTTACAGCCTACCAGGAACATCTCTTCCAAAGGCCTGTGAAACGCAGTTTCTTTGCAGGCCTGATCTGGCTGAAGTAGGACTTCTGCTCTGGGTGTGCTACATTGCCCTAGAGCTGAAAGGCAGAACGTGCAGGCTTCTTTGCAAAGGGCGAGTTTGGCCCTACAGGATCTTGCTTCCAGCTCTTTGGGAAGCTAAGAAACAACTCGCTCTGCACAGTGCTCTTGCAGCTTACCGGGAACATCTCTTCCAAAGGCCTGTGAAACGCAGTTTCTTTGCAGGCCTGATCTGGCTGAAGTAGGACTTCTGCTCTGGGTGTGCTACATTGCCCTAGAGCTGAAAGGCACAACGTGCAGGCTTCTTTCCAAAGGGCGAGTTGGGCCCCACAGCATCTTGCTTCCAGCTCTTTGGGAAGCTAAGAAACAACTCGCTCTGCACAGTGCTCTTACAGCCTACCGGGAACATCTCGTCCAAAGGCCTGTGAAACGCAGTTTCTTTGCAGGCCTGATCTGGCAGAAGTAGGACTTCTGCTCTGGGTGTGCTACATTGCCCTAGAGCTGAAAGGCACAACGTGCAGGCTTCTTTCCAAAGGGCGAGTTGGGCCCCACAGCATCTTGCTTCCAGCTCTTTGGGAAGCTAAGAAACAACTCGCTCTGCACAGTGCTCTTACAGCCTACCGGGAGCATCTCTTCCAAAGGCCTGTGAAACGCAGTTTCTTTGCAGGCCTGATCTGGCTGAAGTAGGAGTTCCGCTCTGGGTGTGCTACATTGCCCTAGAGCTGAAAGGCACAACGTGCAGGCTTCTTTCCAAAGGGCGAGTTGGGCCCCACAGCATCTTGCTTCCAGCTCTTTGGGAAGCTAAGAAACAACTCGCTCTGCACAGTGCTCTTACAGCCTACCGGGAGCATCTCTTCCAAAGGCCTGTGAAACGCAGTTTCTTTGCAGTCCTGATCTGGCTGAAGTAGGACTTCTGCTCTGGGTGTGCTACATTGCCCTAGAGCTGAAACGCACAACGTGCAGGCTTCTTTCCAAAGGCCGAGTTTGGCCCCACAGCATCTTGCTTCCAGCTCTTTGGGAAGCTAAGAAACAACTCGCTCTGCACAGTGCTCTTACAGCCTACCAGGAACATCTCTTCCAAAGGCCTGTGAAACGCAGTTTCTTTGCAGGCCTGATCTGGCTGAAGTAGGACTTCTGCTCTGGGTGTGCTACATTGCCCTAGAGCTGAAAGGCACAACGTGCAGGCTTCTTTCCAAAGGGCGATTTGGGCCCCAAAGCATCTTGCTTCCAGCTCCTTTGGAAGCTAAGAAACAACTCGCTCTGCACTCCTCTCTTACAGCCATCCTGCAACATCTCCTGCAAATGCCTTTGGAACGCAGTTTCTTTGCAGGCATGATCTGGCAGAAGTAGAACTTCTGCTCTGGGTGTGCTACATTGCCCTAGAGCTGAAAGGCACAACGTGCAGGCTGCTTTCCAAAGGGCGAGTTGGGCCCCACAGCATCTTGCTTCCAGCTCTTTGGGAAGCTAAGAAACAACTCGCTCTGCACAGTGCTCTTACAGCCTACCGGGAACATCTCTTCCAAAGGCCTGTGAAACGCAGTTTCTTTGCAGGCCTGATCTGGCAGAAGTAGGACTTCTGCTCTGGGTGTGCTACATTGCCCTAGAGCTGAAAGGCACAACGTGCAGGCTTCTTTCCAAAGGGCGAGTTGGGCCCCACAGCATCTTGCTTCCAGCTCTTTGGGAAGCTAAGAAACAACTCGCTCTGCACAGTGCTCTTACAGCCTACCGGGAACATGTCTTCCAAAGGCCTGTGAAACGCAGTTTCTTTGCAGGCCTGATCTGGCTGAAGTAGGACTTCTGCTCTGGGTGTGCTACTTTGCCCTAGAGCTGAAAGGCACAACGTGCAGGCTTCTTTCCAAAGGGCGAGTTGGGCCCCACAGCATCTTGCTTCCAGCTCTTTGGGAAGCTAAGAAACAACTCGCTCTGCACAGTGCTCTTACAGCCTAGTGGGAACATCTCTTCCAAAGGCCTGTGAAACGCAGTTTCTTTGCAGGCCTGATCTGGCTGAAGTAGGACTTCTGCTCTGGGTGTGCTACTTTGCCCTAGAGCTGAAAGGCACAACGTGCAGGCTTCTTTCCAAAGGGCGAGTTGGGCCCCACAGCATCTTGCTTCCAGCTCTTTGGGAAGCTAAGAAACAACTCGCTCGGCACAGTGCTCTTACAGCCTACCGGGAACATGTCTTCCAAAGGCCTGTGAAATGCAGTTTCTTTGCAGGCCTGATCTGGCTCAAGTAGGACTTCTGCTCTGGGTGTGCTACTTTGCCCTAGAGCTGAAAGGCACAACGTGCAGGCTTCTTTCCAAAGGGCGAGTTGGGCCCCACAGCATCTTGCTTCCAGCTCTTTGGGAAGCTAAGAAACAACTCGCTCTGCACAGTGCTCTTACAGCCTAGTGGGAACATGTCTTCCAAAGGCCTGTGAAACGCAGTTTCTTTGCAGGCCTGATCTGGCTCAAGTAGGACTTCTGCTCTGGGTGTGCTACTTTGCCCTAGAGCTGAAAGGCACAACGTGCAGGCTTCTTTCCAAAGGGCGAGTTGGGCCCCACAGTATCTTGCTTCCAGCTCTTTGGGAAGCTAAGAAACAACTCGCTCGGCACAGTGCTCTTACAGCCTAGTGGGAACATGTCTTCCAAAGGCCTGTGAAACGCAGTTTCTTTGCAGGCCTGATCTGGCTGAAGTAGGACTTCTGCTCTGGGTGTGCTACTTTG
The DNA here is from genome assembly GCF_041296265.1 of Equus caballus. Lineage (NCBI taxonomy): Eukaryota > Metazoa > Chordata > Mammalia > Perissodactyla > Equidae > Equus > Equus caballus. Next base: position 54,852,687 of record NC_091715.1, read on the forward strand.
CCCTAGAGCTGAAAGGCACAACGTGCAGGCTTCTTTCCAAAGGGCGAGTTGGGCCCCACAGCATCTTGCTTCCAGCTCTTTGGGAAGCTAAGAAACAACTCGCTCTGCACAGTGCTCTTACAGCCTACCGGGAACATGTCTTCCAAAGGCCTGTGAAACGCAGTTTCTTTGCAGGCCTGATCTGGCTGAAGTAGGACTTCTGCTCTGGGTGTGCTACTTTGCCCTAGAGCTGAAAGGCACAACGTGCAGGCTTCTTTCCAAAGGGCGAGTTGGGCCCCACAGCATCTTGCTTCCAGCTCTTTGGGAAGATAAGAAACAACTCGCTCTGCACAGTGCTCTTACAGCCTAGTGGGAACATGTCTTCCAAAGGCCTGTGAAACGCAGTTTCTTTGCAGGCCTGATCTGGCTGAAGTAGGACTTCTGCTCTGGGTGTGCTACTTTGCCCTAGAGCTGAAAGGCACAACGTGCAGGCTTCTTTCCAAAGGGCGAGTTGGGCCCCACAGCATCTTGCTTCCAGCTCTTTGGGAAGCTAAGAAACAACTCGCTCTGCACAGTGCTCTTACAGCCTACCGGGAACATGTCTTCCAAAGGCCTGTGAAACGCAGTTTCTTTGCAGGCCTGATCTGGCTGAAGTAGGACTTCTGCTCTGGGTGTGCTACTTTGCCCTAGAGCTGAAAGGCACAACGTGCAGGCTTCTTTCCAAAGGGCGAGTTGGGCCCCACAGCATCTTGCTTCCAGCTCTTTGGGAAGCTAAGAAACAACTCGCTCTGCACAGTGCTCTTACAGCCTAGTGGGAACATGTCTTCCAAAGGCCTGTGAAACGCAGTTTCTTTGCAGGCCTGATCTGGCTCAAGTAGGACTTCTGCTCTGGGTGTGCTACTTTGCCCTAGAGCTGAAAGGCACAACGTGCAGGCTTCTTTCCAATGGGCGAGTTGGGCCCCACAGCATCTTGCTTCCAGCTCTTTGGGAAGCTAAGAAACAACTCGCTCGGCACAGTGCTCTTACAGCCTACCGGGAACATCACTTCCAAAGGCCTGTGAAACGCAGTTTCTTTGCAGGCCTGATCTGGCTGAAGTAGGACTTCTGCTCTGGGTGTGCTACTTTGCCCTAGAGCTGAAAGGCACAACGTGCAGGCTTCTTTCCAAAGGGCGAGTTGGGCCCCACAGCATCTTGCTTCCAGCTCCTTTGGAAGCTAGGAAACAACTCGCTCTGCACTCCTCTCTTACAGCCATCCTGCAACATCTCCTGCAAATGCCTTTGGAACGCAGTTTCTTTGCAGTCCTGATCTGGCAGAAGTAGAACTTCTGCTCTGGGTGTGCTACATTGCCCTAGAGCTGAAAGGCACAACGTGCAGGCTGCTTTCCAAAGGGCGAGTTGGGCCCCACAGCATCTTGCTTCCAGCTCTTTGGGAAGCTAACAAACAACTCGCTCTGCACAGTGCTCTTACAGCCTACCGGGAACATCTCTTCCAAAGGCCTGTGAAACGCAGTTTCTTTGCAGGCCTGATCTGGCAGAAGTAGGACTTCTGCTCTGGGTGTGCTACATTGCCCTAGAGCTGAAAGGCACAACGTGCAGGCTTCTTTCCAAAGGGCGAGTTGGGCCCCACAGCATCTTGCTTCCAGCTCTTTGGGAAGCTAAGAAACAACTCGCTCTGCACAGTGCTCTTACAGCCTACCGGGAACATCTCTTCCAAAGGCCTGTGAAACGCAGTTTCTTTGCAGGCCTGATCTGGCTGAAGTAGGACTTCTGCTCTGGGTGTGCTACATTGCCCTAGAGCTGAAAGGCACAACGTGCAGGCTTCTTTCCAAAGGGCGAGTTGGGCCCCAAAGCATCTTGCTTCCAGCTCTTTGGGAAGCTAAGAAACAACTCGCTCTGCACAGTGCTCTTACAGCCTACCGGGAACATCTCTTCCAAAGGCCTGTGAAACACCGTTTCTTTACAGGCCTGATCTGGCTGAAGTAGGACTTCTGCTCTGGGTGTGCTACATTGCCCTAGAGCTGAAAGGCACAACGTGCAGGCTTCTTTCCAAAGGGCGAGTTGGGCCCCACAGCATCTTCCTTCCAGCTCTTTGGGAAGCTAAGAAACAACTCGCTCTGCACAGTGCTCTTACAGCCTACCGGAAACATCTCTTCCAAAGGCCTGTGAAACGCAGTTTCTTTGCAGGCCTGATCTGGCTGAAGTAGGACTTCTGCTCTGGGTGTGCTACATTGCCCTAGAGCTGAAAGGCACAACGTGCAGGCTTCTTTCCAAAGGGCGAGTTGGGCCCCACAGCATCTTGCTTCCAGCTCTTTGGGAAGATAAGAAACAACTCGCTCTGCACAGTGCTCTTACAGCCTACCGGGAACATCTCTTCCAAAGGCCTGTGAAACGCAGTTTCTTTGCAGGCCTGATCTGGCTGAAGTAGGACTTCTGCTCTGGGTGTGCTACATTGCCCTAGAGCTGAAAGGCACAACGTGCAGTCTTCTTTCCAAAGTGCGAGTTGGGCCCCAAAGCATCTTGCTTACAGCTCTTTGGGAAGCTAAGAAACAACTCGCTCTGCACAGTGCTCTTACAGCCTACCGGGAACATCTCTTCCAAAGGCCTGTGAAACGCCGTTTCTATGCAGGCCTGATTTGGCTGAAGTAGGACTTCTGCTCTGGGTGTGCTACATTGCCCTAGAGCTGAAAGGCACAACGTGCAGGCTTCTTTCCAAAGGGCGAGTTGGGCCCCACAGCATCTTGCTTCCAGCTCTTTGGGAAGCTAAGAAAAAACTCGCTCTGCATAGTGCTCTTACAGCCTACCGGGAACATCTCTTCCAAACGCCTGTGAAACGCAGTTTCTATGCAGGCATGATCTGGCAGAAGTAGAACTTCTGCTCTGGGTGTGCTACATTGCCCTAGAGCTGAAAGGCAGAACGTGCAGGCTGCTTTCCAAAGGGCGAGTTGGGCCCCACAGCATCTTGCTTCCAGCTCTTTGGGAAGCTAAGAAACAACTCGCTCTGCACAGTGCTCTTACAGCCTACCGGGAACATCTCTTCCAAAGGCCTGTGAAACGCAGTTTCTTTGCAGGCCTGATCTGGCAGAAGTAGGACTTCTGCTCTGGGTGTGCTACATTGCCCTAGAGCTGAAAGGCACAACGTGCAGGCTTCTTTCCAAAGGGCGAGTTGGGCCCCACAGCATCTTGCTTCCAGCTCTTTGGGAAGCTAAGAAACAACTCGCTCTGCACAGTGCTCTTACAGCCTACCGGGAACATCTCTTCCAAAGGCCTGTGAAACGCAGTTTCTTTGCAGGCCTGATCTGGCTGAAGTAGGACTTCTGCTCTGGGTGTGCTACATTGCCCTAGAGCTGAAAGGCACAACGTGCAGGCTTCTTTCCAAAGGGCGAGTTGGGCCCCAAAGCATCTTGCTTACAGCTCTTTGGGAAGCTAAGAAACAACTCGCTCTGCACAGTGCTCTTACAGCCTACCGGGAACATCTCTTCCAAAGGCCTGTGAAACGCCGTTTCTATGCAGGCCTGATTTGGCTGAAGTAGGACTTCTGCTCTGGGTGTGCTACATTGCCCTAGAGCTGAAAGGCACAACGTGCTGGCTTCTTTCCAAAGGGCGAGTTGGGCCCTACAGCATCTTGCTTCCAGCTCTTTGGGAAGCTAAGAAACAACTCGCTCTGCACAGTGCTCTTACAGCCTACCGGGAACATCTCTTCCAAAGGCCCGTGAAACGCAGTTTCTATGCAGGCCTGATCTGGCTGAAGTAGGACTTCTGCTCTGGGTGTGCTACATTGCCCTAGAGCTGAAAGGCACAACGTGCAGGCTTCTTTCCAAAGGGCGAGTTGGGCCCCACAGCATCTTGCTTCCAGCTCTTTGGGAAGCTAAGAAACAACTCGCTCTGCACAGTGCTCTTACAGACTAACGGGAACATCTCTTCCAAAGGCCTGTGAAACGCAGTTTCTTTGCAGGCCTGATCTGGCTGAAGTAGGACTTCTGCTCTGGGTGTGCTACATTGCCCTAGAGCTGAAAGGCACAACGTGCAGGCTTCTTTCCAAAGGGCGAGTTGGGCCCCACAGCATCTTGCTTCCAGCTCTTTGGGAAGCTAAGAAACAACTCGCTCTGCCTAGTGCTCTTACAGCCTAACGGGAACATCTCCTCCAAAGGCCTGCGAAACGCAGTTTCTTTGCAGGCCAGATCTGGCTGAAGTAGGACTTCTGCTCTGGGTGTGCTACATTGCCCTAGAGCTGAAAGGCAGAACGTGCAGGCTTCTTTCCAAAGGGCGAGTTTGGCCCTACAGGATCTTGCTTCCAGCTCTTTGGGAAGCTAAGAAACAACTCGCTCTGCACAGTGCTCTTGCAGCTTACCGGGAACATCTCTTCCAAAGGCCTGTGAAACGCAGTTTCTTTGCAGGCCTGATCTGGCTGAAGTAGGACTTCTGCTCTGGGTGTGCTACATTGCCCTAGAGCTGAAAGGCACAACGTGCAGGCTTCTTTCCAAAGGGCGAGCTGGGCCCCACAGCATCTTGCTTCCAGCTCTTTGGGAAGCTAAGAAACAACTCGCTCTGCACAGTGCTCTTACAGCCTACCGGGAACATCTCGTCCAAAGGCCTGTGAAACGCAGTTTCTTTGCAGGCCTGATCTGGCAGAAGTAGGACTTCTGCTCTGGGTGTGCTACATTGCCCTAGAGCTGAAAGGCACAACGTGCAGGCTTCTTTCCAAAGGGCGAGTTGGGCCCCACAGCATCTTGCTTCCAGCTCTTTGGGAAGCTAAGAAACAACTCGCTCTGCACAGTGCTCTTACAGCCTACCGGGAGCATCTCTTCCAAAGGCCTGTGAAACGCAGTTTCTTTGCAGGCCTGATCTGGCTGAAGTAGGAGTTCTGCTCTGGGTGTGCTACATTGCCCTAGAGCTGAAAGGCACAACGTGCAGGCTTTTTTCCAAAGGGCGAGTTGGGCCCCACAGCATCTTGCTTCCAGCTCTTTGGGAAGCTAAGAAACAACTCGCTCTGCACAGTGCTCTTACAGCCTACCGGGAGCATCTCTTCCAAAGGCCTGTGAAACGCAGTTTCTTTGCAGTCCTGATCTGGCTGAAGTAGGACTTCTGCTCTGGGTGTGCTACATTGCCCTAGAGCTGAAACGCACAACGTGCAGGCTTCTTTCCAAAGGGCGAGTTTGGCCCCACAGCATCTTGCTTCCAGCTCTTTGGGAAGCTAAGAAACAACTCGCTCTGCACAGTGCTCTTACAGCCTACCAGGAACATCTCTTCCAAAGGCCTGTGAAACGCAGTTTCTTTGCAGGCCTGATCTGGCTGAAGTAGGACTTCTGCTCTGGGTGTGCTACATTGCCCTAGAGCTGAAAGGCACAACGTGCAGGCTTCTTTCCAAAGGGCGATTTGGGCCCCAAAGCATCTTGCTTCCAGCTCCTTTGGAAGCTAAGAAACAACTCGCTCTGCACTCCTCTCTTACAGCCATCCTGCAACATCTCCTGCAAATGCCTTTGGAACGCAGTTTCTTTGCAGGCATGATCTGGCAGAAGTAGAACTTCTGCTCTGGGTGTGCTACATTGCCCTAGAGCTGAAAGGCACAACGTGCAGGCTGCTTTCCAAAGGGCGAGTTGGGCCCCACAGCATCTTGCTTCCAGCTCTTTGGGAAGCTAAGAAACAACTCGCTCTGCACAGTGCTCTTACAGCCTACCGGGAACATCTCTTCCAAAGGCCTGTGAAACGCAGTTTCTTTGCAGGCCTGATCTGGCTGAAGTAGGACTTCTGCTCTGGGTGTGCTACATTGCCCTAGAGCTGAAAGGCACAACGTGCAGGCTTCTTTCCAAAGGGCGAGTTGGGCCCCACAGCATCTTGCTTCCAGCTCTTTGGGAAGCTAAGAAACAACTCGCTCTGCACAGTGCTCTTACAGCCTACCGGGAACATGTCTTCCAAAGGCCTGTGAAACGCAGTTTCTTTGCAGGCCTGATCTGGCTGAAGTAGGACTTCTGCTCTGGGTGTGCTACTTTGCCCTAGAGCTGAAAGGCACAACGTGCAGGCTTCTTTCCAAAGGGCGAGTTGGGCCCCACAGCATCTTGCTTCCAGCTCTTTGGGAAGCTAAGAAACAACTCGCTCTGCACAGTGCTCTTACAGCCTAGTGGGAACATCTCTTCCAAAGGCCTGTGAAACGCAGTTTCTTTGCAGGCCTGATCTGGCTGAAGTAGGACTTCTGCTCTGGGTGTGCTACTTTGCCCTAGAGCTGAAAGGCACAACGTGCAGGCTTCTTTCCAAAGGGCGAGTTGGGCCCCACAGCATCTTGCTTCCAGCTCTTTGGGAAGCTAAGAAAAAACTCGCTCGGCACAGTGCTCTTACAGCCTACCGGGAACATGTCTTCCAAAGGCCTGTGAAACGCAGTTTCTTTGCAGGCCTGATCTGGCTGAAGTAGGACTTCTGCTCTGGGTGTGCTACTTTGCCTTAGAGCTGAAAGGCACAACGTGCAGGCTTCTTTCCAAAGGGCGAGTTGGGCCCCACAGCATCTTGCTTCCAGCTCTTTGGGAAGCTAAGAAACAACTCGCTCTGCACAGTGCTCTTACAGCCTAGTGGGAACATGTCTTCCAAAGGCCTGTGAAACGCAGTTTCTTTGCAGGCCTGATCTGGCTGAAGTAGGACTTCTGCTCTGGGTGTGCTACTTTGCCCTAGAGCTGAAAGGCACAACGTGCAGGCTTCTTTCCAAAGGGCGAGTTGGGCCCCACAGCATCTTGCTTCCAGCTCTTTGGGAAGCTAAGAAACAACTCGCTCGGCACAGTGCTCTTACAGCCTAGTGGGAACATGTCTTCCAAAGGCCTGTGAAACGCAGTTTCTTTGCAGGCCTGATCTGGCTGAAGTAGGACTTCTGCTCTGGGTGTGCTACTTTGCCCTAGAGCTGAAATGCACAACGTGCAGGCTTCTTTCCAAAGGGCGAGTTGGGCCCCACAGCATCTTGCTTCCAGCTCTTTGGGAAGCTAAGAAACAACTCGCTCTGCACAGTGCTCTTACAGCCTACCGGGAACATGTCTTCCAAAGGCCTGTGAAACGCAGTTTCTTTGCAGGCCTGATCTGGCTGAAGTAGGACTTCTGCTCTGGGTGTGCTACTTTGCCCTAGAGCTGAAAGGCACAACGTGCAGGCTTCTTTCCAAAGGGCGAGTTGGGCCCCACAGCATCTTGCTTCCAGCTCTTTGGGAAGATAAGAAACAACTCGCTCTGCACAGTGCTCTTACAGCCTAGTGGGAACATGTCTTCCAAAGGCCTGTGAAACGCAGTTTCTTTGCAGGCCTGATCTGGCTGAAGTAGGACTTCTGCTCTGGGTGTGCTACTTTGCCCTAGAGCTGAAAGGCACAACGTGCAGGCTTCTTTCCAAAGGGCGAGTTGGGCCCCACAGCATCTTGCTTCCAGCTCTTTGGGAAGCTAAGAAACAACTCGCTCTGCACAGTGCTCTTACAGCCTACCGGGAACATGTCTTCCAAGGGCCTGTGAAACGCAGTTTCTTTGCAGGCCTGATCTGGCTGAAGTAGGACTTCTGCTCTGGGTGTGCTACTTTGCCCTAGAGCTGAAAGGCACAACGTGCAGGCTTCTTTCCAAAGGGCGAGTTGGGCCCCACAGCATCTTGCTTCCAGCTCTTTGGGAAGCTAAGAAACAACTCGCTCTGCACAGTGCTCTTACAGCCTAGTGGGAACATGTCTTCCAAAGGCCTGTGAAACGCAGTTTCTTTGCAGGCCTGATCTGGCTGAAGTAGGACTTCTGCTCTGGGTGTGCTACTTTGCCCTAGAGCTGAAAGGCACAACGTGCAGGCTTCTTTCCAAAGGGCGAGTTGGGCCCCACAGCATCTTGCTTCCAGCTCTTTGGGAAGCTAAGAAACAACTCGCTCGGCACAGTGCTCTTACAGCCTACCGGGAACATCACTTCCAAAGGCCTGTGAAACGCAGTTTCTTTGCAGGCCTGATCTGGCTGAAGTAGGACTTCTGCTCTGGGTGTGCTACTTTGCCCTAGAGCTGAAAGGCACAACGTGCAGGCTTCTTTCCAAAGGGCGAGTTGGGCCCCACAGCATCTTGCTTCCAGCTCTTTGGGAAGCTAAGAAAAAACTCGCTCTGCACAGTGCTCTTACAGACTAACGGGAACATCTCTTCCAAAGGCCTGTGAAACGCAGTTTCTTTGCAGGCCTGATCTGGCTGAAGTAGGACTTCTGCTCTGGGTGTGCTACATTGCCCTAGAGCTGAAAGGCACAACGTGCAGGCTTCTTTCCAAAGGGCGAGTTGGGCCCCACAGCATCTTGCTTCCAGCTCTTTGGGAAGCTAAGAAACAACTCGCTCTGCCTAGTGCTCTTACAGCCTAACGGGAACATCTCCTCCAAAGGCCTGCGAAACGCAGTTTCTTTGCAGGCCAGATCTGGCTGAAGTAGGACTTCTGCTCTGGGTGTGCTACATTGCCCTAGAGCTGAAAGGCAGAACGTGCAGGCTTCTTTCCAAAGGGCGAGTTTGGCCCTACAGGATCTTGCTTCCAGCTCTTTGGGAAGCTAAGAAACAACTCGCTCTGCACAGTGCTCTTGCAGCTTACCGGGAACATCTCTTCCAAAGGCCTGTGAAACGCAGTTTCTTTGCAGGCCTGATCTGGCTGAAGTAGGACTTCTGCTCTGGGTGTGCTACATTGCCCTAGAGCTGAAAGGCACAACGTGCAGGCTTCTTTCCAAAGGGCGAGTTGGGCCCCACAGCATCTTGCTTCCAGCTCTTTGGGAAGCTAAGAAACAACTCGCTCTGCACAGTGCTCTTACAGCCTACCGGGAACATCTCGTCCAAAGGCCTGTGAAACGCAGTTTCTTTGCAGGCCTGATCTGGCAGAAGTAGGACTTCTGCTCTGGGTGTGCTACATTGCCCTAGAGCTGAAAGGCACAACGTGCAGGCTTCTTTCCAAAGGGCGAGTTGGGCCCCACAGCATCTTGCTTCCAGCTCTTTGGGAAGCTAAGAAACAACTCGCTCTGCACAGTGCTCTTACAGCCTACCGGGAGCATCTCTTCCAAAGGCCTGTGAAACGCAGTTTCTTTGCAGGCCTGATCTGGCTGAAGTAGGAGTTCTGCTCTGGGTGTGCTACATTGCCCTAGAGCTGAAAGGCACAACGTGCAGGCTTCTTTCCAAAGGGCGAGTTGGGCCCCACAGCATCTTGCTTCCAGCTCTTTGGGAAGCTAAGAAACAACTCGCTCTGCACAGTGCTCTTACAGCCTACCGGGAGCATCTCTTCCAAAGGCCTGTGAAACGCAGTTTCTTTGCAGTCCTGATCTGGCTGAAGTAGGACTTCTGCTCTGGGTGTGCTACATTGCCCTAGAGCTGAAACGCACAACGTGCAGGCTTCTTTCCAAAGGGCGAGTTTGGCCCCACAGCATCTTGCTTCCAGCTCTTTGGGAAGCTAAGAAACAACTCGCTCTGCACAGTGCTCTTACAGCCTCTCAGGAACATCTCTTCCAAAGGCCTGTGAAACGCAGTTTCTTTGCAGGCCTGATCTGGCTGAAGTAGGACTTCTGCTCTGGGTGTGCTACATTGCCCTAGAGCTGAAAGGCACAACGTGCAGGCTTCTTTCCAAAGGGCGATTTGGGCCCCAAAGCATCTTGCTTCCAGCTCCTTTGGAAGCTAAGAAACAACTCGCTCTGCACTCCTCTCTTACAGCCATCCTGCAACATCTCCTGCAAATGCCTTTGGAACGCAGTTTCTTTGCAGGCATGATCTGGCAGAAGTAGAACTTCTGCTCTGGGTGTGCTACATTGCCCTAGAGCTGAAAGGCACAACGTGCAGGCTGCTTTCCAAAGGGCGAGTTGGGCCCCACAGCATCTTGCTTCCAGCTCTTTGGGAAGCTAAGAAACAACTCGCTCTGCACAGTGCTCTTACAGCCTACCGGGAACATCTCTTCCAAAGGCCTGTGAAACGCAGTTTCTTTGCAGGCCTGATCTGGCAGAAGTAGGACTTCTGCTCTGGGTGTGCTACATTGCCCTAGAGCTGAAAGGCACAACGTGCAGGCTTCTTTCCAAAGGGCGAGTTGGGCCCCACAGCATCTTGCTTCCAGCTCTTTGGGAAGCTAAGAAACAACTCGCTCTGCACAGTGCTCTTACAGCCTACCGGGAACATGTCTTCCAAAGGCCTGTGAAACGCAGTTTCTTTGCAGGCCTGATCTGGCTGAAGTAGGACTTCTGCTCTGGGTGTGCTACTTTGCCCTAGAGCTGAAAGGCACAACGTGCAGGCTTCTTTCCAAAGGGCGAGTTGGGCCCCACAGCATCTTGCTTCCAGCTCTTTGGGAAGCTAAGAAACAACTCGCTCTGCACAGTGCTCTTACAGCCTAGTGGGAACATCTCTTCCAAAGGCCTGTGAAACGCAGTTTCTTTGCAGGCCTGATCTGGCTGAAGTAGGACTTCTGCTCTGGGTGTGCTACTTTGCCCTAGAGCTGAAAGGCACAACGTGCAGGCTTCTTTCCAAAGGGCGAGTTGGGCCCCACAGCATCTTGCTTCCAGCTCTTTGGGAAGCTAAGAAACAACTCGCTCGGCACAGTGCTCTTACAGCCTACCGGGAACATGTCTTCCAAAGGCCTGTGAAACGCAGTTTCTTTGCAGGCCTGATCTGGCTGAAGTAGGACTTCTGCTCTGGGTGTGCTACTTTGCCCTAGAGCTGAAAGGCACAACGTGCAGGCTTCTTTCCAAAGGGCGAGTTGGGCCCCACAGCATCTTGCTTCCAGCTCTTTGGGAAGCTAAGAAACAACTCGCTCTGCACAGTGCTCTTACAGCCTACCGGGAGCATCTCTTCCAAAGGCCTGTGAAACGCAGTTTCTTTGCAGTCCTGATCTGGCTGAAGTAGGACTTCTGCTCTGGGTGTGCTACATTGCCCTAGAGCTGAAACGCACAACGTGCAGGCTTCTTTCCAAAGGGCGAGTTTGGCCCCACAGCATCTTGCTTCCAGCTCTTTGGGAAGCTAAGAAACAACTCGCTCTGCACAGTGCTCTTACAGCCTCTCAGGAACATCTCTTCCAAAGGCCTGTGAAACGCAGTTTCTTTGCAGGCCTGATCTGGCTGAAGTAGGACTTCTGCTCTGGGTGTGCTACATTGCCCTAGAGCTGAAAGGCACAACGTGCAGGCTTCTTTCCAAAGGGCGATTTGGGCCCCAAAGCATCTTGCTTCCAGCTCCTTTGGAAGCTAAGAAACAACTCGCTCTGCACTCCTCTCTTACAGCCATCCTGCAACATCTCCTGCAAATGCCTTTGGAACGCAGTTTCTTTGCAGGCATGATCTGGCAGAAGTAGAACTTCTGCTCTGGGTGTGCTACATTGCCCTAGAGCTGAAAGGCACAACGTGCAGGCTGCTTTCCAAAGGGCGAGTTGGGCCCCACAGCATCTTGCTTCCAGCTCTTTGGGAAGCTAAGAAACAACTCGCTCTGCACAGTGCTCTTACAGCCTACCGGGAACATCTCTTCCAAAGGCCTGTGAAACGCAGTTTCTTTGCAGGCCTGATCTGGCAGAAGTAGGACTTCTGCTCTGGGTGTGCTACATTGCCCTAGAGCTGAAAGGCACAACGTGCAGGCTTCTTTCCAAAGGGCGAGTTGGGCCCCACAGCATCTTGCTTCCAGCTCTTTGGGAAGCTAAGAAACAACTCGCTCTGCACAGTGCTCTTACAGCCTACCGGGAACATGTCTTCCAAAGGCCTGTGAAACGCAGTTTCTTTGCAGGCCTGATCTGGCTGAAGTAGGACTTCTGCTCTGGGTGTGCTACTTTGCCCTAGAGCTGAAAGGCACAACGTGCAGGCTTCTTTCCAAAGGGCGAGTTGGGCCCCACAGCATCTTGCTTCCAGCTCTTTGGGAAGCTAAGAAACAACTCGCTCTGCACAGTGCTCTTACAGCCTAGTGGGAACATCTCTTCCAAAGGCCTGTGAAACGCAGTTTCTTTGCAGGCCTGATCTGGCTGAAGTAGGACTTCTGCTCTGGGTGTGCTACTTTGCCCTAGAGCTGAAAGGCACAACGTGCAGGCTTCTTTCCAAAGGGCGAGTTGGGCCCCACAGCATCTTGCTTCCAGCTCTTTGGGAAGCTAAGAAACAACTCGCTCGGCACAGTGCTCTTACAGCCTACCGGGAACATGTCTTCCAAAGGCCTGTGAAACGCAGTTTCTTTGCAGGCCTGATCTGGCTGAAGTAGGACTTCTGCTCTGGGTGTGCTACTTTGCCCTAGAGCTGAAAGGCACAACGTGCAGGCTTCTTTCCAAAGGGCGAGTTGGGCCCCACAGGATCTTGCTTCCAGCTCTTTGGGAAGATAAGAAACAACTCGCTCTGCACAGTGCTCTTACAGCCTAGTGGGAACATGTCTTCCAAAGGCCTGTGAAACGCAGTTTCTTTGCAGGCCTGATCTGGCTGAAGTAGGACTTCTGCTCTGGGTGTGCTACTTTGCCCTAGAGCTGAAAGGCACAACGTGCAGGCTTCTTTCCAAAGGGCGAGTTGGGCCCCACAGCATCTTGCTTCCAGCTCTTTGGGAAGCTAAGAAACAACTCGCTCTGCACAGTGCTCTTACAGCCTACCGGGAACATGTCTTCCAAAGGCCTGTGAAACGCAGTTTCTTTGCAGGCCTGATCTGGCTCAAGTAGGACTTCTGCTCTGGGTGTGCTACTTTGCCCTAGAGCTGAAAGGCACAACGTGCAGGCTTCTTTCCAAAGGGCGAGTTGGGCCCCACAGCATCTTGCTTCCAGCTCTTTGGGAAGCTAAGAAACAACTCGCTCTGCACAGTGCTCTTACAGCCTAGTGGGAACATGTCTTCCAAAGGCCTGTGAAACGCAGTTTCTTTGCAGGCCTGATCTGGCTGAAGTAGGACTTCTGCTCTGGGTGTGCTACTTTGCCCTAGAGCTGAAAGGCACAACGTGCAGGCTTCTTTCCAAAGGGCGAGTTGGGCCCCACAGCATCTTGCTTCCAGCTCTTTGGGAAGCTAAGAAACAACTCGCTCTGCACAGTGCTCTTACAGCCTACCGGGAACATCACTTCCAAAGGCCTGTGAAACGCAGTTTCTTTGCAGGCCTGATCTGGCTGAAGTAGGACTTCTGCTCTGGGTGTGCTACTTTGCCCTAGAGCTGAAAGGCACAACGTGCAGGCTTCTTTCCAAAGGGTGAGTTGGGCCCCTCAGCATCTTGCTTCCAGCTCTTTGGGAAGCTAAGAAACAACTCGCTCTGCACAGTGCTCTTACAGCCTACCGGGAACATCACTTCCAAAGGCCTGTGAAACGCAGTTTCTTTGCAGGCCAGATCTGGATGAAGTAGGACTTCTGCTCTGGGTGTGCTACTTTGCCCTAGAGCTGAAAGGCACAACGTGCAGGCTTCTTTCCAAAGGGCGAGTTGGGCCCCACAGCATCTTGCTTCCAGCTCTTTGGGAAGCTAAGAAACAACTCGCTCTGCACAGTGCTCTTACAGCCTAGTGGGAACATGTCTTCCAAAGGCCTGTGAAACGCAGTTTCTTTGCAGGCCTGATCTGGCTGAAGTAGGACTTCTGCTCTGGGTGTGCTACTTTGCTCTAGAGCTGAAAGGCACAACGTGCAGGCTTCTTTCCAAAGGGCGAGTTGGGCCCCACAGCATCTTGCTACCAGCTCTTTGGGAAGCTAAGAAACAACTCGCTCTGCACAGTGCTCTTACAGCCTACCGGGAACATGTCTTCCAAAGGCCTGTGAAATGCAGTTTCTTTGCAGGCCTGATCTGGCTGAAGTAGGACTTCTGCTCTGGGTGTGCTACTTTGCCCTAGAGCTGAAAGGCACAACGTGCAGGCTTCTTTCCAAAGGGCGAGTTGGGCCCCACAGCATCTTGCTTCCAGCTCTTTGGGAAGCTAAGAAACAACTCGCTCTGCACAGTGCTCTTACAGCCTACCGGGAACATCTCTTCCAAAGGCCTGTGAAACGCAGTTTCTTTGCAGGCCTGATCTGGCTGAAGTAGGAGTTCTGCTCTGGGTGTGCTACTTTGCCCTAGAGCTGAAAGGCACAACGTGCAGGCTTCTTTCCAAAGGGCGAGTTGGGCCCCACAGCATCTTGCTTCCAGCTCTTTGGGAAGCTAAGAAACAACTCGCTCTGCACAGTGCTCTGACAGCCTACGGGGAACATCTCTTCCAAAGGCCTGTGAAACGCAGTTTCTTTGCAGGCCTGATCTGGCTGAAGTAGGACTTCTGCTCTGGGTGTGCTACTTTGCCCTAGAGCTGAAAGGCACAACGTGCAGGCTTCTTTCCAAAGGGCGAGTTGGGCCCCACAGCATCTTGCTTCCAGCTCTTTGGGAAGCTAAGAAACAACTCGCTCAGCACAGTGCTCTTACAGCCTAGTGGGAACATGTCTTCCAAAGGCCTGTGAAACGCAGTTTCTTTGCAGGCCTGATCTGGCTGAAGTAGGACTTCTGCTCTGGGTGTGCTACTTTGCCCTAGAGCTGAAAGGCACAACGTGCAGGCTTCTTTCCAAAGGGCGAGTTGGGCCCCACAGCATCTTGCATCCAGCTCTTTGGGAAGCTAAGAAACAACTCGCTCTGCACAGTGCTCTTACAGCCTAGTGGGAACATGTCTTCCAAAGGCCTGTGAAACGCAGTTTCTTTGCAGGCCTGATCTGGCTGAAGTAGGACTTCTGCTCTGGGTGTGCTACTTTGCCCTAGAGCTGAAAGGCACAACGTGCAGGCTTCTTTCCAAAGGGCGAGTTGGGCCCCACAGCATCTTGCTTCCAGCTCTTTGGGAAGCTAAGAAACAACTCGCTCTGCACAGTGCTCTTACAGCCTACCGGGAACATCTCTTCCAAAGGCCTGTGAAACGCAGTTTCTTTGCAGGCCTGATCTGGCTGAAGTAGGACTTCTGCTCTGGGTGTGCTACTTTGCCCTAGAGCTGAAAGGCACAACGTGCAGGCTTCTTTCCAAAGGGCGAGTTGGGCCCCACAGCATCTTGCTTCCAGCTCTTTGGGAAGCTAAGAAACAACTCGCTCTGCACAGTGCTCTTACAGCCTACCGGGAACATGTCTTCCAAAGGCCTGTGAAACGCAGTTTCTTTGCAGGCCTGATCTGGCTGAAGTAGGACTTCTGCTCTGGGTGTGCTACTTTGCCCTAGAGCTGAAAGGCACAACGTGCAGGCTTCTTTCCAAAGGGCGAGTTGGGCCCCACAGCATCTTGCTTCCAGCTCTTTGGGAAGCTAAGAAACAACTCGCTCTGCACAGTGCTCTTACAGCCTACCGGGAACATGTCTTCCAAAGGCCTGTGAAACGCAGTTTCTTTGCAGGCCTGATCTGGCTGAAGTAGGACTTCTGCTCTGGGTGTGCTACTTTGCCCTAGAGCTGAAAGGCACAACGTGCAGGCTTCTTTCCAAAGGGCGAGTTGGGCCCCACAGCATCTTGCTTCCAGCTCTTTGGGAAGCTAAGAAACAACTCGCTCTGCACAGTGCTCTTACAGCCTAGTGGGAACATGTCTTCCAAAGGCCTGTGAAACGCAGTTTCTTTGCAGGCCTGATCTGGCTCAAGTAGGACTTCTGCTCTGGGTGTGCTACTTTGCCCTAGAGCTGAAAGGCACAACGTGCAGGCTTCTTTCCAAAGGGCGAGTTGGGCCCCACAGCATCTTGCTTCCAGCTCTTTGGGAAGCTAAGAAACAACTCGCTCGGCACATTGCTCTTACAGCCTACCGGGAACATCACTTCCAAAGGCCTGTGAAACGCAGTTTCTTTGCAGGCCTGATCTGGCTGAAGTAGGACTTCTGCTCTGGGTGTGCTACTTGGCCCTAGAGCTGAAAGGCACAACGTGCAGGCTTCTTTCCAAAGGGCGAGTTGGGCCCCACAGCATCTTGCTTCCAGCTCTTTGGGAAGCTAAGAAACAACTCGCTCTGCACAGTGCTCTTACAGCCTAGTGGGAACATGTCTTCCAAAGGCCTGTGAAACGCAGTTTCTTTGCAGGCCTGATCTGGCTCAAGTAGGACTTCTGCTCTGGGTGTGCTACTTTGCCCTAGAGCTGAAAGGCACAACGTGCAGGCTTCTTTCCAAAGGGCGAGTTGGGCCCCACAGCATCTTGCTTCCAGCTCTTTGGGAAGCTAAGAAACAACTCGCTCTGCACAGTGCTCTTACAGCCTACCGGGAACATCTCTTCCAAAGGCCTGTTACGCAGTTTCTTTGCAGGCCTGATCTGGCTGAAGTAGGACTTCTGCTCTGGGTGTGCTACATTGCCCTAGAGCTGAAAGGCACAACGTGCAGGCTTCTTTCCAAAGGGCGAGTTGGGCCCCACAGCATCTTGCTTCCAGCTCTTTGGGAAGCTAAGAAACAACTCGCTCTGCCTAGTGCTCTTACAGCGTAACGGGAACATCTCCTCCAAAGGCCTGCGAAACGCAGTTTCTTTGCAGGCCAGATCTGGTTGAAGTAGGACTTCTGCTCTGGGTGTGCTACATTGCCCTAGAGCTGAAAGGCAGAACGTGCAGGCTTCTTTCCAAAGGGCGAGTTGGGCCCTACAGGATCTTGCTTCCAGCTCTTTGGGAAGCTAAGAAACAACTCGCTCTGCACAGTGCTCTTGCAGCTTACCGGGAACATCTCTTCCAAAGGCCTGTGAAACGCAGTTTCTTTGCAGGCCTGATCTGGCTGAAGTAGGACTTCTGCTCTGGGTGTGCTACATTGCCCTAGAGCTGAAAGGCACAACGTGCAGGCTTCTTTCCAAAGGGCGAGTTGGGCCCCACAGCATCTTGCTTCCAGCTCTTTGGGAAGCTAAGAAACAACTCGCTCTGCACAGTGCTCTTACAGCCTACCGGGAACATCTCGTCCAAAGGCCTGTGAAACGCAGTTTCTTTGCAGGCCTGATCTGGCAGAAGTAGGACTTCTGCTCTGGGTGTGCTACATTGCACTAGAGCTGAAAGGCACAACGTGCAGGCTTCTTTCCAAAGGGCGAGTTGGGTCCCAAAACATCTTGCTTCCAGCTCTTTGGGAAGCTAAGAAACAACTCGCTCTGCACAGTGCTCTTACAGCCTACCGGGAACATCTCTTCCAAAGGCCTGTGAAACACAGTTTCTTTACAGCCCTGATCTGGCTGAAGTAGGACTTCTGCTCTGGGTGTGCTACATTGCCCTAGAGCTGAAAGGCACAACGTGCAGGCTTCTTTCCAAAGGGCGAGTTGGGCCCCACAGCATCGTGCTTCCAGCTCTTTGGGAAGCTAAGAAACAACTCGCTCTGCACAGTGCTCTTACAGACTACCGGGAACATCTCTTCCAAAGGCCTGTTACGCAGTTTCTTTGCAGGCCTGATCTGGCTGAAGTAGGACTTCTGCTCTGGGTGTGCTACATTGCCCTAGACCTGAAAGGCACAACGTGCAGGCTTCTTTCCAAAGGGCGAGTTGGGCCCCACAGCATCTTGCTTCCAGCTCTTTGGGAAGCTAAGAAACAACTCGCTCTGCCTAGTGCACTTACAGCCTAACGGGAACATCTCCTCCAAAGGCCTGCGAAACGCAGTTTCTTTGCAGGCCAGATCTGGCTGAAGTAGGACTTCTGCTCTGGGTGTGCTACATTGCCCTAGAGCTGAAAGGCACAACGTGCAGGCTTCTTTCCAAAGGGCGAGTTGGGCCCTACAGGATCTTGCTTCCAGCTCTTTGGGAAGCTAAGAAACAACTCGCTCTGCACAGTGCTCTTGCAGCCTACCGGGAACATCTCTTCCAAAGGCCTGTGAAACGCAGTTTCTTTGCAGGCCTGATCTGGCTGAAGTAGGACTTCTGCTCTGGGTGTGCTACATTGCCCTAGAGCTGAAAGGCACAACGTGCAGGCTTCTTTCCAAAGGGCGAGTTGGGCCCCACAGCATCTTGCTTCCAGCTCTTTGGGAAGCTAAGAAACAACTCGCTCTGCACAGTGCTCTTACAGCCTACCAGGAACATCTCTTCCAAAGGCCTGTGAAACGCAGTTTCTTTGCAGGCCAGATCTGGCTGAAGTAGGACTTCTGCTCTGGGTGTGCTACATTGCCCTAGAGCTGAAAGGCACAACGTGCAGGCTTCTTTCCAAAGGGCGATTTGGGCCCCAAAGCATCTTGCTTCCAGCTCCTTTGGAAGCTAAGAAACAACTCGCTCTGCACTCCTCTCTTACAGCCATCCTGCAACATCTCCTGCAAGTGCCTTTGGAACGCAGTTTCTTTGCAGGCATGATCTGGCAGAAGTAGAACTTCTGCTCTGGGTGTGCTACATTGCCCTAGAGCTGAAAGGCACAACGTGCAGGCTGCTTTCCAAAGGGCGAGTTGGGCCCCACAGCATCTTGCTTCCAGCTCTTTGGGAAGCTAAGAAACAACTCGCTCTGCACAGTGCTCTTACAGCCTACCGGGAACATCTCTTCCAAAGGCCTGTGAAACGCAGTTTCTTTGCAGGCCTGATCTGGCAGAAGTAGGACTTCTGCTCTGGGTGTGCTACATTGCCCTAGAGCTGAAAGGCACAACGTGCAGGCTTCTTTCCAAAGGGCGAGTTGGGCCCCACAGCATCTTGCTTCCAGCTCTTTGGGAAGCTAAGAAACAACTCGCTCTGCACAGTGCTCTTACAGCCTACCGGGAACATCTCTTCCAAAGGCCTGTGAAACGCAGTTTCTTTGCAGGCCTGATCTGGCTGAAGTAGGACTTCTGCTCTGGGTGTGCTACATTGCCCTAGAGCTGAAAGGCACAACGTGCAGGCTTCTTTCCAAAGGGCGAGTTGGGCCCCACAGCATCTTGCTTCCAGCTCTTTGGGAAGCTTAGAAACAACTCGCTCTGCTCAGTGCTCTTACACCGTAGTGGGAACATCTCTTCCAAAGGCCTGTGAAACGCAGTTTCTTTGCAGGCCTGATCTGGCTGAAGTAGGAGTTCTGCTCTGGGTGTGCTACATTGCCCTAGAGCTGAAAGGCACAACGTGCAGGCTTCTTTCCAAAGGGCGAGTTGGGCCCCACAGCATCTTGCTTCCAGCTCTTTGGGAAGCTAAGAAACAACTCGCTCTGCACAGTGCTCTTACAGCCTACCGGGAGCATCTCTTCCAAAGGCCTGTGAAACGCAGTTTCTTTGCAGTCCTGATCTGGCTGAAGTAGGACTTCTGCTCTGGGTGTGCTACATTGCCCTAGAGCTGAAACGCACAACGTGCAGGCTTCTTTCCAAAGGGCGAGTTTGGCCCCACAGCATCTTGCTTCCAGCTCTTTGGGAAGCTAAGTAACAACTCGCTCTGCACAGTTCTCTTACAGCCTACCAGGAACATCTCTTCCAAAGGCCTGTGAAACGCAGTTTCTTTGCAGGCCTGATCTGGCTGAAGTAGGACTTCTGCTCTGGGTGTGCTACATTGCCCTAGAGCTGAAAGGCACAACGTGCAGGCTTCTTTCCAAAGGGCGATTTGGGCCCCAAAGCATCTTGCTTCCAGCTCCTTTGGAAGCTAAGAAACAACTCGCTCTGCACTCCTCTCTTACAGCCATCCTGCAACATCTCCTGCAAATGCCTTTGGAACGCAGTTTCTTTGCAGGCATGATCTGGCAGAAGTAGAACTTCTGCTCTGGGTGTGCTACATTGCCCTAGAGCTGAAAGGCACAACGTGCAGGCTGCTTTCCAAAGGGCGAGTTGGGCCCCACAGCATCTTGCTTCCAGCTCTTTGGGAAGCTAAGAAACAACTCGCTCTGCACAGTGCTCTTACAGCCTACCGGGAACATCTCTTCCAAAGGCCTGTGAAACGCAGTTTCTTTGCAGGCCTGATCTGGCAGAAGTAGGACTTCTGCTCTGGGTGTGCTACATTGCCCTAGAGCTGAAAGGCACAACGTGCAGGCTTCTTTCCAAAGGGCGAGTTGGGCCCCACAGCATCTTGCTTCCAGCTCTTTGGGAAGCTAAGAAACAACTCGCTCTGCACAGTGCTCTTACAGCCTACCGGGAACATCTCTTCCAAAGGCCTGTGAAACGCAGTTTCTTTGCAGGCCTGATCTGGCTGAAGTAGGACTTCTGCTCTGGGTGTGCTACATTGCCCTAGAGCTGAAAGGCACAACGTGCAGGCTTCTTTCCAAAGGGCGAGTTGGGCCCCACAGCATCTTGCTTCCAGCTCTTTGGGAAGCTTAGAAACAACTCGCTCTGCTCAGTGCTCTTACACCGTAGTGGGAACATCTCTTCCAAAGGCCTGTGAAACGCAGTTTCTTTGCAGGCCTGATCTGGCTGAAGTAGGAGTTCTGCTCTGGGTGTGCTACATTGCCCTAGAGCTGAAAGGCACAACGTGCAGGCTTCTTTCCAAAGGGCGAGTTGGGCCCCACAGCATCTTGCTTCCAGCTCTTTGGGAAGCTAAGAAACAACTCGCTCTGCACAGTGCTCTTACAGCCTACCGGGAGCATCTCTTCCAAAGGCCTGTGAAACGCAGTTTCT
Source organism: Equus caballus (assembly GCF_041296265.1). Classification (NCBI taxonomy): domain Eukaryota; kingdom Metazoa; phylum Chordata; class Mammalia; order Perissodactyla; family Equidae; genus Equus; species Equus caballus. The sequence continues at coordinate 54,872,962 of NC_091715.1, forward strand.
TTGCAGTCCTGATCTGGCTGAAGTAGGACTTCTGCTCTGGGTGTGCTACATTGCCCTAGAGCTGAAACGCACAACGTGCAGGCTTCTTTCCAAAGGGCGAGTTTGGCCCCACAGCATCTTGCTTCCAGCTCTTTGGGAAGCTAAGTAACAACTCGCTCTGCACAGTTCTCTTACAGCCTACCAGGAACATCTCTTCCAAAGGCCTGTGAAACGCAGTTTCTTTGCAGGCCTGATCTGGCTGAAGTAGGACTTCTGCTCTGGGTGTGCTACATTGCCCTAGAGCTGAAAGGCACAACGTGCAGGCTTCTTTCCAAAGGGCGATTTGGGCCCCAAAGCATCTTGCTTCCAGCTCCTTTGGAAGCTAAGAAACAACTCGCTCTGCACTCCTCTCTTACAGCCATCCTGCAACATCTCCTGCAAATGCCTTTGGAACGCAGTTTCTTTGCAGGCATGATCTGGCAGAAGTAGAACTTCTGCTCTGGGTGTGCTACATTGCCCTAGAGCTGAAAGGCACAACGTGCAGGCTGCTTTCCAAAGGGCGAGTTGGGCCCCACAGCATCTTGCTTCCAGCTCTTTGGGAAGCTAAGAAACAACTCGCTCTGCACAGTGCTCTTACAGCCTACCGGGAACATCTCTTCCAAAGGCCTGTGAAACGCAGTTTCTTTGCAGGCCTGATCTGGCAGAAGTAGGACTTCTGCTCTGGGTGTGCTACATTGCCCTAGAGCTGAAAGGCACAACGTGCAGGCTTCTTTCCAAAGGGCGAGTTGGGCCCCACAGCATCTTGCTTCCAGCTCTTTGGGAAGCTAAGAAACAACTCGCTCTGCACAGTGCTCTTACAGCCTACCGGGAACATCTCTTCCAAAGGCCTGTGAAACGCAGTTTCTTTGCAGGCCTGATCTGGCTGAAGTAGGACTTCTGCTCTGGGTGTGCTACATTGCCCTAGAGCTGAAAGGCACAACGTGCAGGCTTCTTTCCAAAGGGCGAGTTGGGCCCCAAAGCATCTTGCTTCCAGCTCTGTGGGAAGCTAAGAAACAACTCGCTCTGCACAGTGCTCTTACAGCCTACCGGGAACATCTCTTCCAAAGGCCTGTGAAACACAGTTTCTTTACAGGCCTGATCTGGCTGAAGTAGGACTTCTGCTCTGGGTGTGCTACATTGCCCTAGAGCTGAAAGGCACAACGTGCAGGCTTCTTTCCAAAGGGCGAGTTGGGCCCCACAGCATCTTGCTTCCAGCTCTTTGGGAAGCTAAGAAACAACTCGCTCTGCACAGTGCTCTTACAGCCTACCGGCAGCATCTCTTCCAAAGGCCTGTGAAACGCAGTTTCTTTGCAGTCCTGATCTGGCTGAAGTAGGACTTCTGCTCTGGGTGTGCTACTTTGCCCTAGAGCTGAAAGGCACAACGTGCAGGCTTCTTTCCAAAGGGCGAGTTGGGCCCCACAGCATCTTGCTTCCAGCTCTTTGGGAAGCTAAGAAACAACTCGCTCTGCACAGTGCTCTTACAGCCTACAGGGAACATCTCGTCCAAAGGCCTGTGAAACGCAGTTTCTTTGCAGGCCTGATCTGGCAGAAGTAGGACTTCTGCTCTGGGTGTGCTACATTGCCCTAGAGCTGAAAGGCACAACGTGCAGGCTTCTTTCCAAAGGGCGAGTTGGGCCCCAAAACATCTTGCTTCCAGCTCTTTGGGAAGCTAAGAAACAACTCGCTCTGCACAGTGCTCTTACAGCCTACCGGGAACATCTCTTCCAAAGGCCTGTGAAACACAGTTTCTTTACAGGCCTGATCTGGCTGAAGTAGGACTTCTGCTCTGGGTGTGCTACATTGCCCTAGAGCTGAAAGGCACAACGTGCAGGCTTCTTTCCAAAGGGCGAGTTGGGCCCCACAGCATCGTGCTTCCAGCTCTTTGGGAAGCTAAGAAACAACTCGCTCTGCACAGTGCTCTTACAGACTACCGGGAACATCTCTTCCAAAGGCCTGTTACGCAGTTTCTTTGCAGGCCTGATCTGGCTGAAGTAGGACTTCTGCTCTGGGTGTGCTACATTGCCCTAGACCTGAAAGGCACAACGTGCAGGCTTCTTTCCAAAGGGCGAGTTGGGCCCCACAGCATCTTGCTTCCAGCTCTTTGGGAAGCTAAGAAACAACTCGCTCTGCCTAGTGCACTTACAGCCTAACGGGAACATCTCCTCCAAAGGCCTGCGAAACGCAGTTTCTTTGCAGGCCAGATCTGGCTGAAGTAGGACTTCTGCTCTGGGTGTGCTACATTGCCCTAGAGCTGAAAGGCACAACGTGCAGGCTTCTTTCCAAAGGGCGAGTTGGGCCCTACAGGATCTTGCTTCCAGCTCTTTGGGAAGCTAAGAAACAACTCGCTCTGCACAGTGCTCTTGCAGCCTACCGGGAACATCTCTTCCAAAGGCCTGTGAAACGCAGTTTCTTTGCAGGCCTGATCTGGCTGAAGTAGGACTTCTGCTCTGGGTGTGCTACATTGCCCTAGAGCTGAAAGGCACAACGTGCAGGCTTCTTTCCAAAGGGCGAGTTGGGCCCCACAGCATCTTGCTTCCAGCTCTTTGGGAAGCTAAGAAACAACTCGCTCTGCACAGTGCTCTTACAGCCTACCAGGAACATCTCTTCCAAAGGCCTGTGAAACGCAGTTTCTTTGCAGGCCAGATCTGGCTGAAGTAGGACTTCTGCTCTGGGTGTGCTACATTGCCCTAGAGCTGAAAGGCACAACGTGCAGGCTTCTTTCCAAAGGGCGATTTGGGCCCCAAAGCATCTTGCTTCCAGCTCCTTTGGAAGCTAAGAAACAACTCGCTCTGCACTCCTCTCTTACAGCCATCCTGCAACATCTCCTGCAAGTGCCTTTGGAACGCAGTTTCTTTGCAGGCATGATCTGGCAGAAGTAGAACTTCTGCTCTGGGTGTGCTACATTGCCCTAGAGCTGAAAGGCACAACGTGCAGGCTGCTTTCCAAAGGGCGAGTTGGGCCCCACAGCATCTTGCTTCCAGCTCTTTGGGAAGCTAAGAAACAACTCGCTCTGCACAGTGCTCTTACAGCCTACCGGGAACATCTCTTCCAAAGGCCTGTGAAACGCAGTTTCTTTGCAGGCCTGATCTGGCAGAAGTAGGACTTCTGCTCTGGGTGTGCTACATTGCCCTAGAGCTGAAAGGCACAACGTGCAGGCTTCTTTCCAAAGGGCGAGTTGGGCCCCACAGCATCTTGCTTCCAGCTCTTTGGGAAGCTAAGAAACAACTCGCTCTGCACAGTGCTCTTACAGCCTACCGGGAACATCTCTTCCAAAGGCCTGTGAAACGCAGTTTCTTTGCAGGCCTGATCTGGCTGAAGTAGGACTTCTGCTCTGGGTGTGCTACATTGCCCTAGAGCTGAAAGGCACAACGTGCAGGCTTCTTTCCAAAGGGCGAGTTGGGCCCCACAGCATCTTGCTTCCAGCTCTTTGGGAAGCTTAGAAACAACTCGCTCTGCTCAGTGCTCTTACACCGTAGTGGGAACATCTCTTCCAAAGGCCTGTGAAACGCAGTTTCTTTGCAGGCCTGATCTGGCTGAAGTAGGAGTTCTGCTCTGGGTGTGCTACATTGCCCTAGAGCTGAAAGGCACAACGTGCAGGCTTCTTTCCAAAGGGCGAGTTGGGCCCCACAGCATCTTGCTTCCAGCTCTTTGGGAAGCTAAGAAACAACTCGCTCTGCACAGTGCTCTTACAGCCTACCGGGAGCATCTCTTCCAAAGGCCTGTGAAACGCAGTTTCTTTGCAGGCCTGATCTGGCTGAAGTAGGACTTCTGCTCTGGGTGTGCTACATTGCCCTAGAGCTGAAACGCAGAACGTGCAGGCTTCTTTCCAAAGGGCGAGTTGGGCCCCACAGCATCTTGCTTCCAGCTCTTTGGGAAGCTAAGAAACAACTCGCTCTGCACAGTGCTCTTACAGCCTACCAGGAACATCTCTTCCAAAGGCCTGTGAAACGCAGTTTCTTTGCAGGCCTGATCTGGCTGAAGTAGGACTTCTGCTCTGGGTGTGCTACATTGCCCTAGAGCTGAAAGGCACAACGTGCAGGCTTCTTTCCAAAGGGCGATTTGGGCCCCAAAGCATCTTGCTTCCAGCTCCTTTGGAAGCTAAGAAACAACTCGCTCTGCACTCCTCTCTTACAGCCATCCTGCAACATCTCCTGCAAATGCCTTTGGAACGCAGTTTCTTTGCAGGCCTGATCTGGCAGAAGTAGAACTTCTGCTCTGGGTGTGCTACATTGCCCTAGAGCTGAAAGGCACAACGTGCAGGCTGCTTTCCAAAGGGCGAGTTGGGCCCCACAGCATCTTGCTTCCAGCTCTTTGGGAAGCTAAGAAACAACTCGCTCTGCACAGTGCTCTTACAGCCTACCGGGAACATCTCTTCCAAAGGCCTGTGAAACGCAGTTTCTTTGCAGGCCTGATCTGGCAGAAGTAGGACTTCTGCTCTGGGTGTGCTACATTGCCCTAGAGCTGAAAGGCACAACGTGCAGGCTTCTTTCCAAAGGGCGAGTTGGGCCCCACAGCATCTTGCTTCCAGCTCTTTGGGAAGCTAAGAAACAACTCGCTCTGCACAGTGCTCTTACAGCCTACCGGGAACATCTCTTCCAAAGGCCTGTGAAACGCAGTTTCTTTGCAGGCCTGATCTGGCTGAAGTAGGACTTCTGCTCTGGGCGTGCTACATTGCCCTAGAGCTGAAAGGCACAACGTGCAGGCTTCTTTCCAAAGGGCGAGTTGGGCCCCAAAGCATCTTGCTTCCAGCTCTTTGGGAAGCTAAGAAACAACTCGCTCTGCACAGTGCTCTTACAGCCTACCGGGAACATCTCTTCCAAAGGCCTGTGAAACACAGTTTCTTTACAGGCCTGATCTGGCTGAAGTAGGACTTCTGCTCTGGGTGTGCTACATTGCCCTAGAGCTGAAAGGCACAACGTGCAGGCTTCTTTCCAAAGGGCGAGTTGGGCCCCACAGCATCTTCCTTCCAGCTCTTTGGGAAGCTAAGAAACAACTCGCTCTGCACAGTGCTCTTAGAGCCTACCGGGAACATCTCTTCCAAAGGCCTGTGAAACGCAGTTTCTTTGCAGGCCTGATCTGGCTGAAGTAGGACTTCTGCTCTGGGTGTGCTACATTGCCCTAGAGCTGAAAGGCACAACGTGCAGGCTTCTTTCCAAAGGGCGAGTTGGGCCCCACAGCATCTTGCTTCCAGCTCTTTGGGAAGCTAAGAAACAACTCGCTCTGCACAGTGCTCTTACAGCCTACCGGGAACATCTCGTCCAAAGGCCTGTGAAACGCAGTTTCTTTGCAGGCCTGATCTGGCAGAAGTAGGACTTCTGCTCTGGGTGTGCTACATTGCCCTAGAGCTGAAAGGCACAACGTGCAGGCTTCTTTCGAAAGGGCGAGTTGGGCCCCACAGCATCTTGCTTCCAGCTCTTTGGGAAGCTAAGAAACAACTCGCTCTGCACAGTGCTCTTACAGCCTACCGGGAGCATCTCTTCCAAAGGCCTGTGAAACGCAGTTTCTTTGCAGGCCTGATCTGGCTGAAGTAGGAGTTCTGCTCTGGGTGTGCTACATTGCCCTAGAGCTGAAAGGCACAACGTGCAGGCTTCTTTCCAAAGGGCGAGTTGGGCCCCACAGCATCTTGCTTCCAGCTCTTTGGGAAGCTAAGAAACAACTCGCTCTGCACAGTGCTCTTACAGCCTACCGGGAACATCTCTTCCAAAGGCCTGTGAAACGCAGTTTCTTTGCAGTCCTGATCTGGCTGAAGTAGGACTTCTGCTCTGGGTGTGCTACATTGCCCTAGAGCTGAAACGCACAACGTGCAGGCTTCTTTCCAAAGGGCGAGTTTGGCCCCACAGCATCTTGCTTCCAGCTCTTTGGGAAGCTAAGAAACAACTCGCTCTGCACAGTGCTCTTACAGCCTACCAGGAACATCTCTTCCAAAGGCCTGTGAAACGCAGTTTCTTTGCAGGCCTGATCTGGCTGAAGTAGGACTTCTGCTCTGGGTGTGCTACATTGCCCTAGAGCTGAAAGGCACAACGTGCAGGCTTCTTTCCAAAGGGCGATTTGGGCCCCAAAGCATCTTGCTTCCAGCTCCTTTGGAAGCTAAGAAACAACTCGCTCTGCACTCCTCTCTTACAGCCATCCTGCAACATCTCCTGCAAATGCCTTTGGAACGCAGTTTCTTTGCAGGCATGATCTGGCAGAAGTAGAACTTCTGCTCTGGGTGTGCTACATTGCCCTAGAGCTGAAAGGCACAACGTGCAGGCTGCTTTCCAAAGGGCGAGTTGGGCCCCACAGCATCTTGCTTCCAGCTCTTTGGGAAGCTAAGAAACAACTCGCTCTGCACAGTGCTCTTACAGCCTACCGGGAACATCTCTTCCAAAGGCCTGTGAAACGCAGTTTCTTTGCAGGCCTGATCTGGCAGAAGTCGGACTTCTGCTCTGGGTGTGCTACATTGCCCTAGAGCTGAAAGGCACAACGTGCAGGCTTCTTTCCAAAGGGCGAGTTGGGCCCCACAGCATCTTGCTTCCAGCTCTTTGGGAAGCTAAGAAACAACTCGCTCTGCACAGTGCTCTTACAGCCTACCGGGAACATCTCTTCCAAAGGCCTGTGAAACGCAGTTTCTTTGCAGGCCTGATCTGGCTGAAGTAGGACTTCTGCTCTGGGTGTGCTACATTGCCCTAGAGCTGAAAGGCACAACGTGCAGGCTTCTTTCCAAAGGGCGAGTTGGGCCCCAAAGCATCTTGCTTACAGCTCTTTGGGAAGCTAAGAAACAACTCGCTCTGCACAGTGCTCTTACAGCCTACCGGGAACATCTCTTCCAAAGGCCTGTGAAACGCCGTTTCTATGCAGGCCTGATTTGGCTGAAGTAGGACTTCTGCTCTGGGTGTGCTACATTGCCCTAGAGCTGAAAGGCACAACGTGCAGGCTTCTTTCCAAAGGGCGAGTTGGGCCCCACAGCATCTTGCTTCCAGCTCTTTGGGAAGCTAAGAAACAACTCGCTCTGCACAGTGCTCTTACAGCCTAGTGGGAACATGTCTTCCAAAGGCCTGTGAAACGCAGTTTCTTTGCAGGCCTGATCTGGCTGAAGTAGGACTTCTGCTCTGGGTGTGCTACATTGCCCTAGAGCTGAAAGGCACAACGTGCAGGCTTCTTTCCAAAGGGCGAGTTGGGCCCCACAGCATCTTGCTTCCAGCTCTTTGGGAAGCTAAGAAACAACTCGCTCTGCACAGTGCTCTTACAGCCTACCGGGAGCATCTCTTCCAAAGGCCTGTGAAACGCAGTTTCTTTGCAGTCCTGATCTGGCTGAAGTAGGACTTCTGCTCTGGGTGTGATACATTGCCCTAGAGCTGAAACGCACAACGTGCAGGCTTCTTTCCAAAGGGCGAGTTTGGCCCCACAGCATCTTGCTTCCAGCTCTTTGGGAAGCTAAGAAACAACTCGCTCTGCACAGTGCTCTTACAGCCTACCAGGAACATCTCTTCCAAGGGCCTGTGAAACGCAGTTTCTTTGCAGGCCTGATCTGGCTGAAGTAGGACTTCTGCTCTGGGTGTGCTACATTGCCCTAGAGCTGAAAGGCACAACGTGCAGGCTTCTTTCCAAAGGGCGATTTGGGCCCCAAAGCATCTTGCTTCCAGCTCCTTTGGAAGCTAAGAAACAACTCGCTCTGCACTCCTCTCTTACAGCCATCCTGCAACATCTCCTGCAAATGCCTTTGGAACGCAGTTTCTTTGCAGGCATGATCTGGCAGAAGTAGAACTTCTGCTCTGGGTGTGCTACATTGCCCTAGAGCTGAAAGGCACAACGTGCAGGCTGCTTTCCAAAGGGCGAGTTGGGCCCCACAGCATCTTGCTTCCAGCTCTTTGGGAAGCTAAGAAACAACTCGCTCTGCACAGTGCTCTTACAGCCTACCGGGAACATGTCTTCCAAAGGCCTGTGAAACGCAGTTTCTTTGCAGGCCTGATCTGGCTGAAGTAGGACTTCTGCTCTGGGTGTGCTACTTTGCCCTAGAGCTGAAAGGCACAACGTGCAGGCTTCTTTCCAAAGGGCGAGTTGGGCCCCACAGCATCTTGCTTCCAGCTCTTTGGGAAGCTAAGAAACAACTCGCTCTGCACAGTGCTCTTACAGCCTCGTGGGAACATCTCTTCCAAAGGCCTGTGAAACGCAGTTTCTTTGCAGGCCTGATCTGGCTGAAGTAGGACTTCTGCTCTGGGTGTGCTACTTTGCCCTAGAGCTGAAAGGCACAACGTGCAGGCTTCTTTCCAAAGGGCGAGTTGGGCCCCACAGCATCTTGCTTCCAGCTCTTTGCGAAGCTAAGAAACAACTCGCTCGGCACAGTGCTCTTACAGCCTACCGGGAACATGTCTTCCAAAGGCTTGTGAAACGCAGTTTCTTTGCAGGCCTGATCTGGCTGAAGTAGGACTTCTGCTCTGGGTGTGCTACTTTGCCCTAGAGCTGAAAGGCACAACGTGCAGGCTTCTTTCCAAAGGGCGAGTTGGGCCCCACAGCATCTTGCTTCCAGCTCTTTGGGAAGCTAAGAAACAACTCGCTCTGCACAGTGCTCTTACAGCCTAGTGGGAACATGTCTTCCAAAGGCCTGTGAAACGCAGTTTCTTTGAAGGCCTGATCTGGCTCAAGTAGGACTTCTGCTCTGGGTGTGCTACTTTGCCCTAGAGCTGAAAGGCACAACGTGCAGGCTTCTTTCCAAAGGGCGAGTTGGGCCCCACAGCATCTTGCTTCCAGCTCTTTGGGAAGCTAAGAAACAACTCGCTCGGCACAGTGCTCTTACAGCCTAGTGGGAACATGTCTTCCAAAGGCCTGTGAAACGCAGTTTCTTTGCAGGCCTGATCTGGCTGAAGTAGGACTTCTGCTCTGGGTGTGCTACTTTGCCCTAGAGCTGAAAGGCACAACGTGCAGGCTTCTTTCCAAAGGGCGAGTTGGGCCCCACAGCATCTTGCTTCCAGCTCTTTGGGAAGCTAAGAAACAACTCGCTCTGCACAGTGCTCTTACAGCCTACCGGGAACATGTCTTCCAAAGGCCTGTGAAACGCAGTTTCTTTGCAGGCCTGATCTGGCTGAAGTAGGACTTCTGCTCTGGGTGTGCTACTTTGCCCTAGAGCTGAAAGGCACAACGTGCAGGCTTCTTTCCAAAGGGCGAGTTGGGCCCCACAGCATCTTGCTTCCAGCTCTTTGGGAAGATAAGAAACAACTCGCTCTGCACAGTGCTCTTACAGCCTAGTGGGAACATGTCTTCCAAAGGCCTGTGAAACGCAGTTTCTTTGCAGGCCTGATCTGGCTGAAGTAGGACTTCTGCTCTGGGTGTGCTACTTTGCCCTAGAGCTGAAAGGCACAACGTGCAGGCTTCTTTCCAAAGGGCGAGTTGGGCCCCACAGCATCTTGCTTCCAGCTCTTTGGGAAGCTAAGAAACAACTCGCTCTGCACAGTGCTCTTACAGCCTACCGGGAACATCTCTTCCAAAGGCCTGTGAAACGCAGTTTCTTTGCAGGCCTGATCTGGCTGAAGTAGGACTTCTGCTCTGGGTGTGCTACTTTGCCCTAGAGCTGAAAGGCACAACGTGCAGGCTTCTTTCCAAAGGGCGAGTTGGGCCCCACAGCATCTTGCTTCCAGCTCTTTGGGAAGCTAAGAAACAACTCGCTCGGCACAGTGCTCTTACAGCCTACCGGGAACATCACTTCCAAAGGCCTGTGAAACGCAGTTTCTTTGCAGGCCTGATCTGGCTGAAGTAGGACTTCTGCTCTGGGTGTGCTACATTGCCCTAGAGCTGAAAGGCACAACGTGCAGGCTTCTTTCCAAAGGGCGAGTTGGGCCCCACAGCATCTTGCTTCCAGCTCTTTGGGAAGCTAAGAAACAACTCGCTCTGCAAAGTGCTCTTACAGCCTACCGGGAACATCACTTCCAAAGGCCTGTGAAACGCAGTTTCTTTGCAGGCCAGATCTGGATGAAGTAGGACTTCTGCTCTGGGTGTGCTACTTTGCCCTAGAGCTGAAAGGCACAACGTGCAGGCTTCTTTCCAAAGGGCGAGTTGGGCCCCACAGCATCTTGCTTCCAGCTCTTTGGGAAGCTAAGAAACAACTCGCTCTGCACAGTGCTCTTACAGCCTAGTGGGAACATGTCTTCCAAAGGCCTGTGAAACGCAGTTTCTTTGCAGGCCTGATCTGGCTGAAGTAGGACTTCTGCTCTGGGTGTGCTACTTTGCCCTAGAGCTGAAAGGCACAACGTGCAGGCTTCTTTCCAAAGGGCGAGTTGGGCCCCACAGCATCTTGCTTCCAGCTCTTTGGGAAGCTAAGAAACAACTCGCTCTGCACAGTGCTCTTAGAGCCTACCGGGAACATGTCTTCCAAAGGCCTGTGAAACGCAGTTTCTTTGCAGGCCTGATCTGGCTGAAGTAGGACTTCTGCTCTGGGTGTGCTACTTTGCCCTAGAGCTGAAAGGCACAACGTGCAGGCTTCTTTCCAAAGGGCGAGTTGGGCCCCACAGCATCTTGCTTCCAGCTCTTTGGGAAGCTAAGAAACAACTCGCTCTGCACAGTGCTCTTACAGCCTAGTGGGAACATGTCTTCCAAAGGCCTGTGAAACGCAGTTTCTTTGCAGGCCTGATCTGGCTGAAGTAGGACTTCTGCTCTGGGTGTGCTACTTTGCCCTAGAGCTGAAAGGCACAACGTGCAGGCTTCTTTCCAAAGGGCGAGTTGGGCCCCACAGCATCTTGCTTCCAGCTCTTTGGGAAGCTAAGAAACAACTCGCTCGGCACAGTGCTCTTACAGCCTATCGGGAACATCACTTCCAAAGGCCTGTGAAACGCAGTTTCTTTGCAGGCCTGATCTGGCTGAAGTAGGACTTCTGCTCTGGGTGTGCTACTTTGCCCTAGAGCTGAAAGGCACAACGTGCAGGCTTCTTTCCAAAGGGCGAGTTGGGCCCCACAGCATCTTGCTTCCAGCTCTTTGGGAAGCTAAGAAACAACTCGCTCTGCACAGTGCTCTTACAGCCTACCGGGAACATCACTTCCAAAGGCCTGTGAAACGCAGCTTCTTTGCAGGCCAGATCTGGATGAAGTAGGACTTCTGCTCTGGGTGTGCTACTTTGCCCTAGAGCTGAAAGGCACAACGTGCAGGCTTCTTTCCAAAGGGCGAGTTGGGCCCCACAGCATCTTGCTTCCAGCTCTTTGGGAAGCTAAGAAACAACTCGCTCTGCACAGTGCTCTTACAGCCTAGTGGGAACATGTCTTCCAAAGGCCTGTGAAACGCAGTTTCTTTGCAGGCCTGATCTGGCTGAAGTAGGACTTCTGCTCTGGGTGTGCTACTTTGCCCTAGAGCTGAAAGGCACAACGTGCAGGCTTCTTTCCAAAGGGCGAGTTGGGCCCCACAGCATCTTGCTTCCAGCTCTTTGGGAAGCTAAGAAACAACTCGCTCTGCACAGTGCTCTTACAGCCTACCGGGAACATGTCTTCCAAAGGCCTGTGAAACGCAGTTTCTTTGCAGGCCTGATCTGGCTGAAGTAGGACTTCTGCTCTGGGTGTGCTACTTTGCCCTAGAGCTGAAAGGCACAACGTGCAGGCTTCTTTCCAAAGGGCGAGTTGGGCCCCACAGCATCTTGCTTCCAGCTCTTTGGGAAGCTAAGAAACAACTCGCTCTGCACAGTGCTCTTACAGCCTACCGGGAACATCTCTTCCAAAGGCCTGTGAAACGCAGTTTCTTTGCAGGCCTGATCTGGCTGAAGTAGGACTTCTGCTCTGGGTGTGCTACTTTGCCCTAGAGCTGAAAGGCACAACGTGCAGGCTTCTTTCCAAAGGGCGAGTTGGGCCCCACAGCATCTTGCTTCCAGCTCTTTGGGAAGCTAAGAAACAACTCGCTCTGCACAGTGCTCTGACAGCCTACCGGGAACATGTCTTCCAAAGGCCTCTGAAACGCAGTTTCTTTGCAGGCCTGATCTGGCTGAAGTAGGACTTCTGCTCTGGGTGTGCTACTTTGCCCTAGAGCTGAAAGGCACAACGTGCAGGCTTCTTTCCAAAGGGCGAGTTGGGCCCCACAGCATCTTGCTTCCAGCTCTTTGGGAAGCTAAGAAACAACTCGCTCTGCACAGTGCTCTTACAGCCTAGTGGGAACATGTCTTCCAAAGGCCTGTGAAACGCAGTTTCTTTGCAGGCCTGATCTGGCTCAAGTAGGACTTCTGCTCTGGGTGTGCTACTTTGCCCTAGAGCTGAAAGGCACAACGTGCAGGCTTCTTTCCAAAGGGCGAGTTGGGCCCCACAGCATCTTGCTTCCAGCTCTTTGGGAAGCTAAGAAACAACTCGCTCTGCACAGTGCTCTTACAGCCTAGTGGGAACATGTCTTCCAAAGGCCTGTGAAACGCAGTTTCTTTGCAGGCCTGATCTGGCTGAAGTAGGACTTCTGCTCTGGGTGTGCTACTTTGCCCTAGAGCTGAAAGGCACAACGTGCAGGCTTCTTTCCAAAGGGCGAGTTGGGCCCCACAGCATCTTGCATCCAGCTCTTTGGGAAGCTAAGAAACAACTCGCTCTGCACAGTGCTCTTACAGCCTACCGGGAACATCTCTTCCAAAGGCCTGTGAAACGCAGTTTCTTTGCAGGCCTGATCTGGCTGAAGTAGGACTTCTGCTCTGGGTGTGCTACTTTGCCCTAGAGCTGAAAGGCACAACGTGCAGGCTTCTTTCCAAAGGGCGAGTTGGGCCCCACAGCATCTTGCTTCCAGCTCTTTGGGAAGCTAAGAAACAACTCGCTCTGCACAGTGCTCTTACAGCCTACCGGGAACATCTCTTCCAAAGGCCTGTGAAACGCAGTTTCTTTGCAGGCCTGATCTGGCTGAAGTAGGACTTCTGCTCTGGGTGTGCTACTTTGCCCTAGAGCTGAAAGGCACAACGTGCAGGCTTCTTTCCAAAGGGCGAGTTGGGCCCCACAGCATCTTGCTTCCAGCTCTTTGGGAAGCTAAGAAACAACTCGCTCTGCACAGTGCTCTTACAGCCTAGTGGGAACATGTCTTCCAAAGGCCTGTGAAACGCAGTTTCTTTGCAGGCCTGATCTGGCTGAAGTAGGACTTCTGCTCTGGGTGTGCTACTTTGCCCTAGAGCTGAAAGGCACAACGTGCAGGCTTCTTTCCAAAGGGCGAGTTGGGGCCCACAGCATCTTGCTTCCAGCTCTTTGGGAAGCTAAGAAACAACTCGCTCTGCACAGTGCTCTTACAGCCTACCGGGAACATCTCTTCCAAAGGCCTGTGAAACGCAGTTTCTTTGCAGGCCTGATCTGGCTGAAGTAGGACTTCTGCTCTGGGTGTGCTACTTTGCCCTAGAGCTGAAAGGCACAACGTGCAGGCTTCTTTCCAAAGGGCGAGTTGGGCCCCACAGCATCTTGCTTCCAGCTCTTTGGGAAGCTAAGAAACAACTCGCTCTGCACAGTGCTCTTACAGCCTACCGGGAACATGTCTTCCAAAGGCCTGTGAAACGCAGTTTCTTTGCAGGCCTGATCTGGCTGAAGTAGGACTTCTGCTCTGGGTGTGCTACTTTGCCCTAGAGCTGAAAGGCACAACGTGCAGGCTTCTTTCCAAAGGGCGAGTTGGGCCCCACAGCATCTTGCTTCCAGCTCTTTGGGAAGCTAAGAAACAACTCGCTCGGCACAGTGCTCTTACAGCCTACCGGGAACATCACTTCCAAAGGCCTGTGAAACGCAGTTTCTTTGCAGGCCTGATCTGGCTGAAGTAGGACTTCTGCTCTGGGTGTGCTACTTTGCCCTAGAGCTGAAAGGCACAACGTGCAGGCTTCTTTCCAAAGGGCGAGTTGGGCCCCACAGCATCTTGCATCCAGCTCTTTGGGAAGCTAAGAAACAACTCGCTCTGCACAGTGCTCTTACAGCCTACCGGGAACATCTCTTCCAAAGGCCTGTGAAACGCAGTTTCTTTGCAGGCCTGATCTGGCTGAAGTAGGACTTCTGCTCTGGGTGTGCTACTTTGCCCTAGAGCTGAAAGGCACAACGTGCAGGCTTCTTTCCAAAGGGCGAGTTGGGCCCCACAGCATCTTGCTTCCAGCTCTTTGGGAAGCTAAGAAACAACTCGCTCTGCACAGTGCTCTTACAGCCTACCGGGAACATCTCTTCCAAAGGCCTGTGAAACGCAGTTTCTTTGCAGGCCTGATCTGGCTGAAGTAGGACTTCTGCTCTGGGTGTGCTACTTTGCCCTAGAGCTGAAAGGCACAACGTGCAGGCTTCTTTCCAAAGGGCGAGTTGGGCCCCACAGCATCTTGCTTCCAGCTCTTTGGGAAGCTAAGAAACAACTCGCTCTGCACAGTGCTCTTACAGCCTAGTGGGAACATGTCTTCCAAAGGCCTGTGAAACGCAGTTTCTTTGCAGGCCTGATCTGGCTGAAGTAGCACTTCTGCTCTGGGTGTGCTACTTTGCCCTAGAGCTGAAAGGCACAACGTGCAGGCTTCTTTCCAAAGGGCGAGTTGGGGCCCACAGCATCTTGCTTCCAGCTCTTTGGGAAGCTAAGAAACAACTCGCTCTGCACAGTGCTCTTACAGCCTACCGGGAACATCTCTTCCAAAGGCCTGTGAAACGCAGTTTCTTTGCAGGCCTGATCTGGCTGAAGTAGGACTTCTGCTCTGGGTGTGCTACTTTGCCCTAGAGCTGAAAGGCACAACGTGCAGGCTTCTTTCCAAAGGGCGAGTTGGGCCCCACAGCATCTTGCTTCCAGCTCTTTGGGAAGCTAAGAAACAACTCGCTCTGCACAGTGCTCTTACAGCCTACCGGGAACATGTCTTCCAAAGGCCTGTGAAACGCAGTTTCTTTGCAGGCCTGATCTGGCTGAAGTAGGACTTCTGCTCTGGGTGTGCTACTTTGCCCTAGAGCTGAAAGGCACAACGTGCAGGCTTCTTTCCAAAGGGCGAGTTGGGCCCCACAGCATCTTGCTTCCAGCTCTTTGGGAAGCTAAGAAACAACTCGCTCGGCACAGTGCTCTTACAGCCTACCGGGAACATCACTTCCAAAGGCCTGTGAAACGCAGTTTCTTTGCAGGCCTGATCTGGCTGAAGTAGGACTTCTGCTCTGGGTGTGCTACATTGCCCTAGAGCTGAAAGGCACAACGTGCAGGCTTCTTTCCAAAGGGCGAGTTGGGCCCCACAGCATCTTGCTTCCAGCTCTTTGGGAAGCTAAGAAACAACTCGCTCTGCACAGTGCTCTTACAGCCTACCGGGAACATCACTTCCAAAGGCCTGTGAAACGCAGTTTCTTTGCAGGCCAGATCTGGATGAAGTAGGACTTCTGCTCTGGGTGTGCTACTTTGCCCTAGAGCTGAAAGGCACAACGTGCAGGCTTCTTTCCAAAGGGCGAGTTGGGCCCCACAGCATCTTGCTTCCAGCTCTTTGGGAAGCTAAGAAACAACTCGCTCTGCACAGTGCTCTTACAGCCTAGTGGGAACATGTCTTCCAAAGGCCTGTGAAACGCAGTTTCTTTGCAGGCCTGATCTGGCTGAAGTAGGACTTCTGCTCTGGGTGTGCTACTTTGCCCTAGAGCTGAAAGGCACAACGTGCAGGCTTCTTTCCAAAGGGCGAGTTGGGCCCCACAGCATCTTGCTTCCAGCTCTTTGGGAAGCTAAGAAACAACTCGCTCTGCACAGTGCTCTTACAGCCTACCGGGAACATGTCTTCCAAAGGCCTGTGAAACGCAGTTTCTTTGCAGGCCTGATCTGGCTGAAGTAGGACTTCTGCTCTGGGTGTGCTACTTTGCCCTAGAGCTGAAAGGCACAACGTGCAGGCTTCTTTCCAAAGGGCGAGTTGGGCCCCACAGCATCTTGCTTCCAGCTCTTTGGGAAGCTAAGAAACAACTCGCTCTGCACAGTGCTCTTACAGCCTAGTGGGAACATGTCTTCCAAAGGCCTGTGAAACGCAGTTTCTTTGCAGGCCTGATCTGGCTGAAGTAGGACTTCTGCTCTGGGTGTGCTACTTTGCCCTAGAGCTGAAAGGCACAACGTGCAGGCTTCTTTCCAAAGGGCGAGTTGGGCCCCACAGCATCTTGCTTCCAGCTCTTTGGGAAGCTAAGAAACAACTCGCTCTGCACAGTGCTCTTACAGCCTAGTGGGAACATGTCTTCCAAAGGCCTGTGAAACGCAGTTTCTTTGCAGGCCTGATCTGGCTGAAGTAGGACTTCTGCTCTGGGTGTGCTACTTTGCCCTAGAGCTGAAAGGCACAACGTGCAGGCTTCTTTCCAAAGGGCGAGTTGGGCCCCACAGCATCTTGCTTCCAGCTCTTTGGGAAGCTAAGAAACAACTCGCTCTGCACAGTGCTCTTACAGCCTACCGGGAACATGTCTTCCAAAGGCCTGTGAAACGCAGTTTCTTTGCAGGCCTGATCTGGCTGAAGTAGGACTTCTGCTCTGGGTGTGCTACTTTGCCCTAGAGCTGAAAGGCACAACGTGCAGGCTTCTTTCCAAAGGGCGAGTTGGGCCCCACAGCATCTTGCTTCCAGCTCTTTGGGAAGCTAAGAAACAACTCGCTCTGCACAGTGCTCTTACAGCCTACCGGGAACATCTCTTCCAAAGGCCTGTGAAACGCAGTTTCTTTGCAGGCCTGATCTGGCTGAAGTAGGACTTCTGCTCTGGGTGTGCTACTTTGCCCTAGAGCTGAAAGGCACAACGTGCAGGCTTCTTTCCAAAGGGCGAGTTGGGCCCCACAGCATCTTGCTTCCAGCTCTTTGGGAAGCTAAGAAACAACTCGCTCTGCACAGTGCTCTGACAGCCTACCGGGAACATCTCTTCCAAAGGCCTGTGAAACGCAGTTTCTTTGCAGGCCTGATCTGGCTGAAGTAGGACTTCTGCTCTGGGTGTGCTACTTTGCCCTAGAGCTGAAAGGCACAACGTGCAGGCTTCTTTCCAAAGGGCGAGTTGGGCCCCACAGCATCTTGCTTCCAGCTCTTTGGGAAGCTAAGAAACAACTCGCTCTGCACAGTGCTCTTACAGCCTAGTGGGAACATGTCTTCCAAAGGCCTGTGAAACGCAGTTTCTTTGCAGGCCTGATCTGGCTCAAGTAGGACTTCTGCTCTGGGTGTGCTACTTTGCCCTAGAGCTGAAAGGCACAACGTGCAGGCTTCTTTCCAAAGGGCGAGTTGGGCCCCACAGCATCTTGCTTCCAGCTCTTTGGGAAGCTAAGAAACAACTCGCTCTGCACAGTGCTCTTACAGCCTAGTGGGAACATGTCTTCCAAAGGCCTGTGAAACGCAGTTTCTTTGCAGGCCTGATCTGGCTGAAGTAGGACTTCTGCTCTGGGTGTGCTACTTTGCCCTAGAGCTGAAAGGCACAACGTGCAGGCTTCTTTCCAAAGGGCGAGTTGGGCCCCACAGCATCTTGCTTCCAGCTCTTTGGGAAGCTAAGAAACAACTCGCTCTGCACAGTGCTCTTACAGCCTAGTGGGAACATGTCTTCCAAAGGCCTGTGAAACGCAGTTTCTTTGCAGGCCTGATCTGGCTGAAGTAGGACTTCTGCTCTGGGTGTGCTACTTTGCCCTAGAGCTGAAAGGCACAACGTGCAGGCTTCTTTCCAAAGGGCGAGTTGGGCCCCACAGCATCTTGCTTCCAGCTCTTTGGGAAGCTAAGAAACAACTCGCTCTGCACAGTGCTCTTACAGCCTAGTGGGAACATGTCTTCCAAAGGCCTGTGAAACGCAGTTTCTTTGCAGGCCTGATCTGGCTGAAGTAGGACTTCTGCTCTGGGTGTGCTACTTTGCCCTAGAGCTGAAAGGCACAACGTGCAGGCTTCTTTCCAAAGGGCGAGTTGGGCCCCACAGCATCTTGCTTCCAGCTCTTTGGGAAGCTAAGAAACAACTCGCTCTGCACAGTGCTCTTACAGCCTACCGGGAACATGTCTTCCAAAGGCCTGTGAAACGCAGTTTCTTTGCAGGCCTGATCTGGCTGAAGTAGGACTTCTGCTCTGGGTGTGCTACTTTGCCCTAGAGCTGAAAGGCACAACGTGCAGGCTTCTTTCCAAAGGGCGAGTTGGGCCCCACAGCATCTTGCTTCCAGCTCTTTGGGAAGCTAAGAAACAACTCGCTCTGCACAGTGCTCTTACAGCCTAGTGGGAACATGTCTTCCAAAGGCCTGTGAAACGCAGTTTCTTTGCAGGCCTGATCTGGCTGAAGTAGGACTTCTGCTCTGGGTGTGCTACTTTGCCCTAGAGCTGAAAGGCACAACGTGCAGGCTTCTTTCCAAAGGGCGAGTTGGGCCCCACAGCATCTTGCTTCCAGCTCTTTGGGAAGCTAAGAAACAACTCGCTCGGCACAGTGCTCTTACAGCCTACCGGGAACATCACTTCCAAAGGCCTGTGAAACGCAGTTTCTTTGCAGGCCTGATCTGGCTGAAGTAGGACTTCTGCTCTGGGTGTGCTACATTGCCCTAGAGCTGAAAGGCACAACGTGCAGGCTTCTTTCCAAAGGGCGAGTTGGGCCCCACAGCATCTTGCTTCCAGCTCTTTGGGAAGCTAAGAAACAACTCGCTCTGCACAGTGCTCTTACAGCCTACCGGGAACATCACTTCCAAAGGCCTGTGAAACGCAGTTTCTTTGCAGGCCAGATCTGGATGAAGTAGGACTTCTGCTCTGGGTGTGCTACTTTGCCCTAGAGCTGAAAGGCACAACGTGCAGGCTTCTTTCCAAAGGGCGAGTTGGGCCCCACAGCATCTTGCTTCCAGCTCTTTGGGAAGCTAAGAAACAACTCGCTCTGCACAGTGCTCTTACAGCCTAGTGGGAACATGTCTTCCAAAGGCCTGTGAAACGCAGTTTCTTTGCAGGCCTGATCTGGCTGAAGTAGGACTTCTGCTCTGGGTGTGCTACTTTGCCCTAGAGCTGAAAGGCACAACGTGCAGGCTTCTTTCCAAAGGGCGAGTTGGGCCCCACAGCATCTTGCTTCCAGCTCTTTGGGAAGCTAAGAAACAACTCGCTCTGCACAGTGCTCTTACAGCCTACCGGGAACATGTCTTCCAAAGGCCTGTGAAACGCAGTTTCTTTGCAGGCCTGATCTGGCTGAAGTAGGACTTCTGCTCTGGGTGTGCTACTTTGCCCTAGAGCTGAAAGGCACAACGTGCAGGCTTCTTTCCAAAGGGCGAGTTGGGCCCCACAGCATCTTGCTTCCAGCTCTTTGGGAAGCTAAGAAACAACTCGCTCTGCACAGTGCTCTTACAGCCTAGTGGGAACATGTCTTCCAAAGGCCTGTGAAACGCAGTTTCTTTGCAGGCCTGATCTGGCTGAAGTAGGACTTCTGCTCTGGGTGTGCTACTTTGCCCTAGAGCTGAAAGGCACAACGTGCAGGCTTCTTTCCAAAGGGCGAGTTGGGCCCCACAGCATCTTGCTTCCAGCTCTTTGGGAAGCTAAGAAACAACTCGCTCTGCACAGTGCTCTTACAGCCTAGTGGGAACATGTCTTCCAAAGGCCTGTGAAACGCAGTTTCTTTGCAGGCCTGATCTGGCTGAAGTAGGACTTCTGCTCTGGGTGTGCTACTTTGCCCTAGAGCTGAAAGGCACAACGTGCAGGCTTCTTTCCAAAGGGCGAGTTGGGCCCCACAGCATCTTGCTTCCAGCTCTTTGGGAAGCTAAGAAACAACTCGCTCTGCACAGTGCTCTTACAGCCTACCGGGAACATCACTTCCAAAGGCCTGTGAAACGCAGTTTCTTTGCAGGCCTGATCTGGCTGAAGTAGGACTTCTGCTCTGGGTGTGCTACTTTGCCCTAGAGCTGAAAGGCACAACGTGCAGGCTTCTTTCCAAAGGGCGAGTTGGGCCCCACAGCATCTTGCTTCCAGCTCTTTGGGAAGCTAAGAAACAACTCGCTCTGCACAGTGCTCTTACAGCCTACCGGGAACATCACTTCCAAAGGCCTGTGAAACGCAGCTTCTTTGCAGGCCAGATCTGGATGAAGTAGGACTTCTGCTCTGGGTGTGCTACTTTGCCCTAGAGCTGAAAGGCACAACGTGCAGGCTTCTTTCCAAAGGGCGAGTTGGGCCCCACAGCATCTTGCTTCCAGCTCTTTGGGAAGCTAAGAAACAACTCGCTCTGCACAGTGCTCTTACAGCCTAGTGGGAACATGTCTTCCAAAGGCCTGTGAAACGCAGTTTCTTTGCAGGCCTGATCTGGCTGAAGTAGGACTTCTGCTCTGGGTGTGCTACTTTGCCCTAGAGCTGAAAGGCACAACGTGCAGACTTCTTTCCAAAGGGCGAGTTGGGCCCCACAGCATCTTGCTTCCAGCTCTTTGGGAAGCTAAGAAACAACTCGCTCTGCACAGTGCTCTTACAGCCTACCGGGAACATGTCTTCCAAAGGCCTGTGAAACGCAGTTTCTTTGCAGGCCTGATCTGGCTGAAGTAGGACTTCTGCTCTGGGTGTGCTACTTTGCCCTAGAGCTGAAAGGCACAACGTGCAGGCTTCTTTCCAAAGGGCGAGTTGGGCCCCACAGCATCTTGCTTCCAGCTCTTTGGGAAGCTAAGAAACAACTCGCTCTGCACAGTGCTCTTACAGCCTAGTGGGAACATGTCTTCCAAAGGCCTGTGAAACGCAGTTTCTTTGCAGGCCTGATCTGGCTGAAGTAGGACTTCTGCTCTGGGTGTGCTACTTTGCCCTAGAGCTGAAAGGCACAACGTGCAGGCTTCTTTCCAAAGGGCGAGTTGGGCCCCACAGCATCTTGCTTCCAGCTCTTTGGGAAGCTAAGAAACAACTCGCTCTGCACAGTGCTCTGACAGCCTACCGGGAACATCTCTTCCAAAGGCCTGTGAAACGCAGTTTCTTTGCAGGCCTGATCTGGCTGAAGTAGGACTTCTGCTCTGGGTGTGCTACTTTGCCCTAGAGCTGAAAGGCACAACGTGCAGGCTTCTTTCCAAAGGGCGAGTTGGGCCCCACAGCATCTTGCTTCCAGCTCTTTGGGAAGCTAAGAAACAACTCGCTCTGCACAGTGCTCTTACAGCCTAGTGGGAACATGTCTTCCAAAGGCCTGTGAAACGCAGTTTCTTTGCAGGCCTGATCTGGCTCAAGTAGGACTTCTGCTCTGGGTGTGCTACTTTGCCCTAGAGCTGAAAGGCACAACGTGCAGGCTTCTTTCCAAAGGGCGAGTTGGGCCCCACAGCATCTTGCTTCCAGCTCTTTGGGAAGCTAAGAAACAACTCGCTCTGCACAGTGCTCTTACAGCCTAGTGGGAACATGTCTTCCAAAGGCCTGTGAAACGCAGTTTCTTTGCAGGCCTGATCTGGCTGAAGTAGGACTTCTGCTCTGGGTGTGCTACTTTGCCCTAGAGCTGAAAGGCACAACGTGCAGGCTTCTTTCCAAAGGGCGAGTTGGGCCCCACAGCATCTTGCATCCAGCTCTTTGGGAAGCTAAGAAACAACTCGCTCTGCACAGTGCTCTTACAGCCTACCGGGAACATCTCTTCCAAAGGCCTGTGAAACGCAGTTTCTTTGCAGGCCTGATCTGGCTGAAGTAGGACTTCTGCTCTGGGTGTGCTACTTTGCCCTAGAGCTGAAAGGCACAACGTGCAGGCTTCTTTCCAAAGGGCGAGTTGGGCCCCACAGCATCTTGCTTCCAGCTCTTTGGGAAGCTAAGAAACAACTCGCTCTGCACAGTGCTCTTACAGCCTACCGGGAACATCTCTTCCAAAGGCCTGTGAAACGCAGTTTCTTTGCAGGCCTGATCTGGCTGAAGTAGGACTTCTGCTCTGGGTGTGCTACTTTGCCCTAGAGCTGAAAGGCACAACGTGCAGGCTTCTTTCCAAAGGGCGAGTTGGGCCCCACAGCATCTTGCTTCCAGCTCTTTGGGAAGCTAAGAAACAACTCGCTCTGCACAGTGCTCTTACAGCCTACCGGGAACATCTCTTCCAAAGGCCTGTGAAACGCAGTTTCTTTGCAGGCCTGATCTGGCTGAAGTAGGACTTCTGCTCTGGGTGTGCTACTTTGCCCTAGAGCTGAAAGGCACAACGTGCAGGCTTCTTTCCAAAGGGCGAGTTGGGGCCCACAGCATCTTGCTTCCAGCTCTTTGGGAAGCTAAGAAACAACTCGCTCTGCACAGTGCTCTTACAGCCTACCGGGAACATCTCTTCCAAATGCCTGTGAAACGCAGTTTCTTTGCAGGCCTGATCTGGCTGAAGTAGGACTTCTGCTCTGGGTGTGCTACTTTGCCCTAGAGCTGAAAGGCACAACGTGCAGGCTTCTTTCCAAAGGGCGAGTTGGGCCCCACAGCATCTTGCTTCCAGCTCTTTGGGAAGCTAAGAAACAACTCGCTCTGCACAGTGCTCTTACAGCCTACCGGGATCATGTCTTCCAAAGGCCTGTGAAACGCAGTTTCTTTGCAGGCCTGATCTGGCTCAAGTAGGACTTCTGCTCTGGGTGTGCTACTTTGCCCTAGAGCTGAAAGGCACAACGTGCAGGCTTCTTTCCAAAGGGCGAGTTGGGCCCCACAGCATCTTGCTTCCAGCTCTTTGGGAAGCTAAGAAACAACTCGCTCGGCACAGTGCTCTTACAGCCTACCGGGAACATCACTTCCAAAGGCCTGTGAAACGAAGTTTCTTTGCAGGCCTGATCTGGCTGAAGTAGGACTTCTGCTCTGGGTGTGCTACTTTGCCCTAGAGCTGAAAGGCACAACGTGCAGGCTTCTTTCCAAAGGGCGAGTTGGGCCCCACAGCATCTTGCTTCCAGCTCTTTGGGAAGCTAAGAAACAACTCGCTCTGCACAGTGCTCTTACAGCCTAGTGGGAACATGTCTTCCAAAGGCCTGTGAAACGCAGTTTCTTTGCAGGCCTGATCTGGCTGAAGTAGGACTTCTGCTCTGGGTGTGCTACTTTGCCCTAGAGCTGAAAGGCACAACGTGCAGGCTTCTTTCCAAAGGGCGAGTTGGGCCCCACAGCATCTTGCTTCCAGCTCTTTGGGAAGCTAAGAAACAACTCGCTCTGCACAGTGCTCTTACAGCCTACCGGGAACATCTCTTCCAAAGGCCTGTTACGCAGTTTCTTTGCAGGCCTGATCTGGCTGAAGTAGGACTTCTGCTCTGGGTGTGCTACATTGCCCTAGAGCTGAAAGGCACAACGTGCAGGCTTCTTTCCAAAGGGCGAGTTGGGCCCCACAGCATCTTGCTTCCAGCTCTTTGGGAAGCTAAGAAACAACTCGCTCTGCCTAGTGCTCTTACAGCGTAACGGGAACATCTCCTCCAAAGGCCTGCGAAACGCAGTTTCTTTGCAGGCCAGATCTGGCTGAAGTAGGACTTCTGCTCTGGGTGTGCTACATTGCCCTAGAGCTGAAAGGCAGAACGTGCAGGCTTCTTTCCAAAGGGCGAGTTGGGCCCTACAGGATCTTGCTTCCAGCTCTTTGGGAAGCTAAGAAACAACTCGCTCTGCACAGTGCTCTTGCAGCTTACCGGGAACATCTGTTCCAAAGACCTGTGAAACGCAGTTTCTTTGCAGGCCTGATCTGGCTGAAGTAGGACTTCTGCTCTGGGTGTGCTACATTGCCCTAGAGCTGAAAGGCACAACGTGCAGGCTTCTTTCCAAAGGGCGAGTTGGGCCCCACAGCATCTTGCTTCCAGCTCTTTGGGAAGCTAAGAAACAACTCGCTCTGCACAGTGCTCTTACAGCCTACCGGGAACATCTCGTCCAGAGGCCTGTGAAACGCAGTTTCTTTGCAGGCCTGATCTGGCTGAAGTAGGACTTCTGCTCTGGGTGTGCTACATTGCCCTAGAGCTGAAAGGCACAACGTGCAGGCTTCTTTCCAAAGGGCGAGTTGGGCCCCAAAACATCTTGCTTCCAGCTCTTTGGGAAGCTAAGAAACAACTCGCTCTGCACAGTGCTCTTACAGCCTACCGGGAACATCTCTTCCAAAGGCCTGTGAAACACAGTTTCTTTACAGGCCTGATCTGGCTGAAGTAGGACTTCTGCTCTGGGTGTGCTACATTGCCCTAGAGCTGAAAGGCACAACGTGCAGGCTTCTTTCCAAAGGGCGAGTTGGGCCCCACAGCATCGTGCTTCCAGCTCTTTGGGAAGCTAAGAAACAACTCGCTCTGCACAGTGCTCTTACAGACTACCGGGAACATCTCTTCCAAAGGCCTGTTACGCAGTTTCTTTGCAGGCCTGATCTGGCTGAAGTAGGACTTCTGCTCTGGGTGTGCTACATTGCCCTAGACCTGAAAGGCACAACGTGCAGGCTTCTTTCCAAAGGGCGAGTTGGGCCCCACAGCATCTTGCTTCCAGCTCTTTGGGAAGCTAAGAAACAACTCGCTCTGCACAGTGCTCTTACAGCCTAATGGGAACATCTCCTCCAAAGGCCTGCGAAACGCAGTTTCTTTGCAGGCCAGATCTGGCTGAAGTAGGACTTCTGCTCTGGGTGTGCTACATTGCCCTAGAGCTGAAAGGCACAACGTGCAGGCTTCTTTCCAAAGGGCGAGTTGGGCCCTACGGGATCTTGCTTCCAGCTCTTTGGGAAGCTAAGAAACAACTCGCTCTGCACAGTGCTCTTGCAGCCTACCCGGAAAATCTCTTCCAAAGGCCTGTGAAACGCAGTTTCTTTGCAGGCCTGATCTGGCTGAAGTAGGACTTCTGCTCTGGGTGTGCTACATTGCCCTAGAGCTGAAAGGCACAACGTGCAGGCTTCTTTCCGAAGGGCGAGTTGGGCCCCACAGCATCTTGCTTCCAGCTCTTTGGGAAGCTAAGAAACAACTCGCTCTGCACAGTGCTCTTACAGCCTACCAGGAACATCTCTTCCAAAGGCCTGTGAAACGCAGTTTCTTTGCAGCCCAGATCTGGCTGAAGTAGGACTTCTGCTCTGGGTGTGCTACATTGCCCTAGAGCTGAAAGGCACAACGTGCAGGCTTCTTTCCAAAGGGCGATTTGGGCCCCAAAGCATCTTGCTTCCAGCTCCTTTGGAAGCTAAGAAACAACTCGCTCTGCACTCCTCTCTTACAGCCATCCTGCAACATCTCCTGCAAATGCCTTTGGAACGCAGTTTCTTTGCAGGCATGATCTGGCAGAAGTAGAACTTCTGCTCTGGGTGTGCTACATTGCCCTAGAGCTGAAAGGCACAACGTGCAGGCTGCTTTCCAAAGGGCGAGTTGGGCCCCACAGCATCTTGCTTCCAGCTCTTTGGGAAGCTAAGAAACAACTCGCTCTGCACAGTGCTCTTACAGCCTACCGGGAACATCTCTTCCAAAGGCCTGTGAAACGCAGTTTCTTTGCAGGCCTGATCTGGCAGAAGTAGGACTTCTGCTCTGGGTGTGCTACATTGCCCTAGAGCTGAAAGGCACAACGTGCAGGCTGCTTTCCAAAGGGCGAGTTGGGCCCCACAGCATCTTGCTTCCAGCTCTTTGGGAAGCTAAGAAACAACTCGCTCTGCACAGTGCTCTTACAGCCTACCGGGAACATCTCTTCCAAAGGCCTGTGAAACGCAGTTTCTTTGCAGGCCTGATCTGGCTGAAGTAGGACTTCTGCTCTGGGTGTGCTACATTGCCCTAGAGCTGAAAGGCACAACGTGCAGGCTTCTTTCCAAAGGGCGAGTTGGGCCCCACAGCATCTTGCTTCCAGCTCTTTGGGAAGCTTAGAAACAACTCGCTCTGCTCAGTGCTCTTACACCGTAGTGGGAACATCTCTTCCAAAGGCCTGTGAAACGCAGTTTCTTTGCAGGCCTGATCTGGCTGAAGTAGGAGTTCTGCTCTGGGTGTGCTACATTGCCCTAGAGCTGAAAGGCACAACGTGCAGGCTTCTTTCCAAAGGGCGAGTTGGGCCCCACAGCATCTTGCTTCCAGCTCTTTGGGAAGCTAAGAAACAACTCGCTCTGCACAGTGCTCTTACACCCTACCGGGAGCATCTCTTCCAAAGGCCTGTGAAACGCAGTTTCTTTGCAGGCCTGATCTGGCTGAAGTATGAGTTCTGCTCTGGGTGTGCTACATTGCCCTAGAGCTGAAAGGCACAACGTGCAGGCTTCTTTCCAAAGGGCGAGTTGGGCCCCACAGCATCTTGCTTCCAGCTCTTTGGGAAGCTAAGAAACAACTCGCTCTGCACAGTGCTCTTACAGCCTACCGGGAGCATCTCTTCCAAAGGCCTGTGAAACGCAGTTTCTTTGCAGTCCTGATCTGGCTGAAGTAGGACTTCTGCTCTGGGTGTGCTACATTGCCCTAGAGCTGAAAGGCACAACGTGCAGGCTTCTTTCCAAAGGGCGAGTTTGGCCCCACAGCATCTTGCTTCCAGCTCTTTGGGAAGCTAAGAAACAACTCGCTCTGCACAGTGCTCTTACAGCCTACCGGGAACATCTCTTCCAAAGGCCTGTGAAACGCAGTTTCTTTGCAGGCCTGATCTGGCTGAAGTAGGACTTCTGCTCTGGGTGTGCTACATTGCCCTAGAGCTGAAAGGCACAACGTGCAGGCTTCTTTCCAAAGGGCGATTTGGGCCCCAAAGTATCTTGCTTCCAGCTCCTTTGGAAGCTAAGAAACAACTCGCTCTGCACTCCTCTCTTACAGCCATCCTGCAACATCTCCTGCAAATGCCTTTGGAACGCAGTTTCTTTGCAGGCCTGATCTGGCAGAAGTAGAACTTCTGCTCTGGGTGTGCTACATTGCCCTAGAGCTGAAAGGCACAACGTGCAGGCTGCTTTCCAAAGGGCGAGTTGGGCCCCACAGCATCTTGCTTCCAGCTCTTTGGGAAGCTAAGAAACAACTCGCTCTGCACAGTGCTCTTACAGCCTACCGGGAACATCTCTTCCAAAGGCCTGTGAAACGCAGTTTCTTTGCAGGCCTGATCTGGCAGAAGTAGGACTTCTGCTCTGGGTGTGCTACATTGCCCTAGAGCTGAAAGGCACAACGTGCAGGCTTCTTTCCAAAGGGCGAGTTGGGCCCCACAGCATCTTGCTTCCAGCTCTTTGGGAAGCTAAGAAACAACTCGCTCTGCACAGTGCTCTTACAGCCTACCGGGAACATCTCTTCCAAAGGCCTGTGAAACGCAGTTTCTTTGCAGGCCTGATCTGGCTGAAGTAGGACTTCTGCTCTGGGTGTGCTACATTGCCCTAGAGCTGAAAGGCACAACGTGCAGGCTTCTTTCCAAAGGGCGAGTTGGGCCCCAAAGCATCTTGCTTCCAGCTCTTTGGGAAGCTAAGAAACAACTCGCTCTGCACAGTGCTCTTACAGCCTACCGGGAACATCTCTTCCAAAGGCCTGTGAAACACAGTTTCTTTACAGGCCTGATCTGGCTGAAGTAGGACTTCTGCTCTGGGTGTGCTACATTGCCCTAGAGCTGAAAGGCACAACGTGCAGGCTTCTTTCCAAAGGGCGAGTTGGGCCCCACAGCATCTTCCTTCCAGCTCTTTGGGAAGCTAAGAAACAACTCGCTCTGCACAGTGCTCTTACAGCCTACCGGAAACATCTCTTCCAAAGGCCTGTGAAACGCAGTTTCTTTGCAGGCCTGATCTGGCTGAAGTAGGACTTCTGCTCTGGGTGTGCTACATTGCCCTAGAGCTGAAAGGCACAACGTGCAGTCTTCTTTCCAAAGTGCGAGTTGGGCCCCAAAGCATCTTGCTTCCAGCTCTTTGGGAAGCTAAGAAACAACTCGCTCTGCACAGTGCTCTTACAGCCTACCGGGAACATCTCTTCCAAAGGCCTGTGAAACGCAGTTTCTTTGCAGGCCTGATCTGGCTGAAGTAGGACTTCTGCTCTGGGTGTGCTACATTGCCCTAGAGCTGAAAGGCACAACGTGCAGGCTTCTTTCCAAAGGGCGAGTTGGGCCCCACAGCATCTTGCTTCCAGCTCTTTGGGAAGCTAAGAAACAACTCGCTCTGCACAGTGCTCTTACAGCCTACCGGGAACATGTCTTCCAAAGGCCTGTGAAACGCAGTTTCTTTGCAGGCCTGATCTGGCTCAAGTAGGACTTCTGCTCTTGGTGTGCTACTTTGCCCTAGAGCTGAAAGGCACAACGTGCAGGCTTCTTTCCAAAGGGCGAGTTGGGCCCCACAGCATCTTGCTTCCAGCTCTTTGGGAAGCTAAGAAACAACTCGCTCGGCACAGTGCTCTTACAGCCTACCGGGAACATCACTTCCAAAGGCCTGTGAAACGCAGTTTCTTTGCAGGCCTGATCTGGCTGAAGTAGGACTTCTGCTCTGGGTGTGCTACTTTGCCCTAGAGCTGAAAGGCACAACGTGCAGGCTTCTTTCCAAAGGGCGAGTTGGGCCCCACAGCATCTTGCTTCCAGCTCTTTGGGAAGCTAAGAAACAACTCGCTCTGCACAGTGCTCTGTCAGCCTAGTGGGAACATGTCTTCCAAAGGCCTGTGAAACGCAGTTTCTTTGCAGGCCTGATCTGGCTGAAGTAGGACTTCTGCTCTGGGTGTGCTACTTTGCCCTAGAGCTGAAAGGCACAACGTGCAGGCTTCTTTCCAAAGGGCGAGTTGGGCCCCACAGCATCTTGCTTCCAGCTCTTTGGGAAGCTAAGAAACAACTCGCTCTGCACAGTGCTCTTACAGCCTACCGGGAACATGTCTTCCAAAGGCCTGTGAAACGCAGTTTCTTTGCAGGCCTGATCTGGCTGAAGTAGGACTTCTGCTCTGGGTGTGCTACTTTGCCCTAGAGCTGAAAGGCACAACGTGCAGGCTTCTTTCCAAAGGGCGAGTTGGGCCCCACAGCATCTTGCTTCCAGCTCTTTGGGAAGCTAAGAAACAACTCGCTCTGCACAGTGCTCTTACAGCCTACCGGGAACATCTCTTCCAAAGGCCTGTTACGCAGTTTCTTTGCAGGCCTGATCTGGCTGAAGTAGGACTTCTGCTCTGGGTGTGCTACATTGCCCTAGAGCTGAAAGGCACAACGTGCAGGCTTCTTTCCAAAGGGCGAGTTGGGCCCCACAGCATCTTGCTTCCAGCTCTTTGGGAAGCTAAGAAACAACTCGCTCTGCACAGTGCTCTTACAGCGTAACGGGAACATCTCCTCCAAAGGCCTGCGAAACGCAGTTTCTTTGCAGGCCAGATCTGGCTGAAGTAGGACTTCTGCTCTGGGTGTGCTACATTGCCCTAGAGCTGAAAGGCAGAACGTGCAGGCTTCTTTCCAAAGGGCGAGTTGGGCCCTACAGGATCTTGCTTCCAGCTCTTTGGGAAGCTAAGAAACAACTCGCTCTGCACAGTGCTCTTGCAGCTTACCGGGAACATCTCTTCCAAAGGCCTGTGAAACGCAGTTTCTTTGCAGGCCTGATCTGGCTGAAGTAGGACTTCTGCTCTGGGTGTGCTACATTGCCCTAGAGCTGAAAGGCACAACGTGCAGGCTTCTTTCCAAAGGGCGAGTTGGGCCCCACAGCATCTTGCTTCCAGCTCTTTGGGAAGCTAAGAAACAACTCGCTCTGCACAGTGCTCTTACAGCCTACCGGGAACATCTCGTCCAAAGGCCTGTGAAACGCAGTTTCTTTGCAGGCCTGATCTGGCAGAAGTAGGACTTCTGCTCTGGGTGTGCTACTTTGCCCTAGAGCTGAAAGGCACAACGTGCAGGCTTCTTTCCAAAGGGCGAGTTGGGCCCCAAAACATCTTGCTTCCAGCTCTTTGGGAAGCTAAGAAACAACTCGCTCTGCACAGTGCTCTTACAGCCTACCGGGAACATCTCTTCCAAAGGCCTGTGAAACACAGTTTCTTTACAGGCCTGATCTGGCTGAAGTAGGACTTCTGCTCTGGGTGTGCTACATTGCCCTAGAGCTGAAAGGCACAACGTGCAGGCTTCTTTCCAAAGGGCGAGTTGGGCCCCACAGCATCGTGCTTCCAGCTCTTTGGGAAGCTAAGAAACAACTCGCTCTGCACAGTGCTCTTACAGCCTACCGGGAACATCTCTTCCAAAGGCCTGTTACGCAGTTTCTTTGCAGGCCTGATCTGGCTGAAGTAGGACCTCTGCTCTGGGTGTGCTACATTGCCCTAGACCTGAAAGGCACAACGTGCAGGCTTCTTTCCAAAGGGCGAGTTGGGCCCCACAGCATCTTGCTTCCAGCTCTTTGGGAAGCTAAGAAACAACTCGCTCTGCCTAGTGCTCTTACAGCCTAACGGGAACATCTCCTCCAAAGGCCTGCGAAACGCAGTTTCTTTGCAGGCCAGATCTGGCTGAAGTAGGACTTCTGCTCTGGGTGTGCTACATTGCTCTAGAGCTGAAAGGCACAACGTGCAGGCTTCTTTCCAAAGGGCGAGTTGGGCCCTACAGGATCTTGCTTCCAGCTCTTTGGGAAGCTAAGAAACAACTCGCTCTGCACAGTGCTCTTGCAGCCTACCGGGAACATCTCTTCCAAAGGCCTGTGAAACGCAGTTTCTTTGCAGGCCTGATCTGGCTGAAGTAGGACTTCTGCTCTGGGTGTGCTACATTGCCCTAGAGCTGAAAGGCACAACGTGCAGGCTTCTTTCCGAAGGGCGAGTTGGGCCCCACAGCATCTTGCTTCCAGCTCTTTGGGAAGCTAAGAAACAACTCGCTCTGCACAGTGCTCTTACAGCCTACCTGGAACATCTCTTCCAAAGGCCTGTGAAACGCAGTTTCTTTGCAGGCCAGATCTGGCTGAAGTAGGACTTCTGCTCTGGGTGTGCTACTTTGCCCTAGAGCTGAAAGGCACAACGTGCAGGCTTCTTTCCAAAGGGCGAGTTGGGCCCCACAGCATCTTGCTTCCAGCTCTTTGGGAAGCTAAGAAACAACTCGCTCTGCACAGTGCGCTTACAGACTAACGGGAACATCTCTTCCAAAGGCCTGTGAAACGCAGTTTCTTTGCAGGCCTGATCTGGCTGAAGTAGGACTTCTGCTCTGGGTGTGCTACATTGCCCTAGAGCTGAAAGGCACAACGTGCAGGCTTCTTTCCAAAGGGCGAGTTGGGCCCCACAGCAACTTGCTTCCAGCTCTTTGGGAAGCTAAGAAACAACTCGCTCTGCCTAGTGCTCTTACAGCCTAACGGGAACATCTCCTCCAAAGGCCTGCGAAATGCAGTTTCTTTGCAGGCCAGATCTGGCTGAAGTAGGACTTCTGCTCTGGGTGTGCTACATTGCCCTAGAGCTGAAAGGCAGAACGTGCAGGCTTCTTTCCAAAGGGCGAGTTGGGCCCCACAGCATCTTCCTTCCAGCTCTTTGGGAAGCTAAGAAACAACTCGCTCTGCACAGTGCTCTTACAGCCTACCAGGAACATCTCTTCCAAAGGCCTGTCAAACGCAGTTTCTTTGCAGGCCAGATCTGGCTGAAGTAGGACTTCTGCTCTGGGTGTGCTACATTGCCCTAGAGCTGAAAGGCACAACGTGCAGGCTTCTTTCCAAAGGGCGATTTGGGCCCCAAAGCATCTTGCTTCCAGCTCCTTTGGAAGCTAAGAAACAACTCGCTCTGCACTCCTCTCTTACAGCCATCCTGCAACATCTCCTGCAAATGCCTTTGGAACGCAGTTTCTTTGCAGGCATGATCTGGCAGAAGTAGAACTTCTGCTCTGGGTGTGCTACATTGCCCTAGAGCTGAAAGGCACAACGTGCAGGCTGCTTTCCAAAGGGCGAGTTGGGCCCCACAGCATCTTGCTTCCAGCTCTTTGGGAAGCTAAGAAACAACTCGCTCTGCACAGTGCTCTTACAGCCTACCGGGAACATCTCTTCCAAAGGCCTGTGAAACGCAGTTTCTTTGCAGGCCAGATCTGGCAGAAGTAGGACTTCTGCTCTGGGTGTGCTACATTGCCCTAGAGCTGAAAGGCACAACGTGCAGGCTGCTTTCCAAAGGGCGAGTTGGGCCCCACAGCATCTTGCTTCCAGCTCTTTGGGAAGCTAAGAAACAACTCGCTCTGCACAGTGCTCTTACAGCCTACCAGGAACATCTCTTCCAAAGGCCTGTGAAACACAGTTTCTTTGCAGGCCTGATCTGGCTGAAGTAGGACTTCTGCTCTGGGTGTGCTACATTGCCCTAGAGCTGAAAGGCACAACGTGCAGGCTTCTTTCCAAAGGGCGAGTTGGGCCCCACAGCATCTTGCTTCCAGCTCTTTGGGAAGCTTAGAAACAACTCGCTCTGCTCAGTGCTCTTACACCGTAGTGGGAACATCTCTTCCAAAGGCCTGTGAAACGCAGTTTCTTTGCAGGCCTGATCTGGCTGAAGTAGAACTTCTGCTCTGGGTGTGCTACATTGCCCTAGAGCTGAAAGGCACAACGTGCAGGCTTCTTTCCAAAGGGCGAGTTGGGCCCCACAGCATCTTGCTTCCAGCTCTTTGGGAAGCTAAGAAACAACTCGCTCTGCACAGTGCTCTTACAGCCTACCGGGAGCATCTCTTCCAAAGGCCTGTGAAACGCAGTTTCTTTGCAGGCCTGATCTGGCTGAAGTAGGACTTCTGCTCTGGGTGTGCTACTTTGCCCTAGAGGTGAAAGGCACAACGTGCAGGCTTCTTTCCAAAGGGCGAGTTGGGCCCCACAGCATCTTGCTTCCAGCTCTTTGGGAAGCTAAGAAACAACTCGCTCTGCACAGTGCTCTTACAGCCTACCGGGAGCATCTCTTCCAAAGGCCTGTGAAACGCAGTTTCTTTGCAGTCCTGATCTGGCTGAAGTAGGACTTCTGCTCTGGGTGTGCTACATTGCCCTAGAGCTGAAACGCACAACGTGCAGGCTTCTTTCCAAAGGGCGAGTTTGGCCCCACAGCATCTTGCTTCCAGCTCTTTGGGAAGCTAAGAAACAACTCGCTCTGCACAGTGCTCTTACAGCCTACCGGGAACATCTCTTCCAAAGGCCTGTGAAACGCAGTTTCTTTGCAGGCCTGATCTGGCTGAAGTAGGACTTCTGCTCTGGGTGTGCTACATTGCCCTAGAGCTGAAAGGCACAACGTGCAGGCTTCTTTCCAAAGGGCGAGTTGGGCCCCAAAGCATCTTGCTTCCAGCTCTTTGGGAAGCTAAGAAACAACTCGCTCTGCACAGTGCTCTTACAGCCTACCGGGAACATCTCTTCCAAAGGCCTGTGAAACACAGTTTCTTTACAGGCCTGATCTGGCTGAAGTAGGACTTCTGCTCTGGGTGTGCTACATTGCCCTAGAGCTGAAAGGCACAACGTGCAGGCTTCTTTCCAAAGGGCGAGTTGGGCCCCACAGCATCTTCCTTCCAGCTCTTTGGGAAGCTAAGAAACAACTCGCTCTGCACAGTGCTCTTACAGCCTACCGGAAACATCTCTTCCAAAGGCCTGTGAAACGCAGTTTCTTTGCAGGCCTGATCTGGCTGAAGTAGGACTTCTGCTCTGGGTGTGCTACATTGCCCTAGAGCTGAAAGGCACAACGTGCAGGCTTCTTTCCAAAGGGCGAGTTGGGCCCCAGAGCATCTTGCTTCCAGCTCTTTGGGAAGCTAAGAAACAACTCGCTCTGCACAGTGCTCTTACAGCCTACCGGGAACATCTCGTCCAAAGGCCTGTGAAACGCAGTTTCTTTGCAGGCCTGATCTGGCAGAAGTAGGACTTCTGCTCTGGGTGTGCTACATTGCCCTAGAGCTGAAAGGCACAACGTGCAGGCCTCTTTCCAAACGGCGATTTGGGCCCCAAAGCATCTTGCTTCCAGCTCCTTTGGAAGCTAAGAAACAACTCGCTCTGCTCTCCTCTCTTACAGCCATCCTGCAACATCTCCTGCAAATGCCTTTGGAACGCAGTTTCTTTGCAGGTATGATCTGGCAGAAATAGAACTTCTGCTCTGGGTGTGCTACATTGCCCTAGAGCTGAAAGGCACAACGTGCAGGCTGCTTTCCAAAGGGCGAGTTGGGCCCCACAGCATCTTGCTTCCAGCTCTTTGGGAAGCTAAGAAACAACTCGCTCTGCACAGTGCTCTTACAGCCTACCGGGAACATCTCTTCCAAAGGCCTGTGAAACGCCGTTTCTATGCAGGCCTGATTTGGCTGAAGTAGGACTTCTGCTCTGGGTGTGCTACATTGCCCTAGAGCTGAAAGGCACAACGTGCAGGCTTCTTTCCAAAGGGCGAGTTGGGCCCCACAGCATCTTGCTTCCAGCTCTTTGGGAAGCTAAGAAACAACTCGCTCTGCACAGTGCTCTTACAGCCTACCGGGAACATCTCTTCCAAAGGCCTGTGAAACGCAGTTTCTATGCAGGCCTGATCTGGCTGAAGTAGGACTTCTGCTCTGGGTGTGCTACATTGCCCTAGAGCTGAAAGGCACAACGTGCAGGCTTCTTTCCAAAGGGCGAGTTGGGCCCCACAGCATGTTGCTTCCAGCTCTTTGGGAAGCTAAGAAACAACTCGCTCTGCACAGTGCTCTTACAGCCTACCGGGAACATCTCTTCCAAAGGCCTGTGAAACGCAGTTTCTTTGCAGGCCTGATCTGGCTGAAGTAGGACTTCTGCTCTGGGTGTGCTACATTGCCCTAGAGCTGAAAGGCACAACGTGCAGGCTTCTTTCCAAAGGGCGAGTTGGGCCCCACAGCATCTTGCTTCCAGCTCTTTGGGAAGCTAAGAAACAACTCGCTCTGCCTAGTGCTCTTACAGCCTAACGGGAACATCTCCTCCAAAGGCCTGCGAAACGCAGTTTCTTTGCAGGCCAGATCTGGCTGAAGTAGGACTTCTGCTCTGGGTGTGCTACATTGCCCTAGAGCTGAAAGGCAGAACGTGCAGGCTTCTTCCAAAGGGCGAGTTTGTCCCTACAGGATCTTGCTTCCAGCTCTTTGGGAAGCTAAGAAACAACTCGCTCTGCACAGTGCTCTTGCAGCTTACCGGGAACATCTCTTCCAAAGGCCTGTGAAACGCAGTTTCTTTGCAGGCCTGATCTGGCTGAAGTAGGACTTCTGCTCTGGGTGTGCTACATTGCCCTAGAGCTGAAAGGCACAACGTGCAGGCTTCTTTCCAAAGGGCGAGTTGGGCCCCACAGCATCTTGCTTCCAGCTCTTTGGGAAGCTAAGAAACAACTCGCTCTGCACAGTGCTCTTACAGCCTACCGGGAACATCTCCTCCAAAGGCCTGTGAAACGCAGTTTCTTTGCAGGCCTGATCTGGCAGAAGTAGGACTTCTGCTCTGTGTGTGCTACATTGCCCTAGAGCTGAAAGGCACAACGTGCAGGCTTCTTTCCAAAGGGCGAGTTGGGCCCCACAGCATCTTGCTTCCAGCTCTTTGGGAAGCTAAGAAACAACTCGCTCTGCACAGTGCTCTTACAGCCTACCGGGAGCATCTCTTCCAAAGGCCTGTGAAACGCAGTTTCTTTGCAGGCCTGATCTGGCTGAAGTAGGAGTTCTGCTCTGGGTGTGCTACATTGCCCTAGAGCTGAAAGGCACAACGTGCAGGCTTCTTTCCAAAGGGCGAGTTGGGCCCCACAGCATCTTGCTTCCAGCTCTTTGGGAAGCTAAGAAACAACTCGCTCTGCACAGTGCTCTTACAGCCTACCGGGAGCATGTCTTCCAAAGGCCTGTGAAACGCAGTTTCTTTGCAGTCCTGATCTGGCTGAAGTAGGACTTCTGCTCTGGGTGTGCTACATTCCCCTAGAGCTGAAACGCACAACGTGCAGGCTTCTTTCCAAAGGGCGAGTTTGGCCCCACAGCATCTTGCTTCCAGCTCTTTGGGAAGCTAAGAAACAACTCGCTCTGCACAGTGCTCTTACAGCCTACCAGGAACATCTCTTCCAAAGGCCTGTGAAACGCAGTTTCTTTGCAGGCCTGATCTGGCTGAAGTAGGACTTCTGCTCTGGGTGTGCTACATTGCCCTAGAGCTGAAAGGCACAACGTGCAGGCTTCTTTCCAAAGGGCGATATGGGCCCCAAAGCATCTTGCTTCCAGCTCCTTTGGAAGCTAAGAAACAACTCGCTCTGCACTCCTCTCTTACAGCCATCCTGCAACATCTCCTGCAAATGCCTTTGGAACGCAGTTTCTTTGCAGGCATGATCTGGCAGAAGTAGAACTTCTGCTCTGGGTGTGCTACATTGCCCTAGAGCTGAAAGGCACAACGTGCAGGCTTCTTTCCAAAGGGCGAGTTGGGCCCCACAGCATCTTGCTTCCAGCTCTTTGGGAAGCTAAGAAACAACTCGCTCTGCACAGTGCTCTTACAGCCTACCGGGAACATCTCTTCCAAAGGCCTGTGAAACACAGTTTCTTTGCAGGCCTGATCTGGCAGAAGTAGGACTTCTGCTCTGGGTGTGCTACATTGCCCTAGAGCTGAAAGGCACAACGTGCAGGCTTCTTTCCAAAGGGCGAGTTGGGCCCCACAGGATCTTGCTTCCAGCTCTTTGGGAAGCTAAGAAACAACTCGCTCTGCACAGTGCTCTTACAGCCTACCGGGAACATCTCTTCCAAAGGCCTGTGAAACGCAGTTTCTTTGCAGGCCTGATCTGGCTGAAGTAGGACTTCTGCTCTGGGTGTGCTACATTGCCCTAGAGCTGAAAGGCACAACGTGCAGGCTTCTTTCCAAAGGGCGAGTTGGGCCCCAAAGCATCTTGCTTCCAGCTCTTTGGGAAGCTAAGAAACAACTCGCTCTGCACAGTGCTCTTACAGCCTACCGGGAACATCTCTTCCAAAGGACTGTGAAACACAGTTTCTTTACAGGCCTGATCTGGCTGAAGTAGGACTTCTGCTCTGGGTGTGCTACATTGCCCTAGAGCTGAAAGGCACAACGTGCAGGCTTCTTTCCAAAGGGCGAGTTGGGCCCCACAGCATCTTCCTTCCAGCTCTTTGGGAAGCTAAGAAACAACTCGCTCTGCACAGTGCTCTTACAGCCTACCGGAAACATCTCTTCCAAAGGCCTGTGAAACGCAGTTTCTTTGCAGGCCTGATCTGGCTGAAGTAGGACTTCTGCTCTGGGTGTGCTACATTGCCCTAGAGCTGAAAGGCACAACGTGCAGGCTTCTTTCCAAAGGGCGAGTTGGGCCCCAAAGCATCTTGCTTCCAGCTCTTTGGGAAGCTAAGAAACAACTCGCTCTGCACAGTGCTCTTACAGCCTACCGGGAACATCTCTTCCAAAGGCCTGTGAAACGCAGTTTCTTTGCAGGCCTGATCTGGCTGAAGTAGGACTTCTGCTCTAGGTGTGCTACATTGCCCTAGAGCTGAAAGGCACAACGTGCAGGCTTCTTTCCAAAGGGCGAGTTGGGCCCCAAAGCATCTTGCTTCCAGCTCTTTGGGAAGCTAAGAAACAACTCGCTCTGCACAGTGCTCTTACAGCCTACCGGGAACATCTCTTCCAAAGGACTGTGAAACACAGTTTCTTTACAGGCCTGATCTGGCTGAAGTAGGACTTCTGCTCTGGGTGTGCTACATTGCCCTAGAGCTGAAAGGCACAACGTGCAGGCTTCTTTCCAAAGGGCGAGTTGGGCCCCACAGCATCTTCCTTCCAGCTCTTTGGGAAGCTAAGAAACAACTCGCTCTGCACAGTGCTCTTACAGCCTACCGGAAACATCTCTTCCAAAGGCCTGTGAAACGCAGTTTCTTTGCAGGCCTGATCTGGCTGAAGTAGGACTTCTGCTCTGGGTGTGCTACATTGCCCTAGAGCTGAAAGGCACAACGTGCAGGCTTCTTTCCAAAGGGCGAGTTGGGCCCCACAGCATCTTGCTTCCAGCTCTTTGGGAAGCTAAGAAACAACTCGCTCTGCATAGTGCTCTTACAGCCTACCGGGAACATCTCTTCCAAAGGCCTGTGAAACGCAGTTTCTTTGCAGGCCTGATCTGGCTGAAGTAGGACTTCTGCTCTGGGTGTGCTACATTGCCCTAGAGCTGAAAGGCACAACGTGCAGTCTTCTTTCAAAAGGGCGAGTTGGGCCCCAAAGCATCTTGCTTACAGCTCTTTGGGAAGCTAAGAAACAACTCGCTCTGCACAGTGCTCTTACAGCCTACCGGGAGCATGTCTTCCAAAGGCCTGTGAAACGCAGTTTCTTTGCAGTCCTGATCTGGCTGAAGTAGGACTTCTGCTCTGGGTGTGCTACATTCCCCTAGAGCTGAAACGCACAACGTGCAGGCTTCTTTCCAAAGGGCGAGTTGGGCCCCACAGCATCTTGCTTCCAGCTCTTTGGGAAGCTAAGAAACAACTCGCTCTGCACAGTGCTCTTACAGCCTACCAGGAACATCTCTTCCAAAGGCCTGTGAAACGCAGTTTCTTTGCAGGCCTGATCTGGCTGAAGTAGGACTTCTGCTCTGGGTGTGCTACATTGCCCTAGAGCTGAAAGGCACAACGTGCAGGCTTCTTTCCAAAGGGCGATATGGGCCCCAAAGCATCTTGCTTACAGCTCTTTGGGAAGCTAAGAAACAACTCGCTCTGCACTCCTCTCTTACAGCCATCCTGCAACATCTCCTGCAAATGCCTTTGGAACGCAGTTTCTTTGCAGGCATGATCTGGCAGAAGTAGAACTTCTGCTCTGGGTGTGCTACATTGCCCTAGAGCTGAAAGGCACAACGTGCAGGCTGCTTTCCAAAGGGCGAGTTGGGCCCCACAGCATCTTGCTTCCAGCTCTTTGGGAAGCTAAGAAACAACTCGCTCTGCACAGTGCTCTTACAGCCTACCGGGAACATCTCTTCCAAAGGCCTGTGAAACACAGTTTCTTTGCAGGCCTGATCTGGCAGAAGTAGGACTTCTGCTCTGGGTGTGCTACATTGCCCTAGAGCTGAAAGGCACAACGTGCAGGCTTCTTTCCAAAGGGCGAGTTGGGCCCCACAGGATCTTGCTTCCAGCTCTTTGGGAAGCTAAGAAACAACTCGCTCTGCACAGTGCTCTTACAGCCTACCGGGAACATCTCTTCCAAAGGCCTGTGAAACGCAGTTTCTTTGCAGGCCTGATCTGGCTGAAGTAGGACTTCTGCTCTGGGTGTGCTACATTGCCCTAGAGCTGAAAGGCACAACGTGCAGGCTTCTTTCCAAAGGGTGAGTTGGGCCCCAAAGCATCTTGCTTCCAGCTCTTTGGGAAGCTAAGAAACAACTCGCTCTGCACAGTGCTCTTACAGCCTACCGGGAACATCTCTTCCAAAGGACTGTGAAACACAGTTTCTTTACAGGCCTGATCTGGCTGAAGTAGGACTTCTGCTCTGGGTGTGCTACATTGCCCTAGAGCTGAAAGGCACAACGTGCAGGCTTCTTTCCAAAGGGCGAGTTGGGCCCCACAGCATCTTCCTTCCAGCTCTTTGGGAAGCTAAGAAACAACTCGCTCTGCACAGTGCTCTTACAGCCTACCGGAAACATCTCTTCCAAAGGCCTGTGAAACGCAGTTTCTTTGCAGGCCTGATCTGGCTGAAGTAGGACTTCTGCTCTGGGTGTGCTACATTGCCCTAGAGCTGAAAGGCACAACGTGCAGGCTTCTTTCCAAAGGGCGAGTTGGGCCCCAAAGCATCTTGCTTCCAGCTCCTTTGGAAGCTAAGAAACAACTCGCTCTGCACTCCTCTCTTACAGCCATCCTGCAACATCTCCTGCAAATGCCTTTGGAACGCAGTTTCTTTGCGGGCATGATCTGGCAGAAGTTGAACTTCTGCTCTGGGTGTGCTACATTGCCCTAGAGCTGAAAGGCACAACGTGCAGGCTGCTTTCCAAAGGGCGAGTTGGGCCCCACAGCATCTTGCTTCCAGCTCTTTGGGAAGCTAAGAAACAACTCGCTCTGCACAGTGCTCTTACAGCCTACCGGGAACATCTCTTCCAAAGGCCTGTGAAACGCAGTTTCTTTGCAGGCCTGATCTGGCTGAAGTAGAACTTCTGCTCTGGGTGTGCTACATTGCCCTAGAGCTGAAAGGCACAACGTGCAGGCTTCTTTCCAAAGGGCGAGTTGGGCCCCACAGCATCTTGCTTCCAGCTCTTTGGGAAGCTAAGAAACAACTCGCTCTGCACAGTGCTCTTACAGCCTACCGGGAGCATCTCTTCCAAAGGCCTGTGAAACGCAGTTTCTTTGCAGGCCTGATCTGGCTGAAGTAGGACTTCTGCTCTGGGTGTGCTACTTTGCCCTAGAGGTGAAAGGCACAACGTGCAGGCTTCTTTCCAAAGGGCGAGTTGGGCCCCACAGCATCTTGCTTCCAGCTCTTTGGGAAGCTAAGAAACAACTCGCTCTGCACAGTGCTCTTACAGCCTACCGGGAGCATCTCTTCCAAAGGCCTGTGAAACGCAGTTTCTTTGCAGTCCTGATCTGGCTGAAGTAGGACTTCTGCTCTGGGTGTGCTACATTGCCCTAGAGCTGAAACGCACAACGTGCAGGCTTCTTTCCAAAGGGCGAGTTTGGCCCCACAGCATCTTGCTTCCAGCTCTTTGGGAAGCTAAGAAACAACTCGCTCTGCACAGTGCTCTTACAGCCTACCGGGAACATCTCTTCCAAAGGCCTGTGAAACGCAGTTTCTTTGCAGGCCTGATCTGGCTGAAGTAGGACTTCTGCTCTGGGTGTGCTACATTGCCCTAGAGCTGAAAGGCACAACGTGCAGGCTTCTTTCCAAAGGGCGAGTTGGGCCCCAAAGCATCTTGCTTCCAGCTCTTTGGGAAGCTAAGAAACAACTCGCTCTGCACAGTGCTCTTACAGCCTACCGGGAACATCTCTTCCAAAGGCCTGTGAAACACAGTTTCTTTACAGGCCTGATCTGGCTGAAGTAGGACTTCTGCTCTGGGTGTGCTACATTGCCCTAGAGCTGAAAGGCACAACGTGCAGGCTTCTTTCCAAAGGGCGAGTTGGGCCCCACAGCATCTTCCTTCCAGCTCTTTGGGAAGCTAAGAAACAACTCGCTCTGCACAGTGCTCTTACAGCCTACCGGAAACATCTCTTCCAAAGGCCTGTGAAACGCAGTTTCTTTGCAGGCCTGATCTGGCTGAAGTAGGACTTCTGCTCTGGGTGTGCTACATTGCCCTAGAGCTGAAAGGCACAACGTGCAGGCTTCTTTCCAAAGGGCGAGTTGGGCCCCAGAGCATCTTGCTTCCAGCTCTTTGGGAAGCTAAGAAACAACTCGCTCTGCACAGTGCTCTTACAGCCTACCGGGAACATCTCGTCCAAAGGCCTGTGAAACGCAGTTTCTTTGCAGGCCTGATCTGGCAGAAGTAGGACTTCTGCTCTGGGTGTGCTACATTGCCCTAGAGCTGAAAGGCACAACGTGCAGGCCTCTTTCCAAACGGCGATTTGGGCCCCAAAGCATCTTGCTTCCAGCTCCTTTGGAAGCTAAGAAACAACTCGCTCTGCTCTCCTCTCTTACAGCCATCCTGCAACATCTCCTGCAAATGCCTTTGGAACGCAGTTTCTTTGCAGGTATGATCTGGCAGAAATAGAACTTCTGCTCTGGGTGTGCTACATTGCCCTAGAGCTGAAAGGCACAACGTGCAGGCTGCTTTCCAAAGGGCGAGTTGGGCCCCACAGCATCTTGCTTCCAGCTCTTTGGGAAGCTAAGAAACAACTCGCTCTGCACAGTGCTCTTACAGCCTACCGGGAACATCTCTTCCAAAGGCCTGTGAAACGCCGTTTCTATGCAGGCCTGATTTGGCTGAAGTAGGACTTCTGCTCTGGGTGTGCTACATTGCCCTAGAGCTGAAAGGCACAACGTGCAGGCTTCTTTCCAAAGGGCGAGTTGGGCCCCACAGCATCTTGCTTCCAGCTCTTTGGGAAGCTAAGAAACAACTCGCTCTGCACAGTGCTCTTACAGCCTACCGGGAACATCTCTTCCAAAGGCCTGTGAAACGCAGTTTCTATGCAGGCCTGATCTGGCTGAAGTAGGACTTCTGCTCTGGGTGTGCTACATTGCCCTAGAGCTGAAAGGCACAACGTGCAGGCTTCTTTCCAAAGGGCGAGTTGGGCCCCACAGCATGTTGCTTCCAGCTCTTTGGGAAGCTAAGAAACAACTCGCTCTGCACAGTGCTCTTACAGCCTACCGGGAACATCTCTTCCAAAGGCCTGTGAAACGCAGTTTCTTTGCAGGCCTGATCTGGCTGAAGTAGGACTTCTGCTCTGGGTGTGCTACATTGCCCTAGAGCTGAAAGGCACAACGTGCAGGCTTCTTTCCAAAGGGCGAGTTGGGCCCCACAGCATCTTGCTTCCAGCTCTTTGGGAAGCTAAGAAACAACTCGCTCTGCCTAGTGCTCTTACAGCCTAACGGGAACATCTCCTCCAAAGGCCTGCGAAACGCAGTTTCTTTGCAGGCCAGATCTGGCTGAAGTAGGACTTCTGCTCTGGGTGTGCTACATTGCCCTAGAGCTGAAAGGCAGAACGTGCAGGCTTCTTCCAAAGGGCGAGTTTGTCCCTACAGGATCTTGCTTCCAGCTCTTTGGGAAGCTAAGAAACAACTCGCTCTGCACAGTGCTCTTGCAGCTTACCGGGAACATCTCTTCCAAAGGCCTGTGAAACGCAGTTTCTTTGCAGGCCTGATCTGGCTGAAGTAGGACTTCTGCTCTGGGTGTGCTACATTGCCCTAGAGCTGAAAGGCACAACGTGCAGGCTTCTTTCCAAAGGGCGAGTTGGGCCCCACAGCATCTTGCTTCCAGCTCTTTGGGAAGCTAAGAAACAACTCGCTCTGCACAGTGCTCTTACAGCCTACCGGGAACATCTCCTCCAAAGGCCTGTGAAACGCAGTTTCTTTGCAGGCCTGATCTGGCAGAAGTAGGACTTCTGCTCTGTGTGTGCTACATTGCCCTAGAGCTGAAAGGCACAACGTGCAGGCTTCTTTCCAAAGGGCGAGTTGGGCCCCACAGCATCTTGCTTCCAGCTCTTTGGGAAGCTAAGAAACAACTCGCTCTGCACAGTGCTCTTACAGCCTACCGGGAGCATCTCTTCCAAAGGCCTGTGAAACGCAGTTTCTTTGCAGGCCTGATCTGGCTGAAGTAGGAGTTCTGCTCTGGGTGTGCTACATTGCCCTAGAGCTGAAAGGCACAACGTGCAGGCTTCTTTCCAAAGGGCGAGTTGGGCCCCACAGCATCTTGCTTCCAGCTCTTTGGGAAGCTAAGAAACAACTCGCTCTGCACAGTGCTCTTACAGCCTACCGGGA
This sequence comes from Equus caballus, assembly GCF_041296265.1. Taxonomy (NCBI): domain Eukaryota; kingdom Metazoa; phylum Chordata; class Mammalia; order Perissodactyla; family Equidae; genus Equus; species Equus caballus. The sequence continues at coordinate 54,915,789 of NC_091715.1, forward strand.
GCATGTCTTCCAAAGGCCTGTGAAACGCAGTTTCTTTGCAGTCCTGATCTGGCTGAAGTAGGACTTCTGCTCTGGGTGTGCTACATTCCCCTAGAGCTGAAACGCACAACGTGCAGGCTTCTTTCCAAAGGGCGAGTTTGGCCCCACAGCATCTTGCTTCCAGCTCTTTGGGAAGCTAAGAAACAACTCGCTCTGCACAGTGCTCTTACAGCCTACCAGGAACATCTCTTCCAAAGGCCTGTGAAACGCAGTTTCTTTGCAGGCCTGATCTGGCTGAAGTAGGACTTCTGCTCTGGGTGTGCTACATTGCCCTAGAGCTGAAAGGCAAAACGTGCAGGCTTCTTTCCAAAGGGCGATATGGGCCCCAAAGCATCTTGCTTCCAGCTCCTTTGGAAGCTAAGAAACAACTCGCTCTGCACTCCTCTCTTACAGCCATCCTGCAACATCTCCTGCAAATGCCTTTGGAACGCAGTTTCTTTGCAGGCATGATCTGGCAGAAGTAGAACTTCTGCTCTGGGTGTGCTACATTGCCCTAGAGCTGAAAGGCACAACGTGCAGGCTTCTTTCCAAAGGGCGAGTTGGGCCCCACAGCATCTTGCTTCCAGCTCTTTGGGAAGCTAAGAAACAACTCGCTCTGCACAGTGCTCTTACAGCCTACCGGGAACATCTCTTCCAAAGGCCTGTGAAACACAGTTTCTTTGCAGGCCTGATCTGGCAGAAGTAGGACTTCTGCTCTGGGTGTGCTACATTGCCCTAGAGCTGAAAGGCACAACGTGCAGGCTTCTTTCCAAAGGGCGAGTTGGGCCCCACAGGATCTTGCTTCCAGCTCTTTGGGAAGCTAAGAAACAACTCGCTCTGCACAGTGCTCTTACAGCCTACCGGGAACATCTCTTCCAAAGGCCTGTGAAACGCAGTTTCTTTGCAGGCCTGATCTGGCTGAAGTAGGACTTCTGCTCTGGGTGTGCTACATTGCCCTAGAGCTGAAAGGCACAACGTGCAGGCTTCTTTCCAAAGGGCGAGTTGGGCCCCAAAGCATCTTGCTTCCAGCTCTTTGGGAAGCTAAGAAACAACTCGCTCTGCACAGTGCTCTTACAGCCTACCGGGAACATCTCTTCCAAAGGACTGTGAAACACAGTTTCTTTACAGGCCTGATCTGGCTGAAGTAGGACTTCTGCTCTGGGTGTGCTACATTGCCCTAGAGCTGAAAGGCACAACGTGCAGGCTTCTTTCCAAAGGGCGAGTTGGGCCCCACAGCATCTTCCTTCCAGCTCTTTGGGAAGCTAAGAAACAACTCGCTCTGCACAGTGCTCTTACAGCCTACCGGAAACATCTCTTCCAAAGGCCTGTGAAACGAAGTTTCTTTGCAGGCCTGATCTGGCTGAAGTAGGACTTCTGCTCTGGGTGTGCTACATTGCCCTAGAGCTGAAAGGCACAACGTGCAGGCTTCTTTCCAAAGGGCGAGTTGGGCCCCAAAGCATCTTGCTTCCAGCTCTTTGGGAAGCTAAGAAACAACTCGCTCTGCACAGTGCTCTTACAGCCTACCGGGAACATCTCTTCCAAAGGCCTGTGAAACGCAGTTTCTTTGCAGGCCTGATCTGGCTGAAGTAGGACTTCTGCTCTAGGTGTGCTACATTGCCCTAGAGCTGAAAGGCACAACGTGCAGGCTTCTTTCCAAAGGGCGAGTTGGGCCCCAAAGCATCTTGCTTCCAGCTCTTTGGGAAGCTAAGAAACAACTCGCTCTGCACAGTGCTCTTACAGCCTACCGGGAACATCTCTTCCAAAGGACTGTGAAACACAGTTTCTTTACAGGCCTGATCTGGCTGAAGTAGGACTTCTGCTCTGGGTGTGCTACATTGCCCTAGAGCTGAAAGGCACAACGTGCAGGCTTCTTTCCAAAGGGCGAGTTGGGCCCCACAGCATCTTCCTTCCAGCTCTTTGGGAAGCTAAGAAACAACTCGCTCTGCACAGTGCTCTTACAGCCTACCGGAAACATCTCTTCCAAAGGCCTGTGAAACGCAGTTTCTTTGCAGGCCTGATCTGGCTGAAGTAGGACTTCTGCTCTGGGTGTGCTACATTGCCCTAGAGCTGAAAGGCACAACGTGCAGGCTTCTTTCCAAAGGGCGAGTTGGGCCCCACAGCATCTTGCTTCCAGCTCTTTGGGAAGCTAAGAAACAACTCGCTCTGCACAGTGCTCTTACAGCCTACCGGGAGCATGTCTTCCAAAGGCCTGTGAAACGCAGTTTCTTTGCAGTCCTGATCTGGCTGAAGTAGGACTTCTGCTCTGGGTGTGCTACATTCCCCTAGAGCTGAAACGCACAACGTGCAGGCTTCTTTCCAAAGGGCGAGTTGGGCCCCACAGCATCTTGCTTCCAGCTCTTTGGGAAGCTAAGAAACAACTCGCTCTGCACAGTGCTCTTACAGCCTACCAGGAACATCTCTTCCAAAGGCCTGTGAAACGCAGTTTCTTTGCAGGCCTGATCTGGCTGAAGTAGGACTTCTGCTCTGGGTGTGCTACATTGCCCTAGAGCTGAAAGGCACAACGTGCAGGCTTCTTTCCAAAGGGCGATATGGGCCCCAAAGCATCTTGCTTACAGCTCTTTGGGAAGCTAAGAAACAACTCGCTCTGCACTCCTCTCTTACAGCCATCCTGCAACATCTCCTGCAAATGCCTTTGGAACGCAGTTTCTTTGCAGGCATGATCTGGCAGAAGTAGAACTTCTGCTCTGGGTGTGCTACATTGCCCTAGAGCTGAAAGGCACAACGTGCAGGCTGCTTTCCAAAGGGCGAGTTGGGCCCCACAGCATCTTGCTTCCAGCTCTTTGGGAAGCTAAGAAACAACTCGCTCTGCACAGTGCTCTTACAGCCTACCGGGAACATCTCTTCCAAAGGCCTGTGAAACACAGTTTCTTTGCAGGCCTGATCTGGCAGAAGTAGGACTTCTGCTCTGGGTGTGCTACATTGCCCTAGAGCTGAAAGGCACAACGTGCAGGCTTCTTTCCAAAGGGCGAGTTGGGCCCCACAGGATCTTGCTTCCAGCTCTTTGGGAAGCTAAGAAACAACTCGCTCTGCACAGTGCTCTTACAGCCTACCGGGAACATCTCTTCCAAAGGCCTGTGAAACGCAGTTTCTTTGCAGGCCTGATCTGGCTGAAGTAGGACTTCTGCTCTGGGTGTGCTACATTGCCCTAGAGCTGAAAGGCACAACGTGCAGGCTTCTTTCCAAAGGGTGAGTTGGGCCCCAAAGCATCTTGCTTCCAGCTCTTTGGGAAGCTAAGAAACAACTCGCTCTGCACAGTGCTCTTACAGCCTACCGGGAACATCTCTTCCAAAGGACTGTGAAACACAGTTTCTTTACAGGCCTGATCTGGCTGAAGTAGGACTTCTGCTCTGGGTGTGCTACATTGCCCTAGAGCTGAAAGGCACAACGTGCAGGCTTCTTTCCAAAGGGCGAGTTGGGCCCCACAGCATCTTCCTTCCAGCTCTTTGGGAAGCTAAGAAACAACTCGCTCTGCACAGTGCTCTTACAGCCTACCGGAAACATCTCTTCCAAAGGCCTGTGAAACGCAGTTTCTTTGCAGGCCTGATCTGGCTGAAGTAGGACTTCTGCTCTGGGTGTCCTACATTGCCCTAGAGCTGAAAGGCACAACGTGCAGGCTTCTTTCCAAAGGGCGAGTTGGGCCCCAAAGCATCTTGCTTCCAGCTCCTTTGGAAGCTAAGAAACAACTCGCTCTGCACTCCTCTCTTACAGCCATCCTGCAACATCTCCTGCAAATGCCTTTGGAACGCAGTTTCTTTGCGGGCATGATCTGGCAGAAGTTGAACTTCTGCTCTGGGTGTGCTACATTGCCCTAGAGCTGAAAGGCACAACGTGCAGGCTGCTTTCCAAAGGGCGAGTTGGGCCCCACAGCATCTTGCTTCCAGCTCTTTGGGAAGCTAAGAAACAACTCGCTCTGCACAGTGCTCTTACAGCCTACCGGGAACATCTCTTCCAAAGGCCTGTGAAACACAGTTTCTTTGCAGGCCTGATCTGGCTGAAGTAGGACTTCTGCTCTGGGTGTGCTACATTGCCCTAGAGCTGAAAGGCACAACGTGCAGGCTTCTTTCCAAAGGGCGAGTTGGGCCCCACAGGATCTTGCTTCCAGCTATTTGGGACGCTAAGAAACAACTCGCTCTGCACAGTGCTCTTACAGCCTACCGGGAACATCTCTTCCAAAGGCCTGTGAAACGCAGTTTCTTTGCAGGCCTGATCTGGCTGAAGTAGGACTTCTGCTCTGGGTGTGCTACATTGCCCTAGAGCTGAAAGGCACAACGTGCAGGCTTCTTTCCAAAGGGCGAGTTGGGCCCCAAAGCATCTTGCTTCCAGCTCTTTGGGAAGCTAAGAAACAACTCGCTCTGCACAGTGCTCTTACAGCCTACCGGGAACATCTCTTCCAAAGGCCTGTGAAACGCAGTTTCTTTGCAGGCCTGATCTGGCTGAAGTAGGACTTCTGCTCTGGGTGTGCTACATTGCCCTAGAGCTGAAAGGCACAACGTGCAGGCTTCTTTCCAAAGGGCGAGTTGGGCCCCACAGCATCTTGCTTCCAGCTCTTTGGGAAGCTAAGAAACAACTCGCTCTGCACAGTGCTCTTACAGCCTACCGGGAGCATCTCTTCCAAAGGCCTGTGAAACGCAGTTTCTTTGCAGGCCTGATGTGGCTGAAGTAGGAGTTCTGCTCTGGGTGTGCTACATTGCCCTAGAGCTTAAAGGCACAACGTGCAGGCTTCTTTCCAAAGGGCGAGTTGGGCCCCACAGCATCTTGCTTCCAGCTCTTTGGGAAGCTAAGAAACAACTCGCTCTGCACAGTGCTCTTACAGCCTACCGGGAGCATGTCTTCCAAAGGCCTGTGAAACGCAGTTTCTTTGCAGTCCTGATCTGGCTGAAGTAGGACTTCTGCTCTGGGTGTGCTACATTCCCCTAGAGCTGAAACGCACAACGTGCAGGCTTCTTTCCAAAGGGCGAGTTTGGCCCCACAGCATCTTGCTTCCAGCTCTTTGGGAAGCTAAGAAACAACTCGCTCTGCACAGTGCTCTTACAGCCTACCAGGAACATCTCTTCCAAAGGCCTGTGAAACGCAGTTTCTTTGCAGGCCTGATCTGGCTGAAGTAGGACTTCTGCTCTGGGTGTGCTACATTGCCCTAGAGCTGAAAGGCACAACGTGCAGGCTTCTTTCCAAAGGGCGATATGGGCCCCAAAGCATCTTGCTTCCAGCTCCTTTGGAAGCTAAGAAACAACTCGCTCTGCACTCCTCTCTTACAGCCATCCTGCAACATCTCCTGCAAATGCCTTTGGAACGCAGTTTCTTTGCAGGCATGATCTGGCTGAAGTAGAACTTCTGCTCTGGGTGTGCTACATTGCCCTAGAGCTGAAAGGCACAACGTGCAGGCTGCTTTCCAAAGGGCGAGTTGGGCCCCACAGCATCTTGCTTCCAGCTCTTTGGGAAGCTAAGAAACAACTCGCTCTGCACAGTGCTCTTACAGCCTACCGGGAACATCTCTTCCAAAGGCCTGTGAAACACAGTTTCTTTGCAGGCCTGATCTGGCAGAAGTAGGACTTCTGCTCTGGGTGTGCTACATTGCCCTAGAGCTGAAAGGCACAACGTGCAGGCTTCTTTCCAAATGGCGAGTTGGGCCCCACAGGATCTGGCTTCCAGCTCTTTGGGAAGCTAAGAAACAACTCGCTCTGCACAGTGCTCTTACAGCCTACCGGGAACATCTCTTCCAAAGGCCTGTGAAACGCAGTTTCTTTGCAGGCCTGATCTGGCTGAAGTAGGACTTCTGCTCTGGGTGTGCTACATTGCCCTAGAGCTGAAAGGCACAACGTGCAGGCTTCTTTCCAAAGGGCGAGTTGGGCCCCACAGCATCTTCCTTCCAGCTCTTTGGGAAGCTAAGAAACAACTCGCTCTGCACAGTGCTCTTACAGCCTACCGGAAACATCTCTTCCAAAGGCCTGTGAAACGCAGTTTCTTTGCAGGCCTGATCTGGCTGAAGTAGGACTTCTGCTCTGGGTGTGCTACATTGCCCTAGAGCTGAAAGGCACAACGTGCAGGCTTCTTTCCAAAGGGCGAGTTGGGCCCCACAGCATCTTGCTTCCAGCTCTTTGGGAAGCTAAGAAACAACTCGCTCTGCATAGTGCTCTTACAGCCTACCGGGAACATCTCTTCCAAAGGCCTGTGAAACGCAGTTTCTTTGCAGGCCTGATCTGGCTGAAGTAGGACTTCTGCTCTGGGTGTGCTACATTGCCCTAGAGCTGAAAGGCACAACGTGCAGTCTTCTTTCAAAAGGGCGAGTTGGGCCCCAAAGCATCTTGCTTACAGCTCTTTGGGAAGCTAAGAAACAACTCGCTCTGCACAGTGCTCTTACAGCCTACCGGGAGCATGTCTTCCAAAGGCCTGTGAAACGCAGTTTCTTTGCAGTCCTGATCTGGCTGAAGTAGGACTTCTGCTCTGGGTGTGCTACATTCCCCTAGAGCTGAAACGCACAACGTGCAGGCTTCTTTCCAAAGGGCGAGTTGGGCCCCACAGCATCTTGCTTCCAGCTCTTTGGGAAGCTAAGAAACAACTCGCTCTGCACAGTGCTCTTACAGCCTACCAGGAACATCTCTTCCAAAGGCCTGTGAAACGCAGTTTCTTTGCAGGCCTGATCTGGCTGAAGTAGGACTTCTGCTCTGGGTGTGCTACTTTGCCCTAGAGCTGAAAGGCACAACGTGCAGGCTTCTTTCCAAAGGGCGATATGGGCCCCAAAGCATCTTGCTTACAGCTCTTTGGGAAGCTAAGAAACAACTCGCTCTGCACTCCTCTCTTACAGCCATCCTGCAACATCTCCTGCAAATGCCTTTGGAACGCAGTTTCTTTGCAGGCATGATCTGGCAGAAGTAGAACTTCTGCTCTGGGTGTGCTACATTGCCCTAGAGCTGAAAGGCACAACGTGCAGGCTGCTTTCCAAAGGGCGAGTTGGGCCCCACAGCATCTTGCTTCCAGCTCTTTGGGAAGCTAAGAAACAACTCGCTCTGCACAGTGCTCTTACAGCCTACCGGGAACATCTCTTCCAAAGGCCTGTGAAACACAGTTTCTTTGCAGGCCTGATCTGGCAGAAGTAGGACTTCTGCTCTGGGTGTGCTACATTGCCCTAGAGCTGAAAGGCACAACGTGCAGGCTTCTTTCCAAAGGGCGAGTTGGGCCCCACAGGATCTTGCTTCCAGCTCTTTGGGAAGCTAAGAAACAACTCGCTCTGCACAGTGCTCTTACAGCCTACCGGGAACATCTCTTCCAAAGGCCTGTGAAACGCAGTTTCTTTGCAGGCCTGATCTGGCTGAAGTAGGACTTCTGCTCTGGGTGTGCTACATTGCCCTAGAGCTGAAAGGCACAACGTGCAGGCTTCTTTCCAAAGGGTGAGTTGGGCCCCAAAGCATCTTGCTTCCAGCTCTTTGGGAAGCTAAGAAACAACTCGCTCTGCACAGTGCTCTTACAGCCTACCGGGAACATCTCTTCCAAAGGACTGTGAAACACAGTTTCTTTACAGGCCTGATCTGGCTGAAGTAGGACTTCTGCTCTGGGTGTGCTACATTGCCCTAGAGCTGAAAGGCACAACGTGCAGGCTTCTTTCCAAAGGGCGAGTTGGGCCCCACAGCATCTTCCTTCCAGCTCTTTGGGAAGCTAAGAAACAACTCGCTCTGCACAGTGCTCTTACAGCCTACCGGAAACATCTCTTCCAAAGGCCTGTGAAACGCAGTTTCTTTGCAGGCCTGATCTGGCTGAAGTAGGACTTCTGCTCTGGGTGTGCTACATTGCCCTAGAGCTGAAAGGCACAACGTGCAGGCTTCTTTCCAAAGGGCGAGTTGGGCCCCACAGCATCTTGCTTCCAGCTCTTTGGGAAGCTAAGAAACAACTCGCTCTGCATAGTGCTCTTACAGCCTACCGGGAACATCTCTTCCAAAGGCCTGTGAAACGCAGTTTCTTTGCAGGCCAGATCTGGCTGAAGTAGGACTTCTGCTCTGGGTGTGCTACATTGCCCTAGAGCTGAAAGGCACAACGTGCAGTCTTCTTTCAAAAGGGCGAGTTGGGCCCCAAAGCATCTTGCTTACAGCTCTTTGGGAAGCTAAGAAACAACTCGCTCTGCACAGTGCTCTTACAGCCTACCGGGAACATCTCTTCCAAAGGCCTGTGAAACGCAGTTTCTTTGCAGGCCTGATCTGGCTGAAGTAGGACTTCTGCTCTGGGTGTGCTACATTGCCCTAGAGCTGAAAGGCACAACGTGCAGGCTTCTTTCCAAAGGGCGAGTTGGGCCCCACAGCATCTTGCTTCCAGCTCTTTGGGAAGCTAAGAAACAACTCGCTCTGCACAGTGCTCTTGCAGCCTACCGGGAACATCTCTTCCAAAGGCCTGTGAAACGCAGTTTCTTTGCAGGCCTGATCTGGCTGAAGTAGGACTTCTGCTCTGGGTGTGCTACATTGCCCTAGAGCTGAAAGGCACAACGTGCAGGCTTCTTTCCAAAGGGCGAGTTGGGCCCCACAGCATCTTGCTTCCAGCTCTTTGGGAAGCTAAGAAACAACTCGCTCTGCCTAGTGCTCTTACAGCCTAACGGGAACATCTCCTCCAAAGGCCTGCGAAACGCAGTTTCTTTGCAGGCCAGATCTGGCTGAAGTAGGACTTCTGCTCTGGGTGTGCTACATTGCCCTAGAGCTGAAAGGCAGAACATGCAGGCTTCTTTCCAAAGGGCGAGTTTGGCCCTACAGGATCTTGCTTCCAGCTCTTTGGGAAGCTAAGAAACAACTCGCTCTGCACAGTGCTCTTGCAGCTTACCGGGAACATCTCTTCCAAAGGCCTGTGAAACGCAGTTTCTTTGCAGGCCTGATCTGGCTGAAGTAGGACTTCTGCTCTGGGTGTGCTACATTGCCCTAGAGCTGAAAGGCACAACGTGCAGGCTTCTTTCCAAAGGGCGAGTTGGGCCCCACAGCATCTTGCTTCCAGCTCTTTGGGAAGCTTAGAAACAACTCGCTCTGCTCAGTGCTCTTACACCGTAGTGGGAACATCTCTTCCAAAGGCCTGTGAAACGCAGTTTCTTTGCAGGCCTGATCTGGCTGAAGTAGAACTTCTGCTCTGGGTGTGCTACATTGCCCTAGAGCTGAAAGGCACAACGTGCAGGCTTCTTTCCAAAGGGCGAGTTGGGCCCCACAGCATCTTGCTTCCAGCTCTTTGGGAAGCTAAGAAACAACTCGCTCTGCACAGTGCTCTTACAGCCTACCGGGAGCATGTCTTCCAAAGGCCTGTGAAACGCAGTTTCTTTGCAGGCCTGATCTGGCTGAAGTAGGAGTTCTGCTCTGGGTGTGGTACATTGCCCTAGAGCTGAAAGGCACAACGTGCAGGCTTCTTTCCAAAGGGCGAGTTGGGCCCCACAGCATCTTGCTTCCAGCTCTTTGGGAAGCTAAGAAACAACTCGCTCTGCACAGTGCTCTTACAGCCTACCGGGAGCATCTCTTCCAAAGGCCTGTGAAACGCAGTTTCTTTGCAGGCCTGATCTGGCTCAAGTAGGACTTCTGCTCTGGGTGTGCTACATTGCCCTAGAGCTGAAAGGCACAACGTGCAGGCTTCTTTCCAAAGGGCGAGTTGGGCCCCACAGCATCTTGCTTCCAGCTCTTTGGGAAGCTAAGAACCAAGTCGCTCTGCCTAGTGCTCTTACAGCCTAACGGGAACATCTCCTCCAAAGGCCTGCGAAACGCAGTTTCTTTGCAGGCCAGATCTGGCTGAAGTAGGACTTCTGCTCTGGGTGTGCTACATTGCCCTAGAGCTGAAAGGCACAACGTGCAGGCTTCTTTCCAAAGGGCGAGTTGGGCCCCACAGCATCTTGCTTCCAGCTCTTTGGGAAGCTAAGAAACAACTCGCTCTGCATAGTGCTCTTACAGCCTACCGGGAACATCTCTTCCAAAGGCCTGTGAAACGCAGTTTCTTTGCAGGCCTGATCTGGCTGAAGTAGGACTTCTGCTCTGGGTGTGCTACATTGCCCTAGAGCTGAAAGGCACAACGTGCAGTCTTCTTTCAAAAGGGCGAGTTGGGCCCCAAAGCATCTTGCTTACAGCTCTTTGGGAAGCTAAGAAACAACTCGCTCTGCACAGTGCTCTTACAGCCTACCGGGAACATCTCTTCCAAAGGCCTGTGAAACGCAGTTTCTATGCAGGCCTGATCTGGCTGAAGTAGGACTTCTGCTCTGGGTGTGCTACATTGCCCTAGAGCTGAAAGGCACAACGTGCAGGCTTCTTTGCAAAGGGCAAGTTGGGCCCCACAGCATCTTGCTTCCAGCTCTTTGGGAAGCTAAGAAACAACTCGCTCTGCACAGTGCTCTTACAGCCTACCGGGAACATCTCTTCCAAAGGCCTGTGAAACGCAGTTTCTATTCAGGCCTGATCTGGCTGAAGTAGGACTTCTGCTCTGGGTGTGCTACATTGCCCTAGAGCTGAAAGGCACAACGTGCAGGCTTCTTTCCAAAGGGCGAGTTGGGCCCCACAGCATCTTGCTTCCAGCTCTTTGGGAAGCTAAGAAACAACTCGCTCTGCACAGGGCTCTTACAGACTAACGGGAGCATCTCTTCCAAAGGCCTGTGAAACGCAGTTTCTTTGCAGGCCTGATCTGGCTGAAGTAGGACTTCTGCTCTGGGTGTGCTACATTGCCCTAGAGCTGAAAGGCACAACGTGCAGGCTTCTTTCCAAAGGGCGAGTTTGGCCCCACAGCATCTTGCTTCCAGCTCTTTGGGAAGCTAAGAACCAAGTCGCTCTGCCTAGTGCTCTTACAGCCTAACGGGAACATCTCCTCCAAAGGCCTGCGAAACGCAGTTTCTTTGCAGGCCAGATCTGGCTGAAGTAGGACTTCTGCTCTGGGTGTGCTACATTGCCCTAGAGCTGAAAGGCAGAACGTGCAGGCTTCTTTCCAAAGGGCGAGTTTGGCCCTACAGGATCTTGCTTCCAGCTCTTTGGGAAGCTAAGAAACAACTCGCTCTGCACAGTGCTCTTGCAGCTTACCGGGAACATCTCTTCCAAAGGCCTGTGAAACGCAGTTTCTTTGCAGGACTGATCTGGCTGAAGTAGGACTTCTGCTCTGGGTGTGCTACATTGCCCTAGAGCTGAAAGGCACAACGTGCAGGCTTCTTTCCAAAGGGCGAGTTGGGCCCCACAGCATCTTGCTTCCAGCTCTTTGGGAAGCTAAGAAACAACTCGCTCTGCACAGTGCTCTTACAGCCTACCGGGAACATGTCGTCCAAAGGCCTGTGAAACGCAGTTTCTTTGCAGGCCTGATCTGGCAGAAGTAGGACTTCTGCTCTGGGTGTGCTACATTGCCCTAGAGCTGAAAGGCACAACGTGCAGGCTTCTTTCCAAAGGGCGAGTTGGGCCCCACAGCATCTTGCTTCCAGCTCTTTGGGAAGCTTAGAAACAACTCGCTCTGCTCAGTGCTCTTACACCGTAGTGGTAACATCTCTTCCAAAGGCCTGTGAAACGCAGTTTCTTTGCAGGCCTGATCTGGCTGAAGTAGAACTTCTGCTCTGGGTGTGCTACATTGCCCTAGAGCTGAAAGGCACAACGTGCAGGCTTCTTTCCAAAGGGCGAGTTGGGCCCCACAGCATCTTGCTTCCAGCTCTTTGGGAAGCTAAGAAACAACTCGCTCTGCACAGTGCTCTTACAGCCTACCGGGAGCATCTCTTCCAAAGGCCTGTGAAACGCAGTTTCTTTGCAGGCCTGATCTGGCTGAAGTAGGAGTTCTGCTCTGGGTGTGGTACATTGCCCTAGAGCTGAAAGGCACAACGTGCAGGCTTCTTTCCAAAGGGCGAGTTGGGCCCCACAGCATCTTGCTTCCAGCTCTTTGGGAAGCTAAGAAACAACTCGCTCTGCACAGTGCTCTTACAGCCTACCGGGAGCATCTCTTCCAAAGGCCTGTGAAACGCAGTTTCTTTGCAGGCCTGATCTGGCTGAAGTAGGACTTCTGCTCTGGGTGTGCTACATTGCCCTAGAGCTGAAAGGCACAACGTGCAGGCTTCTTTCCAAAGGGCGAGTTGGGCCCCACAGCATCTTGCTTCCAGCTCTTTGGGAAGCTAAGAACCAAGTCGCTCTGCCTAGTGCTCTTACAGCCTAACGGGAACATCTCCTCCAAAGGCCTGCGAAACGCAGTTTCTTTGCAGGCCAGATCTGGCTGAAGTAGGACTTCTCCTCTGGGTGTGCTACATTGCCCTAGAGCTGAAAGGCACAACGTGCAGGCTTCTTTCCAAAGGGCGAGTTGGGCCCCACAGCATCTTGCTTCCAGCTCTTTGGGAAGCTAAGAAACAACTCGCTCTGCATAGTGCTCTTACAGCCTACCGGGAACATCTCTTCCAAAGGCCTGTGAAACGCAGTTTCTTTGCAGGCCTGATCTGGCTGAAGTAGGACTTCTGCTCTGGGTGTGCTACATTGCCCTAGAGCTGAAAGGCACAACGTGCAGTCTTCTTTCAAAAGGGCGAGTTGGGCCCCAAAGCATCTTGCTTACAGCTCTTTGGGAAGCTAAGAAACAACTCGCTCTGCACAGTGCTCTTACAGCCTACCGGGAACATCTCTTCCAAAGGCCTGTGAAACGCAGTTTCTATGCAGGCCTGATCTGGCTGAAGTAGGACTTCTGCTCTGGGTGTGCTACATTGCCCTAGAGCTGAAAGGCACAACGTGCAGGCTTCTTTCCAAAGGGCGAGTTGGGCCCCACAGCATCTTGCTTCCAGCTCTTTGGGAAGCTAAGAAACAACTCGCTCTGCACAGTGCTCTTACAGCCTACCGGGAACATCACTTCCAAAGGCCTGTGAAACGCAGTTTCTATTCAGGCCTGATCTGGCTGAAGTAGGACTTCTGCTCTGGGTGTGCTACATTGCCCTAGAGCTGAAAGGCACAACGTGCAGGCTTCTTTCCAAAGGGCGAGTTGGGCCCCACAGCATCATGCTTCCAGCTCTTTGGGAAGCTAAGAAACAACTCGCTCTGCACAGGGCTCTTACAGACTAACGGGAACATCTCTTCCAAAGGCCTGTGAAACGCAGTTTCTTTGCAGGCCTGATCTGGCTGAAGTAGGACTTCTGCTCTGGGTGTGCTACATTGCCCTAGAGCTGAAAGGCACAACGTGCAGGCTTCTTTCCAAAGGGCGAGTTGGGCCCCACAGCATCTTGCTTCCAGCTCTTTGGGAAGCTAAGAAACAACTCGCTCTGCCTAGTGCTCTTACAGCCTAACGGGAACATCTCCTCCAAAGGCCTGCGAAACGCAGTTTCTTTGCAGGCCAGATCTGGCAGAAGTAGGACTTCTGCTCTGGGTGTGCTACATTGCCCTAGAGCTGAAAGGCAAAACGTGCAGGCTTCTTTCCAAAGGGCGAGTTTGGCCCTACAGGATCTTGCTTCCAGCTCTTTGGGAAGCTAAGAAACAACTCGCTCTGCACAGTGCTCTTGCAGCTTACCGGGAACATCTCTTCCAAAGGCCTGTGAAACGCAGTTTCTTTGCAGGCCTGATCTGGCTGAAGTAGGACTTCTGCTCTGGGTGTGCTACATTGCCCTAGAGCTGAAAGGCACAACGTGCAGGCTTCTTTCCAAAGGGCGAGTTGGGCCCCACAGCATCTTGCTTCCAGCTCTTTGGGAAGCTTAGAAACAACTCGCTCTGCACAGTGCTCTTACAGCCTACCGGGAGCATCTCTTCCAAAGGCCTGTGAAACGCAGTTTCTTTGCAGGCCTGATCTGGCTGAAGTAGAACTTCTGCTCTGGGTGTGCTACATTGCCCTAGAGCTGAAAGGCACAACGTGCAGGCTTCTTTCCAAAGGGCGAGTTGGGCCCCACAGCATCTTGCTTCCAGCTCTTTGGGAAGCTAAGAAACAACTCGCTCTGCACAGTGCTCTTACAGCCTACCGGGAGCATCTCTTCCAAAGGCCTGTGAAACGCAGTTTCTTTGCAGGCCTGATCTGGCTGAAGTAGGAGTTCTGCTCTGGGTGTGCTACATTGCCCTAGACCTGAAAGGCACAACGTGCAGGCTTCTTTCCAAAGGGCGAGTTGGGCCCCACAGCATCTTGCTTCCAGCTCTTTGGGAAGCTAAGAAACAACTCGCTCTGCACAGTGCTCTTACAGCCTACCGGGAGCATCTCTTCCAAAGGCCTGTGAAACGCAGTTTCTTTGCAGTCCTGATCTGGCTGAAGTAGGACTTCTGCTCTGGGTGTGCTACATTGCCCTAGAGCTGAAACGCACAACGTGCAGGCTTCTTTCCAAAGGGCGAGTTTGGCCCCACAGCATCTTGCTTCCAGCTCTTTGGGAAGCTAAGAAACAACTCGCTCTGCACAGTGCTCTTACAGCCTACCGGGAACATCTCTTCCAAAGGCCTGTGAAACGCAGTTTCTTTGCAGGCCTGATCTGGCTGAAGTAGGACTTCTGCTCTGGGTGTGCTACATTGCCCTAGAGCTGAAAGGCACAACGTGCAGTCTTCTTTCCAAAGGGCGATTTGGGCCCCAAAGCATCTTGCTTCCAGCTCCTTTGGAAGCTAAGAAACAACTCGCTCTGCACTCCTCTCTTACAGCCATCCTGCAACATCTACTGCAAATGCCTTTGGAACGCAGTTTCTTTGCAGGCCTGATCTGGCAGAAGTAGAACTTCTGCTCTGGGTGTGCTACATTGCCCTAGAGCTGAAAGGCACAACGTGCAGGCTGCTTTCCAAAGGGCGAGTTGGGCCCCACAGCATCTTGCTTCCAGCTCTTTGGGAAGCTAAGAAACAACTCGCTCTGCACAGTGCTCTTACAGCCTACCGGGAACATCTCTTCCAAAGGCCTGTGAAACGCAGTTTCTTTGCAGGCCTGATCTGGGAGAAGTAGGACTTCTGCTCTCGGTGTGCTACATTGCCCTAGAGCTGAAAGGCACAACGTGCAGGCTTCTTTCCAAAGGGCGAGTTGGGCCCCACAGCATGTTGCTTCCAGCTCTTTGGGAAGCTAAGAAACAACTCGCTCTGCACAGTGCTCTTACAGCCTACCGGGAACATCTCTTCCAAAGGCCTGTGAAACGCAGTTTCCTTGCAGGCCTGATCTGGCTGAAGTAGGACTTCTGCTCTGGGTGTGCTACATTGCCCTAGAGCTGAAAGGCACAACGTGCAGGCTTCTTTCCAAAGGGCGAGTTGGGCCCCAAAGCATCTTGCTTCCAGCTCTTTGGGAAGCTAAGAAACAACTCGCTCTGCACAGTGCTCTTACAGCCTACCGGGAACATCTCTTCCAAAGGCCTGTGAAACACAGTTTCTTTACAGGCCTGATCTGGCTGAAGTAGGACTTCTGCTCTGGGTGTGCTACATTGCCCTAGAGCTGAAAGGCACAACGTGCAGGCTTCTTTCCAAAGGGCGAGTTGGGCCCCACAGCATCTTGCTTCCAGCTCTTTGGGAAGCTAAGAACCAAGTCGCTCTGCCTAGTGCTCTTACAGCCTAACGGGAACATCTCCTCCAAAGGCCTGCGAAACGCAGTTTCTTTGCAGGCCAGATCTGGCTGAAGTAGGACTTCTGCTCTGGGTGTGCTACATTGCCCTAGAGCTGAAAGGCAGAACGTGCAGGCTTCTTTCCAAAGGGCGAGTTTGGCCCTACAGGATCTTGCTTCCAGCTCTTTGGGAAGCTAAGAAACAACTCGCTCTGCACAGTGCTCTTGCAGCTTACCGGGAACATCTCTTCCAAAGGCCTGTGAAACGCAGTTTCTTTGCAGGCCTGATCTGGCTGAAGTAGGACTTCTGCTCTGGGTGTGCTACATTGCCCTAGAGCTGAAAGGCACAACGTGCAGGCTTCTTTCCAAAGGGCGAGTTGGGCCCCACAGCATCTTGCTTCCAGCTCTTTGGGAAGCTAAGAAAAAACTCGCTCTGCACAGTGCTCTTACAGCCTACCGGGAACATGTCGTCCAAAGGCCTGTGAAACGCAGTTTCTTTGCAGGCCTGATCTGGCTGAAGTAGAACTTCTGCTCTGGGTGTGCTACATTGCCCTAGAGCTGAAAGGCACAACGTGCAGGCTTCTTTCCAAAGGGCGAGTTGGGCCCCACAGCATCTTGCTTCCAGCTCTTTGGGAAGCTAAGAAACAACTCGCTCTGCACAGTGCTCTTACAGCCTACCGGGAGCATCTCTTCCAAAGGCCTGTGAAACGCAGTTTCTTTGCAGGCCTGATCTGGCTGAAGTAGGAGTTCTGCTCTGGGTGTGGTACATTGCCCTAGAGCTGAAAGGCACAACGTGCAGGCTTCTTTCCAAAGGGCGAGTTGGGCCCCACAGCATCTTGCTTCCAGCTCTTTGGGAAGCTAAGAAACAACTCGCTCTGCACAGTGCTCTTACAGCCTACCGGGAGCATCTCTTCCAAAGGCCTGTGAAACGCAGTTTCTTTGCAGGCCTGATCTGGCTGAAGTAGGACTTCTGCTCTGGGTGTGCTACATTGCCCTAGAGCTGAAAGGCACAACGTGCAGGCTTCTTTCCAAAGGGCGAGTTGGGCCCCACAGCATCTTGCTTCCAGCTCTTTGGGAAGCTAAGAACCAAGTCGCTCTGCCTAGTGCTCTTACAGCCTAACGGGAACATCTCCTCCAAAGGCCTGCGAAACGCAGTTTCTTTGCAGGCCAGATCTGGCTGAAGTAGGACTTCTGCTCTGGGTGTGCTACATTGCCCTAGAGCTGAAAGGCACAACGTGCAGGCTTCTTTCCAAAGGGCGAGTTGGGCCCCACAGCATCTTGCTTCCAGCTCTTTGGGAAGCTAAGAAACAACTCGCTCTGCATAGTGCTCTTACAGCCTACCGGGAACATCTCTTCCAAAGGCCTGTGAAACGCAGTTTCTTTGCAGGCCTGATCTGGCTGAAGTAGGACTTCTGCTCTGGGTGTGCTACATTGCCCTAGAGCTGAAAGGCACAACGTGCAGTCTTCTTTCAAAAGGGCGAGTTGGGCCCCAAAGCATCTTGCTTCCAGCTCTTTGGGAAGCTAAGAAACAACTCGCTCTGCACAGTGCTCTTACAGCCTACCGGGAACATCTCTTCCAAAGGCCTGTGAAACGCAGTTTCTATGCAGGCCTGATCTGGCTGAAGTAGGACTTCTGCTCTGGGTGTGCTACATTGCCCTAGAGCTGAAAGGCACAACGTGCAGGCTTCTTTCCAAAGGGCGAGTTGGGCCCCACAGCATCTTGCTTCCAGCTCTTTGGGAAGCTAAGAAACAACTCGCTCTGCACAGTGCTCTTACAGCCTACCGGGAACATCACTTCCAAAGGCCTGTGAAACGCAGTTTCTATTCAGGCCTGATCTGGCTGAAGTAGGACTTCTGCTCTGGGTGTGCTACATTGCCGTAGAGCTGAAAGGCACAACGTGCAGGCTTCTTTCCAAAGGGCGAGTTGGGCCCCACAGCATCATGCTTCCAGCTCTTTGGGAAGCTAAGAAACAACTCGCTCTGCACAGGGCTCTTACAGACTAACGGGAACATCTCTTCCAAAGGCCTGTGAAACGCAGTTTCTTTGCAGGCCTGATCTGGCTGAAGTAGGACTTCTGCTCTGGGTGTGCTACATTGCCCTAGAGCTGAAAGGCACAACGTGCAGGCTTCTTTCCAAAGGGCGAGTTGGGCCCCACAGCATCTTGCTTCCAGCTCTTTGGGAAGCTAAGAAACAACTCGCTCTGCCTAGTGCTCTTACAGCCTAACGGGAACATCTCCTCCAAAGGCCTGCGAAACGCAGTTTCTTTGCAGGCCAGATCTGGCTGAAGTAGGACTTCTGCTCTGGGTGTGCTACATTGCCCTAGAGCTGAAAGGCAAAACGTGCAGGCTTCTTTCCAAAGGGCGAGTTTGGCCCTACAGGATCTTGCTTCCAGCTCTTTGGGAAGCTAAGAAACAACTCGCTCTGCACAGTGCTCTTGCAGCTTACCGGGAACATCTCTACCAAAGGCCTGTGAAACGCAGTTTCTTTGCAGGCCTGATCTGGCTGAAGTAGGACTTCTGCTCTGGGTGTGCTACATTGCCCTAGAGCTGAAAGGCACAACGTGCAGGCTTCTTTCCAAAGGGCGAGTTGGGCCCCACAGCATCTTGCTTCCAGCTCTTTGGGAAGCTAAGAAACAACTCGCTCTGCACAGTGCTCTTACAGCCTACCGGGAACATGTCGTCCAAACGCCTGTGAAACGCAGTTTCTTTGCAGGCCTGATCTGGCAGAAGTAGGACTTCTGCTCTGGGTGTGCTACATTGCCCTAGAGCTGAAAGGCACAACGTGCAGGCTTCTTTCCAAAGGGCGAGTTGGGCCCCACAGCATCTTGCTTCCAGCTCTTTGGGAAGCTTAGAAACAACTCGCTCTGCTCAGTGCTCTTACACCGTAGTGGTAACATCTCTTCCAAAGGCCTGTGAAACGCAGTTTCTTTGCAGGCCTGATCTGGCTGAAGTAGAACTTCTGCTCTGGGTGTGCTACATTGCCCTAGAGCTGAAAGGCACAACGTGCAGGCTTCTTTCCAAAGGGCGAGTTGGGCCCCACAGCATCTTGCTTCCAGCTCTTTGGGAAGCTAAGAAACAACTCGCTCTGCACAGTGCTCTTACAGCCTACCGGAAACATCTCTTCCAAAGGCCTGTGAAACGCAGTTTCTTTGCAGGCCTGATCTGGATGAAGTAGGACTTCTGCTCTGGGTGTGCTACATTGCCCTAGAGCTGAAAGGCACAACGTGCAGGCTTCTTTCCAAAGGGCGAGTTGGGCCCCACAGGATCTTGCTTCCAGCTCTTTGGGAAGCTAAGAAACTACTCGCTCTGAATAGTGCTCTTACAGCCTACCGGGAACATCTCTTCCAAAGGCCTGTGAAACGCAGTTTCTTTGCAGGCCTGATCTGGCTGAAGTAGGACTTCTGCTCTGGGTGTGCTACATTGCCCTAGAGCTGAAAGGCACAACGTGCAGTCTTCTTTCCAAAGTGCGAGTTGGGCCCCAAAGCATCTTGCTTACTGCTCTTTGGGAAGCTAAGAAACAACTCGCTCTGCACAGTGCTCTTACAGCCTACCGGGAACATCTCTTCCAAAGGCCTGTGAAACGCCGTTTCTATGCAGGCCTGATTTGGCTGAAGTAGGACTTCTGCTCTGGGTGTGCTACATTGCCCTAGAGCTGAAAGGCACAACGTGCAGGCTTCTTTCCAAAGGGCGAGTTGGGCCCCACAGCATCTTGCTTCCAGCTCTTTGGGAAGCTAAGAAACAACTCGCTCTGCACAGTGCTCTTACAGCCTACCGGGAACATCTCTTCCAAAGGCCTGTGAAACGCAGTTTCTATGCAGGCCTGATCTGGCTGAAGTAGGACTTCTGCTCTGGGTGTGCTACATTGCCCTAGAGCTGAAAGGCACAACGTGCAGGCTTCTTTCCAAAGGGCGAGTTTGGCCCCACAGCATCTTGCTTCCAGCTCTTTGGGAAGCTAAGAAACAACTCGCTCTGCACAGTTCTCTTACAGCCTACCGGGAACATCTCTTCCAAAGGCCTGTGAAACGCAGTTTCTTTGCAGGCCTGATCTGGCTCAAGTAGGACTTCTGCTCTGGGTGTGCTACATTGCCCTAGAGCTGAAAGGCACAACGTGCAGGCTTCTTTCCAAAGGGCGAGTTGGGCCCCACAGCATCTTGCTTCCAGCTCTTTGGGAAGCTAAGAAACAACTCGCTCTGCCTAGTGCTCTTACAGCCTAACGGGAACATCTCCTCCAAAGGCCTGCGAAACGCAGTTTCTTTGCAGGCCAGATCTGGCTGAAGTAGGACTTCTGCTCTGGGTGTGCTACATTGCCCTAGAGCTGAAAGGCAGAACGTGCAGGCTTCTTTCCAAAGGGCGAGTTTGGCCCTACAGGATCTTGCTTCCAGCTCTTTGGGAAGCTAAGAAACAACTCGCTCTGCACAGTGCTCTTGCAGCTTACCGGGAACATCTCTTCCAAAGGCCTGTGAAACGCAGTTTCTTTGCAGGCCTGATCTGGCTGAAGTAGGACTTCTGCTCTGGGTGTGCTACATTGCCCTAGAGCTGAAAGGCACAACGTGCAGGCTTCTTTCCAAAGGGCGAGTTGGGCCCCACAGCATCTTGCTTCCAGCTCTTTGGGAAGCTAAGAAACAACTCGCTCTGCACAGTGCTCTTACAGCCTACCGGGAACATGTCGTCCAAAGGCCTGTGAAACGCAGTTTCTTTGCAGGCCTGATCTGGCAGAAGTAGGACTTCTGCTCTGGGTGTGCTACATTGCCCTAGAGCTGAAAGGCACAACGTGCAGGCTTCTTTCCAAAGGGCGAGTTGGGCCCTACAGCATCTTGCTTCCAGCTCTTTGGGAAGCTAAGAAACAACTCGCTCTGCACAGTGCTCTTACAGCCTACCGGGAGCATCTCTTCCAAAGGCCTGTGAAACGCAGTTTCTTTGCAGGCCTGATCTGGCTGAAGTAGGAGTTCTGCTCTGGGTGTGCTACATTGCCCTAGAGCTGAAAGGCACAACGTGCAGGCTTCTTTCCAAAGGGCGAGATGGGCCCCACAGCATCTTGCTTCCAGCTCTTTGGGAAGCTAAGAAACAACTCGCTCTGCACAGTGCTCTTACAGCCTACCGGGAGCATGTCTTCCAAAGGCCTGTGAAACGCAGTTTCTTTGCAGTCCTGATCTGGCTGAAGTAGGACTTCTGCTCTGGGTGTGCTACATTGCCCTAGAGCTGAAACGCACAACGTGCAGGCTTCTTTCCAAAGGGCGAGTTTGGCCCCACAGCATCTTGCTTCCAGCTCTTTGGGAAGCTAAGAAACAACTCGCTCTGCACAGTGCTCTTACAGCCTACCAGGAACATCTCTTCCAAAGGCCTGTGAAACGCAGTTTCTTTGCAGGCCTGATCTGGCTGAAGTAGGACTTCTGCTCTGGGTGTGCTACATTGCCCTAGAGCTGAAAGGCACAACGTGCAGGCTTCTTTCCAAAGGGCGATTTGGGCCCCAAAGCATCTTGCTTCCAGCTCCTTTGGAAGCTAAGAAACAACTCGCTCTGCACTCGTCTCTTACAGCCATCCTGCAACATCTCCTGCAAATGCCTTTGGAACGCAGTTTCTTTGCAGGCATGATCTGGCAGAAGTAGAACTTCTGCTCTGGGTGTGCTACATTGCCCTAGAGCTGAAAGGCACAACGTGCAGGCTGCTTTCCAAAGGGCGAGTTGGGCCCCACAGCATCTTGCTTCCAGCTCTTTGGGAAGCTAAGAAACAACTCGCTCTGCACAGTGCTCTTACAGACTAACGGGAACATGTCTTCCAAAGGCCTGTGAAACGCAGTTTCTTTGCAGGCCTGATCTGGCTGAAGTAGGACTTCTGCTCTGGGTGTGCTACATTGCCCTAGAGCTGAAAGGCACAACGTGCAGGCTTCTTTCCAAAGGGCGAGTTGGGCCCCACAGCATCTTGCTTCCAGCTCTTTGGGAAGCTAAGAAACAACTCGCTCTGCACAGTGCTCTTGCAGCTTACCGGGAACATCTCTTCCAAAGGCCTGTGAAACGCAGTTTCTTTGCAGGCCTGATCTGGCTGAAGTAGGACTTCTGCTCTGGGTGTGCTACATTGCCCTAGAGCTGAAAGGCACAACGTGCAGGCTTCTTTCCAAAGGGCGAGTTGGGCCCCACAGCATCTTGCTTCCAGCTCTTTGGGAAGCTAAGAAACAACTCGCTCTGCACAGTGCTCTTACAGCCTACCGGGAACATCTCGTCCAAAGGCCTGTGAAACGCAGTTTCTTTGCAGGCCTGATCTGGCAGAAGTAGGACTTCTGCTCTGGGTGTGCTACATTGCCCTAGAGCTGAAAGGCACAACGTGCAGGCTTCTTTCCAAAGGGCAAGTTGGGCCCCACAGGATCTTGCTTCCAGCTCTTTGGGAAGCTAAGAAACAACTCGCTCTGCACAGTGCTCTTACAGCCTACCGGGAGCATCTCTTCCAAAGGCCTGTGAAACGCAGTTTCTTTGCAGGCCTGATCTGGCTGAAGTAGGACTTCTGCTCTGGGTGTGCTACATTGCCCTAGAGCTGAAAGGCACAACGTGCAGGCTTCTTTCCAAAGGGCGAGTTGGGCCCCACAGCATCTTGCTTCCAGCTCTTTGGGAAGCTAAGAAACAACTCGCTCTGCACAGTGCTCTTACAGCCTACCGGGAGCATGTCTTCCAAAGGCCTGTGAAACGCAGTTTCTTTGCAGTCCTGATCTGGCTGAAGTAGGACTTCTGCTCTGGGTGTGCTACATTGCCCTAGAGCTGAAACGCACAACGTGCAGGCTTCTTTCCAAAGGGCGAGTTTGGCCCCACAGCATCTTGCTTCCAGCTCTTTGGGAAGCTAAGAAACAACTCGCTCTGCACAGTGCTCTTACAGCCTACCAGGAACATCTCTTCCAAAGGCCTGTGAAACGCAGTTTCTTTGCAGGCCTGATCTGGCTGAAGTAGGACTTCTGCTCTGGGTGTGCTACATTGCCCTAGAGCTGAAAGGCACAACGTGCAGGCTTCTTTCCAAAGGGCGATTTGGGCCCCAAAGCATCTTGCTTCCAGCTCCTTTGGAAGCTAAGAAACAACTCGCTCTGCACTCCTCTCTTACAGCCATCCTGCAACATCTCCTGCAAATGCCTTTGGAACGCAGTTTCCTTGCAGGCATGATCTGGCAGAAGTAGAACTTCTGCTCTGGGTGTGCTACATTGCCCTAGAGCTGAAAGGCACAACGTGCAGGCTGCTTTCCAAAGGGCGAGTTTGCCCCACAGCATCTTGCTTCCAGCTCTTTGGGAAGCTAAGAAACAACTCGCTCTGCACAGTGCTCTTACAGCCTACCGGGAACATCTCTTCCAAAGGCCTGTGAAACGCAGTTTCTTTGCAGGCCTGATCTGGCTGAAGTAGGACTTCTGCTCTGGGTGTGCTACATTGCCCTAGAGCTGAAAGGCACAACGTGCAGGCTTCTTTCCAAAGGGCGAGTTGGGCCCCACAGCATCTTGCTTCCAGCTCTTTGGGAAGCTAAGAAACAACTCGCTCTGCCTAGTGCTCTTACAGCCTAACGGGAACATCTCCTCCAAAGGCCTGCGAAACGCAGTTTCTTTGCAGGCCAGATCTGGCTGAAGTAGGACTTCTGCTCTGGGTGTGCTACATTGCCCTAGAGCTGAAAGGCAGAACGTGCAGGCTTCTTTCCAAAGGGCGAGTTTGGCCCTACAGGATCTTGCTTCCAGCTCTTTGGGAAGCTAAGAAACAACTCGCTCTGCACAGTGCTCTTGCAGCTTACCGGGAACATCTCTTCCAAAGGCCTGTGAAACGCAGTTTCTTTGCAGGCCTGATCTGGCTGAAGTAGGACTTCTGCTCTGGGTGTGCTACATTGCCCTAGAGCTGAAAGGCACAACGTGCAGGCTTCTTTCCAAAGGGCGAGTTGGGCCCCACAGCATCTTGCTTCCAGCTCTTTGGGAAGCTAAGAAACAACTCGCTCTGCACAGTGCTCTTACAGCCTACCGGGAACATGTCGTCCAAAGGCCTGTGAAACGCAGTTTCTTTGCAGGCCTGATCTGGCAGAAGTAGGACTTCTGCTCTGGGTGTGCTACATTGCCCTAGAGCTGAAAGGCACAACGTGCAGGCTTCTTTCCAAAGGGCGAGTTGGGCCCCACAGCATCTTGCTTTCAGCTCTTTGGGAAGCTAAGAAACAACTCGCTCTGCACAGTGCTCTTACAGCCTACCGGGAGCATCTCTTCCAAAGGCCTGTGAAACGCAGTTTCTTTGCAGGCCTGATCTGGCTGAAGTAGGAGTTCTGCTCTGGGTGTGCTACATTGCCCTAGAGCTGAAAGGCACAACGTGCAGGCTTCTTTCCAAAGGGCGAGTTGGGCCCCACAGCATCTTGCTTCCAGCTCTTTGGGAAGCTAAGAAACAACTCGCTCTGCACAGTGCTCTTACAGCCTACCGGGAGCATGTCTTCCAAAGGCCTGTGAAACGCAGTTTCTTTGCAGTCCTGATCTGGCTGAAGTAGGACTTCTGCTCTGGGTGTGCTACATTGCCCTAGAGCTGAAACGCACAACGTGCAGGCTTCTTTCCAAAGGGCGAGTTTGGCCCCACAGCATCTTGCTTCCAGCTCTTTGGGAAGCTAAGAAACAACTCGCTCTGCACAGTGCTCTTACAGCCTACCAGGAACATCTCTTCCAAAGGCCTGTGAAACGCAGTTTCTTTGCAGGCCTGATCTGGCTGAAGTAGGACTTCTGCTCTGGGTGTGCTACATTGCCCTAGAGCTGAAAGGCACAACGTGCAGGCTTCTTTCCAAAGGGCGATTTGGGCCCCAAAGCATCTTGCTTCCAGCTCCTTTGGAAGCTAAGAAACAACTCGCTCTGCACTCCTCTCTTACAGCCATCCTGCAACATCTCCTGCAAATGCCTTTGGAACGCAGTTTCTTTGCAGGCCTGATCTGGCAGAAGTAGAACTTCTGCTCTGGGTGTGCTACATTGCCCTAGAGCTGAAAGGCAGAACGTGCAGGCTTCTTTCCAAAGGGCGAGTTGGCCCTACAGGATCTTGCTTCCAGCTCTTTGGGAAGCTAAGAAACAACTCGCTCTGCACAGTGCTCTTACAGCCTACCGGGAACATCTCTTCCAAAGGCCTGTGAAACGCCGTTTCTATGCAGGCCTGATTTGGCTGAAGTAGGACTTCTGCTCTGGGTGTGCTACATTGCCCTAGAGCTGAAAGGCACAACGTGCAGGCTTCTTTCCAAAGGGCGAGTTGGGCCCCACAGCATCTTGCTTCCAGCTCTTTGGGAAGCTAAGAAACAACTCGCTCTGCACAGTGCTCTTACAGCCTACCGGGAACATCTCTTCCAAAGGCCTGTGAAACGCAGTTTCTATGCAGGCCTGATCTGGCTGAAGTAGGACTTCTGCTCTGGGTGTGCTACATTGCCCTAGAGCTGAAAGGCACAACGTGCAGGCTTCTTTCCAAAGGGCGAGTTGGGCCCCACAGCATCTTGCTTCCAGCTCTTTGGGAAGCTAAGAAACAACTCGCTCTGCCTAGTGCTCTTACAGCCTAACGGGAACATCTCCTCCAAAGGCCTGCGAAACGCAGTTTCTTTGCAGGCCAGATCTGGCTGAAGTAGGACTTCTGCTCTGGGTGTGCTACATTGCCCTAGAGCTGAAAGGCAGAACGTGCAGGCTTCTTTCCAAAGGGCGAGTTTGGCCCTACAGGGTCTTGCTTCCAGCTCTTTGGGAAGCTAAGAAACAACTCGCTCTGCACAGTGCTCTTGCAGCTTACCGGGAACATCTCTTCCAAAGGCCTGTGAAACGCAGTTTCTTTGCAGGCCTGATCTGGCTGAAGTAGGACTTCTGCTCTGGGTGTGCTACATTGCCCTAGAGCTGAAAGGCACAACGTGCAGGCTTCTTTCCAAAGGGCGAGTTGGGCCCCACAGCATCTTGCTTCCAGCTATTTGGGAAGCTAAGAAACAACTCGCTCTGCACAGTGCTCTTACAGCCTACCGGGAACATCTCGTCCAAAGGCCTGTGAAACGCAGTTTCTTTGCAGGCCTGATCTGGCAGAAGTAGGACTTCTGCTCTGGTGTGCTACATTGCCCTAGAGCTGAAAGGCACAACGTGCAGGCTTCTTTCCAAAGGGCGAGTTGGGCCCCACAGCATCTTGCTTCCAGCTCTTTGGGAAGCTAAGAAACAACTCGCTCTGCACAGTGCTCTTACAGCCTACCGGGAGCATCTCTTCCAAAGGCCTGTGAAACGCAGTTTCTTTGCAGGCCTGATCTGGCTGAAGTAGGAGTTCTGCTCTGGGTGTGCTACATTGCCCTAGAGCTGAAAGGCACAACGTGCAGGCTTCTTTCCAAAGGGCGAGTTGGGCCCCACAGCATCTTGCTTCCAGCTCTTTGGGAAGCTAAGAAACAACTCGCTCTGCACAGTGCTCTTACAGCCTACCGGGAGCATCTCTTCCAAAGGCCTGTGAAACGCAGTTTCTTTGCAGTCCTGATCTGGCTGAAGTAGGACTTCTGCTCTGGGTGTGCTACATTGCCCTAGAGCTGAAACGCACAACGTGCAGGCTTCTTTCCAAAGGGCGAGTTTGGCCCCACAGCATCTTGCTTCCAGCTCTTTGGGAAGCTAAGAAACAACTCGCTCTGCACAGTGCTCTTACAGCCTACCAGGAACATCTCTTCCAAAGGCCTGTGAAACGCAGTTTCTTTGCAGGCCTGATCTGGCTGAAGTAGGACTTCTGCTCTGGGTGTGCTACATTGCCCTAGAGCTGAAAGGCACAACGTGCAGGCTTCTTTCCAAAGGGCGATTTGGGCCCCAAAGCATCTTGCTTCCAGCTCCTTTGGAAGCTAAGAAACAACTCGCTCTGCACTCCTCTCTTACAGCCATCCTGCAACATCTCCTGCAAATGCCTTTGGAACGCAGTTTCCTTGCAGGCATGATCTGGCAGAAGTAGAACTTCTGCTCTGGGTGTGCTACATTGCCCTAGAGCTGAAAGGCACAACGTGCAGGCTGCTTTCCAAAGGGCGAGTTGGGCCCCACAGCGTCTTGCTTCCAGCTCTTTGGGAAGCTAAGAAACAACTCGCTCTGCACAGTGCTCTTACAGCCTACCGGGAACATCTCTTCCAAAGGCCTGTGAAACGCAGTTTCTTTGCAGGCCTGATCTGGCAGAAGTAGGACTTCTGCTCTGGGTGTGCTACATTGCCCTAGAGCTGAAAGGCACAACGTGCAGGCTTCTTTCCAAAGGGCGAGTTGGGCCCCACAGCATCTTGCTTCCAGCTCTTTGGGAAGCTAAGAAACAACTCGCTCTGCACAGTGCTCTTGCAGCTTACCGGGAACATCTCTTCCAAAGGCCTGTGAAACGCAGTTTCTTTGCAGGCCTGATCTGGCTGAAGTAGGACTTCTGCTCTGGGTGTGCTACATTGCCCTAGAGCTGAAAGGCACAACGTGCAGGCTTCTTTCCAAAGGGCGAGTTGGGCCCCACAGCATCTTGCTTCCAGCTCTTTGGGAAGCTAAGAAACAACTCGCTCTGCACAGTGCTCTTACAGCCTACCGGGAACATCTCGTCCAAAGGCCTGTGAAACGCAGTTTCTTTGCAGGCCTGATCTGGCA
The DNA here is from genome assembly GCF_041296265.1 of Equus caballus. Classification (NCBI taxonomy): domain Eukaryota; kingdom Metazoa; phylum Chordata; class Mammalia; order Perissodactyla; family Equidae; genus Equus; species Equus caballus. The sequence continues at coordinate 54,942,802 of NC_091715.1, forward strand.
GAAGTAGGACTTCTGCTCTGGGTGTGCTACATTGCCCTAGAGCTGAAAGGCACAACGTGCAGGCTTCTTTCCAAAGGGCAAGTTGGGCCCCACAGCATCTTGCTTCCAGCTCTTTGGGAAGCTAAGAAACAACTCGCTCTGCACAGTGCTCTTACAGCCTACCGGGAGCATCTCTTCCAAAAGCCTGTGAAACGCAGTTTCTTTGCAGGCCTGATCTGGCTGAAGTAGGACTTCTGCTCTGGGTGTGCTACATTGCCCTAGAGCTGAAAGGCACAACGTGCAGGCTTCTTTCCAAAGGGCGAGTTGGGCCCCACAGCATCTTGCTTCCAGCTCTTTGGGAAGCTAAGAAACAACTCGCTCTGCACAGTGCTCTTACAGCCTACCGGGAGCATGTCTTCCAAAGGCCTGTGAAACGCAGTTTCTTTGCAGTCCTGATCTGGCTGAAGTAGGACTTCTGCTCTGGGTGTGCTACATTGCCCTAGAGCTGAAACGCACAACGTGCAGGCTTCTTTCCAAAGGGCGAGTTTGGCCCCACAGCATCTTGCTTCCAGCTCTTTGGGAAGCTAAGAAACAACTCGCTCTGCACAGTGCTCTTACAGCCTACCAGGAACATCTCTTCCAAAGGCCTGTGAAACGCAGTTTCTTTGCAGGCCTGATCTGGCTGAAGTAGGACTTCTGCTCTGGGTGTGCTACATTGCCCTAGAGCTGAAAGGCACAACGTGCAGGCTTCTTTCCAAAGGGCGATTTGGGCCCCAAAGCATCTTGCTTCCAGCTCCTTTGGAAGCTAAGAAACAACTCGCTCTGCACTCCTCTCTTACAGCCATCCTGCAACATCTCCTGCAAATGCCTTTGGAACGCAGTTTCCTTGCAGGCATGATCTGGCAGAAGTAGAACTTCTGCTCTGGGTGTGCTACATTGCCCTAGAGCTGAAAGGCACAACGTGCAGGCAGCTTTCCAAAGGGCGACTTGGGCCCCACAGCATCTTGCTTCCAGCTCTTTGGGAAGCTAAGAAACAACTCGCTCTGCACAGTGCTCTTACAGCCTACCGGGAACATCTCTTCCAAAGGCCTGTGAAACGCAGTTTCTTTGCAGGCCTGATCTGGCTGAAGTAGGACTTCTGCTCTGGGTGTGCTACATTGCCCTAGAGCTGAAAGGCACAACGTGCAGGCTTCTTTCCAAAGGGCGAGTTGGGCCCCACAGCATCTTGCTTCCAGCTCTTTGGGAAGCTAAGAAACAACTCGCTCTGCCTAGTGCTCTTACAGCCTAACGGGAACATCTCCTCCAAAGGCCTGCGAAACGCAGTTTCTTTGCAGGCCAGATCTGGCTGAAGTAGGACTTCTGCTCTGGGTGTGCTACATTGCCCTAGAGCTGAAAGGCAGAACGTGCAGGCTTCTTTCCAAAGGGCGAGTTTGGCCCTACAGGATCTTGCTTCCAGCTCTTTGGGAAGCTAAGAAACAACTCGCTCTGCACAGTGCTCTTGCACCCTACCGGGAACATCTCTTCCAAAGGCCTGTGAAACGCAGTTTCTTTGCAGGCCTGATCTGGCTGAAGTAGGACTTCTGCTCTGGGTGTGCTACATTGCCCTAGAGCTGAAAGGCACAACGTGCAGGCTTCTTTCCAAAGGGCGAGTTGGGCCCCACAGCATCTTGCTTCCAGCTCTTTGGGAAGCTAAGAAACAACTCGCTCTGCACAGTGCTCTTACAGCCTACCGGGAACATGTCGTCCAAAGGCCTGTGAAACGCAGTTTCTTTGCAGGCCTGATCTGGCAGAAGTAGGACTTCTGCTCTGGGTGTGCTACATTGCCCTAGAGCTGAAAGGCACAACGTGCAGGCTTCTTTCCAAAGGGCGAGTTGGGCCCCACAGCATCTTGCTTTCAGCTCTTTGGGAAGCTAAGAAACAACTCGCTCTGCACAGTGCTCTTACAGCCTACCGGGAGCATCTCTTCCAAAGGCCTGTGAAACGCAGTTTCTTTGCAGGCCTGATCTGGCTGAAGTAGGAGTTCTGCTCTGGGTGTGCTACATTGCCCTAGAGCTGAAAGGCACAACGTGCAGGCTTCTTTCCAAAGGGCGAGTTGGGCCCCACAGCATCTTGCTTCCAGCTCTTTGGGAAGCTAAGAAACAACTCGCTCTGCACAGTGCTCTTACAGCCTACCGGGAGCATGTCTTCCAAAGGCCTGTGAAACGCAGTTTCTTTGCAGTCCTGATCTGGCTGAAGTAGGACTTCTGCTCTGGGTGTGCTACATTGCCCTAGAGCTGAAACGCACAACGTGCAGGCTTCTTTCCAAAGGGCGAGTTTGGCCCCACAGCATCTTGCTTCCAGCTCTTTGGGAAGCTAAGAAACAACTCGCTCTGCACAGTGCTCTTACAGCCTACCAGGAACATCTCTTCCAAAGGCCTGTGAAACGCAGTTTCTTTGCAGGCCTGATCTGGCTGAAGTAGGACTTCTGCTCTGGGTGTGCTACATTGCCCTAGAGCTGAAAGGCACAACGTGCAGGCTTCTTTCCAAAGGGCGATTTGGGCCCCAAAGCATCTTGCTTCCAGCTCCTTTGGAAGCTAAGAAACAACTCGCTCTGCACTCCTCTCTTACAGCCATCCTGCAACATCTCCTGCAAATGCCTTTGGAACGCAGTTTCTTTGCAGGCCTGATCTGGCAGAAGTAGAACTTCTGCTCTGGGTGTGCTACATTGCCCTAGAGCTGAAAGGCAGAACGTGCAGGCTTCTTTCCAAAGGGCGAGTTGGCCCTACAGGATCTTGCTTCCAGCTCTTTGGGAAGCTAAGAAACAACTCGCTCTGCACAGTGCTCTTACAGCCTACCGGGAACATCTCTTCCAAAGGCCTGTGAAACGCCGTTTCTATGCAGGCCTGATTTGGCTGAAGTAGGACTTCTGCTCTGGGTGTGCTACATTGCCCTAGAGCTGAAAGGCACAACATGCAGGCTTCTTTCCAAAGGGCGAGTTGGGCCCCACAGCATCTTGCTTCCAGCTCTTTGGGAAGCTAAGAAACAACTCGCTCTGCACAGTGCTCTTACAGCCTACCTGGAACATCTCTTCCAAAGGCCTGTGAAACGCAGTTTCTATGCAGGCCTGATCTGGCTGAAGTAGGACTTCTGCTCTGGGTGTGCTACATTGCCCTAGAGCTGAAAGGCACAACGTGCAGGCTTCTTTCCAAAGGGCGAGTTGGGCCCCACAGCATCTTGCTTCCAGCTCTTTGGGAAGTTAAGAAACAACTCGCTCTGCACAGTGCTCTTACAGACTAACGGGAACATCTCTTCCAAAGGCCTGTGAAACGCAGTTTCTTTGCAGGCCTGATCTGGCTGAAGTAGGACTTCTGCTCTGGGTGTGCTACATTGCCCTAGAGCTGAAAGGCACAACGTGCAGGCTTCTTTCCAAAGGGCGAGTTGGGCCCCACAGCATCTTGCTTCCAGCTCTTTGGGAAGCTAAGAAACAACTCGCTCTGCCTAGTGCTCTTACAGCCTAACGGGAACATCTCCTCCAAAGGCCTGCGAAACGCAGTTTCTTTGCAGGCCAGATCTGGCTGAAGTAGGACTTCTGCTCTGGGTGTGCTACATTGCCCTAGAGCTGAAAGGCAGAACGTGCAGGCTTCTTTCCAAAGGGCGAGTTTGGCCCTACAGGATCTTGCTTCCAGCTCTTTGGGAAGCTAAGAAACAACTCGCTCTGCACAGTGCTCTTGCAGCTTACCGGGAACATCTCTTCCAAAGGCCTGTGAAACGCAGTTTCTTTGCAGGCCTGATCTGGCTGAAGTAGGACTTCTGCTCTGGGTGTGCTACATTGCCCTAGAGCTGAAAGGCACAACGTGCAGGCTTCTTTCCAAAGGGCGAGTTGGGCCCCACAGCATCTTGCTTCCAGCTATTTGGGAAGCTAAGAAACAACTCGCTCTGCACAGTGCTCTTACAGCCTACCGGGAACATCTCGTCCAAAGGCCTGTGAAACGCAGTTTCTTTGCAGGCCTGATCTGGCAGAAGTAGGACTTCTGCTCTGGGTGTGCTACATTGCCCTAGAGCTGAAAGGCACAACGTGCAGGCTTCTTTCCAAAGGGCGAGTTGGGCCCCACAGCATCTTGCTTCCAGCTCTTTGGGAAGCTAAGAAACAACTCGCTCTGCACAGTGCTCTTACAGCCTACCGGGAGCATCTCTTCCAAAGGCCTGTGAAACGCAGTTTCTTTGCAGGCCTGATCTGGCTGAAGTAGGAGTTCTGCTCTGGGTGTGCTACATTGCCCTAGAGCTGAAAGGCACAACGTGCAGGCTTCTTTCCAAAGGGCGAGTTGGGCCCCACAGCATCTTGCTTCCAGCTCTTTGGGAAGCTAAGAAACAACTCGCTCTGCACAGTGCTCTTACAGCCTACCGGGAGCATGTCTTCCAAAGATCTGTGAAACGCAGTTTCTTTGCAGTCCTGATCTGGCTGAAGTAGGACTTCTGCTCTGGGTGTGCTACATTGCCCTAGAGCTGAAACGCACAACGTGCAGGCTTCTTTCCAAAGGGCGAGTTTGGCCCCACAGCATCTTGCTTCCAGCTCTTTGGGAAGCTAAGAAACAACTCGCTCTGCACAGTGCTCTTACAGCCTACCAGGAACATCTCTTCCAAAGGCCTGTGAAACGCAGTTTCTTTGCAGGCCTGATCTGGCTGAAGTAGGACTTCTGCTCTGGGTGTGCTACATTGCCCTAGAGCTGAAAGGCACAACGTGCAGGCTTCTTTCCAAAGGGCGATTTGGGCCCCAAAGCATCTTGCTTCCAGCTCCTTTGGAAGCTAAGAAACAACTCGCTCTGCACTCCTCTCTTACAGCCATCCTGCAACATCTCCTGCAAATGCCTTTCGAACGCAGTTTCCTTGCAGGCATGATCTGGCAGAAGTAGAACTTCTGCTCTGGGTGTGCTACATTGCCCTAGAGCTGAAAGGCACAACGTGCAGGCTGCTTTCCAAAGGGCGAGTTGGGCCCCACAGCGTCTTGCTTCCAGCTCTTTGGGAAGCTAAGAAACAACTCGCTCTGCACAGTGCTCTTACAGCCTACCGGGAACATCTCTTCCAAAGGCCTGTGAAACGCAGTTTCTTTGCAGGCCTGATCTGGCAGAAGTAGGACTTCTGCTCTGGGTGTGCTACTTTGCCCTAGAGCTGAAAGGCACAACGTGCAGGCTTCTTTCCAAAGGGCGAGTTGGGCCCCACAGCATCTTGCTTCCAGCTCTTTGGGAAGCTAAGAAACAACTCGCTCTGCACAGTGCTCTTACAGCCTAGTGGGAACATCTCTTCCAAAGGCCTGTGAAACGCAGTTTCTTTGCAGGCCTGATCTGGCTGAAGTAGGACTTCTGCTCTGGGTGTGCTACTTTGCCCTAGAGCTGAGAGGCACAACGTGCAGGCTTCTTTCCAAAGGGCGAGTTGGGCCCCACAGCATCTTGCTTCCAGCTCTTTGGGAAGCTAAGAAACAACTCGCTCTGCATAGTGCTCTTACAGCCTACCGGGAACATGTCTTCCAAAGGCCTGTGAAACGCAGTTTCTTTGCAGGCCTGATCTGGCTGAAGTAGGACTTCTGCTCTGGGTGTGCTACTTTGCCCTAGAGCTGAAAGGCACAACGTGCAGGCTTCTTTCCAAAGGGCGAGTTGGGCCCCACAGCATCTTGCTTCCAGCTCTTTGGGAAGCTAAGAAACAACTCGCTCTGCACAGTGCTCTTACAGCCTAGTGGGAACATGTCTTCCAAAGGCCTGTGAAACGCAGTTTCTTTGCAGGCCTGATCTGGCTCAAGTAGGACTTCTGCTCTGGGTGTGCTACTTTGCCCTAGAGCTGAAAGGCACAACGTGCAGGCTTCTTTCCAAAGGGCGAGTTGGGCCCCACAGCATCTTGCTTCCAGCTCTTTGGGAAGCTAAGAAACAACTCGCTCGGCACAGTGCTCTTACAGCCTAGTGGGAACATGTCTTCCAAAGGCCTGTGAAACGCAGTTTCTTTGCAGGCCTGATCTGGCTGAAGTAGGACTTCTGCTCTGGGTGTGCTACTTTGCCCTAGAGCTGAAAGGCACAACGTGCAGGCTTCTTTCCAAAGGGCGTGTTGGGCCCCACAGCATCTTGCTTCCAGCTCTTTGGGAAGCTAAGAAACAACTCGCTCGGCACAGTGCTCTTACAGCCTACCGGGAACATGTCTTCCAAAGGCCTGTGAAACGCAGTTTCTTTGCAGGCCTGATCTGGCTGAAGTAGGACTTCTGCTCTGGGTGTGCTACTTTGCCCTAGAGCTGAAAGGCACAACGTGCAGGCTTCTTTCCAAAGGGCGAGATGGGCCCCACAGCATCTTGCTTCCAGCTCTTTGGGAAGCTAAGAAACAACTCGCTCTGCACAGTGCTCTTACAGCCTAGTGGGAACATGTCTTCCAAAGGCCTGTGAAACGCAGTTTCTTTGCAGGCCTGATCTGGCTCAAGTAGGACTTCTGCTCTGGGTGTGCTACTTTGCCCTAGAGCTGAAAGGCACAACGTGCAGGCTTCTTTCCAAAGGGCGAGTTGGGCCCCACAGCATCTTGCTTCCAGCTCTTTGGGAAGCTAAGAAACAACTCGCTCGGCACAGTGCTCTTACAGCCTAGTGGGAACATGTCTTCCAAAGGCCTGTGAAACGCAGTTTCTTTGCAGGCCTGATCTGGCTGAAGTAGGACTTCTGCTCTGGGTGTGCTACTTTGCCCTAGAGCTGAAAGGCACAACGTGCAGGCTTCTTTCCAAAGGGCGAGTTGGGCCCCACAGCATCTTGCTTCCAGCTCTTTGGGAAGCTAAGAAACAACTCGCTCGGCACAGTGCTCTTACAGCCTAGTGGGAACATGTCTTCCAAAGGCCTGTGAAACGCAGTTTCTTTGCAGGCCTGATCTGGCTGAAGTAGGACTTCTGCTCTGGGTGTGCTACTTTGCCCTAGAGCTGAAAGGCACAACGTGCAGGCTTCTTTCCAAAGGGCGAGTTGGGCCCCACAGCATCTTGCTTCCAGCTCTTTGGGAAGCTAAGAAACAACTCGCTCTGCACAGTGCTCTTACAGCCTACCGGGAACATGTCTTCCAAAGGCCTGTGAAACGCAGTTTCTTTGCAGGCCTGATCTGGCTGAAGTAGGACTTCTGCTCTGGGTGTGCTACTTTGCCCTAGAGCTGAAAGGCACAACGTGCAGGCTTCTTTCCAAAGGGCGAGTTGGGCCCCACAGCATCTTGCTTCCAGCTCTTTGGGAAGCTAAGAAACAACTCGCTCGGCACAGTGCTCTTACAGCCTAGTGGGAACATGTCTTCCAAAGGCCTGTGAAACGCAGTTTCTTTGCAGGCCTGATCTGGCTGAAGTAGGACTTCTGCTCTGGGTGTGCTACTTTGCCCTAGAGCTGAAAGGCACAACGTGCAGGCTTCTTTCCAAAGGGCGAGTTGGGCCCCACAGCATCTTGCTTCCAGCTCTTTGGGAAGCTAAGAAACAACTCGCTCTGCACAGTGCTCTTACAGCCTACCGGGAACATGTCTTCCAAAGGCCTGTGAAACGCAGTTTCTTTGCAGGCCTGATCTGGCTGAAGTAGGACTTCTGCTCTGGGTGTGCTACTTTGCCCTAGAGCTGAAAGGCACAACGTGCAGGCTTCTTTCCAAAGGGCGAGTTGGGCCCCACAGCATCTTGCTTCCAGCTCTTTGGGAAGCTAAGAAACAACTCGCTCTGCACAGTGCTCTTACAGCCTAGTGGGAACATGTCTTCCAAAGGCCTGTGAAACGCAGTTTCTTTGCAGGCCTGATCTGGCTCAAGTAGGACTTCTGCTCTGGGTGTGCTACTTTGCCCTAGAGCTGAAAGGCACAACGTGCAGGCTTCTTTCCCAAGGGCGAGTTGGGCCCCACAGCATCTTGCTTCCAGCTCTTTGGGAAGCTAAGAAACAACTCGCTCGGCACAGTGCTCTTACAGCCTACCGGGAACATCACTTCCAAAGGCCTGTGAAACGCAGGTTCTTTGCAGGCCAGATCTGGATGAAGTAGGACTTCTGCTCTGGATGTGCTACTTTGCCCTAGAGCTGAAAGGCACAACGTGCAGGCTTCTTTCCAAAGGGCGAGTTGGGCCCCACAGCATCTTGCTTCCAGCTCTTTGGGAAGCTAAGAAACAACTCGCTCTGCCTAGTGCTCTTACAGCCTAACGGGAACATCTCCTCCAAAGGCCTGCGAAACGCAGTTTCTTTGCAGGCCAGATCTGGCTGAAGTAGGACTTCTGCTCTGGGTGTGCTACATTGCCCTAGAGCTGAAAGGCACAACGTGCAGGCTTCTTTCCAAAGGGCGAGTTGGGCCCTACAGGATCTTGCTTCCAGCTCTTTGGGAAGCTAAGAAACAACTCGCTCTGCACAGTGCTCTTGCAGCCTACCGGGAACATCTCTTCCAAAGGCCTGTGAAACGCAGTTTCTTTGCAGGCCTGATCTGGCTGAAGTAGGACTTCTGCTCTGGGTGTGCTACATTGCCCTAGAGCTGAAAGGCACAACGTGCAGGCTTCTTTCCAAAGGGCGAGTTGGGCCCCACAGCATCTTGCTTCCAGCTCTTTGGGAAGCTAAGAAACAACTCGCTCTGCACAGTGCTCTTACAGCCTACCAGGAACATCTCTTCCAAAGGCCTGTGAAACGCAGTTTCTTTGCAGGCCAGATCTGGCTGAAGTAGGACTTCTGCTCTGGGTGTGCTACATTGCCCTAGAGCTGAAAGGCACAACGTGCAGGCTTCTTTCCAAAGGGCGATTTGGGCCCCAAATCATCTTGCTTCCAGCTCCTTTGGAAGCTAAGAAACAACTCGCTCTGCACTCCTCTCTTACAGCCATCCTGCAACATCTCCTGCAAATGCCTTTGGAACGCAGTTTCTTTGCAGGCATGATCTGGCAGAAGTAGAACTTCTGCTCTGGGTGTGCTACATTGCCCTAGAGCTGAAAGGCACAACGTGCAGGCTGCTTTCCAAAGGGCGAGTTGGGCCCCACAGCATCTTGCTTCCAGCTCTTTGGGAAGCTAAGAAACAACTCGCTCTGCACAGTGCTCTTACAGCCTACCGGGAACATCTCTTCCAAAGGCCTGTGAAACGCAGTTTCTTTGCAGGCCTGATCTGGCAGAAGTAGGACTTCTGCTCTGGGTGTGCTACATTGCCCTAGAGCTGAAAGGCACAACGTGCAGGCTTCTTTCCAAAGGGCGAGTTGGGCCCCACAGCATCTTGCTTCCAGCTCTTTGGGAAGCTAAGAAACAACTCGCTCTGCACAGTGCTCTTACAGCCTACCGGGAACATCTCTTCCAAAGGCCTGTGAAACGCAGTTTCTTTGCAGGCCTGATCTGGCTGAAGTAGGACTTCTGCTCTGGGTGTGCTACATTGCCCTAGAGCTGAAAGGCACAACGTGAAGGCTTCTTTCCAAAGGGCGAGTTGGGCCCCACAGCATCTTGCTTCCAGCTCTTTGGGAAGCCTAGAAACAACTCGCTCTGCTCAGTGCTCTTACACCGTAGTGGGAACATCTCTTCCAAAGGCCTGTGAAACGCAGTTTCTTTGCAGGCCTGATCTGGCTGAAGTAGGAGTTCTGCTCTGGGTGTGCTACATTGCCCTAGAGCTGAAAGGCACAACGTGCAGGCTTCTTTCCAAAGGGCGAGTTGGGCCCCACAGCATCTTGCTTCCAGCTCTTTGGGAAGCTAAGAAACAACTCGCTCTGCACAGTGCTCTTACAGCCTACCGGGAGCATCTCTTCCAAAGGCCTGTGAAACGCAGTTTCTTTGCAGGCCAGATCTGGCTGAAGTAGGACTTCTGCTCTGGGTGTGCTACATTGCCCTAGAGCTGAAAGGCACAACGTGCAGGCTTCTTTCCTAAGTGCGAGTTTGGCCCCACAGCATCTTGCTTCCAGCTCTTTGGGAAGCTAAGAAACAACTCGCTCTGCACAGTGCTCTTACAGCCTACCAGGAACATCTCTTCCAAAGGCCTGTGAAACGCAGTTTCTTTGCAGGCCTGATCTGGCTGAAGTAGGACTTCTGCTCTGGGTGTGCTACATTGCCCTAGAGCTGAAAGGCACAACGTGCAGGCTTCTTTCCAAAGGGCGATTTGGTCCCCAAAGCATCTTGCTTCCAGCTCCTTTGGAAGCTAAGAAACAACTCGCTCTGCACTCCTCTCTTACAGCCATCCTGCAACATCTCCTGCAAATGCCTTTGGAACGCAGTTTCTTTGCAGGCCTGATCTGGCAGAAGTAGAACTTCTGCTCTGGGTGTGCTACATTGCCCTAGAGCTGAAAGGCACAGCATGCAGGCTTCTTTCCAAAGGGCGAGTTGGGCCCCACAGCATCTTGCTTCCAGCTCTTTGGGAAGCTAAGAAACAACTCGCTCTGCACAGTGCTCTTACAGCCTACCGGGAACATCTCTTCCAAAGGCCTGTGAAACGCAGTTTCTATGCAGGCCTGATCTGGCTGAAGTAGGACTTCTGCTCTGGGTGTGCTACATTGCCCTAGAGCTGAAAGGCACAACGTGCAGGCTTCTTTCCAAAGGGCGAGTTGGGCCCCACAGCATCTTGCTTCCAGCTCTTTGGGAAGCTAAGAAACAACTCGCTCTGCACAGTGCTCTTACAGACTAACGGGAACATCTCTTCCAAAGGCCTGTGAAACGCAGTTTCTTTGCAGGCCTGATCTGGCTGAAGTAGGACTTCTGCTCTGGGTGTGCTACATTGCCCTAGAGCTGAAAGGCACAACGTGCAGGCTTCTTTCCAAAGGGCGAGTTGGGCCCCAAAGCATCTTGCTTCCAGCTCTTTGGGAAGCTAAGAAACAACTCGCTCTGCCTAGTGCTCTTACAGCCTAACGGGAACATCTCCTCCAAAGGCCTGCGAAACGCAGTTTCTTTGCAGGCCAGATCTGGCTGAAGTAGGACTTCTGCTCTGGGTGTGCTACATTGCCCTAGAGCTGAAAGGCAGAACGTGCAGGCTTCTTTCCAAAGGGCGAGTTTGGCCCTACAGGATCTTGCTTCCAGCTCTTTGGGAAGCTAAGAAACAACTCGCTCTGCACAGTGCTCTTGCAGCTTACCGGGAACATCTCTTCCAAAGGCCTGTGAAACGCAGTTTCTTTGCAGGCCTGATCTGGCTGAAGTAGGACTTCTGCTCTGGGTGTGCTACATTGCCCTAGAGCTGAAAGGCACAACGTGCAGGCTTCTTTCCAAAGGGCGAGTTGGGCCCCAAAGCATCTTGCTTACAGCTCTTTGGGAAGCTAAGAAACAACTCGCTCTGCACAGTGCTCTTACAGCCTACCGGGAACATCTCTTCCAAAGGCCTGTGAAACGCCGTTTCTATGCAGGCCTGATTTGGCTGAAGTAGGACTTCTGCTCTGGGTGTGCTACATTGCCCTAGAGCTGAAAGGCACAACGTGCAGGCTTCTTTCCAAAGGGCGAGTTGGGCCCCACAGCATCTTGCTTCCAGCTCTTTGGGAAGCTAAGAAACAACTCGCTCTGCACAGTGCTCTTACAGCCTACCGGGAACATCTCTTCCAAAGGCCTGTGAAACGCAGTTTCTATGCAGGCCTAATCTGGCTGAAGTAGGACTTCTGCTCTGGGTGTGCTACATTGCCCTAGAGCTGAAAGGCACAACGTGCAGGCTTCTTTCCAAAGGGCGAGTTGGGCCCCACAGCATCTTGCTTCCAGCTCTTTGGGAAGCTAAGAAACAACTCGCTCTGCACAGTGCTCTTACAGACTAACGGGAACATCTCTTCCAAAGGCCTGTGAAACGCAGTTTCTTTGCAGGCCTGATCTGGCTGAAGTAGGACTTCTGCTCTGGGTGTGCTACATTGCCCTAGAGCTGAAAGGCACAACGTGCAGGCTTCTTTCCAAAGGGCGAGTTGGGCCCCACAGCATCTTGCTTCCAGCTCTTTGGGAAGCTAAGAAACAACTCGCTCTGCCTAGTGCTCTTACAGCCTAACGGGAACATCTCCTCCAAAGGCCTGCGAAACGCAGTTTCTTTGCAGGCCAGATCTGGCTGAAGTAGGACTTCTGCTCTGGGTGTGCTACATTGCCCTAGAGCTGAAAGGCACAACGTGCAGTCTTCTTTCCAAAGGGCGAGTTGGGCCCCACAGCATCTTGCTTCCAGCTCTTTGGGAAGCTAAGAAACAACTCGCTCTGCACAGTGCTCTTACAGACTAACGGGAACATCTCTTCCAAAGGCCTGTGAAACGCAGTTTCTTTGCAGGCCTGATCTGGCTGAAGTAGGACTTCTGCTCTGGGTGTGCTACATTGCCCTAGAGCTGAAAGGCACAACGTGCAGGCTTCTTTCCAAAGGGGGAGTTGGGCCCCACAGCATCTTGCTTCCAGCTCTTTGGGAAGCTAAGAAACAACTCGCTCTGCCTAGTGCTCTTACAGCCTAACGGGAACATCTCCTCCAAAGGCCTGCGAAACGCAGTTTCTTTGCAGGCCAGATCTGGCTGAAGTAGGACTTCTGCTCTGGGTGTGCTACACTGCCCTAGAGCTGAAAGGCAGAACGTGCAGGCTTCTTTCCAAAGGGCGAGTTTGGCCCTACAGGATCTTGCTTCCAGCTCTTTGGGAAGCTAAGAAACAACTCGCTCTGCACAGTGCTCTTCCAGCTTACCGGGAACATCTCTTCCAAAGGCCTGTGAAACGCAGTTTCTTTGCAGGCCTGATCTGGCTGAAGTAGGACTTCTGCTCTGGGTGTGCTACATTGCCCTAGAGCTGAAAGGCACAACGTGCAGGCTTCTTTCCAAAGGGCGAGTTGGGCCCCACAGCATCTTGCTTCCAGCTCTTTGGGAAGCTAAGAAACAACTCGCTCTGCACAGTGCTCTTACAGCCTACCGGGAACATCTCGTCCAAAGGCCTGTGAAACGCAGTTTCTTTGCAGGCCTGATCTGGCTGAAGTAGGAGTTCTGCTCTGGGTGTGCTACATTGCCCTAGAGCTGAAAGGCACAACGTGCAGGCTTCTTTCCAAAGGGCGAGTTGGGCCCCACAGGATCTTCCTTCCAGCTCTTTGGGAATCTAAGAAACAACTCGCTCTGCACAGTGCTCTAACAGCCTACCGGGAGCATGTCTTCCAAAGGCCTGTGAAACGCTGTTTCTTTGCAGTCCTGATCTGGCTGAAGTAGGACTTCTGCTCTGGGTGTGCTACATTGCCCTAGAGCTGAAACGCACAACGTGCAGGCTTCTTTTCAAAGGGCGAGTTTGGCCTCGCAGCATCTTGCTTCCAGCTCTTTGGGAAGCTAAGAAACAACTCGCTCTGCACAGTGCTCTTACAGCCTACCAGGAACATCTCTTCCAAAGGCCTGTGAAACGCAGTTTCTTTGCAGGCCTGATCTGGCTGAAGTAGGACTTCTGCTCTGGGTGTGCTTCATTGCCCTAGAGCTGAAAGGCACAACGTGCAGGCTTCTTTCCAAAGTGCGATTTGGGCCCCAAAGCATCTTGCTTCCAGCTCCTTTGGAAGCTAAGAAACAACTCGCTCTGCACTCCTCTCTTACAGCCATCCTGCAACATCTCCTGCAAATGCCTTTGGAACGCAGTTTCTTTGCAGGCATGATCTGGCAGAAGTAGAACTTCTGCTCTGGGTGTGCTACATTGCCCTAGGGCTGAAAGGCACAACGTGCAGGCTGCTTTCCAAAGGGCGAGTTGGGCCCCACAGCATCTTGCTTCCAGCTCTTTGGGAAGCTAAGAAACAACTCGCTCTGCACAGTGCTCTTACAGCCTACCGGGAACATCTCTTCCAAAGGCCTGTGAAACGCAGTTTCTTTGCAGGCCTGATCTGGCAGAAGTAGGACTTCTGCTCTGGGTGTGCTACATTGCCCTAGAGCTGAAAGGCACAACGTGCAGGCTTCTTTCCAAAGGGCGAGTTGGGCCCCACAGCATCTTGCTTCCAGCTCTTTGGGAAGCTAAGAAACAACTCGCTCTGCACAGTGCTCTTACAGCCTACCGGGAACATCTCTTCCAAAGGCCTGTGAAACGCAGTTTCTTTGCAGGCCTGATCTGGCTGAAGTAGGACTTCTGCTCTGGGTGTGCTACATTGCCCTAGAGCTGAAAGGCACAACGTGCAGGCTTCTTTCCAAAGGGCGAGTTGGGCCCCAAAGCATCTTGCTTCCAGCTCTTTGGGAAGCTAAGAAACAACTCGCTCTGCACAGTGCTCTTACAGCCTACCGGGAACATCTCTTCCAAAGGACTGTGAAACACAGTTTCTTTACAGGCCTGATCTGGCTGAAGTAGGACTTCTGCTCTGGGTGTGCTACTTTGCCCTAGAGCTGAAAGGCACAACGTGCAGGCTTCTTTCCAAAGGGCGAGTTGGGCCCCACAGCATCTTCCTTCCAGCTCTTTGGGAAGCTAAGAAACAACTCGCTCTGCACAGTGCTCTTACAGCCTACCGGAAACATCTCTTCCAAAGGCCTGTGAAACGCAGTTTCTTTGCAGGCCTGATCTGGCTGAAGTAGGACTTCTGCTCTGGGTGTGCTACATTGCCCTAGAGCTGAAAGGCACAACGTGCAGGCTTCTTTCCAAAGGGCGAGTTGGGCCCCACAGCATCTTGCTTCCAGCTCTTTGGGAAGCTAAGAAACAACTCGCTCTGCATAGTGCTCTTACAGCCTACCAGGAACATGTCTTCCAAAGGCCTGTGAAACGCAGTTTCTTTGCAGGCCTGATCTGGCTGAAGTAGGACTTCTGCTCTGGGTGTGCTACATTGCCCTAGAGCTGAAAGGCAGAACGTGCAGTCTTCTTTCAAAAGGGCGAGTTGGGCCCCAAAGCATCTTGCTTACAGCTCTTTGGGAAGCTAAGAAACAACTCGCTCTGCACAGTGCTCTTACAGCCTACCGGGAACATCTCTTCCAAAGGCCTGTGAAACGCCGTTTCTATGCAGGCCTGATTTGGCTGAAGTAGGACTTCTGCTCTGGGTGTGCTACATTGCCCTAGAGCTGAAAGGCACAACGTGCAGGCTTCTTTCCAAAGGGCGAGTTGGGCCCCACAGCATCTTGCTTCCAGCTCTTTGGGAAGCTAAGAAACAACTCGCTCTGCACAGTGCTCTTACAGCCTACCGGGAACATCTCTTCCAAAGGCCTGTGAAACGCAGTTTCTATGCAGGCCTAATCTGGCTGAAGTAGGACTTCTGCTCTGGGTGTGCTACATTGCCCTAGAGCTGAAAGGCACAACGTGCAGGCTTCTTTCCAAAGGGCGAGTTGGGCCCCACAGCATCTTGCTTCCAGCTCTTTGGGAAGCTAAGAAACAACTCGCTCTGCACAGTGCTCTTACAGACTAACGGGAACATCTCTTCCAAAGGCCTGTGAAACGCAGTTTCTTTGCAGGCCTGATCTGGCTGAAGTAGGACTTCTGCTCTGGGTGTGCTACATTGCCCTAGAGCTGAAAGGCACAACGTGCAGGCTTCTTTCCAAAGGGCGAGTTGGGCCCCACAGCATCTTGCTTCCAGCTCTTTGGGAAGCTAAGAAACAACTCGCTCTGCCTAGTGCTCTTACAGCCTAACGGGAACATCTCCTCCAAAGGCCTGCGAAACGCAGTTTCTTTGCAGGCCAGATCTGGCTGAAGTAGGACTTCTGCTCTGGGTGTGCTACACTGCCCTAGAGCTGAAAGGCAGAACGTGCAGGCTTCTTTCCAAAGGGCGAGTTTGGCCCTACAGGATCTTGCTTCCAGCTCTTTGGGAAGCTAAGAAACAACTCGCTCTGCACAGTGCTCTTCCAGCTTACCGGGAACATCTCTTCCAAAGGCCTGTGAAACGCAGTTTCTTTGCAGGCCTGATCTGGCTGAAGTAGGACTTCTGCTCTGGGTGTGCTACATTGCCCTAGAGCTGAAAGGCACAACGTGCAGGCTTCTTTCCAAAGGGCGAGTTTGGCCCCAAAGCATCTTGCTTCCAGCTCCTTTGGAAGCTAAGAAACAACTCGCTCTGCACTCCTCTCTTACAGCCATCCTGCAACATCTCCTGCAAATGCCTTTGGAACGCAGTTTCTTTGCAGGCATGATCTGGCAGAAGTAGAACTTCTGCTCTGGGTGTGCTACATTGCCCTAGGGCTGAAAGGCACAACGTGCAGGCTGCTTTCCAAAGGGCGAGTTGGGCCCCACAGCATCTTGCTTCTAGATCTTTGGGAAGCTAAGAAACAACTCGCTCTGCACAGTGCTCTTACAGCCTACCGGGAACATCTCTTCCAAAGGCCTGTGAAACGCAGTTTCTTTGCAGGCCTGATCTGGCTGAAGTAGGACTTCTGCTCTGGGTGTGCTACATTGCCCTAGAGCTGAAAGGCACAACGTGCAGGCTTCTTTCCAAAGGGCGAGTTGGGCCCCACAGCATCTTGCTTCCAGCTCTTTGGGAAGCTAAGAAACAACTCGCTCTGCACAGTGCTCTTACAGCCTACCGGGAACATCTCTTCCAAAGGCCTGTGAAACGCAGTTTCTTTGCAGGCCTGATCTGGCTGAAGTAGGACTTCTGCTCTGGGTGTGCTACATTGCCCTAGAGCTGAAAGGCACAACGTGCAGGCTTCTTTCCAAAGGGCGAGTTGGGCCCCACAGCATCTTGCTTCCAGCTCTTTGGGAAGCTAAGAAACAACTCGCTCTGCATAGTGCTCTTACAGCCTACCAGGAACATGTCTTCCAAAGGCCTGTGAAACGCAGTTTCTTTGCAGGCCTGATCTGGCTGAAGTAGGACTTCTGCTCTGGGTGTGCTACATTGCCCTAGAGCTGAAAGGCAGAACGTGCAGTCTTCTTTCAAAAGGGCGAGTTGGGCCCCAAAGCATCTTGCTTACAGCTCTTTGGGAAGCTAAGAAACAACTCGCTCTGCACAGTGCTCTTACAGCCTACCGGGAACATCTCTTCCAAAGGCCTGTGAAACGCAGTTTCTATGCAGGCCTGATCTGGCTGAAGTAGGACTTCTGCTCTGGGTGTGCTACATTGCCCTAGAGCTGAAAGGCACAACGTGCAGGCTTCTTTCCAAAGGGCGAGTTGGGCCCCACAGCATCTTGCTTCCAGCTCTTTGGGAAGCTAAGAAACAACTCGCTCTGCACAGTGCTCTTACAGCCTACCGGGAACATCTCGTCCAAACGCCTGTGAAATGCTGTTTCTATGCAGGCCTGATCTGGCTGAAGTAGGACTTCTGCTCTGGGTGTGCTACATTGCCCTAGAGCTGAAAGGCACAACGTGCAGGCTTCTTTCCAAAGGGCGAGTTGGGCCCCACAGCATCTTGCTTCCAGCTCTTTGGGAAGCTAAGAAACAACTCGCTCTGCACAGGGCTCTTACAGACTAACGGGAACATCTCTTCCAAAGGCCTGTGAAACGCAGTTTCTTTGCAGGCCTGATCTGGCTGAAGTAGGACTTCTGCTCTGGGTGTGCTACATTGCCCTAGAGCTGAAAGGCACAACGTGCAGGCTTCTTTCCAAAGGGCGAGTTGGGCCCCACAGCATCATGCTTCCAGCTCTTTGGGAAGCTAAGAAACAACTCGCTCTGCCTAGTGCTCTTACAGCCTAACGGGAACATCTCCTCCAAAGGCCTGCGAAACGCAGTTTCTTTGCAGGCCAGATCTGGCTGAAGTAGGACTTCTGCTCTGGGTGTGCTACATTGCCCTAGAGCTGAAAGGCAGAACGTGCAGGCTTCTTTCCAAAGGGCGAGTTTGGCCCTACAGGATCTTGCTTCCAGCTCTTTGGGAAGCTAAGAAACAACTCGCTCTGCACAGTGCTCTTGCAGCTTACCGGGAACATCTCTTCCAAAGGCCTGTGAAACGCAGTTTCTTTGCAGGCCTGATCTGGCTGAAGTAGGACTTCTGCTCTGGGTGTGCTACATTGCCCTAGAGCTGAAAGGCACAACGTGCAGGCTTCTTTCCAAAGGGCGAGTTGGGCCCCACAGCATCTTGCTTCCAGCTCTTTGGGAAGCTAAGAAACAACTCGCTCTGCACAGTGCTCTTACAGCCTACCGGGAACATGTCGTCCAAAGGCCTGTGAAACGCAGTTTCTTTGCAGGCCTGATCTGGCAGAAGTAGGACTTCTGCTCTGGGTGTGCTACATTGCCCTAGAGCTGAAAGGCACAACGTGCAGGCTTCTTTCCAAAGGGTGAGTTGGGCCCCACAGCATCTTGCTTCCAGCTCTTTGGGAAGCTTAGAAACAACTCGCTCTGCTCAGTGCTCTTAAACCGTAGTGGGAACATCTCTTCCAAAGGCCTGTGAAACGCAGTTTCTTTGCAGGCCTGATCTGGCTGAAGTAGAACTTCTGCTCTGGGTGTGCTACATTGCCCTAGAGCTGAAAGGCACAACGTTCAGTCTTCTTTCCAAAGGGCGAGTTGGGCCCCACAGCATCTTGCTTCCAGCTCTTTGGGAAGCTAAGAAACAACTCGCTCTGCACAGTGCTCTTACAGCCTACCGGGAGCATCTCTTCCAAAGGCCTGTGAAACGCAGTTTCTTTGCAGGACTGATCTGGCTGAAGTAGGAGTTCTGCTCTGGGTGTGCTACATTGCCCTAGAGCTGAAAGGCACAATGTGCAGGCTTCTTTCCAAAGGGCGAGTTGGGCCCCACAGCATCTTGCTTCCAGCTCTTTGGGAAGCTAAGAAACAACTCGCTCTGCACAGTGCTCTTACAGCCTACCGGGAGCATCTCTTCCAAAGGCCTGTGAAACGCAGTTTCTTTGCAGGCCTGATCTGGCTGAAGTAGGACTTCTGCTCTGGGTGTGCTACATTGCCCTAGAGCTGAAAGGCACAACGTGCAGGCTTCTTTCCAAAGGGCGAGTTGGGCCCCACAGCATCTTGCTTCCAGCTCTTTGGGAAGCTAAGAAACAACTCGCTCTGCACAGTGCTCTTGCAGCCTACCGGGAACATCTCGTCCAAAGGCCTGTGAAACGCAGTTTCTTTGCAGGCCTGATCTGGCAGAAGTAGGACTTCTGCTCTGGGTGTGCTACATTGCCCTAGAGCTGAAAGGCACAACGTGCAGGCTTCTTTCCAAAGGGCGATTTGGGCCCCAAAGCATCTTGCTTCCAGCTCCTTTGGAAGCTAAGAAACAACTCGCTCTGCACTCCTCTCTTACAGCCATCCTGCAACATCTCCTGCAAATGCCTTTGGAACGCAGTTTCTTTGCAGGCATGATCTGGCAGAAGTAGAACTTCTGCTCTGGGTGTGCTACATTGCCCTAGAGCTGAAAGGCACAACGTGCAGTCTGCTTTCCAAAGGGCGAGTTGGGCCCCACAGCATCTTGCTTCCAGCTCTTTGGGAAGCTAAGAAACAACTCGCTCTGCACAGTGCTCTTACAGCCTACCGGGAACATCTCTTCCAAAGGCCTGTGAAACGCAGTTTCTTTGCAGGCCTGATCTGGCAGAAGTAGGACTTCTGCTCTGGGTGTGCTACATTGCCCTAGAGCTGAAAGGCACAACGTGCAGGCTGCTTTCCAAAGGGCGAGTTGGGCCCCACAGCATCTTGCTTCCAGCTCTTTGGGAAGCTAAGAAACAACTCGCTCTGCACAGTGCTCTTACAGCCAACCGGGAACATCTCTTCCAAAGGCCTGTGAAACGCAGTTTCTTTGCAGGCCTGATCTGGCTGAAGTAGGACTTCTGCTCTGGGTGTGCTACATTGCCCTAGAGCTGAAAGGCACAACGTGCAGGCTTCTTTCCAAAGGGCGAGTTGGGCCCCACAGCATCTTGCTTCCAGCTCTTTGGGAAGCTTAGAAACAACTCGCTCTGCTCAGTGCTCTTACACCGTAGTGGGAACATCTCTTCCAAAGGCCTGTGAAACGCAGTTTCTTTGCAGGCCTGATCTGGCTGAAGTAGAACTTCTGCTCTGGGTGTGCTACATTGCCCTAGAGCTGAAAGGCACAACGTGCAGGCTTCTTTCCAAAGGGCGAGTTGGGCCCCACAGCATCTTGCTTCCAGCTCTTTGGGAAGCTAAGAAACAACTCGCTCTGCACAGTGCTCTTACAGCCTACCGGGAGCATCTCTTCCAAAGGCCTGTGAAACGCAGTTTCTTTGCAGGCCTGATCTGGCTGAAGTAGGAGTTCTGCTCTGGGTGTGCTACATTGCCCTAGAGCTGAAAGGCACAACGTGCAGGCTTCTTTCCAAAGGGCGAGTTGGGCCCCACAGCATCTTGCTTCCAGCTCTTTGGGAAGCTAAGAAACAACTCGCTCTGCACAGTGCTCTTACAGCCTACCGGGAGCATCTCTTCCAAAGGCCTGTGAAACGCAGTTTCTTTGCAGTCCTGATCTGGCTGAAGCAGGACTTCTGCTCTGGGTGTGCTACATTGCCCTAGAGCTGAAACGCACAACGTGCAGGCTTCTTTCCAAAGAGCGAGTTTGGCCCCACAGCATCTTGCTTCCAGCTCTTTGGGAAGCTAAGAAACAACTCGCTCTGCACAGTGCTCTTACCGCCTACCGGGAACATCTCTTCCAAAGGCCTGTGAAACGCAGTTTCTTTGCAGGCCTGATCTGGCTGAAGTAGGAGTTCTGCTCTGGGTGTGCTACATTGCCCTAGAGCTGAAAGGCACAACGTGCAGGCTTCTTTCCAAAGGGCGAGTTGGGCCCCACAGCATCTTGCTTCCAGCTCTTTGGGAAGCTAAGAAACAACTCACTCTGCACAGTGCTCTTACAGCCTACCGGGAGCATCTCTTCCAAAGGCCTGTGAAACGCAGTTTCTTTGCAGGCCTGATCTGGCTGAAGTAGGACTTCTGCTCTGGGTGTGCTACATTGCCCTAGAGCTGAAAGGCACAAAGTGCAGGCTTCTTTCCAAAGGGCGAGTTTGGCCCCAGAGCATCTTGCTTCCAGCACTTTGGGAAGGTAAGAAACAACTCGCTCTGCACAGTGCTCTTACAGCCTACCGGGAACATCTCTTCCAAAGGCCTGTGAAACGCAGTGTCTTTGCAGGTCTGATCTGGCGGAAGTAGGACTTCTGCTCTGGGTGTGCTACATTGCCCTAGAGCTGAAAGGCACAACGTGCAGGCTTCTTTCCAAAGGGCGATTTGGGCCTCAAAGCATCTGGCTTCCAGCTCCTTTGGAAGCTAAGAAACAACTCGCTCTGCACTCCTCTCTTACAGCCATCCGGCAACATCTCCTGCAAATGCCTTTGGAACGCAGTTTCTTTGCAGGCCTGATCTGGCAGTAGTAGAACTTCTGCTCTGGGTGTGCTACATTGCCCTAGAGCTGAAAGGCACAACGTGCAGGCTTCTTTCCAAAGGGCGAGTTGGGCCCCACAGCATCTTGCTTCCAGCTCTTTGGGAAGCTAAGAAACAACTCGCTCTGCACAGTGCTCTTACAGCCTTCCGGGAACATCTCTTCCAAAGGCCTGTGAAACGCAGTTTCTTTGCAGGCCTGATCTGGCTGAAGTAGGACTTCTGCTCTGGTTGTGCTACATTGCCCTAGAGCTGAAAGGCACAACGTGCAGGCTTCTTTCCAAAGGGCGAGTTGGGCCCCACAGCATCTTGCTTCCAGCTCTTTGGGAAGCTAACAAACAACTCGCTCTGCACAGTGCTCTTACAGCCTACCGGGAACATCTCTTCCAAAGGCCTGTGAAACGCAGTTTCTTTGCAGGCCTGATCTGGCTGAAGTAGGACTTCTGCTCTGGGTGTGCTACATTGCCCTAGAGCTGAAAGGCACAACGTGCAGGCTTCTTTCCAAAGGGCGAGTTGGGCCCCACAGCATCTTGCTTCCAGCTCTTTGGGAAGCTAAGAAACAACTCGCTCTGCACTTTGCTCTTGCAGCCTACCGGGAACATCTCGTCCAAAGGCCTGTGAAACGCAGTTTCTTTGCAGGCCTGATCTGGCAGAAGTAGGACTTCTGCTCTGGGTGTGCTACATTGCCCTAGAGCTGAAAGGCACAACGTGCAGGCTTCTTTCCAAAGGGCGAGTTGGGCCCCAGAGCATCTTGCTTCCAGCTCTTTGGGAAGCTAAGAAACAACTCGCTCTGCACAGTGCTCTTACAGCCCACCGGAAATATCTCTTCCAAAGGCCTGTGAAACGCAGTTTCTTTGCAGGCCTGATCTGGCTGAAGTAGAACTTCTGCTCTGGGTGTGCTACATTGCCCTAGAGCTGAAAGGCACAACGTGCAGGCTTCTTTCCAAAGGGCGAGTTGGGCCCCACAGCATCTTGCTTCCAGCTCTTTGGGAAGCTAAGAACTCGCTCTGCACAGTTCTCTTACAGCCTACCGGGAACATCTCTTCCAAAGGCCTGTGAAACGCAGTTTCTTTGCAGGCCTGATCTGGCTGAAGTAGGACTTCTGCTCTGGGTGTGCTACATTGCCGTAGAGCTGAAAGGCAAAACGTGCAGGCTTCTTTCCAAAGGGCGAGTTGGGCCCCACAGCATCTTCCTTCCAGCTCTTTGGGAAGCTAAGAAACAACTCGCTCTGCACAGTGCTCTTACAGCCTACCGGGAACATCTCTTCCAAAGGCCTGTGAAACGCAGTTTCTTTGCAGGCCTGATCTGGCTGAAGTAGGACTTCTGCTCTGGGTGTGCTACATTGCCCTAGAGCTGAAAGGCACAACGTGCAGGCTTCTTTCCAAAGGGCGAGTTGGGCCCCACAGCATCTTGCTTCCAGCTCTTTGGGAAGCTAAGAAACAACTCGCTCTGCATAGTGCTCTTACAGCCTACCGGGAACATCTCTTCCAAAGGCCTGTGAAACGCAGTTTCTTTGCAGGCCTGATCTGGCTGAAGTAGGACTTCTGCTCTGGGTGTGCTACATTGCCCTAGAGCTGAAAGGCACAACGTGCAGTCTTCTTTCCAAAGTGCGAGTTGGGCCCCAAAGCATCTTGCTTCCAGCTCTTTGGGAAGCTAAGAAACAACTCGCTCTGCACAGTGCACTTACAGACTACCGGGAACATCTCTTCCAAAGGCCTGTTACGCAGTTTCTTTGCAGGCCTGATCTGGCTGAAGTAGGACTTCTGCTCTGGGTGTGCTACATTGCCCTAGAGCTGAAAGGCACAACGTGCAGGCTTCTTTCCAAAGGGCGAGTTGGGCCCTACAGGATCTTGCTTCCAGCTCTTTGGGAAGCTAAGAAACAACTCGCTCTGCACAGTGCTCTTACAGCCTACCGGGAACATCTCGTCCAAAGGCCTGTGAAACGCAGTTTCTTTGCAGGCCTGATCTGGCTGAAGTAGGACTTCTGCTCTGGGTGTGCTACATTGCCCTAGAGCTGAAAGGCACAACGTGCAGGCTTCTTTCCAAAGGGCGAGTTGGGCCCCACAGCATGTTGCTTCCAGCTCTTTGGGAAGCTAAGAAACAACTCGCTCTGCACAGTGCTCTTACAGCCTACCGGGAACATCTCTTCCAAAGGCCTGTGAAACGCAGTTTCTTTGCAGGCCTGATCTGGCAGAAGTAGGACTTCTGCTCTGCGTGTGCTACATTGCCCTAGAGCTGAAAGGCACAACGTGCAGGCTTCTTTCCAAAGGGCGAGTTGGGCCCCAGAGCATCTTGCTTCCAGCTCTTTGGGAAGCTAAGAAACAACTCGCTCTGCACAGTGCTCTTACAGCCTACCGGGAACATCTCTTCCAAAGGCCTGTGAAACGCAGTTTCTATGCAGGCCTGATCTGGCTGAAGTAGGACTTCTGCTCTGGGTGTGCTACATTGCCCTAGAGCTGAAAGGCACAACGTGCAGGCTTCTTTCCAAAGGGCGAGTTGGGCCCTACAGCATCTTGCTTCCAGCTCTTTGGGAAGCTTAGAAACAACTCGCTCTGCTCAGTGCTCTTACACCGTAGTGGGAACATCTCTTCCAAAGGCCTGTGAAACGCAGTTTCTTTGCAGGCCTGATCTGGCTGAAGTAGAACTTCTGCTCTGGGTGTGCTACATTGCCCTAGAGATGAAAGGCACAACGTGCAGGCTTCTTTCCAAAGGGCGAGTTGGGCCCCACAGCATCTTGCTTCCAGCTCTTTGGGAAGCTAAGAAACAACTCGCTCTGCTCAGTGCTCTTACATCCCTAGTGGGAACATCTCTTCCAAAGGCCTGTGGAATGCAGTTTCTTTGCAGGCCTGATCTGGCTGAAGTAGGACTTCTGCTCTGGGTGTGCTACATTGCCCTAGAGCTGAAAGGCCCAGCATGCAGGCTTCTTTCCAAAGGGCGAGTTGGGCCCCACAGCATCTTGCTTCCTGCTCTTTGGGAAGCTGAGTAACAACTCGCTCTTCACAGTGCTCTTACAGCCTACCGGGAACATCTGATCCAAAGGCCTGTGAAACGCAGTTTCTTTGGAGGCCTGATCTGGCTGAAGTAGGACTTCTGCTCTGGGTGTGCTACATTGCCCTAGAGCTGAAAGGCACAACGTGCAGGCTTCTTTCCAAAGGGCGAGTTGGGCCCCACAGCATCTTGCTTCCAGCTCTTTGGGAAGCTAAGAAACAACTCGCTCTGCACAGTGCTCTTACAGCCTACCGGGAACATCTCTTCCAAAGGCCTGTGAAACGCAGTTTCTTTGCAGGCCTGATCTGGCTGAAGTAGGACTTCTGCTCTCGGTGTGCTACTTTGCCCTAGAGCTGAAAGGCACAACGTGCAGGCTTCTTTCCAAAGGGCGAGTTGGGCCCCACAGCATCTTGCTTCCAGCTCTTTGGGAAGCTAAGAAACAACTCGCTCTGCACAGTGCTCTTACAGCCTACCGGGAACATCTCTTCCAAAGGCCTGTGAAACGCAGTTTCTTTGCAGGACTGATCTGGCTGAAGTAGGACTTCTGCTCTGCATGTGCTACTTTGCCCTAGAGCTGAAAGGCACAACGTGCAGGCTTCTTTCCAAAGGGCGAGTTGGGACCCACAGCATCTTGCTTCCAGCTCTTTGGGAAGCTAAGAAACAACTCGCTCTGCACAGTGCTCTTACAGCCTACCGGGAACATCTCTTCCAAAGGCCTGTGAAGCGCAGTTTCTATGCAGGCCTGATCTGGCTGAAGTAGGACTTCTGCTCTGGGTGTGCTACATTGCCCTAGAGCTGAAAGGCACAACGTGCAGGCTTCTTTCCAAAGGGCGAGTTGGGCCCTACAGCATCTTGCTTCCAGCTCTTTGGGAAGCTTAGAAACAACTCGCTCTGCTCAGTGCTCTTACAACGTAGTGGGAACATCTCTTCCAAAGGCCTGTGAAACGCAGTTTCTTTGCAGGCCTGATCTGGCTGAAGTAGAACTTCTGCTCTGGGTGTGCTACATTGCCCTAGAGCTGAAAGGCACAACGTGCAGGCTTCTTTCCAAAGGGCGAGTTGGGCCCCACAGCATCTTGCTTCCAGCTCTTTGGGAAGCTAAGAAACAACTCGCTCTGCTCAGTGCTCTTACATCCCTAGTGGGAACATCTCTTCCAAAGGCCTGTGGAATGCAGTTTCTTTGCAGGCCTGATCTGGCTGAAGTAGGACTTCTGCTCTGGGTGTGCTACATTGCCCTAGAGCTGAAAGGCCCAGCGTGCAGGCTTCTTTCCAAAGGGCGAGTTGGGCCCCACAGCATCTTGCTTCCTGCTCTTTGGGAAGCTGAGAAACAACTCGCTCTTCACAGTGCTCTTAGAGCCTACCGGAAACATCTGATCCAAAGGCCTGTGAAACGCAGTTTCTTTAGAGGCCTGATCTGGCTGAAGTAGGACTTCTGCTCTCGGTGTGCTACTTTGCCCTAGAGCCTAAAGGCACAACGTGCAGGCTTCTTTCCAAAGGGCGAGTTGGGCCCCACAGCATCTTGCTTCCAGCTCTTTGGGAAGCTAAGAAACAACATGCTCTGCACAGTGCTCTTACAGCCTACCGGGAACATCTCTTCCAAAGTTCTGTGAAACGCAGTTTCTTTGCAGGCCTGATCTGGCTGAAGTAGGACTTCTGCTCTGGGTGTGCTACATTGCCCTAGAGCTGAAAGGCACAACCTGCATGCTTCTTTCCAAAGGTCGAGTTGGGCCCCATAGCATCTTGCTTCCAGCTCTTTGGGAAGCTAAGAAACAACTCGCTCTGCACAGTGCTCTTACAGCCTACCGGGAACATCTCTTCCAAAGGCCTGTGAAACGCAATTTCTTTGCAGGCCTGATCTGGCTGAAGTAGAACTTCTGCTCTGGGTGTGCTACATTGCCCTAGAGATGAAAGGCACAACGTGCAGGCTTCTTTCCAAAGGGCGAGTTGGGCCCCACAGCATCTTGCTTCCAGCTCTTTGGGAAGCTAAGAAACAACTCGCTCTGCTCAGTGCTCTTACATCCCTAGTGGGAACATCTCTTCCAAAGGCCTGTGGAATGCAGTTTCTTTGCAGGCCTGATCTGGCTGAAGTAGGACTTCTGCTCTGGGTGTGCTACATTGCCCTAGAGCTGAAAGGCCCAGCATGCAGGCTTCTTTCCAAAGGGCGAGTTGGGCCCCACAGCATCTTGCTTCCTGCTCTTTGGGAAGCTGAGAAACAACTCGCTCTTCACAGTGCTCTTACAGCCTACCGGGAACATCTGATCCAAAGGCCTGTGAAACGCAGTTTCTTTAGAGGCCTGATCTGGCTGAAGTAGGACTTCTGCTCTGGGTGTGCTACATTGCCCTAGAGCTGAAAGGCACAACGTGCAGGCTTCTTTCCAAAGGGCGAGTTGGGCCCCACAGCATCTTGCTTCCAGCTCTTTGGGAAGCTAAGAAACAACTCACTCTGCACAGTGCTCTTACAGCCTACCGGGAACATCTCTTCCAAAGGCCTGTGAAACGCAGTTTCTTTGCAGGCCTGATCTGGCTGAAGTAGGACTTCTGCTCTCGGTGTGCTACTTTGCCCTAGAGCTGAAAGGCACAACGTGCAGGCTTCTTTCCAAAGGGCGAGTTGGGCCCCACAGCATCTTGCTTCCAGCTCTTTGGGAAGCTAAGAAACAACTCGCTCTGCACAGTGCTCTTACAGCCTACCGGGAACATCTCTTCCAAAGGCCTGTGAAACGCAGTTTCTTTGCAGGCCTGATCTGGCTGAAGTAGGACTTCTGCTCTGGGTGTGCTACATTGCCCTAGAGCTGAAAGGCACAACGTGCAGGCTTCTTTCCAAAGGGCGAGTTGGGCCCCACAGCATCTTGCTTCCAGCTCTTTGGGAAGCTAAGAAACAACTCGCTCTGCTCAGTGCTCTTACATCCCTAGTGGGAACATCTCTTCCAAAGGCCTGTGGAATGCAGTTTCTTTGCAGGCCTGATCTGGCTGAAGTAGGACTTCTGCTCTGGGTGTGCTACATTGCCCTAGAGCTGAAAGGCCCAGCGTGCAGGCTTCTTTCCAAAGGGCGAGTTGGGCCCCACAGCATCTTGCTTCCTGCTCTTTGGGAAGCTGAGAAACAACTCGCTCTTCACAGTGCTCTTAGAGCCTACCGGGAACATCTGATCCAAAGGCCTGTGAAACGCAGTTTCTTTAGAGGCCTGATCTGGCTGAAGTAGGACTTCTGCTCTCGGTGTGCTACTTTGCCCTAGAGCTGAAAGGCACAACGTGCAGGCTTCTTTCCAAAGGGCGAGTTGGGCCCCACAGCATCTTGCTTCCAGCTCTTTGGGAAGCTAAGAAACAACTCGCTCTGCACAGTGCTCTTACAGCCTACCGGGAACATCTCTTCCAAAGTTCTGTGAAACGCAGTTTCTTTGCAGGCCTGATCTGGCTGAAGTAGGACTTCTGCTCTGGGTGTGCTACATTGTCCTAGAGCTGAAAGGCACAACCTGCATGCTTCTTTCCAAAGGTCGAGTTGGGCCCCACAGCATCTTGCTTCCAGCTCTTTGGGAAGCTAAGAAACAACTCGCTCTGCACAGTGCTCTTACAGCCTACCGGGAACATCTCTTCCAAAGGCCTGTGAAACGCAGTTTCTTTGCAGGCCTGATCTGGCTGAAGTAGAACTTCTGCTCTGCGTGTGCTACATTGCCCTAGAGATGAAAGGCACAACGTGCAGGCTTCTTTCCAAAGGGCGAGTTGGGCCCCACAGCATCTTGCTTCCAGCTCTTTGGGAAGCTAAGAAACAACTCGCTCTGCTCAGTGCTCTTACATCCCTAGTGGGAACATCTCTTCCAAAGGCCTGTGGAATGCAGTTTCTTTGCAGGCCTGATCTGGCTGAACTAGGACTTCTGCTCTGGGTGTGCTACATTGCCCTAGAGCTGAAAGGCCCAGCATGCAGGCTTCTTTCCAAAGGGCGAGTTGGGCCCCACAGCATCTTGCTTCCTGCTCTTTGGGAAGCTGAGAAACAACTCGCTCTTCACAGTGCTCTTACAGCCTACCGGGAACATCTGATCCAAAGGCCTGTGAAACGCAGTTTCTTTAGAGCCCTGATCTGGCTGAAGTAGGACTTCTGCTCTGGGTGTGCTACATTGCCCTAGAGCTGAAAGGCACAACGTGCAGGCTTCTTTCCAAAGGGCGAGTTGGGCCCCACAGCATCTTGCTTCCAGCTCTTTGGGAAGCTAAGAAACAAATCGCTCTGCACATTGCTCTTACAGGCTACCGGGAACATCTCTTCCAAAGGCCTGTGAAACGCAGTGTCTTTGCAGGCCTGATCTGGCTGAAGTAGGACTTCTGCTCTGGGTGTGCTACATTGCCCTAGAGCTGAAAGGCACAACGTGCAGGCTTCTTTCCAAAGGGCGATTTGGGCCCCAAAGCATCTGGCTTCCAGCTCCTTTGGAAGCTAAGAAACAACTCGCTCTGCACTCCTCTCTTACAGCCATCCGGCAACATCTCCTGCAAATGCCTTTGGAACGCAGTTTCTTTGCAGGCCTGATCTGGCAGAAGTAGAACTTCTGCTCTGGGTGTGCTACATTGCCCTAGAGCTGAAAGGCACAACGTGCAGGCTTCTTTCCAAAGGGCGAGTTGGGCCCCACAGCATCTTGCTTCCAGCTCTTTGGGAAGCTAAGAAACAACTCGCTCTGCTCAGTGCTCTTACATCCCTAGTGGGAACATCTCTTCCAAAGGCCTGTGGAATGCAGTTTCTTTGCAGGCCTGATCTGGCTGAAGTAGGACTTCTGCTCTGGGTGTGCTACATTGCCCTAGAGCTGAAAGGCCCAGCATGCAGGCTTCTTTCCAAAGGGCGAGTTGGGCCCCACAGCATCTTGCTTCCTGCTCTTTGGGAAGCTGAGAAACAACTCGCTCTTCACAGTGCTCTTACAGCCTACCGGGAACATCTCTTCCAAAGGCCTGTGAAACGCAGTTTCTTTGCAGGCCTGATCTGGCTGAAGTAGGACTTCTGCTCTCGGTGTGCTACTTTGCCCTAGAGCTGAAAGGCACAACGTGCAGGCTTCTTTCCAAAGGGCGAGTTGGGCCCCACAGCATCTTGCTTCCAGCTCTTTGGGAAGCTAAGAAACAACTCGCTCTGCACAGTGCTCTTACAGCCTACCGGGAACATCTCTTCCAAAGGCCTGTGAAAGGCAGGTTCTTTGCAGGCCTGATCTGGCTGAAGTAGGACTTCTGCTCTGGGTGTGCTACATTGCCCTAGAGCTGAAGGCACAACGTGCAGGCTTCTTTCCAAAGGGCGAGTTGGGCCCCACAGCATCTTGCTTCCAGCTCTTTGGGAAGCTAAGAAACAACTCGCTCTGCACAGTGCTCTTACAGCCTACCGGGAACATCTCTTCCAAAGGCCTGTGAAACGCAGTTTCTTTGCAGGCCTGATCTGGCAGAAGTAGGACTTCTGCTCTGGGTGTGCTACTTTGCCCTAGAGCTGAAAGGCACAACGTGCACGCTTCTTTCCAAAGGGCGAGTTGGGCCCCACAGCATCTTGCTTCCAGCTCTTTGGGAAGCTAAGAAACAACTCGCTCTGCACAGTGCTCTTACAGCCTACCGGGAACATCTCTTCCAAAGGCCTGTGAAACGCAGTTTCTTTGCAGGCCTGATCTGGCTGAAGTAGGACTTCTGCTCTGGGTGTGCTACTTTGCCCACAGCTGAAAGGCACAACGTGCAGGCTTCTTTCCAAAGGGCGAGTTGGGCCCCACAGCATCTTGCTTCCAGCTCTTTGGGAAGCTAAGAAACAACTCGCTCTGCACAGTGCTCTTACAGCCTACCGGGAACATCTCTTCCAAAGGCCTGTGAAACGCAGTTTCTTTGCAGGCCTGATCTGGCTGAAGTAGGACTTCTGCTCTGGGTGTGCTACTTTGCCCTAGAGCTGAAAGGCACAACGTGCAGGCTTCTTTCCAAAGGGCGAGTTGGGCCCCACAGCATCTTGCTTCCAGCTCTTTGGGAAGCTAAGAAACAACTCGCTCTGCACAGTGCTCTTACAGCCTACCGGGAACATCTCTTCCAAAGGCCTGTGAAACGCAGTTTCTTTGCAGGCCTGATCTGGCTGAAGTAGGACTTCTGCTCTGGGTGTGCTACATTGCCCTAGAGCTGAAAGGCACAACGTGCAGGCTTCTTTCCAAAGGGCGAGTTGGGCCCCACACCATCTTGCTTCCAGCTCTTTGGGAAGCTAAGAAACAACTCGCTCTGCACAGTGCTCTTACAGCCTACCGGGAACATCTCTTCCAAAGGCCTGTGAAACGCAGTTTCTTTGCAGGCCTGATCTGGCTGAAGTAGGACTTCTGCTCTGGGTGTGCTACATTGCCCAAGAGCTGAAAGGCACAACGTGCAGGCTTCTTTCCAAAGGGCGAGTTGGGCCCCACAGCATCTTGCTTCCAGCTCTTTGGGAAGCTAAGAAACAACTCGCTCTGCACAGTGCTCTTACAGCCTACCGGGAACATCTCTTCCAAAGGCCTGTGAAACGCAGTTTCTTTGCAGGCCTGATCTGGCTGAAGTAGGACTTCTGCTCTGGGTGTGCTACTTTGCCCTAGAGCTGAAAGGCACAACGTGCAGGCTTCTTTCCAAAGGGCGAGTTCGGCCCCACAGCATCTTGCTTCCAGCTCTTTGGGAAGCTAAGAAACAACTCGCTCTGCACAGTGCTCTTACAGCCTACCGGGAACATCTCTTCCAAAGGCCTGTGAAATGCAGTTTCTTTGCAGGCCTGATCTGGCTGAAGTAGAACTTCTGCTCTGGGTGTGCTACATTGCCCTAGAGCTGAAAGGCACAACGTGCAGGCTTCTTTCCAAAGGGCGAGTTGGGCCCCACAGCATCTTGCTTCCAGCTCTTTGGGAAGCTAAGAAACAACTCGCTCTGCACAGTGCTCTTACAGCCTACCGGGAACATCTCTTCCAAAGTCCTGTGAAACGCAGTTTCTTTGCAGGCCTGATCTGGCTGAAGTAGGACTTCTGCTCTGGGTGTGCTACATTGCCCTAGAGCTGAAAGGCACAACGTGCAGGCTTCTTTCCAAAGGGCGAGTTGGGCCCCACAGCATCTTGCTTCCAGCTCTTTGGGGAGCTAAGAAACAACTCGCTCTGCACAGTGCTCTTACAGCCTACCGGGAACATCTCTTCCAAAGGCCTGTGAAACGCAGTTTCTTTGCAGGCCTGATCTGGCTGAAGTAGGACTTCTGCTCTGGGTGTGCTACATTGCCCTAGAGCTGAAAGGCACAACGTGCAGGCTTCTTTCCAAAGGGCGAGTTGGGCCCCAAAGCATCCTCCTTCCAGCTCTTTGGGAAGCTAAGAAAGAACTCGCTCTGCACAGTGCTCTTACAGCCTACCGCTATCATCTCTTACAAAGGCCTGTGAAACGCAGTTTCTTTGCAGGCCTGATCTGGCTGAAGTAGAACTTCTGCTCTGGGTGTGCTACATTGCCCTAGAGCTGAAAGGCACAACGTTCAGTCTTCTTTCCAAAGGGCGAGTTGGGCCCCAAAGCATCTTGCTTCCAGCTCTTTGGGAAGATAAGAAACAACTCGCTCTGCATAGTGCTCTTACAGCCTACCTGGAACATCTCTTACAAAGGCCTGTGACATGCACTTTCTTTGCAGGCCGGATCTGGCTGAAGTAGAACTTCTGCTCTGCGTGTGCTACATTGCCCGAGAGCTGAAAGGCACAACGTGCAGTCGTCTTTCGAAAGGGCGTGTTTGGCCCCAAAGCATCTTGCTTCCAGCTCTTTGGGAAGCTTAGAAACAAGTCGCTCTGCACAGTGCTCTTACAGCCAACCGGGAACATCTCTTCCAAAGGCCTGTGAAACGCAGTTTCTATGCAGGCCTGATCTGGCTGAAGTAGGACTTCTGCTCTGGGTGTGCTACATTGCCCTAGAGCTGAAAGGCACAACGTGCAGGCTTCTTTCCAAAGGGCGAGTTGGGCCCCACAGCATCTTGCTTCCAGCTCTTTGGGAAGCTAAGAAACAACTCGCTCTGCACAGTGCTCTTACAGCCTACCGGGAACATCTCTTCCAAAGGCCTGTGAAACGCAGTTTCTTTGCAGGCCTGATCTGGCTGAAGTAGGACTTCTTCTCTGGGTGTGCTACATTGCCCTAGAGCTGAAAGGCACAACGTGCAGGCTTCTTTCCAAAGGGCGAGTTGGGCCCCACAGCATCTTGCTTCCAGCTCTTTGGGAAGCTAAGAAACAACTCGCTCTGCACAGTGCTCTTACAGCCTACCGGGAACCGCTCTTACAAAGGCCTGTGAAACGCAGTTTCTTTGCAGGCCTGATCTGCCTGAAGTAGGACTTCTGCTCTGGGTGTGCCACATTGCCCTAGAGCTGAAAGGCACAACGTGCAGGCTTCTTTCCAAAGGGCGAGCTGGACCCCACAGCATCTTGCTTCCAGCTCTTTGGGAAGCTAAGAAACAACTCGCTCTGCACAGTGCTCTTACAGCCTACCGGGAACATCTCTTCCAAAGGCCTGTGAAACGCAGTTTCTTTGCAGGCCTGATCTGGCTGAAGTAGGACTTCTGCTCTGGGTGTGCTACATTGCCCTAGAGCTGAAAGGCACAACGTGCAGGCTTCTTTCCAAAGGGCGAGTTGGGCCCCACAGCATCTTGCTTCCAGCTCTTTGGGAAGCTAAGAAACAACTCGCTCTGCACAGTGCTCTTACAGCCTACCGGGAACATCTCTTCCAAAGGCCTGTGAAACGCAGTTTCTTTGCAGGCCTGATCTGGCTGAAGTAGGACTTCTGCTCTGGGTGTGCTACATTGCCCTAGAGCTGAAAGGCACAACGTGCAGGCTTCTTTCCAAAGGGCGAGTTGGGCCCCACAGCATCTTGCTTCCAGCTCTTTGGGAAGCTAAGAAACAACTCGCTCTGCACAGTGCTCTTACAGCCTACCGGGAACATCTCTTCCAAAGGCCTGTGAAACGCAGTTTCTTTGCAGGCCTGATCTGGCAGAAGTAGGACTTCTGCTCTGGGTGTGCTACATTGCCCTAGAGGTGAAAGGCACAACGTGCAGGCTTCTTTCCAAAGGGCGAGTTGGGCCCCACAGCATCTTGCTTCCAGCTCTTTGGGAAGCTAAGAAACAACTCGCTCTGCACAGTGCTCTTACAGCCTACCGGGAACATCTCTTCCAAAGTCCTGTGAAACGCAGTTTCTTTGCAGGCCTGATCTGGCTGAAGTAGGACTTCTGCTCTGGGTGTGCTACTTTGCCCACAGCTGAAAGGCACAACGTGCAGGCTTCTTTCCAAAGGGCGAGTTGGGCCCCTCAGCATCTTGCTTCCAGCTCTTTGGGAAGCTAAGAAACAACTCGCTCTTCACAGTGTTCTTACAGCCTACCAGGAACATCTCTTCCAAAGGCCTGTGAAACGCCGTTTCTTTGCAGGCCAGATCTGGGTG
This sequence comes from Equus caballus, assembly GCF_041296265.1. Taxonomy (NCBI): domain Eukaryota; kingdom Metazoa; phylum Chordata; class Mammalia; order Perissodactyla; family Equidae; genus Equus; species Equus caballus. The sequence goes on from NC_091715.1 coordinate 54,976,170, forward strand.
AAGTAGGACTTCTGCTCTGGGTGTGCTACTTTGCCCTAGAACTGAAAGGCACATCGTGCAGGCTTCTTTCCAAAGGGCGAGTTGGGCCCCACAGCATCTTGCTTCCAGCTCTTTGGGAAGCTAAGAAACAAGTCGCTCTGCACAGTGCTCTTACAGCCTACCGGGAACATCTCTTCCAAAGACCTGTGAAACGCAGTTTCTTTGCAGGCTTGATCTGGCTGAAGTAGGACTTCTGCTCTGGGTGTGCTACATTGCCCTAGAGCTGAAAGGCACAACGTGCAGGCTTCTTTCCAAAGGGCGAGTTGGGCCCCACAGCATCTTGCTTCCAGCTCTTTGGGAAGCTAAGAAACAACTCGCTCTGCACAGTGCTCTTACAGCCTACCGGGAACATCTCTTCCAAAGGCCTGTGAAACGCAGTTTCTTTGCAGGCCTGATCTGGCTGAAGTAGGACTTCTTCTCTGGGTGTGCTACATTGCCCTAGAGCTGAAAGGCACAACGTGCAGGCTTCTTTCCAAAGGGCGAGTTGGGCCCCACAGCATCTTGCTTCCAGCTCTTTGGGAAGCTAAGAAACAACTCGCTCTGCACAGTGCTCTTACAGCCTACCGGGAACATCTCTTCCAAAGTCCTGTGAAACGCAGTTTCTTTGCAGGCCTGATCTGGCTGAAGTAGGACTTCTGCTCTGGGTGTGCTACATTGCCCTAGAGCTGAAAGGCACAACGTGCAGGCTTCTTTCCAAAGGGCGAGTTGGGCCCCACAGCATCTTGCTTCCAGCTCTTTGGGGAGCTAAGAAACAACTCGCTCTGCACAGTGCTCTTACAGCCTACCGGGAACATCTCTTCCAAAGGCCTGTGAAACGCAGTTTCTTTGCAGGCCTGATCTGGCTGAAGTAGGACTTCTGCTCTGGGTGTGCTACATTGCCCTAGAGCTGAAAGGCACAACGTGCAGGCTTCTTTCCAAAGGGTGAGTTGGGCCCCAAAGCATCCTCCTTCCAGCTCTTTGGGAATCTAAGAAAGAACTCGCTCTGCACAGTGCTCTTACAGCCTACCGCTATCATCTCTTACAAAGGCCTGTGAAACGCAGTTTCTTTGCAGGCCTGATCTGGCTGAAGTAGAACTTCTGCTCTGGGTGTGCTACATTGCCCTAGAGCTGAAAGGCACAACGTTCAGTCTTCTTTCCAAAGGGCGAGTTGGGCCCCAAAGCATCTTGCTTCCAGCTCTTTGGGAAGATAAGAAACAACTCGCTCTGCATAGTGCTCTTACAGCCTACCTGGAACATCTCTTACAAAGGCCTGTGACATGCACTTTCTTTGCAGGCCTGATCTGGCTGAAGTAGAACTTCTGCTCTGCGTGTGCTACATTGCCCGAGAGCTGAAAGGCACAACGTGCAGTCGTCTTTCGAAAGGGCGTGTTTGGCCCCAAAGCATCTTGCTTCCAGCTCTTTGGGAAGCTTAGAAACAAGTCGCTCTGCACAGTGCTCTTACAGCCAACCGGGAACATCTCTTCCAAAGGCCTGTGAAACGCAGTTTCTATGCAGGCCTGATCTGGCTGAAGTAGGACTTCTGCTCTGGGTGTGCTACATTGCCCTAGAGCTGAAAGGCACAACGTGCAGGCTTCTTTCCAAAGGGCGAGTTGGGCCCCACAGCATCTTGCTTCCAGCTCTTTGGGAAGCTAAGAAACAACTCGCTCTGCACAGTGCTCTTACAGCCTACCGGGAACATCTCTTCCAAAGGCCTGTGAAACGCAGTTTCTTTGCAGGCCTGATCTGGCTGAAGTAGGACTTCTTCTCTGGGTGTGCTACATTGCCCTAGAGCTGAAAGGCACAACGTGCAGGCTTCTTTCCAAAGGGCGAGTTGGGCCCCACAGCATCTTGCTTCCAGCTCTTTGGGAAGCTAAGAAACAACTCGCTCTGCACAGTGCTCTTACAGCCTACCGGGAACCGCTCTTACAAAGGCCTGTGAAACGCAGTTTCTTTGCAGGCCTGATCTGGCTGAAGTAGGACTTCTGCTCTGGGTGTGCCACATTGCCCTAGAGCTGAAAGGCACAACGTGCAGGCTTCTTTCCAAAGGGCGAGCTGGACCCCACAGCATCTTGCTTCCAGCTCTTTGGGAAGCTAAGAAACAACTCGCTCTGCACAGTGCTCTTACAGCCTACCGGGAACATCTCTTCCAAAGGCCTGTGAAACGCAGTTTCTTTGCAGGCCTGATCTGGCTGAAGTAGGACTTCTGCTCTGGGTGTGCTACATTGCCCTAGAGCTGAAAGGCACAACGTGCAGGCTTCTTTCCAAAGGGCGAGTTGGGCCCCACAGCATCTTGCTTCCAGCTCTTTGGGAAGCTAAGAAACAACTCGCTCTGCACAGTGCTCTTACAGCCTACCGGGAACATCTCTTCCAAAGGCCTGTGAAACGCAGTTTCTTTGCAGGCCTGATCTGGCTGAAGTAGGACTTCTGCTCTGGGTGTGCTACATTGCCCTAGAGCTGAAAGGCACAACGTGCAGGCTTCTTTCCAAAGGGCGAGTTGGGCCCCACAGCATCTTGCTTCCAGCTCTTTGGGAAGCTAAGAAACAACTCGCTCTGCACAGTGCTCTTACAGCCTACCGGGAACATCTCTTCCAAAGGCCTGTGAAACGCAGTTTCTTTGCAGCCCTGATCTGGCAGAAGTAGGACTTCTGCTCTGGGTGTGCTACATTGCCCTAGAGGTGAAAGGCACAACGTGCAGGCTTCTTTCCAAAGGGCGAGTTGGGCCCCACAGCATCTTGCTTCCAGCTCTTTGGGAAGCTAAGAAACAACTCGCTCTGCACAGTGCTCTTACAGCCTACCGGGAACATCTCTTCCAAAGTCCTGTGAAACGCAGTTTCTTTGCAGGCCTGATCTGGCTGAAGTAGGACTTCTGCTCTGGGTGTGCTACTTTGCCCACAGCTGAAAGGCACAACGTGCAGGCTTCTTTCCAAAGGGCGAGTTGGGCCCCTCAGCATCTTGCTTCCAGCTCTTTGGGAAGCTAAGAAACAACTCGCTCTTCACAGTGTTCTTACAGCCTACCAGGAACATCTCTTCCAAAGGCCTGTGAAACGCCGTTTCTTTGCAGGCCAGATCTGGGTGAAGTAGGACTTCTGCTCTGGGTGTGCTACTTTGCCCTAGAACTGAAAGGCACATCGTGCAGGCTTCTTTCCAAAGGGCGAGTTGGGCCCCACAGCATCTTGCTTCCAGCTCTTTGGGAAGCTAAGAAACAAGTCGCTCTGCACAGTGCTCTTACAGCCTACCGGGAACATCTCTTCCAAAGGCCTGTGAAACGCAGTTTCTTTGCAGGCTTGATCTGGCTGAAGTAGGACTTCTGCTCTGGGTGTGCTACTTTGCCCAGAGCTGAAAGGCACAACGTGCAGGCTTCTTTCCAAAGGGCGAGTTGGGCCCCAAAGCATCTTGCTTCCAGCTCTTTGGGAAGCTAAGAAACAACTCGCTCTGCACAGTGCTCTTACAGCCTACCGGGAACATCTCTTCCAAAGGCCTGTGAAACGCAGTTTCTTTGCAGGCCTGATCTGGCTGAAGTAGGACTTCTGCTCTCGGTGTGCTACTTTGCCCTAGAGCTGAAAGGCACAACGTGCAGGCTTCTTTCCAAAGGGCGAGTTGGGCCCCACAGCATCTTGCTTCCAGCTCTTTGGGAAGCTAAGAAACAACTCGCTCTGCACAGTGCTCTTACAGCCTACCGGGAACATCTCTTCCAAAGGCCTGTGAAACGCAGGTTCTTTGCAGGCCTGATCTGGCTGAAGTAGGACTTCTGCTCTGGGTGTGCTACATTGCCCTAGAGCTGCAAGCCACAACGTGCAGGCTTCTTTCCAAATGGCGAGTTGGGCCCCACAGCATCTTGCTTCCAGCTCTTTGGGAAGCTAAGAAACAACTCGCTCTGCACAATGCTCTTACAGCCTACCGGGAACATCTCTTCCAAAGGCCTGTGAAACGCAGTTTCTTTGCAGGCGTGATCTGGCTGAAGTCGGACTTCTGGTCTGGGTGTGCTACATTGTCCTAGAGCTGAAAGTCACAACGTGCAGGCTTCTTTCCAAAGGGCGAGTTGGGCCCCACAGCATCTTGCTTCCAGCTCTTTGGGAAGCTAAGAAACAACTCGCTCTGCACAGTGCTCTTACAGCCTACCGGGAACATCTCTTCCAAAGGCCTGTGAAATGCAGTTTCTTTGCAGGCCTGATCTGGCTGAAGTAGGACTTCTGCTCTGGGTGTGCTACTTTGCCCAGAGCTGAAAGGCACAACGTGCAGGCTTCTTTCCAAAGGGCGAGTTGGGCCCCACAGCATCTTGCTTCCAGTTCTTTGGGAAGCTAAGAAACAACTCGCTCTGCACAGTGCTCTTACAGCCTACTGGGAACATCTCTTCCAAAGGCCTGTGAAACGCAGTTTCTTTGCAGGCCTGATCTGGCTGAAGTAGGACTTCTGCTCTGGGTGTGCTACTTTGCCCTAGAGCTGAAAGGCACAACGTGCAGGCTTCTTTCCAAAGGGCGAGTTGGGCCCCACAGCATCTTGCTTCCAGCTCTTTGGGAAGCTAAGAAACAACTCGCTCTGCACAGTGCTCTTACAGCCTACCGGGAACATCTCTTCCAAAGGCCTGTGAAACGCAGGTTCTTTGCAGGCCTGATCTGGCTGAAGTAGGACTTCTGCTCTGGGTGTGCTACTTTGCCCTAGAGCTGAAAGGCACAACGTGCAGGCTTCTTTCCAAAGGGCGAGTTGGGCCCCACAGCATCTTGCTTCCAGCTCTTTGGGAAGCTAAGAAACAACTCGCTCTGCACAGTGCTCTTACAGCCTACCGGGAACATCTCTTCCAAAGGCCTGTGAAACGCAGTTTCTTTGCAGGCCTGATCTTGCTGAAGTAGGACTTCTGCTCTGGGTGTGCTACTTTGCCCACAGCTGAAAGGCACAACGTGCAGGCTTCTTTCCAAAGGGCGAGTTGGGCCCCACAGCATCTTGCTTCCAGCTCTTTGGGAAGCTAAGAAACAACTCGCTCTGCACTGTGCTCTTACAGCCTACCGGGAACATCTCTTCCAAAGGCCTGTGAAACGCAGTTTCTTTGCAGGCCTGATCTGGCTGAAGTAGGACTTCTGCTCTCGGTGTGCTACTTTGCCCTAGAGCTGAAAGGCACAACGTGCAGGCTTCTTTCCAAAGGGCGAGTTGGGCCTCTCAGCATCTTGCTTCCAGCTCTTTGGGAAGCTAAGAAACAACTCGCTCTGCACAGTGCTCTTACAGCCTACCGGGAACATCTCTTCCAAAGGCCTGTGAAACGCAGTTTCTTTGCAGGCCTGATCTGGCTGAAGTAGGACTTCTGCTCTCGGTGTGCTACTTTGCCCTAGAGCTGAAAGGCACAACGTGCAGGCTTCTTTCCAAAGGGCGAGTTGGGCCCCACAGCATCTTGCTTCCAGCTCTTTGGGAAGCTAAGAAACAACTCGCTCTGCACAGTGCTCTTACAGCCTACCGGGAACATCTCTTCCAAAGTCCTGTGAAACGCAGTTTCTTTGCAGGCCTGATCTGGCTGAAGCAGGACTTCTGCTCTGGGTGTGCTACATTGCCCTAGAGCTGAAAGGCACAACGTGCAGGCTTCTTTCCAAAGGGCGAGTTGGGCCCCACAGCATCTTGCTTCCAGCTCTTTGGGGAGCTAAGAAACAACTCGCTCTGCACAGTGCTCTTACAGCCTACCGGGAACATCTCTTCCAAAGGCCTGTGAAACGCAGTTTCTTTGCAGGCCTGATCTGGCTGAAGTAGGACTTCTGCTCTGGGTGTGCTACATTGCCCTAGAGCTGAAAGGCACAACGTGCAGGCTTCTTTCCAAAGGGCGAGTTGGGCCCCAAAGCATCCTGCTTCCAGCTCTTTGGGAAGCTAAGAAAGAACTCGCTCTGCACAGTGCTCTTACTGCCTACCGCTATCATCTCTTACAAAGGCCTGTGAAACGCAGTTTCTTTGCAGGCCTGATCTGGCTGAAGTAGAACTTCTGCTCTGGGTGTGCTACATTGCCCTAGAGCTGAAAGGCACAACGTACAGTCTTTTTTCCAAAGGGCGAGTTGGGCCCCAAAGCATCTTGCTTCCAGCTCTTTGGGAAGATAAGAAACAACTCGCTCTGCATAGTGCTCTTACAGCCTACCTGGAACATCTCTCACAAAGGCCTGTGACATTCACTTTCTTTGCAGGCCTGATCTGGCTGAAGTAGAACTTCTGCTCTGCGTGTGCTACATTGCCCGAGAGCTGAAAGGCACAACGTGCAGTCGTCTTTCGAAAGGGCGAGTTTGGCCCCAAAGCATCTTGCTTCCAGCTCTTTGGGAAGCTTAGAAAGAACGCGCTCTGCACAGTGCTCTTACAGCCAACCGGGAACATCTCTTCCAAAGGCCTGTGAAACGCAGTTTCTATGCAGGCCTGATCTGGCTGAAGTAGGACTTCTGCTCTGGGTGTGCTACATTGCCCTAGAGCTGAAAGGCACAACGTGCAGGCTTCTTTCCAAAGGGTGAGTTGGGCCCCACAGCATCTTGCTTCCAGCTCTTTGGGAAGCTAAGAAACAACTCGCTCTGCACAGTGCTCTTACAGCCTACCGGGAACATCTCTTCCAAAGGCCTGTGAAATGCAGTTTCTTTGCAGGCCTGATCTGGCTGAAGTAGGACTTCTGCTCTGGGTGTGCTACTTTGCCCAGAGCTGAAAGGCACAACGTGCAGGCTTCTTTCCAAAGGGCGAGTTGGGCCCCACAGCATCTTGCTTCCAGCTCTTTGGGAAGCTAAGAAACAACTCGCTCTGCACAGTGCTCTTACAGCCTACTGGGAACATCTCTTCCAAAGGCCTGTGAAACGCAGTTTCTTTGCAGGCTGATCTGGCTGAAGTAGGACTTCTGCTCTCGGTGTGCTACTTTGCCCTAGAGCTGAAAGGCACAACGTGCAGGCTTCTTTCCAAAGGGCGAGTTGGGCCCCACAGCATCTTGCTTCCAGCTCTTTGGGAAGCTAAGAAACAACTCGCTCTGCACAGTGCTCTTACAGCCTACCGGGAACATCTCTTCCAAAGGCCTGTGAAACGCAGGTTCTTTGCAGGCCTGATCTGGCTGAAGTAGGACTTCTGCTCTGGGTGTGCTACATTGCCCTAGAGCTGAAAGGCACAACGTGCAGGCTTCTTTCCAAAGGGCGAGTTGGGCCCCACAGCATCTTGCTTCCAGCTCTTTGGGAAGCTAAGAAACAACTCGCTCTGCACAGTGCTCTTACAGCCTACCGGGAACATCTCTTCCAAAGGCCTGTGAAACGCAGGTTCTTTGCAGGCCTGATCTGGCTGAAGTAGGACTTCTGCCCTGGGTGTGCTACATTGCCCTAGAGCTGAAAGCCACAACGTGCAGGCTTCTTTACAAATGGCGAGTTGGGACCCACAGCATCTTGCTTCCAGCTCTTTGGGAAGCTAAGAAACATCTCGCTCTGCACAATGCTCTTACAGCCTACCGGGAACATCTCTTCCAAAGGCCTGTGAAACGCAGTTTCTTTGCAGGCCTGATCTGGCTGAAGTCGGACTTCTGCTCTGGGTGTGCTACATTGTCCTAGAGCTGAAAGTCACAACGTGCAGGCTTCTTTCCAAAGGGCGAGTTGGGCCCCACAGCATCTTGCTTCCAGCTCTTTGGGAAGCTAAGAAACAACTCGCTCTGCACAGTGCTCTTACAGCCTACCGGGAACATCTCTTACAAAGGCCTGTGAAATGCAGTTTCTTTGCAGGCCTGATCTGGCTGAAGTTGGACTTCTGCTCTGGGTGTGCTACTTTGCCCAGAGCTGAAAGGCACAACGTGCAGGCTTCTTTCCAAAGGGCGAGTTGGGCCCCACAGCATCTTGCTTCCAGCTCTTTGGGAAGCTAAGAAACAACTCGCTCTACACAGTGCTCTAACAGCCTACTGGGAACATCTCTTCCAAAGGCCTGTGAAACGCAGTTTCTTTGCAGGCCTGATCTGGCTGAAGTAGGACTTCTGCTCTCGGTGTGCTACTTTGCCCTAGAGCTGAAAGGCACAACGTGAAGGCTTCTTTCCAAAGGGCGAGTTGGGCCCCACAGCATCTTGCTTCCAGCTCTTTGGGAAGCTAAGAAACAACTCGCTCTGCACAGTGCTCTTACAGCCTACCGGGAACATCTCTTCCAAAGGCCTGTGAAACGCAGGTTCTTTGCAGGCCTGATCTGGCTGAAGTAGGACTTCTGCTCTGGGTGTGCTACATTGCCCTAGAGCTGAAAGGCACAACGTGCAGGCTTCTTTCCAAAGGGCGAGTTGGGCCCCACAGCATCTTGCTTCCAGCTCTTTGGGAAGCTAAGAAACAACTCGCTCTGCACAGTGCTCTTACAGCCTACCGGGAACATCTCTTCCAAAGGCCTGTGAAACGCAGTTTCTTTGCAGGCCTGATCTGGCAGAAGTAGGACTTCTGCTCTGGGTGTGCTACTTTGCCCTAGAGCTGAAAGGCACAACGTGCAGGCTTCTTTCCAAAGGGCGAGTTGGGCCCCACAGCATCTTGCTTCCAGCTCTTTGGGAAGCTAAGAAACAACTCGCTCTGCACAGTGCTCTTACAGCCTACCGGGAACATCTCTTCCAAAGGCCTGTGAAACGCAGTTTCTTTGCAGGCCTGATCTGGCTGAAGTAGGACTTCTGCTCTGGGTGTGCTACTTTGCCCACAGCTGAAAGGCACAACGTGCAGGCTTCTTTCCAAAGGGCGAGTTGGGCCCCACAGCATCTTGCTTCCAGCTCTTTGGGAAGCTAAGAAACAACTCGCTCTGCACAGTGCTCTTACAGCCTACCGGGAACATCTCTTCCAAAGGCCTGTGAAACGCAGTTTCTTTGCAGGCCTGATCTGGCTGAAGTAGGACTTCTGCTCTCGGTGTGCTACTTTGCCCTAGAGCTGAAAGGCACAACGTGCAGGCTTCTTTCCAAAGGGCGAGTTGGGCCCCTCAGCATCTTGCTTCCATCTCTTTGGGAAGCTAAGAAACAACTCGCTCTGCACAGTGCTCTTACAGCCTACCGGGAACATCTCTTCCAAAGGCCTGTGAAACGCAGTTTCTTTGCAGGCCTGATCTGGCAGAAGTAGGACTTCTGCTCTGGGTGTGCTACATTGCCCTAGAGCTGAAAGGCACAACGTGCAGGCTTCTTTCCAAAGGGCGAGTTGGGCCCCACAGCATCTTGCTTCCAGCTCTTTGGGAAGCTAAGAAACAACTCGCTCTGCACAGTGCTCTTACAGCCTACCGGGAACATCTCTTCCAAAGGCCTGTGAAACGCAGTTTCTTTGCAGGCCTGATCTGGCTGAAGTAGAACTTCTGCTCTGGGTGTGCTACATTGCCCTAGAGCTGAAAGGCACAACGTTCAGTCTTCTTTCCAAAGGGCGAGTTGGGCCCCAAAGCATCTTGCTTCCAGCTCTTTGGGAAGATAAGAAACAACTCGCTCTGCATAGTGCTCTTACAGCCTACCTGGAACATCTCTTACAAAGGCCTGTGACATGCACTTTCTTTGCAGGCCTGATCTGGCTGAAGTAGAACTTCTGCTCTGCGTGTGCTACATTGCCCGAGAGCTGAAAGGCACAACGTGCAGTCGTCTTTCGAAAGGGCTAGTTTGGCCCCAAAGCATCTTGCTTCCAGCTCTTTGGGAAGCTAAGAAACAACTCGCTCTGCACAGTGCTCTTACAGCCTACCGGGAACATCTCTTCCAAAGGCCTGTGAAACGCAGTTTCTTTGCAGGCCTGATCTGGCTGAAGTAGGACTTCTGCTCTGGGTGTGCTACTTTGCCCTAGAGCTGAAAGGCACAACGTGCAGGCTTCTTTCCAAAGGGCGAGTTGGGCCCCACAGCATCTTGCTTCCAGCTCTTTGGGAAGCTAAGAAACAACTCGCTATGCACAGTGCTCTTACAGTCTAGTGGGAACATCTCTTCCAAAGGCCTGTGAAACGCAGTTTCTTTGCAGGCCTGATCTGGCTGAAGTAGGACTTCTGCTCTCGGTGTGCTACATTGCCCTAGAGCTGAAAGGCACAACGTGCAGGCTTCTTTCCAAAGGGCGAGTTGGGCCCCACAGCATCTTGCTTCCAGCTCTTTGGGAAGCTAAGAAACAACTCGCTCTGCACAGTGCTCTTACAGCCTACCTGGAACATCTCTTACAAAGGCCTGTGACATGCACTTTCTTTGCAGGCCTGATCTGGCTGAAGTAGAACTTCTGCTCTGCGTGTGCTACATTGCCCGAGAGCTGAAAGGCACAACGTGCAGTCGTCTTTCGAAAGGGCGAGTTTGGCCCCACAGCATCTTGCTTCCAGCTCTTTGGGGAGCTAAGAAACAACTCGCTCTGCACAGTGCTCTTACAGCCTACCGGGAACATCTCTTCCAAAGGCCTGTGAAACGCAGTTTCTTTGCAGGCCTGATCTGGCTGAAGTAGGACTTCTGCTCTGGGTGTGCTACATTGCCCTAGAGCTGAAAGGCACAACGTGCAGGCTTCTTTCCAAAGGGCGAGTTGGGCCCCAAAGCATCCTCCTTCCAGCTCTTTGGGAAGCTAAGAAAGAACTCGCTCTGCACAGTGCTTTTACAGCCTACCGCTATCATCTCTTACAAAGGCCTGTGAAACGCAGTTTCTTTGCAGGCCTGATCTGGCTGAAGTAGAACTTCTGCTCTGGGTGTGCTACATTGCCCTAGAGCTGAAAGGCACAACGTTCAGTCTTCTTTCCAAAGGGCGAGTTGGGCCCCAAAGCATCTTGCTTCCAGCTCTTTGGGAAGATAAGAAACAACTCGCTCTGCATAGTGCTCTTACAGCCTACCTGGAACATCTCTTACAAAGGCCTGTGACATGCACTTTCTTTGCAGGCCTGATCTGGCTGAAGTAGAACTTCTGCTCTGCGTGTGCTACATTGCCCGAGAGCTGAAAGGCACAACGTGCAGTCGTCTTTCGAAAGGGCGAGTTTGGCCCCAAAGCATCTTGCTTCCAGCTCTTTGGGAAGCTTAGAAACAAGTCGCTCTGCACAGTGCTCTTACAGCCAACCGGGAACATCTCTTCCAAAGGCCTGTGAAACGCAGTTTCTATGCAGGCCTGATCTGGCTGAAGTAGGACTTCTGCTCTGGGTGTGCTACATTGCCCTAGAGCTGAAAGGCACAACGTGCAGGCTTCTTTCCAAAGGGCGAGTTGGGCCCCACAGCATCTTGCTTCCAGCTCTTTGGGAAGCTAAGAAACAACTCGCTCTGCACAGTGCTCTTACAGCCTACCGGGAACATCTCTTCCAAAGGCCTGTGAAACGCAGTTTCTTTGCAGGCCTGATCTGGCTGAAGTAGGACTTCTTCTCTGGGTGTGCTACATTGCCCTAGAGCTGAAAGGCACAACGTGCAGGCTTCTTTCCAAAGGGCGAGTTGGGCCCCACAGCATCTTGCTTCCAGCTCTTTGGGAAGCTAAGAAACAACTCGCTCTGCACAGTGCTCTTACAGCCTACCGGGAACATCTCTTCCAAAGTCCTGTGAAACGCAGTTTCTTTGCAGGCCTGATCTGGCTGAAGTAGGACTTCTGCTCTGGGTGTGCTACATTGCCCTAGAGCTGAAAGGCACAACGTGCAGGCTTCTTTCCAAAGGGCGAGTTGGGCCCCAAAGCATCCTCCTTCCAGCTCTTTGGGAAGCTAAGAAAGAACTCGCTCTGCACAGTGCTCTTACAGCCTACCGCTATCATCTCTTACAAAGGCCTGTGAAACGCAGTTTCTTTGCAGGCATGATCTGGCTGAAGTAGAACTTCTGCTCTGGGTGTGCTACATTGCCCTAGAGCTGAAAGGCACAACGTTCAGTCTTCTTTCCAAAGGGCGAGTTGGGCCCCAAAGCATCTTGCTTCCAGCTCTTTGGGAAGATAAGAAACAACTCGCTCTGCATAGTGCTCTTACAGCCTACCTGGAACATCACTTACAAAGGCCTGTGACATGCACTTTCTTTGCAGGCCTGATCTGGCTGAAGTAGAACTTCTGCTCTGCGTGTGCTACATTGCCCGAGAGCTGAAAGGCACAACGTGCAGTCGTCTTTCGAAAGGGCGAGTTTGGCCCCAAAGCATCTTGCTTCCAGCTCTTTGGGAAGCTTAGAAACAAGTTGCTCTGCACAGTGCTCTTACAGCCAACCGGGAACATCTCTTCCAAAGGCCTGTGAAACGCAGTTTCTATGCAGGCCTGATCTGGCTGAAGTAGGACTTCTGCTCTGGGTGTGCTACATTGCCCTAGAGCTGAAAGGCACAACGTGCAGGCTTCTTTCCAAAGGGCGAGTTGGGCCCCACAGCATCTTGCTTCCAGCTCTTTGGGAAGCTAAGAAACAACTCGCTCTGCACAGTGCTCTTACAGCCTACCGGGAACATCTCTTCCAAAGGCCTGTGAAACGCAGTTTCTTTGCAGGCCTGATCTGGCTGAAGTAGGACTTCTTCTCTGGGTGTGCTACATTGCCCTAGAGCTGAAAGGCACAACGTGCAGGCTTCTTTCCAAAGGGCGAGTTGGGCCCCACAGCATCTTGCTTCCAGCTCTTTGGGAAGCTAAGAAACAACTCGCTCTGCACAGTGCTCTTACAGCCTACCGGTAACCGCTCTTACAAAGGCCTGTGAAACGCAGTTTCTTTGCAGGCCTGATCTGGCTGAAGTAGGACTTCTGCTCTGGGTGTGCCACATTGCCCTAGAGCTGAAAGGCACAACGTGCAGGCTTCTTTCCAAAGGGCGAGCTGGACCCCACAGCATCTTGCTTCCAGCTCTTTGGGAAGCTAAGAAACAACTCGCTCTGCACAGTGCTCTTACAGCCTACCGGGAACATCTCTTCCAAAGGCCTGTGAAACGCAGTTTCTTTGCAGGCCTGATCTGGCTGAAGTAGGACTTCTGCTCTGGGTGTGCTACATTGCCCTAGAGCTGAAAGGCACAACGTGCAGGCTTCTTTCCAAAGGGCGAGTTGGGCCCCACAGCATCTTGCTTCCAGCTCTTTGGGAAGCTAAGAAACAACTCGGTCTGCACAGTGCTCTTACAGCCTACCGGGAACATCTCTTCCAAAGGCCTGTGAAACGCAGTTTCTTTGCAGGCCTGATCTGGCTGAAGTAGGACTTCTGCTCTGGGTGTGCTACATGGCCCTAGAGCTGAAAGGCACAACGTGCAGGCTTCTTTCCAAAGGGCGAGTTGGGCCCCACAGCATCTTGCTTCCAGCTCTTTGGGAAGCTAAGAAACAACTCGCTCTGCACAGTGCTCTTACAGCCTACCGGGAACATCTCTTCCAAAGGCCTGTGAAACGCAGTTTCTTTGCAGGCCTGATCTGGCAGAAGTAGGACTTCTGCTCTGGGTGTGCTACATTGCCCTAGAGGTGAAAGGCACAACGTGCAGGCTTCTTTCCAAAGGGCGAGTTGGGCCCCACAGCATCTTGCTTCCAGCTCTTTGGGAAGCTAAGAAACAACTCGCTCTGCACAGTGCTCTTACAGCCTACCGGGAACATCTCTTCCAAAGTCCTGTGAAACGCAGTTTCTTTGCAGGCCTGATCTGGCTGAAGTAGGACTTCTGCTCTGGGTGTGCTACTTTGCCCACAGCTGAAAGGCACAACGTGCAGGCTTCTTTCCAAAGGGCGAGTTGGGCCCCTCAGCATCTTGCTTCCAGCTCTTTGGGAAGCTAAGAAACAACTCGCTCTTCACAGTGTTCTTACAGCCTACCAGGAACATCTCTTCCAAAGGCCTGTGAAACGCAGTTTCTTTGCAGGCCAGATCTGGGTGAAGTAGGACTTCTGCTCTGGGTGTGCTACTTTGCCCTAGAACTGAAAGGCACATCGTGCAGGCTTCTTTCCAAAGGGCGAGTTGGGCCCCACAGCATCTTGCTTCCAGCTCTTTGGGAAGCTAAGAAACAAGTCGCTCTGCACAGTGCTCTTACAGCCTACCGGGAACATCTCTTCCAAAGGCCTGTGAAACGCAGTTTCTTTGCAGGCTTGATCTGGCTGAAGTAGGACTTCTGCTCTGGGTGTGCTACTTTGCCCAGAGCTGAAAGGCACAACGTGCAGGCTTCTTTCCAAAGGGCGAGTTGGGCCCCAAAGCATCTTGCTTCCAGCTCTTTGGGAAGCTAAGAAACAACTCGCTCTGCACAGTGCTCTTACAGCCTACCGGGAACATCTCTTCCAAAGGCCTGTGAAACGCAGTTTCTTTGCAGGCCTGATCTGGCTGAAGTAGGACTTCTGCTCTGGGTGTGCTACTTTGCCCTAGAGCTGAAAGGCACAACGTGCAGGCTTCTTTCCAAAGGGCGAGTTGGGCCCCACAGCATCTTGCTTCCAGCTCTTTGGGAAGCTAAGAAACAACTCGCTCTGCACAGTGCTCTTACAGCCTACCGGGAACATCTCTTCCAAAGGCCTGTGAAACGCAGGTTCTTTGCAGGCCTGATCTGGCTGAAGTAGGACTTCTGCTCTGGGTGTGCTACATTGCCCTAGAGCTGCAAGCCACAACGTGCAGGCTTCTTTCCAAATGGCGAGTTGGGCCCCACAGCATCTTGCTTCCAGCTCTTTGGGAAGCTAAGAAACAACTCGCTCTGCACAATGCTCTTACAGCCTACCGGGAACATCTCTTCCAAAGGCCTGTGAAACGCAGTTTCTTTGCAGGCCTGATCTGGCTGAAGTCGGACTTCTGCTCTGGGTGTGCTACATTGTCCTAGAGCTGAAAGTCACAACGTGCAGGCTTCTTTCCAAAGGGCGAGTTGGGCCCCACAGCATCTTGCTTCTAGCTCTTTGGGAAGCTAAGAAACAACTCGCTCTGCACAGTGCTCTTACAGCCTACCGGGAACATATCTTACAAAGGCCTGTGAAATGCAGTTTCTTTGCAGGCCTGATCTGGCTGAAGTAGGACTTCTGCTCTGGGTGTGCTACTTTGCCCAGAGCTGAAAGGCACAACGTGCAGGCTTCTTTCCAAAGGGCGAGTTGGGCCCCACAGCATCTTGCTTCCAGCTCTTTGGGAAGCTAAGAAACAACTCGCTCTGCACAGTGCTCTTACAGCCTACTGGGAACATCTCTTCCAAAGGCCTGTGAAACGCAGTTTCTTTGCAGGCCTGATCTGGCTGAAGTAGGACTTCTGCTCTGGGTGTGCTACTTTGCCCTAGAGCTGAAAGGCACAACGTGCAGGCTTCTTTCCAAAGGGCGAGTTGGGCCCCACAGCATCTTGCTTCCAGCTCTTTGGGAAGCTAAGAAACAACTCGCTCTGCACAGTGCTCTTACAGCCTACCGGGAACATCTCTTCCAAAGGCCTGTGAAACGCAGGTTCTTTGCAGGCCTGATCTGGATGAAGTAGGACTTCTGCTCTGGGTGTGCTACTTTGCCCTAGAGCTGAAAGGCACAACGTGCAGGCTTCTTTCCAAAGGGCGAGTTGGGCCCCACAGCATCTTGCTTCCAGCTCTTTGGGAAGCTAAGAAACAACTCGCTCTGCACAGTGCTCTTACAGCCTACCGGGAACATCTCTTCCAAAGGCCTGTGAAACGCAGTTTCTTTGCAGGCCTGATCTGGCAGAAGTAGGACTTCTGCTCTGGGTGTGCTACATTGCCCTAGAGCTGAAAGGCACAACGTGCAGGCTTCTTTCCAAAGGGCGAGTTGGGCCCCACAGCATCTTGCTTCCAGCTCTTTGGGAAGCTAAGAAACAACTCGCTCTGCACAGTGCTCTTACAGCCTACCGGGAACATCTCTTCCAAAGGCCTGTGAAACGCAGTTTCTTTGCAGGCCTGATCTGGCTGAAGTAGGACTTCTGCTCTGGGTGTGCTACTTTGCCCACAGCTGAAAGGCACAACGTGCAGGCTTCTTTCCAAAGGGCGAGTTGGGCCCCACAGCATCTTGCTTCCAGCTCTTTGGGAAGCTAAGAAACAACTCGCTCTGCACAGTGCTCTTACAGCCTACCGGGAACATCTCTTCCAAAGGCCTGTGAAACGCAGTTTCTTTGCAGGCCTGATCTGGCTGAAGTAGGACTTCTGCTCTCGGTGTGCTACTTTGCCCTAGAGCTGAAAGGCACAACGTGCAGGCTTCTTTCCAAAGGGCGAGTTGGGCCTCTCAGCATCTTGCTTCCAGCTCTTTGGGAAGCTAAGAAACAACTCGCTCTGCACAGTGCTCTTACAGCCTACCGGGAACATCTCTTCCAAAGGCCTGTGAAACGCAGTTTCTTTGCAGGCCTGATCTGGCTGAAGTAGGACTTCTGCTCTCGGTGTGCTACTTTGCCCTAGAGCTGAAAGGCACAACGTGCAGGCTTCTTTCCAAAGGGCGAGTTGGGCCCCACAGCATCTTGCTTCCAGCTCTTTGGGAAGCTAAGAAACAACTCGCTCTGCACAGTGCTCTTACAGCCTACCGGGAACATCTCTTCCAAAGTCCTGTGAAACGCAGTTTCTTTGCAGGCCTGATCTGGCTGAAGCAGGACTTCTGCTCTGGGTGTGCTACATTGCCCTAGAGCTGAAAGGCACAACGTGCAGGCTTCTTTCCAAAGGGCGAGTTGGGCCCCACAGCATCTTGCTTCCAGCTCTTTGGGGAGCTAAGAAACAACTCGCTCTGCACAGTGCTCTTACAGCCTACCGGGAACATCTCTTCCAAAGGCCTGTGAAACGCAGTTTCTTTGCAGGCCTGATCTGGCTGAAGTAGGACTTCTGCTCTGGGTGTGCTACATTGCCCTAGAGCTGAAAGGCACAACGTGCAGGCTTCTTTCCAAAGGGCGAGTTGGGCCCCAAAGCATCCTGCTTCCAGCTCTTTGGGAAGCTAAGAAAGAACTCGCTCTGCACAGTGCTCTTACTGCCTACCGCTATCATCTCTTACAAAGGCCTGTGAAACGCAGTTTCTTTGCAGGCCTGATCTGGCTGAAGTAGAACTTCTGCTCTGGGTGTGCTACATTGCCCTAGAGCTGAAAGGCACATCGTTCAGTCTTTTTTCCAAAGGGCGAGTTGGGCCCCAAAGCATCTTGCTTCCAGCTCTTTGGGAAGATAAGAAACAACTCGCTCTGCATAGTGCTCTTACAGCCTACCTGGAACATCTCTCACAAAGGCCTGTGACATTCACTTTCTTTGCAGGCCTGATCTGGCTGAAGTAGAACTTCTGCTCTGCGTGTGCTACATTGCCCGAGAGCTGAAAGGCACAACGTGCAGTCGTCTTTCGAAAGGGCGAGTTTGGCCCCAAAGCATCTTGCTTCCAGCTCTTTGGGAAGCTTAGAAACAACTCGCTCTGCACAGTGCTCTTACAGCCAACCGGGAACATCTCTTCCAAAGGCCTGTGAAACGCAGTTTCTATGCAGGCCTGATCTGGCTGAAGTAGGACTTCTGCTCTGGGTGTGCTACATTGCCCTAGAGCTGAAAGGCACAACGTGCAGGCTTCTTTCCAAAGGGTGAGTTGGGCCCCACAGCATCTTGCTTCCAGCTCTTTGGGAAGCTAAGAAACAACTCGCTCTGCACAGTGCTCTTACAGCCTACCGGGAACATCTCTTCCAAAGGCCTGTGAAATGCAGTTTCTTTGCAGGCCTGATCTGGCTGAAGTAGGACTTCTGCTCTGGGTGTGCTACTTTGCCCTAGAGCTGAAATGCACAACGTGCAGGCTTCTTTCCAAAGGGGGAGTTGGTCCCCAGAGCATCTTGCTACTAGCTCTTTGGGAAGCTAAGAAACAACTCGCTCTGCACAGTGCTCTTACAGCCTACCGGGAACATCTCTTCCAAAGGCCTGTGAAACGCAGTTTCTTTGCAGGCCTGATCTGGCAGAAGTAGGACTTCTGCTCTGGGTGTGTTACATTGCCCTAGAGCTGAAAGGAACAACGTGCAGGCTTCTTTCCAAAGGGCGAGTTGTGCCCCACACCATCTTGCTTCCAGCTCTTTGGGAAGCTAAGAAACAACTCGCTCTTCACAGTGTTCTTACAGCCTACCAGGAACATCTCTTCCAAAGGCCTGTGAAACGCAGTTTCTTTGCAGGCCAGATCTGGGTGAAGTAGGACTTCTGCTCTGGGTGTGCTACTTTGCCCTAGAGCTGAAAGGCACATCGTGCAGGCTTCTTTCCAAAGGGCGAGTTGGGCCCCACAGCATCTTGCTTCCAGCTCTTTGGGAAGCTAAGAAACAAGTCGCTCTGCACAGTGCTCTTACAGCCTACCGGGAACATCTCTTCCAAAGGCCTGTGAAACGCAGTTTCTTTGCAGGCCTGATCTGGCTGAAGTAGGACTTCTGCTCTCAGTGTGCTACTTTGCCCTAGAGCCGAAAGGCACAACGTGCAGGCTTCTTTCCAAAGGCCGAGTTGGGCCCCACAGCATCTTGCTTCCAGCTCTTTGGGAAGCTAAGAAACAACTCGCTCTGCACAGTGCTCTTACAGCCTACCGGGAACATCTCTTTCAAAGGCCTGTGAAACGCAGTTTCTTTGCAGGCCTGATCTGGCTGAAGTAGGACTTCTGCCCTGGGTGTGCTACATTGCCGTAGTGCTGAAAGTCACAACGTGCAGGCTGCTTTCCAAAGGGCGAGTTGGGCCCCACAGCATCTTGCTTCCAGCTCTTTGGGAAGCTAAGAAACAACTCGCTCTGCACAGTGCTCTTACAGCCTACCGGGAACATCTCTTCCAAAGGCCTGTGAAATGCAGTTTCTTTGCAGGCCTGATCTGGCTGAAGTAGGACTTCTGCTCTGGGTGTGCTACTTTGCCCTAGAGCTGAAATGCACAACGTGCAGGCTTCTTTCCAAAGGGGGAGTTGGTCCCCTGAGCATCTTGCTTCTAGCTCTTTGGGAAGCTAAGATACAACTCGCTCTGCACAGTGCTCTTACAGCCTACCGGGAACATCTCTTCCAAAGGCCTGTGAAACGCAGTTTCTTTGCAGGCCTGATCTGGCAGAAGTAGGACTTCTGCTCTGGGTGTGTTACATTGCCCTAGAGCTGAAAGGCACAACGTGCAGGCTTCTTTCCAAAGGGCGAGTTGTGCCCCACACCATCTTGCTTCCAGCTCTTTGGGAAGCTAAGAAACAACTCGCTCTTCACAGTGTTCTTACAGCCTACCAGGAACATCTCTTCCAAAGGCCTGTGAAACGCAGTTTCTTTGCAGGCCAGATCTGGCTGAAGTAGGACTACTGCTCTGGGTGTGCTACATTGCCCTAGAGCTGAAAGGCACAACGTGCAGGCTTCTTTCCAAAGGGCGAGCTGGGCCCCACAGCATCTTGCTTCCAGCTCTTTGGGAAGCTAAGAAACAACTCGCTCTGCACAGTGCTCTTACAGCCTACCGGGAACATCTCTTCCAAAGGCCTGTGAAACGCAGTTTCTTTGCAGGCCTGATCTGGCTGAAGTAGGACTTCTGCTCTGGGTGTGCTACATTGCCCTAGAGCTGAAAGGCACAACGTGCAGGCTTCTTTCCAAAGGGCGAGTTGTGCCCCAAAGCATCCTGCTTCCAGCTCTTTGGGAAGCTATGAAAGAACTCGCTCTGCACAGTGCTCTTACAGCCTACCGCTATCATCTCTTACAAAGGCCTGTGAAACGCAGTTTCTTTGCAGGCCTGATCTGGCTGAAGTAGAACTTCTGCTCTGGGTGTGCTACATTGCCCTAGAGCTGAAAGGCACAAAGTGCAGGCTTCTTTCCAAAGGGCGAGTTGGGCCCCAAAGCATCTTGCTTCCAGCTCTTTGGGAAGATAAGAAACAACTCGCTCTGCATAGTGCTCTTACAGCCTACCTGGAACATCTCTTACAAAGGCCTGTGACATGCACTTTCTTTGCAGGCCTGATCTGGCTGAAGTAGAACTTCTGCTCTGCGTGTGCTACATTGCCCGAGAGCTGAAAGGCACAACGTGCAGTCGTCTTTCGAAAGGGCGAGTTTGGCCCCAAAGCATCTTGCTTCCAGCTCTTTGGGAAGCTTAGAAACAACTCGCTCTGCACAGTGCTCTTACAGCCAACCGGGAACATCTCTTCCAAAGGCCTGTGAAACGCAGTTTCTATGCAGGCCTGATCTGGCTGAAGTAGGACTTCTGCTCTGGGTGTGCTACATTGTCCTAGAGCTGAAAGGCACAATGTGCAGGCTTCTTTCCAAAGGGCGAGTTGGGCCCCACAGCATCTTGCTTCCAGCTCTTTGGGAAGCTAAGAAACAACTCGCTCTGCACAGTGCTCTTACAGCCTACCGGGAACATCTCTTCCAAAGGCCTGTGAAACGCAGTTTCTTTGCAGGCCTGATCTGGCTGAAGTAGGACTTCTGCTCTGGGTGTGCTACTTTGCCCAGAGCTGAAAGGCACAACGTGCAGGCTTCTTTCCAAAGGGCGAGTTGGGCCCCACAGCATCTTGCTTCCAGCTCTTTGGGAAGCTAAGAAACAACTCGCTCTGCACAGTGCTCTTACAGCCTACTGGGAACATCTCTTCCAAAGGCCTGTGAAACGCAGTTTCTTTGCAGGCCTGATCTGGCTGAAGTAGGACTTCTGCTCTCGGTGTGCTACTTTGCCCTAGAGCTGAAAGGCACAACGTGCAGGCTTCTTTCCAAAGGGCGAGTTGGGCCCCACAGCATCTTGCTTCCAGCTCTTTGGGAAGCTAAGAAACAACTCGCTCTGCACAGTGCTCTTACAGCCTAGTGGGAACATGTCTTCCAAAGGCCTGTGAAACGCAGTTTCTTTGTAGGCCTGATCTGGCTGAAGTAGGACTTCTGCTCTGGGTGTGCTACTTTGCCCTAGAGCTGAAAGGCACAACGTGCAGGCTTCTTTCCAAAGGGCGAGTTGGGCCCCACAGCATCTTGCTTCCAGCTCTTTGGGAAGCTAAGAAACAACTCGCTCTGCACAGTGCTCTTACAGCCTACCGGGAACATCTCTTCCAAAGGCCTGTGAAACGCAGTTTCTTTGCAGGCCTGATCTGGCTGAAGTAGGACTTCTGCTCTGGGTGTGCTACTTTGCCCAGAGCTGAAAGGCACAACGTGCAGGCTTCTTTCCAAAGGGCGAGTTGGGCCCCACAGCATCTTGCTTCCAGCTCTTTGGGAAGCTAAGAAACAACTCGCTCTGCACAGTGCTCTTACAGCCTACCGGGAACATCTCTTCCAAAGGCCTGTGAAACGCAGTTTCTTTGCAGGCCTGATCTGGCTGAAGTAGGACTTCTGCTCTCGGTGTGCTACTTTGCCCTAGAGCTGAAAGGCACAACGTGCAGGCTTCTTTCCAAAGGGCGAGTTGGGCCCCTCAGCATCTTGCTTCCATCTCTTTGGGAAGCTAAGAAACAACTCGCTCTGCACAGTGCTCTTACAGCCTACCGGGAACATCTCTTCCAAAGGCCTGTGAAACGCAGTTTCTTTGCAGGCCTGATCTGGCAGAAGTAGGACTTCTGCTCTGGGTGTGCTACATTGCCCTAGAGCTGAAAGGCACAACGTGCAGGCTTCTTTCCAAAGGGCGAGTTGGGCCCCACAGCATCTTGCTTCCAGCTCTTTGGGAAGCTAAGAAACAACTCGCTCTGCACAGTGCTCTTACAGCCTACCGGGAACATCTCTTCCAAAGGCCTGTGAAACGCAGTTTCTTTGCAGGCCTGATCTGGCTGAAGTAGAACTTCTGCTCTGGGTGTGCTACATTGCCCTAGAGCTGAAAGGCACAACGTTCAGTCTTCTTTCCAAAGGGCGAGTTGGGCCCCAAAGCATCTTGCTTCCAGCTCTTTGGGAAGATAAGAAACAACTCGCTCTGCATAGTGCTCTTACAGCCTACCTGGAACATCTCTTACAAAGGCCTGTGACATGCACTTTCTTTGCAGGCCTGATCTGGCTGAAGTAGAACTTCTGCTCTGCGTGTGCTACATTGCCCGAGAGCTGAAAGGCACAACGTGCAGTCGTCTTTCGAAAGGGCTAGTTTGGCCCCAAAGCATCTTGCTTCCAGCTCTTTGGGAAGCTAAGAAACAACTCGCTCTGCACAGTGCTCTTACAGCCTACCGGGAACATCTCTTCCCAAGGCCTGTGAAACGCAGTTTCTTTGCAGGCCTGATCTGGCTGAAGTAGGACTTCTGCTCTGGGTGTGCTACTTTGCCCTAGAGCTGAAAGGCACAACGTGCAGGCTTCTTTCCAAAGGGCGAGTTGGGCCCCACAGCATCTTGCTTCCAGCTCTTTGGGAAGCTAAGAAACAACTCGCTCTGCACAGTGCTCTTACAGTCTAGTGGGAACATCTCTTCCAAAGGCCTGTGAAACGCAGTTTCTTTGCAGGCCTGATCTGGCTGAAGTAGGACTTCTGCTCTGGGTGTGCTACATTGCCCTAGAGCTGAAAGGCACAACGTGCAGGCTTCTTTCCAAAGGGCGAGTTGGGCCCCACAGCATCTTGCTTCCAGCTCTTTGGGAAGCTAAGAAACAACTCGCTCTGCACAGTGCTCTTACAGCCTACCGGGAACATGTCTTCCAAAGGCCTGTGAAACGCAGTTTCTTTGCAGGCCTGATCTGGCTGAAGTAGGACTTCTGCTCTGGGTGTGCTACTTTGCCCTAGAGCTGAAAGGCACAACGTGCAGGCTTGTTTTCCAAAGGGAGAGTTGGGCCCCACAGCATCTTGCTTCCAGCTCTTTGGGAAGCTAAGAAACAAGTCGCTCTGCACAGTGCTCTTACAGCCTAGTGGGAACATGTCTTCCAAAGGCCTGTGAAACGCAGTTTCTTTGCAGGCCTGATCTTGCTGAAGTAGGACTTCTGCTCTGGGTGTGCTACTTTGCCCTAGAGCTGAAAGGCACAACGTGCAGGCTTCTTTCCAAAGGGCGAGTTGGGCCCCACAGCATCTTGCTTCCAGCTCTTTGGGAAGCTAAGAAACAACTCGCTCTGCACAGTGCTCTTACAGCCTACCGGGAACATCTCTTCCAAAGGCCTGTGAAACGCAGTTTCTTTGCAGGCCTGATCTGGCTGAAGTAGGACTTCTGCTCTGGGTGTGCTACTTTGCCCTAGAGCTGAAAGGCACAACGTGCAGGCTTCTTTCCAAAGGGCGAGTTGGGCCCCACAGCATCTTGCTTCCAGCTCTTTGGGAAGCTAAGAAACAACTCGCTCTGCACAGTGCTCTTACAGCCTAGTGGGAACATCTCTTCCAAAGGCCTGTGAAACGCAGTTTCTTTGCAGGCCTGATCTGGCTCAAGTAGGACTTCTGCTCTGGGTGTGCTACTTTGCCCTAGAGCTGAAAGGCGCAACGTGCAGGCTTCTTTCCAAAGGGCGAGTTGGGCCCCACAGCATCTTGCTTCCAGCTCTTTGGGAAGCTAAGAAACAACTCGCTCTGCACAGTGCTCTTACAGCCTACGGGGAACATCTCTTCCAAAGGCCTGTGAAACGCAGTTTCTTTGCAGGCCTGATCTGGCTGAAGTAGGACTTCTGCTCTGGGTGTGCTACTTTGCCCTAGAGCTGAAAGGCACAACGTGCAGGCTTCTTTCCAAAGGGCGAGTTGGGCCCCACAGCATCTTGCTTCCAGCTCTTTGGGAAGCTAAGAAACAACTCGCTCTGCACAGTGCTCTTACAGCTAACCGGGAACATCTCTTCCAAAGGCCTGTGAAACGCAGTTTCTTTGCAGGCCTGATCTGGCTGAAGTAGGACTTCTGCTCTGGGTGTGCTACTTTGCCCTAGAGCTGAAAGGCACAACGTGCAGGCTTCTTTCCAAAGGGCGAGTTGGGCCCCACAGCATCTTGCTTCCAGCTCTTTGGGAAGCTAAGAAACAACTCGATCTGCACAGTGCTCTTACAGCCTAGTGAGAACATCTCTTCCAAAGGCGTGTGAAACGCAGTTTCTTTGCAGGCCTGATCTGGCTGAAGTAGGACTTCTGCTCTGGGTGTGCTACTTTGCCCTAGAGCTGAAAGGCACAACGTGCAGGCTTCTTTCCAAAGGGCGAGTTGGGCCCCACAGCATCTTGCTTCCAGCTCTTTGGGAAGCTAAGAAACAACTCGCTCTGCACAGTGCTCTTACAGCCTACCGGGAACATCTCTTCCAAAGGCCTGTGAAACGCAGTTTCTTTGCAGGCCTGATCTGGCTGAAGTAGGACTTCTGCTCTGGGTGTGCTACTTTGCCCTAGAGCTGAAAGGCACAACGTGCAGGCTTCTTTCCAAAGGGCGAGTTGGGCCCCACAGCATCTTGCTTCCAGCTCTTTGGGAAGCTAAGAAACAACTCGCTCTGCACAGTGCTCTTACAGCCTACCGGGAACATCTCTTCCAAAGGCCTGTGAAACGCAGTTTCTTTGCAGGCCTGATCTGGCTGAAGTAGGACTTCTGCTCTGGGTGTGCTACTTTGCCCTAGAGCTGAAAGGCACAACGTGCAGGCTTCTTTCCAAAGGGCGAGTTGGGCCCCACAGCATCTTGCTTCCAGCTCTTTGGGAAGCTAAGAAACAACTCGCTCTGCACAGTGCTCTTACAGCCTAGTGGGAACATGTCTTCCAAAGGCCTGTGAAACGCAGTTTCTTTGCAGGCCTGATCTGGCTGAAGTAGGACTTCTGCTCTGGGTGTGCTACTTTGCCCTAGAGCTGAAAGGCACAACGTGCAGGCTTCTTTCCAAAGGGCGAGTTGGGCCCCACAGCATCTTGCTTCCAGCTCTTTGGGAAGCTAAGAAACAACTCGCTCTGCACAGTGCTCTTACAGTCTAGTGGGAACATCTCTTCCAAAGGCCTGTGAAACGCAGTTTCTTTGCAGGCCTGATCTGGCTGAAGTAGGACTTCTGCTCTCGGTGTGCTACATTGCCCTAGAGCTGAAAGGCACAACGTGCAGGCTTCTTTCCAAAGGGCGAGTTGGGCCCCACAGCATCTTGCTTCCAGCTCTTTGGGAAGCTAAGAAACAACTCGCTCTGCACAGTGCTCTTACAGCCTACCGGGAACATGTCTTCCAAAGGCCTGTGAAACGCAGTTTCTTTGCAGGCCTGATCTGGCTGAAGTAGGACTTCTGCTCTGGGTGTGCTACTTTGCCCTAGAGCTGAAAGGCACAACGTGCAGGCTTCTTTCCAAAGGGCGAGTTGGGCCCCACAGCATCTTGCTTCCAGCTCTTTGGGAAGCTAAGAAACAACTCGCTCTGCACAGTGCTCTTACAGCCTACCGGGAACATCTCTTCCAAAGGCCTGTGAAACGCAGTTTCTTTGCAGGCCTGATCTGGCTGAAGTAGGACTTCTGCTCTGGGTGTGCTACTTTGCCCTAGAGCTGAAAGGCACAACGTGCAGGCTTCTTTCCAAAGGGCGAGTTGGGCCCCACAGCATCTTGCTTCCAGCTCTTTGGGAAGCTAAGAATCAACTCGCTCTGCACAGTGCTCTTACAGTCTAGTGGGAACATCTCTTCCAAAGGCCTGTGAAACGCAGTTTCTTTGCAGGACTGATCTGGCTGAAGTAGGACTTCTGCTCTCGGTGTGCTACATTGCCCTAGAGCTGAAAGGCACAACGTGCAGGCTTCTTTCCAAAGGGCGAGATGGGCCCCACAGCATCTTGCTTCCAGCTCTTTGGGAAGCTAAGAAACAACTCGCTCTGCACAGTGCTCTTACAGCCTACCGGGAACATGTCTTCCAAAGGCCTGTGAAACGCAGTTTCTTTGCAGGCCTGATCTGGCTGAAGTAGGACTTCTGCTCTGGGTGTGCTACTTTGCCCTAGAGCTGAAAGGCACAACGTGCAGGCTTGTTTTCCAAAGGGAGAGTTGGGCCCCACAGCATCTTGCTTCCAGCTCTTTGGGAAGCTAAGAAACAAGTCGCTCTGCACATTGCTCTTACAGCCTAGTGGGAACATGTCTTCCAAAGGCCTGTGAAACGCAGTTTCTTTGCAGGCCTGATCTTGCTGAAGTAGGACTTCTGCTCTGGGTGTGCTACTTTGCCCTAGAGCTGAAAGGCACAACGTGCAGGCTTCTTTCCAAAGGGCGAGTTGGGCCCCACAGCATCTTGCTTCCAGCTCTTTGGGAAGCTAAGAAACAACTCGCTCTGCACAGTGCTCTTACAGCCTACGGGGAACATGTCTTCCAAAGGCCTGTGAAACGCAGTTTCTTTGCAGGCCTGATCTGGCTGAAGTAGGACTTCTGCTCTGGGTGTGCTACTTTGCCCTAGAGCTGAAAGGCACAACGTGCAGGCTTCTTTCCAAAGGGCGAGTTGGGCCCCACAGCATCTTGCTTCCAGCTCTTTGGGAAGCTAAGAAACAACTCGCTCTGCACAGTGCTCTTACAGCCTACCCGTTACATGTCTTCCAAAGGCCTGTGAAACGCAGTTTCTTTGCAGGCCTGATCTGGCTGAAGTAGGACTTCTGCTCTGGGTGTGCTACTTTGCCCTAGAGCTGAAAGGCACAACGTGCAGGCTTCTTTCCAAAGGGCGAGTTGGGCCCCACAGCATCTTGCTTCCAGCTCTTTGGGAAGCTAAGAAACAACTCGCTCTGCACAGTGCTCTTACAGCCTACGGGGAACATCTCTTCCAAAGGCCTGTGAAACGCAGTTTCTTTGCAGGCCTGATCTGGCTGAAGTAGGACTTCTGCTCTGGGTGTGCTACTTTGCCCTAGAGCTGAAAGGCACAACGTGCAGGCTTCTTTCCAAAGGGCGAGTTGGGCCCCACAGCATCTTGCTTCCAGCTCTTTGGGAAGCTAAGAAACAACTCGCTCTGCACAGTGCTCTTACAGCTAACCGGGAACATCTCTTCCAAAGGCCTGTGAAACGCAGTTTCTTTGCAGGCCTGATCTGGCTGAAGTAGGACTTCTGCTCTGGGTGTGCTACTTTGCCCTAGAGCTGAAAGGCACAACGTGCAGGCTTCTTTCCAAAGGGCGAGTTGGGCCCCACAGCATCTTGCTTCCAGCTCTTTGGGAAGCTAAGAAACAACTCGATCTGCACAGTGCTCTTACAGCCTAGTGGGAACATCTCTTCCAAAGGCGTGTGAAACGCAGTTTCTTTGCAGGCCTGATCTGGCTGAAGTAGGACTTCTGCTCTGGGTGTGCTACTTTGCCCTAGAGCTGAAAGGCACAACGTGCAGGCTTCTTTCCAAAGGGCGAGTTGGGCCCCACAGCATCTTGCTTCCAGCTCTTTGGGAAGCTAAGAAACAACTCGCTCTGCACAGTGCTCTTACAGCCTACAGGGAACATCTCTTCCAAAGGCCTGTGAAACGCAGTTTCTTTGCAGGCCTGATCTGGCTGAAGTAGGACTTCTGCTCTGGGTGTGCTACTTTGCCCTAGAGCTGAAAGGCACAACGTGCAGGCTTCTTTCCAAAGGGCGAGTTGGGCCCCACAGCATCTTGCTTCCAGCTCTTTGGGAAGCTAAGAAACAACTCGCTCTGCACAGTGCTCTTACAGCCTACCGGGAACATCTCTTCCAAAGGCCTGTGAAACGCAGTTTCTTTGCAGGCCTGATCTGGCTGAAGTAGGACTTCTGCTCTGGGTGTGCTACTTTGCCCTAGAGCTGAAAGGCACAACGTGCAGGCTTCTTTCCAAAGGGCGAGTTGGGCCCCACAGCATCTTGCTTCCAGCTCTTTGGGAAGCTAAGAAACAACTCGCTCGGCACAGTGCTCTTACAGCCTAGTGGGAACATGTCTTCCAAAGGCCTGTGAAACGCAGTTTCTTTGCAGGCCTGATCTGGCTGAAGTAGGACTTCTGCTCTGGGTGTGCTACTTTGCCCTAGAGCTGAAAGGCACAACGTGCAGGCTTCTTTCCAAAGGGCGAGTTGGGCCCCACAGCATCTTGCTTCCAGCTCTTTGGGAAGCTAAGAAACAACTCGCTCTGCACAGTGCTCTTACAGCCTAGTGGGAACATGTCTTCCAAAGGCCTGTGAAACGCAGTTTCTTTGCAGGCCTGATCTGGCTGAAGTAGGACTTCTGCTCTGGGTGTGCTACTTTGCCCTAGAGCTGAAAGGCACAACGTGCAGGCTTCTTTCCAAAGGGCGAGTTGGGCCCCACAGCATCTTGCTTCCAGCTCTTTGGGAAGCTAAGAAACAACTCGCTCTGCACAGTGCTCTTACAGTCTAGTGGGAACATCTCTTCCAAAGGCCTGTGAAACGCAGTTTCTTTGCAGGCCTGATCTGGCTGAAGTAGGACTTCTGCTCTCGGTGTGCTACATTGCCCTAGAGCTGAAAGGCACAACGTGCAGGCTTCTTTCCAAAGGGCGAGTTGGGCCCCACAGCATCTTGCTTCCAGCTCTTTGGGAAGCTAAGAAACAACTCGCTCTGCACAGTGCTCTTACAGCCTACCGGGAACATGTCTTCCAAAGGCCTGTGAAACGCAGTTTCTTTGCAGGCCTGATCTGGCTGAAGTAGGACTTCTGCTCTGGGTGTGCTACTTTGCCCTAGAGCTGAAAGGCACAACGTGCAGGCTTCTTTCCAAAGGGCGAGTTGGGCCCCACAGCATCTTGCTTCCAGCTCTTTGGGAAGCTAAGAAACCACTCGCTCTGCACAGTGCTCTTACAGCCTACCGGGAACATCTCTTCCAAAGGCCTGTGAAACGCAGTTTCTTTGCAGGCCTGATCTGGCTGAAGTAGGACTTCTGCTCTGGGTGTGCTACTTTGCCCTAGAGCTGAAAGGCACAACGTGCAGGCTTCTTTCCAAAGGGCGAGTTGGGCCCCACAGCATCTTGCTTCCAGCTCTTTGGGAAGCTAAGAAACAACTCGCTCTGCACAGTGCTCTTACAGCCTAGTGGGAACATGTCTTCCAAAGGCCTGTGAAACGCAGTTTCTTTGCAGGCCTGATCTGGCTGAAGTAGGACTTCTGCTCTGGGTGTGCTACTTTGCCCTAGAGCTGAAAGGCACAACGTGCAGGCTTCTTTCCAAAGGGCGAGTTGGGCCCCACAGCATCTTGCTTCCAGCTCTTTGGGAAGCTAAGAAACAACTCGCTCTGCACAGTGCTCTTACAGGCTAGTGGGAACATCTCTTCCAAAGGCCTGTGAAACGCAGTTTCTTTGCAGGCCTGATCTGGCTGAAGTAGGACTTCTGCTCTGGGTGTGCTACTTTGCCCTAGAGCTGAAAGGCACAACGTGCAGGCTTCTTTCCAAAGGGCGAGTTGGGCCCCACAGCATCTTGCTTCCAGCTCTTTGGGAAGCTAAGAAACAACTCGCTCTGCACAGTGCTCTTACAGCCTACGGAGAACATCTCTTCCAAAGGCCTGTGAAACGCAGTTTCTTTGCAGGCCTGATCTTGCTGAAGTAGGACTTCTGCTCTGGGTGTGCTACTTTGCCCTAGAGCTGAAAGGCACAACGTGCAGGCTTCTTTCCAAAGGGCGAGTTGGGCCCCACAGCATCTTGCTTCCAGCTCTTTGGGAAGCTAAGAAACAACTCGCTCTGCACAGTGCTCTTACAGCCTAGTGGGAACATCTCTTCCAAAGGCCTGTGAAACGCAGTTTCTTTGCAGGCCTGATCTGGCTGAAGTAGGACTTCTGCTCTGGGTGTGCTACTTTGCCCTAGAGCTGAAAGGCACAACGTGCAGGCTTCTTTCCAAATGGCGAGTTGGGCCCCACAGCATCTTGCTTCCAGCTCTTTGGGAAGCTAAGAAACAAGTCGCTCTGCACAGTGCTCTTACAGCCTACCGGGAACATCTCTTCCAAAGGCCTGTGAAACGCAGTTTCTTTGCAGGCCTGATCTGGCTGAAGTAGGACTTCTGCTCTCAGTGTGCTACTTTGCCCTAGAGCCGAAAGGCACAACGTGCAGGCTTCTTTCCAAAGGCCGAGATGGGCCCCACAGCATCTTGCTTCCAGCTCTTTGGGAAGCTAAGAAACAACTCGCTCTGCACAGTGCTCTTACAGCCTACCGGGAACATCTCTTCCAAAGGCCTGTGAAACGCAGTTTCTTTGCAGGCCTGATCTGGCTGAAGTAGGACTTCTGCCCTGGGTGTGCTACATTGCCCTAGTGCTGAAAGTCACAACGTGCAGGCTGCTTTCCAAAGGGCGAGTTGGGACCCACAGCATCTTGCTTCCAGCTCTTTGGGAAGCTAAGAAACAACTCGCTCTGCACAGTGCTCTTACAGCCTACCGGGAACATCTCTTCCAAAGGCCTGTGAAATGCAGTTTCTTTGCAGGCCTGATCTGGCTGAAGTAGGACTTCTGCTCTGGGTGTGCTACTTTGCCCTAGAGCTGAAATGCACAACGTGCAGGCTTCTTTCCAAAGGGGGAGTTGGTCCCCAGAGCATCTTGCTTCTAGCTCTTTGGGAAGCTAAGAAACAACTCGCTCTGCACAGTGCTCTTACAGCCTACCGGGAACATCTCTTCCAAAGGCCTGTGAAACGCAGTTTCTTTGCAGGCCTGATCTGGCAGAAGTAGGACTTCTGCTCTGGGTGTGTTACATTGCCCTAGAGCTGAAAGGCACAACGTGCAGGCTTCTTTCCAAAGGGCGAGTTGTGCCCCACACCATCTTGCTTCCAGCTCTTTGGGAAGCTAAGAAACAACTCGCTCTTCACAGTGTTCTTGCAGCCTACCAGGAACATCTCTTCCAAAGGCCTGTGAAACGCAGTTTCTTTGCAGGCCAGATCTGGCTGAAGTAGGACTACTGCTCTGGGTGTGCTACATTGCCCTAGAGCTGAAAGGCACAACGTGCAGGCTTCTTTCCAAAGGGCGAGTTGGGCCCCACAGAATCTTGCTTCCAGCCATGTGGGAAGGTAAGAAACGACTCGCTCTGCACAGTGCTCTGGCAGCCTACCGGGAACATCTCTTCCAAAGGCCTGTGAAACGCAGTTTCTTTGCAGGCCTGATCTGGCTGAAGTAGGACTTCTGCTCTGGGTGTGCTACATTGCCCTAGAGCTGAAAGGCACAACGTGCAGGCTTCTTTCCAAAGGGCGAGCTGGGCCCCACAGCATCTTGCTTCCAGCTCTTTGGGAAGCTAAGAAACAACTCGCTCTGCACAGTGCTCTTACAGCCTACCGGGAACATCTCTTCCAAAGGCCTGTGAAACGCAGTTTCTTTGCAGGCCTGATCTGGCTGAAGTAGGACTTCTGCTCTGGGTGTGCTACATTGCCCTAGAGCTGAAAGGCACAACGTGCAGGCTTCTTTCCAAAGGGCGAGTTGGGCCCCAAAGCATCCTGCTTCCAGCTCTTTGGGAAGCTAAGAAAGAACTCGCTCTGCACAGTGCTCTTACAGCCTACCGCTATCATCTCTTACAAAGGCCTGTGAAACGCAGTTTCTTTGCAGGCCTGATCTGGCTGAAGTAGAACTTCTGCTCTGGGTGTGCTACATTGCCCTAGAGCTGAAAGGCACAACGTTCAGTCTTCTTTCCAAAGGGCGAGTTGGGCCCCAAAGCATCTTGCTTCCAGCTCTTTGGGAAGATAAGAAACAACTCGCTCTGCATAGTGCTCTTACAGCCTACCTGGAACATCTCTTACAAAGGCCTGTGACATGCACTTTCTTTGCAGGCCTGATCTGGCTGAAGTAGAACTTCTGCTCTGCGTGTGCTACATTGCCCGAGAGCTGAAAGGCACAACGTGCAGTCGTCTTTCGAAAGGGCGAGTTTGGCCCCAAAGCATCTTGCTTCCAGCTCTATGGGAAGCTTAGAAACAACTTGCTCTGCACAGTGCTCTTACAGCCAACCGGGAACATCTCTTCCAAAGGCCTGTGAAACGCAGTTTCTATGCAGGCCTGATCTGGCTGAAGTAGGACTTCTGCTCTGGGTGTGCTACATTGCCCTAGAGCTGAAAGGCACAACGTGCAGGCTTCTTTCCAAAGGGCGAGTTGGGCCCCACAGCATCTTGCTTCCAGCTCTTTGGGAAGCTAAGAAACAACTCGCTCTGCACAGTGCTCTTACAGCCTACCGGGAACATCTCTTCCAAAGGCCTGTGAAACGCAGTTTCTTTGCAGGCCTGATCTGGCTGAAGTCGGACTTATGCTCTCGGTGTGCTACTTTGCCCTAGAGCTGAAAGGCACAACGTGCAGGCTTCTTTCCAAAGGGCGAGTTGGGCCCCACAGCATCTTGCTTCCAGCTCTTTGGGAAGCTAAGAAACAAGTCGCTCTGCACAGTGCTCTTACAGCCTACCGGGAACATCTCTTCCAAAGGCCTGTGAAACGCAGTTTCTTTGCAGGCCTGATCTGGCAGAAGTAGGACTTCTGCTCTGGGTGTGCTACAATGCCCTAGAGCTGAAAGGCACAACGTGCAGGCTTCTTTCCAAAGGGCGAGTTGGGCCCCACAGCACCTTGCTTCCAGCTCTTTGGGAAGCTAAGAAACAAGTCGCTCTGCACAGTGCTCTTACAGCCTACCGGGAACATCTCTTCCAAAGGCCTGTGAAACGCAGTTTCTTTGCAGGCCTGATCTGGCAGAAGTAGGACTTCTGCTCTGGGTGTGCTACATTGCCCTAGAGCTGAAAGGCACAACGTGCAGGCTTCTTTCCAAAGGGCGAGTTGGGCCCCAAAGCATCTTGCTTCCAGCTCTTTGGGAAGCTAAGAAACAACTCGCTCTGCACAGTGCTCTTACAGCCTACCGGGAACATCTCTTCCAAAGGCCTGTGAAACGCAGTTTCTTTGCAGGCCTGATCTGGCTGAAGTAGGACTTCTGCTCTGTGTGTGCTACTTTGCCCTAGAGCTGAAAGGCACAACGTGCAGGCTTCTTTCCAAAGGGCGAGTTGGGCCCCACAGCATCTTGCTTCCAGCTCTTTGGGAAGCTAAGAAACAACTCGCTCTGCACAGTGCTCTTACAGCCTACCGGGAACATCTCTTACAAAGGCCTGTGAAATGCAGTTTCTTTGCAGGCCTGATCTGGCTGAAGTAGGACTTCTGCTCTGGGTGTGCCACTTTGCCCAGAGCTGAAAGGCACAACGTGCAGGCTTCTTTCCAAAGGGCGAGTTGGGCCCCACAGCATCTTGCTTCCAGCTCTTTGGGAAGCTAAGAAACAACTCGCTCTGCACAGTGCTCTTACAGCCTACCGGGAACATCTCTTCCAAACGCCTGTGAAACGCAGGTTCTTTGCAGGCCTGATCTGGCTGAAGTAGGACTTCTGCTCTGGGTGTGCTACATTGCCCTAGAGCTGAAAGGCACAACGTGCAGGCTTCTTTCCAAAGGGCGAGTTGGGCCCCACAGCATCTTGCTTCCAGCTCTTTGGAAAGCTAAGAAACAACTCGCTCTGCACAGTGCTCTTACAGCCTACCGGGAACATCTCTTCCAAAGGCCTGTGAAACGCAGTTTCTTTGCAGGCCTGATCTGGCAGAAGTAGGACTTCTGCTCTGGGTGTGCTACATTGCCCTAGAGCTGAAAGGCACAACGTGCAGGCTTCTTTCCAAAGGGCGAGTTGGGCCCCACAGCATCTTGCTTCCAGCTCTTTGGGATGCTAAGAAACAACTCGCTCTGCACAGTGCTCTTACAGCCTACCGGGAACATCTCTTCCAAAGGCCTGTGAAACGCAGTTTCTTTGCAGGCCTGATCTGGCTGAAGTAGGACTTCTGCTCTGGGTGTGCTACTTTGCCCACAGCTGAAAGGCACAACGTGCAGGCTTCTTTCCAAAGGGCGAGTTGGGCCCCACAGCATCTTGCTTCCAGCTCTTTGGGAAGCTAAGAAACAACTCGCTCGGCACAGTGCTCTTACAGCCTACCGGGAACATCTCTTCCAAAGGCCTGTGAAACGCAGTTTCTTTGCAGGCCTGATCTGGCTGAAGTAGGACTTCTGCTCTCGGTGTGCTACTTTGCCCTAGAGCTGAAAGGCACAACGTGCAGGCTTCTTTCCAAAGGGCGAGTTGGGCCCCACAGCATCTTTCTTCCAGCTCTTTGGGAAGCTAAGAAACAACTCGCTCTGCACAGTGCTCTTACAGCCTACCGGGAACATCTCTTCCAAAGGCCTGTGAAACGCAGTTTCTTTGCAGGCCTGATCTGGCTGAAGTAGGACTTCTGCTCTCGGTGTGCTACTTTGCCCTAGAGCTGAAAGGCACAACGTGCAGGCTTCTTTCCAAAGGGCGAGTTGGGCCCCACAGCATCTTGCTTCCAGCTCTTTGGGAAGCTAAGAAACAACTCGCTCTGCACAGTGCTCTTACAGCCTACCGGGAACATCTCTTCCAAAGGCCTGTGAAACGCAGTTTCTTTGCAGGCCTGATCTGGCTGAAGTAGAACTTCTGCTCTGGGTGTGCTACATTGCCCTAGAGCTGAAAGGCACAACGTGCAGGCTTCTTTCCAAAGGGCGAGTTGGGCCCCACAGCATCTTGCTTCCAGCTCTTTGGGAAGCTAAGAAACAACTCGCTCTGCACAGTGCTCTTACAGCCTACCGGGAACATCTCTTCCAAAGTCCTGTGAAACGCAGTTTCTTTGCAGGCCTGATCTGGCTGAAGTAGGACTTCTGCTCTGGGTGTGCTACATTGCCCTAGAGCTGAAAGGCACAACGTGCAGGCTTCTTTCCAAAGGGCGAGTTGGGCCCCACAGCATCTTGCTTCCAGCTCTTTGGGAAGCTAAGAAACAACTCGCTCTGCACAGTGCTCTTACAGCCTACCGGCAACATCTCTTCCAAAGGCCTGTGAAACGCAGTTTCTTTGCAGGCCTGATCTGGCAGAAGTAGGACTTCTGCTCTGGGTGTGCTACATTGCCCTAGAGCTGAAAGGCACAACGTGCAGGCTTCTTTCCAAAGGGCGAGTTGGGCCCCAAAGCATCCTGCTTCCAGCTCTTTGGGAAGCTAAGAAAGAACTCGCTCTGCACAGTGCTCTTACAGCCTACCGCTATCATCTCTTACAAAGGCCTGCGAAACGCAGTTTCTTTGCAGGCCTGATCTGGCTGAAGTAGAACTTCTGCTCTGGGTGTGCTACATTGCCCTAGAGCTGAAAGGCACAACGTTCAGTCTTCTTTCCAAAGGGCGAGTTGGGCCCCAAAGCATCTTGCTTCCAGCTCTTTGGGAAGATAAGAAACAACTCGCTCTGCATAGTGCTCTTACAGCCTACCTGGAACATCTCTTACAAAGGCCTGTGACATGCACTTTCTTTGCAGGCCTGATCTGGCTGAAGTAGAACTTCTGCTCTGCGTGTGCTACATTGCCCGAGAGCTGAAAGGCACAACGTGCAGTCGTCTTTCGAAAGGGCGAGTTTGGCCCCAAAGCATCTTGCTTCCAGCTCTTTGGGAAGCTTAGAAACAACTCGCTCTGCACAGTGCTCTTACAGCCTACCGGGAACATCTCTTACAAAGGCCTGTGAAACGCAGTTTCTATGCAGGCCTGATCTGGCTGAAGTAGGACTTCTGCTCTGGGTGTGCTACATTGCCCTAGAGCTGAAAGGCACAACGTGCAGGCTTCTTTCCAAAGGGCGAGTTGGGCCCCACAGCATCTTGCTTCCAGCTCTTTGGGAAGCTAAGAAACAACTCGCTCTGCACAGTGCTCTTACAGCCTACCGGGAACATCTCTTCCAAAGGCCTGTGAAATGCAGTTTCTTTGCAGGCCTGATCTGGCTGAAGTAGGACTTCTGCTCTGGGTGTGCTACTTTGCCCTAGAGCTGAAATGCACAACGTGCAGGCTTCTTTCCAAAGGGGGAGTTGGTCCCCAGAGCATCTTGCTTCTAGCTCTTTGGGAAGCTAAGAAACAACTCGCTCTGCACAGTGCTCTTACAGCCTACCGGGAACATCTCTTGCAAAGGCCTGTGAAACGCAGTTTCTTTGCAGGCCTGATCTGGCAGAAGTAGGACTTCTGCTCTGGGTGTGTTACATTGCCCTAGAGCTGAAAGGCACAACGTGCAGGCTTCTTTCCAAAGGGCGAGTTGTGCCCCACACCATCTTGCTTCCAGCTCTTTGGGAAGCTAAGAAACAACTCGCTCTTCACAGTGTTCTTACAACCTACCAGGAACATCTCTTCCAAAGGCCTGTGAAACGCAGTTTCTTTGCAGGCCAGATCTGGGTGAAGTAGGACTTCTGCTCTGGGTGTGCTACTTTGCCCTAGAGCTGAAAGGCACATCGTGCAGGCTTCTTTCCAAAGGGCGAGTTGGGCCCCACAGCATCTTGCTTCCAGCTCTTTGGGAAGCTAAGAAACAAGTCGCTCTGCACAGTGCTCTTACAGCCTACCGGGAACATCTCTTCCAAAGGCCTGTGAAACGCAGTTTCTTTGCAGGCCTGATCTGGCTGAAGTAGGACTTCTGCTCTCAGTGTGCTACTTTGCCCTAGAGCCGAAAGGCACAACGTGCAGGCTTCTTTCCAAAGGGCGAGTTGGGCCCCACAGCATCTTGCTTCCAGCTCTTTGGGAAGCTAAGAAACAACTCGCTCTGCACAGTGCTCTTACAGCCTACCGGGAACATCTCTTTCAAAGGCCTGTGAAACGCAGTTTCTTTGCAGGCCTGATCTGGCTGAAGTAGGACTTCTGCCCTGGGTGTGCTACATTGCCCTAGTGCTGAAAGTCACAACGTGCAGGCTGCTTTCCAAAGGGCGAGTTGGGCCCCACAGCATCTTGCTTCCAGCTCTTTGGGAAGCTAAGAAACAACTCGCTCTGCACAGTGCTCTTACAGCCTACCGGGAACATCTCTTCCAAAGGCCTGTGAAATGCAGTTTCTTTGCAGGCCTGATCTGGCTGAAGTAGGACTTCTGCTCTGGGTGTGCTACTTTGCCCTAGAGCTGAAATGCACAACGTGCAGGCTTCTTTCCAAAGGGGGAGTTGGTCCCTAGAGCATCTTGCTTCTAGCTCTTTGGGAAGCTAAGAAACAACTCGCTCTGCACAGTGCTCTTACAGCCTACCGGGAACATCTCTTCCAAAGGCCTGTGAAACGCAGTTTCTTTGCAGGCCAGATCTGGCTGAAGTAGGACTACTGCTCTGGGTGTGCTACATTGCCCTAGAGCTGAAAGGCACAACGTGCAGGCTTCTTTCCAAAGGGCGAGTTGGGCCCCACAGAATCTTGCTTCCAGCCATTTGGGAAGGTAAGAAACAACTCGCTCTGCACAGTGCTCTTGCAGCCTACCGGGAACATCTCTTACAAAGGCCTGTGACATGCACTTTCTTTGCAGGCCTGATCTGGCTGAAGTAGAACTTCTGCTCTGCGTGTGCTACATTGCCCGAGAGCTGAAAGGCACAACGTGCAGTCGTCTTTCGAAAGGGCGAGTTTGGCCCCAAAGCATCTTGCTTCCAGCTCTTTGGGAAGCTTAGAAACAACTCGCTCTGCACAGTGCTCTTACAGCCAACCGGGAACATCTCTTCCAAAGGCCTGTGAAACGCAGTTTCTATGCAGGCCTGATCTGGCTGAAGTAGGACTTCTGCTCTGGGTGTGCTACATTGCCCTAGAGCTGAAAGGCACAACGTGCAGGCTTCTTTCCAAAGGGCGAGTTGGGCCCCACAGCATCTTGCTTCCAGCTCTTTGGGAAGCTAAGAAACAACTCGCTCTGCACAGTGCTCTTACAGCCTACCGGGAACATCTCTTCCAAAGGCCTGTGAAATGCAGTTTCTTTGCAGGCCTGATCTGGCTGAAGTAGGACTTCTGCTCTGGGTGTGCTACTTTGCCCTAGAGCTGAAAGGCACAACGTGCAGGCTTCTTTCCAAAGG
Organism: Equus caballus; assembly: GCF_041296265.1. NCBI lineage: Eukaryota > Metazoa > Chordata > Mammalia > Perissodactyla > Equidae > Equus > Equus caballus. The sequence goes on from NC_091715.1 coordinate 55,013,360, forward strand.
GGGAGTTGGTCCCCAGAGCATCTTGCTTCTAGCTCTTTGGGAAGCTAAGAAACAACTCGCTCTGCACAGTGCTCTTACAGCCTACCGGGAACATCTCTTCCAAAGGCCTGTGAAACGCAGTTTCTTTGCAGGCCTGATCTGGCAGAAGTAGGACTTCTGCTTTGGGTGTGTTACATTGCCCTAGAGCTGAAAGGCACAACGTGCAGGCTTCTTTCCAAAGGGCGAGTTGTGCCCCACACCATCTTGCTTCCAGCTCTTTGGGAAGCTAAGAAACAACTCGCTCTTCACAGTGTTCTTACAGCCTACCAGGAACATCTCTTCCAAAGGCCTGTGAAACGCAGTTTCTTTGCAGGCCTGATCTGGCTGAAGTAGGACTTCTGCTCTCAGTGTGCTACTTTGCCCTAGAGCCGAAAGGCACAACGTGCAGGCTTCTTTGCAAAGGGCGAGTTGGGCCCCACAGCATCTTGCTTCCAGCTCTTTGGGAAGCTAAGAAACAACTCGCTCTGCACAGTGCTCTTACAGCCTACCGGGAACATCTCTTTGAAAGGCCTGTGAAACGCAGTTTCCTTGCAGGCCTGATCTGGCTGAAGTAGGACTTCTGCCCTGGGTGTGCTACATTGCCCTAGAGCTGAAAGTCACAACGTGCAGGCTGCTTTCCAAAGGGCGAGTTGGGCCCCACAGCATCTTGCTTCCAGCTCTTTGGGAAGCTAAGAAACAACTCGCTCTGCACAGTGCTCTTACAGCCTACCGGGAACATCTCTTCCAAAGGCCTGTGAAACGCAGTTTCTTTGCAGGCCTGATCTGGCTGAGGTAGGACTTCTGCTCTGGGTGTGCTACATTGCCCTAGAGCTGAAAGGCACAACGTGCAGGCTTCTTTCCAAAGGGCGAGTTGGGCCCCACAGCATCTTGCTTCCAGCTCTTTGGGAAGCTAAGAAACAACTCGCTCTGCACAGTGCTCTTACAGCCTACCGGGAACATCTCTTCCAAAGGCCTGTGAAACGCAGTTTCCTTGCAGGCCTGATCTGGCTGAAGTAGGACTTCTGCTCTGGGTGTGCTACATTGCCCTAGAGCTGAAAGGCACAACGTGCAGGCTTCTTTCCAAAGGGCGAGTTGGGCCCCACAGCATCTTGCTTCCAGCTCTTTGAGAAGCTAAGAAACAACTCGCTCTGCACAGTGCTCTTACAGCCTACCGGGAACACCTCTTCCAAAGGCCTGTGAAACGCAATTTCTTTGCAGGCCTGATCTGGCTGAAGTAGGACTTCTGCTCTCAGTGTGCTACTTTGCCCTAGAGCTGAAAGGCACAATGTGCAGGCTTCTTTCCAAAGGGCGAGTTGGGCCCCACAGCATCTTCCTTCCAGCTCTTTGGGAAGCTAAGAAACAACTCGCTCTGCACAGTGCTCTTACAGCCTACCGGGAACATCTCTTCCAAAGGCCTGTGAAACGCAGTTTCTTTGCAGGCCTGATCTGGCTGAAGTAGGACTTCTGCTCTGGGTGTGCTACTTTGCCCAGAGCTGAAAGGCACATGGTGCAGGCTTCTTTCCAAAGGGCGAGTTGGGCCCCACAGCATCTTGCTTCCAGCTCTTTGGGAAGCTAAGAAACAACTCGCTCTGCACAGTGCTCTTACAGCCTACCGGGAACATCTCTTCCAAAGGCCTGTGAAACGCAGGTTCTTTGCAGGCCTGATCTGGCTGAAGTAGGACTTCTGCTCTGGGTGTGCTACATTGCCCTAGAGCTGAAAGCCACAAAGTGCAGGCTTCTTTCCAAAGGGTGAGTTGGGCCCCACAGCATCTTGCTTCCAGCTCTTTGGGAAGCTAAGAAACAACTCGCTCTGCACAGTGCTCTTGCAGCCTACCGGGAACATCTCTTCCAAAGGCCTGTGAAACGCAGTTTCTTTGCAGGCCTGATCTGGCTGAAGTCGGACTTCTGCTCTGGGTGTGCTACATTGCCCTAGAGCTGAAAGTCACAACGTGCAGGCTTCTTTCCAAAGGGCGAGTTGGGCCCCACAGCATCTTGCTTCCAGCTCTTTGGGAAGCTAAGAAACAACTCGCTCTGCACAGTGCTCTTACAGCCTACCGGGAACATCTCTTCCAAAGGCCTGTGAAATGCAGTTTCTTTGCAGGCCTGATCTGGCTGAAGTAGGACTTCTGCTCTGGGTGTGCTACTTTGCCCAGAGCTGAAAGGCACAACGTGCAGGCTTCTTTCCAAAGGGCGAGTTGGGCCCCACAGCATCTTGCTTCCAGCTCTTTGGGAAGCTAAGAAACAACTCGCTCTGCACAGTGCTCTTACAGCCTACCGGGAACATCGCTTCCAAAGGCCTGTGAAACGCAGTTTCTTTGCAGGCCAGATCTGGCTGAAGTAGGACTTCTGCTCTCGGTGTGCTACTTTGCCCTAGAGCTGAAAGGCACAACGTGCAGGCTTCTTTCCAAAGGGCGAGTTGGGCCCCACAGCATCTTGCTTCCAGCTCTTTGGGAAGCTAAGAAACAACTCGCTCTGCACAGTGCTCTTACAGCCTACCGGGAACATCTCTTCCAAAGGCCTGTGAAACGCAGGTTCTTTGCAGGCCTGATCTGGCTGAAGTAGGACTTCTGCTCTGGGTGTGCTACATTGCCCTAGAGCTGAAAGGCACAACGTGCAGGCTTCTTTCCAAAGGGCGAGTTGGGCCCCACAGCATCTTGCTTCCAGCTCTTTGGGAAGCTAAGAAACAACTCGCTCTGCACAGTGCTCTTACAGCCTACCGGGAACATCTCTTCCAAAGTCCTGTGAAACGCAGTTTCTTTGCAGGCCTGATCTGGCTGAAGTAGGACTTCTGCTCTGGGTGTGCTACATTGCCCTAGAGCTGAAAGGCACAACGTGCAGGCTTCTTTCCAAAGGGCGAGTTGGGCCCCACAGCATCTTGCTTCCAGCTCTTTGGGAAGCTAAGAAACAACTCGCTCTGCACAGTGCTCTTACAGCCTACCGGGAACATCTCTTCCAAAGGCCTGTGAAACGCAGTTTCTTTGCAGGCCTGATCTGGCAGAAGTAGGACTTCTGCTCTGGGTGTGCTACATTGCCCTAGAGCTGAAAGGCACAACGTGCAGGCTTCTTTCCAAAGGGCGAGTTGGGCCCCAAAGCATCCTGCTTCCAGCTCTTTGGGAAGCTAAGAAAGAACTCGCTCTGCACAGTGCTCTTACAGCCTACCGCTATCATCTCTTCCAAAGGCCTGTGAAACGCAGTTTCTTTGCAGGCCTGATCTGGCTGAAGTAGAACTTCTGCTCTGGGTGTGCTACATTGCCCTAGAGCTGAAAGGCACAACGTTCAGTCTTCTTTAAAAAGGGCGAGTTGGGCCCCAAAGCATCTTGCTTCCAGCTCTTTGGGAAGATAAGAAACAACTCGCTCTGCATAGTGCTCTTACAGCCTACCTGGAACATCTCTTACAAAGGCCTGTGACATGCACTTTCTTTGCAGGCCTGATCTGGCTGAAGTAGAACTTCTGCTCTGCGTGTGCTACATTGCCCGAGAGCTGAAAGGCACAACGTGCAGTCGTCTTTCGAAAGGGCGAGTTTGGCCCCAAAGCATCTTGCTTCCAGCTCTTTGGGAAGCTTAGAAACAACTCGCTCTGCACAGTGCTCTTACAGCCTACCGGGACCATCTCTTACAAAGGCCTGTGAAACGCAGTTTCTATGCAGGCCTGATCTGGCTGAAGTAGGACTTCTGCTCTGGGTGTGCTACATTGCCCTAGAGCTGAAAGGCACAACGTGCAGGCTTCTTTCCAAAGGGCGAGTTGGGCCCCACAGCATCTTGCTTCCAGCTCTTTGGGAAGCTAAGAAACAACTCGCTCTGCACAGTGCTCTTACAGCCTACCGGGAACATCTCTTCCAAAGGCCTGTGAAATGCAGTTTCTTTGCAGGCCTGATCTGGCTGAAGTAGGACTTCTGCTCTGGGTGTGCTACTTTGCCCTAGAGCTGAAATGCACAACGTGCAGGCTTCTTTCCAAAGGGGGAGTTGGTCCCCAGAGCATCTTGCTTCTAGCTCTTTGGGAAGCTAAGAAACAACTCGCTCTGCACAGTGCTCTTACAGCCTACCGGGAACATCTCTTCCAAAGGCCTGTGAAACGCAGTTTCTTTGCAGGCCTGACCTGGCAGAAGTAGGACTTCTGCTCTGGGTGTGTTACATTGCCCTAGAGCTGAAAGGCACAACGTGCAGGCTTCTTTCCAAAGGGCGAGTTGTGCCCCACACCATCTTGCTTCCAGCTCTTTGGGAAGCTAAGAAACAACTCGCTCTTCACAGTGTTCTTACAGCCTACCAGGAACATCTCTTCCAAAGGCCTGTGAAACGCAGTTTCTTTGCAGGCCAGATCTGGGTGAAGTAGGACTTCTGCTCTGGGTGTGCTACTTTGCCCTAGAGCTGAAAGGCACATCGTGCAGGCTTCTTTCCAAAGGGCGAGTTGGGCCCCACAGCATCTTGCTTCCAGCTCTTTGGGAAGCTAAGAAACAAGTCGCTCTGCACAGTGCTCTTACAGCCTACCGGGAACATCTCTTCCAAAGGCCTGTGAAACGCAGTTTCTTTGCAGGCCTGATCTGGCTGAAGTAGGACTTCTGCTCTCAGTGTGCTACTTTGCCCTAGAGCCGAAAGGCACAACGTGCAGGCTTCTTTCCAAAGGGCGAGTTGGGCCCCACAGCATCTTGCTTCCAGCTCTTTGGGAAGCTAAGAAACAACTCGCTCTGCACAGTGCTCTTACAGCCTACCGGGAACATCTCTTTCAAAGGCCTGTGAAACGCAGTTTCTTTGCAGGCCTGATCTGGCTGAAGTAGGACTTCTGCCCTGGGTGTGCTACATTGCCCTAGTGCTGAAAGTCACAACGTGCAGGCTGCTTTCCAAAGGGCGAGTTGGGCCCCACAGCATCTTGCTTCCAGCTCTTTGGGAAGCTAAGAAACAACTCGCTCTGCACAGTGCTCTTACAGCCTACCGGGAACATCTCTTCCAAAGGCCTGTGAAATGCAGTTTCTTTGCAGGCCTGATCTGGCTGAAGTAGGACTTCTGCTCTGGGTGTGCTACATTGCCCTAGAGCTGAAATGCACAACGTGCAGGCTTCTTTCCAAAGGGGGAGTTGGTCCCCAGAGCATCTTGCTTCTAGCTCTTTGGGAAGCTAAGAAACAACTCGCTCTGCACAGTGCTCTTACAGCCTACCGGGAACATCTCTTCCAAAGGCCTGTGAAACGCAGTTTCTTTGCAGGCCAGATCTGGCTGAAGTAGGACTACTGCTCTGGCTGTGCTACATTGCCCTAGAGCTGAAAGGCACAACGTGCAGGCTTCTTTCCAAAGGGCGAGTTGGGCCCCACAGAATCTTGCTTCCAGCCATTTGGGAAGGTAAGAAACAACTCGCTCTGCACAGTGCTCTTGCAGCCTACCGGGAACATCTCTTACAAAGGCCTGTGACATGCACTTTCTTTGCAGGCTTGATCTGGCTGAAGTAGAACTTCTGCTCTGCGTGTGCTACATTGCCCGAGAGCTGAAAGGCACAACGTGCAGTCGTCTTTCGAAAGGGCGAGTTTGGCCCCAAAGCATCTTGCTTCCAGCTCTTTGGGAAGCTTAGAAACAACTCGCTCTGCACAGTGCTCTTACAGCCAACCGGGAACATCTCTTCCAAAGGCCTGTGAAACGCAGTTTCTATGCAGGCCTGATCTGGCTGAAGTAGGACTTCTGCTCTGGGTGTGCTACATTGCCCTAGAGCTGAAAGGCACAACGTGCAGGCTTCTTTCCAAAGGGCGAGTTGGGCCCCACAGCATCTTGCTTCCAGCTCTTTGGGAAGCTAAGAAACAACTCGCTCTGCACAGTGCTCTTACAGCCTACCGGGAACATCTCTTCCAAAGGCCTGTGAAATGCAGTTTCTTTGCAGGCCTGATCTGGCTGAAGTAGGACTTCTGCTCTGGGTGTGCTACTTTGCCCTAGAGCTGAAAGGCACAACGTGCAGGCTTCTTTCCAAAGGGGGAGTTGGTCCCCAGAGCATCTTGCTTCTAGCTCTTTGGGAAGCTAAGAAACAACTCGCTCTGCACAGTGCTCTTACAGCCTACCGGGAACATCTCTTCCAAAGGCCTGTGAAACGCAGTTTCTTTGCAGGCCTGATCTGGCAGAAGTAGGACTTCTGCTTTGGGTGTGTTACATTGCCCTAGAGCTGAAAGGCACAACGTGCAGGCTTCTTTCCAAAGGGCGAGTTGTGCCCCACACCATCTTGCTTCCAGCTCTTTGGGAAGCTAAGAAACAACTCGCTCTTCACAGTGTTCTTACAGCCTACCAGGAACATCTCTTCCAAAGGCCTGTGAAACGCAGTTTCTTTGCAGGCCTGATCTGGCTGAAGTAGGACTTCTGCTCTCAGTGTGCTACTTTGCCCTAGAGCCGAAAGGCACAACGTGCAGGCTTCTTTGCAAAGGGCGAGTTGGGCCCCACAGCATCTTGCTTCCAGCTCTTTGGGAAGCTAAGAAACAACTCGCTCTGCACAGTGCTCTTACAGCCTACCGGGAACATCTCTTTGAAAGGCCTGTGAAACGCAGTTTCTTTGCAGGCCTGTTCTGGCTGAAGTAGGACTTCTGCCCTGGGTGTGCTACATTGCCCTAGAGCTGAAAGTCACAACGTGCAGGCTGCTTTCCAAAGGGCGAGTTGGGCCCCACAGCATCTTGCTTCCAGCTCTTTGGGAAGCTAAGAAACAACTCGCTCTGCACAGTGCTCTTACAGCCTACCGGGAACATCTCTTCCAAAGGCCTGTGAAACGCAGTTTCTTTGCAGGCCTGATCTGGCTGAGGTAGGACTTCTGCTCTGGGTGTGCTACATTGCCCTAGAGCTGAAAGGCACAACGTGCAGGCTTCTTTCCAAAGGGCGAGTTGGGCCCCACAGCATCTTGCTTCCAGCTCTTTGGGAAGCTAAGAAACAACTCGCTCTGCACAGTGCTCTTACAGCCTACCGGGAACATCTCTTCCAAAGGCCTGTGAAACGCAGTTTCCTTGCAGGCCTGATCTGGCTGAAGTAGGACTTCTGCTCTGGGTGTGCTACATTGCCCTAGAGCTGAAAGGCACAACGTGCAGGCTTCTTTCCAAAGGGCGAGTTGGGCCCCACAGCATCTTGCTTCCAGCTCTTTGAGAAGCTAAGAAACAACTCGCTCTGCACAGTGCTCTTACAGCCTACCGGGAACACCTCTTCCAAAGGCCTGTGAAACGCAATTTCTTTGCAGGCCTGATCTGGCTGAAGTAGGACTACTGCTCTGGGTGTGCTACATTGCCCTAGAGCTGAAAGGCACAACGTGCAGGCTTCTTTCCAAAGGGCGAGTTGTGCCCCACACCATCTTGCTTCCAGCTCTTTGGGAAGCTAAGAAACAACTCGCTCTTCACAGTGTTCTTACAGCCTACCGGGAACATCTCTTCCAAAGGCCTGTGAAACGCAGTTTCTTTGCAGGCCTGATCTGGCTGAAGTAGGACTTCTGCTCTGGGTGTGCTACATTGCCCTAGAGCTGAAAGGCACAACGTGCAGGCTTCTTTCCAAAGGGTGATTTGGGTCCCAAAGCATCTTGCTTCCAGCTCGTTTGGAAGCTAAGAAACAACTCGCTCTGCACTCCTCTCTTACAGCCATCCGGCAACATCTCCTGCAAATGCCTTTGGAACGCAGTTTCTTTGCAGGCCTGATCTGGCAGAAGTAGAACTTCTGCTCTGGGTGTGCTACATTGCCCGAGAGCTGAAAGGCACAACGTGCAGTCTTCTTTCCAAAGGGCGAGTTGGGCCCCAAAGCATCTTGCTTCCACCTCTTTTTGAATCTAATAAACAACTCGCTCTGCACAGTGCTCTTACAGCCTACCGGGAACATCTCTTACAAAGGCCTGTGAAACGCAGTTTCTTTGCAGGCCTGATCTGCCTGAAGTAGAACTTCTGCTCTGCGTGTGCTACATTGCCCGAGACCTGAAAGGCACAACGTGCAGGCTTCTTTCCAAAGGGCGAGTTGGGCCCCAAAGCATCCTGCTTCCAGCTCTTTGGGAAGCTAAGAAAGAACTCGCTCTGCACAGTGCTCTTACAGCCTACCGCTATCATCTCTTACAAAGGCCTGTGAAACGCAGTTTCTTTGCAGGCCTGATCTGGCTGAAGTAGAACTTCTGCTCTGGGTGGGCTACATTGCCCTAGAGCTGAAAGGCACAACCTTCAGTCTTCTTTCCAAAGGGCGAGTTGGGCCCCACAGCATCTTGCTTCCAGCTCTTTGGGAAGATAAGAAACAACTCGCTCTGCACAGTGCTCTTACAGCCTACCGGGAACATCTCTTCCAAAGTCCTGTGAAACGCAGTTTCTTTGCAGGCCTGATCTGGCTCAAGTAGGACTTCTGCTCTCGGTGTGCTACTTTGCCCTAGAGCTGAAAGGCACAACGTGCAGGCTTCTTTCCAAAGGGCGAGTTGGGCCCCACAGCATCTTGCTTCCAGCTCTTTGGGAAGCTAAGAAACAACTCGCTCTGCACAGTGCTCTTACAGCCTACCGGGAACATCTCTTCCAAAGGTCTGTGAAACGCAGGTTCTTTGCAGGCCTGATCTGGCTGAAGTAGGACTTCTGCTCTGGGTGTGCTACATTGCCCTAGAGCTGAAAGCCACAAAGTGCAGGCTTCTTTCCAAAGGGTGAGTTGGGCCCCACAGCATCTTGCTTCCAGCTCTTTGGGAAGCTAAGAAACAACTCGCTCTGCACAGTGCTCTTGCAGCCTACCGGGAACATCTCTTCCAAAGGCCTGTGAAACGCAGTTTCTTTGCAGGCCTGATCTGGCTGAAGTCGGACTTCTGCTCTGGGTGTGCTACATTGCCCTAGAGCTGAAAGTCACAACGTGCAGGCTTCTTTCCAAAGGGCGAGTTGGGCCCCACAGCATCTTGCTTCCAGCTCTTTGGGAAGCTAAGAAACAACTCGCTCTGCACAGTGCTCTTACAGCCTACCGGGAACATCTCTTCCAAAGGCCTGTGAAATGCAGTTTCTTTGCAGGCCTGATCTGGCTGAAGTAGGACTTCTGCTCTGGGTGTGCTACTTTGCCCAGAGCTGAAAGGCACAACGTGCAGGCTTCTTTCCAAAGGGCGAGTTGGGCCCCACAGCATCTTGCTTCCAGCTCTTCGGGAAGCTAAGAAACAACTCGCTCTGCACAGTGCTCTTACAGCCTACCGGGAACATCTCTTCCAAAGGCCTGTGAAACGCAGTTTCTTTGCAGGCCAGATGTGGCTGAAGTAGGACTTCTGCTCTCGGTGTGCTACTTTGCCCTAGAGCTGAAAGGCACAACGTGCAGGCTTCTTTCCAAAGGGCGAGTTGGGCCCCACAGCATCTTGCTTCCAGCTCTTTGGGAAGCTAAGAAACAACTCGCTCTGCACAGTGCTCTTACAGCCTACCGGGAACATCTCTTCCAAAGGCCTGTGAAACGCAGGTTCTTTGCAGGCCTGATCTGGCTGAAGTAGGACTTCTGCTCTGGGTGTGCTACATTGCCCTAGAGCTGAAAGGCACAACGTGCAGGCTTCTTTCCAAAGGGCGAGTTGGGCCCCACAGCATCTTGCTTCCAGCTCTTTGGGAAGCTAAGAAACAACTCGCTCTGCACAGTGCTCTTACAGCCTACCGGGAACATCTCTTCCAAAGGCCTGTGAAACGCAGTTTCTTTGCAGGCCTGATCTGGCTGAAGTAGGACTTCTGCTCTGGGTGTGCTACATTGCCCTAGAGCTGAAAGGCACAACGTGCAGGCTTCTTTCCAAATGGTGATTTGGGTCCCAAAGCATCTTGCTTCCAGCTCCTTTGGAAGCTAAGTAACAACTCGCTCTGCACTCCTCTCTTACAGCCATCCGGCAACATCTCCTGCAAATGCCTTTGGAACGCAGTTTCTTTGCAGGCCTGATCTGGCAGAAGTAGAACTTCTGCTCTGGGTGTGCTACATTGCCCGAGAGCTGAAAGGCACAACGTGCAGTCTTCTTTCCAAAGGGCGAGTTGGGCCCCAAAGCATCTTGCTTCCACCTCTTTTTGAATCTAATAAACAACTCGCTCTGCACAGTGCTCTTACAGCCTACCGGGAACATCTCTTACAAAGGCCTGTGAAACGCAGTTTCTTTGCAGGCCTGATCTGGCTGAAGTAGAACTTCTGCTCTGGGTGGGCTACATTGCCCTAGAGCTGAAAGGCACAACCTTCAGTCTTCTTTCCAAAGGGCGAGTTGGGCCCCACAGCATCTTGCTTCCAGCTCTTTGGGAAGATAAGAAACAACTCGCTCTGCACAGTGCTCTTACAGCCTACCGGGAACATCTCTTCCAAAGTCCTGTGAAACGCAGTTTCTTTGCAGGCCTGATCTGGCTCAAGTAGGACTTCTGCTCTCGGTGTGCTACTTTGCCCTAGAGCTGAAAGGCACAACGTGCAGGCTTCTTTCCAAAGGGCGAGTTGGGCCCCACAGCATCTTGCTTCCAGCTCTTTGGGAAGCTAAGAAACAACTCGCTCTGCACAGTGCTCTTACAGCCTACCGGGAACATCTCTTCCAAAGGTCTGTGAAACGCAGGTTCTTTGCAGGCCTGATCTGGCTGAAGTAGGACTTCTGCTCTGGGTGTGCTACATTGCCCTAGAGCTGAAAGCCACAAAGTGCAGGCTTCTTTCCAAAGGGTGAGTTGGGCCCCACAGCATCTTGCTTCCAGCTCTTTGGGAAGCTAAGAAACAACTCGCTCTGCACAGTGCTCTTGCAGCCTACCGGGAACATCTCTTCCAAAGGCCTGTGAAACGCAGTTTCTTTGCAGGCCTGATCTGGCTGAAGTCGGACTTCTGCTCTGGGTGTGCTACATTGCCCTAGAGCTGAAAGTCACAACGTGCAGGCTTCTTTCCAAAGGGCGAGTTGGGCCCCACAGCATCTTGCTTCCAGCTCTTTGGGAAGCTAAGAAACAACTCGCTCTGCACAGTGCTCTTACAGCCTACCGGGAACATCTCTTCCAAAGGCCTGTGAAATGCAGTTTCTTTGCAGGCCTGATCTGGCTGAAGTAGGACTTCTGCTCTGGGTGTGCTACTTTGCCCAGAGCTGAAAGGCACAACGTGCAGGCTTCTTTCCAAAGGGCGAGTTGGGCCCCACAGCATCTTGCTTCCAGCTCTTTGGGAAGCTAAGAAACAACTCGCTCTGCACAGTGCTCTTACAGCCTACCGGGAACATCTCTTCCAAAGGCCTGTGAAACGCAGTTTCTTTGCAGGCCAGATGTGGCTGAAGTAGGACTTCTGCTCTCGGTGTGCTACTTTGCCCTAGAGCTGAAAGGCACAACGTGCAGGCTTCTTTCCAAAGGGCGAGTTGGGCCCCACAGCATCTTGCTTCCAGCTCTTTGGGAAGCTAAGAAACAACTCGCTCTGCACAGTGCTCTTACAGCCTACCGGGAACATCTCTTCCAAAGGCCTGTGAAACGCAGGTTCTTTGCAGGCCTGATCTGGCTGAAGTAGGACTTCTGCTCTGGGTGTGCTACATTGCCCTAGAGCTGAAAGGCACAACGTGCAGGCTTCTTTCCAAAGGGCGAGTTGGGCCCCACAGCATCTTGCTTCCAGCTCTTTGGGAAGCTAAGAAACAACTCGCTCTGCACAGTGCTCTTACAGCCTACCGGGAACATCTCTTCCAAAGGCCTGTGAAACGCAGTTTCTTTGCAGGCCTGATCTGGCTGAAGTAGGACTTCTGCTCTGGGTGTGCTACATTGCCCTAGAGCTGAAAGGCACAACGTGCAGGCTTCTTTCCAAATGGTGATTTGGGTCCCAAAGCATCTTGCTTCCAGCTCCTTTGGAAGCTAAGTAACAACTCGCTCTGCACTCCTCTCTTACAGCCATCCGGCAACATCTCCTGCAAATGCCTTTGGAACGCAGTTTCTTTGCAGGCCTGATCTGGCAGAAGTAGAACTTCTGCTCTGGGTGTGCTACATTGCCCGAGAGCTGAAAGGCACAACGTGCAGTCTTCTTTCCAAAGGGCGAGTTGGGCCCCAAAGCATCTTGCTTCCACCTCTTTTTGAATCTAATAAACAACTCGCTCTGCACAGTGCTCTTACAGCCTACCGGGAACATCTCTTACAAAGGCCTGTGAAACGCAGTTTCTTTGCAGGCCTGATCTGCCTGAAGTAGAACTTCTGCTCTGCGTGTGCTACATTGCCCGAGACCTGAAAGGCACAACGTGCAGGCTTCTTTCCAAAGGGCGAGTTGGGCCCCAAAGCATCCTGCTTCCAGCTCTTTGGGAAGCTAAGAAAGAACTCGCTCTGCACAGTGCTCTTACAGCCTACCGCTATCATCTCTTACAAAGGCCTGTGTAACGCAGTGTCTTTGCAGGCCTGATCTGGCTGAAGTAGAACTTCTGCTCTGGGTGGGCTACATTGCCCTAGAGCTGAAAGGCACAACCTTCAGTCTTCTTTCCAAAGGGCGAGTTGGGCCCCACAGCATCTTGCTTCCAGCTCTTTGGGAAGATAAGAAACAACTCGCTCTGCACAGTGCTCTTACAGCCTACCGGGAACATCTCTTCCAAAGGCCTGTGAAACGCAGTTTCTTTGCAGGCCTGATCTGGCTGAAGTAGGACTTATGCTCTGGGTGTGCTACATTGCCCTAGAGCTGAAAGGCACAACGTGCAGGCTTCTTTCCAAAGGGCGAGTTGGGCCCCACAGCATCTTGCTTCCAGCTCTTTGGGAAGCTAAGAAACAACTCGCTCTGCACAGTGCTCTTACAGCCTACCGGGAACATCTCTTCCAAAGGCCTGTGAAACGCAGTTTCTTTGCAGGCCTGATCTGGCTGAAGTCGGACTTCTGCTCTGGGTGTGCTACATTGTCCTAGAGCTGAAAGGCACAACGTGCAGGCTTCTTTCCAAAGGGCGAGTTGGGCCCCACAGCATCTTGCTTCCAGCTCTTTGGGAAGCTAATAAACAACTCGCTCTGCACAGTGCTCTTACAGCCTACCGGGAACATCTCTTCCAAAGGCCTGTGAAACGCAGTTTCTTTGCAGGCCTGATCTGGCTGAAGTAGGACTTCTGCTCTGGGTGTGCTACTTTGCCCAGAGCTGAAAGGCACAACGTGCAGGCTTCTTTCCAAAGGGCGAGTTGGGCCCCACAGCATCTTGCTTCCAGCTCTTTGGGAAGCTAAGAAACAACTCGCTCTGCACAGTGCTCTTACAGCCTACCGGGAACATCTCTTCCAAAGGCCTGTGAAACGCAGTTTCTTTGCAGGCCTGATCTGGCTGAAGTAGGACTTCTGCTCTGGGTGTGCTACTTTGCCCTAGAGCTGAAAGGCACAACGTGCAGGCTTCTTTCCAAAGGGCGAGTTGGGCCCCACAGCATCTTGCTTCCAGCTCTTTGGGAAGCTAAGAAACAACTCGCTCTGCACAGTGCTCTTACAGCCTACCGGGAACATCTCTTCCAAAGGCCTGTGAAACGCAGTTTCTTTGCAGGCCTGATCTGGCTGAAGTAGGACTACTGCTCTCAGTGTGCTACTTTGCCCTAGAGCTGAAAGGCACAATGTGCAGGCTTCTTTCCAAAGGGCGAGTTGGGCCCCACAGCATCTTGCTTCCAGCTCTTTGGGAAGCTAAGAAACAACTCGCCCTGCACAGTGCTCTTACAGCCTAGTGGGACCATCTCTTCCAAAGGCCTGTAAAACGCAGTTTCTTTGCAGGCCTGATCTGGCTGAAGTAGGACTTCTGCTCTGGGTGTGCTACTTTGCCCAGAGCTGAAAGGCACAACGTGCAGGCTTCTTTCCAAAGGGCGAGTTGGGCCCCACAGCATCTTGCTTCCAGCTCTTTGGGAAGATAAGAAACAACTCGCTCTGCACAGTGCTCTTACAGCCTACCGGGAACATGTCTTCCAAAGGCCTGTGAAACGCAGTTTCTTTGCAGGCCTGATCTGGCTCAAGTAGGACTTCTGCTCTCGGTGTGCTACTTTGTCCTAGAGCTGAAAGGCACAACGTGCAGGCTTCTTTCCAAAGGGCGAGTTGGGCCCCACAGCATCTTGCTTCCAGCTCTTTGGGAAGCTAAGAAACAACTCGCTCTGCACAGTGCTCTTACAGCCTACCGGGAACATCTCTTCCAAAGGCCTGTGAAACGCAGGTTCTTTGCAGGCCTGATCTGGCTGAAGTAGGACTTCTGCTCTGGGTGTGCTACATTGCCCTAGAGCTGAAAGCCACAAAGTGCAGGCTTCTTTCCAAAGGGTGAGTTGGGCCCCACAGCATCTTGCTTCCAGCTCTTTGGGAAGCTAAGAAACAACTCGCTCTGCACAGTGCTCTTGCAGCCTACCGGGAACATCTCTTCCAAAGGCCTGTGAAACGCAGTTTCTTTGCAGGCCTGATCTGGCTGAAGTCGGACTTCTGCTCTGGGTGTGCTACATTGCCCTAGAGCTGAAAGTCACAACGTGCAGGCTTCTTTCCAAAGGGCGAGTTGGGCCCCACAGCATCTTGCTTCCAGCTCTTTGGGAAGCTAAGAAACAACTCGCTCTGCACAGTGCTCTTACAGCCTACCGGGAACATCTCTTCCAAAGGCCTGTGAAATGCAGTTTCTTTGCAGGCCTGATCTGGCTGAAGTAGGACTTCTGCTCTGGGTGTGCTACTTTGCCCAGAGCTGAAAGGCACAACGTGCAGGCTTCTTTCCAAAGGGCGAGTTGGGCCCCACAGCATCTTGCTTCCAGCTCTTTGGGAAGCTAAGAAACAACTCGCTCTGCACAGTGCTCTTACAGCCAACCGGGAACATATCTTCCAAAGGCCTGTGAAACGCAGTTTCTTTGCAGGCCAGATCTGGCTGAAGTAGGACTTCTGCTCTCGGTGTGCTACTTTGCCCTAGAGCTGAAAGGCACAACGTGCAGGCTTCTTTCCAAAGGGCGAGTTGGGCCCCAAAGCATCTTGCTTCCAGCTCTTTGGGAAGCTAAGAAACAACTCGCTCTGCACAGTGCTCTTACAGCCTACCGGAACATCTCTTCCAAAGGCCTGTGAAACGCAGGTTCTTTGCAGGCCTGATCTGGCTGAAGTAGGACTTCTGCTCTGGGTGTGCTACATTGCCCTAGAGCTGAAAGGCACAACGTGCAGGCTTCTTTCCAAAGGGCGAGTTGGGCCCCACAGCATCTTGCTTCCAGCTCTTTGGGAAGCTAAGAAACAACTCGCTCTGCACAGTGCTCTTACAGCCTACCGGGAACATCTCTTCCAAAGGCCTGTGAAACGCAGTTTCTTTGCAGGCCTGATCTGGCTGAAGTAGGACTTCTGCTCTGGGTGTGCTACATTGCCCTAGAGCTGAAAGGCACAACGTGCAGGCTTCTTTCCAAAGGGTGATTTGGGTCCCAAAGCATCTTGCTTCCAGCTCCTTTGGAAGCTAAGAAACAACTCGCTCTGCACTCCTCTCTTACAGCCATCCGGCAACATCTCCTGCAAATGCCTTTGGAACGCAGTTTCTTTGCAGGCCTGATCTATCAGAAGTAGAACTTCTGCTCTGGGTGTGCTACATTGCCCGAGAGCTGAAAGGCACAACGTGCAGTCTTCTTTCCAAAGGGCGAGTTGGGCCCCAAAGCATCTTGCTTCCACCTCTTTTTGAATCTAATAAACAACTCGCTCTGCACAGTGCTCTTACAGCCTACCGGGAACATCTCTTACAAAGGCCTGTGAAACGCAGTTTCTTTGCAGGCCTGATCTTCCTGAAGTAGAACTTCTGCTCTGCGTGTGCTACATTGCCCGAGACCTGAAAGGCACAACGTGCAGGCTTCTTTCCAAAGGGCGAGTTGGGCCCCAAAGCATCCTGCTTCCAGCTCTTTGGGAAGCTAAGAAAGAACTCGCTCTGCACAGTGCTCTTACAGCCTACCGCTATCATCTCTTACAAAGGCCTGTGAAACGCAGTTTCTTTGCAGGCCTGATCTGGCTGAAGTAGAACTTCTGCTCTGGGTGGGCTACATTGCCCTAGAGCTGAAAGGCACAACCTTCAGTCTTCTTTCCAAAGGGCGAGTTGTGCCCCACAGCATCTTGCTTCCAGCTCTTTGGGAAGATAAGAAACAACTCGCTCTGCACAGTGCTCTTACAGCCTACCGGGAACATCTCTTCCAAAGGCCTGTGAAACGCAGTTTCTTTGCAGGCCTGATCTGGCTCAAGTAGGACTTCTGCTCTGGGTGTGCTACTTTGCCCTAGAGCTGAAAGGCACAACGTGCAGGCTTCTTTCCAAAGGGCGAGTTGGGCCCCACAGCATCTTGCTTCCAGCTCTTTGGGAAGCTAAGAAACAACTCGCTCTGCACAGTGCTCTTACAGCCTACCGGGAACATCTCTTCCAAAGGCCTGTGAAACGCAGTTTCTTTGCAGGCCTGATCTGGCTGAAGTCGGACTTCTGCTCTGGGTGTGCTACATTGTCCTAGAGCTGAAAGGCACAACGTGCAGGCTTCTTTCCAAAGGGCGAGTTGGGCCCCACAGCATCTTGCTTCCAGCTCTTTGGGAAGCTAATAAACAACTCGCTCTGCACAGTGCTCTTACAGCCTACCGGGAACATCTCTTCCAAAGGCCTGTGAAACGCAGTTTCTTTGCAGGCCTGATATGGCTGAAGTAGGACTTCTGCTCTGGGTGTGCTACTTTGCCCAGAGCTGAAAGGCACAACGTGCAGGCTTCTTTCCAAAGGGCGAGTTGGGCCCCACAGCATCTTGCTTCCAGCTCTTTGGGAAGCTAAGAAACAACTCGCTCTGCACAGTGCTCTTACAGCCTACCGGGAACATCTCTTCCAAAGGCCTGTGAAACGCAGTTTCTTTGCAGGCCTGATCTGGCTGAAGTAGGACTTCTGCTCTGGGTGTGCTACTTTGCCCTAGAGCTGAAAGGCACAACGTGCAGGCTTCTTTCCAAAGGGCGAGTTGGGCCCCACAGCATCTTGCTTCCAGCTCTTTGGGAAGCTAAGAAACAACTCGCTCTGCACAGTGCTCTTACAGCCTACCGGGAACATCTCTTCCAAAGGCCTGTGAAACGCAGTTTCTTTGCAGGCCTGATCTGGCTGAAGTAGGACTTCTGCTCTCAGTGTGCTACTTTGCCCTAGAGCTGAAAGGCACAATGTGCAGGCTTCTTTCCAAAGGGCGAGTTGGGCCCCACAGCATCTTGCTTCCAGCTCTTTGGGAAGCTAAGAAACAACTCGCCCTGCACAGTGCTCTTACAGCCTAGCGGGACCTTCTCTTCCAAAGGCCTGTAAAACGCAGTTTCTTTGCAGGCCTGATCTGGCTGAAGTAGGACTTCTGCTCTGGGTGTGCTACTTTGCCCAGAGCTGAAAGGCACAACGTGCAGGCTTCTTTCCAAAGGGCGAGTTGGGCCCCACAGCATCTTGCTTCCAGCTCTTTGGGAAGCTAAGAAACAACTCGCTCTGCATAGTGCTCTTACAGCCTACCGGGAGCATCTCTTCCAAAGGCCTGTGAAACGCAGTTTCTTTGCAGGCCTGATCTGGCTGAAGTAGGACTTCTGCTCTGGGTGTGCTACATTGCCCTAGAGCTGAAAGGCACAACGTGCAGGCTTCTTTCCAAAGGCCGAGTTGGGCCCCACAGCATCTTGCTTCCAGCTCTTTGGGAAGCTAAGAAACAACTCGCTCTGCACAGTGCTCTTACAGCCTACCGGGAGCATCTCTTCCAAAGGCCTGTGAAACGCAGTTTCTTTGCAGGCCTGATCTGGCTGAAGTAGGACTTCTGCTCTGGGTGTGCCACATTGCCCTAGAGCTGAAAGGCACAACGTGCAGGCTTCTTTCCAAAGGGCGAGTTGGGCCCCACAGCATCTTGCTTCCCGCTCTTTGGGAAGCTAAGAAACAACTCGCTCTGCACAGTGCTCTTACAGGCTACCGGGAACATCTCTTCCAAAGGCCTGTGAAACGCAGTTTCTTTGCAGGCCTGATCTGGCTGAAGTAGAACTTCTGCTCTGGGTGTGCTACATTGCCCTAGAGCTGAAAGGCACAACGTGCAGGCTTCTTTCCAAAGGGTGATCTGGGTCCCAAAGCATCTTGCTTCCAGCTCCTTTGGAAGCTAAGAAACAACTCGCTCTGCACTCCTCTCTTACAGCCATCCGGCAACATCTCCTGCAAATGCCTTTGGAACGCAGTTTCTTTGCAGGCCTGATCTGGCAGAAGTAGAACTTCTGCTCTGGGTGTGCTACATTGCCCTAGAGCTGAAAGGCACAACGTGCAGGCTTCTTTCCAAAGGGCGAGTTGGGCCCCACACATCTTGCTTCAAGCTCTTTGGGAAGCTAAGAAACAACTCGCTCTTCACAGTGTTATTACAGCCTACCAGGAACATCTATTCCAAAGGCCTGTGAAACGCAGTTTCTTTGCAGGCCTGATCTGGCTGAAGTCGGACTTCTGCTCTGGGTGTGCTACTTTGCCCTAGAGCTGAAAGGCACAACGTGCAGGCTTCTTTCCAAAGGGCGAGTTGGTCCCCACAGCATCTTGCTTCCAGCTCATTGGGAAGCTAAGAAAAAAGTCGCTCTGCACAGTGCTCTTACAGCCTACCGGGAACATCTCTTCCAAAGGCCTGTGAAACGCAGTTTCTTTGCAGGCCTGATCTCGCTGAAGTAGGACTTCTGCTCTCAGTGTGCTACTTTGCCCTAGAGCCGAAAGGCACAACGTGCAGGCTTCTTTCCAAAGGGCGAGTTGGGCCCAACAGCATCTTGCTTCCAGCTCTTTCGGAAGCTAAGAAACAACTCGCTCTGCACAGTGCTCTTACAGCCTACCGTCAACATCTCATCCAAAGGCCTGTGAAACGCAGTTTCTTTGCAGGCCTGATCTGGCTGAAGTAGGACTACTGCTCTGGGTGTGCTACATTGCCCTAGAGCTGAAAGGCACAACGTGCAGGCTTCTTTCCAAAGGGCGAGATTGGCCCCACAGCATCTTGCTTCCAGCTCTTTGGGAAGCTAAGAAACAACTCGCTCTGCACAGTGCTCTTACAGCCTACCGGGAACATCTCTTCCAAAGGCCTGTGAAACGCAGTTTCTTTGCAGGTCTGATCTGGCTGAAGCAGGACTTCTGCTCTCGGTGTTCTACTTTGCCCTAGAGCTGAAAGGCACAACGTGCAGGCTTCTATCCAAAGGGCGAGTTGGTCCCCACAGCATCTTGCTTCCACCTCTTTGGGAAGCCAAAAACAACTCGCTCTGCACAGTGCTCTTACAGCCTACCTGGAACATCTCTTCCAAAGGCCTGTGAAACGCAGTTTCTTTGCAGGCCTGATCTGGCAGAGTAGGACTTCTGCTCTTAGTGTGCTACTTTGCCCTAGAGCCGAAAGGCACAACGTGCAGGCTTCTTTCCAAAGGGCGAGTTGGGCCCCACAGCATCTTGCTTCCAGCACTTTGGGAAGCTAAGAAACAACTCGCTCTGCACAGTGCTCTTACAGCCTACCGGGAACATCTCTTCCAAAGGCCTGTGAAACGCAGTTTCTTTGCAGGCCTGATCTGGCTGAAGTAGGACTTCTGCTCTGGGTGTGCTACATTGCCCTAGAGCTGAAAGGCACAACGTGCAGGCTTCTTTCCAAAGGGCGAGTTGGGCCCCACAGCATCTTGCTTCCAGCTCTTTGGGAAGCTAAGAAACAACTCGCTCTGCACAGTGCTCTTACAGCCTACCGGGAACATCTCTTCCAAAGGCCTGTGAAACGCAGTTTCTTTGCAGGCCTGATCTGGCTGAAGTAGGACTTCTGCTCTGGGTGTGCTACATTGCCCTAGAGCTGAAAGGCACAACGTGCAGGCTTCTTTCCAAAGGGCGAGTTGGGCCCCACAGCATCTTGCTTCCAGCTCTTTGGGAAGCTAAGAAACAACTCGCTCTGCACAGTGCTCTTACAGACTACCGGGAACATCTCTTCCAAAGTCCTGTTAAACGCAGTTTCTTTCCAGGCCTGATCTGGCTGAAGTAGGACTTCTGCTCTGGGTGTGCTACATTGCCCTAGAGCTGAAAGGCACAACGTGCAGGCTTCTTTCCAAAGGGCGAGTTGGGCCCCACAGCATCTTGCTTCCAGCTCTTTGGGAAGCTAAGAAACAACTCGCTCTGCACAGTGCTCTTACAGCCTAACGGGAACATCTCTTCCAAAGGCCTGCGAAACGCAGTTTTTTTGCAGGCCAGATCTGGCTGAAGTAGGACTTCTGCTCTGGGTGTGCTACATTGCCCTAGAGCTGAAAGGCACAACGTGCAGGCTTCTTTAGAAAGGGCGAGTTGGGCCCCACACATCTTGCTTCAAGCTCTTTGGGAAGCTAAGAAACAACTCGCTCTTCACAGTGTTCTCACAGCCTACCAGGAACATCTATTCCAAAGGCCTGTGAAACGCAGTTTCTTTGCAGGCCTGATCTGGCTGAAGTAGGACTTCTGCTCTGGGTGTGCTACTTTGCCCTAGAGCTGAAAGGCACATCGTGCAGGCTTCTTTCCAAAGGGCGAGTTGGGCCCCACAGCATCTTGCTTCCAGCTCATTGGGAAGCTAAGAAAAAAGTCGCTCTGCACAGTGCTCTTACAGCCTACCGGGAACATCTCTTCCAAAGGCCTGTGAAACGCAGTTTCTTTGCAGGCCTGATCTGGCTGAAGTAGGACTTCTGCTCTCAGTGTGCTACTTTGCCCTAGAGCCGAAAGGCACAACGTGCAGGCTTCTTTGCAAAGGGCGAGTTGGGCCCCACAGCATCTTGCTTCCAGCTCTTTCGGAAGCTAAGAAACAACTCGCTCTGCACAGTGCTCTTACAGCCTACCGGGAACATCTCTTCCAAAGGCCTGTGAAACGCAGTTTCTTTGCAGACCTGATCTGGCTGAAGTAGGACTTCTGCTCTCAGTGTGCTACTTTGCCCTAGAGCTGAAAGGCACAACGTGCAGGCTTCTTTCCAAAGGGCGAGTTGGGCCCCACAGCATCTTGCTTCCAGCTCTTTGGGAAGCTAAGAAACAACTCGCTCTGCACAGTGCTCTTACAGGCTACCGGGAACATCTCTTACAAAGGCCGGTGAAACGCAGTTTCTTTGCAGGCCTGATCTGGCTGAAGTAGGACTTCTGCTCTGGGTGTGCTACATTGCCCTAGAGCTGAAAGGCACAACGTGCAGGCTTCTTTCCAAAGGGTGATCTGGGTCCCAAAGCATCTTGCTTCCAGCTCCTTTGGAAGCTAAGAAACAACTCGCTCTGCACTCCTCTCTTACAGCCATCCGGCAACATCTCCTGCAAATGCCTTTGGAACGCAGTTTCTTTGCAGGCCTGATCTGGCAGAAGTAGAACTTCTGCTCTGGGTGTGCTACATTGCCCTAGAGCTGAAAGGCACAACGTGCAGGCTTCTTTCCAAAGGGCGAGTTGGGCCCCACAGCATCTTGCTTCCAGCTCTTTGGGAAGCTAAGAAACAACTCGCTCTGCACAGTGCTCTTACAGCCTACCGGGAACAACTCTTCTAAAGGCCTGTGAAACGCAGTTTCTTTGCAGGCCTGATCTGGCTGAAGTAGGACTTCTGCTCTGGGTGTGCTACATTGCCCTAGAGCTGAAAGGCACAACGTGCAGGCTTCTTTCCAAAGGGCGAGTTGGGCCCCACAGCATCTTGCTTCCAGCTCTTTGGGAAGCTAAGAAACAACTCGCTCTGCACAGTGCTCTTACAGCCTACCGGGAACATCTCTTCCAAAGGCCTGTGAAACGCAGGTTCTTTGCAGGCCTGATCTGGCTGAAGTAGGACTTCTGCTCTGGGTGTGCTACATTGCCCTAGAGCTGAAAGGCACAACGTGCAGGCTTCTTTCCAAAGGGCGAGTTGGGCCCCACAGCATCTTGCTTCCAGCTCTTTGGGAAGCTAAGAAACAACTCGCTCTGCACAGTGCTCTTACAGCCTACCGGGAACATCTCTTCCAAAGGCCTGTGAAACGCAGTTTCTTTGCAGGCCTGATCTGGCTGAAGTAGGACTTCTGCTCTGGGTGTGCTACATTGCCCTAGAGCTGAAAGGCACAACGTGCAGGCTTCTTTCCAAAGGGCGAGTTGGGCCCCACAGCATCTTGCTTCCAGCTCTTTGGGAAGCTAAGAAACAACTCGCTCTGCACAGTGCTCTTACAGCCTACCGGGAACATCTCTTCCAAAGGCCTGTGAAACGCAGTTTCTTTGCAGGCCTGATCTGGCTGAAGTAGGACTTCTGCTCTGGGTGTGCTACTTTGCCCTAGAGCTGAAAGGCACAACGTGCAGGCTTCTTTCCAAAGGGCGAGTTGGGCCCCACAGCATCTTGCTTCCAGCTCTTTGGGAAGCTAAGAAACAACTCGCTCTGCACAGTGCTCTTACAGCCTACCGGGAACATCTCTTCCAAAGGCCTGTGAAACGCAGTTTCTTTGCAGGCCTGATCTGGCTGAAGTAGGACTACTGCTCTCAGTGTGCTACTTTGCCCTAGAGCTGAAAGGCACAATGTGCAGGCTTCTTTCCAAAGGGCGAGTTGGGCCCCACAGCATCTTGCTTCCAGCTCTTTGGGAAGCTAAGAAACAACTCGCCCTGCACAGTGCTCTTACAGCCTAGTGGGACCATCTCTTCCAAAGGCCTGTTAAACGCAGTTTCTTTGCAGGCCTGATCTGGCTGAAGTAGGACTTCTGCTCTGGGTGTGCTACTTTGCCCAGAGCTGAAAGGCACAACGTGCAGGCTTCTTTCCAAAGGGCGAGTTGGGCCCCACAGCATCTTGCTTCCAGCTCTTTGGGAAGATAAGAAACAACTCGCTCTGCACAGTGCTCTTACAGCCTACCGGGAACATGTCTTCCAAAGGCCTGTGAAACGCAGTTTCTTTGCAGGCCTGATCTGGCTCAAGTAGGACTTCTGCTCTCGGTGTGCTACTTTGTCCTAGAGCTGAAAGGCACAACGTGCAGGCTTCTTTCCAAAGGGCGAGTTGGGCCCCACAGCATCTTGCTTCCAGCTCTTTGGGAAGCTAAGAAACAACTCGCTCTGCACAGTGCTCTTACAGCCTACCGGGAACATCTCTTCCAAAGGCCTGTGAAACGCAGGTTCTTTGCAGGCCTGATCTGGCTGAAGTAGGACTTCTGCTCTGGGTGTGCTACATTGCCCTAGAGCTGAAAGCCACAAAGTGCAGGCTTCTTTCCAAAGGGTGAGTTGGGCCCCACAGCATCTTGCTTCCAGCTCTTTGGGAAGCTAAGAAACAACTCGCTCTGCACAGTGCTCTTGCAGCCTACCGGGAACATCTCTTCCAAAGGCCTGTGAAACGCAGTTTCTTTGCAGGCCTGATCTGGCTGAAGTCGGACTTCTGCTCTGGGTGTGCTACATTGCCCTAGAGCTGAAAGTCACAACGTGCAGGCTTCTTTCCAAAGGGCGAGTTGGGCCCCACAGCATCTTGCTTCCAGCTCTTTGGGAAGCTAAGAAACAACTCGCTCTGCACAGTGCTCTTACAGCCTACCGGGAACATCTCTTCCAAAGGCCTGTGAAATGCAGTTTCTTTGCAGGCCTGATCTGGCTGAAGTAGGACTTCTGCTCTGGGTGTGCTACTTTGCCCAGAGCTGAAAGGCACAACGTGCAGGCTTCTTTCCAAAGGGCGAGTTGGGCCCCACAGCATCTTGCTTCCAGCTCTTTGGGAAGCTAAGAAACAACTCGCTCTGCACAGTGCTCTTACAGCCAACCGGGAACATATCTTCCAAAGGCCTGTGAAACGCAGTTTCTTTGCAGGCCAGATCTGGCTGAAGTAGGACTTCTGCTCTCGGTGTGCTACTTTGCCCTAGAGCTGAAAGGCACAACGTGCAGGCTTCTTTCCAAAGGGCGAGTTGGGCCCCAAAGCATCTTGCTTCCAGCTCTTTGGGAAGCTAAGAAACAACTCGCTCTGCA
Source organism: Equus caballus (assembly GCF_041296265.1). NCBI lineage: Eukaryota > Metazoa > Chordata > Mammalia > Perissodactyla > Equidae > Equus > Equus caballus. The sequence goes on from NC_091715.1 coordinate 55,037,057, forward strand.
CAGTGCTCTTACAGCCTACCGGAACATCTCTTCCAAAGGCCTGTGAAACGCAGGTTCTTTGCAGGCCTGATCTGGCTGAAGTAGGACTTCTGCTCTGGGTGTGCTACATTGCCCTAGAGCTGAAAGGCACAACGTGCAGGCTTCTTTCCAAAGGGCGAGTTGGGCCCCACAGCATCTTGCTTCCAGCTCTTTGGGAAGCTAAGAAACAACTCGCTCTGCACAGTGCTCTTACAGCCTACCGGGAACATCTCTTCCAAAGGCCTGTGAAACGCAGTTTCTTTGCAGGCCTGATCTGGCTGAAGTAGGACTTCTGCTCTGGGTGTGCTACATTGCCCTAGAGCTGAAAGGCACAACGTGCAGGCTTCTTTCCAAAGGGTGATTTGGGTCCCAAAGCATCTTGCTTCCAGCTCCTTTGGAAGCTAAGAAACAACTCGCTCTGCACTCCTCTCTTACAGCCATCCGGCAACATCTCCTGCAAATGCCTTTGGAACGCAGTTTCTTTGCAGGCCTGATCTATCAGAAGTAGAACTTCTGCTCTGGGTGTGCTACATTGCCCGAGAGCTGAAAGGCACAACGTGCAGTCTTCTTTCCAAAGGGCGAGTTGGGCCCCAAAGCATCTTGCTTCCACCTCTTTTTGAATCTAATAAACAACTCGCTCTGCACAGTGCTCTTACAGCCTACCGGGAACATCTCTTACAAAGGCCTGTGAAACGCAGTTTCTTTGCAGGCCTGATCTTCCTGAAGTAGAACTTCTGCTCTGCGTGTGCTACATTGCCCGAGACCTGAAAGGCACAACGTGCAGGCTTCTTTCCAAAGGGCGAGTTGGGCCCCAAAGCATCCTGCTTCCAGCTCTTTGGGAAGCTAAGAAAGAACTCGCTCTGCACAGTGCTCTTACAGCCTACCGCTATCATCTCTTACAAAGGCCTGTGAAACGCAGTTTCTTTGCAGGCCTGATCTGGCTGAAGTAGAACTTCTGCTCTGGGTGGGCTACATTGCCCTAGAGCTGAAAGGCACAACCTTCAGTCTTCTTTCCAAAGGGCGAGTTGTGCCCCACAGCATCTTGCTTCCAGCTCTTTGGGAAGATAAGAAACAACTCGCTCTGCACAGTGCTCTTACAGCCTACCGGGAACATCTCTTCCAAAGGCCTGTGAAACGCAGTTTCTTTGCAGGCCTGATCTGGCTCAAGTAGGACTTCTGCTCTGGGTGTGCTACTTTGCCCTAGAGCTGAAAGGCACAACGTGCAGGCTTCTTTCCAAAGGGCGAGTTGGGCCCCACAGCATCTTGCTTCCAGCTCTTTGGGAAGCTAAGAAACAACTCGCTCTGCACAGTGCTCTTACAGCCTACCGGGAACATCTCTTCCAAAGGCCTGTGAAACGCAGTTTCTTTGCAGGCCTGATCTGGCTGAAGTCGGACTTCTGCTCTGGGTGTGCTACATTGTCCTAGAGCTGAAAGGCACAACGTGCAGGCTTCTTTCCAAAGGGCGAGTTGGGCCCCACAGCATCTTGCTTCCAGCTCTTTGGGAAGCTAATAAACAACTCGCTCTGCACAGTGCTCTTACAGCCTACCGGGAACATCTCTTCCAAAGGCCTGTGAAACGCAGTTTCTTTGCAGGCCTGATATGGCTGAAGTAGGACTTCTGCTCTGGGTGTGCTACTTTGCCCAGAGCTGAAAGGCACAACGTGCAGGCTTCTTTCCAAAGGGCGAGTTGGGCCCCACAGCATCTTGCTTCCAGCTCTTTGGGAAGCTAAGAAACAACTCGCTCTGCACAGTGCTCTTACAGCCTACCGGGAACATCTCTTCCAAAGGCCTGTGAAACGCAGTTTCTTTGCAGGCCTGATCTGGCTGAAGTAGGACTTCTGCTCTGGGTGTGCTACTTTGCCCTAGAGCTGAAAGGCACAACGTGCAGGCTTCTTTCCAAAGGGCGAGTTGGGCCCCACAGCATCTTGCTTCCAGCTCTTTGGGAAGCTAAGAAACAACTCGCTCTGCACAGTGCTCTTACAGCCTACCGGGAACATCTCTTCCAAAGGCCTGTGAAACGCAGTTTCTTTGCAGGCCTGATCTGGCTGAAGTAGGACTTCTGCTCTCAGTGTGCTACTTTGCCCTAGAGCTGAAAGGCACAATGTGCAGGCTTCTTTCCAAAGGGCGAGTTGGGCCCCACAGCATCTTGCTTCCAGCTCTTTGGGAAGCTAAGAAACAACTCGCCCTGCACAGTGCTCTTACAGCCTAGCGGGACCTTCTCTTCCAAAGGCCTGTAAAACGCAGTTTCTTTGCAGGCCTGATCTGGCTGAAGTAGGACTTCTGCTCTGGGTGTGCTACTTTGCCCAGAGCTGAAAGGCACAACGTGCAGGCTTCTTTCCAAAGGGCGAGTTGGGCCCCACAGCATCTTGCTTCCAGCTCTTTGGGAAGCTAAGAAACAACTCGCTCTGCATAGTGCTCTTACAGCCTACCGGGAGCATCTCTTCCAAAGGCCTGTGAAACGCAGTTTCTTTGCAGGCCTGATCTGGCTGAAGTAGGACTTCTGCTCTGGGTGTGCTACATTGCCCTAGAGCTGAAAGGCACAACGTGCAGGCTTCTTTCCAAAGGCCGAGTTGGGCCCCACAGCATCTTGCTTCCAGCTCTTTGGGAAGCTAAGAAACAACTCGCTCTGCACAGTGCTCTTACAGCCTACCGGGAGCATCTCTTCCAAAGGCCTGTGAAACGCAGTTTCTTTGCAGGCCTGATCTGGCTGAAGTAGGACTTCTGCTCTGGGTGTGCCACATTGCCCTAGAGCTGAAAGGCACAACGTGCAGGCTTCTTTCCAAAGGGCGAGTTGGGCCCCACAGCATCTTGCTTCCCGCTCTTTGGGAAGCTAAGAAACAACTCGCTCTGCACAGTGCTCTTACAGGCTACCGGGAACATCTCTTCCAAAGGCCTGTGAAACGCAGTTTCTTTGCAGGCCTGATCTGGCTGAAGTAGAACTTCTGCTCTGGGTGTGCTACATTGCCCTAGAGCTGAAAGGCACAACGTGCAGGCTTCTTTCCAAAGGGTGATCTGGGTCCCAAAGCATCTTGCTTCCAGCTCCTTTGGAAGCTAAGAAACAACTCGCTCTGCACTCCTCTCTTACAGCCATCCGGCAACATCTCCTGCAAATGCCTTTGGAACGCAGTTTCTTTGCAGGCCTGATCTGGCAGAAGTAGAACTTCTGCTCTGGGTGTGCTACATTGCCCTAGAGCTGAAAGGCACAACGTGCAGGCTTCTTTCCAAAGGGCGAGTTGGGCCCCACACATCTTGCTTCAAGCTCTTTGGGAAGCTAAGAAACAACTCGCTCTTCACAGTGTTATTACAGCCTACCAGGAACATCTCTTCCAAAGGCCTGTGAAACGCAGTTTCTTTGCAGGCCTGATCTGGCTGAAGTCGGACTTCTGCTCTGGGTGTGCTACTTTGCCCTAGAGCTGAAAGGCACAACGTGCAGGCTTCTTTCCAAAGGGCGAGTTGGTCCCCACAGCATCTTGCTTCCAGCTCATTGGGAAGCTAAGAAAAAAGTCGCTCTGCACAGTGCTCTTACAGCCTACCGGGAACATCTCTTCCAAAGGCCTGTGAAACGCAGTTTCTTTGCAGGCCTGATCTCGCTGAAGTAGGACTTCTGCTCTCAGTGTGCTACTTTGCCCTAGAGCCGAAAGGCACAACGTGCAGGCTTCTTTCCAAAGGGCGAGTTGGGCCCAACAGCATCTTGCTTCCAGCTCTTTCGGAAGCTAAGAAACAACTCGCTCTGCACAGTGCTCTTACAGCCTACCGTCAACATCTCATCCAAAGGCCTGTGAAACGCAGTTTCTTTGCAGGCCTGATCTGGCTGAAGTAGGACTACTGCTCTGGGTGTGCTACATTGCCCTAGAGCTGAAAGGCACAACGTGCAGGCTTCTTTCCAAAGGGCGAGATTGGCCCCACAGCATCTTGCTTCCAGCTCTTTGGGAAGCTAAGAAACAACTCGCTCTGCACAGTGCTCTTACAGCCTACCGGGAACATCTCTTCCAAAGGCCTGTGAAACGCAGTTTCTTTGCAGGTCTGATCTGGCTGAAGCAGGACTTCTGCTCTCGGTGTTCTACTTTGCCCTAGAGCTGAAAGGCACAACGTGCAGGCTTCTATCCAAAGGGCGAGTTGGTCCCCACAGCATCTTGCTTCCACCTCTTTGGGAAGCCAAAAACAACTCGCTCTGCACAGTGCTCTTACAGCCTACCTGGAACATCTCTTCCAAAGGCCTGTGAAACGCAGTTTCTTTGCAGGCCTGATCTGGCAGAGTAGGACTTCTGCTCTTAGTGTGCTACTTTGCCCTAGAGCCGAAAGGCACAACGTGCAGGCTTCTTTCCAAAGGGCGAGTTGGGCCCCACAGCATCTTGCTTCCAGCACTTTGGGAAGCTAAGAAACAACTCGCTCTGCACAGTGCTCTTACAGCCTACCGGGAACATCTCTTCCAAAGGCCTGTGAAACGCAGTTTCTTTGCAGGCCTGATCTGGCTGAAGTAGGACTTCTGCTCTGGGTGTGCTACATTGCCCTAGAGCTGAAAGGCACAACGTGCAGGCTTCTTTCCAAAGGGCGAGTTGGGCCCCACAGCATCTTGCTTCCAGCTCTTTGGGAAGCTAAGAAACAACTCGCTCTGCACAGTGCTCTTACAGCCTACCGGGAACATCTCTTCCAAAGGCCTGTGAAACGCAGTTTCTTTGCAGGCCTGATCTGGCTGAAGTAGGACTTCTGCTCTGGGTGTGCTACATTGCCCTAGAGCTGAAAGGCACAACGTGCAGGCTTCTTTCCAAAGGGCGAGTTGGGCCCCACAGCATCTTGCTTCCAGCTCTTTGGGAAGCTAAGAAACAACTCGCTCTGCACAGTGCTCTTACAGACTACCGGGAACATCTCTTCCAAAGTCCTGTTAAACGCAGTTTCTTTCCAGGCCTGATCTGGCTGAAGTAGGACTTCTGCTCTGGGTGTGCTACATTGCCCTAGAGCTGAAAGGCACAACGTGCAGGCTTCTTTCCAAAGGGCGAGTTGGGCCCCACAGCATCTTGCTTCCAGCTCTTTGGGAAGCTAAGAAACAACTCGCTCTGCACAGTGCTCTTACAGCCTAACGGGAACATCTCTTCCAAAGGCCTGCGAAACGCAGTTTTTTTGCAGGCCAGATCTGGCTGAAGTAGGACTTCTGCTCTGGGTGTGCTACATTGCCCTAGAGCTGAAAGGCACAACGTGCAGGCTTCTTTAGAAAGGGCGAGTTGGGCCCCACACATCTTGCTTCAAGCTCTTTGGGAAGCTAAGAAACAACTCGCTCTTCACAGTGTTCTCACAGCCTACCAGGAACATCTATTCCAAAGGCCTGTGAAACGCAGTTTCTTTGCAGGCCTGATCTGGCTGAAGTAGGACTTCTGCTCTGGGTGTGCTACTTTGCCCTAGAGCTGAAAGGCACATCGTGCAGGCTTCTTTCCAAAGGGCGAGTTGGGCCCCACAGCATCTTGCTTCCAGCTCATTGGGAAGCTAAGAAAAAAGTCGCTCTGCACAGTGCTCTTACAGCCTACCGGGAACATCTCTTCCAAAGGCCTGTGAAACGCAGTTTCTTTGCAGGCCTGATCTGGCTGAAGTAGGACTTCTGCTCTCAGTGTGCTACTTTGCCCTAGAGCCGAAAGGCACAACGTGCAGGCTTCTTTGCAAAGGGCGAGTTGGGCCCCACAGCATCTTGCTTCCAGCTCTTTCGGAAGCTAAGAAACAACTCGCTCTGCACAGTGCTCTTACAGCCTACCGGGAACATCTCTTCCAAAGGCCTGTGAAACGCAGTTTCTTTGCAGACCTGATCTGGCTGAAGTAGGACTTCTGCTCTCAGTGTGCTACTTTGCCCTAGAGCTGAAAGGCACAACGTGCAGGCTTCTTTCCAAAGGGCGAGTTGGGCCCCACAGCATCTTGCTTCCAGCTCTTTGGGAAGCTAAGAAACAACTCGCTCTGCACAGTGCTCTTACAGGCTACCGGGAACATCTCTTACAAAGGCCGGTGAAACGCAGTTTCTTTGCAGGCCTGATCTGGCTGAAGTAGGACTTCTGCTCTGGGTGTGCTACATTGCCCTAGAGCTGAAAGGCACAACGTGCAGGCTTCTTTCCAAAGGGTGATCTGGGTCCCAAAGCATCTTGCTTCCAGCTCCTTTGGAAGCTAAGAAACAACTCGCTCTGCACTCCTCTCTTACAGCCATCCGGCAACATCTCCTGCAAATGCCTTTGGAACGCAGTTTCTTTGCAGGCCTGATCTGGCAGAAGTAGAACTTCTGCTCTGGGTGTGCTACATTGCCCTAGAGCTGAAAGGCACAACGTGCAGGCTTCTTTCCAAAGGGCGAGTTGGGCCCCACACATCTTGCTTCAAGCTCTTTGGGAAGCTAAGAAACAACTCGCTCTTCACAGTGTTCTTACAGCCTACCAGGAACATCTATTCCAAAGGCCTGTGAAACGCAGTTTCTTTGCAGGCCTGATCTGGCTGAAGTAGGACTTCTGCTCTGGGTGTGCTACTTTGCCCTAGAGCTGAAAGGCACATCGTGCAGGCTTCTTTCCAAAGGGCGAGTTGGGCCCCACAGCATCTTGCTTCCAGCTCATTGGGAAGCTAAGAAAAAAGTCGCTCTGCACAGTGCTCTTACAGCCTACCGGGAACATCTCTTCCAAAGGCCTGTGAAACGCAGTTTCTTTGCAGGCCTGATCTCGCTGAAGTAGGACTTCTGCTCTCAGTGTGCTACTTTGCCCTAGAGCCGAAAGGCACAACGTGCAGGCTTCTTTCCAAAGGGCGAGTTGGGCCCCACAGCATCTTGCTTCCAGCTCTTTCGGAAGCTAAGAAACAACTCGCTCTGCACAGTGCTCTTACAGCCTACCGGCAACATCTCATCCAAAGGCCTGTGAAACGCAGTTTCTTTGCAGGCCTGATCTGGCTGAAGTAGGACTACTGCTCTGGGTGTGCTACATTGCCCTAGAGCTGAAAGGCACAACGTGCAGGCTTCTTTCCAAAGGGCGAGATTGGCCCCACAGCATCTTGCTTCCAGCTCTTTGGGAAGCTAAGAAACAACTCGCTCTGCACAGTGCTCTTACAGCCTACCGGGAACATCTCTTCCAAAGGCCTGTGAAACGCAGTTTCTTTGCAGGTCTGATCTGGCTGAAGTAGGACTTCTGCTCTGGGTGTGCTAAATTGCCCTAGAGCTGAAAGGCACAACGTGCAGGCTTCTTTCTAAAGGGCGAGTTGGGCCCCACAGCATCTTGCTTCCAGCTCTTTGGGAAGCTAAGAAACAACTCGCTCTGCACAGTGCTCTTACAGCCTACCGGGAACATCTCTTACAAAGGCCTGTGAAACGCAGTTTCTTTGCAGGCCTGATCTGGCTGAAGCAGGACTTCTGCTCTCGGTGTTCTACTTTGCCCTAGAGCTGAAAGGCACAACGTGCAGGCTTCTATCCAAAGGGCGAGTTGGTCCCCACAGCATCTTGCTTCCACCTCTTTGGGAAGCTAAAAACAACTCGCTCTGCACAGTGCTCTTACAGCCTACCTGGAACATCTCTTCCAAAGGCCTGTGAAACGCAGTTTCTTTGCAGGCCTGATCTGGCAGAGTAGGACTTCTGCTCTTAGTGTGCTACTTTGCCCTAGAGCCGAAAGGCACAACGTGCAGGCTTCTTTCCAAAGGGCGAGTTGGGCCCCACAGCATCTTGCTTCCAGCACTTTGGGAAGCTAAGAAACAACTCGCTCTGCACAGTGCTCTTACAGACTACCGGGAACATCTCTTCCAAAGGCCTGTGAAACGCAGTTTCTTTGCAGGCCTGATCTGGCTGAAGTAGGACTTCTGCTCTGGGTGTGCTACATTGCCCTAGAGCTGAAAGGCACAACGTGCAGGCTTCTTTCCAAAGGGCGAGTTGGGCCCCACAGCATCTTGCTTCCAGCTCTTTGGGAAGCTAAGAAACAACTCGCTCTGCACAGTGCTCTTACAGCCTACCGGGAACATCTCTTCCAAAGGCCTGTGAAACGCAGTTTCTTTGCAGGCCTGATCTGGCTGAAGTAGGACTTCTGCTCTGGGTGTGCTACATTGCCCTAGAGCTGAAAGGCACAACGTGCAGGCTTCTTTCCAAAGGGCGAGTTGGGCCCCACAGCATCTTGCTTCCAGCTCTTTGGGAAGCTAAGAAACAACTCGCTCTGCACAGTGCTCTTACAGACTACCGGGAACATCTCTTCCAAAGTCCTGTTAAACGCAGTTTCTTTCCAGGCCTGATCTGGCTGAAGTAGGACTTCTGCTCTGGGTGTGCTACATTGCCCTAGAGCTGAAAGGCACAACGTGCAGGCTTCTTTCCAAAGGCCGAGTTGGGCCCCACAGCATCTTGCTTCCAGCTCTTTGGGAAGCTAAGAAACAACTCGCTCTGCACAGTGCTCTTACAGCCTAACGGGAACATCTCTTCCAAAGGCCTGCGAAACGCAGTTTTTTTGCAGGCCAGATCTGGCTGAAGTAGGACTTCTGCTCTGGGTGTGCTACATTGCCCTAGAGCTGAACGGCACAACGTGCAGGCTTCTTTAGAAAGGGCGAGTTGGGCCCCACACATCTTGCTTCAAGCTCTTTGGGAAGCTAAGAAACAACTCGCTCTTCACAGTGTTCTCACAGCCTACCAGGAACATCTATTCCAAAGGCCTGTGAAACGCAGTTTCTTTGCAGGCCTGATCTGGCTGAAGTAGGACTTCTGCTCTGGGTGTGCTACTTTGCCCTAGAGCTGAAAGGCACATCGTGCAGGCTTCTTTCCAAAGGGCGAGTTGGGCCCCACAGCATCTTGCTTCCAGCTCATTGGGAAGCTAAGAAAAAAGTCGCTCTGCACAGTGCTCTTACAGCCTACCGGGAACATCTCTTCCAAAGGCCTGTGAAACGCAGTTTCTTTGCAGGCCTGATCTGGCTGAAGTAGGACTTCTGCTCTCAGTGTGCTACTTTGCCCTAGAGCCGAAAGGCACAACGTGCAGGCTTCTTTGCAAAGGGCGAGTTGGGCCCCACAGCATCTTGCTTCCAGCTCTTTCGGAAGCTAAGAAACAACTCGCTCTGCACAGTGCTCTTACAGCCTACCGGGAACATCTCTTCCAAAGGCCTGTGAAACGCAGTTTCTTTGCAGACCTGATCTGGCTGAAGTAGGACTTCTGCTCTCAGTGTGCTACTTTGCCCTAGAGCCGAAAGGCACAACGTGCAGGCTTCTTTCCAAAGGGCGAGTTGGGCCCCACAGCATCTTGCTTCCAGCTCTTTGGGAAGCTAAGAAACAACTCGCTCTGCACAGTGCTCTTACAGCCTACCGGGAGCATCTCTTCCAAAGGCCTGTGAAACGCAGTTTCTTTGCAGGCCTGATCTGGCTGAAGTAGGACTTCTGCTCTGGGTGTGCTACATTGCCCTAGAGCTGAAAGGCACAACGTGCAGGCTTCTTTCCAAAGGGCGAGTTGGGCCCCACAGCATCTTGCTTCCAGCTCTTTGGGAAGCTAAGAAACAACTCGCTCTGCACAGTGCTCTTACAGCCTACCGGCAACATCTCTTCCAAAGGCCTGTGAAACGCAGTTTCTTTGCAGGCCTGATCTGGCTGAAGTAGGAGTTCTGCTCTGGGTGTGCTACATTGCCCTAGAGCTGAAAGGCACAACGTGCAGGCTTCTTTCCAAAGGGCGAGTTGGGCCCCACAGCATCTTGCTTCCAGCTCTTTCGGAAGCTAAGAAACAACTCGCTCTGCACAGTGCTCTTACAGCCTACCGGGAGCATCACTTCCAAAGGCCTGTGAAATGCAGTTTCTTTGCAGGCCTGATCTGGCTGAAGTAGGACTTCTGCTCTGGGTGTGCTACATTGCCCTAGAGCTGAAAGGCACAACGTGCAGGCTTCTTTCCAAAGGGCGAGTTTGGCCCCACAGCATCTTGCTTCCAGCTCTTTGGGAAGCTAAGAAACAACTCGCTCTGCAGAGTGCTCTTACATCCTACCGTTAACATCTCTTCCAAAGGCCTGTGAAACGCAGTTTCTTTGCAGGCCTGATCTGGCTGAAGTAGGACTTCTGCTCTGGGTGTGCTACATTGCCCTAGAGCTGAAAGGCACAACGTGCAGGCTTCTTTCCAAAGGGCGAGTTGGGCCCCACAGCATCTTGCTTCCAGCTCATTGGGAAGCTAAGAAAAAAGTCGCTCTGCACAGTGCTCTTACAGCCTACCGGGAACATCTCTTCCAAAGGCCTGTGAAACGCAGTTTCTTTGCAGGCCTGATCTGGCTGAAGTAGGACTTCTGCTCTCAGAGTGCTACTTTGCCCTAGAGCCGAAAGGCACAACGTGCAGGCTTCTTTGCAAAGGGCGAGTTGGGCCCCACAGCATCTTGCTTCCAGCTCTTTCGGAAGCTAAGAAACAACTCGCTCTGCACAGTGCTCTTACAGCCTACCGGGAACATCTCTTCCAAAGGCCTGTGAAACGCAGTCTTTGCAGGCCTGATCTGGCTGAAGTAGGACTTCTGCTCTGGGTGTGCTACATTGCCCTAGAGCTGAAAGGCACAACGTGCAGGCTTCTTTCCAAAGGGCGAGTTGGGCCCCACAGCATCTTGCTTCCAGCTCTTTGGGAAGCTAAGAAACAACTCGCTCTGCACAGTGCTCTTACAGCCTACCGTTAACATCTCTTCCAAAGGCCTGTGAAACGCAGTTTCTTTGCAGGCCTGATCTGGCTGAAGCAGGACTTCTGCTCTCGGTGTTCTACTTTGCCCTAGAGCTGAAAGGCACAACGTGCAGGCTTCTTTCCAAAGGGCGAGTTGGGCCCCACAGCATCTTGCTTCCAGCTCTTTGGGAAGCTAAGAAACAACTCGCTCTGCACAGTGCTCTTACAGCCTACCTGGAACATCTCTTCCAAAGGTCTGTGAAACGCAGTTTCTTTGCAGGCCTGATATGGCAGAGTAGGACTTCTGCTCTGGGTGTGCTACATTGCCCTAGAGCTGAAAGGCACAACGTGCAGGCTTCTTTCCAAAGGGCGAGTTGGGCCCCACAGCATCTTGCTTCCAGCTCTTTGGGAAGCTAAGAAACAACTCCCACTGCACAGTGCTCTTACAGCCTGCCAGCAACATTTCTTCCAAAGGCCTGTGAAACGCAGTTTCTTTGCAGGCCTGATCTGGCTGAAGTAGGACTTCTGCTCTGGGTGTGCTACATTGCCCTAGAGCTGAAAGGCAGAACGTGCAGGCTTCTTTCCAAAGGGCGAGTTGGGCCCCACAGCATCTTGCTTCCAGCTCTTTGGGAAGCTAAGAAACAACTCGCTCTGCTCAGTGCTCTTACACACTAGTGTGAACATCTCTTCCAAAGGCCTGTGAAACGCAGTTTCTTTGCAGGCCTGATCTGGCTGAAGTAGGACTTCTGCTCTGGGTGTGCTACATTGCCCTAGAGCTGAAAGGCACAACATGCAGGCTTCTTTCCAAAGGGTGAGTTGGGCCCCACAGCATCTTGCTTCCAGCTCTTTGGGAAGCTAAGAAACAACTCGCTCTGCACAGTGCTCTTACAGCCTACCGGCAACATCTCTTCCAAAGGCCTGTGAAACGCAGTTTCTTTGCAGGCCTGATCTGGCTGAGGTAGGACTACTGCTCTGGGTGTGCTACATTGCCCTAGAGCTGAAAGGCACAACGTGCAGGCTTCTTTCCAAAGGGCGAGTTGGGCCCCACAGCATCTTGCTTCCAGCTCTTTGGGAAGCTAAGAAACAACTCGCTCTGCCTAGTGCTCTTACAGCCTACCGGGAACATCTCTTCCAAAGGCCTGTGAAACGCAGTTTCTTTGCAGGTCTGATCTGGCTGAAGTAGGACTTCTGCTATGGGTGTGCTAAATTGCCCTAGAGCTGAAAGGCACAACGTGCAGGCTTCTTTCCAAAGGGCGAGTTGGGCCCCACAGCATCTTGCTTCCAGCTCTTTGGGAAGCTAAGAAACAACTCGCTCTGCACAGTGCTCTTACAGACTACCGGGAACATCTCTTCCAAAGACCTGTGAAACGCAGTTTCTTTGCAGGCCTGATCTGGCTGAAGTAGGACTTCTGCTCTGGGTGTGCTACATTGCCCTAGAGCTGAAAGGCACAACGTGCAGGCTTCTTTCCAAAGGGCGAGTTGGGCCCCACAGCATCTTGCTTCCAGCTCTTTGGGAAGCTAAGAAACAACTCGCTCTGCACAGTGCTCTTACAGACTACCGGGAATATCTCTTCCAAAGGCCTGTGAAACGCAGTTTCTTTGCAGGCCTGATCTGGCAGAGTAGGACTTCAGCTCTGGGTGTGCTACATTGCCCTAGAGCTGAAAGGCAGAACGTGCAGGCTTCTTTCCAAAGGGCGAGTTGGGCCCCACAGCATCTTGCTTCCAGCTCTTTGGGAAGCTAAGAAACAACTCGCTCTGCACAGTGCTCTTACACACTAGTGTGAACATCTCTTCCAAAGGCCTGTGAAACGCAGTTTCTTTGCAGGCCTGATCTGGCTGAAGTAGAACTTCTGCTCTGGGTGTGCTACATTGCCCTAGAGCTGAAAGCCACAACGTGCAGGCTTCTTTCCAAAGGGTGAGTTGGGCCCCACAGCATCTTGCTTCCAGCTCTTTGGGAAGCTAAGAAACATCTCGCTCTGCAGAGTGCTCTTACATCCTACCGTTAACATCTCTTCCAAAGGCCTGTGAAACGCAGTTTCTTTGCAGGCCTGATCTGGCTGAAGTAGGACTTCTGCTCTGGGTGTGCTACATTGCCCTAGAGCTGAAAGGCACAACGTGCAGGCTTCTTTCCAAAGGGCGAGTTGGGCCCCACAGCATCTTGCTTCCAGCTCTTTGGGAAGCTAAGAAACAACTCGCTCTTCACAGTGTTCTCACAGCCTACCAGGAACATCTATTCCAAAGGCCTGTGAAACGCAGTTTCTTTGCAGGCCTGATCTGGCTGAAGTAGGACTTCTGCTCTGGGTGTGCTACTTTGCCCTAGAGCTGAAAGGCACATCGTGCAGGCTTCTTTCCAAAGGGCGAGTTGGGCCCCACAGCATCTTGCTTCCAGCTCATTGGGAAGCTAAGAAAAAAGTCGCTCTGCACAGTGCTCTTACAGCCTACCGGGAACATCTCTTCCAAAGGCCTGTGAAACGCAGTTTCTTTGCAGGCCTGATCTGGCTGAAGTAGGACTTCTGCTCTCAGTGTGCTACTTTGCCCTAGAGCCGAAAGGCACAACGTGCAGGCTTCTTTGCAAAGGGCGAGTTGGGCCCCACAGCATCTTGCTTCCAGCTCTTTCGGAAGCTAAGAAACAACTCGCTCTGCACAGTGCTCTTACAGCCTACCGGGAACATCTCTTCCAAAGGCCTGTGAAACGCAGTCTTTGCAGGCCTGATCTGGCTGAAGTAGGACTTCTGCTCTGGGTGTGCTACATTGCCCTAGAGCTGAAAGGCACAACGTGCAGGCTTCTTTCCAAAGGGCGAGTTGGGCCCCACAGCATCTTGCTTCCAGCTCTTTGGGAAGCTAAGAAACAACTCGCTCTGCACAGTGCTCTTACAGCCTACCGTTAACATCTCTTCCAAAGGCCTGTGAAACGCAGTTTCTTTGCAGGCCTGATCTGGCTGAAGCAGGACTTCTGCTCTCGGTGTTCTACTTTGCCCTAGAGCTGAAAGGCACAACGTGCAGGCTTCTTTCCAAAGGGCGAGTTGGGCCCCACAGCATCTTGCTTCCAGCTCTTTGGGAAGCTAAGAAACAACTCGCTCTGCACAGTGCTCTTACAGCCTACCTGGAACATCTCTTCCAAAGGTCTGTGAAACGCAGTTTCTTTGCAGGCCTGATATGGCAGAGTAGGACTTCTGCTCTGGGTGTGCTACATTGCCCTAGAGCTGAAAGGCACAACGTGCAGGCTTCTTTCCAAAGGGCGAGTTGGGCCCCACAGCATCTTGCTTCCAGCTCTTTGGGAAGCTAAGAAACAACTCGCACTGCACAGTGCTCTTACCGCCTGCCAGCAACATTTCTTCCAAAGGCCTGTGAAACGCAGTTTCTTTGCAGGCCTGATCTGGCTGACGTAGGACTTCTGCTCTGGGTGTGCTACATTGCCCTAGAGCTGAAAGGCAGAATGTGCAGGCTTCTTTCCAAAGGGCGAGTTGGGCCCCACAGCATCTTGCTTCCAGCTCTTTGGGAAGCTAAGAAACAACTCGCTCTGCTCAGTGCTCTTACACACTAGTGTGAACATCTCTTCCAAAGGCCTGTGAAACGCAGTTTCTTTGCAGGCCTGATCTGGCTGAAGTAGGACTTCTGCTCTGGGTGTGCTACATTGCCCTAGAGCTGAAAGGCACAACATGCAGGCTTCTTTCCAAAGGGTGAGTTGGGCCCCACAGCATCTTGCTTCCAGCTCTTTGGGAAGCTAAGAAACAACTCGCTCTGCACAGTGCTCTTACAGCCTACCGGGAACATCTCTTCCAAAGGCCTGTGAAACGCAGTTTCTTTGCAGGCCTGATCTGGCTGAAGTAGGACTTCTGCTCTGGGTGTGCTACATTGCCCTAGAGCTGAAAGGCACAACGTGCAGGCTTCTTTCCAAAGGGCGAGTTGGGCCCCACAGCATCTTGCTTCCAGCTCTTTGGGAAGCTAAGAAACAACTCGCTCTGCACAGTGCTCTTACAGCCTACCGGGAACATCTCTTCCAAAGGCCTGTGAAACGCAGTTTCTTTGCAGGCCTCATCTGGCTGAAGTAGGACTTCTGCTCTTGGTGTGCTACATTGCCCTAGAGCTGAAAGGCACAACGTGCAGGCTTCTTTCCAAAGGGCGAGTTGGGCCCCACAGCATCTTGCTTCCAGCTCATTGGGAAGCTAAGAAAAAAGTCGCTCTGCACAGTGCTCTTACAGCCTACCGGGAACATCTCTTCCAAAGGCCTGTGAAACGCAGTTTCTTTGCAGGCCTGATCTGGCTGAAGTAGGACTTCTGCTCTCAGTGTGCTACTTTGCCCTAGAGCCGAAAGGCACAACGTGCAGGCTTCTTTCCAAAGGGCGAGTTGGGCCCCACAGCATCTTGCTTCCAGCTCTTTGGGAAGCTAAGAAACAACTCGCTCTGCATAGTGCTCTTACAGACTACCGGGAACATCTCTTCCAAAGTCCTGTTAAACGCAGTTTCTTTCCAGGCCTGATCTGGTTGAAGTAGGACTTCTGCTCTGGGTGTGATACATTGCCCTAGAGCTGAAAGGCACAACGTGCAGGATTCTTTCCAAAGGGCGAGTTGGGCCCCACAGCATCTTGCTTCCAGCTCTTTGGGAAGCTAAGAAACAACTCGCTCTGCACAGTGCTCTTACAGCCTAACGGGAACATCTCTTCCAAAGGCCTGCGAAACGCAGTTTCTTTGCAGGCCAGATCTGGCTGAAGTAGGACTTCTGCTCTGGGTGTGCTACTTTGCCCTAGAGCTGAAAGGCACAACGTGCAGGCTTCTTTCCAAAGGGCGAGTTGGGCACCACACATCTTGCTTCAAGCTCTTTGGGAAGCTAAGAAAAAACTCGCTCTGCACAGTGCTCTTGCAGCCTACCGGGAACATCTCTTCCAAAGGCCTGTGAAACGCAGTTTCTTTGCAGGCCTGATCTGGCTGAAGTAGGACTTCTGCTCTGGGTGTGCTACATTGCCCTAGAGCTGAAAGGCACAACGTGCAGGCTTCTTTCCAAAGGGCGAGTTGGGCCCCACAGCATCGTGCTTCCAGCTCTTTGGGAAGCTAAGAAACAACTCGCTCTGCACAGTGCTCTTACACCCTAGTGGGAACATCTCTTCCAAAGGCCTTTGAAACGCAGTTTCTTTGCAGGCCTGATCTGGCTGAAGTAGGACTTCTGCTCTGGGTGTGCTACATTGTCCTAGAGCTGAAAGGCACAACGTGCAGGCTTCTTTCCAAAGGGCGAGTTGGGCCCCACAGCATCTTGCTTCCAGCTCTTTGGGAAGCTAAGAAACAACTCACTCTGCACAGTGCTGTTACAGCCTACCGGGAACATCTCTTCCATAGGCCTGTGAAACGCAGTTTCTTTGCAGGCCTGATCTGGCTGAAGTAGGAGTTCTGCTCTGGGTGTGCTACATTGCCCTAGAGCTGAAAGGCACAACGTGCAGGCTTCTTTCCAAAGGGCGAGTTGGGCCCCACAGCATCTTGCTTCCAGCTCTTTGGGAAGCTAAGAAACAACTCGCTCTGCACAGTGCTCTTACAGCCTACCGGGAGCATCTCTTCCAAAGGCCTGTGAGACGCAGTTTCTTTGCAGGCCTGATCTGGCTGAAGTAGGACTTCTGCTCTGGGTGTGCTACATTGCCCTAGAGCTGAAAGGCACAACGTGCAGGCTTCTTTCCAAAGGGCGAGTTGGGCCCCACAGCATCTTGCTTCCAGCTCTTTGGGAAGCTAAGAAACAACTCGCTCTGCACAGTGCTCTTACAGCCTACCGGGAACATCTCTTCCAAAGGCCTGTGAGACGCAGTTGCTTTGCAGGCCTGATCTGGCTGAAGTAGGACTTCTGCTCTTGGTGTGCTACATTGCCCTAGAGCTGAAAGGCACAACGTGCAGGCTTCTTTCCAAAGGGCGAGTTGGGCCCCACAGCATCTTGCTTCCAGCTCTTTGGGAAGCTAATAAACAACTCGCTCTGCACAGTGCTCTTACAGCCTACCGGGAACATCTCTTCCAAAGGCCTGTGAAACGCAGTTTCTTTGCAGGCCTGATCTGGCTGAAGTAGGACTTCTGCTCTGGGTGTGCTACATTGCCCTAGAGCTGAAAGGCACAACGTGCAGGCTTCTTTCCAAAGGGCGAGTTGGGCCCCACAGCAGATTGCTTCCAGCTCTTTGGGAAGCTAAGAAACAACTCGCTCTGCACAGTGCTCTTACAGCCTACCGGCAACATCTCTTCCAAAGGCCTGTGAAACGCAGTTTCTTTGCAGGCCTGATCTGGCTGAAGTAGGACTTCTGCTCTGGGTGTGCTACATTGCCCTAGAGCTGAAAGGCACAACGTGCAGGCTTCTTTCCAAAGGGCGAGTTGGGCCCCACAGCAGATTGCTTCCAGCTCTTTGGGAAGCTAAGACACAACTCGCTCTGCACAGTGCTCTTACAGCCTACCGGGAACATCTCTTCCAAAGGCCTGTGAAACGCAGTTTCTTTGCAGGCCTGATCTGGCAGATGTAGGACTTCTGCTCTGGGTGTGCTACATTGCCCTAGAGCTGAAAGGCACAACGTGCAGGCTTCTTTCCAAAGGGCGAGTTGGGCCCCACAGCATCTTGCTTCCAGCTCTTTGGGAAGCTAAGAAACCACTCGCTGCACAGTGCTCTTACAGCCTACCGGGAACATCTCTTCCAAAGGCCTTTGAAATGCAGTTTCTTTGCAGGCCTGATCTGGCTGAAGTAGGACTTCTGCTCTGGGTGTGCTACATTGCCCTAGAGCTGAAAGGCACAACGTGCAGGCTTCTTTCCAAAGGGCGAGTTGGGCACAGCATCTTGCTTCCAGCTCTTTGGGAAGCGAAGAAACAACTCGCTCTGCACAGTTCTCTTACAGCCTACCGGGAGCATCTCTTCCAAAGGCCTGTGAGACGCAGTTTCTTTGCAGGCCTGATCTGGCTGAAGTAGGACTTCTGCTCTGGGTGTGCTATATTGCCCTAGAGCTGAAAGGCACAACGTGCAGGCTTCTTTCCAAAGGGCGAGTTTGGACCCACAGCATCTTGCTTCCAGCTCTTTGGGAAGCTAAGAAACAACTCGCTCTGCACAGTGCTCTTACAGCCTACCGGGAACATCTCTTCCAAAGGCCTGTGAAACGCAGTTGCTTTGCAGGCCTGATCTGGCTGAAGTAGGACTTCTGCTCTGGGTGTGCTACATTGCCCTATAGCTGAAAGGCACAACGTGCAGGCTTCTTTCCAAAGGCCGAGTTGGGCCCCACAGCATCTTGCTTCCAGCTCTTTGGGAAGCTAAGAAACAACTCGCTCTGCACAGTGCTCTTACAGCCTACCGGGAGCATCTCTTCCAAAGGCCTGTGAGACGCAGTTTCTTTGCAGGCCTGATCTGGCTGAAGTAGGACTTCTGCTCTGGGTGTGCTACATTGCCCTAGAGCTGAAAGGCACAACGTGAAGGCTTCTTTCCAAAGGGCGAGTTTGGCCCCACAGCATCTTGCTTCCAGCTCTTTGGGAAGCTAAGAAACAACTCGCTGTGCACAGTGCTCTTACAGCCTACCGGGAACATCTCTTCCAAAGGCCTGTGAGACGCAGTTGCTTTGCAGGCCTGATCTGGCTGAAGTAGGACTTCTGCTCTGGGTGTGCTACATTGCCCTAGAGCTGAAAGGCACAACGTGCAGGCTTCTTTCCAAAGGGTGAGTTGGGCCCCACAGCATCTTGCTTCCAGCTCTTTGGGAAGCTAAGAAACAACTCGCTCTGCACAGTGCTCTTACAGCCTACCGGGAACATCTCTTCCAAAGGCCTGTGAAACGCAGTTTCTTTGCAGGCCTGATATGGCTGAAGTAGGACTTCTGCTCTGGGTGTGCTACATTGCCCTAGAGCTGAAAGGCACAACGTGCAGGCTTGTTTCCAAAGGGCGAGTTGGGCCCCACAGCATCTTGCTTCCAGCTCTTTGGGAAGCTAAGAAACAACTCGCTCTGCACAGTGCTCTTACAGCCTACCGGGTACATCTCTTCCAAAGGCCTGTGAAACGCAGTTTCTTTGCAGGCCTGATCTGGCTGAAGTAGGACTTCTGCTCTGGGTGTGCTACATTGCCCTAGAGCTGAAAGGCACAACGTGCAGGCTTCTTTCCAAAGGGCGAGTTGGGCCCCACAGCATCTTGCTTCCAGCTCTTTGGGAAGCTAAGAAACAACTCGCTCTGCACAGTGCTCTTACAGCCTACCGGCAACATCTCTTCCAAAGGCCTGTGAAACGCAGTTTCTTTGCAGGCCTGATCTGGCTGAAGTAGGACTTCTGCTCTGGGTGTGCTACATTGCCCTAGAGCTGAAAGGCACAACGTGCAGGCTTCTTTCCAAAGGGCGAGTTGGGCCCCACAGCAGATTGCTTCCAGCTCTTTGGGAAGCTAAGAAACAACTCGCTCTGCACAGTGCTCTTACAGCCTACCGGGAACATCTCTTCCAAAGGCCTGTGAAACGCAGTTTCTTTGCAGGCCTGATCTGGCAGGTGTAGGACTTCTGCTCTGGGTGTGCTACATTGCCCTAGAGCTGAAAGGCACAACGTGCAGGCTTCTTTCCAAAGGGCGAGTTGGGCCCCACAGCATCTTGCTTCCAGCTCTTTGGGAAGCTAAGAAACCACTCGCTGCACAGTGCTCTTACAGCCTACCGGGAACATCTCTTCCAAAGGCCTGTGAAATGCAGTTTCTTTGCAGGCCTGATCTGGCTGAAGTAGAACTTCTGCTCTGGGTGTGCTACATTGCCCTAGAGCTGAAAGGCACAACGTGCAGGCTTCTTTCCAAAGGGCGAGTTGGGCCCCACAGCATCTTGCTTCCAGCTCTTTGGGAAGCGAAGAAACAACTCGTTCTTCACAGTGCTCTTACAGCCTACCGGCAACATCTCTTCCAAAGGCCTGTGAAACGCAGTTTCTTTGCAGGCCTGATCTGGCTGAAGTAGGACTTCTGCTCTGGGTGTGCCACATTGCCCTAGAGCTGAAAGGCACAACGTGCCGGCTTCTTTCCAAAGGGCGAGTTGGACCCCACAGCAGATTGCTTCCAGCTCTTTGGGAAGCTAAGAAACAACTCGCTCTGTACAGTGCTCTTACAGCCTACCGGGAACATCTCTTCCAAAGGCCTGTGAAACGCAGTTTCTTTGCAGGCCTGATCTGGCTGAAGTAGGACTTCTGCTCTGGGTGTGCCACAATGCCCTAGAGCTGAAAGGCACAACGTGCAGGCTTCTTTCCAAAGGGCGAGTTGGGCCCCACAGCATCTTGCTTCCAGCTCTTTGGGAAGCTATGAAACAACTCGCTCTGCACAGTGCTCTTACAGCCTACCGGGAACATCTCTTCCAAAGGCCTGTGAAACGCAGTTTCTTTGCAGGCCTGATCTGGCAGAAGTAGGACTTCTGCTCTGGGTGTGCTACATTGCCCTAGAGCTGAAAGGCACAACGTGCAGGCTTCTTTCCAAAGGGCGAGTTGGGACCCACAGCATCTTGCTTCCAGCTCTTTGGGAAGCTAAGAAACAACTGGCTCTGCACAGTGCTCTTAGAGCCTACCGGGAACATCACTTCCAAAGGCCTGTGAAACGCAGTTTCTTTGCAGGCCTGATCTGGCTGAAGTAGGACTTCTGCTCTGGGTGTGCTACATTGCCCTAGAGCTGAAAGGCACAACGTGCAGGCTTCTTTCCAAAGGGCGAGTTGGGACCCATAGCATCTTGCTTCCAGCTCTTTGGGAAGCTAAGAAACAACTCGCTCTGCACAGTGCTCTTACAGCCTACCGGGAACATCTCTTCCAAAGGCCTGTGAAACGCAGTTTCTTTGCAGGCCTGATCTGGCAGATGTAGGACTTCTGCTCTGGGTGTGCTACATTGCCCTAGAGCTGAAAGGGACAACGTGCAGGCTTCTTTCCAAAGGGCGAGTTGGGCCCCACAGCATCTTGCTTCCAGCTCTTTGGAAAGCTAAGAAACAAGTCGCTCTGCACAGTGCTCTTACAGCCTACCGGGAACATCTCTTCCAAAGGCCTGTGAAACGCAGTTTCTTTGCAGGCCTGATCTGGCAGAAGTAGGACTTCTGCTCTGGGTGTGCTACATTGCCCTAGAGCTGAAAGGCACAACGTGCAGGCTTCTTTCCAAAGGGCGAGTTGGGCCCCACAGCATCTTGCTTCCAGCTCTTTGGGAAGCTAAGAAACAACTGGCTCTGCACAGTGCTCTTACAGCCTACCGGGAACATCTCTTCCAAAGGCCAGTGAAACGCAGTTTCTTTGCAGGCCTGATCTGGCTGAAGTAGGACTTCTGCTCTGGGTGTGCTACATTGCCCTAGAGCTGAAAGGCACAACGTGCAGGCTTCTTTCCAAAGGGCGAGTTGGGCCCCACAGCATCTGGCTTCCAGCTCTTTGGGAAGCTAAGAAACAACTCGCTCTGCACAGTGCTCTTACAGCCTAACGGGAACATCTCTTCCAAAGGCCTGTGAAACGCAGTTTCTTTGCAGGCCTGATCTGGCTGAAGTAGGACTTCTGCTCTGGGTGTGCCACATTGCCCTAGAGCTGAAAGGCACAACGTGCAGGCTTCTTTCCAAAGGGCGAGTTGGGCCCCACAGCATCTTGCTTCCAGCTCTTTGGGAAGCAAGAAACAACTCGCTGTGCACAGTGCTCTTACAGCCTACCGGGAACATCTCTTCCAAAGGCCTGTGAAACGCAGTTTCTTTGCAGGCCTGATCTGGCTGAAGTAGGACTTCTGCTCTGGGTGTGCTACATTGCCCTAGAGCTGAAAGGCACAACGTGCAGGCTTCTTTCCAAAGGGCGAGTTGGGCCCCACAGCATCTTGCTTCCAGCTTTTTGGGAAGCTAAGTATCAACTCGCTCAGCACAGTGCTCTTAAAGCCTACCGGGAACATCTCTTCCAAAGGCCTGTGAAACGCAGTTTCTTGGCAGGCCTGATCTGGCAGAAGTAGGACTTCTGCTCTGGGTGTGCTACATTGCCCTAGAGCTGAAAGGCACAACGTGCAGGCTTCTTTCCAAAGGGCGAGTTGGGCCCCACAGCATCTTGCTTCCAGTCTTTGGGAAGCTAAGAAACAACTCGCTCTGCACAGTGCTCTTACAGCCTACCGGGAACATCTCTTCCAAAGGCCTGTGAAACGCAGTTTCTTTGCAGGCCTGATCTGGCAGATGTAGGACTTCTGCTCTGGGTGTGCTACATTGCCCTAGAGCTGAAAGGCACAACGTGCCAGCTTCTTTCCAAAGGGCGAGTTGGGATCCACAGCATCTTGCTTCCAGCTCTTTGGGAAGCTAAGAAACAACTCGCTCTGCACAGTGCTCTTACAGCCTACCGGGAACATCTCTTCCAAAGGCCTGTGAAACGCAGTTTCTTTGCAGGCCTGATCTGGCAGAAGTAGGACTTCTGCTCTATGTGTGCACATTGCCCTAGAGCTGAAAGGCACAACGTGCTGGCTTCATTCCAAAGGGCGAGTTGGGCCCCACCGCATCTTGCTTCCAGCACTTTGTTAAGCTAAGAAACAACTCGCTCTGCACAGTGCTCTTACAGCCTACCGGGAACATCTCTTCCAAAGGCCTGTGAAACGCAGTTTCTTTGCAGGCCTGATCTGGCAGAAGTAGGACTTCTGCTCTGGGTGTGCTACATTGCCCTAGAGCTGAAAGGCACAACGTGCCAGCTTCTTTCCAAAGGGCGAGTTGGGACCCACAGCATCTTGCTTCCAGCTCTTTGGGAAGCTAAGAAACAACTCGCTCTGCACAGTGCTCTTACAGCCTACCGGGAACATCTCTTCCAAAGGCCTGTGAAACGCAGTTTCTTTGCAGGCCTGATCTGGCTGAAGTAGGACTTCTGCTCTGCGTGTGCCACATTGCCCTAGAGCTGAAAGGCACAACGTGCAGGCTTCTTTCCAAAGGGCGAGTTGGGCCCCACAGCATCTTGCTTCCAGCTCTTTGGGAAGCTAAGAAACAACGCGCTCTGCACAGTGCTCTTACAGCCTACCGGGAACATCTCTTCCAAAGGCCTGTGAAACGCAGTTTCTTTGCAGGCCTGATCTGGATGAAGTAGGACTTCTGCTCTGGGTGTGCTACATTGCCCGAGAGCTGAAAGGCACAACGTGCAGGCTTCTTTCCAAAGGGCGAGTTGGGCCCCACAGCATCTTGTTTCCAGCTTTTTGGGAAGCTAAGAAACAACTCGCTCTGCACAGTGCTCTTACAGCCTACCGGAAACATCTCTTCCAAAGGCCTGTGAAACGCAGTTTCTTTGCAGGCCTCATCTGGCAGAGTAGGACATCTGCTCTGGGTGTGTTACATTGCTCTAGAGCTGAAAGGCACAACGTGCAGGCTTCTTTCCAAAGGGCGAGTTGGGCCCCAAAGCATCTTGCTTCCAGCTCTTTGGGAAGCTAAGAAACAACTCGCTCTGCACAGTGCTCTTACAGCCTACCGGGAACATCTCTTCCAAAGGCCTGTGAAACGCAGTTTCTTTGCAGGCCTGATCTGGCTGAAGTAGGACTTCTGCTCTGGGTGTGCTACATTGCCCTAGAGCTGAAAGGCACAACGTGCCGGCTTCTTTCCAAAGGGCGAGTTGGGCCCCACAGCATCTTGCTTCCAGCTCTTTGGGAAGCTAAGAAACAACTCGCTCTGCACAGTGCTCTTACAGCCTACCGTGAACATCTCTTCCAAAGGCCTGTGAAACGCAGTTTCTTTGCAGGCCTGATCTGGCTGAAGTAGGACTTCTGCTCTGGGTGTGCTACATTGCCCTAGAGCTGAAAGGCACAACGTGCAGGCTTCTTTGCAAAGGGCGAGTTGGGCCCCACAGCATCTTGCTTCCAGCTCTTTGGGAAGCTAAGAAACAACTCGCTCTGCACAGTGCTCTTACAGCCTACCGGGAAGATCTCTTCCAAAGGCCTGTGAAACGCAGTTTCTTTGCAGGCCTGATCTGGCTGAAGTAGGACTTCTGCTCTGGGTGTGCTACTTTGCCCTAGAGCTGAAAGGCACAACGTGCAGGCTTCTTTGCAAAGGGCGAGTTGGGCCCCACAGCATCTTGCTTCCAGCTCTTTGGGAAGCTAAGAAACAACTCGCTCTGCACAGTGCTCTTACAGCCTACAGGGAACATCTCTTCCAAAGGCCTGTGAAACGCAGTTTCTTTGCAGGCCTGATCTGGCTGAAGTAGGACTTCTGCTCTGGGTGTGCCACATTGCCCTAGAGCTGAAAGGCACAACGTGCCGGCTTCTTTCCAAAGGGCGAGTTGGGCCCCACAGCATCTTGCTTCCAGCTCTTTGGGAAGCTAAGAAACAACTCGCTCTGCACAGTGCTCTTACAGCCTACCGGGAACATCTCTTCCAAAGGCCTGTGAAACGCAGTTTCTTTGCAGGCCTGATCTGGCTGAAGTAGGACTTCTGCTCTGGGTGTGCTACATTGCCCTAGAGCTGAAAGGCACAACGTGCAGGCTTCTTTCCAAAGGGCGAGTTGGGCCCCACAGCATCTTGCTTCCAGCTCTTTGGGAAGCTAAGAAACAACTCGCTCTGCACAGTTCTCTTGGAGCGTACCGGGAACATCTCTTCCAAAGAGCTGTGAAACGCAGTTTCTTTGCAGGCCTGATCTTGCTGAAGTAGGACTTCTGCTCTGGGTGTGCTACATTGCCCTAGAGCTGAAAGGCACAACGTGCAGGCTTCTTTCCAAAGGGCGAGTTGGGCCCCACAGCATCTTGCGTCCAGCTCTATGGGAAGCTAAGAAACAACTCGCTCTGCACAGTGCTCTTACAGCCTACCGGGAACATCTCTTCCAAAAGCCTGTGAAACGCAGTTTCTTTGCAGGCCTCATCTGGCAGAGTAGGACTTCTGCTCTGGGTGTGCTACATTGCCCTAGAGCTGAAAGGCACAACGTGCAGGCTTCTTTCCAAAGGGCGAGTTGGTCCCCACAGCATCTTGCTTCCAGCTCTTTGGGAAGCTAAGAAACAACTCGCTCTGCACAGTGCTCTTACAGCCTACCGGGAACATCTCTTCCAAAGGCCTGTGAAACGCAGTTTCTTTGCAGGCCTGATCTGGAAGAGTAGGACATCTGCTCTGGGTGTGCTACATTGCCCTAGAGCTGAAAGGCACAACGTGCAGGCTTCTTTCCAAAGGGCGAGTTCGGCCCCACAGCATCTTGCTTCCAGCTCTTTGGGAAGCTAAGAAACAACTCGCTCTGCACAGTGCTCTTACAGCCTACCGGGAACATCTCTTCCAAAGGCCTGTGAAACGCAGTTTATTTGCAGGCCTGATCTGGCTGAAGTAGGACTTCTGCTCTGGGTGTGCTACATTGCCCTAGAGCTGAAAGGCACAACGTGCAGGCTTCTTTGCAAAGGGCGAGTTGGGCCCCACAGCATCTTGCTTCCAGCTCTTTGGGAAGCTAAGAAACAACTCGCTCTGCACAGTGCTCTTACAGCCTACCGGGAACATCTCTTCCAAAGGCCTGTGAAACGCAGTTTCTTTGCAGGCCTGATCTGGCTGAAGTAGGACTTCTGCTCTGGGTGTGCCACATTGCCCTAGAGCTGAAAGGCACAACGTGCAGGCTTCTTTCCAAAGGGCGAGTTGGGCCCCACAGCATCTTGCTTCCAGCTCTTTGGGAAGCTAAGATACAACACGCTCTGCACAGTGCTCTTACAGCCTACCGGGAACATTTCTTCCAAAGGCCTGTGAAACGCAGTTTCTTTGCAGGCCTGATCTGGCTGAAGTAGGACTTCTGCTCTGGGTGTGCTACATTGCCCTAGAGCTGAAAGGCACAACGTGCAGGCTTCTTTCCAAAGGGCGAGTTGGGCCCCACAGCATCTTGCTTCCAGCTCTTTGGGAAGCTAAGAAACAACTCGCTCTGCACAGTGCTCTTGCAGCCTACCGGGAACATCTCTTCCAAAGGCCTGTGAAACGCAGTTTCTTTGCAGGCCCGATCTGGCAGAAGTAGGACTTCTGCTCTGGGTGTGCTACATTGCCCTAGAGCTGAAAGGCACAACGTGCAGGCTTCTTTCCAAAGGGCGAGTAGGCCCCCACATCATCTTGCTTCCAGCTCTTTGGGAAGCTAAGAAACAACTCGCTCTGCACAGTGCTCTTACAGCCTACCGGGAACATCTCTTCCAAAGGCCTGTGAAACGCAGTTTCTTTGCAGGCCTGATCTGGCTGAAGTAGGACTTCTGCTCTGGGTGTGCTACATTGCCCTAGAGCTGAAAGGCACAACGTGCAGGCTTCTTTCCAAAGGGCGAGTTGGGCCCCACAGCATCTTGCTTCCAGCTCTTTGGGAAGCTAAGAAACAACTCGCTCTGCACAGTGCTCTTGGAGCGTACCGGGAACATCTCTTCCAAAGGCCTGTGAAACGCAGTTTCTTTGCAGGCCTGATCTGGCTGAAGTAGGACTTCTGCTCTGGGTGTGCTACATTGCCCTAGAGCTGAAAGGCACAACGTGCAGGCTTCTTTCCAAAGGGCGAGTTGGGCCCCACAGCATCTTGCTTCCAGCTCTTTGGGAAGCTAAGAAACAACTCGCTCTGCACAGTTCTCTTGGAGCGTACCGGGAACATCTCTTCCAAAGGCCTGTGAAACGCAGTTTCTTTGCAGGCCTGATCTGGCTGAAGTAGGACTTCTGCTCTGGGTGTGCTACATTGCCCTAGAGCTGAAAGGCACAACGTGCAGGCTTCTTTCCAAAGGGCGAGTTGGGCCCCACAGCATCTTGCGTCCAGCTCTATGGGAAGCTAAGAAACAACTCGCTCTGCACAGTGCTCTTACAGCCTACCGGGAACATCTCTTCCAAAGGCCTGTGAAACGCAGTTTCTTTGCAGGCCTGATCTGGCAGAGTAGGACTTCTGCTCTGGGTGTGCTACATTGCCCTAGAGCTGAAAGGCACAACGTGCAGGCTTCTTTCCAAAGGGCGAGTTGGTCCCCACAGCATCTTGCTTCCAGCTCTTTGGGAAGCTAAGAAACAACTCGCTCTGCACAGTGCTCTTACAGCATACCGGCAACATCTCTTCCAAAGGCCTGTGAAACGCAGTTTCTTTGCAGGCCTGATCTGGCAGAGTAGGACATCTGCTCTGGGTGTGCTACATTGCCCTAGAGCTGAAAGGCAGAATGTGCAGGCTTCTTTCCAAAGGGCGAGTTGGGCCCCACAGCATCTTGCTTCCAGCTCTTTGGGAAGCTAAGAAACAACTCGCTCTGCACAGTGCTCTTACAGCCTACCGGGAACATCTCTTCCAAAGGCCTGTGAAACGCAGTTTCTTTGCAGGCCTGATCTGGCTGAAGTAGGACTTCTGCTCTGGGTGTGCTACATTGCCCTAGAGCTGAAAGGCACAACGTGCAGGCTTCTTTGCAAAGGGCGAGTTGGGCCCCACAGCATCTTGCTTCCAGCTCTTTGGGAAGCTAAGAAACAACTCGCTCTGCACAGTGCTCTTACAGCCTACCGGGAAGATCTCTTCCAAAGGCCTGTGAAACGCAGTTTCTTTGCAGGCCTGATCTGGCTGAAGTAGGACTTCTGCTCTGGGTGTGCCCCATTGCCCTAGAGCTGAAAGGCACAACGTGCAGGCTTCTTTCCAAAGGGCGAGTTGGGCCCCACAGCATCTTGCTTCCAGCTCTTTGGGAAGCTAAGAAACCACTCTCTCTGCACAGTGCTCTTACAGCCTCCCGGGAACATCTCTTCCAAAGGCCTGTGAAACGCAGTTTCTTTGCAGGCCTGATCTGGCTGAAGTAGGACTTCTGCTCTGGGTGTGCCACATTGCCCTAGAGGTGAAAGTCACAACGTGCAGGCTTCTTTCCAAAGGGCGAGTTGGGCCCCACAGCATCTTGCTTCCAGCTCTTTGGGAAGCTAAGAAACAACTCGCTCTGCACAGTGCTCTTACACCCTACCGGGAACATCTCTTCCAAAGGCCTGTGAAACGCAGTTTCTTTGCAGGCCTGATCTGGCTGAAGTAGGACTTCTGCTCTGGGTGTGCTACATTGCCCTAGAGCTGAAAGGCACAACGTGCAGGCTTCTTTCCAAAGGGTGAGTTGGGCCCCACAGCATCTTGCTTCCAGCTCTTTGGGAAGCTAAGAAACAACTCGCTCTGCACAGTGCTCTTACAGCCTACCGGGAACATCTCTTCCAAAGGCCTGTGAAACGCAGTTTCTTTGCAGGCCTGATCTGGCTGAAGTAGGACTTCTGCTCTGGGTGTGCTACATTGCCCTAGAGCTGAAAGGCACAACGTGCTGGCTTCTTTCCAAAGGGCGAGTTGGGCCCCACAGCATCTTGCTTCCAGCTCTTTGGGAAGCTAAGAAACAACTCGCTCTGCACAGTGCTCTTACAGCCTACCGGGAACATCTCTTCCAAAGGCCTGTGAAACGCAGTTTCTTTGCAGGCCTGATCTGGCTGAAGTAGGACTTATGCTCTGGGTGTGCTACATTGCCCTAGAGCTGAAAGGCACAACGTGCAGGCTTCTTTCCAAAGGCCGAGTTGGGCCCCACAGCATCTTGCTTCCAGCTCTTTGGGAAGCTAAGAAACAACTCGCTCTGCACAGTGCTCTTACAGCCTACCGGGAACATCTCTTCCAAAGGCCTGTGAAACGCAGTTTCTTTGCAGGCCTGATCTGGCTGAAGTAGGACTTCTGCTCTGGGTGTGCCACTTTGCCCTAGAGCCGAAAGGCACAACGTGCAGGCTTCTTTCCAAAGGGCGATTTGGGCCCCACAGCATCTTGCTTCCAGCTCTTTGGGAAGCTAAGAAACCACTCGCTCTGCACAGTGCTCTTACACCCTACCGGGAACATCTCTTCCAAAGGCCTGTGAAACGCAGTTTCTTTGCAGGCCTGATCTGGCTGAAGTAGGACTTCTGCTCTGGGTGTGCTACATTGCCCTAGAGCTGGAAGGCACAACGTGCAGGCTTCTTTCCGAAGGGCGAGTTGGGCCCCACAGCATCTTGCTTCCAGCTCTTTGGGAAGCTAAGAAACAACTCGCTCTGCACAGTGCTCTTACAGCCTACCGGGAACATCTCTTCCAAAGGCCTGTGAAACGCAGTTTCTTTGCAGGCCTGATCTGGCTGAAGTAGGACTTCTGCTCTGGGTGTGCTACTTTGCCCTAGAGCTGAAAGGCACAACGTGCAGGCTTCTTTCCAAAGGGCGAGTTGGGCCCCACAGCATCTTGCTTCCAGCTCTTTGGGAAGCTAAGAAACAACTCGCTCTGCACAGTGCTCTTACAGCCTACCGGGAACATCTCTTCCAAAGGCCTGTGAAACGCAGTTTCTTTGCAGGCCTGATCTGGCTGAAGTAGGACTTCTGCTCTGGGTGTGCCACATTGCCCTAGAGCTGAAAGGCACAACGTGCAGGCTTCTTTCCAAAGGTCGAGTTGGGCCCCACAGCATCTTGCTTCCAGCTCTTTGGGAAGCTAAGAAACAACTCGCTCTGCACAGTGCTCTTACAGCCTACCGGGAACATCTCTTCCAAAGGCCTGTGAAAGGCAGTTTCTTGGCAGGCCTGATCTGGCTGAAGTAGGACTTCTGCTCTGGGTGTGCTACATTGCCCTAGAGCTGAAAGGCACAACGTGCAGGCTTCTTTCCAAATGGTGAGTTGGGCCCCACAGCATCTTGCTTCCAGCTCTTTGGGAAGCTAAGAAACAACTCGCTCTGCACAGTTCTCTTACAGCCTACCGGGAACATCTCTTCCAAAGGCCTGTGAAACGCAGTTTCTTTGCAGGCCTGATCTGTCAGAGTAGGACCTCTGCTCTGGGTGTGCTACATTGCCCTAGAGCTGAAAGGCACAACGTGCAGGCTTCTTTCCAAAGGGCGAGTTGGGCCCCACAGCATCTTGCTTCCAGCTCTTTGGGAAGCTAAGAAACCACTCGCTCTGCACAGTGCTCTTACAGCCTACCGGGAACATCTCTTCCAAAGGCCTGTGAAACGCAGTTTCTTTGCAGGCCTGATCTGGCTGAAGTAGGACTTCTGCTCTGGGTGTGCTACATTGCCCTAGAGCTGAAAGGCACAACGTGCAGGCTTCTTTGCAAAGGGCGAGTTGGGCCCCACAGCATCTTGCTTCCAGCTCTTTGGGAAGCTAAGACACAACTCGCTCTGCACAGTGCTCTTACAGACTACCGGGAAGATCTCTTCCAAAGGCCTGTGAAACGCAGTTTCTTTGCAGGCCTGATCTGGCTGAAGTAGGACTTCTGCTCTGGGTGTGCTACATTGCCCTAGAGCTGAAAGGCACAACGTGCAGGCTTCTTTGCAAAGGGCGAGTTGGGCCCCACAGCATCTTGCTTCCAGCTCTTTGGGAAGCTAAGAAACAACTCGCTCTGCACAGTGCTCTTACAGCCTACAGGGAACATCTCTTCCAAAGGCCTGTGAAACGCAGTTTCTTTGCAGGCCTGATCTGGCTGAAGTAGGACTTCTGCTCTGGGTGTGCTACATTGCCCTAGAGCTGAAAGGCACAACGTGCAGGCTTCTTTGCAAAGGGCGAGTTGGGCCCCACAGCATCTTGCTTCCAGCTCTTTGGGAAGCTAAGAAACAACTCGCTCTGCACAGTGCTCTTACAGCCTACCGGGAACATCTCTTCCAAAGGCCTGTGAAACGCAGTTTCTTTGCAGGCCTGATCTGGCTGAAGTAGGACTTCTGCTCTGGATGTGCTACATTGCCCTAGAGCTGAAAGGCACAACGTGCAGGCTTCTTTCCAAAGGGCGAGTTGGGCCCCACAGCATCTTGCTTCCAGCTCTTTGGGAAGCTAAGAAACAACTCGCTCTGCACAGTTCTCTTGGAGCGTACCGGGAACATCTCTTCCAAAGGCCTGTGAAACGCAGTTTCTTTGCAGGCCTGATCTGGCTGAAGTAGGACTTCTGCTCTGGGTGTGCTACATTGCCCTAGAGCTGAAAGGCACAACGTGCAGGCTTCTTTCCAAAGGGCGAGTTGGGCCCCACAGCATCTTGCGTCCAGCTCTATGGGAAGCTAAGAAACAACTCGCTCTGCACAGTGCATTTACAGCCTACCGGGAACATCTCTTCCAAAGGCCTGTGAAACGCAGTTTCTTTGCAGGCCTGATCTGGCAGAGTAGGACTTCTGCTCTGGGTGTGCTACATTGCCCTAGAGCTGAAAGGCACAACGTGCAGGCTTCTTTCCAAAGGGCGAGTTGGTCCCCACAGCATCTTGCTTCCAGCTCTTTGGGAAGCTAAGAAACAACTCGCTCTGCACAGTGCTCTTACAGCATACCGGCAACATCTCTTCCAAAGGCCTGTGAAACGCAGTTTCTTTGCAGGCCTGATCTGGCAGAGTAGGACATCTGCTCTGGGTGTGCTACATTGCCCTAGAGCTGAAAGGCACAACGTGCAGGCTTCTTTCCAAAGGGCGAGTTGGGCCCCACAGCATCTTGCTTCCAGCTCTTTGGGAAGCTAAGAAACAACTCGCTCTGCACAGTGCTCTTACAGCCTACCGGGAACATCTCTTCCAAAGGCCTGTGAAACGCAGTTTCTTTGCAGGCCTGATCTGGCTGAAGTAGGACTTCTGCTCTGGGTGTGCTACATTGCCCTAGAGCTGAAAGGCACAACGTGCAGGCTTCTTTGCAAAGGGCGAGTTGGGCCCCACAGCATCTTGCTTCCAGCTCTTTGGGAAGCTAAGAAACAACTCGCTCTGCACAGTGCTCTTACAGCCTACCGGGAAGATCTCGTCCAAAGGCCTGTGAAACGCAGTTTCTTTGCAGGCCTGATCTGGCAGAAGTAGGACTTCTGCTCTGGGTGTGCTACATTGCCCTAGAGCTGAAAGGCACAACGTGCAGGCTTCTTTCCAAAGGGCGATTTGGGCCCCAAAGCATCTTGCTTCCAGCTCCTTTGGAAGCTAAGAAACAACTCGCTCTGCACTCCTCTCTTACAGCCATCCTGCAACATCTCCTGCAAATGCCTTTGGAACGCAGTTTCTTTGCAGGCATGATCTGGCAGAAGTAGAACTTCTGCTCTGGGTGTGCTACATTGCCCTAGAGCTGAAAGGCACAACGTGCAGGCTGCTTTCCAAAGGGCGAGTTGGGCCCCACAGCATCTTGCTTCCAGCTCTTTGGGAAGCTAAGAAACAACTCGCTCTGCACAGTGCTCTTACAGCCTACCGGGAACATCTCTTCCAAAGGCCTGTGAAACGCAGTTTCTTTGCAGGCCTGATCTGGCTGAAGTAGGACTTCTGCTCTGGGTGTGCTACTTTCCCTAGAGCTGAAAGGCACAACGTGCAGGCTTCTTTCCAAAGGGCGAGTTGGGCCCCACAGCATCTTTCTTCCAGCTCTTTGGGAAGCTAAGAAACAACTCGATCTGCACAGTGCTCTTACAGCCTAGTGGGAACATGTCTTCCAAAGGCCTGTGAAACGCAGTTTCTTTGCAGGCCTGATCTGGCTGAAGTAGGACTTCTGCTCTGGGTGTGCTACTTTACCCTAGAGCTGAAAGGCACAACGTGCAGTCTTCTTTCCAAAGGGCGAGTTGGGCCCCACAGCATCTTGCTTCCAGCTCTTTGGGAAGCTAAGAAACAACTTGCTCTGCACAGTGCTATTACAGCCTAGTGGGAACATGTCTTCCAAAGGCCTGTGAAACGCAGTTTCTTTGCAGGCCTGATCTGGCTCAAGTAGGACTTCTGCTCTGGGTGTGCTACATTGCCCTAGAGCTGAAAGGCACAACGTGCAGGCTTCTTTCCAAAGGGCGAGTTGGGCCCCACAGCATCTTGCTTCCAGCTCTTTGGGAAGCTATGAAACAACTCGCTCTGCACAGTGCTCTTACAGCCTACCAGGAACATCTCTTCCAAAGGCCTGTGAAACGCAGTTTCTTTGCAGGCCAGATCTGGCTGAAGTAGGACTTCTGCTCTGGGTGTGCTACATTGCCCTAGAGCTGAAAGGCACAACGTGCAGGCTTCTTTCCAAAGGGCGATTTGGGCCCCAAAGCATCTTGCTTCCAGCTCCTTTGGAAGCTAAGAAACAACTCGCTCTGCACTCCTCTCTTACAGCCATCCTGCAACATCTCCTGCAAATGCCTTTGGAACGCAGTTTCTTTGCAGGCATGATCTGGCAGAAGTAGAACTTCTGCTCTGGGTGTGCTACATTGCCCTAGAGCTGAAAGGCACAACGTGCAGGCTGCTTTCCAAAGGGCGAGTTGGGCCCCACAGCACCTTGCTTCCAGCTCTTTGGGAAGCTAAGAAACAACTCGCTCTGCACAGTGCTCTTACAGCCTACCGGGAACATCTCTTCCAAACGCCTGTGAAACGCAGTTTCTTTGCAGGCCTGATCGGGTGAAGTAGGACTTCTGCTCTGGGTGTGCTACATTGCCCTAGAGCTGAAAGGCACAACGTGCAGGCTTCTTTCCAAAGGGCGAGTTGGGCCCCAAAGCATCTTGCTTCCAGCTCTTTGGGAAGCTAAGAAACAACTCGCTCTGCACAGTGCTCTTACAGCCTACCGGGAACATCTCTTCCAAAGGCCTGTGAAACACAGTTTCTTTACAGGCCTGATCTGGCTGAAGTAGGACTTCTGCTCTGGGTGTGCTACTTTGCCCTAGAGCTGAAAGGCAAAACGTGCAGGCTTCTTTCCAAAGGGCGAGTTGGGCCCCACAGCATCTTCCTTCCAGCTCTTTGGGAAGCTAAGAAACAACTCGCTCTGCACAGTGCGCTTACAGCCTACCGGAAACATCTCTTCCAAAGGCCTGTGAAACGCAGTTTCTTTGCAGGCCTGATCTGGCTGAAGTAGGACTTCTGCTCTGGGTGTGCTACATTGCCCTAGAGCTGAAAGGCACAACGTGCAGTCTTCTTTCCAAAGTGCGAGTTGGGCCCCAAAGCATCTTGCTTACAGCTCTTTGGGAAGCTAAGAAACAACTCGCTCTGCACTCCTCTCTTACAGCCATCCTGCAACATCTCCTGCAAATGCCTTTGGAACGCAGTTTCTTTGCAGGCATGATCTGGCAGAAGTAGAACTTCTGCTCTGGGTGTGCTACATTGC
Organism: Equus caballus; assembly: GCF_041296265.1. Classification (NCBI taxonomy): domain Eukaryota; kingdom Metazoa; phylum Chordata; class Mammalia; order Perissodactyla; family Equidae; genus Equus; species Equus caballus. The sequence continues at coordinate 55,070,502 of NC_091715.1, forward strand.
CCTAGAGCTGAAAGGCACAACGTGCAGGCTGCTTTCCAAAGGGCGAGTTGGGCCCCACAGCATCTTGCTTCCAGCTCTTTGGGAAGCTAAGAAACAACTCGCTCTGCACAGTGCTCTTACAGCCTACCGGGAACATCTCTTCCAAAGGCCTGTGAAACGCAGTTTCTTTGCAGGCCTGATCTGGCAGAAGTAGGACTTCTGCTCTGGGTGTGCTACATTGCCCTAGAGCTGAAAGGCACAACGTGCAGGCTTCTTTCCAAAGGCCGAGTTGGGCCCCACAGCATCTTGCTTCCAGCTCTTTGGGAAGCTAAGAAACAACTCGCTCTGCACAGTGCTCTTACAGCCTACCGGGAACATGTCTTCCAAAGGCCTGTGAAACGCAGTTTCTTTGCAGGCCTGATCTGGCTGAAGTAGGACTTCTGCTCTGGGTTTGCTACATTGCCCTAGAGCTGAAAGGCACAACGTGCAGGCTTCTTTCCAAAGGGCGAGTTGGGCCCCACAGCATCTTGCTTCCAGCTCTTTGGGAAGCTTAGAAACAACTCGCTCTGCTCAGTGCTCTTACACCGTAGTGGGAACATCTCTTCCAAAGGCCTGTGAAACGCAGTTTCTTTGCAGGCCTGATCTGGCTGAAGTAGGAGTTCTGCTCTGGGTGTGCTACATTGCCCTAGAGCTGAAAGGCACAACGTGCAGGCTTCTTTCCAAAGGGCGAGTTGGGCCCCACAGCATCTTGCTTCCAGCTCTTTGGGAAGCTAAGAAACAACTCGCTCTGCACAGTGCTCTTACAGCCTACCGGGAGCATCTCTTCCAAAGGCCTGTGAAACGCAGTTTCTTTGCAGGCCTGATCTGGCTGAAGTAGGACTTCTGCTCTGGGTGTGCTACATTGCCCTAGAGCTGAAAGGCACAACGTGCAGGCTTCTTTCCAAAGGGCGAGTTGGGCCCCAAAGCATCTTGCTTCCAGCTCTTTGGGAAGCTAAGAAACAACTCGCTCTGCACAGTGCTCTTACAGCCTACCGGGAACATCTCTTCCAAAGGACTGTGAAACAGAGTTTCTTTACAGGCCTGATCTGGCTGAAGTAGGACTTCTGCTCTGGGTGTGCTACATTGCCCTAGAGCTGAAAGGCACAACGTGCAGGCTTCTTTCCAAAGGGCGAGTTGGGCCCCACAGAATCTTCCTTCCAGCTCTTTGGGAAGCTAAGAAACAACTCGCTCTGCACAGTGCTCTTACAGCCTACCGGAAACATCTCTTCCAAAGGCCTGTGAAACGCAGTTACTTTGCAGGCCTGATCTGGCTGAAGTAGGACTTCTGCTCTGGGTGTGCTACATTGCCCTAGAGCTGAAAGCCACAACGTGCAGGCTTCTTTCCAAAGGGCGAGTTGGGCCCCACAGCATCTTGCTTCCAGCTCTTTGGGAAGCTAAGAAACAACTCGCTCTGCATAGTGCTCTTACAGCCTACCGGGAACATCTCTTCCAAAGGCCTGTGAAACGCAGTTTCTTTGCAGGCCTGATCTGGCTGAAGTAGGACTTCTGCTCTGGGTGTGCTACATTGCCCTAGAGCTGAAAGGCACAACGTGCAGTCTTCTTTCAAAAGGGCGAGTTGGTCCCCAAAGCATCTTGCTTACAGCTCTTTGGGAAGCTAAGAAACAACGCGCTCTGCACAGTGCTCTTACAGCCTACCGGGAACATCTCTTCCAAAGGCCTGTGAAACGCAGTTTCTATGCAGGCCTGATCTGGCTGAAGTAGGACTTCTGCTCTGGGTGTGCCACATTGCCCTAGAGCTGAAAGGCACAACGTGCAGGCTTCTTTCCAAAGGGCGAGTTGGGCCCCACAGCATCTTGCTTCCAGCACTTTGGGAAGCTAAGAAACAACTCGCTCTGCACAGTGCTCTAACAGCCTACCGGGAACATCTCTTCCAAAGCCCTGTGAAACGCTGTTTCTATGCAGGCCTGATCTGGCTGAAGTAGGACTTCTGCTCTGGGTGTGCTACATTGCCCTAGAGCTGAAAGGCACAACGTGCAGGCTTCTTTCCAAAGGGCGAGTTGGGCCCCACAGCATCTTTCTTCCAGCTCTTTGGGAAGCTAAGAAACAACTCGCTCTGCACAGGGCTCTTACAGACTAACGGGAACATCTCTTCCAAAGGCCTGTGAAACGCAGTTTCTTTGCAGGCCTGATCTGGCTGAAGTAGGACTTCTGCTCTGGGTGTGCTACATTGCCCTAGAGCTGAAAGGCACAACGTGCAGGCTTCTTTCCAAAGGGCGAGTTGGGCCCCACAGCATCTTGCTTCCAGCTCTTTGGGAAGCTAAGAAACAACTCGCTCTGCCTAGTGCTCTTACAGCCTAACGGGAACATCTCCTCCAAAGGCCTGCGAAACTCAGTTTCTTTGCAGGCCAGATCTGGATGAAGTAGGACTTCTGCTCTGGGTGTGCTACATTGCCCTAGAGCTGAAAGGCAGAACGTGCAGGCTTCTTTCCAAAGGGCGAGTTTGGCCCTACAGGATCTTGCTTCCAGCTCTTTGGGAAGCTAAGAAACAACTCGCTCTGCACAGTGCTCTTGCAGCCTACCGGGAACATCTCTTCCAAAGGCCTGTGAAACGCAGTTTCTTTGCAGGCCTGATCTGGCTGAAGTAGGACTTCTGCTCTGGGTGTGCTACATTGCCCTAGAGCTGAAAGGCACAACGTGCAGGCTTCTTTCCAAAGGGCGAGTTGGGCCCCACAGCATCTTGCTTCCAGCTCTTTGGGAAGCTAAGAAACAACTCGCTCTGCACAGTGCTCTTACAGCCTACCGGGAACATGTCGTCCAAAGGCCTGTGAAACGCAGTTTCTTTGCAGGCCTGATGTGGTAGAAGTAGGACTTCTGCTCTGGGTGTGCTACATTGCCCTAGAGCTGAAAGGCACAACGTGCAGGCTTCTTTCCAAAGGGCGAGTTGGGCCCCACAGCATCTTGCTTCCAGCTCTTTTGGAAGCTTAGAAACAACTCGCTCTGCTCAGTGCTCTTACACCGTAGTGGGAACATCTCTTCCAAAGGCCTGTGAAACGCAGTTTCTTTGCAGGCCTGATCTGGCTGAAGTAGAACTTCTGCTCTGGGTGTGCTACATTGCCCTAGAGCTGAAAGGCACAACGTGCAGTCTTCTTTCCAAAGGGCGAGTTGGGCCCCACAGCATCTTGCTTCCAGCTCTTTGGGAAGCTAAGAAACAACTCGCTCTGCACAGTGCTCTTACAGCCTACCGGGAGCATCTCTTCCAAAGGCCTGTGAAACGCAGTTTCTTTGCAGGCCTGATCTGGCTGAAGTAGGAGTTCTGCTCTGGGTGTGCTACATTGCCCTAGAGCTGAAAGGCACAACGTGCAGGCTTCTTTCCAAAGGGCGAGTTGGGCCCCACAGCATCTTGCTTCCAGCTCTTTGGGAAGCTAAGAAACAACTCGCTCTGCACAGTGCTCTTACAGCCTACCGGGAGCATCTCTTCCAAAGGCCTGTGAAACGCAGTTTCTTTGCAGGCCTGATCTGGCTGAAGTAGGACTTCTGCTCTGGGTGTGCTACATTGCCCTAGAGCTGAAAGGCAGAACGTGCAGGCTTCTTTCCACAGGGCGAGTTGGGCCCCACAGCATCTTGCTTCCAGCTCTTTGGGAAGCTAAGAACCAAGTCGCTCTGCCTAGTGCTCTTACAGACTAACGGGAACATCTCCTCCAAAGGCCTGCGAAACGCAGTTTCTTTGCAGGCCAGATCTGGATGAAGTAGGACTTCTGCTCTGGGTGTGCTACATTGCCCTAGAGCTGAAAGGCACAACGTGCAGGCTTCTTTCCAAAGGGCGAGTTGGGCCCCACAGCATCTTGCTTCCAGCTCTTTGGGATGCTTAGGAACAACTCGCTCTGCACAGTGCTCTTACAGCCTACCGGGAACATCTCTTCCAAAGGCCTGTGAAACGCAGTTTCTTTGCAGGCCTGATCTGGCAGAGTAGGACTTCTGCTCTGGGTGTGCTACATTGCCCTAGAGCTGAAAGGCACAACGTGCAGGCTTCTTTCCAAAGGGCGAGTTGTGCCCCACAGCATCTTGCTTCCAGCTCTTTGGGAAGCTAAGAAACAACTCGCTCTGCTCAGTGCTCTTACATCCCTAGTGGGAACATCTCTTCCAAAGGCCTGTGGAATGCAGTTTCTTTGCAGGCCTGATCTGGCTGAAGTAGGACTTCTGCTCTGGGTGTGCTACATTGCCCTAGAGCTGAAAGGCACAACGTGCAGGCTGCTTTCCAAAGGGCGAGTTGGGCCCCACAGCATCTTGCTTCCAGCTCTTTGGGAAGCTAAGAAAGAACTCGCTCTGCACAGTGCTCTTACAGCCTACCGGGAACATCTCTTCCAAAGGCCTGTGAAACGCAGTTTCTTTGCAGGCCTGATCTGGCTGAAGTAGGACTTCTGCTCTGGGTGTGCTACATTGCCCTAGAGCTGAAAGGCACAACGTGCAGGCTTCTTTCCAAAGGGCGAGTTGGGCCCCACAGCATCTTGCTTCCAGCTCTTTGGGAAGCTAAGAAACAACTCGCTCTGCACAGTGCTCTTACAGCCTACCGGGAACATCTCTTCCAAAGGCCTGTGAAACACAGTTTCTTTACAGGCCTGATCTGGCTGAAGTAGGACTTCTGCTCTGGGTGTGCTACATTGCCCTAGAGCTGAAAGGCACAACGTGCAGGCTTCTTTCCAAAGGGCGAGTTGGGCCCCACAGCATCTTGCTTCCAGCTCTTTGGGAAGCTAAGAAACAAATCGCTCTGCACAGTGCTCGTACAGACTACCGGGAACATCTCTTCCAAAGGCCTGTTACGCAGTTTCTTTGCAGGCCTGATCTGGCTGAAGTAGGACTTCTGCTCTGGGTGTGCTACATTGCCCTAGAGCTGAAAGGCACAACGTGCAGGCTTCTTTCCAAAGGGCGAGTTGGGCCCCACAGCATCTTGCTTCCAGCTCTTTGGGAAGCTAAGAAACAACTCGCTCTGCACAGTGCTCTTACAGCCTACCGGAAACATCTCTTCCAAAGGCCTGTGAAACGCAGTTACTTTGCAGGCCTGATCTGGCTGAAGTAGGACTTCTGCTCTGGGTGTGCTACATTGCCCTAGAGCTGAAAGGCACAACGTGCAGGCTTCTTTCCAAAGGGCGAGTTGGGCCCCACAGCATCTTGCTTCCAGCTCTTTGGGAAGCTAAGAAACAACTCGCTCTGCATAGTGCTCTTACAGCCTACCGGGAACATCTCTTCCAAAGGCCTGTGAAACGCAGTTTCTTTGCAGGCCTGATCTGGCTGAAGTAGGACTTCTGCTCTGGGTGTGCTACATTGCCCTAGAGCTGAAAGGCACAACGTGCAGTCTTCTTTCAAAAGGGCGAGTTGGGCCCCAAAGCATCTTGCTTACAGCTCTTTGGGAAGCTAAGAAACAACGCGCTCTGCACAGTGCTCTTACAGCCTACCGGGAACATCTCTTCCAAAGGCCTGTGAAACGCAGTTTCTATGCAGGCCTGATCTGGCTGAAGTAGGACTTCTGCTCTGGGTGTGCCACATTGCCCTAGAGCTGAAAGGCACAACGTGCAGGCTTCTTTCCAAAGGGCGAGTTGGGCCCCACAGCATCTTGCTTCCAGCACTTTGGGAAGCTAAGAAACAACTCGCTCTGCACAGTGCTCTTACAGCCTACCGGGAACATCTCTTCCAAAGGCCTGTGAAACGCTGTTTCTATGCAGGCCTGATCTGGCTGAAGTAGGACTTCTGCTCTGGGTGTGCTACATTGCCCTAGAGCTGAAAGGCACAACGTGCAGGCTTCTTTCCAAAGGGCGAGTTGGGCCCCACAGCATCTTGCTTCCAGCTCTTTGGGAAGCTAAGAAACAACTCGCTCTGCACAGGGCTCTTACAGACTAACGGGAACATCTCTTCCAAAGGCCTGTGAAACGCAGTTTCTTTGCAGGCCTGATCTGGCTGAAGTAGGACTTCTGCTCTGGGTGTGCTACATTGCCCTAGAGCTGAAAGGCACAACGTGCAGGCTTCTTTCCAAAGGGCGAGTTGGGCCCCACAGCATCTTGCTTCCAGCTCTTTGGGAAGCTAAGAAACAACTCGCTCTGCCTAGTGCTCTTACAGCCTAACGGGAACATCTCCTCCAAAGGCCTGCGAAACTCAGTTTCTTTGCAGGCCAGATCTGGATGAAGTAGGACTTCTGCTCTGGGTGTGCTACATTGCCCTAGAGCTGAAAGGCAGAACGTGCAGGCTTCTTTCCAAAGGGCGAGTTTGGCCCTACAGGATCTTGCTTCCAGCTCTTTGGGAAGCTAAGAAACAACTCGCTCTGCACAGTGCTCTTGCAGCCTACCGGGAACATCTCTTCCAAAGGCCTGTGAAACGCAGTTTCTTTGCAGGCCTGATCTGGCTGAAGTAGGACTTCTGCTCTGGGTGTGCTACATTGCCCTAGAGCTGAAAGGCACAACGTGCAGGCTTCTTTCCAAAGGGCGAGTTGGGCCCCACAGCATCTTGCTTCCAGCTCTTTGGGAAGCTAAGAAACAACTCGCTCTGCACAGTGCTCTTACAGCCTACCGGGAACATGTCGTCCAAAGGCCTGTGAAACGCAGTTTCTTTGCAGGCCTGATGTGGTAGAAGTAGGACTTCTGCTCTGGGTGTGCTACATTGCCCTAGAGCTGAAAGGCACAACGTGCAGGCTTCTTTCCAAAGGGCGAGTTGGGCCCCACAGCATCTTGCTTCCAGCTCTTTTGGAAGCTTAGAAACAACTCGCTCTGCTCAGTGCTCTTACACCGTAGTGGGAACATCTCTTCCAAAGGCCTGTGAAACGCAGTTTCTTTGCAGGCCTGATCTGGCTGAAGTAGAACTTCTGCTCTGGGTGTGCTACATTGCCCTAGAGCTGAAAGGCACAACGTGCAGTCTTCTTTCCAAAGGGCGAGTTGGGCCCCACAGCATCTTGCTTCCAGCTCTTTGGGAAGCTAAGAAACAACTCGCTCTGCACAGTGCTCTTACAGCCTACCGGGAGCATCTCTTCCAAAGGCCTGTGAAACGCAGTTTCTTTGCAGGCCTGATCTGGCTGAAGTAGGAGTTCTGCTCTGGGTGTGCTACATTGCCCTAGAGCTGAAAGGCACAACGTGCAGGCTTCTTTCCAAAGGGCGAGTTGGGCCCCACAGCATCTTGCTTCCAGCTCTTTGGGAAGCTAAGAAACAACTCGCTCTGCACAGTGCTCTTACAGCCTACTGGGAGCATCTCTTCCAAAGGCCTGTGAAACGCAGTTTCTTTGCAGGCCTGATCTGGCTGAAGTAGGACTTCTGCTCTGGGTGTGCTACATTGCCCTAGAGCTGAAAGGCACAACGTGCAGGCTTCTTTCCACAGGGCGAGTTGGGCCCCACAGCATCTTGCTTCCAGCTCTTTGGGAAGCTAAGAACCAAGTCGCTCTGCCTAGTGCTCTTACAGCCTAACGGGAACATCTCCTCCAAAGGCCTGCGAAACGCAGTTTCTTTGCAGGCCAGATCTGGATGAAGTAGGACTTCTGCTCTGGGTGTGCTACATTGCCCTAGAGCTGAAAGGCACAACGTGCAGGCTTCTTTCCAAAGGGCGAGTTGGGCCCCACAGCATCTTGCTTCCAGCTCTTTGGGATGCTTAGGAACAACTCGCTCTGCACAGTGCTCTTACAGCCTACCGGGAACATCTCTTCCAAAGGCCTGTTACGCAGTTTCTTTGCAGGCCTGATCTGGCTGAAGTAGGACTTCTGCTCTGGGTGTGCTACATTGCCCTGGAGCTGAAAGGCACAACGTGCAGGCTTCTTTCCAAAGGGTGAGTTGGGCCCCACAGCATCTTGCTTCCAGCTCTTTGGGAAGCTAAGAACCAAGTCGCTCTGCCTAGTGCTCTTACAGCCTAACGGGAACATCTCCTCCAAAGGCCTGTGAAACGCAGTTTCTTTGCAGGCCTGATCTGGCTGAAGTAGGACTTCTGCTCTGGGTGTGCTACATTGCCCTAGAGCTGAAAGGCAGAACGTGCAGGCTTCTTTCCAAAGGGCGAGTTGGGCCCTACAGGATCTTGCTTCCAGCTCTTTGGGAAGCTAAGAAACAACTCGCTCTGCACAGTGCTCTTGCAGCCTACCGGGAACATCTCGTCCAAAGGCCTGTGAAACGCAGTTTCTTTGCAGGCCTGATCTGGCAGAAGTAGGACTTCTGCTCTGGGTGTGCTACATTGCCCTAGAGCTGAAAGGCACAACGTGCAGGCTTCTTTCCAAAGGGCGAGTTGGGCCCCAGAGCATCTTGCTTCCAGCTCTTTCGGAAGCTAAGAAACAACTCGCTCTGCACAGTGCTCTTACAGCCTACCGGGAACATCTCTTCCAAAGGCCTGTGAAACGCAGTTTCTTTGCAGGCCTGATCTGGCTGAAGTAGGACTTCTGCTCTGGGTGTGCTACTTTGCCCTAGAGCTGAAAGGCACAACGTGCAGGCTTCTTTCCAAAGGGCGAGTTGGGCCCCACAGCATCTTGCTTCCAGCTCTTTGGGAAGCTAAGAAACAACTCGCTCTGCACAGTGCTCTTACGCCCTTCCGGGAACATCTCTTCCAAAGGCCTGTGAAACGCAGTTTCTTTGCAGGCCTGATCTGGCAGAGTAGGACTTCTGCTCTGGGTGTGCTACATTGCCCTAGAGCTGAAAGGCACAACGTGCAGGCTTCTTTCCAAAGGGCGAGTTGTGCCCCACTGCATCTTGCTTCCAGCTCTTTGGGAAGCTAAGAAACAACTCGCTCTGCACAGTGCTCTTACAACCTACCGGGAACATCTCTTCCAAAGGCCTGTGAAACGCAGTTTCTATGCAGGCCTGATCTGGCTGAAGTAGGACTTCTGCTCTGGGTGTGCTACATTGCCCTAGAGCTGAAAGGCACAACGTGCAGGCTTCTTTCCAAAGGGCGAGTTGGGCCCCACAGCATCTTGCTTCCAGCTCTTTGGGAAGCTAAGAAACAACTCGCTCTGCACAGTGCTCTTACAGCCTACTGGGAACATCTCTTCCAAAGGCCTGTGAAACGCAGTTTCTTTGCAGGCCTGATCTGGCTGAAGTAGGACTTCTGCTCTGGGTGTGCTACATTGCCCTAGAGCTGAAAGGCACAACGTGCAGGCTTCTTTCCAAAGGGCGAGTTGGGCCCCACAGCATCTTGCTTCCAGCTCTTTGGGAAGCTAAGAAACAAGTTGCTCTGCTCAGTGCTCTTACACCCCAGTGGGAACATCTCTTCCAAAGGCCTTTGAAATGCAGTTTCTTTGCAGGCCTGATCTGGCTGAAGTAGGACTTCTGCTCTGGGTGTGCTACATTGCCCTAGAGCTGAAAGGCACAACGTGCAGGCTTCTTTCCAAAGGGCGAGTTGGGCCCCACAGCATCTTGCTTCCAGCTCTTTGGGAAGCTAAGAAACAACTCGCTCTGCCTAGTGCTCTCACAGCCTAACGGGAACATCTCCTCCAAAGGACTGCGAAACGCAGTTTCTTTGCTGGCCAGATCTGGCTGAAGTAGGACTTCTGCTCTGGGTGTGCTACATTGCCCTAGAGCTGAAAGGCACAACGTGCAGGCTTCTTTCCAAAGGGCGAGTTGGGCCCCACAGCATCTTGCTTCCAGCTCTTTGGGAAGCTAAGAAACAACTCGCTCTGCTCAGTGCTCTTACATCCCTAGTGGGAACATCTCTTCCAAAGGCCTGTGGAATGCAGTTTCTTTGCAGGCCTGATCTGGCTGAAGTAGGACTTCTGCTCTGGGTGTGCTACATTGCCCTAGAGCTGAAAGGCACAACGTGCAGGCTGCTTTCCAAAGGGCGAGTTGGGCCCCACAGCATCTTGCTTCCAGCTCTTTGGGAAGCTAAGAAAGAACTCGCTCTGCACAGTGCTCTTACAGCCTACCAGGAACATCTCTTCCAAAGGCCTGTGAAACGCAGTTTCTTTGCAGGCCTGATCTGGCTGAAGTAGGACTTCTGCTCTGGGTGTGCTACATTGCCCTAGAGCTGAAAGGCACAACGTGCAGGCTTCTTTCCAAAGGGCGAGTTGGGCCCCACAGCATCTTGCTTCCAGCTCTTTGGGAAGCTAAGAAACAACTCGCTCTGCACAGTGCTCTTACAGCCTACCGGGAACATCTCTTCCAAAGGCCTGTGAAACACAGTTTCTTTACAGGCCTGATCTGGCTGAAGTAGGACTTCTGCTCTGGGTGTGCTACATTGCCCTAGAGCTGAAAGGCACAACGTGCAGGCTTCTTTCCAAAGGGCGAGTTGGGCCCCACAGCATCTTGCTTCCAGCTCTTTGGGAAGCTAAGAAACAAATCGCTCTGCACAGTGCTCGTACAGACTACCGGGAACATCTCTTCCAAAGGCCTGTTACGCAGTTTCTTTGCAGGCCTGATCTGGCTGAAGTAGGACTTCTGCTCTGGGTGTGCTACATTGCCCTAGAGCTGAAAGGCACAACGTGCAGGCTTCTTTCCAAAGGGCGAGTTGGGCCCCACAGCATCTTGCTTCCAGCTCTTTGGGAAGCTAAGAAACAACTCGCTCTGCCTAGTGCTCTTACAGCCTAACGGGAACATCTCCTCCAAAGGACTGCGAAACGCAGTTTCTTTGCAGGCCAGATCTGGCTGAAGTAGGAATTCTGCTCTGGGTGTGCTACATTGCCCTAGAGCTGAAAGGCACAACGTGCAGGCTTCTTTCCAAAGGGCGAGTTGGGCCCCACAGCATCTTGCTTCCAGCTCTTTGGGAAGCTAAGAAACAACTCGCTCTGCTCAGTGCTCTTACATCCCTAGTGGGAACATCTCTTCCAAAGGCCTGTGGAATGCAGTTTCTTTGCAGGCCTGATCTGGCTGAAGTAGGACTTCTGCTCTGGGTGTGCTACATTGCCCTAGAGCTGAAAGGCCCAGCGTGCAGGCTTCTTTCCAAAGGGCGAGTTGGGCCCCACAGCATCTTGCTTCCTGCTCTTTGGGAAGCTGAGAAACAACTCGCTCTTCACAGTGCTCTTACAGCCTACCGGGATCATCTGATCCAAAGGCCTGTGAAACGCAGTTTCTTTAGAGGCCTGATCTGGCTGAAGTAGGACTTCTGCTCTCGGTGTGCTACTTTGCCCTAGAGCTGAAAGGCACAACGTGCAGGCTTCTTTCCAAAGGGCGAGTTGGGCCCCACAGCATCTTGCTTCCAGCTCTTTGGGAAGCTAAGAAACAACATGCTCTGCACAGTGCTCTTACAGCCTACCGGGAACATCTCTTCCAAAGGCCTGTGAAACGCACTTTCTTTGCAGGCCTGATCTGGCTGAAGTAGGACTTCTGCTCTGGGTGTGCTACATTGCCCTAGAGCTGAAAGGCACAACGTGCAGGCTGCTTTCCAAAGGGCGAGTTGGGCCCCACAGCATCTTGCTTCCAGCTCTTTGGGAAGCTAAGAAACAACTCGCTCTGCACAGTGCTCTTACAGCCTACCGGGAACATCTCTTCCAAAGGCCTGTGAAACGCAGTTTCTTTGCAGGCCTGATCTGGCTGAAGTAGGACTTCTGCTCTGGGTGTGCTACATTGCCCTAGAGCTCAAAGGCACAACGTGCAGGCTTCTTTCCAAAGGGCGAGTTGGGCCCCACAGCATCTTGCTTCCAGCTCTTTGGGAAGCTAAGAAACAACTCGCTCTGCACAGTGCTCTTACAGCCTACCGGGAACATCTCTTCCAAAGGCCTGTGAAACGCAGTTTCTTTGCAGGCCTGATCTGGCTGAAGTAGGACTTCTGCTCTGGGTGTGCTACATTGCCCTAGAGCTGAAAGGCACAACGTGCAGGCTTCTTTCCAAAGGGCGAGTTGGGCCCCACAGCATCTTGCTTCCAGCTCTTTGGGAAGCTAAGAAACAACTTGCTCTGCTCAGTGCTCTTACACCCCAGTGGGAACATCTCTTCCAAAGGCCTTTGAAACGCAGTTTCTTTGCAGGCCTGATCTGGCTGAAGTAGGACTTCTGCTCTGGGTGTGCTACATTGCCCTAGAGCTGAAAGGCACAACGTGCAGGCTTCTTTCCAAAGGGCGAGTTGGGCCCCACAGCATCTTGCTTCCAGCACTTTGGGAAGCTAAGAAACAACTCGCTCTGCACAGTGCTCTTAAAGCCTACCGGGAACATCTCTTCCAAAGGCCTGTGAAACGCAGTTTCTTTGCAGGCCTGATCTGGCTGAAGTAGGACTTCTGCTCTGGGTGTGCTACATTGCCCTAGAGCTGAAAGGCACAACGTGCAGGCTTCTTTCCAAAGGGCGAGTTGGGCCCCACAGCATCTTGCTTCCAGCTCTTTGGGAAGCTAAGAAACAACTCGCTCTGCACAGTGCTCTCACAGCCTACCGGGAACCTCTCTTACAAAGGCCTGTGAAACGCAGTTTCTTTGCAGGCCTGATCTGGCTGAAGTAGGACTTCTGCTCTGGGTGTGCTACATTGCCCTAGAGCTGAAAGGCACAACGTGCAGGCTTCTTTCCAAAGGGCGATTTGGGCCCCAAAGCATCTTGCTTCCAGCTCCTTTGGAAGCTAAGAAACAACTCGCTCTGCACTCCTCTCTTACAGCCATCCTGCAACATCTCCTGCAAATGCCTTTGGAACGCAGTTTCATTGCAGGCATGATCTGGCAGAAGTAGAACTTCTGCTCTGGGTGTGCTACATTGCCCTAGAGCTGAAAGGCACAACGTGCAGGCTGCTTTCCAAAGGGCGAGTTGGGCCCCACAGCATCTTGCTTCCAGCTCTTTGGGAAGCTAAGAAACAACTCGCTCTGCACAGTGCTCTTACAGCCTACCGGGAACATCTCTTCCAAAGCCCTGTGAAACGCAGTTTCTTTGCAGGCCTGATCTGGCAGAAGTAGGACTTCTGCTCTGGGTGTGCTACATTGCCCTAGAGCTGAAAGGCACAACGTGCAGGCTTCTTTCCAAAGGGCGAGTTGGGCCCCACAGCATCTTGCTTCCAGCTCTTTGGGAAGCTAAGAAACAACTTGCTCTGCTCAGTGCTCTTACACCCCAGTGGGAACATCTCTTCCAAAGGCCTTTGAAACGCAGTTTCTTTGCAGGCCTGATCTGGCTGAAGTAGGACTTCTGCTCTGGGTGTGCTACATTGCCCTAGAGCTGAAAGGCACAACGTGCAGGCTTCTTTCCAAAGGGCGAGTTGGGCCCCACAGCATCTTGCTTCCAGCACTTTGGGAAGCTAAGAAACAACTCGCTCTGCACAGTGCTCTTAAAGCCTACCGGGAACATCTCTTCCAAAGGCCTGTGAAACGCAGTTTCTTTGCAGGCCTGATCTGGCTGAAGTAGGACTTCTGCTCTGGGTGTGCTACATTGCCCTAGAGCTGAAAGGCACAACGTGCAGGCTTCTTTCCAAAGGGCGAGTTGGGCCCCACAGCATCTTGCTTCCAGCTCTTTGGGAAGCTAAGAAACAACTCGCTCTGCACAGTGCTCTCACAGCCTACCGGGAACCTCTCTTACAAAGGCCTGTGAAACGCAGTTTCTTTGCAGGCCTGATCTGGCTGAAGTAGGACTTCTGCTCTGGGTGTGCTACATTGCCCTAGAGCTGAAAGGCACAACGTGCAGGCTTCTTTCCAAAGGGAGAGTTGGGCCCCACAGCATCTTGCTTCCTGCTCTTTGGGAAGCTGAGAAACAACTCGCTCTTCACAGTGCTCTTACAGCCTACCGGGATCATCTGATCCAAAGGCCTGTGAAACGCAGTTTCTTTAGAGGCCTGATCTGGCTGAAGTAGGACTTCTGCTCTCGGTGTGCTACTTTGCCCTAGAGCTGAAAGGCACAACGTGCAGGCTTCTTTCCAAAGGGCGAGTTGGGCCCCACAGCATCTTGCTTCCAGCTCTTTGGGAAGCTAAGAAACAACATGCTCTGCACAGTGCTCTTACAGCCTACCGGGAACATCTCTTCCAAAGGCCTGTGAAACGCAGTTTCTTTGCAGGCCTGATCTGGCTGAAGTAGGACTTCTGCTCTGGGTGTGCTACATTGCCCTAGAGCTGAAAGGCACAACGTGCAGGCTTCTTTCCAAAGGGCGAGTTGGGCCCCACAGCATCTTGCTTCCAGCACTTTGGGAAGCTAAGAAACAACTCGCTCTGCACAGTGCTCTTAAAGCCTACCGGGAACATCTCTTCCAAAGGCCTGTGAAACGCAGTTTCTTTGCAGGCCTGATCTGGCTGAAGTAGGACTTCTGCTCTGGGTGTGCTACATTGCCCTAGAGCTGAAAGGCACAACGTGCAGGCTTCTTTCCAAAGGGCGAGTTGGGCCCCACAGCATCTTGCTTCCAGCTCTTTGGGAAGCTAAGAAACAACTCGCTCTGCACAGTGCTCTCACAGCCTACCGGGAACCTCTCTTACAAAGGCCTGTGAAACGCAGTTTCTTTGCAGGCCTGATCTGGCTGAAGTAGGACTTCTGCTCTGGGTGTGCTACATTGCCCTAGAGCTGAAAGGCACAACGTGCAGGCTTCTTTCCAAAGGGAGAGTTGGGCCCCACAGCATCTTGCTTCCAGCTCTTTGGGAAGCTAAGAAACAACTCGCTCTGCACAGTGCTCTTACAGCCTACCGGGAACATCTCTTACAAAGGCCTGTGAAACGCAGTTTCTTTGCAGGCCTGATCTGGCTGAAGTAGGACTTCTGCTCTCGGTGTGCCACTTTGTCCTAGATCTGAAAGGCACAACGTGCAGGCTTCTTTCCAAAGGGCGAGTTGGGCCCCACAGCATCTTGCTTCCAGCTCTTTGGGAAGCTAAGAAACAACTCGCTCTGCACAGTGCTCTTACAGCCTACCGTTAACATCTCTTCCAAAGGCCTGTGAAACGCAGTTTCTTTGCAGGCTTGATCTGGCTGAAACAGGACTTCTGCTCTCTGTGTTCTACTTTGCCCTAGAGCTGCAGGCACAACGTGCAGGCTTCTTTCCAAAGGGCGAGTTGGGCCCCACAGCATCTTGCTTCCAGCTCTTTGGGAAGCTAAGAAACAACTCGCTCGGCACAGTGCTCTTACAGCCTACCGGGAGCATGTCTTCCAAAGGCCTGTGAAACGCAGTTTCTTTGCAGTCCTGATCTGGCTGAAGTAGGACTTCTGCTCTGGGTGTGCTACATTGCCCTAGAGCTGAAACGCACAACGTGCAGGCTTCTTTCCAAAGGGCGAGTTTGGCCCCACAGCATCTTGCTTCCAGCTCTTTGGGAAGCTAAGAAACAACTCGCTCTGCACAGTGCTCTTACAGCCTACCAGGAACATCTCTTCCAAAGGCCTGTGAAACGCAGTTTCTTTGCAGGCCTGATCTGGCTGAAGTAGGACTTCTGCTCTGGGTGTGCTACATTGCCCTAGAGCTGAAAGGCACAACGTGCAGGCTTCTTTCCAAAGGGCGATTTGGGCCCCAAAGCATCTTGCTTCCAGCTCCTTTGGAAGCTAAGAAACAACTCGCTCTGCACTCCTCTCTTACAGCCATCCTGCAACATCTCCTGCAAATGCCTTTGGAACGCAGTTTCATTGCAGGCATGATCTGGCAGAAGTAGAACTTCTGCTCTGGGTGTGCTACATTGCCCTAGAGCTGAAAGGCACAACGTGCAGGCTGCTTTCCAAAGGGCGAGTTGGGCCCCACAGCATCTTGCTTCCAGCTCTTTGGGAAGCTAAGAAACAACTCGCTCTGCACAGTGCTCTTACAGCCTACCGGGAACATCTCTTCCAAAGCCCTGTGAAACGCAGTTTCTTTGCAGGCCTGATCTGGCAGAAGTAGGACTTCTGCTCTGGGTGTGCTACATTGCCCTAGAGCTGAAAGGCACAACGTGCAGGCTTCTTTCCAAAGGGCGAGTTGGGCCCCACAGCATCTTGCTTCCAGCTCTTTGGGAAGCTAAGAAACAACTCGCTCTGCACAGTGCTCTTACAGCCTACCGGGAACATCTCTTCCAAAGGCCTGTGAAACGCAGTTTCTTTGCAGGCCTGATCTGGCTGAAGTAGGACTTCTGCTCTGGGTGTGCTACATTGCCCTAGAGCTGAAAGGCACAACGTGCAGGCTTCTTTCCAAAGGGCGAGTTGGGCCCCAAAGCATCTTGCTTCCAGCTCTTTGGGAAGCTAAGAAACAACTCGCTCTGCACAGTGCTCTTACAGCCTACCGGGAACATCTCTTCCAAAGGACTGTGAAACACAGTTTCTTTACAGGCCTGATCTGGCTGAAGTAGGACTTCCGCTCTGGGTGTGCTACATTGCCCTAGAGCTGAAAGGCACAACGTGCAGGCTTCTTTCCAAAGGGCGAGTTGGGCCCCACAGAATCTTCCTTGCAGCTCTTTGGGAAGCTAAGAAACAACTCGCTCTGCACAGTGCTCTTACAGCCTAGCGGAAACATCTCTTCCAAAGGCCTGTGAAACGCAGTTACTTTGCAGGCCTGATCTGGCTGAAGTAGGACTTCTGCTCTGGGTGTGCTACATTGCCCTAGAGCTGAAAGGCACAACGTGCAGGCTTCTTTCCAAAGGGCGAGTTGGGCCCCACAGCATCTTCCTTCCAGCTCTTTGGGAAGCTAAGAAACAACTCGCTCTGCATAGTGCTCTTACAGCCTACCGGGAACATCTCTTCCAAAGGCCTGTGAAACGCAGTTTCTTTGCAGGCCTGATCTGGCTGAAGTAGGACTTCTGCTCTGGGTGTGCTACATTGCCCTAGAGCTGAAAGGCACAACGTGCAGTCTTCTTTCAAAAGGGCGAGTTGGGCCCCAAAGCATCTTGCTTACAGCTCTTTGGGAAGCTAAGAAACAACTCGCTCTGCACAGTGCTCTTACAGCCTACCGGGAACATCTCTTCCAAAGGCCTGTGAAACGCAGTTTCTATGCAGGCCTGATCTGGCTGAAGTAGGACTTCTGCTCTGGGTGTGCTACATTGCCCTAGAGCTGAAACGCACAACGTGCAGGCTTCTTTCCAAAGGGCGAGTTTGGCCCCACAGCATCTTGCTTCCAGCTCTTTGGGAAGCTAAGAAACAACTCGCTCTGCACAGTGCTCTTACAGCCTACCAGGAACATCTCTTCCAAAGGCCTGTGAAACGCAGTTTCTTTGCAGGCCTGATCTGGCTGAAGTAGGACTTCTGCTCTGGGTGTGCTACATTGCCCTAGAGCTGAAAGGCACAACGTGCAGGCTTCTTTCCAAAGGGCGATTTGGGCCCCAAAGCATCTTGCTTCCAGCTCCTTTGGAAGCTAAGAAACAACTCGCTCTGCACTCCTCTCTTACAGCCATCCTGCAACATCTCCTGCAAATGCCTTTGGAACGCAGTTTCATTGCAGGCATGATCTGGCAGAAGTAGAACTTCTGCTCTGGGTGTGCTACATTGCCCTAGAGCTGAAAGGCACAACGTGCAGGCTGCTTTCCAAAGGGCGAGTTGGGCCCCACAGCATCTTGCTTCCAGCTCTTTGGGAAGCTAAGAAACAACTCGCTCTGCACAGTGCTCTTACAGCCTACCGGGAACATCTCTTCCAAAGCCCTGTGAAACGCAGTTTCTTTGCAGGCCTGATCTGGCAGAAGTAGGACTTCTGCTCTGGGTGTGCTACATTGCCCTAGAGCTGAAAGGCACAACGTGCAGGCTTCTTTCCAAAGGGCGAGTTGGGCCCCACAGCATCTTGCTTCCAGCTCTTTGGGAAGCTAAGAAACAACTCGCTCTGCACAGTGCTCTTACAGCCTACCGGGAACATCTCTTCCAAAGGCCTGTGAAACGCAGTTTCTTTGCAGGCCTGATCTGGCTGAAGTAGGACTTCTGCTCTGGGTGTGCTACATTGCCCTAGAGCTGAAAGGCACAACGTGCAGGCTTCTTTCCAAAGGGCGAGTTGGGCCCCAAAGCATCTTGCTTCCAGCTCTTTGGGAAGCTAAGAAACAACTCGCTCTGCACAGTGCTCTTACAGCCTACCGGGAACATCTCTTCCAAAGGACTGTGAAACACAGTTTCTTTACAGGCCTGATCTGGCTGAAGTAGGACTTCTGCTCTGGGTGTGCTACATTGCCCTAGAGCTGAAAGGCACAACGTGCAGGCTTCTTTCCAAAGGGCGAGTTGGGCCCCACAGAATCTTCCTTCCAGCTCTTTGGGAAGCTAAGAAACAACTCGCTCTGCCTAGTGCTCTTACAGCCTAACGGGAACATCTCCTCCAAAGGCCTGCGAAACTCAGTTTCTTTGCAGGCCAGATCTGGATGAAGTAGGACTTCTGCTCTGGGTGTGCTACATTGCCCTAGAGCTGAAAGGCAGAACGTGCAGGCTTCTTTCCAAAGGGCGAGTTTGGCCCTACAGGATCTTGCTTCCAGCTCTTTGGGAAGCTAAGAAACAACTCGCTCTGCACAGTGCTCTTGCAGCCTACCGGGAACATCTCTTCCAAAGGCCTGTGAAACGCAGTTTCTTTGCAGGCCTGATCTGGCTCAAGTAGGACTTCTGCTCTGGGTGTGCTACATTGCCCTAGAGCTGAAAGGCACAACGTGCAGGCTTCTTTCCAAAGGGCGAGTTGGGCCCCTCAGCATCTTGCTTCCAGCTCTTTGGGAAGCTAAGAAACAACTCGCTCTGCACAGTGCTCTTACAGCCTACCGGGAACATGTCGTCCAAAGGCCTGTGAAACGCAGTTTCTTTGCAGGCCTGATCTGGCAGAAGTAGGACTTCTGCTCTGGGTGTGCTACATTGCCCTAGAGCTGAAAGGCACAACGTGCAGGCTTCTTTCCAAAGGGCGAGTTGGGCCCCACAGCATCTTGCTTCCAGCTCTTTGGGAAGCTTAGAAACAACTCGCTCTGCTCAGTGCTCTTACACCGTAGTGGGAACATCTCTTCCAAAGGCCTGTGAAACGCAGTTTCTTTGCAGGCCTGATCTGGCTGAAGTAGGACTTCTGCTCTGGGTGTGCTACATTGCCCTAGAGCTGAAAGGCACAACGTGCAGTCTTCTTTCCAAAGGGCGAGTTGGGCCCCACAGCATCTTGCTTCCAGCTCTTTGGGAAGCTAAGAAACAACTCGCTCTGCACAGTGCTCTTACAGCCTACCGGGAGCATCTCTTCCAAAGGCCTGTGAAACGCAGTTTCTTTGCAGGCCTGATCTGGCTGAAGTAGGACTTCTGCTCTGGGTGTGCTACATTGCCCTAGAGCTGAAAGGCACAACGTGCAGGCTTCTTTCCAAAGGGCGAGTTGGGCCCCACAGCATCTTGCTTCCAGCTCTTTGGGAAGCTAAGAAACAACTCGCTCTGCACGGTGCTCTTACAGCCTACCGGGAGCATCTCTTCCAAAGGCCTGTGAAACGCAGTTTCTTTGCAGGCCTGATCTGGCTGAAGTAGGACTTCTGCTCTGGGTGTGCTACATTGCCCTAGAGCTGAAAGGCACAACGTGCAGGCTTCTTTCCACAGGGCGAGTTGGGCCCCACAGCATCTTGCTTCCAGCTCTTTGGGAAGCTAAGAACCAAGTCGCTCTGCCTAGTGCTCTTACAGCCTAACGGGAACATCTCCTCCAAAGGCCTGCGAAACGCAGTTTCTTTGCAGGCCAGATCTGGATGAAGTAGGACTTCTGCTCTGGGTGTGCTACATTGCCCTAGAGCTGAAAGGCACAACGTGCAGGCTTCTTTCCAAAGGGCGAGTTGGGCCCCACAGCATCTTGCTTCCAGCTCTTTGGGAAGCTAAGAAACAACTCGCTCTGCACAGTGCTCTTACAGCCTACTGGGAACATCTCTTCCAAAGGCCTGTGAAACGCAGTTTCTTTGCAGGCCTGATCTGGCTGAAGTAGGACTTCTGCTCTGGGTGTGCTACATTGCCCTAGAGCTGAAAGGCACAACGTGCAGGGTCTTTCCAAAGGGCGAGTTGGGCCCCACAGCATCTTGCTTCCAGCTCTTTGGGAAGCTAAGAAACAAGTTGCTCTGCTCAGTGCTCTTACACCCCAGTGGGAACATCTCTTCCAAAGGCCTTTGAAATGCAGTTTCTTTGCAGGCCTGATCTGGCTGAAGTAGGACTTCTGCTCTGGGTGTGCTACATTGCCCTAGAGCTGAAAGGGACAACGTGCAGGCTTCTTTCCAAAGGGCGAGTTGGGCCCCACAGCATCATGCTTCCAGCTCTTTGGGAAGCTAAGAAAGAACTCGCTCTGCACAGTGCTCTTACAGCCTACCGGGAACATCTCTTCCAAAGGCCTGTGAAACGCAGTTTCTTTGCAGGCCTGATCTGGCTGAAGTAGGACTTCTGCTCTGGGTGTGCTACATTGCCCTAGAGCTGAAAGCCACAACGTGCAGGCTTCTTTCCAAAGGGCGAGTTGGGCCCCACAGCATCTTGCTTCCAGCACTTTGGGAAGCTAAGAAACAACTCGCTCTGCACAGTGCTCTTACAGCCTACCGGGAACATCTCTTCCAAAGGCCTGTGAAACGCAGTTTCTTTGCAGGCCTGATCTGGCTGAAGTAGGACTTCTGCTCTGGGTGTGCTACATTGCCCTAGAGCTGAAAGGCACAACGTGCAGGCTTCTTTCCAAAGGGCGAGTTGGGCCCCACAGAATCTTGCTTCCAGCTCTTTGGGAAGCTAAGAAACAACTCGCTCTGCACAGTGCTCTCACAGCCTACCGGGAACCTCTCTTCCAAAGGCCTGTGAAACGCAGTTTCTTTGCAGGCCTGATCTGGCTGAAGTAGGACTTCTGCTCTGGGTGTGCTACATTGCCCTAGAGCTGAAAGGCACAACGTGCAGGCTTCTTTCCAAAGGGAGAGTTGGGCCCCACAGCATCTTGCTTCCAGCTCTTTGGGAAGCTAAGAAACAACTCGCTCTGCACAGTGCTCTTACAGCCTACCGGGAACATCTCTTCCAAAGGCCTGTGAAACGCAGTTTCTTTGCAGGCCTGATCTGGCTGAAGTAGGACTTCTGCTCTGGGTGTGCTACATTGCCCTAGAGCTGAAAGGCACAACGTGCAGGCTTCTTTCCAAAGGGCGAGTTGGGCCCCACAGCATCTTGCTTCCAGCTCTTTGGGAAGCTAAGAAACAACTCGCTCTGCACAGTGCTCTTACAGCCTACCGGGAACCTCTCTTACAAAGGCCTGTGAAACGCAGTTTCTTTGCAGGCCTGATCTGGCTGAAGTAGGACTTCTGCTCTGGGTGTGCTACATTGCCCTAGAGCTGAAAGGCACAACGTGCAGGCTTCTTTCCAAAGGGAGAGTTGGGCCCCACAGCATCTTGCTTCCAGCTCTTTGGGAAGCTAAGAAACAACTCGCTCTGCACAGTGCTCTTACAGCCTACCGGGAACATCTCTTACAAAGGCCTGTGAAACGCAGTTTCTTTGCAGGCCTGATCTGGCTGAAGTCGGACTTCTGCTCTCGGTGTGCCACTTTGCCCTAGATCTGAAAGGCACAACGTGCAGGCTTCTTTCCAAAGGGCGAGTTGGGCCCCACAGCATCTTGCTTCCAGCTCTTTGGGAAGCTAAGAAACAACTCGCTCTGCACAGTGCTCTTACAGCCTACCGGGAACATGTCTTCCAAAGGCCTGTGAAACGCAGTTTCTTTGCAGGCCTGATCTGGCTGAAGTAGGACTTCTGCTCTGGGTGTGCTACTTTGCCCTAGAGCTGAAAGGCACAACGTGCAGGCTTCTTTCCAAAGGGCGAGTTGGGCCCCACAGCATCTTGCTTCCAGCTCTTTGGGAAGCTAAGAAACAACTCGATCTGCACAGTGCTCTTACAGCCTACCGGGAACATCTCTTCCAAAGGCCTGTGAAACGCAGTTTCTTTGCAGGCCTGATCTGGCTGAAGTAGGACTTCTGCTCTGGGTGTGCTACATTGTCCTAGAGCTGAAAGGCTCAACATGCAGGCTTCTTTCCAAAGGGCGAGTTGGGCCCCACAGCATCTTGCTTCCAGCTCTTTGGGAAGCTAAGAAAGAACTCGCTCTGCACAGTGCTCTTACAGCCTACCGGTAGCATCTCTTCCAAAGGCCTGTGAAACGCAGTTTCTTTGCAGGCCTGATCTGGCTGAAGTAGGACTTCTGCTCTGGGTGTGCTACTTTGCCCAGAGCTGAAAGGCACAACGTGCAGGCTTCTTTCCAAAGGGCGAGTTGGGCCCCACAGCATCTTGCTTCCAGCTCTTTGGGAAGCTAAGAAACAACTCGCTCTGCACAGTGCTCATACAGCCTACCGGGAACATCTCTTCCAAAGGCCTGTGAAACGCAGTTTCTTTGCAGGCCTGATCTGGCTGAAGTAGGACTTCTGCTCTCGGTGTGCTACTTTGCCCTAGAGCTGAAAGGCACAACGTGCAGGCTTCTTTCCAAAGGGCGAGTTGGGCCCCACAGCATCTTGCTTCCAGCTCTTTGGGAAGCTAAGAAACAACTCGCTCTGCACAGTGCTCTTACAGCCTACCGGGAACATCTCTTCCAAAGGCCTGTGAAACGCAGTTTCTTTGCAGGCCTGATCTGGCAGAAGTAGGACTTCTGCTCTGGGTGTGCTACATTGCCCTAGAGCTGAAAGGCACAACGTGCAGGCTTCTTTCCAAAGGGCGAGTTGGGCCCCACAGCATCTTAGTTCCAGCTCTTTGGGAAGCTAAGAAACAACTCGCTCTGCACAGAGCTCTTACAGCCTACCGGGAACATCTCTTCCAAAGGCCTGTGAAACGCAGTTTCTTTGCAGGCCTGATCTGGCTGAAGTGGGACTTCTGCTCTGGGTGTGCTACTTTGCCCACAGCTGAAAGGCACAACGTGCAGGCTTCTTTCCAAAGGGCGAGTTGGTCCCCACAGCATCTTGCTTCCAGCTCTTTGGGAACCTAAGAAACAACTCGCTCTGCACAGTGCTCTTACAGCCTACCGGGAACATCTCTTACAAAGGCCTGTGACATGCACTTTCTTTGCAGGCCTGATCTGGCTGAAGTAGAACTTCTGCTCTGCGTGTGCTACATTGCCCGAGAGCTGAAAGGCACAACGTGCAGTCGTCTTTCGAAAGGGCGAGTTTGGCCCCAAAGCATCTTGCTTCGAGCTCTTTGGGAAGCTAAGAAACAACTCGCTCTGCACAGTGCTCTTACAGCCTACCGGGAACATCTCTTCCAAAGGCCTGTGAAACGCAGTTTCTTTGCAGGCCTGATCTGGCTGAAGTCGGACTTCTGCTCTGGGTGTGCTACATTGTCCTAGAGCTGAAAGGCACAACGTGCAGGCTTCTTTCCAAAGGGCGAGTTGGGCCCCACAGCATCTTGCTTCCAGCTCTTTGGGAAGCTAAGAAACAACTCGCTCTGCACAGTGTTCTTACAGCCTACCGGGAACATCTCTTCCAAAGGCCTGTGAAACGCAGTTTCTTTGCAGGCCTGATCTGGCTGAAGTAGGACTTCTGCTCTGGGTGTGCTACATTGCCCTAGAGCTGAAAGGCACAACGTGCAGGCTTCTTTCCAAAGGGCGAGTTGGGCCCCACAGCATCTTGCTTCCAGCTCTTTGGGAAGCTAAGAAACAACTCGCTCTGCACAGTGCTCTTACAGCCTACCGGGAACATCTCTTCCAAAGGCCTGTGAAACGCAGTTTCTTTGCAGGCCTGATCTGGCAGAAGTCGGACTTCTGCTCTCGGTGTGCCACTTTGCCCTAGATCTGAAAGGCACAACGTGCAGGCTTCTTTCCAAAGGGCGAGTTGGGCCCCACAGCATCTTGCTTCCAGCTCTTTGGGAAGCTAAGAAACAACTCGCTCTGCACAGTGCTCTTACAGCCTACCGGGAACATCTCTTCCAAAGGCCTGTGAAACGCAGTTTCTTTGCAGGCCTGATCTGGCTGAAGTAGGACTTCTGCTCTGGGTGTGCTACTTTGCCCTAGAGCTGAAAGGCACAACGTGCAGGCTCTTTCCAAAGGGCGAGTTGGGCCCCACAGGATCTTGCTTCCAGCTCTTTGGGAAGCTAAGAAACAACTCGCTCTGCACAGTGCTCTTACAGCCTACCGGGAACATCTCTTCCAAAGGCCTGTGAAACGCAGTTTCTTTGCAGGCCTGATCTGGCTGAAGTCGGACTTCTGCTCTGGGTGTGCTACATTGTCCTAGAGCTGAAAGGCACAACGTGCAGGCTTCTTTCCAAAGGGCGAGTTGGGCCCCACAGCATCTTGCTTCCAGCTCTTTGGGAAGCTAAGAAACAACTCGCTCTGCACAGTGCTCTTACAGCCTACCGGGAACATCTCTTCCAAAGGCCTGTGAAACGCAGTTTCTTTGCAGGCCTGATCTGGCTGAAGTAGGACTTCTGCTCTGGGTGTGCTACATTGCCCTAGAGCTGAAAGGCACAACGTGCAGGCTTCTTTCCAAAGGGCGAGTTGGGCCCCACAGCATCTTGCTTCCAGCTCTTTGGGAAGCTAAGAAACAACTCGCTCTGCACAGTGCTCTTACAGCCTACCGGGAACATCTCTTCCAAAGGCCTGTGAAATGCAGTTTCTTTGCAGGCCTGATCTGGCTGAAGTAGGACTTCTGCTCTGGGTGTGCTACATTGCCCTAGAGCTGTAAGGCACAACGTGCAGGCTTCTTTCCAAAGGGCGAGTTGGGCCCCACAGCCTCTTGCTTCCAGCTCTTTGGGAAGCTAAGAAACAACTCGCTCTGCACAGTGCTCTTACAGCCTACCGGGAACATCTCTTCCAAAGGCCTGTGAAACGCAGTTTCTTTGCAGGCCTGTTCTGGCTGAAGTAGGACTTCTGCTCTCGGTGTGCCACTTTGCCCTAGAGCTGAAAGGCACAACGTGCAGGCTTCTTTCCAAAGGGCGAGTTGGGCCCCACAGCATCTTGCTTCCAGCTCTTTGGGAAGCTAAGAAACAACTCGCTCTGCACAGTGCTCTTACAGCCTACCGGGAAGATCTCTTCCAAAGGCCTGTGAAACGCAGTTTCTTTGCAGGCCTGATCTGGCTGAAGTAGGACTTCTGCTCTGGGTGTGCTACATTGCCCTAGAGCTGAAAGGCACAACGTGCAGGCTTCTTTGCAAAGGGCGAGTGGGGCCCCACAGCATCTTGCTTCCAGCTCTTTGGGAAGCTAAGAAACAACTCGCTCTGCACAGTGCTCTTACAGCCTACCGGGAACATCTCTTCCAAAGGCCTGTGAAACGCAGTTTCTTTGCAGGCCTGATCTGGCAGAAGTCGGACTTCTGCTCTCGGTGTGCCACTTTGCCCTAGATCTGAAAGGCACAACGTGCAGGCTTCTTTCCAAAGGGCGAGTTGGGCCCCACAGCATCTTGCTTCCAGCTCTTTGGGAAGCTAAGAAACAACTCGCTCGGCACAGTGCTCTTACAGCCTACCGGGAACATCTCTTCCAAAGGCCTGTGAAACGCAGTTTCTTTGCAGGCCTGATCTGGCTGAAGTAGGACTTCTGCTCTGGGTGTGCTACTTTGCCCTAGAGCTGAAAGGCACAACGTGCAGGCTTCTTTCCAAAGGGCGAGTTGGGCCCCACAGCATCTTGCTTCCAGCTCTTTGGGAAGCTTAGAAACAACTCGCTCTGCTCAGTGCTCTTACACCGTAGTGGGAACATCTCTTCCAAAGGCCTGTGAAACGCAGTTTCTTTGCAGGCCTGATCTGGCTGAAGTAGAACTTCTGCTCTGGGTGTGCTACATTGCCCTAGAGCTGAAAGGCACAACGTGCAGGCTTCTTTCCAAAGGGCGAGTTGGGCCCCACAGCATCTTGCTTCCAGCTCTTTGGGAAGCTAAGAAACAACTCGCTCTGCACAGTGCTCTTACAGCCTACCGGGAGCATCTCTTCCAAAGGCCTGTGAAACGCAGTTTCTTTGCAGGCCTGATCTGGCTGAAGTAGGAGTTCTGCTCTGGGTGTGCTACATTGCCCTAGAGCTGAAAGGCACAACGTGCAGGCTTCTTTCCAAAGGGCGAGTTGGGCCCCACAGCATCTTGCTTCCAGCTCTTTGGGAAGCTAAGAAACAACTCGCTCTGCACAGTGCTCTTACAGCCTACCGGGAACATCTCTTCCAAAGGCCTGTGAAACG
The DNA here is from genome assembly GCF_041296265.1 of Equus caballus. Lineage (NCBI taxonomy): Eukaryota > Metazoa > Chordata > Mammalia > Perissodactyla > Equidae > Equus > Equus caballus. The sequence continues at coordinate 55,096,287 of NC_091715.1, forward strand.
CAGTTTCTTTGCAGGCCTGATCTGGCTGAAGTAGGACTTCTGCTCTGGGTGTGCTACATTGCCCTAGAGATGAAAGGCACAACGTGCAGGCTTCTTTCCAAAGGGCGAGTTGGGCCCCACAGCATCTTGCTTCCAGCTCTTTGGGAAGCTAAGAAACAACTCGCTCTGCACAGTGCTCTTACAGCCTACCGGGAACATCTCTTCCAAAGGCCTGTGAAAGGCAGTTTCTTTGCAGGCCTGATCTGGCAGAAGTAGGACTTCTGCTCTGGGTGTGCTACATTGCCCTAGAGCTGAAAGGCACAACGTGCAGGCTTCTTTCCAAAGGGCGAGTTGGGCCCCACAGCATCTTGCTTCCAGCTCTTTGGGAAGCTAAGAAACAACTCGCTCTGCACAGTGCTCTTACAGCCTACCGGGAACATCTCTTCCAAAGGCCTGTGAAACGCAGTTTCTTTGCAGGCCTGATCTGGCTGAAGTAGGACTTCTGCTCTGGGTGTGCTACATTGCCCTAGAGCTGAAAGGCACAACGTGCAGGCTTCTTTCCAAAGGGCGAGTTGGGCCCCACAGCATCTTGCTTCCAGCTCTTTGGGAAGCTAAGAAACAACTTGCTCTGCTCAGTGCTCTTACACCCCAGTGGGAACATCTCTTCCAAAGGCCTGTGAAACGCAGTTTCTTTGCAGGCCTGATCTGGCAGAAGTAGGACTTCTGCTCTGGGTGTGCTACATTGCCCTAGACCTGAAAGGCACAACGTGCAGGCTTCTTTCCAAAGGGCGAGTTGGGCCCCAGAGCATCTTGCTTCCAGCTCTTTGGGAAGCTAAGAAACAACTCGCTCTGCACAGTGCTCTTGCAGCCTACCGGGAACATCTCTTCCAAAGGCCTGTGAAACGCAGTTTCTTTGCAGGCCTGATCTGGCTGAAGTAGGACTTCTGCTCTGGGTGTGCTACTTTGCCCTAGAGCTGAAAGGCACAACGTGCAGGCTTCTTTCCAAAGGGCGAGTTGGGCCCCTCAGCATCTTGCTTCCAGCTCTTTGGGAAGCTAAGAAACAACTCGCTCTGCACAGTGCTCTTACAGCCTACCGGGAACATCTCTTCCAAAGGCCTGTGAAACGCAGTTTCTTTGCAGGACTGATCTGGCTGAAGTCGGACTTCTGCTCTGGGTGTGCTACATTGTCCTAGAGCTGAAAGGCACAACGTGCAGGCTTCTTTCCAAAGGGCGAGTTGGGCCCCACAGCATCTTGCTTCCAGCTCTTTGGGAAGATAAGAAACAACTCGCTCTGCACAGTGCTCTTACAGCCTACCGGGAACATCTCTTCCAAAGGCCTGTGAAACGCAGTTTCTTTGCAGGCCTGATCTGGCTGAAGTAGGACTTCTGCTCTGGGTGTGCTACATTGCCCTAGAGCTGAAAGGCACAACGTGCAGGCTTGTTTCCAAAGGGCGAGTTGGGCCCCACAGCATCTTGCTTCCAGCTCTTTGGGAAGCTAAGAAACAACTCGCTCTGCACAGTGCTCTTACAGCCTACCGGGAACATCTCTTCCAAAGGCCTGTGAAACGCAGTTTCTTTGCAGGCCTGATCTGGCTGAAGTAGGACTTCTGCTCTGGGTGTGCTACATTGCCCTAGAGCTGTAAGGCACAACGTGCAGGCTTCTTTCCAAAGGGCGAGTTGGGCCCCACAGCATCTTGCTTCCAGCTCTTTGGGAAGCTAAGAAACAACTCGCTCTGCACAGTGCTCTTACAGCCTACCGGGAACAACTCTTCCAAAGGCCTGTGAAACGCAGTTTCTTTGAAGGCCTGTTCTGGCTGAAGTAGGACTTCTGCTCTCGGTGTGCCACTTTGCCCTAGAGCTGAAAGGCACAACGTGCAGGCTTCTTTCCAAAGGGCGAGTTGGGCCCCACAGCATCTTGCTTCCAGCTCTTTGGGAAGCTAAGAAACAACTCGCTCTGCACAGTGCTCTTACAGCCTACCGGGAGCATCTCTTCCAAAGGCCTGTGAAACGCAGTTTCTTTGCAGGCCTGATCTGGCTGAAGTAGGAGTTCTGCTCTGGGTGTGCTACATTGCCCTAGAGCTGAAAGGCACAACGTGCAGGCTTCTTTCCAAAGGGCGAGTTGGGCCCCACAGCATCTTGCTTCCAGCTCTTTGGGAAGCTAAGAAACAACTCACTCTGCACAGTGCTCTTACAGCCTACCGGGAGCATCTCTTCCAAAGGCCTGTGAAACGCAGTTTCTTTGCAGGCCTGATCTGGCTGAAGTAGGACTTCTGCTCTGGGTGTGCTACATTGCCCTAGAGCTGAAAGGCACAAAGTGCAGGCTTATTTCCAAAGGGCGAGTTTGGCCCCAGAGCATCTTGCTTCCAGCTCTTTGGGAAGCTAAGAAACAACTCGCTCTGCACAGTGCTCTTACAGGCTACCGGGAACATCTCTTCCAAAGGCCTGTGAAACGCAGTTTCTTTGCAGGCCTGATCTGGCTGAAGTAGGACTTCTGCTCTGGGTGTGCTACATTGCCCTAGAGCTGAAAGGCACAACGTGCAGGCTTCTTTCCAAAGGGCGAGTTGGGCCCCACAGCATCTTGCTTCCAGCTCTTTGATAAGCTAAGAAACAACTCGCTCTGCACAGTGCTCTTACAGCCTACCGGGAACATCTCTTCCAAAGGCCTGTGAAACGCAGTTTCTTTGCAGGCCTGATCTGGCTGAAGTAGGACTTCTTCTCTGGGTGTGCTACATTGCCCTAGAGCTGAAAGGCACAACGTGCAGGCTTCTTTCCAAAGGGCGAGTTGGTCCCCTCAGCATCTTGCTTCCAGCTCTTTGGGAAGCTAAGAAACAACTCGCTCTGCACAGTGCTCTTACACCCCAGTGGGAACATCTCTTCCAAAGGCCTTTGAAACGCAGTTTCTTTGCAGGCCTGATCTGGCAGAAGTAGGACTTCTGCTCTGGGTGTGCTACATTGCCCTAGACCTGAAAGGCACAACGTGCAGGCTTCTTTCCAAAGGGCGAGTTGGGCCCCACAGCATCTTGCTTCCAGCTCTTTGGGAAGCTAAGAAACAACTCGCTCTGCACAGTGCTCTTACAGCCTAACAGGAACATCTCCTCCAAAGGCCTGCGAAACGCAGTGTCTTTGCAGGCCAGATCTGGCTGAAGTAGGACTTCTGCTCTGGGTGTGCTACATTGCCCTAGAGCTGAAAGGCAGAACGTGCAGGCTTTTTTCCAAAGGGCGAGTTGTGCCCTACAGGATCTTGCTTCCAGCTCTTTGGGAAGCTAAGAAACAACTCGCTCTGCACAGTGCTCTTGCAGCCTACCGGGAACATCTCTTCCAAAGGCCTGTGAAACGCAGTTTCTTTGCAGGCCTGATCTGGCTGAAGTTGGACTTCTGCTCTGGGTGTGCTACTTTGCCCTAGAGCTGAAAGGCACAACGTGCAGGCTTCTTTCCAAAGGGCGAGTTGGGCCCCACAGCATCTTGCTTCCAGCTCTTTGGGAAGCTAAGAAACAACTCGCTCTGCACAGTGCTCTTACAGCCTACCGGGAACATCTCTTCCAAAGGCCTTTGAAACGCAGTTTCTTTGCAAGCCTGATCTGGCTGAAGTAGGACTTCTGCTCTGGGTGTGCTACATTGCCCTAGAGATGAAAGGCACAACGTGCAGGCTTCTTTCCAAAGGGCGAGTTGGGCCCCACAGCATCTTGCTTCCAGCTCTTTGGGAAGCTTAGAAACAACTTGCTCTGCTCAGTGCTCTTACACCGTAGTGGGAACATCTCTTCCAAAGGCCTGTGAAACGCAGTTTCTTTGCAGGCCTGATCTGGCTGAAGTAGAACTTCTGCTCTGGGTGTGCTACATTGCCCTAGAGCTGAAAGGCACAACGTGCAGGCTTCTTTCCAAAGGGCGAGTTGGGCCCCACAGCATCTTGCTTCCAGCTCTTTGGGAAGCTAAGAAACAACTCGCTCTGCACAGTGCTCTTACAGCCTACCGGGAGCATCTCTTCCAAAGGCCTGTGAAACGCAGTTTCTTTGCAGGCCTGATCTGGCTGAAGGAGGAGTTCTGCTCTGGGTGTGCTACATTGCCCTAGAGCTGAAAGGCACAACGTGCAGGCTTCTTTCCAAAGGGCGAGTTGGGCCCCACAGCATCTTGCTTCCAGCTCTTTGGGAAGCTAAGAAACAACTCGCTCTGCACAGTGCTCTTACAGCCTACCGGGAACATCTCTTCCAAAGGCCTGTGAAACGCAGTTTCTTTGCAGGCCTGATCTGGCTGAAGTAGGACTTCTGCTCTGGGTGTGCTACATTGCCCTAGAGCTGAAAGGCACAACGTGCAGGCTTCTTTCCAAAGGGCGAGTTGGGCCCCACAGCATCTTGCTTCCAGCTCTTTGGGAAGCTAAGAAACAACTCGCTCTGCACAGTGCTCTTACAGCCTACCGGGAACATCTCTTCCAAAGGCCTGTGAAATGCAGTTTCTTTGCAGGCCTGATCTGGCTGAAGTAGGACTTCTGCTCTGGGTGTGCTACATTGCCCTAGAGCTGTAAGGCACAACGTGCAGGCTTCTTTCCAAAGGGCGAGTTGGGCCTCACAGCCTCTTGCTTCCAGCTCTTTGGGAAGCTAAGAAACAACTCGCTCTGCACAGTGCTCTTACAGCCTACCGGGAACATCTCTTCCAAAGGCCTGTGAAACGCAGTTTCTTTGCAGGCCTGTTCTGGCTGAAGTAGGACTTCTGCTCTCGGTGTGCCACTTTGCCCTAGAGCTGAAAGGCACAACGTGCAGGCTTCTTTCCAAAGGGCGAGTTGGGCCCCACAGCATCTTGCTTCCAGCTCTTTGGGAAGCTAAGAAACAACTCGCTCTGCACAGTGCTCTTACAGCCTACCGGGAAGATCTCTTCCAAAGGCCTGTGAAACGCAGTTTCTTTGCAGGCCTGATCTGGCTGAAGTAGGACTTCTGCTCTGGGTGTGCTACATTGCCCTAGAGCTGAAAGGCACAACGTGCAGGCTTCTTTCCAAAGGGCGAGTTGGGCCCCACAGCATCTTGCTTCCAGCTCTTTGGGAAGCTAAGAAACAACTCGCTCTGCACAGTGCTCTTACAGCCTACCGGGAACATCTCTTCCAAAGGCCTGTGAAACGCAGTTTCTTTGCAGGCCTGATCTGGCAGAAGTCGGACTTCTGCTCTCGGTGTGCCACTTTGCCCTAGATCTGAAAGGCACAACGTGCAGGCTTCTTTCCAAAGGGCGAGTTGGGCCCCACAGCATCTTGCTTCCAGCTCTTTGGGAAGCTAAGAAACAACTCGCTCGGCACAGTGCTCTTACAGCCTACCGGGAACGTCTCTTCCAAAGGCCTGTGAAACGCAGTTTCTTTGCAGGCCTGATCTGGCTGAAGTAGGACTTCTGCTCTGGGTGTGCTACTTTGCCCTAGAGCTGAAAGGCACAACGTGCAGGCTTCTTTCCAAAGGGCGAGTTGGGCCCCACAGCATCTTGCTTCCAGCTCTTTGGGAAGCTTAGAAACAACTCGCTCTTCTCAGTGCTCTTACACCGTAGTGGGAACATCTCTTCCAAAGGCCTGTGAAACGCAGTTTCTTTGCAGGCCTGATCTGGCTGAAGTAGAACTTCTGCTCTGGGTGTGCTACATTGCCCTAGAGCTGAAAGGCACAACGTGCAGGCTTCTTTCCAAAGGGCGAGTTGGGCCCCACAGCATCTTGCTTCCAGCTCTTTGGGAAGCTAAGAAACAACTCGCTCTGCACAGTGCTCTTACAGCCTACCGGGAGCATCTCTTCCAAAGGCCTGTGAAACGCAGTTTCTTTGCAGGCCTGATCTGGCTGAAGTAGGAGTTCTGCTCTGGGTGTGCTACATTGCCCTAGAGCTGAAAGGCACAACGTGCCGGCTTCTTTCCAAAGGGCGAGTTGGGCCCCACAGCATCTTGCTTCCAGCTCTTTGGGAAGCTAAGAAACAACTCGCTCTACACAGTGCTCTTACAGCCTACCGGGAACATCTCTTCCAAAGGCCTGTGAAACGCAGTTTCTTTGCAGGCCTGATCTGGCTGAAGTAGGACTTCTGCTCTGGGTGTGCTACATTGCCCTAGAGATGAAAGGCACAACGTGCAGGCTTCTTTCCAAAGGGCGAGTTGGGCCCCACAGCATCTTGCTTCCAGCTCTTTGGGAAGCTAAGAAACAACTCGCTCTGCACAGTGCTCTTACAGCCTACCGGGAACATCTCTTCCAAAGGCCTGTGAAAGGCAGTTTCTTTGCAGGCCTGATCTGGCAGAAGTAGGACTTCTGCTCTGGGTGTGCTACATTGCCCTAGAGCTGAAAGGCACAACGTGCAGGCTTCTTTCCAAAGGGCGAGTTGGGCCCCACAGCATCTTGCTTCCAGCTCTTTGGGAAGCTAAGAAACAACTCGCTCTGCACAGTGCTCTTACAGCCTACCGGGAACATCTCTTCCAAAGGCCTGTGAAACGCAGTTTCTTTGCAGGCCTGATCTGGCTGAAGTAGGACTTCTGCTCTGGGTGTGCTACATTGCCCTAGAGCTGAAAGGCACAACGTGCAGGCTTCTTTCCAAAGGGCGAGTTGGGCCCCACAGCATCTTGCTTCCAGCTCTTTGGGAAGCTAAGAAACAACTTGCTCTGCTCAGTGCTCTTACACCCCAGTGGGAACATCTCTTCCAAAGGCCTGTGAAACGCAGTTTCTTTGCAGGCCTGATCTGGCAGAAGTAGGACTTCTGCTCTGGGTGTGCTACATTGCCCTAGACCTGAAAGGCACAACGTGCAGGCTTCTTTCCAAAGGGCGAGTTGGGCCCCAGAGCATCTTGCTTCCAGCTCTTTGGGAAGCTAAGAAACAACTCGCTCTGCACAGTGCTCTTGCAGCCTACCGGGAACATCTCTTCCAAAGGCCTGTGAAACGCAGTTTCTTTGCAGGCCTGATCTGGCTGAAGTAGGACTTCTGCTCTGGGTGTGCTACTTTGCCCTAGAGCTGAAAGGCACAACGTGCAGGCTTCTTTCCAAAGGGCGAGTTGGGCCCCACAGCATCTTGCTTCCAGCTCTTTGGGAAGATAAGAAACAACTCGCTCTGCACAGTGCTCTTACAGCCTACCGGGAACATCTCTTCCAAAGGCCTGTGAAACGCAGTTTCTTTGCAGGCCTGATCTGGCTGAAGTAGGACTTCTGCTCTGGGTGTGCTACATTGCCCTAGAGCTGAAAGGCACAACGTGCAGGCTTGTTTCCAAAGGGCGAGTTGGGCCCCACAGCATCTTGCTTCCAGCTCTTTGGGAAGCTAAGAAACAACTCGCTCTGCACAGTGCTCTTACAGCCTACCGGGAACATCTCTTCCAAAGGCCTGTGAAACGCAGTTTCTTTGCAGGCCTGATCTGGCTGAAGTAGGACTTCTGCTCTGGGTGTGCTACATTGCCCTAGAGCTGTAAGGCACAACGTGCAGGCTTCTTTCCAAAGGGCGAGTTGGGCCCCACAGCATCTTGCTTCCAGCTCTTTGGGAAGCTAAGAAACAACTCGCTCTGCACAGTGCTCTTACAGCCTACCGGGAACAACTCTTCCAAAGGCCTGTGAAACGCAGTTTCTTTGAAGGCCTGTTCTGGCTGAAGTAGGACTTCTGCTCTCGGTGTGCCACTTTGCCCTAGAGCTGAAAGGCACAACGTGCAGGCTTCTTTCCAAAGGGCGAGTTGGGCCCCACAGCATCTTGCTTCCAGCTCTTTGGGAAGCTAAGAAACAACTCGCTCTGCACAGTGCTCTTACAGCCTACCGGGAGCATCTCTTCCAAAGGCCTGTGAAACGCAGTTTCTTTGCAGGCCTGATCTGGCTGAAGTAGGAGTTCTGCTCTGGGTGTGCTACATTGCCCTAGAGCTGAAAGGCACAACGTGCAGGCTTCTTTCCAAAGGGCGAGTTGGGCCCCACAGCATCTTGCTTCCAGCTCTTTGGGAAGCTAAGAAACAACTCACTCTGCACAGTGCTCTTACAGCCTACCGGGAGCATCTCTTCCAAAGGCCTGTGAAACGCAGTTTCTTTGCAGGCCTGATCTGGCTGAAGTAGGACTTCTGCTCTGGGTGTGCTACATTGCCCTAGAGCTGAAAGGCACAAAGTGCAGGCTTATTTCCAAAGGGCGAGTTTGGCCCCAGAGCATCTTGCTTCCAGCTCTTTGGGAAGCTAAGAAACAACTCGCTCTGCACAGTGCTCTTACAGGCTACCGGGAACATCTCTTCCAAAGGCCTGTGAAACGCAGTTTCTTTGCAGGCCTGATCTGGCTGAAGTAGGACTTCTGCTCTGGGTGTGCTACATTGCCCTAGAGCTGAAAGGCACAACGTGCAGGCTTCTTTCCAAAGGGCGAGTTGGGCCCCACAGCATCTTGCTTCCAGCTCTTTGATAAGCTAAGAAACAACTCGCTCTGCACAGTGCTCTTACAGCCTACCGGGAACATCTCTTCCAAAGGCCTGTGAAACGCAGTTTCTTTGCAGGCCTGATCTGGCTGAAGTAGGACTTCTTCTCTGGGTGTGCTACATTGCCCTAGAGCTGAAAGGCACAACGTGCAGGCTTCTTTCCAAAGGGCGAGTTGGTCCCCACAGCATCTTGCTTCCAGCTCTTTGGGAAGCTAAGAAACAACTCGCTCTGCACAGTGCTCTTACACCCCAGTGGGAACATCTCTTCCAAAGGCCTTTGAAACGCAGTTTCTTTGCAGGCCTGATCTGGCAGAAGTAGGACTTCTGCTCTGGGTGTGCTACATTGCCCTAGACCTGAAAGGCACAACGTGCAGGCTTCTTTCCAAAGGGCGAGTTGGGCCCCACAGCATCTTGCTTCCAGCTCTTTGGGAAGCTAAGAAACAACTCGCTCTGCACAGTGCTCTTACAGCCTAACGGGAACATCTCCTCCAAAGGCCTGCGAAACGCAGTGTCTTTGCAGGCCAGATCTGGCTGAAGTAGGACTTCTGCTCTGGGTGTGCTACATTGCCCTAGAGCTGAAAGGCAGAACGTGCAGGCTTTTTTCCAAAGGGCGAGTTGTGCCCTACAGGATCTTGCTTCCAGCTCTTTGGGAAGCTAAGAAACAACTCGCTCTGCACAGTGCTCTTGCAGCCTACCGGGAACATCTCTTCCAAAGGCCTGTGAAACGCAGTTTCTTTGCAGGCCTGATCTGGCTGAAGTTGGACTTCTGCTCTGGGTGTGCTACTTTGCCCTAGAGCTGAAAGGCACAACGTGCAGGCTTCTTTCCAAAGGGCGAGTTGGGCCCCACAGCATCTTGCTTCCAGCTCTTTGGGAAGCTAAGAAACAACTCGCTCTGCCTAGTGCTCTTACAGCCTAACGGGAACATCTCTTCCAAAGGCCTGTGAAACGCAGTTTCTATGCAGGCCTGATCTGGCTGAAGTAGGACTTCTGCTCTGGGTGTGCTACATTGCCCTAGAGCTGAAAGGCACAACGTGCAGGCTTCTTTCCAAAGGGCGAGTTGGGCCCCACAGCATCTTGCTTCCAGCTCTTTGGGAAGCTAAGAAACAACTCGCTCTGCACAGTGCTCTTACAGCCTACCGGGAACATCTCTTCCAAAGGCCTTTGAAACGCAGTTTCTTTGCAAGCCTGATCTGGCTGAAGTAGGACTTCTGCTCTGGGTGTGCTACATTGCCCTAGAGATGAAAGGCACAACGTGCAGGCTTCTTTCCAAAGGGCGAGTTGGGCCCCACAGCATCTTGCTTCCAGCTCTTTGGGAAGCTTAGAAACAACTTGCTCTGCTCAGTGCTCTTACACCGTAGTGGGAACATCTCTTCCAAAGGCCTGTGAAACGCAGTTTCTTTGCAGGCCTGATCTGGCTGAAGTAGAACTTCTGCTCTGGGTGTGCTACATTGCCCTAGAGCTGAAAGGCACAACGTGCAGGCTTCTTTCCAAAGGGCGAGTTGGGCCCCACAGCATCTTGCTTCCAGCTCTTTGGGAAGCTAAGAAACAACTCGCTCTGCACAGTGCTCTTACAGCCTACCGGGAGCATCTCTTCCAAAGGCCTGTGAAACGCAGTTTCTTTGCAGGCCTGATCTGGCTGAAGGAGGAGTTCTGCTCTGGGTGTGCTACATTGCCCTAGAGCTGAAAGGCACAACGTGCAGGCTTCTTTCCAAAGGGCGAGTTGGGCCCCACAGCATCTTGCTTCCAGCTCTTTGGGAAGCTAAGAAACAACTCGCTCTGCACAGTGCTCTTACAGCCTACCGGGAACATCTCTTCCAAAGGCCTGTGAAACGCAGTTTCTATGCAGGCCTGATCTGGCTGAAGTAGGACTTCTGCTCTGGGTGTGCTACATTGCCCTAGAGCTGAAAGGCACAACGTGCAGGCTTCTTTCCAAAGGGCGAGTTGGGCCCCACAGCATCTTGCTTCCAGCTCTTTGGGAAGCTAAGAAAAACTCGCTCTGCCTAGTGCTCTTACAGCCTAACGGGAACATCTCCTCCAAAGGCATGCGAAACGCAGTTTCTTTGCTGGCCAGATCTGGCTGAAGTAGGACTTCTGCTCTGGGTGTGCTACATTGCCCTAGAGCTGAAAGGCAGAACGTGCAGGCTTCTTTCCAAAGGGCGAGTTGGGCCCCACAGCACCTTGCTTCCAGCTCTTTGGGAAGCTAAGAAATAACTCGCTCTGCACAGTGCTCTTACAGCCTACCGGCAACATGTCTTCCAAAGGCCTGTGAAACGCAGTTTCTTTGCAGGCCTGATCTGGCAGAAGTAGGACTTCTGCTCTGGGTGTGCTACATTGCCCTAGAGCTGAAAGGCACAACGTGCAGGCTTCTTTCCAAAGGGCGAGTTGGGCCCCACAGCATCTTGCTTCCAGCTCTTTGGGAAGCTAAGAAACAACTCGCTCTGCACAGTGCTCTTACAGCCTACCGGGAACATGTCTTCCAAAGGCCTGTGAAACGCAGTTTCTTTGCAGGCCTGATCTGGCTGAAGTAGGACTTCTGCTCTGGGTGTGCTACATTGCCCTAGAGCTGTAAGGCACAACGTGCAGGCTTCTTTCCAAGGGCGAGTTGGGCCCCACTGCATCTTGCTTCCAGCTCTTTGGGAAGCTAAGAAACAACTCGCTCTGCACAGTGCTCTTACAGCCTACAGGGAACATCTCTTCCAAAGGCCTGTGAAACGCAGTTTCTTTGCAGGCCTGTTCTGGCTGAAGTAGGACTTCTGCTCTGGGTGTGCTACTTTGCCCTAGAGCTGAAAGGCACAACGTGCAGGCTTCTTTCCAAAGGGCGAGTTGGGCCCCACAGCATCTTGCTTCCAGCTCTTTGGGAAGCTAAGAAACAACTCGCTCTGCACAGTGCTCTTACAGCCTACCGGGAACATCTCTTCCAAAGGCCTGTGAAACGCAGTTTCTTTGCAGGCCTGATCTGGCTGAAGTAGGACTTCTGCTCTGGGTGTGCTACATTGCCCTAGAGCTGAAAGGCACAACGTGCAGGCTTCTTTCCAAAGGGCGAGTTGGGCCCCACAGCATCTTGCTTCCAGCTCTTTGGGAAGCTAAGAAACAACTCGCTCTGCACAGTGCTCTTACAGCCTACCGGGAACATCTCTTCCAAAGCCCTGTGAAACGCAGTTTCTTTGCAGTTCTGATCTGGCTGAAGTAGGACTTCTGCTCTGGGTGTGCTACATTGCCCTAGAGCTGAAAGGCACAACGTGCAGGCTTCTTTCCAAAGGGCGAGTTGGGCCCCACAGCATCTTGCTTCCAGCTCTTTGGGAAGCTAAGAAACAACTCGCTCTGCGAGAGCTCTTACAGCCTACTGGGAACATCTCTTCCAAAGGCCTGTGAAACGCAGTTTCTTTGCAGGCCTGATCTGGCTGAAGTAGGACTTCAGCTCTGGGTGTGCCACATTGCCCTAGAGCTGAAAGGCACAACGTGCAGGCTTCTTTCCAAAGGGCGAGTTGGGCCCCACAGCATCTTGCTTCCAGCTCTTTGGGAAGCTAAGAAACAACTCGCTCTGCACAGTGCTCTTACAGCCTACCGGGAACATCTCTTCCAAAGGCCTGTGAAACGCAGTTTCTTTGCAGGCCTGATCTGGCTGAAGTAGGACTTCTGCTCTGGGTGTGCTACATTGCCCTAGAGCTGAAAGGCACAACGTGCAGGCTTCTTTCCAAAGGGCGAGTTGGGCCCCACAGCATCTTGCTTCCAGCTCTTTGGGAAGCTAAGAAACAACTTGCTCTGCTCAGTGCTCTTACACCCCAGTGGGAACATCTCTTCCAAAGGCCTTTGAAACGCAGTTTCTTTGCAGGCCTGATCTGGCAGAAGCAGGACTTCTGCTCTGGGTGTGCTACATTGCCCTATACCTGAAAGGCACAACGTGCAGGCTTCTTTCCAAAGGGCGAGTTGGGCCCCACAGCATCTTGCTTCCAGCTGTTTGGGAAGCTAAGAAACAACTCGCTCTGCCTAGTGCTCTTACAGCCTAACGGGAACATCTCCTCCAAAGGCCTGCGAAACGCAGTGTCTTTGCAGGCCAGATCTGGCTGAAGTAGGACTTCTGCTCTGGGTGTGCTACATTGCCCTAGAGCTGAAAGGCAGAACGTGCAGGCTTCTTTCCAAAGGGCGAGTTGTGCCCTACAGGATCTTGCTTCCAGCTCTTTGGGAAGCTAAGAAACAACTCGCTCTGCACAGTGCTCTTGCAGCCTACAGGGAACATCTCTTCCAAAGGCCTGTGAAACGCAGTTTCTTTGCAGGCCTGTTCTGGCTGAAGTAGGACTTCTGCTCTGGGTGTGCTACTTTGCCCTAGAGCTGAAAGGCACAACGTGCAGGCTTCTTTCCAAAGGGCGAGTTGGGCCCCACAGCATCTTGCTTCCAGCTCTTTGGGAAGCTAAGAAACAACTCGCTCTGCACAGTGCTCTTACAGCCTACCGGGAACATCTCTTCCAAAGGCCTGTGAAACGCAGTTTCTTTGCAGGCCTGATCTGGCTGAAGTAGGACTTCTGCTCTGGGTGTGCTACATTGCCCTAGAGCTGAAAGGCACAACGTGCAGGCTTCTTTCCAAAGGCCGAGTTGGGCCCCACAGCATCTTGCTTCCAGCTCTTTGGGAAGCTAAGAAACAACTTGCTCTGCTCAGTGCTCTTACACCCCAGTGGGAACATCTCTTCCAAAGGCCTTTGAAACGCAGTTTCTTTGCAGGCCTGATCTGGCAGAAGCAGGACTTCTGCTCTGGGTGTGCTACATTGCCCTAGACCTGAAAGGCACAACGTGCAGGCTTCTTTCCAAAGGGCGAGTTGGGCCCCACAGCATCTTGCTTCCAGCTCTTTGGGAAGCTAAGAAACAACTCGCTCTGCCTAGTGCTCTTACAGCCTAACGGGAACATCTCCTCCAAAGGCCTGCGAAACGCAGTGTCTTTGCAGGCCAGATCTGGCTGAAGTAGGACTTCTGCTCTGGGTGTGCTACATTGCCCTAGAGCTGAAAGGCAGAACGTGCAGGCTTCTTTCCAAAGGGCGAGTTGTGCCCTACAGGATCTTGCTTCCAGCTCTTTGGGAAGCTAAGAAACAACTCGCTCTGCACAGTGCTCTTGCAGCCTACCGGGAACATCTCTTCCAAAGGCCTGTGAAACGCAGTTTCTTTGCAGGCCTGATCTGGCTGAAGTAGGACTTCTGCTCTGGGTGTGCTACATTGCCCTAGAGCTGAAAGGCACAACGTGCAGGCTTCTTTCCAAAGGGCGAGTTGGGCCCCACAGCATCTTGCTTCCAGCTCTTTGGGAAGCTAAGAAACAACTCGCTCTGCACAGTGCTCTTACAGCCTACCGGGAACATCTCTTCCAAAGGCCTGTGAAACGCAGTTTCTTTGCAGGCCTGATCTGGCTGAAGTAGAACTTCTGCTCTGGGTGTGCTACATTGCCCTAGAGCTGAAAGGCACAACGTGCAGGCTTCTTTCCAAAGGGCGAGTTGGGCCCCACAGCATCTTGCTTCCAGCTCTTTGGGAAGCTAAGAAACAACTCGCTCTGCACAGTGCTCTTACAGCCTACCGGGAACATCTCTTCCAAAGGCCTGTGAAACGCAGTTTCTTTGCAGGCCTGATCTGGCTGAAGTAGGACTTATGCTCTGGTTGTGCTACATTGCCCTAGAGCTGAAAGGCACAACGTGCAGGCTTCTTTCCAAAGGGCGAGTTGGGCCCCACAGCATCTTGCTTCCAGCTCTTTGGGAAGCTAACAAACAACTCGCTCTGCACAGTGCTCTTACAGCCTACCGGGAACATGTCTTCCAAAGGCCTGTGAAACGCAGTTTCTTTGCAGGCCTGATCTGGCTGAAGTAGGACTTCTGCTCTGGGTGTGCTACATTGCCCTAGAGCTGAAAGGCACAACGTGCAGGCTTCTTTCCAAAGGGCGAGTTGGGCCCCACAGCATCTTGCTTCCAGCTCTTTGGGAAGCTAAGAAACAACTCGCTCTGCACAGTGCTCTTGCAGCCTACCGGGAACATCTCTTCCAAAGGCCTGTGAAACGCAGTTTCTTTGCAGGCCTGATCTGGCAGAAGTAGGACTTCTGCTCTGGGTGTGCTACATTGCCCTAGAGCTGAAAGGCACAACGTGCAGGCTTCTTTCCAAAGGGCGAGTTGGGCCCCAGAGCATCTTGCTTCCAGCTCTTTGGGAAGCTAAGAAACAACTCGCTCTGCACAGTGCTCTTACAGCCCACCGGAAATATCTCTTCCAAAGGCCTGTGAAACGCAGTTTCTTTGCAGGCCTGATCTGGCTGAAGTAGGACTTCTGCTCTCGGTGTGCTACATTGCCCTAGAGATGAAAGGCACAACGTGCAGGCTTCTTTCCAAAGGGCGAGTTGGGCCCCACAGCATCTTGCTTCCAGCTCTTTGGGAAGCTAAGAAACAACTCCCTCTGCTCAGTGCTCTTACATCCCTAGTGGGAACATCTCTTCCAAAGGCCTGTGGAATGCAGTTTCTTTGCAGGCCTGATCTGGCTGAAGTAGGACTTCTGCTCTGGGTGTGCTACATTTCCCTAGAGCTGAAAGTCCCAGCATGCAGGCTTCTTTCCAAAGGGCGAGTTGGGCCCCACAGCATCTTGCTTCCTGCTCTTTGGGAAGCTGAGAAACAACTCGCTCTTCACAGTGCTCTTACAGCCTACCGGGAACATCTGATCCAAAGGCCTGTGAAACGCAGTTTCTTTAGAGGCCTGATCTGGCTGAAGTAGGACTTCTGCTCTGGGTGTGCTACATTGCCCTAGAGCTGAAAGGCACAACGTGCAGGCTTCTTTCCAAAGGGCGAGTTGGGCCCCACAGCATCTTGCTTCCAGCTCTTTGGGAAGCTAAGAAACAACTCGCTCTGCTCAGTGCTCTTACACCGTAGTGGGAACATCTTTTAGAAAGGCCTGTGAAACGCAGTTTCTTTGCAGGCCTGATCTGGCTGAAGTAGAACTTCTGCTCTGGGTGTGCTACATTGCCCTAGAGCTGAAAGGCACAACGTGCAGGCTTCTTTCCAAAGGGCGAGTTGGGCCCCACAGCATCTTGCTTCCAGCTCTTTTGGAAGCTAAGAAACAACTCGCTCTGCTCAGTGCTCTTACATCCCTAGTGGGAACATCTCTTCCAAAGGCCTGTGGAATGCAGTTTCTTTGCAGGCCTGATCTGGCTGAAGTAGGACTTCTGCTCTGGCTGTGCTACATTGCCCTAGAGCTGAAAGGCCCAGTGTGCAGGCTTCTTTCCAAAGGGCGAGTTGGGCCCCACAGCATCTTGCTTCCTGCTCTTTGGAAAGCTGAGAAACAACTCGCTCTTCACAGTGCTCTTAGAGCCTACCGGGAACATCTGATCCAAAGGCCTGTGAAACGCAGTTTCTTTAGAGGCCTGATCTGGCTGAAGTAGGACTTCTGCTCTCGGTGTGCTACTTTGCCCTAGAGCTGAAAGGCACAACGTGCAGGCTTCTTTCCAAAGGGCGAGTTGGGCCCCACAGCATCTTGCTTCCAGCTCTTTGGGAAGCTAAGAAACAACATGCTCTGCACAGTGCTCTTACAGCCTACCGGGAACATCTCTTCCCAAGGCCTGTGAAACGCAGTTTCTTTGCAGGCCTGATCTGGCTGAAGTAGGACTTCTGCTCTGGGTGTGCTACATTGCCCTAGAGATGAAAGGCACAACGTGCAGGCTTCTTTCCAAAGGGCGATTTGGGCCCCAAAGCATCTGGCTTCCAGCTCCTTTGGAAGCTAAGAAACAACTCGCTCTGCACTCCTCTCTTACAGCCATCCGGCAACATCTCCTGCAAATGCCTTTGGAACGCAGTTTCTTTGCAGGCCTGATCTGGCAGAAGTAGAACTTCTGCTCTGGGTGTGCTGCATTGCCCTAGAGCTGAAAGGCACAACGTGCAGGCTTCTTTCCAAAGGGCGATTTGGGCCCCAAAGCATCTGGCTTCCAGCTCCTTTGGAAGCTAAGAAACAACTCGCTCTGCACTCCTCTCTTACAGCCATCCTGCAACATCTCCTGCAAATGCCTTTGGAACGCAGTTTCCTTGCAGGCATGATCTGGCAGAAGTAGAACTTCTGCTCTGGGTGTGCTACATTGCCCTAGAGCTGAAAGGCACAACGTGCAGGCTGCTTTCCAAAGGGCGAGTTGGGCCCCACAGCATCTTTCTTCCAGCTCTTTGGGAAGCTAAGAAACAACTCGCTCTGCACAGTGCTCTTACAGCCTACCGGGAACATCTCTTCCAAAGGCCTGTGAAACGCAGTTTCTTTGAAGGCCTGATCTGGATGAAGTAGGACTTCTGCTCTGCGTGTGCTACATTGCCCTAGAGCTGAAAGGCAAAACGTGCAGGCTTCTTTCCAAAGGGCGAGTTGGGCCCCACAGCATCTTCCTTCCAGCTCTTTGGGAAGCTAAGAAACAACTCGCTCTGCACAGTGCTCTTACAGCCTACCGGGAACATCTCTTCCAAAGGCCTGTGAAATGCAGTTTCTTTGCAGGCCTGATCTGGCTGAAGTAGGACTTCTGCTCTGGGTGTGCTACATTGCCCTAGAGCTGAAAGGCACAACGTGCAGGCTTCTTTCCAAAGGGCGAGTTGGGCCCCACAGCATCTTGCTTCCAGCTCTTTGGGAAGCTAAGAAACAACTCGCTCTGCATAGTGCTCTTACAGCCTACCGGGAACATCTCTTCCAAAGGCCTGTGAAACGCAGTTTCTTTGCAGGCCTGATCTGGCTGAAGTAGGACTTCTGCTCTGGGTGTGCTACATTGCCCTAGAGCTGAAAGGCACAACGTGCAGTCTTCTTTCCAAAGTGCGAGTTGGGCCCCAAAGCATCTTGCTTCCAGCTCTTTGGGAAGCTAAGAAACAACTCGCTCTGCACAGTGCACTTACAGACTACCGGGAACATCTCTTCCAAAGGCCTGTTACGCAGTTTCTTTGCAGGCCTGATCTGGCTGAAGTAGGACTTCTGCTCTGGGTGTGCTACATTGCCCTAGAGCTGAAAGGCACAACGTGCAGGCTTCTTTCCAAAGGGCGAGTTGGGCCCTACAGGATCTTGCTTCCAGCTCTTTGGGAAGCTAAGAAACAACTCGCTCTGCACAGTGCTCTTACAGCCTACCGGGAACATCTCGTCCAAAGGCCTGTGAATCGCAGTTTCTTTGCAGGCCTGATCTGGCTGAAGTAGGACTTCTGCTCTGGGTGTGCTACATTGCCCTAGAGCTGAAAGGCACAACGTGCAGGCTTCTTTCCAAAGGGCGAGTTGGGCCCCACAGCATCTTGCTTCCAGCTCTTTGGGAAGCTAAGAAACAACTCGCTCTGCACAGTGCTCTTACAGCCTACCGGGAACATCTCTTCCAAAGGCCTGTGAAACGCAGTTTCTTTGCAGGCCTGATCTGGCAGAAGTAGGACTTCTGCTCTGCGTGTGCTACATTGCCCTAGAGCTGAAAGGCACAACGTGCAGGCTTCTTTCCAAAGGGCGAGTTGGGCCCTAGAGCATCTTGCTTCCAGCTCTTTGGGAAGCTTAGAAACAACTCGCTCTGCTCAGTGCTCTTACACCGTAGTGGGAACATCTCTTCCAAAGGCCTGTGAAACGCAGTTTCTTTGCAGGCCTGATCTGGCTGAAGTAGAACTTCTGCTCTGTGTGTGCTACATTGCCCTAGAGATGAAAGGCACAACGTGCAGGCTTCTTTCCAAAGGGCGAGTTGGGCCCCACAGCATCTTGCTTCCAGCTCTTTGGGAAGCTAAGAAACAACTCGTTCTGCCTAGTGCTCTTACAGCCTAACGGGAACATCTCCTCCAAAGGCCTGCGAAACGCAGTGTCTTTGCAGGCCAGATCTGGCTGAAGTAGGACTTCTGCTCTGGGTGTGCTACATTGCCCTAGAGCTGAAAGGCAGAACGTGCAGGCTTCTTTCCAAAGGGCGAGTTGTGCCCTACAGGATCTTGCTTCCAGCTCTTTGGGAAGCTAAGAAACAACTCGCTCTGCACAGTGCTCTTGCAGCCTACCGGGAACATCTCTTCCAAAGGCCTGTGAAACGCAGTTTCTTTGCAGGCCTGATCTGGCTGAAGTAGGACTTCTGCTCTGGGTGTGCTACATTGCCCTAGAGCTGAAAGGCACAACGTGCAGGCTTCTTTCCAAAGGGCGAGTTGGGCCCCACAGCATCTTGCTTCCAGCTCTTTGGGAAGCTAAGAAACAACTCGCTCTGCACAGTGCTCTTACAGCCTACCGGGAACATCTCTTCCAAAGGCCTGTGAAACGCAGTTTCTTTGCAGGCCTGATCTGGCTGAAGTAGGAGTTCTGCTCTGGGTGTGCTACATTGCCCTAGAGCTGAAAGGCACAACGTGCAGGCTTCTTTCCAAAGGGCGAGTTGGGCCCCACAGCATCTTGCTTCCAGCTCTTTGGGAAGCTAAGAAACAACTCGCTCTGCACAGTGCTCTTACAGCCTACCGGGAACATCTCTTCCAAAGGCCTGTGAAACGCAGTTTCTTTGCAGGCCTGATCTGGCTGAAGTAGGACTTCTGCTCTGGGTGTGCTACATTGCCCTAGAGCTGAAAGGCACAACGTGCAGGCTTCTTTCCAAAGGGCGAGTTGGGCCCCACAGCATCTTGCTTCCAGCTCTTTGGGAAGCTAACAAACAACTCGCTCTGCACAGTGCTCTTACAGCCTACCGGGAACATGTCTTCCAAAGGCCTGTGAAACGCAGTTTCTTTGCAGGCCTGATCTGGCTGAAGTAGGACTTCTGCTCTGGGTGTGCTACATTGCCCTAGAGCTGAAAGGCACAACGTGCAGGCTTCTTTCCAAAGGGCGAGTTGGGCCCCACAGCATCTTGCTTCCAGCTCTTTGGGAAGCTAAGAAACAACTCGCTCTGCACAGTGCTCTTGCAGCCTACCGGGAACATCTCTTCCAAAGGCCTGTGAAACGCAGTTTCTTTGCAGGCCTGATCTGGCAGAAGTAGGACTTCTGCTCTGGGTGTGCTACATTGCCCTAGAGCTGAAAGGCACAACGTGCAGGCTTCTTTCCAAAGGGCGAGTTGGGCCCCAGAGCATCTTGCTTCCAGCTCTTTGGGAAGCTAAGAAACAACTCGCTCTGCACAGTGCTCTTACAGCCCACCGGAAATATCTCTTCCAAAGGCCTGTGAAACGCAGTTTCTTTGCAGGCCTGATCTGGCTGAAGTAGGACTTCTGCTCTCGGTGTGCTACATTGCCCTAGAGATGAAAGGCACAACGTGCAGGCTTCTTTCCAAAGGGCGAGTTGGGCCCCACAGCATCTTGCTTCCAGCTCTTTGGGAAGCTAAGAAACAACTCCCTCTGCTCAGTGCTCTTACATCCCTAGTGGGAACATCTCTTCCAAAGGCCTGTGGAATGCAGTTTCTTTGCAGGCCTGATCTGGCTGAAGTAGGACTTCTGCTCTGGGTGTGCTACATTTCCCTAGAGCTGAAAGTCCCAGCATGCAGGCTTCTTTCCAAAGGGCGAGTTGGGCCCCACAGCATCTTGCTTCCTGCTCTTTGGGAAGCTGAGAAACAACTCGCTCTTCACAGTGCTCTTACAGCCTACCGGGAACATCTGATCCAAAGGCCTGTGAAACGCAGTTTCTTTAGAGGCCTGATCTGGCTGAAGTAGGACTTCTGCTCTGGGTGTGCTACATTGCCCTAGAGCTGAAAGGCACAACGTGCAGGCTTCTTTCCAAAGGGCGAGTTGGGCCCCACAGCATCTTGCTTCCAGCTCTTTGGGAAGCTAAGAAACAACTCGCTCTGCTCAGTGCTCTTACACCGTAGTGGGAACATCTTTTAGAAAGGCCTGTGAAACGCAGTTTCTTTGCAGGCCTGATCTGGCTGAAGTAGAACTTCTGCTCTGGGTGTGCTACATTGCCCTAGAGCTGAAAGGCACAACGTGCAGGCTTCTTTCCAAAGGGCGAGTTGGGCCCCACAGCATCTTGCTTCCAGCTCTTTTGGAAGCTAAGAAACAACTCGCTCTGCTCAGTGCTCTTACATCCCTAGTGGGAACATCTCTTCCAAAGGCCTGTGGAATGCAGTTTCTTTGCAGGCCTGATCTGGCTGAAGTAGGACTTCTGCTCTGGCTGTGCTACATTGCCCTAGAGCTGAAAGGCCCAGTGTGCAGGCTTCTTTCCAAAGGGCGAGTTGGGCCCCACAGCATCTTGCTTCCTGCTCTTTGGAAAGCTGAGAAACAACTCGCTCTTCACAGTGCTCTTAGAGCCTACCGGGAACATCTGATCCAAAGGCCTGTGAAACGCAGTTTCTTTAGAGGCCTGATCTGGCTGAAGTAGGACTTCTGCTCTCGGTGTGCTACTTTGCCCTAGAGCTGAAAGGCACAACGTGCAGGCTTCTTTCCAAAGGGCGAGTTGGGCCCCACAGCATCTTGCTTCCAGCTCTTTGGGAAGCTAAGAAACAACTCGCTCTGCACAGTGCTCTTACAGCCTACCGGGAACATCTCTTCCCAAGGCCTGTGAAACGCAGTTTCTTTGCAGGCCTGATCTGGCTGAAGTAGGACTTCTGCTCTGGGTGTGCTACATTGCCCTAGAGATGAAAGGCACAACGTGCAGGCTTCTTTCCAAAGGGCGATTTGGGCCCCAAAGCATCTGGCTTCCAGCTCCTTTGGAAGCTAAGAAACAACTCGCTCTGCACTCCTCTCTTACAGCCATCCGGCAACATCTCCTGCAAATGCCTTTGGAACGCAGTTTCTTTGCAGGCCTGATCTGGCAGAAGTAGAACTTCTGCTCTGGGTGTGCTGCATTGCCCTAGAGCTGAAAGGCACAACGTGCAGGCTTCTTTCCAAAGGGCGATTTGGGCCCCAAAGCATCTGGCTTCCAGCTCCTTTGGAAGCTAAGAAACAACTCGCTCTGCACTCCTCTCTTACAGCCATCCTGCAACATCTCCTGCAAATGCCTTTGGAACGCAGTTTCCTTGCAGGCATGATCTGGCAGAAGTAGAACTTCTGCTCTGGGTGTGCTACATTGCCCTAGAGCTGAAAGGCACAACGTGCAGGCTGCTTTCCAAAGGGCGAGTTGGGCCCCACAGCATCTTGCTTCCAGCTCTTTGGGAAGCTAAGAAACAACTCGCTCTGCACAGTGCTCTTACAGCCTACCGGGAACATCTCTTCCAAAGGCCTGTGAAACGCAGTTTCTTTGAAGGCCTGATCTGGATGAAGTAGGACTTCTGCTCTGCGTGTGCTACATTGCCCTAGAGCTGAAAGGCAAAACGTGCAGGCTTCTTTCCAAAGGGCGAGTTGGGCCCCACAGCATCTTCCTTCCAGCTCTTTGGGAAGCTAAGAAACAACTCGCTCTGCACAGTGCTCTTACAGCCTACCGGGAACATCTCTTCCAAAGGCCTGTGAAATGCAGTTTCTTTGCAGGCCTGATCTGGCTGAAGTAGGACTTCTGCTCTGGGTGTGCTACATTGCCCTAGAGCTGAAAGGCACAACGTGCAGGCTTCTTTCCAAAGGGCGAGTTGGGCCCCACAGCATCTTGCTTCCAGCTCTTTGGGAAGCTAAGAAACAACTCGCTCTGCATAGTGCTCTTACAGCCTACCGGGAACATCTCTTCCAAAGGCCTGTGAAACGCAGTTTCTTTGCAGGCCTGATCTGGCTGAAGTAGGACTTCTGCTCTGGGTGTGCTACATTGCCCTAGAGCTGAAAGGCACAACGTGCAGTCTTCTTTCCAAAGTGCGAGTTGGGCCCCAAAGCATCTTGCTTCCAGCTCTTTGGGAAGCTAAGAAACAACTCGCTCTGCACAGTGCACTTACAGACTACCGGGAACATCTCTTCCAAAGGCCTGTTACGCAGTTTCTTTGCAGGCCTGATCTGGCTGAAGTAGGACTTCTGCTCTGGGTGTGCTACATTGCCCTAGAGCTGAAAGGCACAACGTGCAGGCTTCTTTCCAAAGGGCGAGTTGGGCCCTACAGGATCTTGCTTCCAGCTCTTTGGGAAGCTAAGAAACAACTCGCTCTGCACAGTGCTCTTACAGCCTACCGGGAACATCTCGTCCAAAGGCCTGTGAATCGCAGTTTCTTTGCAGGCCTGATCTGGCTGAAGTAGGACTTCTGCTCTGGGTGTGCTACATTGCCCTAGAGCTGAAAGGCACAACGTGCAGGCTTCTTTCCAAAGGGCGAGTTGGGCCCCACAGCATCTTGCTTCCAGCTCTTTGGGAAGCTAAGAAACAACTCGCTCTGCACAGTGCTCTTACAGCCTACCGGGAACATCTCTTCCAAAGGCCTGTGAAACGCAGTTTCTTTGCAGGCCTGATCTGGCAGAAGTAGGACTTCTGCTCTGCGTGTGCTACATTGCCCTAGAGCTGAAAGGCACAACGTGCAGGCTTCTTTCCAAAGGGCGAGTTGGGCCCTAGAGCATCTTGCTTCCAGCTCTTTGGGAAGCTTAGAAACAACTCGCTCTGCTCAGTGCTCTTACACCGTAGTGGGAACATCTCTTCCAAAGGCCTGTGAAACGCAGTTTCTTTGCAGGCCTGATCTGGCTGAAGTAGAACTTCTGCTCTGTGTGTGCTACATTGCCCTAGAGATGAAAGGCACAACGTGCAGGCTTCTTTCCAAAGGGCGAGTTGGGCCCCACAGCATCTTGCTTCCAGCTCTTTGGGAAGCTAAGAAACAACTCGCTCTGCTCAGTGCTCTTACATCCCTAGTGGGAACATCTCTTCCAAAGGCCTGTGGAATGCAGTTTCTTTGCAGGCCTGATCTGGCTGAAGTAGGACTTCTGCTCTGGGTGTGCTACATTGCCCTAGAGCTGAAAGGCCCAGCATGCAGGCTTCTTTCCAAAGGGCGAGTTGGGCCCCACAGCATCTTGCTTCCTGCTCTTTGGGAAGCTGAGAAACAACTCGCTCTTCACAGTGCTCTTACAGCCTACCGGGAACATCTGATCCAAAGGCCTGTGAAACGCAGTTTCTTTAGAGGCCTGATCTGGCTGAAGTAGGACTTCTGCTCTGGGTGTGCTACATTGCCCTAGAGCTGAAAGGCACAACGTGCAGGCTTCTTTCCAAAGGGCGAGTTGGGCCCCACAGCATCTTGCTTCCAGCTCTTTGGGAAGCTAAGAAACAACTCGCTCTGCACAGTGCTCTTACAGCCTACCGGGAACATCTCTTCCAAAGGCCTGTGAAACGCAGTTTCTTTGCAGGCCTGATCTGGCTGAAGTAGGACTTCTGCTCTCGGTGTGCTACTTTGCCCTAGAGCTGAAAGGCACAACGTGCAGGCTTCTTTCCAAAGGGCGAGTTGGGCCCCACAGCATCTTGCTTCCAGCTCTTTGCGAAGCTAAGAAACAACTCGCTCTGCACAGTGCTCTTACAGCCTACCGGGAACATCTCTTCCAAAGGCCTGTGAAACGCAGTTTCTTTGCAGGCCTGATCTGGCTGAAGTAGGACTTCTGCTCTGGGTGTGCTACATTGCCCTAGAGCTGAAAGGCACAACGTGCAGGCTTCTTTCCAAATGGCGAGTTGGGACCCACAGCATCTTGCTTCCAGCTCTTTGGGAAGCTAAGAAACAACTCGCTCTGCACAGTGCTCTTACAGCCTACCGGGAACATCTCTTCCAAAGGCCTGTGAAGCGCAGTTTCTATGCAGGCCTGATCTGGCTGAAGTAGGACTTCTGCTCTGGGTGTGCTACATTGCCCTAGAGCTGAAAGGCACAACGTGCAGGCTTCTTTCCAAAGGGCGAGTTGGGCCCTACAGCATCTTGCTTCCAGCTCTTTGGGAAGCTTAGAAACAACTCGCTCTGCTCAGTGCTCTTACACCGTAGTGGGAACATCTCTTCCAAAGGCCTGTGAAACGCAGTTTCTTTGCAGGCCTGATCTGGCTGAAGTAGAACTTCTGCTCTGGGTGTGCTACATTGCCCTAGAGCTGAAAGGCACAACGTGCAGGCTTCTTTCCAAAGGGCGAGTTGGGCCCCACAGCATCTTGCTTCCAGCTCTTTGGGAAGCTAAGAAACAACTCGCTCTGCTCAGTGCTCTTACATCCCTAGTGGGAACATCTCTTCCAAAGGCCTGTGGAATGCAGTTTCTTTGCAGGCCTGATCTGGCTGAAGTAGGACTTCTGCTCAGGGTGTGCTACATTGCCCTAGAGCTGAAAGGCCCAGCGTGCAGGCTTCTTTCCAAAGGGCGAGTTGGGCCCCACAGCATCTTGCTTCCTGCTCTTTGGGAAGCTGAGAAACAACTCGCTCTTCACAGTGCTCTTAGAGCCTACCGGGAACATCTGATCCAAAGGCCTGTGAAACGCAGTTTCTTTAGAGGCCTGATCTGGCTGAAGTAGGACTTCTGCTCTCGGTGTGCTACTTTGCCCTAGAGCTGAAAGGCACAACGTGCAGGCTTCTTTCCAAAGGGCGAGTTGGGCCCCACAGCATCTTGCTTCCAGCTCTTTGGGAAGCTAAGAAACAACATGCTCTGCACAGTGCTCTTACAGCCTACCGGGAACATCTCTTCCCAAGGCATGTGAAACGCAGTTTCTTTGCAGGCCTGATCTGGCTGAAGTAGGACTTCTGCTCTGGGTGTGCTACATTTCCCTAAAGCTGAAAGGCACAACGTGCAGGCTTCTTTCCAAAGGGCGAGTTGGGCCATACAGCATCTTGCTTCCAGCTCTTTGGGAAGCTAAGAAACAACTCGCTCTGCATAGTGCTCTTACAGCCTACCGGGAACATCTCTTCCAAAGTTCTGTGAAACGCAGTTTCTTTGCAGGCCTGATCTGGCTGAAGTAGGACTTCTGCTCTGGGTGTGCTACATTGCCCTAGAGCTGAAAGGCACAACCTGCATGCTTCTTTCCAAAGGTCGAGTTGGGCCCCACAGCATCTTGCTTCCAGCTCTTTGGGAAGCTAAGAAACAACTCGCTCTGCACAGTGCTCTTACAGCCTACCGGGAACATCTCTTCCAAAGGCCTGTGAAACGCAGTTTCTTTGCAGGCCTGATCTGGCTGAAGTAGAACTTCTGCTCTGGGTGTGCTACATTGCCCTAGAGATGAAAGGCACAACGTGCAGGCTTCTTTCCAAAGGGCGAGTTGGGCCCCACAGCATCTTGCTTCCAGCTCTTTGGGAAGCTAAGAAACAACTCGCTCTGCTCAGTGCTCTTACATCCCTAGTGGGAACATCTCTTCCAAAGGCCTGTGGAATGCAGTTTCTTTGCAGGCCTGATCTGGCTGAAGTAGGACTTCTGCTCTGGGTGTGCTACATTGCCCTAGAGCTGAAAGGCCCAGCATGCAGGCTTCTTTCCAAAGGGCGAGTTGGGCCCCACAGCATCTTGCTTCCTGCTCTTTGGGAAGCTGAGAAACAACTCGCTCTTCACAGTGCTCTTACAGCCTACCGGGAACATCTGATCCAAAGGCCTGTGAAGCGCAGTTTCTTTAGAGGCCTGATCTGGCTGAAGTAGGACTTCTGCTCTGGGTGTGCTACATTGCCCTAGAGCTGAAAGGCACAACGTGCAGGCTTCTTTCCAAAGGGCGAGTTGGGCCCCACAGCATCTTGCTTCCAGCTCTTTGGGAAGCTAAGAAACAACTCGCTCTGCACAGTGCTCTTACAGCCTACCGGGAACATCTCTTCCCAAGGCCTGTGAAACGCAGTTTCTTTGCAGGCCTGATCTGGCTGAAGTAGGACTTCTGCTCTCGGTGTGCTACTTTGCCCTAGAGCTGAAAGGCACAACGTGCAGGCTTCTTTCCAAAGGGCGAGTTGGGCCCCACAGCATCTTGCTTCCAGCTCTTTGGGAAGCTAAGAAACAACTCGCTCTGCACAGTGCTCTTACAGCTTACCGGGAACATCTCTTCCAAAGGCCTGTGAAACGCAGTTTCTTTGCAGGCCTGATCTGGCTGAAGTAGGACTTCTGCTCTGGGTGTGCTACATTGCCCTAGAGCTGAAAGGCACAACGTGCAGGCTTCTTTCCAAAGGGCGAGTTGGGACCCACAGCATCTTGCTTCCAGCTCTTTGGGAAGCTAAGAAACAACTCGCTCTGCACAGTGCTCTTACAGCCTACCGGGAACATCTCTTCCAAAGGCCTGTGAAGCGCAGTTTCTATGCAGGCCTGATCTGGCTGAAGTAGGACTTCTGCTCTGGGTGTGCTACATTGCCCTAGAGCTGAAAGGCACAACGTGCAGGCTTCTTTCCAAAGGGCGAGTTTGGCCCTACAGCATCTTGCTTCCAGCTCTTTGGGAAGCTTAGAAACAACTCGCTCTGCTCAGTGCTCTTACACCGTAGTGGGAACATCTCTTCCAAAGGCCTGTGAAACGCAGTTTCTTTGCAGGCCTGATCTGGCTGAAGTAGAACTTCTGCTCTGGGTGTGCTACATTGCACTAGAGCTGAAAGGCACAACGTGCAGGCTTCTTTCCAAAGGGCGAGTTGGGCCCCACAGCATCTTGCTTCCAGCTCTTTGGGAAGCTAAGAAACAACTCGCTCTGCTCAGTGCTCTTACATCCCTAGTGGGAACATCTCTTCCAAAGGCCTGTGAAACGCAGTTTCTTTGCAGGCCTGATCTGGCTGAAGTAGGACTTCTGCTCTGGGTGTGCTACATTTCCCTAAAGCTGAAAGGCACAACGTGCAGGCTTCTTTCCAAAGGGCGAGTTGGGCCATACAGCATCTTGCTTCCAGCTCTTTGGGAAGCTAAGAAACAACTCGCTCTGCACAGTGCTCTTACAGCCTACCGGGAACATCTCTTCCAAAGTTCTGTGAAACGCAGTTTCTTTGCAGGCCTGATCTGGCTGAAGTAGGACTTCTGCTCTGGGTGTGCTACATTGCCCTAGAGCTGAAAGGCACAACCTGCATGCTTCTTTCCAAAGGTCGAGTTGGGCCCCACAGCATCTTGCTTCCAGCTCTTTGGGAAGCTAAGAAACAACTCGCTCTGCACAGTGCTCTTACAGCCTACCGGGAACATCTCTTCCAAAGGCCTGTGAAACGCAGTTTCTTTGCAGGCCTGATCTGGCTGAAGTAGAACTTCTGCTCTGGGTGTGCTACATTGCCCTAGAGATGAAAGGCACAACGTGCAGGCTTCTTTCCAAAGGGCGAGTTGGACCCCACAGCATCTTGCTTCCAGCTCTTTGGGAAGCTAAGAAACAACTCGCTCTGCTCAGTGCTCTTACATCCCTAGTGGGAACATCTCTTCCAAAGGCCTGTGGAATGCAGTTTCTTTGCAGGCCTGATCTGGCTGAAGTAGGACTTCTGCTCTGGGTGTGCTACATTGCCCTAGAGCTGAAAGGCCCAGCATGCAGGCTTCTTTCCAAAGGGCGAGTTGGGCCCCACAGCATCTTGCTTCCTGCTCTTTGGGAAGCTGAGAAACAAGTCGCTCTTCACAGTGCTCTTACAGCCTACCGGGAACATCTGATCCAAAGGCCTGTGAAACGCAGTTTCTTTAGAGGCCTGATCTGGCTGAAGTAGGACTTCTGCTCTGGGTGTGCTACATTGCCCTAGAGCTGAAAGGCACAACGTGCAGGCTTCTTTCCAAAGGGCGAGTTGGGCCCCACAGCATCTTGCTTCCAGCTCTTTGGGAAGCTAAGAAACAACTCGCTCTGCACAGTGCTCTTACAGCCTACCGGGAACATCTCTTCCAAAGGCCTGTGAAACGCAGTTTCTTTGCAGGCCTGATCTGGCTGAAGTAGGACTTCTGCTCTCGGTGTGCTACTTTGCCCTAGAGCTGAAAGGCACAACGTGCAGGCTTCTTTCCAAAGGGCGAGTTGGGCCCCACAGCATCTTGCTTCCAGCTCTTTGGGAAGCTAAGAAACAACTCGCTCTGCACAGTGCTCTTACAGCCTACCGGGAACATCTCTTCCAAAGGCCTGTGAAACGCAGTTTCTTTGCAGGCCTGATCTGGCTGAAGTAGGACTTCTGCTCTGGGTGTGCTACATTGCCCTAGAGCTGAAAGGCACAACGTGCAGGCTTCTTTTCAAAGGGCGAGTTGGGACCCACAGCATCTTGCTTCCAGCTCTTTGGGAAGCTAAGAAACAACTCGCTCTGCACAGTGCTCTTACAGCCTACCGGGAACATCTCTTCCAAAGGCCTGTGAAGCGCAGTTTCTATGCAGGCCTGATCTGGCTGAAGTAGGACTTCTGCTCTGGGTGTGCTACATTGCCCTAGAGCTGAAAGGCACAACGTGCAGGCTTCTTTCCAAAGGGCGAGTTGGGCCCTACAGCATCTTGCTTCCAGCTCTTTGGGAAGCTTAGAAACAACTCGCTCTGCTCAGTGCTCTTACACCGTAGTGGGAACCTCTCTTCCAAAGGCCTGTGAAACGCAGTTTCTTTGCAGGCCTGATCTGGCTGAAGTAGAACTTCTGCTCTGGGTGTGCTACATTGCCCTAGAGCTGAAAGGCACAACGTGCAGGCTTCTTTCCAAAGGGCGATTTGGGCCCCACAGCATCTTGCTTCCAGCTCTTTGGGAAGCTAAGAAACAACTCGCTCTGCTCAGTGCTCTTACATCCCTAGTGGGAACATCTCTTCCAAAGGCCTGTGGAATGCAGTTTCTTTGCAGGCCTGATCTGGCTGAAGTAGGACTTCTGCTCTGGGTGTGCTACATTGCCCTAGAGCTGAAAGGCCCAGCGTGCAGGCTTCTTTCCAAAGGGCGAGTTGGGCCCCACAGCATCTTGCTTCCTGCTCTTTGGGAAGCTGAGAAACAACTCGCTCTTCACAGTGTTCTTAGAGCCTACCGGGAACATCTGATCCAAAGGCCTGTGAAACGCAGTTTCTTTAGAGGCCTGATCTGGCTGAAGTAGGACTTCTGCTCTGGGTGTGCTACATTGCCCTAGAGCTGAAAGGCACAACGTGCAGGCTTCTTTCCAAAGGGCGAGTTGGGCCCCACAGCATCTTGCTTCCAGCTCTTTGGGAAGCTAAGAAACAACATGCTCTGCACAGTGCTCTTACAGCCTACCGGGAACATCTCTTCCCAAGGCCTGTGAAACGCAGTTTCTTTGCAGGCCTGATCTGGCTGAAGTAGGACTTCTGCTCTGGGTGTGCTACATTTCCCTAAAGCTGAAAGGCACAACGTGCAGGCTTCTTTCCAAAGGGCGAGTTGGGCCATACAGCATCTTGCTTCCAGCTCTTTGGGAAGCTAAGAAACAACTCGCTCTGCACAGTGCTCTTACAGCCTACCGGGAACATCTCTTCCAAAGTTCTGTGAAACGCAGTTTCTTTGCAGGCCTGATCTGGCTGAAGTAGGACTTCTGCTCTGGGTGTGCTACATTGCCCTAGAGCTGAAAGGCACAACCTGCATGCTTCTTTCCAAAGGTCGAGTTGGGCCCCACAGCATCTTGCTTCCAGCTCTTTGGGAAGCTAAGAAACAACTCGCTCTGCACAGTGCTCTTACAGCCTACCGGGAACATCTCTTCCAAAGGCCTGTGAAACGCAGTTTCTTTGCAGGCCTGATCTGGCTGAAGTAGAACTTCTGCTCTGGGTGTGCTACATTGCCCTAGAGATGAAAGGCACAACGTGCAGGCTTCTTTCCAAAGGGCGAGTTGGGCCCCACAGCATCTTGCTTCCAGCTCTTTGGGAAGCTAAGAAACAACTCGCTCTGCTCAGTGCTCTTACATCCCTAGTGGGAACATCTCTTCCAAAGGCCTGTGGAATGCAGTTTCTTTGCAGGCCTGATCTGGCTGAAGTAGGACTTCTGCTCTGGGTGTGCTACATTGCCCTAGAGCTGAAAGTCCCAGCATGCAGGCTTCTTTCCAAAGGGCGAGTTTGGCCCCACAGCATCTTGCTTCCTGCTCTTTGGGAAGCTGAGAAACAACTCGCTCTTCACAGTGCTCTTACAGCCTACCGGGAACATCTGATCCAAAGTCCTGTGAAACGCAGTTTCTTTAGAGGCCTGATCTGGCTGAAGTAGGACTTCTGCTCTGGGTGTGCTACATTGCCCTAGAGCTGAAAGGCACAACGTGCAGGCTTCTTTCCAAAGGGCGAGTTGGGCCCCACAGCATCTTGCTTCCAGCTCTTTGGGAAGCTAAGAAACAACTCGCTCTGCACATTGCTCTTACAGGCTACCGGGAACATCTCTTCCAAAGGCCTGTGAAACTCAGTGTCTTTGCAGGCCTGATCTGGCTGAAGTAGGACTTCTGCTCTGGGTGTGCTACATTGCCCTAGAGCTGAAAGGCACAACGTGCAGGCTTCTTTCCAAAGGGCGATTTGGGCCCCAAAGCATCTGGCTTCCAGCTCCTTTGGAAGCTAAGAAACAACTCGCTCTGCACTCCTCTCTTACAGCCATCCGGCAACATCTCCTGCAAATGCCTTTGGAACGCAGTTTCTTTGCAGGCCTGATCTGGCAGAAGTAGTACTTCTGCTCTGGGTGTGCTACATTGCCCTAGAGCTGAAAGGCACAACGTGCAGGCTTCTTTCCAAAGGGCGAGTTGGGCCCCACAGCATCTTGCTTCCAGCTCTTTGGGAAGCTAAGAAACAACTCGCTCTGCACAGTGCTCTTACAGCCTACCGGGAACATCTCTTCCAAAGGCCTGTGAAACGCAGTTTCTATGCAGGCCTGATCTGGCTGAAGTAGGACTTCTGCTCTGGGTGTGCTACATTGCCCTAGAGATGAAAGGCACAACGTGCAGGCTTCTTTCCAAAGGGCGAGTTGGGCCCTACAGCATCTTGCTTCCAGCTCTTTGGGAAGCTGAGAAACAACTCGCTCTGCTCAGTGCTCTTACACCGTAGTGGGAACATCTCTTCCAAAGGCCTGTGAAACGCAGTTTCTTTGCAGGCCTGATCTGGCTGAAGTAGAACTTCTGCTCTGGGTGTGCTACATTGCCCTAGAGCTGAAAGGCACAACGTGCAGGCTTCTTTCCAAAGGGCGAGTTGGGCCCCACAGCATCTTGCTTCCAGCTCTTTGGGAAGCTAAGAAACAACTCGCTCTGCTCAGTGCTCTTACATCCCTAGTGGGAACATCTCTTCCAAAGGCCTGTGGAATGCAGTTTCTTTGCAGGCCTGATCTGGCTGAAGTAGGACTTCTGCTCTGGGTGTGCTACATTGCCCTAGAGCTGAAAGGCCCAGCGTGCAGGCTATTTCCAAAGGGCGAGTTGGGCCCCACAGCATCTTGCTTCCTGCTCTTTGGGAAGCTGAGAAACAACTCGCTCTTCACAGTGCTCTTAGAGCCTACCGGGAACATCTGATCCAAAGGCCTGTGAAACGCAGTTTCTTTAGAGGCCTGATCTGGCTGAAGTAGGACTTCTGCTCTCGGTGTGCTACTTTGCCCTAGAGCTGAAAGGCACAACGTGCAGGCTTCTTTCCAAAGGGCGAGTTGGGCCCCACAGCATCTTGCTTCCAGCTCTTTGGGAAGCTAAGAAACAACATGCTCTGCACAGTGCTCTTACAGCCTACCGGGAACATCTCTTCCCAAGGCCTGTGAAACGCAGTTTCTTTGCAGGCCTGATCTGGCTGAAGTAGGACTTCTGCTCTGGGTGTGCTACATTTCCCTAAAGCTGAAAGGCACAACGTGCAGGCTTCTTTCCAAAGGGCGAGTTGGGCCATACAGCATCTTGCTTCCAGCTCTTTGGGAAGCTAAGAAACAACTCGCTCTGCACAGTGCTCTTACAGCCTACCGGGAACATCTCTTCCAAAGTTCTGTGAAACGCAGTTTCTTTGCAGGCCTGATCTGGCTGAAGTAGGACTTCTGCTCTGGGTGTGCTACATTGCCCTAGAGCTGAAAGGCACAACCTGCATGCTTCTTTCCAAAGGGCGAGTTGGGCCCCACAGCATCTTGCTTCCAGCTCTTTGGGAAGCTAAGAAACAACTCGCTCTGCACAGTGCTCTTACAGCCTACCGGGAACATCTCTTCCAAAGGCCTGTGAAACGCAGTTTCTTTGCAGGCCTGATCTGGCTGAAGTAGGACTTCTGCTCTGGGTGTGCTACATTGCCCTAGAGCTGAAAGGCACAACGTGCAGGCTTCTTTCCAAAGGGCGAGTTGGGCCCCACAGCATCTTGCTTCCAGCTCTTTGGGAAGCTAAGAAACAACTCGCTCTGCACAGTGCTCTTACAGCCTACCGGGAACATCTCTTCCAAAGGCCTGTGAAACGCAGTTTCTTTGCAGGCCTGATCTGGCTGAAGTAGGACTTCTGCTCTGGGTGTGCTACATTGCCCTAGAGCTGAAAGGCACAACGTGCAGGCTTCTTTCCAAAGGGCGAGTTGGGCCCCACAGCATCTTGCTTCCAGCTCTTTGGGAAGCTGAGAAACAACTCGCTCTGCACAGTGCTCTTACAGCCTACCGGGAACATCTCTTCCAAAGGCCTGTGAAACGCAGTTTCTTTGCAGGCCTGATCTGGCTGAAGTAGGACTTCTGCTCTGGGTGTGCTACATTGCCCTAGATCTGAAAGGCACAACGTGCAGGCTTCTTTCCAAAGGGCGAGTTGGGCCCCAAAGCATCTTGCTTCCAGCTCTTTGGGAAGCTAAGAAACAACTCGCTCTGCACAGTGCTCTTACAGCCTACCGGGAACATCTCTTCCAAAGGCCTATGAAACACAGTTTCTTTGCAGGCCTGATCTGGCTGAAGTAGGACTTCTGCTCTGGGTGTGCTACATTGCCCTAGAGCTGAAAGGCACAACGTGCAGGCTTCTTTCCAAAGGGCGAGTTGGACCCCACAGCATCTTGCTTCCAGCTCTTTGGGAAGCTAAGAAACAACTCGCTCTGCACAGTGCTCTTACAGCCTACCGGGAACATCTCTTACAAAGGCCTGTGAAACGCAGTTTCTTTGTAGGCCTGATCTGGCTGAAGTAGGACTTCTGCTCTGGGTGTGCTACATTGCCCTAGAGCTGAAAGGCTCAACGTGCAGGCTTCTTTCCAAAGGGGGAGTTGGGCCCCACAGCATCTTGCTTCCAGCTCTTTGGGAAGCTAAAAAACAACTCGCTCTGCACAGTGCTCTTACAGCCTACCGCGAACATCTCTTCCAAAGGCCTGTGAAACGCAGTTTCTTTGCAGGCCTGATCTGGCAGAAGTAGGACTTCTGCTCTGGGTGTGCTACAATGCCCTAGAGCTGAAAGGCACAACGTGCAGGCTTCTTTCCAAAGGGCGAGTTGGGCCCCACAGCACCTTGCTTCCAGCTCTTTGGGAAGCTAAGAAACAAGTCGCTCTGCACAGTGCTCTTACAGCCTACCGGGAACATCTCTTCCAAAGGCCTGTGAAACGCAGTTTCTTTGCAGGCCTGATCTGGCAGAAGTAGGACTTCTGCTCTGGGTGTGCTACATTCCCCTAGAGCTGAAAGGCACAACGTGCAGGCTTCTTTCCAAAGGGCGAGTTGGGCCATACAGCATCTTGCTTCCAGCTCTTTGGGAAGCTAAGAAACAACTCGCTCTGCACAGTGCTCTTACAGCCTACCGGGAACATCTCTTCCAAAGGCCTGTGAAACGCAGTTTCTTTGCAGGCCTCATCTGGCTGAAGTAGGACTTCTGCTCTGGGTGTGCTACTTTGCCCTAGAGCTGAAAGGCACAAAGTGCAGGCTTCTTTCCAAAGGGCGAGTTGGGCCCCACAGCATCTTGCTTCCAGCTCTTTGGGAAGCTAAGAAACAACTCGCTCTGCACAGTGCTCTTACAGCCTACCGGGAACATCTCTTCCAAAGGCCTGTGAAACGCAGTTTCTTTGCAGGCCTGATCTGGCTGAAGTCGGACTTCTGCTCTGGGTGTGCTACATTGTCCTAGAGCTGAAAGGCACAACGTGCAGGCTTCTTTCCAAAGGGCGAGTTGGGCCCCACAGCATCTTGCTTCCAGCTCTTTGGGAAGCTAAGAAACAACTCGCTCTGCACAGTGCTCTTACAGCCTACCGGGAACATCTCTTCCAAAGGCCTGTGAAACGCAGTTTCTTTGCAGGCCTGATCTGGCTGAAGTAGGACTTCTGCTCTGGGTGTGCTACTTTGCCCAGAGCTGAAAGGCACAACGTGCAGGCTTCTTTCCAAAGGGCGAGTTGGGCCCCACAGCATCTTGCTTCCAGCTCTTTGGGAAGCTAAGAAACAACTCGCTCTGCACAGTGCTCTTACAGCCTACCGGGAACATCTCTTCCAAAGGCCTGTGAAACGCAGGTTCTTTGCAGGCCTGATCTGGCTGAAGTAGGACTTCTGCTCTGGGTGTGCTACATTGCCCTAGAGCTGAAAGGCACAACGTGCAGGCTTCTTTCCAAAGGGCGAGTTGGGCCCCACAGCATCTTGCTTCCAGCTCTTTGGGAAGCTAAGAAACAACTCGCTCTGCACAGTGCTCTTACAGCCTACCGGGAACATCTCTTCCAAAGGCCTGTGAAACGCAGGTTCTTTGCAGGCCTGATCTGGCTGAAGTAGGACTTCTGCTCTGGGTGTGCTACATTGCCCTAGAGCTGAAAGGCACAACGTGCAGGCTTCTTTCCAAAGGGCGAGTTGGGCCCCACAGCATCTTGCTTCCAGCTCTTTGGGAAGCTAAGAAACTACTCGCTCTGCACAGTGCTCTTACAGCCTACCGGGAACATCTCTTACAAAGGCCTGTGAAACGCAGTTTCTTTGCAGGCCTGATCTGGCTGAAGTAGGACTTCTGCTCTGGGTGTGCTACATTGCCCTAGAGCTGAAAGGCACAACGTGCAGGCTTCTTTCCAAAGGGCGAGTTGGGCCCCACAGCATCTTGCTTCCAGCTCTTTGGGAAGCTAAGAAACAACTCGCTCTGCACAGTGCTCTTACAGCCTACCGGGAACATCTCTTCCAAAGGCCTGTGAAACGCAGTTTCTTTGCAGGCCTGATCTGGCTGAAGTAGGACTTCTTCTCTGGGTGTGCTACATTGCCCTAGAGCTGAAAGGCACAACGTGCAGGCTTCTTTCCAAAGGGCGAGTTGGGCCCCACAGCATCTTGCTTCCAGCTCTTTGGGAAGCTAAGAAACAACTCGCTCTGCACAGTGCTCTTACAGCCTACCGGGAACCGCTCTAACAAAGGCCTGTGAAACGCAGTTTCTTTGCAGGCCTGATCTGGCTGAAGTAGGACTTCTGCTCTGGGTGTGCTACTTTGCCCAGAGCTGAAAGGCACAACGTGCAGGCTTCTTTCCAAAGGGCGAGTTGGGCCCCACAGCATCTTGCTTCCAGCTCTTTGGGAAGCTAAGAAACAACTCGCTCTGCACAGTGCTCTTACAGCCTACCGGGAACATCTCTTCCAAAGGCCTGTGAAACGCAGTTTCTTTGCAGGCCTGATCTGGCTGAAGTAGGACTTCTGCTCTGGGTGTGCTACTTTGCCCAGAGCTGAAAGGCACAACGTGCAGGCTTCTTTCCAAAGGGCGAGTTGGGCCCCACAGCATCTTGCTTCCAGCTCTTTGGGAAGCTAAGAAACAACTCGCTCTGCACAGTGCTCTTACAGCCTACCGGGAACATCTCTTCCAAAGGCCTGTGAAACGCAGTTTCTTTGCAGGCCTGATCTGGCTGAAGTCTGACTTCTGCTCTCGGTGTGCTACTTTGCCCTAGAGCTGAAAGGCACAACGTGCAGGCTTCTTTCCAAAGGGCGAGTTGGGCCCCACAGCATCTTGCTTCCAGCTCTTTGGGAAGCTAAGAAACAACTCGCTCTGCACAGTGCTCTTACAGCCTACCGGGAACATCTCTTCCAAAGGCCTGTGAAACGCAGTTTCTTTGCAGGCCTGATCTGGCTGAAGTAGGACTTCTGCTCTGGGTGTGCTACATTGCCCAAGAGCTGAAAGGCACAACGTGCAGGCTTCTTTCCAAAGGGCGAGTTGGGCCCCACAGCATCTTGCTTCCAGCTCTTTGGGAAGCTAAGAAACAACTCGCTCTGCACAGTGCTCTTACAGCCTACCGGGAACATCTCTTCCAAAGGCCTGTGAAACGCAGTTTCTTTGCAGGCCTGATCTGGCTGAAGTAGGACTTCTGCTCTGGGTGTGCTACTTTGCCCTAGAGCTGAAAGGCACAACGTGCAGGCTTCTTTCCAAAGGGCGAGTTGGGCCCCACAGCATCTTGCTTCCAGCTCTTTGGGAAGCTAAGAAACAACTCGCTCTGCACAGTGCTCTTACAGCCTACCGGGAACATCTCTTCCAAAGGCCTGTGAAATGCAGTTTCTTTGCAGGCCTGATCTGGCTGAAGTAGAACTTCTGCTCTGGGTGTGCTACATTGCCCTAGAGCTGAAAGGCACAACGTGCAGGCTTCTTTCCAAAGGGCGAGTTGGGCCCCACAGCATCTTGCTTCCAGCTCTTTGGGAAGCTAAGAAACAACTCGCTCTGCACAGTGCTCTTACAGCCTACCGGGAACATCTCTTCCAAAGTCCTGTGAAACGCAGTTTCTTTGCAGGCCTGATCTGGCTGAAGTAGGACTTCTGCTCTGGGTGTGCTACATTGCCCTAGAGCTGAAAGGCACAACGTGCAGGCTTCTTTCCAAAGGGCGAGTTGGGCCCCACAGCATCTTGCTTCCAGCTCTTTGGGAAGCTAAGAAACAACTCGCTCTGCACAGTGCTCTTACAGCCTACCGGGAACATCTCTTCCAAAGGCCTGTGAAACGCAGTTTCTTTGCAGGCCTGATCTGGCTGAAGTAGGACTTCTTCTCTGGGTGTGCTACATTGCCCTAGAGCTGAAAGGCACAACGTGCAGGCTTCTTTCCAAAGGGCGAGTTGGGCCCCACAGCATCTTGCTTCCAGCTCTTTGGGAAGCTAAGAAACAACTCGCTCTGCACAGTGCTCTTACAGCCTACCGGGAACCGCTCTAACAAAGGCCTGTGAAACGCAGTTTCTTTGCAGGCCTGATCTGGCTGAAGTAGGACTTCTGCTCTGGGTGTGCTACATTGCCCTAGAGCTGAAAGGCACAACGTGCAGGCTTCTTTCCAAAGGGCGAGCTGGGCCCCACAGCATCTTGCTTCCAGCTCTTTGGGAAGCTAAGAAACAACTCGCTCTGCACAGTGCTCTTACAGCCTACCGGGAACATCTCTTCCAAAGTCCTGTGAAACGCAGTTTCTTTGCAGGCCTGATCTGGCTGAAGTCTGACTTCTGCTCTCGGTGTGCTACTTTGCCCTAGAGCTGAAAGGCACAACGTGCAGGCTTCTTTCCAAAGGGCGAGTTGCGCCCCACAGCATCTTGCTTCCAGCTCTTTGGGAAGCTAAGAAACAAGTCGCTCTGCACAGTGCTCTTACAGCCTACCGGGAACATCTCTTCCAAAAGCCTGTGAAACGCAGTTTCTTTGCAGGCCTGATCTGGCAGAAGTAGGACTTCTGCTCTGGGTGTGCTACAATGCCCTAGAGCTGAAAGGCACAACGTGCAGGCTTCTTTCCAAAGGGCGAGTTGGGCCCCACAGCACCTTGCTTCCAGCTCTTTGGGAAGCTAAGAAACAAGTCGCTCTGCACAGTGCTCTTACAGCCTACCGGGAACATCTCTTCCAAAGGCCTGTGAAACGCAGTTTCTTTGCAGGCCTGATCTGGCAGAAGTAGGACTTCTGCTCTGGGTGTGCTACATTGCCCTAGAGCTGAAAGGCACAACGTGCAGGCTTCTTTCCAAAGGGCGAGTTGGGCCCCAAAGCATCTTGCTTCCAGCTCTTTGGGAAGCTAAGAAACAACTCGCTCTGCACAGTGCTCTTACAGCCTACCGGGAACATCTCTTCCAAAGGCCTGTGAAACGCAGTTTCTTTGCAGGCCTGATCTGGCTGAAGTAGGACTTTTGCTCTGGGTGTGCTACTTTGCCCAGAGCTGAAAGGCACAACGTGCAGGCTTCTTTCCAAAGGGCGAGTTGGGCCCCACAGCATCTTGCTTCCAGCTCTTTGGGAAGCTAAGAAACAACTCGCTCTGCACAGTGCTCTTACAGCCTACCGGGAACATCTCTTCCAAAGGCCTGTGAAACGCAGTTTCTTTGCAGGCCTGATCTGGCTGAAGTAGGACTTCTGCTCTCGGTGTGCTACTTTGCCCTAGAGCTGAAAGGCACAACGTGCAGGCTTCTTTCCAAAGGGCGAGTTGGGCCCCACAGCATCTTGCTTCCAGCTCTTTGGGAAGCTAAGAAACAACTCGCTCTGCACAGTGCTCTTACAGCCTACCGGGAACATCTCTTCCAAAGGCCTGTGAAACGCAGGTTCTTTGCAGGCCTGATCTGGCTGAAGTAGGACTTCTGCTCTGGGTGTGCTACATTGCCCTAGAGCTGAAAGGCACAACGTGCAGGCTTCTTTCCAAAGGGCGAGTTGGGCCCCACAGCATCTTGCTTCCAGCTCTTTGGGAAGCTAAGAAACAACTCGCTCTGCACAGTGCTCTTACAGCCTACCGGGAACATCTCTTCCAAAGGCCTGTGAAACGCAGTTTCTTTGCAGGCCTGATCTGGCTGAAGTAGGACTTCTGCTCTGGGTGTGCTACTTTGCCCACAGCTGAAAGGCACAACGTGCAGGCTTCTTTCCAAAGGGCGAGTTGGGCCCCACAGCATCTTGCTTCCAGCTCTTTGGGAAGCTAAGAAACAACTCGCTCTGCACAGTGCTCTTACAGCCTACCGGGAACATCTCTTCCAAAGGCCTGTGAAACGCAGTTTCTTTGCAGGCCTGATCTGGCTGAAGTAGGACTTCTGCTCTCGGTGTGCTACTTTGCCCTAGAGCTGAAAGGCACAACGTGCAGGCTTCTTTCCAAAGGGCGAGTTGGGCCCCACAGCATCTTGCTTCCAGCTCTTTGGGAAGCTAAGAAACAACTCGCTCTGCACAGTGCTCTTACAGCCTACCGGGAACATCTCTTCCAAAGGCCTGTGAAACGCAGTTTCTTTGCAGGCCTGATCTGGCTGAAGTAGGACTTCTGCTCTGGGTGTGCTACATTGCCCTAGAGCTGAAAGGCACAACGTGCAGGCTTCTTTCCAAAGGGCGAGTTGGGCCCCACAGCATCTTGCTTCCAGCTCTTTGGGAAGCTAAGAAACAACTCGCTCTGCACAGTGCTCTTACAGCCTACCGGGAACATCTCTTCCAAAGGCCTGTGAAACGCAGTTTCTTTGCAGGCCTGATCTGGCTGAAGTAGGACTTCTGCTCTGGGTGTGCTACATTGCCCAAGAGCTGAAAGGCACAACGTGCAGGCTTCTTTCCAAAGGGCGAGTTGGGCCCCACAGCATCTTGCTTCCAGCTCTTTGGGAAGCTAAGAAACAACTCGCTCTGCACAGTGCTCTTACAGCCTACCGGGAACATCTCTTCCAAAGGCCTGTGAAACGCAGTTTCTTTGCAGGCCTGATCTGGCTGAAGTAGGACTTCTGCTCTGGGTGTGCTACTTTGCCCTAGAGCTGAAAGGCACAACGTGCAGGCTTCTTTCCAAAGGGCGAGTTGGGCCCCACAGCATCTTGCTTCCAGCTCTTTGGGAAGCTAAGAAACAACTCGCTCTGCACAGTGCTCTTACAGCCTACCGGGAACATCTCTTCCAAAGGCCTGTGAAATGCAGTTTCTTTGCAGGCCTGATCTGGCTGAAGTAGAACTTCTGCTCTGGGTGTGCTACATTGCCCTAGAGCTGAAAGGCACAACGTGCAGGCTTCTTTCCAAAGGGCGAGTTGGGCCCCACAGCATCTTGCTTCCAGCTCTTTGGGAAGCTAAGAAACAACTCGCTCTGCACAGTGCTCTTACAGCCTACCGGGAACATCTCTTACAAAGGCCTGTGAAACGCAGTTTCTTTGCAGGCCTGATCTGGCTGAAGTAGGACTTCTGCTCTGGGTGTGCTACATTGCCCTAGAGCTGAAAGGCTCAACGTGCAGGCTTCTTTCCAAAGGGGGAGTTGGGCCCCACAGCATCTTGCTTCCAGCTCTTTGGGAAGCTAAAAAACAACTCGCTCTGCACAGTGCTCTTACAGCCTACCGCGAACATCTCTTCCAAAGGCCTGTGAAACGCAGTTTCTTTGCAGGCCTGATCTGGCTGAAGTAGGACTTCTTCTCTGGGTGTGCTACATTGCCCTAGAGCTGAAAGGCACAACGTGCAGGCTTCTTTCCAAAGGGCGAGTTGGGCCCCACAGCATCTTGCTTCCAGCTCTTTGGGAAGCTAAGAAACAACTCGCTCTGCACAGTGCTCTTACAGCCTACCGGGAACCGCTCTTCCAAAGGCCTGTGAAACGCAGTTTCTTTGCAGGCCTGATCTGGCTGAAGTAGGACTTCTGCTCTGGGTGTGCTACATTGCCCTAGAGCTGAAAGGCACAACGTGCAGGCTTCTTTCCAAAGGGCGAGCTGGGCCCCACAGCATCTTGCTTCCAGCTCTTTGGGAAGCTAAGAAACAACTCGCTCTGCACAGTGCTCTTACAGCCTACCGGGAACATCTC
Organism: Equus caballus; assembly: GCF_041296265.1. Taxonomy (NCBI): domain Eukaryota; kingdom Metazoa; phylum Chordata; class Mammalia; order Perissodactyla; family Equidae; genus Equus; species Equus caballus. The sequence goes on from NC_091715.1 coordinate 55,136,709, forward strand.
TTCCAAAGGCCTGTGAAACGCAGTTTCTTTGCAGGCCTGATCTGGCTGAAGTAGGACTTCTGCTCTGGGTGTGCTACATTGCCCTAGAGCTGAAAGGCACAACGTGCAGGCTTCTTTCCAAAGGGCGAGTTGGGCCCCACAGCATCTTGCTTCCAGCTCTTTGGGAAGCTAAGAAACAACTCGCTCTGCACAGTGCTCTTACAGCCTACCGGGAACATCTCTTCCAAAGGCCTGTGAAACGCAGTTTCTTTGCAGGCCTGATCTGGCTGAAGTAGGACTTCTGCTCTGGGTGTGCTACATGGCCCTAGAGCTGAAAGGCACAACGTGCAGGCTTCTTTCCAAAGGACGAGTTGGACCCCACAGCATCTTGCTTCCAGCTCTTTGGGAAGCTAAGAAACAACTCGCTCTGCACAGTGCTCTTACAGCCTACCGGGAACATCTCTTCCAAAGGCCTGTGAAACGCAGTTTCTTTGCAGGCCTGATCTGGCTGAAGTAGGACTTCTGCTCTCGGTGTGCTACTTTGCCCTAGAGCTGAAAGGCACAACGTGCAGGCTTCTTTCCAAAGGGCGAGTTGGGCCCCACAGCATCTTGCTTCCAGCTCTTTGGGAAGCTAAGAAACAAGTTGCTCTGCACAGTGCTCTTACAGCCTACCGGGAACATCTCTTCCAAAGGCCTGTGAAACGCAGTTTCTTTGCAGGCCTGATCTGGCAGAAGTAGGACTTCTGCTCTGGGTGTGCTACATTCCCCTAGAGCTGAAAGGCACAACGTGCAGGCTTCTTTCCAAAGGGCGAGTTGGGCCATACAGCATCTTGCTTCCAGCTCTTTGGGAAGCTAAGAAACAACTCGCTCTGCACAGTGCTCTTACAGCCTACCGGGAACATCTCTTCCAAAGGCCTGTGAAACGCAGTTTCTTTGCAGGCCTCATCTGGCTGAAGTAGGACTTCTGCTCTGGGTGTGCTACTTTGCCCTAGAGCTGAAAGGCACAAAGTGCAGGCTTCTTTCCAAAGGGCGAGTTGGGCCCCACAGCATCTTGCTTCCAGCTCTTTGGGAAGCTAAGAAACAACTCGCTCTGCACAGTGCTCTTACAGCCTACCTGGAACATCTCTTCCAAAGGCCTGTGAAACGCAGTTTCTTTGCAGGCCTGATCTGGCTGAAGTCGGACTTCTGCTCTGGGTGTGCTACATTGTCCTAGAGCTGAAAGGCACAACGTGCAGGCTTCTTTCCAAAGGGCGAGTTGGGCCCCACAGCATCTTGCTTCCAGCTCTTTGGGAAGCTAAGAAACAACTCGCTCTGCACAGTGCTCTTACAGCCTACCGGGAACATCTCTTCCAAAGGCCTGTGAAACGCAGTTTCTTTGCAGGCCTGATCTGGCTGAAGTAGGACTTCTGCTCTGGGTGTGCTACTTTGCCCAGAGCTGAAAGGCACAACGTGCAGGCTTCTTTCCAAAGGGCGAGTTGGGCCCCACAGCATCTTGCTTCCAGCTCTTTGGGAAGCTAAGAAACAACTCGCTCTGCACAGTGCTCTTACAGCCTACCGGGAACATCTCTTCCAAAGGCCTGTGAAACGCAGGTTCTTTGCAGGCCTGATCTGGCTGAAGTAGGACTTCTGCTCTGGGTGTGCTACATTGCCCTAGAGCTGAAAGGCACAACGTGCAGGCTTCTTTCCAAAGGGCGAGTTGGGCCCCACAGCATCTTGCTTCCAGCTCTTTGGGAAGCTAAGAAACAACTCGCTCTGCACAGTGCTCTTACAGCCTACCGGGAACATCTCTTCCAAAGGCCTGTGAAACGCAGGTTCTTTGCAGGCCTGATCTGGCTGAAGTAGGACTTCTGCTCTGGGTGTGCTACATTGCCCTAGAGCTGAAAGGCACAACGTGCAGGCTTCTTTCCAAAGGGCGAGTTGGGCCCCACAGCATCTTGCTTCCAGCTCTTTGGGAAGCTAAGAAACTACTCGCTCTGCACAGTGCTCTTACAGCCTACCGGGAACATCTCTTACAAAGGCCTGTGAAACGCAGTTTCTTTGCAGGCCTGATCTGGCTGAAGTAGGACTTCTGCTCTGGGTGTGCTACATTGCCCTAGAGCTGAAAGGCACAACGTGCAGGCTTCTTTCCAAAGGGCGAGTTGGGCCCCACAGCATCTTGCTTCCAGCTCTTTGGGAAGCTAAGAAACAACTCGCTCTGCACAGTGCTCTTACAGCCTACCGGGAACATCTCTTCCAAAGGCCTGTGAAACGCAGTTTCTTTGCAGGCCTGATCTGGCTGAAGTAGGACTTCTTCTCTGGGTGTGCTACATTGCCCTAGAGCTGAAAGGCACAACGTGCAGGCTTCTTTCCAAAGGGCGAGTTGGGCCCCACAGCATCTTGCTTCCAGCTCTTTGGGAAGCTAAGAAACAACTCGCTCTGCACAGTGCTCTTACAGCCTACCGGGAACCGCTCTAACAAAGGCCTGTGAAACGCAGTTTCTTTGCAGGCCTGATCTGGCTGAAGTAGGACTTCTGCTCTGGGTGTGCTACTTTGCCCAGAGCTGAAAGGCACAACGTGCAGGCTTCTTTCCAAAGGGCGAGTTGGGCCCCACAGCATCTTGCTTCCAGCTCTTTGGGAAGCTAAGAAACAACTCGCTCTGCACAGTGCTCTTACAGCCTACCGGGAACATCTCTTCCAAAGGCCTGTGAAACGCAGTTTCTTTGCAGGCCTGATCTGGCTGAAGTAGGACTTCTGCTCTGGGTGTGCTACTTTGCCCAGAGCTGAAAGGCACAACGTGCAGGCTTCTTTCCAAAGGGCGAGTTGGGCCCCACAGCATCTTGCTTCCAGCTCTTTGGGAAGCTAAGAAACAACTCGCTCTGCACAGTGCTCTTACAGCCTACCGGGAACATCTCTTCCAAAGGCCTGTGAAACGCAGTTTCTTTGCAGGCCTGATCTGGCTGAAGTCTGACTTCTGCTCTCGGTGTGCTACTTTGCCCTAGAGCTGAAAGGCACAACGTGCAGGCTTCTTTCCAAAGGGCGAGTTGGGCCCCACAGCATCTTGCTTCCAGCTCTTTGGGAAGCTAAGAAACAACTCGCTCTGCACAGTGCTCTTACAGCCTACCGGGAACATCTCTTCCAAAGGCCTGTGAAACGCAGTTTCTTTGCAGGCCTGATCTGGCTGAAGTAGGACTTCTGCTCTGGGTGTGCTACATTGCCCAAGAGCTGAAAGGCACAACGTGCAGGCTTCTTTCCAAAGGGCGAGTTGGGCCCCACAGCATCTTGCTTCCAGCTCTTTGGGAAGCTAAGAAACAACTCGCTCTGCACAGTGCTCTTACAGCCTACCGGGAACATCTCTTCCAAAGGCCTGTGAAACGCAGTTTCTTTGCAGGCCTGATCTGGCTGAAGTAGGACTTCTGCTCTGGGTGTGCTACTTTGCCCTAGAGCTGAAAGGCACAACGTGCAGGCTTCTTTCCAAAGGGCGAGTTGGGCCCCACAGCATCTTGCTTCCAGCTCTTTGGGAAGCTAAGAAACAACTCGCTCTGCACAGTGCTCTTACAGCCTACCGGGAACATCTCTTCCAAAGGCCTGTGAAATGCAGTTTCTTTGCAGGCCTGATCTGGCTGAAGTAGAACTTCTGCTCTGGGTGTGCTACATTGCCCTAGAGCTGAAAGGCACAACGTGCAGGCTTCTTTCCAAAGGGCGAGTTGGGCCCCACAGCATCTTGCTTCCAGCTCTTTGGGAAGCTAAGAAACAACTCGCTCTGCACAGTGCTCTTACAGCCTACCGGGAACATCTCTTCCAAAGTCCTGTGAAACGCAGTTTCTTTGCAGGCCTGATCTGGCTGAAGTAGGACTTCTGCTCTGGGTGTGCTACATTGCCCTAGAGCTGAAAGGCACAACGTGCAGGCTTCTTTCCAAAGGGCGAGTTGGGCCCCACAGCATCTTGCTTCCAGCTCTTTGGGAAGCTAAGAAACAACTCGCTCTGCACAGTGCTCTTACAGCCTACCGGGAACATCTCTTCCAAAGGCCTGTGAAACGCAGTTTCTTTGCAGGCCTGATCTGGCTGAAGTAGGACTTCTTCTCTGGGTGTGCTACATTGCCCTAGAGCTGAAAGGCACAACGTGCAGGCTTCTTTCCAAAGGGCGAGTTGGGCCCCACAGCATCTTGCTTCCAGCTCTTTGGGAAGCTAAGAAACAACTCGCTCTGCACAGTGCTCTTACAGCCTACCGGGAACCGCTCTAACAAAGGCCTGTGAAACGCAGTTTCTTTGCAGGCCTGATCTGGCTGAAGTAGGACTTCTGCTCTGGGTGTGCTACATTGCCCTAGAGCTGAAAGGCACAACGTGCAGGCTTCTTTCCAAAGGGCGAGCTGGGCCCCACAGCATCTTGCTTCCAGCTCTTTGGGAAGCTAAGAAACAACTCGCTCTGCACAGTGCTCTTACAGCCTACCGGGAACATCTCTTCCAAAGGCCTGTGAAACGCAGTTTCTTTGCAGGCCTGATCTGGCTGAAGTCTGACTTCTGCTCTCGGTGTGCTACTTTGCCCTAGAGCTGAAAGGCACAACGTGCAGGCTTCTTTCCAAAGGGCGAGTTGCGCCCCACAGCATCTTGCTTCCAGCTCTTTGGGAAGCTAAGAAACAACTCGCTCTGCACAGTGCTCTTGCAGCCTACCGGGAACATCTCTTCCAAAAGCCTGTGAAACGCAGTTTCTTTGCAGGCCTGATCTGGCAGAAGTAGGACTTCTGCTCTGGGTGTGCTACAATGCCCTAGAGCTGAAAGGCACAACGTGCAGGCTTCTTTCCAAAGGGCGAGTTGGGCCCCACAGCACCTTGCTTCCAGCTCTTTGGGAAGATAAGAAACAACTCGCTCTGCACAGTGCTCTTACAGCCTACCGGGAACATCTCTTCCAAAGGCCTGTGAAACGCAGTTTCTTTGCAGGCCTGATCTGGCAGAAGTAGGACTTCTGCTCTGGGTGTGCTACATTGCCCTAGAGCTGAAAGGCACAACGTGCAGGCTTCTTTCCAAAGGGCGAGTTGGGCCCCAAAGCATCTTGCTTCCAGCTCTTTGGGAAGCTAAGAAACAACTCGCTCTGCACAGTGCTCTTACAGCCTACCGGGAACATCTCTTCCAAAGGCCTGTGAAACGCAGTTTCTTTGCAGGCCTGATCTGGCTGAAGTAGGACTTTTGCTCTGGGTGTGCTACTTTGCCCAGAGCTGAAAGGCACAACGTGCAGGCTTCTTTCCAAAGGGCGAGTTGGGCCCCACAGCATCTTGCTTCCAGCTCTTTGGGAAGCTAAGAAACAACTCGCTCTGCACAGTGCTCTTACAGCCTACCGGGAACATCTCTTCCAAAGGCCTGTGAAACGCAGTTTCTTTGCAGGCCTGATCTGGCTGAAGTAGGACTTCTGCTCTCGGTGTGCTACTTTGCCCTAGAGCTGAAAGGCACAACGTGCAGGCTTCTTTCCAAAGGGCGAGTTGGGCCCCACAGCATCTTGCTTCCAGCTCTTTGGGAAGCTAAGAAACAACTCGCTCTGCACAGTGCTCTTACAGCCTACCGGGAACATCTCTTCCAAAGGCCTGTGAAACGCAGGTTCTTTGCAGGCCTGATCTGGCTGAAGTAGGACTTCTGCTCTGGGTGTGCTACATTGCCCTAGAGCTGAAAGGCACAACGTGCAGGCTTCTTTCCAAAGGGCGAGTTGGGCCCCACAGCATCTTGCTTCCAGCTCTTTGGGAAGCTAAGAAACAACTCGCTCTGCACAGTGCTCTTACAGCCTACCGGGAACATCTCTTCCAAAGGCCTGTGAAACGCAGTTTCTTTGCAGGCCTGATCTGGCTGAAGTAGGACTTCTGCTCTGGGTGTGCTACTTTGCCCACAGCTGAAAGGCACAACGTGCAGGCTTCTTTCCAAAGGGCGAGTTGGGCCCCACAGCATCTTGCTTCCAGCTCTTTGGGAAGCTAAGAAACAACTCGCTCTGCACAGTGCTCTTACAGCCTACCGGGAACATCTCTTCCAAAGGCCTGTGAAACGCAGTTTCTTTGCAGGCCTGATCTGGCTGAAGTAGGACTTCTGCTCTCGGTGTGCTACTTTGCCCTAGAGCTGAAAGGCACAACGTGCAGGCTTCTTTCCAAAGGGCGAGTTGGGCCCCACAGCATCTTGCTTCCAGCTCTTTGGGAAGCTAAGAAACAACTCGCTCTGCACAGTGCTCTTACAGCCTACCGGGAACATCTCTTCCAAAGGCCTGTGAAACGCAGTTTCTTTGCAGGCCTGATCTGGCTGAAGTAGGACTTCTGCTCTGGGTGTGCTACATTGCCCTAGAGCTGAAAGGCACAACGTGCAGGCTTCTTTCCAAAGGGCGAGTTGGGCCCCACAGCATCTTGCTTCCAGCTCTTTGGGAAGCTAAGAAACAACTCGCTCTGCACAGTGCTCTTACAGCCTACCGGGAACATCTCTTCCAAAGGCCTGTGAAACGCAGTTTCTTTGCAGGCCTGATCTGGCTGAAGTAGGACTTCTGCTCTGGGTGTGCTACATTGCCCAAGAGCTGAAAGGCACAACGTGCAGGCTTCTTTCCAAAGGGCGAGTTGGGCCCCACAGCATCTTGCTTCCAGCTCTTTGGGAAGCTAAGAAACAACTCGCTCTGCACAGTGCTCTTACAGCCTACCGGGAACATCTCTTCCAAAGGCCTGTGAAACGCAGTTTCTTTGCAGGCCTGATCTGGCTGAAGTAGGACTTCTGCTCTGGGTGTGCTACTTTGCCCTAGAGCTGAAAGGCACAACGTGCAGGCTTCTTTCCAAAGGGCGAGTTGGGCCCCACAGCATCTTGCTTCCAGCTCTTTGGGAAGCTAAGAAACAACTCGCTCTGCACAGTGCTCTTACAGCCTACCGGGAACATCTCTTCCAAAGGCCTGTGAAATGCAGTTTCTTTGCAGGCCTGATCTGGCTGAAGTAGAACTTCTGCTCTGGGTGTGCTACATTGCCCTAGAGCTGAAAGGCACAACGTGCAGGCTTCTTTCCAAAGGGCGAGTTGGGCCCCACAGCATCTTGCTTCCAGCTCTTTGGGAAGCTAAGAAACAACTCGCTCTGCACAGTGCTCTTACAGCCTACCGGGAACATCTCTTCCAAAGTCCTGTGAAACGCAGTTTCTTTGCAGGCCTGATCTGGCTGAAGTAGGACTTCTGCTCTGGGTGTGCTACATTGCCCTAGAGCTGAAAGGCACAACGTGCAGGCTTCTTTCCAAAGGGCGAGTTGGGCCCCACAGCATCTTGCTTCCAGCTCTTTGGGGAGCTAAGAAACAACTCGCTCTGCACAGTGCTCTTACAGCCTACTGGGAACATCTCTTCCAAAGGCCTGTGGAATGCAGTTTCTTTGCAGGCCTGATCTGGCTGAAGTAGGACTTCTGCTCTGGGTGTGCTACATTGCCCTAGAGCTGAAAGGCACAACGTGCAGGCTTCTTTCCAAAGGGCGAGTTGGGCCCCAAAGCATCTTGCTTCCAGCTCTTTGGGGAGATAAGAAACAACTCGCTCTGCATAGTGCTCTTACAGCCTACCTGGAACATCTCTTACAAAGGCCTGTGACATGCACTTTCTTTGCAGGCCTGATCTGGCTGAAGTAGAACTTCTGCTCTGCGTGTGCTACATTGCCCGAGAGCTGAAAGGCACAACGTGCAGTCGTCTTTCGAAAGGGCGAGTTTGGCCCCAAAGCATCTTGCTTCCAGCTCTTTGGGAAGCTTAGAAACAACTCGCTCTGCACAGTGCTCTTACAGCCTACCGCTATCATCTCTTCCAAAGGCCTGTGAAACGCAGTTTCTTTGCAGGCCTGATCTGGCTGAAGTAGGACTTCTGCTCTGGGTGTGCTACATTGTCCTAGAGCTGAAAGGCACAACGTGCAGGCTTCTTTCCAAAGGGCGAGTTGGGCCCCACAGCATCTTGCTTCCAGCTCTTTGGGAAGCTAAGAAACAACTCGCTCTGCACAGTGCTCTTACAGCCTACCGGGAACATCTCTTCCAAAGGCCTGTGAAACGCAGTTTCTTTGCAGGCCTGATCTGGCTGAAGTAGGACTTCTGCTCTGGGTGTGCTACTTTGCCCAGAGCTGAAAGGCACAACGTGCAGGCTTCTTTCCAAAGGGCGAGTTTGGCCCCACAGCATCTTGCTTCCAGCTCTTTGGTAAGCTAAGAAACAACTCGCTCTGCACAGTGCTCTTACAGCCTACCGGGAACATCTCTTCCAAAGGCCTGTGAAACGCAGTTTCTTTGCAGGCCTGATCTGGCTGAAGTAGGACTTCTGCTCTCGGTGTGCTACTTTGCCCTAGAGCTGAAAGGCACAACGTGCAGGCTTCTTTCCAAAGGGCGAGTTGGGCCCCACAGCATCTTGCTTCCAGCTCTTTGGGAAGCTAAGAAACAACTCGCTCTGCACAGTGCTCTTACAGCCTATCGGGAACATCTCTTCCAAAGGCCTGTGAAACGCAGGTTCTTTGCAGGCCTGATCTGGCTGAAGTAGGACTTCTGCTCTGGGTGTGCTACATTGCCCTAGAGCTGAAAGGCACAACGTGCAGGCTTCTTTCCAAAGGGCGAGTTGGGCCCCACAGCATCTTGCTTCCAGCTCTTTGGGAAGCTAAGAAACAACTCGCTCTGCACAGTGCTCTTACAGCCTACCGGGAACATCTCTTCCAAAGGCCTGTGAAACGCAGTTTCTTTGCAGGCCTGATCTGGCTGAAGTAGGACTTCTGCTCTCGGTGTGCTACTTTGCCCTAGAGCTGAAAGGCACAACGTGCAGGCTTCTTTCCAAAGGGCGAGTTGGGCCCCACAGCATCTTGCTTCCAGCTCTTTGGGAAGCTAAGAAACAACTCGCTCTGCACAGTGCTCTTACAGCCTACCGGGAACATCTCTTCCAAAGGCCTGTGAAACGCAGTTTCTTTGCAGGCCTGATCTGGCTGAAGTAGGACTTCTGCTCTGGGTGTGCTACATTGCCCTAGAGCTGAAAGGCACAACGTGCAGGCTTCTTTCCAAAGGGCGAGTTGGGCCCCACAGCATCTTGCTTCCAGCTCTTTGGGAAGCTAAGAAACAACTCGCTCTGCACAGTGCTCTTACAGCCTACCGGGAACATCTCTTCCAAAGGCCTGTGAAACGCAGTTTCTTTGCAGGCCTGATCTGGCTGAAGTAGGACTTCTGCTCTGGGTGTGCTACATTGCCAAAGAGCTGAAAGGCACAACGTGCAGGCTTCTTTCCAAAGGGCGAGTTGGGCCCCACAGCATCTTGCTTCCAGCTCTTTGGGAAGCTAAGAAACAACTCGCTCTGCACAGTGCTCTTACAGCCTACCGGGAACATCTCTTCCAAAGTCCTGTGAAACGCAGTTTCTTTGCAGGCCTGATCTGGCTGAAGTAGGACTTCTGCTCTGGGTGTGCTACATTGCCCTAGAGCTGAAAGGCACAACGTGCAGGCTTCTTTCCAAAGGGCGAGTTGGGCCCCACAGCATCTTGCTTCCAGCTCTTTGGGGAGCTAAGAAACAACTCGCTCTGCACAGTGCTCTTACAGCCTACCGGGAACATCTCTTCCAAAGGCCTGTGAAACGCAGTTTCTTTGCAGGCCTGATCTGGCTGAAGTAGGACTTCTGCTCTGGGTGTGCTACATTGCCCTAGAGCTGAAAGGCACAACGTGCAGGCTTCTTTCCAAAGGGCGAGTTGGGCCCCAAAGCATCCTCCTTCCAGCTCTTTGGGAAGCTAAGAAAGAACTCGCTCTGCACAGTGCTCTTACAGCCTACCGCTATCATCTCTTACAAAGGCCTGTGAAACGCAGTTTCTTTGCAGGCCTGATCTGGCTGAAGTAGAACTTCTGCTCTGGGTGTGCTACATTGCCCTAGAGCTGAAAGGCACAACGTTCAGTCTTCTTTCCAAAGGGCGAGTTGGGGCCCAAAGCATCTTGCTTCCAGCTCTTTGGGAAGATAAGAAACAACTCGCTCTGCATAGTGCTCTTACAGCCTACCTGGAACATCTCTTACAAAGGCCTGTGACATGCACTTTCTTTGCAGGCCTGATCTGGCTGAAGTAGAACTTCTGCTCTGCGTGTGCTACATTGCCCGAGAGCTGAAAGGCACAACGTGCAGTCGTCTTTCGAAAGGGCGAGTTTGGCCCCAAAGCATCTTGCTTCCAGCTCTTTGGGAAGCTTAGAAACAACTCGCTCTGCACAGTGCTCTTACAGCCAACCGGGAACATCTCTTCCAAAGGCCTGTGAAACGCAGTTTCTATGCAGGCCTGATCTGGCTGAAGTAGGACTTCTGCTCTGGGTGTGCTACATTGCCCTAGAGCTGAAAGGCACAACGTGCAGGCTTCTTTCCAAAGGGCGAGTTGGGCCCCACAGCATCTTGCTTCCAGCTCTTTGGGAAGCTAAGAAACAACTCGCTCTGCACAGTGCTCTTACAGCCTACCGGGAACATCTCTTCCAAAGGCCTGTGAAATGCAGTTTCTTTGCAGGCCTGATCTGGCTGAAGTAGGACTTCTGCTCTGGGTGTGCTACTTTGCCCTAGAGCTGAAATGCACAACGTGCAGGCTTCTTTCCAAAGGGGGAGTTGGTCCCCAGAGCATCTTGCTTCTAGCTCTTTGGGAAGCTAAGAAACAACTCGCTCTGCACAGTGCTCTTACAGCCTACCGGGAACATCTCTTCCAAAGGCCTGTGAAACCCAGTTTCTTTGCAGGCCTGATCTGGCAGAAGTAGGACTTCTGCTCTGGGTGTGTTACATTGCCCTAGAGCTGAAAGGCACAACGTGCAGGCTTCTTTCCAAAGGCCGAGTTGTGCCCCACACCATCTTGCTTCCAGCTCTTTGGGAAGCTAAGAAACAACTCGCTCTTCACAGTGTTCTTACAGCCTACCAGGAACATCTCTTCCAAAGGCCTGTGAAACGCAGTTTCTTTCCAGGCCAGATCTGGGTGAAGTAGGACTTCTGCTCTGGGTGTGCTACTTTGCCCTAGAGCTGAAAGGCACATCGTGCAGGCTTCTTTCCAAAGGGCGAGTTGGGCCCCACAGCATCTTGCTTCCAGCTCTTTGGGAAGCTAAGAAACAACTCGCTCTGCACAATGCTCTTACAGCCTACCAGGAACATCTCTTCCAAAGGCCTGTGAAACGCAGTTTCTTTGCAGGCCTGATCTGGCTGAAGTCGGACTTCTGCTCTGGGTGTGCTACATTGTCCTAGAGCTGAAAGTCACAACGTGCAGGCTTCTTTCCAAAGGGCGAGTTGGGCCCCACAGCATCTTGCTTCCAGCTCTTTGGGAAGCTAAGAAACAACTCGCTCTGCACAGTGCTGTTACAGCCTACCGGGAACATCTCTTACAAAGGCCTGTGAAATGCAGTTTCTTTGCAGGCCTGATCTGGCTGAAGTAGGACTTCTGCTCTGGGTGTGCTACTTTGCCCAGAGCTGAAAGGCACAACGTGCAGGCTTCTTTCCAAAGGGCGAGTTGGGCCCCACAGCATCTTGCTTCCAGCTCTTTGGGAAGCTAAGAAACAACTCGCTCTGCACAGTGCTCTTACAGCCTACTGGGAACATCTCTTCCAAAGGCCTGTGAAACGCAGTTTCTTTGCAGGCCTGATCTGGCTGAAGTAGGACTTCTGCTCTCGGTGTGCTACTTTGCCCTAGAGCTGAAAGGCACAACGTGCAGGCTTCTTTCCAAAGGGCGAGTTGGGCCCCACAGCATCTTGCTTCCAGCTCTTTGGGAAGCTAAGAAACAACTCGCTCTGCACAGTGCTCTTACAGCCTACCGGGAACATCTCTTCCAAAGGCCTGTGAAACGCAGGTTCTTTGCAGGCCTGATCTGGCTGAAGTAGGACTTCTGCTCTGGGTGTGCTACATTGCCCTAGAGCTGAAAGGCACAACGTGCAGGCTTCTTTCCAAAGGGCGAGTTGGGCCCCACAGCATCTTGCTTCCAGCTCTTTGGGAAGCTAAGAAACAACTCGCTCTGCACAGTGCTCTTACAGCCTACCGGGAACATCTCTTCCAAAGGCCTGTGAAACGCAGTTTCTTTGCAGGCCTGATCTGGCAGAAGTAGGACTTCTGCTCTGGGTGTGCTACATTGCCCTAGAGCTGAAAGGCACAACGTGCAGGCTTCTTTCCAAAGGGCGAGTTGGGCCCCACAGCATCTTGCTTCCAGCTCTTTGGGAAGCTAAGAAACAACTCGCTCTGCACAGTGCTCTTACAGCCTACGGGGAACATCTCTTCCAAAGGCCTGTGAAACGCAGTTTCTTTGCAGGCCTGATCTGGCTGAAGTAGGACTTCTGCTCTGGGTGTGCTACTTTGCCCTAGAGCTGAAAGGCACAACGTGCAGGCTTCTTTCCAAAGGGCGAGTTGGGCCCCACAGCATCTTGCTTCCAGCTCTTTGGGAAGCTAAGAAACAACTCGCTCTGCACAGTGCTCTTACAGCCTACCGGGAACATCTCTTCCAAAGGCCTGTGAAACGCAGTTTCTTTGCAGGCCTGATCTGGCTGAAGTAGGACTTCTGCTCTGGGTGTGCTACTTTGCCCTAGAGCTGAAAGGCACAACGTGCAGGCTTCTTTCCAAAGGGCGAGTTGGGCCCCTCAGCATCTTGCTTCCAGCTCTTTGGGAAGCTAAGAAACAACTCGCTCTTCACAGTGTTCTTACAGCCTACCAGGAACATCTCTTCCAAAGGCCTGTGAAACGCAGTTTCTTTGCAGGCCAGATCTGGGTGAAGTAGGACTTCTGCTCTGGGTGTGCTACTTTGCCCTAGAGCTGAAAGGCACATCGTGCAGGCTTCTTTCCAAAGGGCGAGTTGGGCCCCAAAGCATCTTGCTTCCAGCTCTTTGGGAAGCTAAGAAACAAGTCGCTCTGCACAGTGCTCTTACAGCCTACCGGGAACATCTCTTCCAAAGGCCTGTGAAACGCAGTTTCTTTGCAGGCCTGATCTGGCTGATGTAGGACTTCTGCTCTGGGTGTGCTACTTTGCCCAGAGCTGAAAGGCACAACGTGCAGGCTTCTTTCCAAAGGGCGAGTTGGGCCCCAAAGCATCTTGCTTCCAGCTCTTTGGGAAGCTAAGAAACAACTCGCTCTGCACAGTGCTCTTACAGCCTACCGGGAACATCTCTTCCAAAGGCCTGTGAAACGCAGTTTCTTTGCAGGCCTGATCTGGCTGAAGTAGGACTTCTGCTCTGGGTGTGCTACTTTGCCCTAGAGCTGAAAGGCACAACGTGCAGGCTTCTTTCCAAAGGGCGAGTTGGGCCCCACAGCATCTTGCTTCCAGCTCTTTGGGAAGCTAAGAAACAACTCGCTCTGCACAGTGCTCTTACAGCCTACTGGGAACATCTCTTCCAAAGGCCTGTGAAACGCAGGTTCTTTGCAGGCCTGATCTGGCTGAAGTAGGACTTCTGCTCTGGGTGTGCTACATTGCCCTAGAGCTGAAAGCCACAACGTGCAGGCTTCTTTCCAAATGGCGAGTTGGGCCCCACAGCATCTTGCTTCCAGCTCTTTGGGAAGCTAAGAAACAACTCGCTCTGCACAATTCTCTTACAGCCTACCGGGAACATCTCTTCCAAAGCCCTGTGAAACGCAGTTTCTTTGCAGGCCTGATCTGGCTGAAGTCGGACTTCTGCTCTGGGTGTGCTACATTGTCCTAGAGCTGAAAGTCACAACGTGCAGGCTTCTTTCCAAAGGGCGAGTTGGGCCCCACAGCATCTTGCTTCCAGCTCTTTGGGAAGCTAAGAAACAACTCGCTCTGCACAGTGCTCTTACAGCCTACCGGGAACATCTCTTCCAAAGGCCTGTGAAACGCAGTTTCTTTGCAGGCCTGATCTGGCTGAAGTAGGACTTCTGCTCTGGGTGTGCTACATTGCCCTAGAGCTGAAAGGCACAACGTGCAGGCTTCTTTCCAAAGGGCGAGTTGGGCCCCACAGCATCTTGCTTCCAGCTCTTTGGGAAGCTAAGAAACAACTCGCTCTGCACAGTGCTCTTACAGCCTACCGGGAACATCTCTTCCAAAGGCCTGTGAAATGCAGTTTCTTTGCAGGCCTGAACTGGCTGAAGTAGGACTTCTGCTCTGGGTGTGCTACTTTGCCCTAGAGCTGAAATGCACAACGTGCAGGCTTCTTTCCAAAGGGGGAGTTGGTCCCCAGAGCATCTTGCTTCTAGCTCTTTGGGAAGCTGAGAAACAACTCGCTCTGCACAGTGCTCTTACAGCCTACCGGGAACATCTCTTCCAAAGGCCTGTGAAACGCAGTTTCTTTGCAGGCCTGATCTGGCAGAAGTAGGACTTCTGCTCTGGGTGTGCTACATTGCCCTAGAGCTGAAAGGCACAACGTGCAGGCTTCTTTCCAAAGGGCGAGTTGTGCCCCACACCATCTTGCTTCCAGCTCTTTGGGAAGCTAAGAAACAACTCGCTCTTCACAGTGTTCTTACAGCCTACCAGGAACATCTCTTCCAAAGGCCTGTGAAACGCAGTTTCTTTGCAGGCCAGATCTGGGTGAAGTAGGACTTCTGCTCTGGGTGTGCTACTTTGCCCTAGAGCTGAAAGGCACATCGTGCAGGCTTCTTTCCAAAGGGCGAGTTGGGCCCCACAGCATCTTGCTTCCAGCTCTTTGGGAAGCTAAGAAACAAGTCGCTCTGCACAGTGCTCTTACAGCCTACCGGGAACATCTCTTCCAAAGGCCTGTGAAACGCAGTTTCTTTGCAGGCCTGATCTGGCTGAAGTAGGACTTCTGCTCTCAGTGTGCTACTTTGCCCTAGAGCCGAAAGGCACAACGTGCAGGCTTCTTTCCAAAGGCCGAGTTGGGCCCCACAGCATCTTGCTTCCAGCTCTTTGGGAAGCTAAGAAACAACTCGCTCTGCACAGTGCTCTTACAGCCTACCGGGAACATCTCTTTCAAAGGCCTGTGAAACGCAGTTTCTTTGCAGGCCTGATCTGGCTGAAGTAGGACTTCTGCCCTGGGTGTGCTACATTGCCCTAGTGCTGAAAGTCACAACGTGCAGGCTGCTTTCCAAAGGGCGAGTTGGGCCCCACAGCATCTTGCTTCCAGCTCTTTGGGAAGCTAAGAAACAACTCGCTCTGCACAGTGCTCTTACAGCCTACCGGGAACATCTCTTCCAAAGGCCTGTGAAATGCAGTTTCTTTGCAGGCCTGATCTGGCTGAAGTAGGACTTCTGCTCTGGGTGTGCTACTTTGGCCTAGAGCTGAAATGCACAACGTGCAGGCTTCTTTCCAAAGGGGGAGTTGGTCCCCTGAGCATCTTGCTTCTAGCTCTTTGGGAAGCTAAGAAACAACTCGCTCTGCACAGTGCTCTTACAGCCTACCGGGAACATCTCTTCCAAAGGCCTGTGAAACGCAGTTTCTTTGCAGGCCTGATCTGGCAGAAGTAGGACTTCTGCTCTGGGTGTGTTACATTGCCCTAGAGCTGAAAGGCACAACGTGCAGGCTTCTTTCCAAAGGGCGAGTTGTGCCCCACACCATCTTGCTTCCAGCTCTTTGGGAAGCTAAGAAACAACTCGCTCTTCACAGTGTTCTTACAGCCTACCAGGAACATCTCTTCCAAAGGCCTGTGAAACGCAGTTTCTTTGCAGGCCAGATCTGGCTGAAGTAGGACTACTGCTCTGGGTGTGCTACATTGCCCTAGAGCTGAAAGGCACAACGTGCAGGCTTCTTTCCAAAGGGCGAGTTGGGCCCCACAGAATCTTGCTTCCAGCCATTTGGGAAGGTAAGAAATAACTCGCTCTGCACAGTGCTCTTGCAGCCTACCGGGAACATCTCTTCCAAAGGCCTGTGAAACGCAGTTTCTTTGCAGGCCTGATCTGGCTGAAGTAGGACTTCTGCTCTGGGTGTGCTACATTGCCCTAGAGCTGAAAGGCACAACGTGCAGGCTTCTTTCCAAAGGGCGAGCTGGGCCCCACAGCATCTTGCTTCCAGCTCTTTGGGAAGCTAAGAAACAACTCGCTCTGCACAGTGCTCTTACAGCCTACCGGCAACATCTCTTCCAAAGGCCTGTGAAACGCAGTTTCTTTGCAGGCCTGATCTGGCTGAAGTAGGACTTCTGCTCTGGGTGTGCTACATTGCCCTAGAGCTGAAAGGCACAACGTGCAGGCTTCTTTCCAAAGGGCGAGTTGTGCCCCAAAGCATCCTGCTTCCAGCTCTTTGGGAAGCTATGAAAGAACTCGCTCTGCACAGTGCTCTTACAGCCTACCGCTATCATCTCTTACAAAGGCCTGTGAAACGCAGTTTCTTTGCAGGCCTGATCTGGCTGAAGTAGAACTTCTGCTCTGGGTGTGCTACATTGCCCTAGAGCTGAAAGGCACAACGTTCAGTCTTCTTTCCAAAGGGCGAGTTGGGGCCCAAAGCATCTTGCTTCCAGCTCTTTGGGAAGATAAGAAACAACTCGCTCTGCATAGTGCTCTTACAGCCTACCTGGAACATCTCTTACAAAGGCCTGTGACATGCACTTTCTTTGCAGGCCTGATCTGGCTGAAGTAGAACTTCTGCTCTGCGTGTGCTACATTGCCCGAGAGCTGAAAGGCACAACGTGCAGTCGTCTTTCGAAAGGGCGAGTTTGGCCCCAAAGCATCTTGCTTCCAGCTCTTTGGGAAGCTTAGAAACAACTCGCTCTGCACAGTGCTCTTACAGCCAACCGGGAACATCTCTTCCAAAGGCCTGTGAAACGCAGTTTCTATGCAGGCCTGATCTGGCTGAAGTAGGACTTCTGCTCTGGGTGTGCTACATTGTCCTAGAGCTGTAAGGCACAATGTGCAGGCTTCTTTCCAAAGGGCGAGTTGGGCCCCACAGCATCTTGCTTCCAGCTCTTTGGGAAGCTAAGAAACAAGTCGCTCTGCACAGTGCTCTTACAGCCTACCGGGAACATCTCTTCCAAAGGCCTGTGAAACGCAGTTTCTTTGCAGGCCTGATCTGGCTGAAGTAGGACTTCTGCTCTGGGTGTGCTACTTTGCCCAGAGCTGAAAGGCACAACGTGCAGGCTTCTTTCCAAAGGGCGAGTTGGGCCCCACAGCATCTTGCTTCCAGCTCTTTGGGAAGCTAAGAAACAACTCGCTCTGCACAGTGCTCTTACAGCCTACTGGGAACATCTCTTCCAAAGGCCTGTGAAACGCAGTTTCTTTGCAGGCCTGATCTGGCTGAAGTAGGACTTCTGCTCTGGGTGTGCTACTTTGCCCTAGAGCTGAAAGGCACAACGTGCAGGCTTCTTTCCAAAGGGCGAGTTGGGCCCCACAGCATCTTGCTTCCAGCTCTTTGGGAAGCTAAGAAACAACTCGCTCTGCACAGTGCTCTTACAGCCTACCGGGAACATCTCTTCCAAAGGCCTGTGAAACGCAGGTTCTTTGCAGGCCTGATCTGGCTGAAGTAGGACTTCTGCTCTGGGTGTGCTACATTGCCCTAGAGCTGAAAGGCACAACGTGCAGGCTTCTTTCCAAAGGGCGAGTTGGGCCCCACAGCATCTTGCTTCCAGCTCTTTGGGAAGCTAAGAAACAACTCGCTCTGCACAGTGCTCTTACAGCCTACCGGGAACATCTCTTCCAAAGGCCTGTGAAACGCAGTTTCTTTGCAGGCCTGATCTGGCTGAAGTAGGACTTCTGCTCTCGGTGTGCTACTTTGCCCTAGAGCTGAAAGGCACAACGTGCAGGCTTCTTTCCAAAGGGCGAGTTGGGCCCCTCAGTATCTTGCTTCCAGCTCTTTGGGAAGCTAAGAAACAACTCGCTCTGCACAGTGCTCTTACAGCCTACCGGGAACATCTCTTCCAAAGGCCTGTGAAACGCAGTTTCTTTGCAGGCCTGATCTGGCAGAAGTAGGACTTCTGCTCTGGGTGTGCTACATTGCCCTAGAGCTGAAAGGCACAACGTGCAGGCTTCTTTCCAAAGGGCGAGTTGGGCCCCACAGCATCTTGCTTCCAGCTCTTTGGGAAGCTAAGAAACAACTCGCTCTGCACAGTGCTCTTACAGCCTACCGGGAACATCTCTTCCAAAGGCCTGTGAAACGCAGTTTCTTTGCAGGCCTGATCTGGCTGAAGTAGGACTTCTGCTCTGGGTGTGCTACATTGCCCAAGAGCTGAAAGGCACAACGTGCAGGCTTCTTTCCAAAGGGCGAGTTGGGCCCCACAGCATCTTGCTTCCAGCTCTTTGGGAAGCTAAGAAACAACTCGCTCTGCACAGTGCTCTTACAGCCTACCGGGAACATCTCTTCCAAAGTCCTGTGAAACGCAGTTTCTTTGCAGGCCTGATCTGGCTGAAGTAGGACTTCTGCTCTCGGTGTGCTACTTTGCCCTAGAGCTGAAAGGCACAACGTGCAGGCTTCTTTCCAAAGGGCGAGTTTGGCCCCACAGCATCTTGCTTTCAGGTCTTTGGGAAGCTAAGAAACAACTCGCTCTGCACAGTGCTCTTACAGCCTACCGGGAACATCTCTTCCAAAGGCCTGTGAAACGCAGTTTCTTTGCAGGCCTGATCTGGCTGAAGTAGAACTTCTGCTCTGGGTGTGCTACATTGCCCTAGAGCTGAAAGGCACAACGTGCAGGCTTCTTTCCAAAGGGCGAGTTGGGCCCCACAGCATCTTGCTTCCAGCTCTTTGGGAAGCTAAGAAACAACTCGCTCTGCACAGTGCTCTTACAGCCTACCGGGAACATCTCTTCCAAAGTCCTGTGAAACGCAGTTTCTTTGCAGGCCTGATCTGGCTGAAGTAGGACTTCTGCTCTGGGTGTGCTACATTGCCCTAGAGCTGAAAGGCACAACGTGCAGGCTTCTTTCCAAAGGGCGAGTTGGGCCCCACAGCATCTTGCTTCCAGCTCTTTGGGGAGCTAAGAAACAACTCGCTCTGCACAGTGCTCTTACAGCCTACCGGGAACATCTCTTCCAAAGGCCTGTGAAACGCAGTTTCTTTGCAGGCCTGATCTGGCTGAAGTAGGACTTCTGCTCTGGGTGTGCTACATTGCCCTAGAGCTGAAAGGCACAACGTGCAGGCTTCTTTCCAAAGGGCGAGTTGGGCCCCAAAGCATCCTGCTTCCAGCTCTTTGGGAAGCTAAGAAAGAACTCGCTCTGCACAGTGCTCTTACAGCCTACCGCTATCATCTCTTACAAAGGCCTGTGAAACGCAGTTTCTTTGCAGGCCTGATCTGGCTGAAGTAGAACTTCTGCTCTGGGTGTGCTACATTGCCCTAGAGCTGAAAGGCACAACGTTCAGTCTTCTTTCCAAAGGGCGAGTTGGGCCCCAAAGCATCTTGCTTCCAGCTCTTTTTGAAGATAAGTAACAACTCGCTCTGCATAGTGCTCTTACAGCCTACCTGGAACATCTCTTACAAAGGCCTGTGACATGCACTTTCTTTGCAGGCCTGATCTGGCTGAAGTAGAACTTCCGCTCTGCGTGTGCTACATTGCCCGAGAGCTGAAAGGCACAACGTGCAGTCGTCTTTCGAAAGGGCGAGTTTGGCCCCAAAGCATCTTGCTTCCAGCTCTTTGGGAAGCTAAGAAACAACTCGCTCTGCACAGTGCTCTTACAGCCTAGTGGGAACATGTCTTCCAAAGGCCTGTGAAACGCAGTTTCTTTGCAGGCCTGATCTGGCTGAAGTAGGACTTCTGCTCTGGGTGTGCTACTTTGCCCTAGAGCTGAAAGGCACAACGTGCAGGCTTCTTTCCAAAGGGCGAGTTGGGCCCCACAGCATCTTGCTTCCAGCTCTTTGGGAAGCTAAGAAACAACTCGCTCTGCACAGTGCTCTTACAGGCTAGTGGGAACATCTCTTCCAAAGGCCTGTGAAACGCAGTTTCTTTGCAGGCCTGATCTGGCTGAAGTAGGACTTCTGCTCTCGGTGTGCTACATTGCCCTAGAGCTGAAAGGCACAACGTGCAGGCTTCTTTCCAAAGGGCGAGTTGGGCCCCACAGCATCTTGCTTCCAGCTCTTTGGGAAGCTAAGAAACAACTCGCTCTGCACAGTGCTCTTACAGCCTACCGGGAACATGTCTTCCAAAGGCCTGTGAAACGCAGTTTCTTTGCAGGCCTGATCTGGCTGAAGTAGGACTTCTGCTCTGGGTGTGCTACTTTGCCCTAGAGCTGAAAGGCACAACGTGCAGGCTTGTTTTCCAAAGGGAGAGTTGGGCCCCACAGCATCTTGCTTCCAGCTCTTTGGGAAGCTAAGAAACAAGTCGCTCTGCACAGTGCTCTTACAGCCTAGTGGGAACATGTCTTCCAAAGGCCTGTGAAACGCAGTTTCTTTGCAGGCCTGATCTTGCTGAAGTAGGACTTCTGCTCTGGGTGTGCTACTTTGCCCTAGAGCTGAAAGGCACAACGTGCAGGCTTCTTTCCAAAGGGCGAGTTGGGCCCCACAGCATCTTGCTTCCAGCTCTTTGGGAAGCTAAGAAACAACTCGCTCTGCACAGTGCTCTTACAGCCTACGGGGAACATCTCTTCCAAAGGCCTGTGAAACGCAGTTTCTTTGCAGGCCTGATCTGGCTGAAGTAGGACTTCTGCTCTGGGTGTGCTACTTTGCCCTAGAGCTGAAAGGCACAACGTGCAGGCTTCTTTCCAAAGGGCGAGATGGGCCCCACAGCATCTTGCTTCCAGCTCTTTGGGAAGCTAAGAAACAACACGCTCTGCACAGTGCTCTTACAGCCTAGTGGGAACATGTCTTCCAAAGGCCTGTGAAACGCAGTTTCTTTGCAGGCCTGATCTGGCTGAAGTAGGACTTCTGCTCTGGGTGTGCTACTTTGCCCTAGAGCTGAAAGGCACAACGTGCAGGCTTGTTTCCAAAGGGCGAGTTGGGCCCCACAGCATCTTGCTTCCAGCTCTTTGGGAAGCTAAGAAACAACTCGCTCTGCACAGTGCTCTTACAGCCTAGTGGGAACATGTCTTCCAAAGGCCTGTGAAACGCAGTTTCTTTGCAGGCCTGATCTGGCTGAAGTAGGACTTCTGCTCTGGGTGTGCTACTTTGCCCTAGAGCTGAAAGGCACAACGTGCAGGCTTCTTTCCAAAGGGCGAGTTGGGCCCCACAGCATCTTGCTTCCAGCTCTTTGGGAAGCTAAGAAACAACTCGCTCTGCACAGTGCTCTTACAGCCTACCGGGAACACCTCTTCCAAAGGCCTGTGAAACGCAGTTTCTTTGCAGGCCTGATCTGGCTGAAGTAGGACTTCTGCTCTGGGTGTGCTACTTTGCCCTAGAGCTGAAAGGCACAACGTGCAGGCTTCTTTCCAAAGGGCGAGTTGGGCCCCACAGCATCTTGCTTCCAGCTCTTTGGGAAGCTAAGAAACAACTCGCTCTGCACAGTGCTCTTACAGCCTACCGGGAACACCTCTTCCAAAGGCCTGTGAAACGCAGTTTCTTTGCAGGCCTGATCTGGCTGAAGTAGGACTTCTGCTCTGGGTGTGCTACTTTGCCCTAGAGCTGAAAGGCACAACGTGCAGGCTTCTTTCCAAAGGGCGAGTTGGGCCCCACAGCATCTTGCTTCCAGCTCTTTGGGAAGCTAAGAAACAACTCGCTCTGCACAGTGCTCTTACAGCCTACCCGGAACATGTCTTCCAAAGGCCTGTGAAACGCAGTTTCTTTGCAGGCCTGATCTGGCTCAAGTAGGACTTCTGCTCTGGGTGTGCTACTTTGCCCTAGAGCTGAAAGGCACAACGTGCAGGCTTCTTTCCAAAGGGCGAGTTGGGCCCCACAGCATCTTGCTTCCAGCTCTTTGGGAAGCTAAGAAACAACTCGCTCTGCACAGTGCTCTTACAGCCTACGGGGAACATCTCTTCCAAAGGCCTGTGAAACGCAGTTTCTTTGCAGGCCTGATCTGGCTGAAGTAGGACTTCTGCTCTGGGTGTGCTACTTTGCCCTAGAGCTGAAAGGCACAACGTGCAGGCTTCTTTCCAATGGGCGAGTTGGGCCCCACAGCATCTTGCTTCCAGCTCTTTGGGAAGCTAAGAAACAACTCTCTCTGCACAGTGCTCTTACAGCCTACCGGGAACATCTCTTCCAAAGGCCTGTGAAACGCAGTTTCTTTGCAGGCCTGATCTGGCTGAAGTAGGACTTCTGCTCTGGGTGTGCTACTTTGCCCACAGCTGAAAGGCACAACGTGCAGGCTTCTTTCCAAAGGGCGAGTTGGGCCCCACAGCATCTTGCTTCCAGCTCTTTGGGAAGCTAAGAAACAACTCGCTCTGCACAGTGCTCTTACAGCCTACCGGGAACATCTCTTCCAAAGGCCTGTGAAACGCAGTTTCTTTGCAGGCCTGATCTGGCTGAAGTAGGACTTCTGCTCTCGGTGTGCTACTTTGCCCTAGAGCTGAAAGGCACAACGTACAGGCTTCTTTCCAAAGGGCGAGTTGGGCCCCTCAGCATCTTGCTTCCAGCTCTTTGGGAAGCTAAGAAACAACTCGCTCTGCACAGTGCTCTTACAGCCTACTGGGAACATCTCTTCCAAAGGCCTGTGAAACGCAGTTTCTTTGCAGGCCTGATCTGGCAGAAGTAGGACTTCTGCTCTGGGTGTGCTACATTGCCCTAGAGCTGAAAGGCACAACGTGCAGGCTTCTTTCCAAAGGGCGAGTTGGGCCCCACAGCATCTTGCTTCCAGCTCTTTGGGAAGCTAAGAAACAACTCGCTCTGCACAGTGCTCTTACAGCCTACCGGGAACATCTCTTCCAAAGGCCTGTGAAACGCAGTTTCTTTGCAGGCCTGATCTGGCTGAAGTAGGACTTCTGCTCTGGGTGTGCTACATTGCCCAAGAGCTGAAAGGCACAACGTGCAGGCTTCTTTCCAAAGGGCGAGTTGGGCCCCACAGCATCTTGCTTCCAGCTCTTTGGGAAGCTAAGAAACAACTCGCTCTGCACAGTGCTCTTACAGCCTACCGGGAACATCTCTTCCAAAGGCCTGTGAAACGCAGTTTCTTTGCAGGCCTGATCTGGCTGAAGTAGGACTTCTGCTCTCGGTGTGCTACTTTGCCCTAGAGCTGAAAGGCACAACGTGCAGGCTTCTTTCCAAAGGGCGAGTTGGGCCCCACAGCATCTTGCTTCCAGGTCTTTGGGAAGCTAAGAAACAACTCGCTCTGCACAGTGCTCTTACAGCCTACCGGGAACATCTCTTCCAAAGGCCTGTGAAACGCAGTTTCTTTGCAGGCCTGATCTGGCTGAAGTAGAACTTCTGCTCTGGGTGTGCTACATTGCCCTAGAGCTGAAAGGCACAACGTGCAGGCTTCTTTCCAAAGGGCGAGTTGGGCCCCACAGCATCTTGCTTCCAGCTCTTTGGGAAGCTAAGAAACAACTCGCTCTGCACAGTGCTCTTACAGCCTACGGAGAACATCTCTTCCAAAGACCTGTGAAACGCAGTTTCTTTGCAGGCCTGATCTGGCTGAAGTAGGACTTCTGCTCTGGGTGTGCTACATTGCCCTAGAGCTGAAAGGCACAACGTGCAGGCTTCTTTCCAAAGGGCGAGTTGGGCCCCACAGCATCTTGCTTCCAGCTCTTTGGGGAGCTAAGAAACAACTCGCTCTGCACAGTGCTCTTACAGCCTACCGGGAACATCTCTTCCAAAGGCCTGTGAAACGCAGTTTCTTTGCAGGCCTGATCTGGCTGAAGTAGGACTTCTGCTCTGGGTGTGCTACATTGCCCTAGAGCTGAAAGGCACAACGTGCAGGCTTCTTTCCAAAGGGCGAGTTGGGCCCCAAAGCATCCTGCTTCCAGCTCTTTGGGAAGCTAAGAAAGAACTCGCTCTGCACAGTGCTCTTACAGCCTACCGCTATCATCTCTTACAAAGGCCTGTGAAACGCAGTTTCTTTGCAGGCCTGATCTGGCTGAAGTAGAACTTCTGCTCTGGGTGTGCTACATTGGCCTAGAGCTGAAAGGCACAACGTTCAGTCTTCTTTCCAAAGGGCGAGTTGGGCCCCAAAGCATCTTGCTTCCAGCTCTTTTTTTTTTTTTTTTTTTTTTTTTTTTTTTTTTTTTTTTTTTTTTTTTTTTTTTTTTAAAGATTTTATTTTTTCCTTTTTCTCCCCAAAGCCCCCCGGTACATAGTTGTGTATTCTTCGTTGTGGGTTCTTCTAGTTGTGGCATGTGGGACGCTGCCTCAGCATGGTCTGATGAGCAGTGCCATGTCCGCGCCCAGGATTCGAACTAACGAAACACTGGGCCGCCTGCAGCGGAGCGCGCGAACTTAACCACTCGGCCACGGGGCCAGCCCCGCTTCCAGCTCTTTTTGAAGATAAGAAACAACTCGCTCTGCATAGTGCTCTTACAGCCTACCTGGAACATCTCTTACAAAGGCCTGTGACATGCACTTTCTTTGCAGGCCTGATCTGGCTGAAGTAGAACTTCTGCTCTGCGTGTGCTACATTGCCCGAGAGCTGAAAGGCACAACGTGCAGTCGTCTTTCGAAAGGGCGAGTTTGGCCCCAAAGCATCTTGCTTCCAGCTCTTTGGGAAGCTAAGAAACAACTCGCTCTGCACAGTGCTCTTACAGCCTAGTGGGAACATGTCTTCCAAAGGCCTGTGAAACGCAGTTTCTTTGCAGGCCTGATCTGGCTGAAGTAGGACTTCTGCTCTGGGTGTGCTACTTTGCCCTAGAGCTGAAAGGCACAACGTGCAGGCTTCTTTCCAAAGGGCGAGTTGGGCCCCACAGCATCCTGCTTCCAGCTCTTTGGGAAGCTAAGAAACAACTCGCTCTGCACAGTGCTCTTACAGTCTAGTGGGAACATCTCTTCCAAAGGCCTGTGAAACGCAGTTTCTTTGCAGGCCTGATCTGGCTGAAGTAGGACTTCTGCTCTCGGTGTGCTACATTGCCCTAGAGCTGAAAGGCACAACGTGCAGGCTTCTTTCCAAAGGGCGAGTTGGGCCCCACAGCATCTTGCTTCCAGCTCTTTGGGAAGCTAAGAAACAACTCGCTCTGCACAGTGCTCTTACAGCCTACCGGGAACATGTCTTGCAAAGGCCTGTGAAACGCAGTTTCTTTGCAGGCCTGATCTGGCTGAAGTAGGACTTCTGCTCTGGGTGTGCTACTTTGCCCTAGAGCTGAAAGGCACAACGTGCAGGCTTGTTTTCCAAAGGGAGAGTTGGGCCCCACAGCATCTTGCTTCCAGCTCTTTGGGAAGCTAAGAAACAAGTCGCTCTGCACAGTGCTCTTACAGCCTAGTGGGAACATGTCTTCCAAAGGCCTGTGAAACGCAGTTTCTTTGCAGGCCTGATCTTGCTGAAGTAGGACTTCTGCTCTGTGTGTGCTACTTTGCCCTAGAGCTGAAAGGCACAACGTGCAGGCTTCTTTCCAAAGGGCGAGTTGGGCCCCACAGCATCTTGCTTCCAGCTCTTTGGGAAGCTAAGAAACAACTCGCTCTGCACAGTGCTCTTACAGCCTACGGGGAACATCTCTTCCAAACGCCTGTGAAACGCAGTTTCTTTGCAGGCCTGATCTGGCTGAAGTAGGACTTCTGCTCTGGGTGTGCTACTTTGCCCTAGAGCTGAAAGGCACAACGTGCAGGCTTCTTTCCAAAGGGCGAGATGGGCCCCACAGCATCTTGCTTCCAGCTCTTTGGGAAGCTAAGAAACAACTCGCTCTGCACAGTGCTCTTACAGCCTAGTGGGAACATGTCTTCCAAAGGCCTGTGAAACGCAGTTTCTTTGCAGGCCTGATCTGGCTGAAGTAGGACTTCTGCTCTGGGTGTGCTACTTTGCCCTAGAGCTGAAAGGCACAACGTGCAGGCTTCTTTCCAAAGGGCGAGTTGGGCCCCACAGCATCTTGCTTCCAGCTCTTTGGGAAGCTAAGAAACAACTCGCTCTGCACAGTGCTCTTACAGCCTAGTGGGAACATGTCTTCCAAAGGCCTGTGAAACGCAGTTTCTTTGCAGGCCTGATCTGGCTGAAGTAGGACTTCTGCTCTGGGTGTGCTACTTTGCCCTAGAGCTGAAAGGCACAACGTGCAGGCTTCTTTCCAAAGGGCGAGTTGGGCCCCACAGCATCTTGCTTCCAGCTCTTTGGGAAGCTAAGAAACAACTCGCTCTGCACAGTGCTCTTACAACCTACCGGGAACATCTCTTCCAAAGGCCTGTGAAACGCAGTTTCTTTGCAGGCCTGATCTGGCTGAAGTAGGACTTCTGCTCTGGGTGTGCTACTTTGCCCTAGAGCTGAAAGGCACAACGTGCAGGCTTCTTTCCAAAGGGCGAGTTGGGCCCCACAGCATCTTGCTTCCAGCTCTTTGGGAAGCTAAGAAACAACTCGCTCGGCACAGTGCTCTTACAGCCTACCGGGAACACCTCTTCCAAAGGCCTGTGAAACGCAGTTTCTTTGCAGGCCTGATCTGGCTGAAGTAGGACTTCTGCTCTGGGTGTGCTACTTTGCCCTAGAGCTGAAAGGCACAACGTGCAGGCTTCTTTCCAAAGGGCGAGTTGGGCCCCACAGCATCTTGCTTCCAGCTCTTTGGGAAGCTAAGAAACAACTCGCTCTGCACAGTGCTCTTACAGCCTACCGGGAACATGTCTTCCAAAGGCCTGTGAAACGCAGTTTCTTTGCAGGCCTGATCTGGCTGAAGTAGGACTTCTGCTCTGGGTGTGCTACTTTGCCCTAGAGCTGAAAGGCACAACGTGCAGGCTTCTTTCCAAAGGGCGAGTTGGGCCCCACAGCATCTTGCTTCCAGCTCTTTGGGAAGCTAAGAAACAACTCGCTCTGCACAGTGCTCTTACAGCCTACCCGGAACATGTCTTCCAAAGGCCTGTGAAACGCAGTTTCTTTGCAGGCCTGATCTGGCTCAAGTAGGACTTCTGCTCTGGGTGTGCTACTTTGCCCTAGAGCTGAAAGGCACAACGTGCAGGCTTCTTTCCAAAGGGCGAGTTGGGCCCCACAGCATCTTGCTTCCAGCTCTTTGGGAAGCTAAGAAACAACTCGCTCTGCACAGTGCTCTTACAGCCTACGGGGAACATCTCTTCCAAAGGCCTGTGAAACGCAGTTTCTTTGCAGGCCTGATCTGGCTGAAGTAGGACTTCTGCTCTGGGTGTGCTACTTTGCCCTAGAGCTGAAAGGCACAACGTGCAGGCTTCTTTCCAAAGGGCGAGTTGGGCCCCACAGCATCTTGCTTCCAGCTCTTTGGGAAGCTAAGAAACAACTCGCTCTGCACAGTGCTCTTACAGCCTACCGGGAACATCTCTTCCAAAGGCCTGTGAAACGCAGTTTCTTTGCAGGCCTGATCTGGCTGAAGTAGGACTTCTGCTCTGGGTGTGCTACTTTGCCCACAGCTGAAAGGCACAACGTGCAGGCTTCTTTCCAAAGGGCGAGTTGGGCCCCACAGCATCTTGCTTCCAGCTCTTTGGGAAGCTAAGAAACAACTCGCTCTGCACAGTGCTCTTACAGCCTACCGGGAACATCTCTTCCAAAGGCCTGTGAAACGCAGTTTCTTTGCAGGCCTGATCTGGCTGAAGTAGGACTTCTGCTCTGGGTGTGCTACATTGCCCAAGAGCTGAAAGGCACAACGTGCAGGCTTCTTTCCAAAGGGCGAGTTGGGCCCCACAGCATCTTGCTTCCAGCTCTTTGGGAAGCTAAGAAACAACTCGCTCTGCACAGTGCTCTTACAGCCTACCGGGAACATCTCTTCCAAAGGCCTGTGAAACGCAGTTTCTTTGCAGGCCTGATCTGGCTGAAGTAGGACTTCTGCTCTCGGTGTGCTACTTTGCCCTAGAGCTGAAAGGCACAACGTGCAGGCTTCTTTCCAAAGGGCGAGTTGGGCCCCACAGCATCTTGCTTCCAGGTCTTTGGGAAGCTAAGAAACAACTCACTCTGCACAGTGCTCTTACAGCCTACCGGGAACATCTCTTCCAAAGACCTGTGAAACGCAGTTTCTTTGCAGGCCTGATCTGGCTGAAGTAGAACTTCTGCTCTGGGTGTGCTACTTTGCCCACAGCTGAAAGGCACAACGTGCAGGCTTCTTTCCAAAGGGCGAGTTGGGCCCCACAGCATCTTGCTTCCAGCTCTTTGGGAAGCTAAGAAACAACTCGCTCTGCACAGTGCTCTTACAGCCTACCGGGAACATCTCTTCCAAAGGCCTGTGAAACGCAGTTTCTTTGCAGGCCTGATCTGGCTGAAGTAGGACTTCTGCTCTGGGTGTGCTACATTGCCCAAGAGCTGAAAGGCACAACGTGCAGGCTTCTTTCCAAAGGGCGAGTTGGGCCCCACAGCATCTTGCTTCCAGCTCTTTGGGAAGCTAAGAAACAACTCGCTCTGCACAGTGCTCTTACAGCCTACCGGGAACATCTCTTCCAAAGGCCTGTGAAACGCAGTTTCTTTGCAGGCCTGATCTGGCTGAAGTAGGACTTCTGCTCTCGGTGTGCTACTTTGCCCTAGAGCTGAAAGGCACAACGTGCAGGCTTCTTTCCAAAGGGCGAGTTGGGCCCCACAGCATCTTGCTTCCAGCTCTTTGGGAAGCTAAGAAACAACTCGCTCTGCACAGTGCTCTTACAGCCTACCGGGAACATCTCTTCCAAAGTCCTGTGAAACGCAGTTTCTTTGCAGGCCTGATCTGGCTGAAGTAGGACTTCTGCTCTGGGTGTGCTACATTGCCCTAGAGCTGAAAGGCACAACGTGCAGGCTTCTTTCCAAAGGGCGAGTTGGGCCCCACAGCATCTTGCTTCCAGCTCTTTGGGGAGCTAAGAAACAACTCGCTCTGCACAGTGCTCTTACAGCCTACCGGGAACATCTCTTCCAAAGGCCTGTGAAACGCAGTTTCTTTGCAGGCCTGATCTGGCTGAAGTAGGACTTCTGCTCTGGGTGTGCTACATTGCCCTAGAGCTGAAAGGCACAACGTTCAGTCTTCTTTCCAAAGGGCGAGTTGGGCCCCAAAGCATCTTGCTTCCAGCTCTTTTTGAAGATAAGAAACAACTCGCTCTGCATAGTGCTCTTACAGCCTACCTGGAACATCTCTTACAAAGGCCTGTGACATGCACTTTCTTTGCAGGCCTGATCTGGCTGAAGTAGAACTTCTGCTCTGCGTGTGCTACATTGCCCGAGAGCTGAAAGGCACAACGTGCAGTCGTCTTTCGAAAGGGCGAGTTTGGCCCCAAAGCATCTTGCTTCCAGCTCTTTGGGAAGCTAAGAAACAACTCGCTCTGCACAGTGCTCTTACAGCCTAGTGGGAACATCTCTTCCAAAGGCCTGTGAAACGCAGTTTCTTTGCAGGCCTGATCTGGCTGAAGTAGGACTTCTGCTCTGGGTGTGCTACTTTGCCCTAGAGCTGAAAGGCACAACGTGCAGGCTTCTTTCCAAAGAGCGAGTTGGGCCCCACAGCATCTTGCTTCCAGCTCTTTGGGAAGCTAAGAAACAACTCGCTCTGCACAGTGCTCTTACAGCTAACCGGGAACATCTCTTCCAAAGGCCTGTGAAACGCAGTTTCTTTGCAGGCCTGATCTGGCTGAAGTAGGACTTCTGCTCTGGGTGTGCTACTTTGCCCTAGAGCTGAAAGGCACAACGTGCAGGCTTCTTTCCAAAGGGCGAGTTGGGCCCCACAGCATCTTGCTTCCAGCTCTTTGGGAAGCTAAGAAACAACTCGATCTGCACAGTGCTCTTACAGCCTAGTGGGAACATCTCTTCCAAAGGCGTGTGAAACGCAGTTTCTTTGCAGGCCTGATCTGGCTGAAGTAGGACTTCTGCTCTGGGTGTGCTACTTTGCCCTAGAGCTGAAAGGCACAACGTGCAGGCTTCTTTCCAAAGGGCGAGTTGGGCCCCACAGCATCTTGCTTCCAGCTCTTTGGGAAGCTAAGAAACAACTCGCTCTGCACAGTGCTCTTACAGCCTACCGGGAACATCTCTTCCAAAGGCCTGTGAAACGCAGTTTCTTTGCAGGCCTGATCTGGCTGAAGTAGGACTTCTGCTCTGGGTGTGCTACTTTGCCCTAGAGCTGAAAGGCACAACGTGCAGGCTTCTTTCCAAAGGGCGAGTTGGGCCCCACAGCATCTTGCTTCCAGCTCTTTGGGAAGCTAAGAAACAACTCGCTCTGCACAGTGCTCTTACAGCCTACAGGGAACATCTCTTCCAAAGGCCTGTGAAACGCAGTTTCTTTGCAGGCCTGATCTGGCTGAAGTAGGACATCTGCTCTGGGTGTGCTACTTTGCCCTAGAGCTGAAAGGCACAACGTGCAGGCTTCTTTCCAAAGGGCGAGTTGGGCCCCACAGCATCTTGCTTCCAGCTCTTTGGGAAGCTAAGAAACAACTCGCTCTGCACAGTGCTCTTACAGCCTACCGGGAACATCTCTTCCAAAGGCCTGTGAAACGCAGTTTCTTTGCAGGCCTGATCTGGCTGAAGTAGGACTTCTGCTCTGGGTGTGCTACTTTGCCCTAGAGCTGAAAGGCACAACGTGCAGGCTTCTTTCCAAAGGGCGAGTTGGGCCCCACAGCATCTTGCTTCCAGCTCTTTGGGAAGCTAAGAAACAACTCGCTCTGCACAGTGCTCTTACAGCCTACCGGGAACATGTCTTCCAAAGGCCTGTGAAACGCAGTTTCTTTGCAGGCCTGATCTGGCTGAAGTAGGACTTCTGCTCTGGGTGTGCTACTTTGCCCTAGAGCTGAAAGGCACAACGTGCAGGCTTCTTTCCAAAGGGCGAGTTGGGCCCCACAGCATCTTGCTTCCAGCTCTTTGGGAAGCTAAGAAACAACTCGCTCGGCACAGTGCTCTTACAGCCTAGTGGGAACATGTCTTCCAAAGGCCTGTGAAACGCAGTTTCTTTGCAGGCCTGATCTGGCTGAAGTAGGACTTCTGCTCTGGGTGTGCTACTTTGCCCTAGAGCTGAAAGGCACAACGTGCAGGCTTCTTTCCAAA
Organism: Equus caballus; assembly: GCF_041296265.1. NCBI lineage: Eukaryota > Metazoa > Chordata > Mammalia > Perissodactyla > Equidae > Equus > Equus caballus. Next base: position 55,167,382 of record NC_091715.1, read on the forward strand.
GGGCGAGTTGGGCCCCACAGCATCTTGCTTCCAGCTCTTTGGGAAGCTAAGAAACAACTCGCTCTGCACAGTTCTCTTACAGCCTACCGGGAACATCTCTTCCAAAGGCCTGTGAAACGCAGTTTCTTTGCAGGCCTGATCTGGCTGAAGTAGGACTTCTGCTCTGGGTGTGCTACTTAGCCCTAGAGCTGAAAGGCACAACGTGCAGGCTTCTTTCCAAAGGGCGAGTTGGGCCCCACAGCATCTTGCTTCCAGCTCTTTGGGAAGCTAAGAAAGAACTCGCTCTGCACAGTGCTCTTACAGCCTACCGCTATCATCTGTTACAAAGGCCTGTGAAACGCAGTTTCTTTGCAGGCCTGATCTGGCTGAAGTAGAACTTCTGCTCTGGGTGTGCTACATTGCCCTAGAGCTGAAAGGCACAACGTTCAGTCTTCTTTAGAAAGGGCGAGTTGGGCCCCAAAGCATCTTGCTTCCAGCTCTTTGGAAAGATAAGAAACAACTCGCTCTGCATAGTGCTCTTACAGCCTACCTGGAACATCTCTTACAAAGGCCTGTGACATGCACTTTCTTTGCAGGCCTGATCTGGCTGAAGTAGAACTTCTGCTCTGCGTGTGCTACATTGCCCGAGAGCTGAAAGGCACAACGTGCAGTCGTCTTTCGAAAGGGCGAGTTTGGCCCCAAAGCATCTTGCTTCGAGCTCTTTGGGAAGCTAAGAAACAACTCGCTCTGCACAGTGCTCTTACAGCCTACCGGGAACATCTCTTCCAAAGGCCTGTGAAACGCAGTTTCTTTGCAGGCCTGATCTGGCTGAAGTCGGACTTCTGCTCTGGGTGTGCTACATTGTCCTAGAGCTGAAAGGCACAACGTGCAGGCTTCTTTCCAAAGGGCGAGTTGGGCCCCACAGCATCTTGCTTCCAGCTCTTTGGGAAGCTAAGAAACAACTCGCTCTGCACAGTGCTCTTACAGCCTACCGGGAACATCTCTTCCAAAGGCCTGTGAAACGCAGTTTCTTTGCAGGCCTGATCTGGCTGAAGTAGGACTTCTGCTCTGGGTGTGCTACTTTGCCCAGAGCTGAAAGGCACAACGTGCAGGCTTCTTTCCAAAGGGCGAGTTGGGCCCCACAGCATCTTGCTTCCAGCTCTTTGGGAAGCTAAGAAACAACTCGCTCTGCACAGTGCTCTTACAGCCTACCGGGAACATCTCTTCCAAAGGCCTGTGAAACGCAGTTTCTTTGCAGGCCTGATCTGGCTGAAGTCGGACTTCTGTTCTGGGTGTGCTACATTGTCCTAGAGCTGAAAGGCACAATGTGCAGGCTTCTTTCCAAAGGGCGAGTTGGGCCCCACAGCATCTTGCTTCCAGCTCTTTGGGAAGCTAAGAAACAACTCGCTCTGCACAGTGCTCTTACAGCCTAGTGGGAACATGTCTTCCAAAGGCCTGTGAAACGCAGTTTCTTTGCAGGCCTGATCTGGCTGAAGTAGGACTTCTGCTCTGGGTGTGCTACTTTGCCCAGAGCTGAAAGGCACAACGTGCAGGCTTCTTTCCAAAGGGCGAGTTGGGCCCCACAGCATCTTGCTTCCAGCTCTTTGGGAAGCTAAGAAACAACTCGCTCTGCACAGTGCTCTTACAGCCTACCGGGAACATCTCTTCCAAAGGCCTGTGAAACGCAGTTTCTTTGCAGGCCTGATCTGGCTGAAGTAGGACTTCTGCTCTCGGTGTGCTACTTTGCCCTAGAGCTGAAAGGCACAACGTGCAGGCTTCTTTCCAAAGGGCGAGTTGGGCCCCACAGCATCTTGCTTCCAGCTCTTTGGGAAGCTAAGAAACAACTCGCTCTGCACAGTGCTCTTACAGCCTACCGGGAACATCTCTTCCAAAGGCCTGTGAAACGCAGGTTCTTTGCAGGCCTGATCTGGCTGAAGTAGGACTTCTGCTCTGGGTGTGCTACATTGCCCTAGAGCTGAAAGCCACAACGTGCAGGCTTCTTTCCAAATGGCGAGTTGGGCCCCACAGCATCTTGCTTCCAGCTCTTTGGGAAGCTAAGAAACAACTCGCTCTGCACAATGCTCTTACAGCCTACCGGGAACATCTCTTCCAAAGGCCTGTGAAACGCAGTTTCTTTGCAGGCCTGATCTGGCTGAAGTCGGACTTCTGCTCTGGGTGTGCTACATTGTCCTAGAGCTGAAAGTCACAACGTGCAGGCTTCTTTCCAAAGGGCGAGTTGGGCCCCACAGCATCTTGCTTCCAGCTCTTTGGGAAGCTAAGAAACAACTCGCTCTGCACAGTGCTCTTACAGCCTACCGGGAACATCTCTTACAAAGGCCTGTGAAATGCAGTTTCTTTGCAGGCCTGATCTGGCTGAAGTAGGACTTCTGCTCTGGGTGTGCCACTTTGCCCAGAGCTGAAAGGCACAACGTGCAGGCTTCTTTCCAAAGGGCGAGTTGGGCCCCACAGCATCTTGCTTCCAGCTCTTTGGGAAGCTAAGAAACAACTCGCTCTGCACAGTGCTCTTACAGCCTACCGGGAACATCTCTTCCAAAGGCCTGTGAAACGCAGGTTCTTTGCAGGCCTGATATGGCTGAAGTAGGACTTCTGCTCTCGGTGTGCTACTTTGCCCTAGAGCTGAAAGGCACAACGTTCAGTCTTCTTTCCAAAGGGCGAGTTGGGCCCCAAAGCATCTTGCTTCCAGCTCTTTGGGAAGATAAGAAACAACTCGCTCTGCATAGTGCTCTTACAGCCTACCTGGAACATCTCTTACAAAGGCCTGTGACATGCACTTTCTTTGCAGGCCTGATCTGGCTGAAGTAGAACTTCTGCTCTGCGTGTGCTACATTGCCCGAGAGCTGAAAGGCACAACGTGCAGTCGTCTTTCGAAAGGGCGAGTTTGGCCCCAAAGCATCTTGCTTCCAGCTCTTTGGGAAGCTTAGAAACAACTCGCTCTGCACAGTGCTCTTACAGCCTACCGGGAACATCTCTTCCAAAGGCCTGTGAAACGCAGTTTCTTTGCAGGCCTGATCTGGCTGAAGTAGGACTTCTGTTCTCGGTGTGCTACTTTGCCCTAGAGCTGAAAGGCACAACGTGCAGGCTTCTTTCCAAAGGGCGAGTTGGGCCCCAAAGCATCTTGCTTCCAGCTCTTTGGGAAGCTAAGAAACAACTCGCTCTGCACAGTGCTCTTACAGCCTACCGGGAACATCTCTTCCAAAGGCCTGTGAAACGCAGTTTCTTTGCAGGCCTGATCTGGCTGAAGTAGGACTTCTGCTCTCGGTGTGCTACTTTGCCCTAGAGCTGAAAGGCACAACGTGCAGGCTTCTTTCCAAAGGGCGAGTTGGGCCCCACAGCATCTTGCTTCCAGCTCTTTGGGAAGCTAAGAAACAACTCGCTCTGCACAGTGCTCTTACAGCCTACCGGGAACATCTCTTCCAAAGGCCTGTGAAACGCAGTTACTTTGCAGGCCTGATATGGCAGAAGTAGGACTTCTGCTCTGGGTGTGTTACATTGCCCTAGAGCTGAAAGGCACAACGTGCAGGCTTCTTTCCAAAGGGCGAGTTGTGCCCCACACCATCTTGCTTCCAGCTCTTTGGGAAGCCAGGAAACAACTCGCTCTTCACAGTGTTCTTACAGCCTACCAGGAACATCTCTTCCAAAGGCCTGTGAAACGCAGTTTCTTTGCAGGCCAGATCTGGCTGAAGTAGGACTACTGCTGTGGGTGTGCTACATTGCCCTAGAGCTGAAAGGCACCACGTGCAGGCTTCTTTCCAAAGGGCGAGTTGGGCCCCACAGAATCTTGCTTCCAGCCATTTGGGAAGGTAAGAAACAACTCGCTCTGCACAGTGCTCTTGCAGCCTACCGGGAACATCTCTTCCAAAGGCCTGTGAAACGCAGTTTCTTTGCAGGCCTGATCTGGCTGAAGTAGGACTTCTGCTCTGGGTGTGCTACATTGCCCTAGAGCTGAAAGGCACAACGTGCAGGCTTCTTTCCAAAGGGCGAGCTGGGCCCCACAGCATCTTGCTTCCAGCTCTTTGGGAAGCTAAGAAACAACTCGCTCTGCACAGTGCTCTTACAGCCTACCGGGAACATCTCTTCCAAAGGCCTGTGAAACGCAGTTTCTTTGCAGGCCTGATCTGGCTGAAGTAGGACTTCTGCTCTGGGTGTGCTACAGTGCCCTAGAGCTGAAAGGCACAACGTGCAGGCTTCTTTCCAAAGGGCGAGTTGGGCCCCAAAGCATCCTGCTTCCAGCTCTTTGGGAAGCTAAGAAAGAACTCGCTCTGCACAGTGCTCTTACAGCCTACCGCTATCATCTCTTACAAAGGCCTGTGAAACGCAGTTTCTTTGCAGGCCTGATCTGGCTGAAGTAGAACTTCTGCTCTGGGTGTGCTACATTGCCCTAGAGCTGAAAGGCACAACGTTCAGTCTTCTTTCCAAAGGGCGAGTTGGGCCCCAAAGCATCTTGCTTCCAGCTCTTTGGGAAGATAAGAAACAACTCGCTCTGCATAGTGCTCTTACAGCCTACCTGGAACATCTCTTACAAAGGCCTGTGACATGCACTTTCTTTGCAGGCCTGATCTGGCTGAAGTAGAACTTCTGCTCTGCGTGTGCTACATTGCCCGAGAGCTGAAAGGCACAACGTGCAGTCGTCTTTCGAAAGGGCGAGTTTGGCCCCAAAGCATCTTGCTTCCAGCTCTTTGGGAAGCTTAGAAACAACTTGCTCTGCACAGTGCTCTTACAGCCAACCGGGAACATCTCTTCCAAAGGCCTGTGAAACGCAGTTTCTATGCAGGCCTGATCTGGCTGAAGTAGGACTTCTGCTCTGGGTGTGCTACATTGCCCTAGAGCTGAAAGGCACAACGTGCAGGCTTCTTTCCAAAGGGCGAGTTGGGCCCCACAGCATCTTGCTTCCAGCTCTTTGGGAAGCTAAGAAACAACTCGCTCTGCACAGTGCTCTTACAGCCTACTGGGAACATCTCTTCCAAAGGCCTGTGAAACGCAGTTTCTTTGCAGGCCTGATCTGGCTGAAGTAGGACTTCTGCTCTCGGTGTGCTACTTTGCCCTAGAGCTGAAAGGCACAACGTGCAGGCTTCTTTCCAAAGGGCGAGTTGGGCCCCACAGCATCTTGCTTCCAGCTCTTTGGGAAGCTATGAAACAACTCGCTCTGCACAGTGCTCTTACAGCCTACCGGGAACATCTCTTCCAAAGGCCTGTGAAACGCAGTTTCTTTGCAGGCCTGATCTGGCTGAAGTAGAACTTCTGCTCTGGGTGTGCTACATTGCCCTAGAGCTGAAAGGCACAACGTGCAGGCTTCTTTCCAAAGGGCGAGTTGGGCCCCACAGCATCTTGCTTCCAGCTCTTTGGGAAGCTAAGAAACAACTCGCTCTGCACAGTGCTCTTACAGCCTACCGGGAACATCTCTTCCAAAGGCCTGTGAAACGCAGTTTCTTTGCAGGCCTGATCTGGCTGAAGTAGGACTTCTGCTCTGGGTGTGCTACATTGCCCTAGAGCTGAAAGGCACAACGTGCAGGCTTCTTTCCAAAGGGCGAGTTGGGCCCCACAGCATCTTGCTTCCAGCTCTTTGGGGAGCTAAGAAACAACTCGCTCTGCACAGTGCTCTTACAGCCTACCAGGAACATCTCTTCCAAAGGCCTGTGAAACGCAGTTTCTTTGCAGGCCTGATCTGGCTGAAGTAGGACTTCTGCTCTGGGTGTGCTACATTCCCCTAGAGCTGAAAGGCACAACGTGCAGGCTTCTTTCCAAAGGGCGAGTTGGGCCCCAAAGCATCCTGCTTCCAGCTCTTTGGGAAGCTAAGAAAGAACTCGCTCTGCACAGTGCTCTTACAGCCTACCGCTATCATCTCTTACAAAGGCCTGTGAAACGCAGTTTCTTTGCAGGCCTGATCTGGCTGAAGTAGAACTTCTGCTCTGGGTGTGCTACATTGCCCTAGAGCTGAAAGGCACAACGTTCAGTCTTCTTTCCAAAGGGCGAGTTGGGCCCCAAAGCATCTTGCTTCCAGCTCTTTGGGAAGCTAAGAAACAACTCGCTCTGCATAGTGCTCTTACAGCCTACCTGGAACATCTCTTACAAAGGCCTGTGACATGCACTTTCTTTGCAGGCCTGATCTGGCTGAAGTAGAACTTCTGCTCTGCGTGTGCTACATTGCCCGAGAGCTGAAAGGCACAACGTGCAGTCGTCTTTCGAAAGGGCGAGTTTGGCCCCAAAGCATCTTGCTTCCAGCTCTTTGGGAAGCTTAGAAACAACTCGCTCTGCACAGTGCTCTTACACCCTACCGGGAACATCTCTTCCAAAGGCCTGTGAAACGCAGTTTCTTTGCAGGCCTGATCTGGCTGAAGTAGGACTTCTGCTCTCGGTGTGCTACTTTGCCCTAGAGCTGAAAGGCACAACGTGCAGGCTTCTTTCCAAAGGGCGAGTTGGGCCCCACAGCATCTTGCTTCCAGCTCTTTGGGAAGCTAAGAAACAACTCGCTCTGCACAGTGCTCTTACAGCCTACCGGGAACATCTCCTCCAAAGGCCTGTGAAATGCAGTTTCTTTGCAGGCCTGATCTGGCTGAAGTAGGACTTCTGCTCTCGGTGTGCTACTTTGCCCTAGAGCTGAAAGGCACAACGTGCAGGCTTCTTTCCAAAGGGCGAGTTGGGCCCCACAGCATCTTGCTTCCAGCTCTTTGGGAAGCTAAGAAACAACTCGCTCTGCACAGTGCTCTTACAGCCTACCGGGAACATCTCTTCCAAAGGCCTGTGAAACGCAGTTTCTTTGCAGGCCTGATCTGGCTGAAGTAGGACTTCTGCTCTGGGTGTGCTACATTGCCCTAGAGCTGAAAGGCACAACGTGCAGGCTTCTTTCCAAAGGGCGAGTTGGGCCCCACAGCATCTTGCTTCCAGCTCTTTGGGAAGCTAAGAAACAACTCGCTCTGCACAGTTCTCTTACAGCCTACCGGGAACATCTCTTCCAAAGTCCTGTGAAACGCAGTTTCTTTGCAGGCCTGATCTGGCTGAAGTAGGACTTCTGCTCTGGGTGTGCTACATTGCCCTAGAGCTGAAAGGCACAACGTGCAGGCTTCTTTCCAAAGGGCGAGTTGGGCCCCACAGCATCTTGCTTCCAGCTCTTTGGGGAGCTAAGAAACAACTCGCTCTGCACAGTGCTCTTACAGCCTACCGGGAACATCTCTTCCAAAGGCCTGTGAAACGCAGTTTCTTTGCAGGCCTGATCTGGCTGAAGTAGGACTTCTGCTCTGGGTGTGCTACATTGCCCTAGAGCTGAAAGGCACAACGTGCAGGCTTCTTTCCAAAGGGCGAGTTGGGCCCCAAAGCATCCTGCTTCCAGCTCTTTGGGAAGCTAAGAAAGAACTCGCTCTGCACAGTGCTCTTACAGCCTACCGCTATCATCTGTTACAAAGGCCTGTGAAACGCAGTTTCTTTGCAGGCCTGATCTGGCTGAAGTAGAACTTCTGCTCTGGGTGTGCTACATTGCCCTAGAGCTGAAAGGCACAACGTTCAGTCTTCTTTCCAAAGGGCGAGTTGGGCCCCAAAGCATCTTGCTTCCAGCTCTTTGGGAAGATAAGAAACAACTCGCTCTGCATAGTGCTCTTACAGCCTACCTGGAACATCTCTTACAAAGGCCTGTGACATGCACTTTCTTTGCAGGCCTGATCTGGCTGAAGTCGGACTTCTGCTCTGGGTGTGCTACAATGCCCTAGAGCTGAAAGGCACAACGTGCAGGCTTCTTTCCAAAGGGCGAGTTGGGCCCCACAGCACCTTGCTTCCAGCTCTTTGGGAAGCTAAGAAACAACTCGCTCTGCACAGTGCTCTTACAGCCTACCGGGAACATCTCTTCCAAAGGCCTGTGAAACGCAGTTTCTTTGCAGGCCTGATCTGGCTGAAGTAGGACTTCTGCTCTGGGTGTGCTACTTTGCCCTAGAGCTGAAAGGCACAACGTGCAGGCTTCTTTCCAAAGGGCGAGTTGGGCCCCACAGCATCTTGCTTCGAGCTCTTTGGGAAGCTAAGAAACAACTCGCTCTGCACAGTGCTCTTACAGCCTACCGGGAACATGTCTTCCAAAGGCCTGTGAAACGCAGTTTCTTTGCAGGCCTGATCTGGCTGAAGTAGGACTTCTGCTCTGGGTGTGCTACTTTTCCCAGAGCTGAAAGGCACAACGTGCAGGCTTCTTTCCAAAGGGCGAGTTGGGCCCCACAGCATCTTGCTTCCAGCTCTTTGGGAAGCTAAGAAACAACTCGCTCTGCACAGTGCTCTTACAGCCTACCGGGAACATCTCTTCCAAAGGCCTGTGAAACGCAGTTTCTTTGCAGGCCTGATCTGGCTGAAGTCGGACTTCTGTTCTGGGTGTGCTACATTGTCCTAGAGCTGAAAGGCACAATGTGCAGGCTTCTTTCCAAAGGGCGAGTTGGGCCCCACAGCATCTTGCTTCCAGCTCTTTGGGAAGCTAAGAAACAACTCGCTCTGCACAGTGCTCTTACAGCCTAGTGGGAACATGTCTTCCAAAGGCCTGTGAAACGCAGTTTCTTTGCAGGCCTGATCTGGCTGAATTAGGACTTCTGCTCTGGGTGTGCTACTTTGCCCAGAGCTGAAAGGCACAACGTGCAGGCTTCTTTCCAAAGGGCGAGTTGGGCCCCAAAGCATCTTGCTTCCAGCTCTTTGGGAAGCTAAGAAACAACTCGCTCTGCACAGTGCTCTTACAGCCTACCGGGAACATCACTTCCAAAGGCCTGTGAAACGCAGTTTCTTTGCAGGCCTGATCTGGCTGAAGTAGGACTTCTGCTCTCGGTGTGCTACTTTGCCCTAGAGCTGAAAGGCACAACGTGCAGGCTTCTTTCCAAAGGGCGAGTTGGGCCCCACAGCATCTTGCTTCCAGCTCTTTGGGAAGCTAAGAAACAACTCGCTCTGCACAGTGCTCTTACAGCCTACCGGGAACATCTCTTCCAAAGGCCTGTGAAACGCAGGTTCTTTGCAGGCCTGATCTGGCTGAAGTAGGACTTCTGCTCTGGGTGTGCTACATTGCCCTAGAGCTGAAAGCCACAACGTGCAGGCTTCTTTCCAAATGGCGAGTTGGGCCCCACAGCATCTTGCTTCCAGCTCTTTGGGAAGCTAAGAAACAACTCGCTCTGCACAATGCTCTTACAGCCTACCGGGAACATCTCTTCCAAAGGCCTGTGAAACGCAGTTTCTTTGCAGGCCTGATCTGGCTGAAGTCGGACTTCTGCTCTGGGTGTGCTACATTGCCCTAGAGCTGAAAGGCACAACGTGCAGGCTTCTTTCCAAAGGGCGAGTTGGGCCCCACAGCATCTTGCTTCCAGCTCTTTGGGAAGCTAAGAAACAACTCGCTCTGCACAGTGCTCTTACAGCCTACCGGGAAGATCTCTTCCAAAGGCCTGTGAAACGCAGTTTCTTTGCAGGCCTGATCTGGCTGAAGTAGGACTTCTGCTCTGGGTGTGCCACTTTGCCCAGAGCTGAAAGGCACAACGTGCAGGCTTCTTTCCAAAGGGCGAGTTGGGCCCCACAGCATCTTGCTTCCAGCTCTTTGGGAAGCTAAGAAACAACTCGCTCTGCACAGTGCTCTTACAGCCTACCGGGAACATCTCTTCCAAAGGCCTGTGAAACGCAGTTTCTTTGCAGGCCTGATCTGGCAGAAGTAGGACTTCTGCTCTGGGTGTGCTACATTGCACTAGAGCTGAAAGGCACAACGTGCAGGCTTCTTTCCAAAGGGCGAGTTGGGCCCCACAGCATCTTGCTTCCAGCTCTTTGGGAAGCTAAGAAACAACTCGCTCTGCACAGTGCTCTTACAGCCTACCGGGAACATCTCTTCCAAAGGCCTGTGAAACGCAGTTTCTTTGCAGGCCTGATCTGGCTGAAGTAGGACTTCTGCTCTGGGTGTGCTACTTTGCCCACAGTAGAAAGGCACAACGTGCAGGCTTCTTTCCAAAGGGCGAGTTGGGCCCCACAGCATCTTGCTTCCAGCTCTTTGGGAAGCTAAGAAACAACTCGCTCTGCCCAGTGCTCTTACAGCCTACCGGGAACATCTCTTCCAAAGGCCTGTGAAACGCAGTTTCTTTGCAGGCCTGATCTGGCTGAAGTAGGACTTCTGCTCGCGGTGTGCTACTTTGCCCTAGAGCTGAAAGGCACAACGTGCAGGCTTCTTTCCAAAGGGCGAGTTGGGCCCCACAGCATCTTGCTTCCAGCTCTTTGGGAAGCTAAGAAACAACTCGCTCTGCACAGTGCTCTTACAGCCTACCGGGAACATCTCTTCCAAAGGCCTGTGAAACGCAGTTTCTTTGCAGGCCTGATATGGCTGAAGTAGGACTTCTGCTCTCGGTGTGCTACTTTGCCCTAGAGCTGAAAGGCACAACGTGCAAGCTTCTTTCCAAAGGGCGAGTTGGGCCCCACAGCATCTTGCTTCCAGCTCTTTGGGAAGCTATGAAACAACTCGCTCTGCACAGTGCTCTTACAGCCTACCGGGAACATCTCTTCCAAAGGCCTGTGAAACGCAGTTTCTTTGCAGGCCTGATCTGGCTTAAGTAGAACTTCTGCTCTGGGTGTGCTACATTGCCCTAGAGCTGAAAGGCACAACGTGCAGGCTTCTTTCCAAAGGGCGAGTTGGGCCCCACAGCATCTTGCTTCCAGCTCTTTGGGAAGCTAAGAAACAACTCGCTCTGCACAGTGCTCTTACAGCCTACCGGGAACATCTCTTCCAAAGGCCTGTGAAACGCAGTTTCTTTGCAGGCCTGATCTGGCTGAAGTAGGACTTCTGCTCTGGGTGTGCTACATTGCCCTAGAGCTGAAAGGCACAACGTGCAGGCTTCTTTCCAAAGGGCGAGTTGGGCCCCACAGCATCTTGCTTCCAGCTCTTTGGGGAGCTAAGAAACAACTCGCTCTGCACAGTGCTCTTACAGCCTACCGGGAACATCTCTTCCAAAGGCCTGTGAAACGCAGTTTCTTTGCAGGCCTGATCTGGCTGAAGTAGGACTTCTGCTCTGGGTGTGCTACATTGCCCTAGAGCTGAAAGGCACAACGTGCAGGCTTCTTTCCAAAGGGCGCGTTGGGCCCCAAAGCATCCTGCTTCCAGCTCTTTGGGAAGCTAAGAAAGAACTCGCTCTGCACAGTGCTCTTACAGCCTACCGCTATCATCTCTTACAAAGGCCTGTGAAACGCAGTTTCTTTGCAGGCCTGATCTGGCTGAAGTAGAACTTCTGCTCTGGGTGTGCTACATTGCCCTAGAGCTGAAAGGCACAACGTTCAGTCTTCTTTCCAAAGGGCGAGTTGGGCCCCAAAGCATCTTGCTTCCAGCTCTTTGGGAAGATAAGAAACAACTCGCTCTGCATAGTGCTCTTACAGCCTACCTGGAACATCTCTTACAAAGGCCTGTGACATGCACTTTCTTTGCAGGCCTGATCTGGCTGAAGTAGAACTTCTGCTCTGCGTGTGCTACATTGCCCGAGAGCTGAAAGGCACAACGTGCAGTCGTCTTTCGAAAGGGCGAGTTTGGCCCCAAAGCATCTTGCTTCCAGCTCTTTGGGAAGCTTAGAAACAACTCGCTCTGCACAGTGCTCTTACAGCCTACCGGGAACATCTCTTCCAAAGGCCTGTGAAACGCAGTTTCTTTGCAGGCCTGATCTGGCTGAAGTAGGACTTCTGTTCTCGGTGTGCTACTTTGCCCTAGAGCTGAAAGGCACAACGTGCAGGCTTCTTTCCAAAGGGCGAGTTGGGCCCCACAGCATCTTGCTTCCAGCTCTTTGGGAAGCTAAGAAACAACTCGCTCTGCACAGTGCTCTTACAGCCTACCGGGAACATCTCTTCCAAAGGCCTGTGAAACGCAGTTTCTTTGCAGGCCTGATCTGGCTGAAGTAGGACTTCTGCTCTCGGTGTGCTACTTTGCCCTAGAGCTGAAACTCACAACGTGCAGGCTTCTTTCCAAAGGGCGAGTTGGGCCCCACAGCATCTTGCTTCCAGCTCTTTGGGAAGCTAAGAAACAACTCGCTCTGCACAGTGCTCTTACAGCCTACCGGGAACATCTCTTCCAAAGGCCTGTGAAACGCAGTTTCTTTGCAGGCCTGATCTGGCTGAAGTAGGACTTCTGCTCTCGGTGTGCTACTTTGCCCTAGAGCTGAAAGGCACAACGTGCAGGCTTCTTTCCAAAGGGCGAGTTGGGCCCCACAGCATCTTGCTTCCAGCTCTTTGGGAAGCTAAGAAACAACTCGCTCTGCACAGTGCTCTTACAGCCTACCGGGAACATCTCTTCCAAAGTCCTGTGAAACGCAGTTTCTTTGCAGGCCTGATCTGGCTGAAGTAGGACTTCTGCTCTGGTTGTGCTACATTGCCCTAGAGCTGAAAGGCACAACGTGCAGGCTTCTTTCCAAAGGGCGAGTTGGGCCCCACAGCATCTTGCTTCCAGCTCTTTGGGGAGCTAAGAAACAACTCGCTCTGCACAGTGCTCTTACAGCCTACCGGGAACATCTCTTCCAAAGGCCTGTGAAACGCAGTTTCTTTGCAGGCCTGATCTGGCTGAAGTAGGACTTCTGCTCTGGGTGTGCTACATTGCCCTAGAGCTGAAAGGCACAACGTGCAGGCTTCTTTCCAAAGGGCGAGTTGGGCCCCAAAGCATCCTGCTTCCAGCTCTTTGGGAAGCTAAGAAAGAACTCGCTCTGCACAGTGCTCTTACAGCCTACCGCTATCATCTCTTACAAAGGCCTGTGAAACGCAGTTTCTTTGCAGGCCTGATCTGGCTGAAGTAGAACTTCTGCTCTGGGTGTGCTACATTGCCCTAGAGCTGAAAGGCACAACGTTCAGTCTTCTTTCCAAAGGGCGAGTTGGGCCCCAAAGCATCTTGCTTCCAGCTCTTTGGGAAGATAAGAAAAAACTCGCTCTGCATAGTGCTCTTACAGCCTACCTGGAACATCTCTTACAAAGGCCTGTGACATGCACTTTCTTTGCAGGCCTGATCTGGCTGAAGTAGAACTTCTGCTCTGCGTGTGCTACATTGCCCGAGAGCTGAAAGGCACAACGTGCAGTCGTCTTTCGAAAGGGAGAGTTTGGCCCCAAAGCATCTTGCTTCCAGCTCTTTGGGAAGCTTAGAAACAACTCGCTCTGCACAGTGCTCTTACAGCCTACCAGGAACATCTCTTACAAAGGCCTGTGAAACGCAGTTTCTATGCAGGCCTGATCTGGCTGAAGTAGGACTTCTGCTCTGGGTGTGCTACATTGCCCTAGAGCTGAACGGCACAACGTGCAGGCTTCTTTCCAAAGGGCGAGTTGGGCCCCACAGCATCTTGCTTCCAGCTCTTTGGGAAGCTAAGAAACAACTCGCTCTGCACAGTGCTCTTACAGCCTACCGGGAACATCTCTTCCAAAGGCCTGTGAAATGCAGTTTCTTTGCAGGCCTGATCTGGCTGAAGTAGGACTTCTGCTCTGGGTGTGCTACTTTGCCCTAGAGCTGAAAGGCACAACGTGCAGGCTTCTTTCCAAAGGGGGAGTTGGTCCCCAGAGCATCTTGCTTCTAGCTCTTTGGGAAGCTAAGAAACAACTCGCTCTGCACAGTGCTCTTACAGCCTACCGGGAACATCTCTTCCAAAGGCCTGTGAAACGCAGTTTCTTTGCAGGCCTGATCTGGCTGAAGTAGGACTTCTGCTCTGGGTGTGCTACATTGCCCTAGAGCTGAAAGGCACAACGTTCAGTCTTCTTTCCAAAGGGCGAGTTGGGCCCCAAAGCATCTTGCTTCCAGCTCTTTGGGAAGATAAGAAACAACTCGCTCTGCATAGTGCTCTTACAGCCTACCTGGAACATCTCTTACAAAGGCCTGTGACATGCACTTTCTTTGCAGGCCTGATCTGGCTGAAGTAGAACTTCTGCTCTGCGTGTGCTACATTGCCCGAGAGCTGAAAGGCACAACGTGCAGTCGTCTTTCGAAAGGGCGAGTTTGGCCCCAAAGCATCTTGCTTCCAGCTCTTTGGGAAGCTTAGAAACAACTCGCTCTGCACAGTGCTCTTACAGCCTACCGGGAACATCTCTTCCAAAGGCCTGTGAAACGCAGTTTCTTTGCAGGCCTGATCTGGCTGAAGTAGGACTTCTGTTCTCGGTGTGCTACTTTGCCCTAGAGCTGAAAGGCACAACGTGCAGGCTTCTTTCCAAAGGGCGAGTTGGGCCCCACAGCATCTTGCTTCCAGCTCTTTGGGAAGCTAAGAAACAACTCGCTCTGCACAGTGCTCTTACAGCCTACCGGGAACATCTCTTCCAAAGGCCTGTGAAATGCAGTTTCTTTGCAGGCCTGATCTGGCTGAAGTAGGACTTCTGCTCTCGGTGTGCTACTTTGCCCTAGAGCTGAAAGGCACAACGTGCAGGCTTCTTTCCAAAGGGCGAGTTGGGCCCCACAGCATCTTGCTTCCAGCTCTTTGGGAAGCTAAGAAACAACTCGCTCTGCACAGTGCTCTTACAGCCTACCGGGAACATCTCTTCCAAAGGCCTGTGAAACGCAGTTTCTTTGCAGGCCTGATCTGGCTGAAGTAGAACTTCTGCTCTGGGTGTGCTACATTGCCCTAGAGCTGAAAGGCACAACGTGCAGGCTTCTTTCCAAAGGGCGAGTTGGGCCCCACAGCATCTTGCTTCCAGCTCTTTGGGAAGCTAAGAAACAACTCGCTCTGCACAGTGCTCTTACAGCCTACCGGGAACATCTCTTCCAAAGGCCTGTGAAACGCAGTTTCTTTGCAGGCCTGATCTGGCTGAAGTAGGACTTCTGCTCTGGGTGTGCTACATTGCCCTAGAGCTGAAAGGCACAACGTGCAGGCTTCTTTCCAAAGGGCGAGTTGGGCCCCAAAGCATCCTGCTTCCAGCTCTTTGGGAAGCTAAGAAAGAACTCGCTCTGCACAGTGCTCTTACAGCCTACCGCTATCATCTCTTACAAAGGCCTGTGAAACGCAGTTTCTTTGCAGGCCTGATCTGGCTGAAGTAGAACTTCTGCTCTGGGTGTGCTACATTGCCCTAGAGCTGAAAGGCACAACGTTCAGTCTTCTTTCCAAAGGGCGAGTTGGGCCCCAAAGCATCTTGCTTCCAGCTCTTTGGGAAGATAAGAAACAACTCGCTCTGCATAGTGCTCTTACAGCCTACCTGGAACATCTCTTACAAAGGCCTGTGACATGCACTTTCTTTGCAGGCCTGATCTGGCTGAAGTAGAACTTCTGCTCTGCGTGTGCTACATTGCCCGAGAGCTGAAAGGCACAACGTGCAGTCGTCTTTCGAAAGGGAGAGTTTGGCCCCAAAGCATCTTGCTTCCAGCTCTTTGGGAAGCTTAGAAACAACTCGCTCTGCACAGTGCTCTTACAGCCTACCAGGAACATCTCTTACAAAGGCCTGTGAAACGCAGTTTCTATGCAGGCCTGATCTGGCTGAAGTAGGACTTCTGCTCTGGGTGTGCTACATTGCCCTAGAGCTGAACGGCACAACGTGCAGGCTTCTTTCCAAAGGGCGAGTTGGGCCCCACAGCATCTTGCTTCCAGCTCTTTGGGAAGCTAAGAAACAACTCGCTCTGCACAGTGCTCTTACAGCCTACCGGGAACATCTCTTCCAAAGGCCTGTGAAATGCAGTTTCTTTGCAGGCCTGATCTGGCTGAAGTAGGACTTCTGCTCTGGGTGTGCTACTTTGCCCTAGAGCTGAAAGGCACAACGTGCAGGCTTCTTTCCAAAGGGGGAGTTGGTCCCCAGAGCATCTTGCTTCTAGCTCTTTGGGAAGCTAAGAAACAACTCGCTCTGCACAGTGCTCTTACAGCCTACCGGGAACATCTCTTCCAAAGGCCTGTGAAACGCAGTTTCTTTGCAGGCCTGATCTGGCAGAAGTAGGACTTCTGCTCTGGGTGTGTTACATTGCCCTAGAGCTGAAAGGCACAACGTGCAGGCTTCTTTCCAAAGGGCGAGTTGGGCCCCACACCATCTTGCTTCCAGCTCTTTGGGAAGCTAAGAAACAACTCGCTCTTCACAGTGTTCTTACAGCCTACCAGGAACATCTCTTCCAAAGGCCTGTGAAACGCAGTTTCTTTGCAGGCCAGATCTGGGTGAAGTAGGACTTCTGCTCTGGGTGTGCTACTTTGCCCTTGAGCTGAAAGGCACATCGTGCAGGCTTCTTTCCAAAGGGCGAGTTGGGCCCCACAGCATCTTGCTTCCAGCTCTTTGGGAAGCTAAGAAACAAGTCGCTCTGCACAGTGCTCTTACAGCCTACCGGGAACATCTCTTCCAAAGGCCTGTGAAACGCAGTTTCTTTGCAGGCCTGATCTGGCTGAAGTAGGACTTCTGCTCTCAGTGTGCTACTTTGCCCTAGAGCCGAAAGGCACAACGTGCAGGCTTCTTTCCAAAGGCCGAGTTGGGCCCCACAGCATCTTGCTTCCAGCTCTTTGGGAAGCTAAGAAACAACTCGCTCTGCACAGTGCTCTTTCAGCCTACCGGGAACATCTCTTTCAAAGGCCTGTGAAACGCAGTTTCTTTGCAGGCCTGATCTGGCTGAAGTAGGACTTCTGCCCTGGGTGTGCTACATTGCCCTAGTGCTGAAAGTCACAACGTGCAGGCTGCTTTCCAAAGGGCGAGTTGGGCCCCACAGCATCTTGCTTCCAGCTCTTTGGGAAGCTAAGAAACAACTCGCTCTGCACAGTGCTCTTACAGCCTACCGGGAACATCTCTTCCAAAGGCCTGTGAAATGCAGTTTCTTTGCAGGCCTGATCTGTCTGAAGTAGGACTTCTGCTCTGGGTGTGCTACTTTGCCCTAGAGCTGAAATGCACAACGTGCAGGCTTCTTTCCAAAGGGGGAGTTGGTCCCCAGAGCATCTTGCTTCTAGCTCTTTGGGAAGCTAAGAAACAACTCGCTCTGCACAGTGCTCTTACAGCCTACCGGGAACATCTCTTCCAAAGGCCTGTGAAACGCAGTTTCTTTGCAGGCCTGATCTGGCAGAAGTAGGACTTCTGCTCTGGGTGTGTTACATTGCCCTAGAGCTGAAAGGCACAACGTGCAGGCTTCTTTCCAAAGGGCGAGTTGGGCCCCACAGCATCTTGCTTCCAGCTCTTTGGGAAGCTAAGAAACAACTCGCTCTTCACAGTGTTCTCACAGCCTACCAGGAACATCTCTTCCAAAGGCCTGTGAAACGCAGTTTCTTTGCAGGCCAGATCTGGCTGAAGTAGGACTACTGCTGTGGGTGTGCTACATTGCCCTAGAGCTGAAAGGCACAACGTGCAGGCTTCTTTCCAAAGGGCGAGTTGGGCCCCACAGAATCTTGCTTCCAGCCATTTGGGAAGGTAAGAAACAACTCGCTCTGCACAGTGCTCTTGCAGCCTACCGGGAACATCTCTTCCAAAGGCCTGTGAAACGCAGTTTCTTTGCAGGCCTGATCTGGCTGAAGTAGGACTTCTGCTCTGGGTGTGCTACATTGCCCTAGAGCTGAAAGGCACAACGTGCAGGCTTCTTTCCAAAGGGCGAGCTGGGCCCCACAGCATCTTGCTTCCAGCTCTTTGGGAAGCTAAGAAACAACTCGCTCTGCACAGTGCTCTTACAGCCTACCGGGAACATCTCTTCCAAAGGCCTGTGAAACGCAGTTTCTTTGCAGGCCTGATCTGGCTGAAGTAGGACTTCTGCTCTGGGTGTGCTACTTTGCCCTAGAGCTGAAAGGCACAACGTGCAGGCTTCTTTCCAAAGGGCGAGTTGGGCCCCACAGCATCTTGCTTCCAGCTCTTTGGGAAGCTAAGAAACAACTCGCTCTGCACAGTGCTCTTACAGCCTACCGGGAACATCTCTTCCAAAGGCCTGTGAAACGCAGTTTCTTTGCAGGCCTGATCTGGCTGAAGTAGAACTTCTGCTCTGGGTGTGCTACATTGCCCTAGAGCTGAAAGGCACAACGTGCAGGCTTCTTTCCAAAGGGCGAGTTGGGCCCCACAGCATCTTGCTTCCAGCTCTTTGGGAAGCTAAGAAACAACTCGCTCTGCACAGTGCTCTTACAGCCTACCGGGAACATCTCTTCCAAAGTCCTGTGAAACGCAGTTTCTTTGCAGGCCTGATCTGGCTGAAGTAGGACTTCTGCTCTGGGTGTGCTACATTGCCCTAGAGCTGAAAGGCACAACGTGCAGGCTTCTTTCCAAAGGGCGAGTTGGGCCCCACAGCATCTTGCTTCCAGCTCTTTGGGGAGCTAAGAAACAACTCGCTCTGCACAGTGCTCTTACAGCCTACCGGGAACATCTCTTCCAAAGGCCTGTGAAACGCAGTTTCTTTGCAGGCCTGATCTGGCTGAAGTAGGACTTCTGCTCTGGGTGTGCTACATTGCCCTAGAGCTGAAAGGCACAACGTGCAGGCTTCTTTCCAAAGGGCGAGTTGGGCCCCAAAGCATCCTGCTTCCAGCTCTTTGGGAAGCTAAGAAAGAACTCGCTCTGCACAGTGCTCTTACAGCCTACCGCTATCATCTCTTACAAAGGCCTGTGAAACGCAGTTTCTTTGCAGGCCTGATCTGGCTGAAGTAGAACTTCTGCTCTGGGTGTGCTACATTGCCCTAGAGCTGAAAGGCACAACGTTCAGTCTTCTTTCCAAAGGGCGAGTTGGGCCCCAAAGCATCTTGCTTCCAGCTCTTTGGGAAGATAAGAAACAACTCGCTCTGCATAGTGCTCTTACAGCCTACCTGGAACATCTCTTACAAAGGCCTGTGACATGCACTTTCTTTGCAGGCCTGATCTGGCTGAAGTAGAACTTCTGCTCTGCGTGTGCTACATTGCCCGAGAGCTGAAAGGCACAACGTGCAGTCGTCTTTCGAAAGGGCGAGTTTGGCCCCAAAGCATCTTGCTTCCAGCTCTTTGGGAAGCTTAGAAACAACTCGCTCTGCACAGTGCTCTTACAGCCTACCAGGAACATCTCTTACAAAGGCCTGTGAAACGCAGTTTCTATGCAGGCCTGATCTGGCTGAAGTAGGACTTCTGCTCTGGGTGTGCTACATTGCCCTAGAGCTGAACGGCACAACGTGCAGGCTTCTTTCCAAAGGGCGAGTTGGGCCCCTCAGCATCTTGCTTCCAGCTCTTTGGGAAGCTAAGAAACAACTCGCTCTGCACAGTGCTCTTACAGCCTACCGGGAACATCTCTTCCAAAGGCCTGTGAAATGCAGTTTCTTTGCAGGCCTGATCTGGCTGAAGTAGGACTTCTGCTCTGGGTGTGCTACTTTGCCCTAGAGCTGAAATGCACAACGTGCAGGCTTCTTTCCAAAGGGGGAGTTGGTCCCCAGAGCATCTTGCTTCTAGCTCTTTGGGAAGCTAAGAAACAACTCGCTCTGCACAGTGCTCTTACAGCCTACCGCTAACATCTCTTCCAAAGGCCTGTGAAACGCAGTTTCTTTGCAGGCCTGATCTGGCAGAAGTAGGACTTCTGCTCTGGGTGTGTTACATTGCCCTAGAGCTGAAAGGCACAACGTGCAGGCTTCTTTCCAAAGGGCGAGTTGGGCCCCACAGCATCTTGCTTCCAGCTCATTGGGAAGCTAAGAAAAAAGTCGCTCTGCACAGTGCTCTTACAGCCTACCGGGAGCATCACTTCCAAAGGCCTGTGAAACGCAGTTTCTTTGCAGGCCTGATCTGGCTGAAGTAGGACTTCTGCTCTGGGTGTGCTACATTGCCATAGAGCTGAAAGGCACAACGTGCAGGCTTCTTTCCAAAGGGCGAGTTTGGCCCCACAGCATCTTGCTTCCAGCTCTTTGGGAAGCTAAGAAACAACTCGCTCTGCAGAGTGCTCTTACAGCCTACCGTTAACATCTCTTCCAAAGGCCTGTGAAACGCAGTTTCTTTCCAGGCCTGATCTGGCTGAAGTAGGACTTCTGCTCTGGGTGTGCTACATTGCCCTAGAGCTGAAAGGCACAACGTGCAGGCTTCTTTCCAAAGGGCGAGTTGGGCCCCACAGCATCTTGCTTCCAGCTCTTTGGGAAGCTAAGAAACAACTCGCTCTGCACCGTGCTCTTACAGCCTACCGGGAACATCTCTTCCAAAGGCCTGTGAAACGCAGTTTCTTTGCAGGCCTGATCTGGCTGAAGCAGGACTTCTGCTCTCGGTGTTCTACTTTGCCCTAGAGCTGAAAGGCACAACGTGCAGGCTTCTTTCCAAAGGGCGAGTTGGTCCCTACAGCATCTTGCTTCCAGCTCTTTGGGAAGCTAAGAAACAACTCGCTCTGCACAGTGCTCTTACAGCCTACCTGGAACATCTCTTCCAAAGGCCTGTGAAACGCAGTTTCTTTGCAGGCCTGATCTAGCAGAGTAGGACTTCTGCTCTGGGTGTGCTACATTGCCCTAGAGCTGAAAGGCACAACGTGCAGGCTTCTTTCCAAAGGGCGAGTTGGGCCCCACAGCATCTTGCTTCCAGCTCTTTGGGAAGCTAAGAAACAACTCGCACTGCACAGTGCTCTTACAGCCTACCAGCAACATTTCTTCCAAAGGCCTGTGAAACGCAGTTTCTTTGCAGGCCTGATCTGGCTGAAGTAGGACTTCTGCTCTGGGTGTGCTACATTGCCCTAGAGCTGAAAGGCAGAACGTGCAGGCTTGTTTCCAAAGGGCGAGTTGGGCCCCACAGCATCTTGCTTCCAGCTCTTTGGGAAGCTAAGAAACAACTCGCTCTGCTCAGTGCTCTTACACACTAGTGTGAACATCTCTTCCAAAGGCCTGTGAAACGCAGTTTCTTTGCAGGCCTGATCTGGCTGAAGTAGGACTTCTGCTCTGGGTGTGCTACATTGCCCTAGAGCTGAAAGCCACAACGTGCAGGCTTCTTTCCAAAGGGTGAGTTGGGCCCCACAGCATCTTGCTTCCAGCTCTTTGGGAAGCTAAGAAACAACTCGCTCTGCACAGTGCTCTTACAGCCTACCGGGAACATCTCTTCCAAAGGCCTGTGAAACGCAGTTTCTTTGCAGGCCTCATCTGGCTGAAGTAGGACTTCTGCTCTGGGTGTGCTACATTGCCCTAGAGCTGAAAGGCACAACGTGCAGGCTTCTTTCCAAAGGGCGAGTTGGGCCCCACAGCATCTTGCTTCCAGCTCTTTGGGAAGCTAAGAAAAAAGTCGCTCTGCACAGTGCTCTTACAGCCTACCGGGAACATCTCTTCCAAAGGCCTGTGAAACGTAGTTTCTTTGCAGGCCTGTTCTGGCTGAAGTAGGACTTCTGCTCTCGGTGTGCCACTTTGCCCTAGAGCTGAAAGGCACAACGTGCAGGCTTCTTTCCAAAGGGCGAGTTGGGCCCCACAGCATCTTGCTTCCAGCTCTTTGGGAAGCTAAGAAACAACTCGCTCTGCACAGTGCTCTTACAGCCTACCGGGAACATCTCTTCCAAAGGCCTGTGAAACGCAGTTTCTTTGCAGGCCTGATCTGGCTGAAGTAGGACTTCTGCTCTGGGTGTGCTACATTGCCCTAGAGCTGAAAGGCACAACGTGCAGGCTTCTTTCCAAAGGGCGAGTTGGGACCCACAGCATCTTGCTTCCAGCTCTTTGGGAAGCTAAGAAACAACTCGCTCTGCACAGTGCTCTTAAAGCCTACCGTTAACATCTCTTCCAAAGGCCTGTGAAACGCAGTTTCTTTGCAGGCCTGATCTGGCTGAAACAGGACTTCTGCTCTCTGTGTTCTACTTTGCCCTAGAGCTGAAAGGCACAACGTGCAGGCTTCTTTCCAAAGGGCGAGTTGGTCCCCACAGCATCTTGCTTCCAGCTCTTTGGGAAGCTAAGAAACAACTCGCTCTGCACAGTGCTCTTACAGCCTACCTGGAACATCTCTTCCAAAGGTCTGTGAAACGCAGTTTCTTTGCAGGCCTGATCTGGCAGAGTAGGACTTCTGCTCTGGGTGTGCTACATTGCCCTAGAGCCGAAAGGCACAACGTGCAGGCTTCTTTCCAAAGGGCGAGTTGGGCCCCACAGCATCTTGCTTCCAGCTCTTTGGGAAGCTAAGAAACAACTCGCACTGCACAGTGCTCTTACAGCCTACCAGCAACATTTCTTCCAAAGGCCTGTGAAACGCAGTTTCTTTGCAGGCCTGATCTGGCTGAAGTAGGACTTCTGCTCTGGGTGTGCTACATTGCCCTAGAGCTGAAAGGCACAACGTGCAGGCTTCTTTCCAAAGGGCGAGTTGGGCCCCACAGCATCTTGCTTCTAGCTCTTTGGGAAGCTAAGAAACAACTCGCTCTGCTCAGTGCTCTTACACACTAGTGAGAGCATCTCTTCCAAAGGCCTGTGAAACGCAGTTTCTTTGCAGGCCTGATCTGGCTGAAGTAGGACTTCTGCTCTGGGTGTGCTACATTGCCCTAGAGCTGAAAGGCACAACGTGCAGGCTTCTTTCCAAAGGGCGAGTTGGGCCCCACAGCATCTTGCTTCCAGCTCTTTGGGAAGCTAAGAAACAACTCGCTCTGCACAGTGCTCTTACAGCCTACCGGCAACATCTCTTCCAAAGGCCTGTGAAACGCAGTTTCTTTGCAGGCCTGATCTGGCTGAAGTAGGACTACTGCTCTGGGTGTGCTACATTGCCCTAGAGCTGAAAGGCACAACGTGCAGGCTTCTTTCCAAAGGGCGAGTTTGGTCCCACAGCATCTTGCTTCCAGCTCTTTGGGAAGCTAAGAAACAACTCGCTCTGCACAGTGCTCTTACAGCCTACCGGGAACATCTCTTCCAAAGGCCTGTGAAACGCAGTTTCTTTGCAGGTCTGATCTGGCTGAAGTAGGACTTCTGCTATGGGTGTGCTAAATTGCCCTAGAGCTGAAAGGCACAACGTGCAGGCTTCTTTCCAAAGGGCGAGTTGGGCCCCACAGCATCTTGCTTCCAGCTCTTTGGGAAGCTAAGAAACAACTCGCTCTGCACAGTGCTCTTACAGCCTACCGGGAACATCTCTTACAAAGGCCTGTGAAACGCAGTTTCTTTGCAGGCCTGATCTGGCTGAAGCAGGACTTCTGCTCTCGGTGTTCTACTTTGCCCTAGAGCTGAAAGGCACAACGTGCAGGCTTCTATCCAAAGGGCGAGTTGGTCCCCACAACATCTTGCTTCCACCTCTTTGGGAAGCTATGAAACAACTCGCTCTGCACAGTGCTCTTACAGCCTACCTGGAACATCACTTCCAAAGGCCTGTGAAACGCAGTTTCTTTGCAGGCCTGATCTGGCAGAGTAGGACTTCTGCTCTTAGTGTGCTACTTTGCCCTAGAGCCGAAAGGCACAACGGGCAGGCTTCTTTCCAAAGGGCGAGTTGGGCCGCACAGCATCTTGCTTCCAGCACTTTGGGAAGCTAAGAAACAACTCGCTCTGCACAGTGCTCTTACAGCCTACCGGGAACATCTCTTCCAAAGGCCTGTGAAACGCAGTTTCTTTGCAGGCCTGATCTGGCAGAGTAGGACTTCTGCTCTGGGTGTGCTACATTGCCCTAGAGCTGAAAGGCACAACGTGCAGGCTTCTTTCCAAAGGGCGAGTTGGGCCCCACAGCATCTTGCTTCCAGCTCTTTGGGAAGCTAAGAAACAACTCGCACTGCACAGTGCTCTTACAGCCTACCAGCAACATTTCTTCCAAAGGCCTGTGAAACGCAGTTTCTTTGCAGGCCTGATCTGGCTGAAGTAGGACTTCTGCTCTGGGTGTGCTACATTGCCCTAGAGCTGAAAGGCAGAACGTGCAGGCTTCTTTCCAAAGGGCGAGTTGGGCCCCACAGCATCTTGCTTCCAGCTCTTTGGGAAGCTAAGAAACAACTCGCTCTGCTCAGTGCTCTTACACACTAGTGTGAACATCTCTTCCAAAGGCCTGTGAAACGCAGTTTCTTTGCAGGCCTGATCTATCTGAAGTAGAACTTCTGCTCTGGGTGTGCTACATTACCCTAGAGCTGAAAGCCAGAACGAGCAGGCTTCTTTCCAAAGGGTGAGTTGGGCCCCACAGCATCTTGCTTCCAGCTCTTTGGGAAGCTAAGAAACAACTCGCTCTGCACAGTGCTCTTACAGCCTACCGGCAACATCTCTTCCAAAGGCCTGTGAAACGCAGTTTCTTTGCAGGCCTGATCTGGCTGAAGTAGGACTTCTGCTCTGGGTGTGCTACATTGCCCTAGAGCTGAAAGGCACAACGTGCAGGCTTCTTTCCAAAGGGCGAGTTGGGCCCCACAGCATCTTGCTTCCAGCTCTTTGGGAAGCTAAGAAACAACTCGCTCTGCACAGTGCTCTTACAGCCTACCGGGAACATCTCTTCCAAAGGCCTGTGAAACGCAGTTTCTTTGCAGGCCTGATCTGGCTGAAGTAGGACTTCTGCTCTGGGTGTGCTACATTGCCCTAGAGCTGAAAGGCACAACGTGCAGGCTTCTTTCCAAAGGGCGAGTTGGGCCCCACAGCATCTTGCTTCCAGCTCATTGGGAAGCTAAGAAAAAAGTCGCTCTGCACAGTGCTCTTACAGCCTACCGGGAACATCTCTTCCAAAGGCCTGTGAAACGCAGTTTCTTTGCAGGCCTGATCTGGCTGAAGTAGGACTTCTGCTCTCAGTGTGCTACTTTGCCCTAGAGCCGAAAGGCACAACGTGCAGGCTTCTTTGCAAAGGGCGAGTTGGGCCCCACAGCATCTTGCTTCCAGCTCTTTCGGAAGCTAAGAAACAACTCGCTCTGCACAGTGCTCTTACAGCCTACCGGGAACATCTCTTCCAAAGGCCTGTGAAACGCAGTTTCTTTGCAGGCCTGATCTGGCTGAAGTAGGACTTCTGCTCTGGGTGTGCTACATTGCCCGAGAGCTGAAAGGCACAACGTGCAGGCTTCTTTCCAAAGGGCGAGTTGGGCCCCACAGCATCTTGCTTCCAGCTCTTTGGGAAGCTAAGAAACAACTCGCTCTGCACAGTGCTCTTACAGCCTACCATTAACATCTCTTCCAAAGGCCTGTGAAACGCAGTTTCTTTGCAGGCCTGATCTGGCTGAAGCAGGACTTCTGCTCTCGGTGTTCTACTTTGCCCTAGAGCTGAAAGGCACAACGTGCAGGCTTCTTTCCAAAGGGCGAGTTGGTCCCCACAGCATCTTGCTTCCAGCTCTTTGGGAAGCTAAGAAACAACTCGCTCTGCACAGTGCTCTTACAGCCTACCAGCAACATTTCTTCCAAAGGCCTGTGAAACGCAGTTTCTTTGCAGGCCTGATCTGGCTGAAGTAGGACTTCTGCTCTGGGTGTGCTACATTGCCCTAGAGCTGAAAGGCAGAACGTGCAGGCTTCCTTCCAAAGGGCGAGTTGGGCCCCACAGCATCTTGCTTCCAGCTCTTTGGGAAGCTAAGAAACAACTCGCTCTGCTCAGTGCTCTTACACACTAGTGTGAACATCTCTTCCAAAGGCCTTTGAAACGCAGTTTCCTTGCAGGCCTGATCTGGCTGAAGTAGAACTTCTGCTCTGGGTGTGCTACATTGCCCTAGAGCTGAAAGCCACAACGTGCAGGCTTCTTTCCAAAGGGTGAGTTGGGCCCCACAGCATCTTGCTTCCAGCTCTTTGGGAAGCTAAGAAACAACTCGCTCTGCACAGTGCTCTTACAGCCTACCGGCAACATCTCTTCCAAAGGCCTGTGAAACGCAGTTTCTTTGCAGGCCTGATCTGGCTGAAGTAGGACTTCTGCTCTGGGTGTGCTACATTGCCCTAGAGCTGAAAGGCACAACGTGCAGGCTTCTTTCCAAAGGGCGAGTTGGGCCCCACAGCATCTTGCTTCCAGCTCTTTGGGAAGCTAAGAAACAACTCGCTCTGCACAGTGCTCTTACAGCCTACCGGGAACATCTCTTCCAAAGGCCTGTGAAACGCAGTTTCTTTGCAGGCCTCATCTGGCTGAAGTAGGACTTCTGCTCTGGGTGTGCTACATTGCCCTAGAGCTGAAAGGCACAACGTGCAGGCTTCTTTCCAAAGGGCGAGTTGGGCCCCACAGCATCTTGCTTCCAGCTCATTCGGAAGCTAAGAAAAAAGTCGCTCTGCACAGTGCTCTTACAGCCTACCGGGAACATCTCTTCCAAAGGCCTGTGAAACGCAGTTTCTTTGCAGGCCTGATCTGGCTGAAGTAGGACTTCTGCTCTCAGTGTGCTACTTTGCCCTAGAGCCGAAAGGCACAACGTGCAGGCTTCTTTGCAAAGGGCGAGTTGGGCCCCACAGCATCTTGCTTCCAGCTCTTTCGGAAGCTAAGAAACAACTCGCTCTGCACAGTGCTCTTACAGCCTACCGGGAACATCTCTTCCCAAGGCCTGTGAAACGCAGTTTCTTTGCAGGCCTGATCTGGCTGAAGTAGGACTTCTGCTCTGGGTGTGCTACATTGCCCTAGAGCTGAAAGGCACAACGTGCAGGCTTCTTTCCAAAGGGCGAGTTGGGCCCCACAGCATCTTGCTTCCAGCTCTTTGGGAAGCTAAGAAACAACTCGCTCTGCACAGTGCTCTTACAGCCTACCGGCAACATCTCTTCCAAAGGCCTGTGAGACGCAGTTGCTTTGCAGGCCTGATCTGGCTGAAGTAGGACTTCTGCTCTGGGTGTGCTACATTGCCCTAGAGCTGAAAGGCACAACGTGCAGGCTTCTTTGCAAAGGGCGAGGTGGGCCCCACAGCATCTTGCTTCCAGCTCTTTGGGAAGCTCAGAAACAACTCGCTCTGCACAGTGCTCTTACAGACTACCGGGAACATCTCTTCCAAAGGCCTGTGAAACGCAGTTTCTTTACAGGCCTGATCTGGCTGAAGTAGGACTTCTGCTCTGGGTGTGCTACATTGCCCTAGAGCTGAAAGGCACAACGTGCAGGCTTCTTTCCAAAGGGCGAGTTGGGCCCCACAGCATCTTGCTTCCAGCTCTTTGGGAAGCTAAGAAACAACTCGCTCTGCATAGTGCTCTTACAGACTACCGGGAACATCTCTTCCAAAGTCCTGTTAAACGCAGTTTCTTTCCAGGCCTGATCTGGTTGAAGTAGGACTTCTACTCTGGGTGTGCTACATTGCCCTAGAGCTGAAAGGCACAACGTGCAGGCTTCTTTCCAAAGGGCGAGTTGGGCCCCACAGCATCTAGCTTCCAGCTCTTTGGGAAGCTAAGAAACAACTCGCTCTGCACAGTGCTCTTACAGCCTAACGGGAACATCTCTTCCAAAGGCCTGCGAAACGCAGTTTCTTTGCAGGCCAGATCTGGCTGAAGTAGGACTTCTGCTCTGGGTGTGCTACATTGCCCTAGAGCTGAAAGGCACAACGTGCAGGCTTCTTTCCAAAGGGCGAGTTGGGCACCACACATCTTGCTTCAATCTCTTTGGGAAGCTAAGAAAAAACTCGCTCTGCACAGTGCTCTTGCAGCCTACCGGGAACATCTCTTCCAAAGGCCTGTGAAACGCAGTTTCTTTGCAGACCTGATCTGGCTGAAGTAGGACTTCTGCTCTGGGTGTGCTACATTGCCCTAGAGCTGAAAGGCACAACGTGCAGGCTTCTTTCCAAAGGGCGAGTTGGGCCCCACAGCATCGTGCTTCCAGCTCTTTGGGAAGCTAAGAAACAACTCGCTCTGCACAGTGCTCTTACACCCTAGTGGGAACATCTCTTCCAAAGGCCTTTGAAACGCAGTTTCTTTGCAGGCCTGATCTGGCTGAAGTAGGACTTCTGCTCTGGGTGTGCTACATTGTCCTAGAGCTGAAAGGCACAACGTGCAGGCTTCTTTCCAAAGGGCGAGTTGGGCCCCACAGCATCTTGCTTCCAGCTCTTTGGGAAGCTAAGATACAACTCACTCTGCACAGTGCTCTTACAGCCTACCGGGAACATCTCTTCCAAAGGCCTGTGAAACGCAGTTTCTTTGCAGGCCTGATCTGGCTGAAGTAGGAGTTCTGCTCTAGGTGTGCTACATTGCCCTAGAGCTGAAAGGCACAACGTGCAGGCTTCTTTCCAAAGGGCGAGTTGGGCCCCACAGCATCTTGCTTCCAGCTCTTTGGGAAGCTAAGAAACAACTCGCTCTGCACAGTGCTCTTACAGCCTACCGGGAGCATCTCTTCCAAAGGCCTGTGAGACGCAGTTTCTTTGCAGGCCTGATCTGGCTGAAGTAGGACTTCTGCTCTGGGTGTGCTACATTGCCCTAGAGCTGAAAGGCACAACGTGCAGGCTTCTTTCCAAAGGGCGAGTTGGGCCCCACAGCATCTTGCTTCCAGCTCTTTGGGAAGCTAAGAAACAACTCGCTCTGCACAGTGCTCTTACAGCCTACCAGGAACATCTCTTCCAAAGGCCTGTGAAACGCAGTTGCTTTGCAGGCCTGATCTGGCTGAAGTAGGACTTCTGCTCTGGGTGTGCTACATTGCCCTAGAGCTGAAAGGCACAACGTGCAGGCTTCTTTCCAAAGGCCGAGTTGGGCCCCACAGCATCTTGCTTCCAGCTCTTTGGGAAGCTAAGAAACAACTCGCTCTGCACAGTGCTCTTACAGCCTACCGGGAGCATCTCTTCCAAAGGCCTGTGAGACGCAGTTTCTTTGCAGGCCTGATCTGGCTGAAGTACGACTTCTGCTCTGGGTGTGCTACATTGCCCTAGAGCTGAAAGGCACAACGTGCAGGCTTCTTTCCAAAGGGCGAGTTGGGCCCCACAGCATCTTGCTTCCAGCTCTTTGGGAAGCTAAGAAACAACTCGCTCTGCACAGTGCTCTTACAGCCTACCGGGAACATCTCTTCCAAAGGCCTGTGAGACGCATTTGCTTTGCAGGCCTGATCTGGCTGAAGTAGGACTTCTGCTCTGGGTGTGCTACATTGCCCTAGAGCTGAAAGGCACAACGTGCAGGCTTCTTTCCAAAGGCCGAGTTGGGCCCCACAGCATCTTGCTTCCAGCTCTTTGGGAAGCTAAGAAACAACTCGCTCTGCACAGTGCTCTTACAGCCTACCGGGAACATCTCTTCCAAAGGCCTGTGAAACGCAGTTTCTTTGCAGGCCTGATATGGCTGAAGTAGGACTTCTGCTCTGGGTGTGCTACATTGCCCTAGAGCTGAAAGGCACAACGTGCAGGCTTATTTCCAAAGGGCGAGTTGGGCCCCACAGAATCTTGCTTCCAGCTCTTTGGGAAGCTAAGAAACAACTCGCTCTGCACAGTGCTCTTACAGCCTACCGGGAACATCTCTTCCAAAGGCCTGTGAAACGCAGTTTCTTTGCAGGCCTGATCTGGCTGAAGTAGGACTTCTGCTCTGGGTGTGCTACATTGCCCTAGAGCTGAAAGGCACAACGTGCAGGCTTCTTTCCAAAGGGCGAGTTGGGCCCCACAGCATCTTGCTTCCAGCTCTTTGGGAAGCTAAGAAACAACTCGCTCTGCACAGTGCTCTTACAGCCTACCGGGAACATCTCTTCCAAAGGCCTGTGAAACGCAGTTTCTTTGCAGGCCTGATCTGGCTGAAGTAGGACTTCTGCTCTGGGTGTGCTACATTGCCCTAGAACTGAAAGGCACAACGTGCAGGCTTCTTTCCAAAGGGAGAGTTGGGCCCCACAGCAGATTGCTTCCAGCTCTTTGGGAAGCTAACAAACAACTCGCTCTGCACAGTGCTCTTACAGCCTACCGGGAACATCTCTTCCAAAGGCCTGTGAAACGCAGTTTCTTTGCAGGCCTGATCTGGCAGATGTAGGACTTCTGCTCTGGGTGTGCTACATTGTCCTAGAGCTGAAAGGCACAACGTGCAGGCTTCTTTCCAAAGGGCGAGTTGGGCCCCACAGCATCTTGCTTCCAGCTCTTTGGGAAGCTAAGAAACAACTCGCTCTGCACAGTGCTCTTACAGCCTACCGGCAACATCTCTTCCAAAGGCCTGTGAAACGCAGTTTCTTTGCAGGCCTGATCTGGCTGAAGTAGGACTTCTGCTCTGGGTGTGCTACATTGCCCTAGAGCTGAAAGGCACAACGTGCAGGCTTCTTTCCAAAGGGCGAGTTGGGCCCCACAGCATCTTGCTTCCAGCTGTTTGGGTAGCTAAGAAACAACTCGCTCTGCACAGTGCTCTTACAGCCTACCGGGAACATCTCTTCCAAAGGCCTGTGAAACGCAGTTTCTTTGCAGGCCTGATCTGGCAGATGTAGGACTTCTGCTCTGGGTGTGCTACATTGCCCTAGAGCTGAAAGGCACAACGTGCAGGCTTCTTTCCAAAGGGCGAGTTGGGCCCCACAGCATCTTGCTTCCAGCTCTTTGGGAAGCTAAGAAACCACTCGCTGCACAGTGCTCTTACAGCCTACCGGGAACATCTCTTCCAAAGGCCTGTGAAACGCAGTTTCCTTGCAGGCCTGATCTGGCTGAAGTAGGACTTCTGCTCTGGGTGTGCTACATTGCCCTAGAGCTGAAAGGCACAACGTGCAGGCTTCTTTCCAAAGGGCGAGTTGGGCCCCACAGCATCTTGCTTCCAGCTCTTTGGGAAGCTAAGAAACAACTCGCTCTGCACAGTGCTCTTACAGCCTACCGGCAACATCTCTTCCAAAGGCCTGTGAAACGCAGTTTCTTTGCAGGCCTGATCTGGCAGATGTAGGACTTCTGCTCTGGGTGTGCTACATTGCCCTAGAGCTGAAAGGCACAACGTGCCAGCTTCTTTCCAAAGGGCGAGTTGGGATCCACAGCATCTTGCTTCCAGCTCTTTGGGAAGCTAAGAAACAACTGGCTCTGCACAGTGCTCTTACAGCCTACCGGGAACATCTCTTCCAAAGGCCTGTGAAACGCAGTTTCTTTGCAGGCCTGATCTGGCTGAAGTAGGACTTCTGCTCTGGGTGTGCCACATTGCCCTAGAGCTGAAAGGCACAACGCGCAGGGTTCTTTCCAAAGGGCGAGTTGGGCCCCACAGCATCTTGCTTCCAGCTCTTTGGGAAGCTAAGAAACAACTCGCTCTGCACAGTGCTCTTACAGCCTACCGGGAACATCTCTTCCAAAGGCCTGTGAAACGCAGTTTCTTTGCAGGCCTGATCTGGCTGAAGTAGGACTTCTGCTCTGGGTGTGCTACATTGCCCTAGAGCTGAAAGGCACAACGTGCAGGCTTCTTTCCAAAGGGCGAGTTGGGCCCCACAGCATCTTGCTTCCAGCTGTTTGGGAAGCTAAGAAACAACTCGCTCTGCACAGTGCTCTTACAGCCTACCTGGAACATCTCTTCCAAAGGCCTGTGAAACGCAGTTTCTTTGCAGGCCTGATCTGGCTGAAGTAGGACTTCTGCTCTGGGTGTGCTACATTGCCCTAGAGCTGAAAGGCACAACGTGCCAGCTTCTTTCCAAAGGGCGAGTTGGGACCCACAGCATCTTGCTTCCAGCTCTTTCGGAAGCTAAGAAACAACTGGCTCTGCACAGTGCTCTTACAGCCTACCGGGAAGATCTCTTCCAAAGGCCTGTGAAACGCAGTTTCTTTGCAGGCCTGATCTGGCTGAAGTAGGACTTCTGCTCTGGGTGTGCCACATTGCCCTAGAGCTGAAAGGCACAACGTGCAGGCTTCTTTCCAAAGGGCGAGTTGGGCCCCACAGCATCTTGCTTCCAGCTCTTTGGGAAGCTAAGAAACAACGCGCTCTGCACAGTGCTCTTACAGCCTACCGGGAACATCTCTTCCAAAGGCCTGTGAAACGCAGTTTCTTTGCAGGCCTGATCTGGCTGAAGTAGGACTTCTGCTCTGGGTGTGCTACATTGCCCTAGAGCTGAAAGGCACAACGTGCAGGCTTCTTTCCAAAGGGCGAGTTGGGCCCCACAGCATCTTGCTTCCAGCTTTTTGGGAAGCTAAGAAACAACTCGCTCTGCACAGTGCTCTTACAGCCTACCGGAAACACCTCTTCCAAAGGCCTGTGAAACGCAGTTTCTTTGCAGGCCTGATCTGGCAGAGTAGGACATCTGCTCTGGGTGTGTTACATTGCCCTAGAGCTGAAAGGCACAACGTGCACTCTTCTTTCCAAAGGGCGAGTTGGGCCCCACAGCATCTTGCTTCCAGCTCTTTGGGAAGCTAAGAAACAACTCGCTCTGCACAGTGCTCTTACAGCCTACCGGGAACATCTCTTCCAAAGGCCTGTGAAACGCAGTTTCTTTGCAGGCCTGATCTGGCTGAAGTAGGACTTCTGCTCTGGGTGTGCTACATTGCCCTAGAGCTGAAAGGCACAACGTGCAGGCTTCTTTGCAAAGGGCGAGTTGGGCCACACAGCATCTTGCTTCCAACACTTTGGGAAGCTAAGAAACAACTCGCTCTGCACAGTGCTCTTACAGCCTACCGGGAACATCTCTTCCAAAGGCCTGTGAAACGCAGTTTCTTTGCAGGCCTGATCTGGCTGAAGTAGGACTTCTGCTCTGGGTGTGCTACATTGCCCTAGAGCTGAAAGGCACAACGTGCAGGCTTCTTTCCAAAGGGCGAGTTGGGCCCCACAGCATCTTGCTTCCAGCTCTTTGGGAGGCTAAGATACAACACGCTCTGCACAGTGCTCTTACAGCCTACCGGGAACATCTCTTCCAAAGGCCTGTGAAACGCAGTTTCTTTGCAGGCCTGATCTGGCTGAAGTAGGACTTCTGCTCTGGGTGTGCTACATTGCCCTAGAGCTGAAAGGCACAACGTGCAGGCTTCTTTCCAAAGGGCGAGTTGGGCCCCACAGCATCTTGCTTCCAGCTCTTTGGGAAGCTAAGAATCAACTCGCTCTGCACAGTGCTCTGGCAGCCTACCGGGAACATCTCTTCCAAAGGCCTGTGAAACGCAGTTTCTTTGCAGGCCCGATCTGGCAGAAGTAGGACTTCTGCTCTGGGTGTGCTACATTGCCCTAGAGCTGAAAGGCACAACGTGCAGGCTTCTTTCCAAAGGGCGAGTAGGCACCCACATCATCTTGCTTCCAGTTCTTTGGGAAGCTAAGAAACAACTCGCTCTGCACAGTGCTCTTACAGCCTACCGGCAACATCTCTTCCAAAGGCCTGTGAAACGCAGTTTCTTGTCAGGCCTGATCTGGCTGAGGTAGGACTTCTGCTCTCGGAGTTCTACTTTGCCCTAGAGCTGAAAGGCACAACGTGCAGGCTTCTTTCCAAAGGGCGAATTTGTCCCCACAGCATCTTGCTTCCAGCTCTTTGGGAAGCTAAGAAACAACTCGCTCTGCACAGTGCTCTTACAGCCTACCGGGAACATCTCTTCCAAAGGCCTGTGAAACGCAGTTTCTTTGCAGGCCTCATCTGGCAGAAGTAGGACTTCTGCTCTGGGTGTGCTACATTGTCCTAGAGCTGAAAGGCACAACGTGCAGGCTTCTGTCCAAAGGGCGAGTTGGGCCCCACAGCATCTTGCTTCCAGCTCTTTGGGAAGCTAAGAAACAACTCGCTCTGCAAAGTGCTCTTACAGCCTACCGGGAACATCTCTTCCAAAGGCCTGTGAAACGCAGTTTCTTTGCAGGCCTTATCTGGCTGAAGTAGGACTTCTGCTCTGGGTGTGCTACATTGCCCTAGATCTGAAAGGCACAACGTGCAGGCTTCTTTCCAAAGGGCGAGTTGGGCCCCACAGCATCTTGCTTCCAGCTCTTTGGGAAGCTAATAAACAACTCGCTCTGCACAGTGCTCTTACAGCCTACCGGGAACATCTCTTCCAAAGGCCTGTGAAACGCAGTTTCTTTGCAGGCCTGATCTGGCTGAAGTAGGACTTCTGCTCTGGGTGTGCTACATTGCCCTAGAGCTGGAAGGCACAACGTGCAGGCTTCTTTCCAAAGGGCGAGTTGGGCCCCACAGCATCTTGCTTCCAGCTCTTTGGGAAGCTAAGAAACAACTCGCTATGCACAGTGCTCTTACAGCCTACCGGCAACATCTCTTCCAAAGGCCTGTGAAACGCAGTTTCTTTGCAGGCCTGATCTGGCTGAAGTAGGACTTCTGCTCTGGGTGTGCTACATTGCCCTAGAGCTGAAAGGCACAACGTGCAGGCTTCTTTCCAAAGGGCGAGTTGGGCCCCACAGCATCTTGCTTCCAGCTCTTTGGGAAGCTAATAAACAACTCGCTCTGCACAGTGCTCTTACAGCCTACCGGGAACATCTCTTCCAAAGGCCTGTGAAACGCAGTTTCTTTGCAGGCCTGATCTGGCTGAAGTAGGACTTCTGCTCTGGGTGTGCTACATTGCCCTAGAGCTGAAAGGCACAACGTGCCGGCTTCTTTCCAAAGGGCGAGTTGGGACCCACAGCATCTTGCTTCCAGCTCTTTGGGAAGCTAAGAAACAACTGGCTCTGCACAGTGCTCTTACAGCCTACCGGGAACATCTCTTCCAAAGGCCTGTGAAACGCAGTTTCTTTGCAGGCCTGATCTGGCTGAAGTAGGACTTCTGCTCTGGGTGTGCCACATTGCCCTAGAGCTGATAGGCACAACGTGCAGGGTTCTTTCCAAAGGGCGAGTTGGGCCCCACAGCATCTTGCTTCCAGCTCTTTGGGAAGCTAAGAAACAACTCGCTCTGCACAGTGCTCTTACAGCCTACCGGGAACATCTCTTCCAAAGGCCTGTGAAACGCAGTTTCTTTGCAGGCCTGATCTGGCTGAAGTAGGACTTCTGCTCTGGGTGTGCTACATTGCCCTAGAGCTGAAAGGCACAACGTGCAGGCTTCTTTGCAAAGGGCGAGTTGGGCCCCACAGCATCTTGCTTCCAGCTCTTTGGGAAGCTAAGAAACAACTCGCTCTGCACAGTGCTCTTACAGCCTACCGGGAACATCTCTTCCAAAGGCCTGTGAAACGCAGTTTCTTTGCAGGCCTGATTTGGCTGAAGTAGGACTTCTGCTCTGGGTGTGCTACATTGCCCTAGAGCTGAAAGGCACAAAGTGCAGGCTTCTTTCCAAAGGGCGAGTTGGGCCCCACAGCATCTTGCTTCCAGCTCTTTGGGAAGCTAAGAAACAACTCGCTCTGCACAGTGCTCTTACAGCCTACCGGGAACATCTCTTCCAAAGGCCTGTGAAACGCAGTTTCTTTGCAGGCCTGATCTGACTGAAGTAGGACTTCTGCTCTGGGTGTGCTACATTGCCCTAGAGCTGAAAGGCACAACGTGCCAGCTTCTTTCAAAAGGGCGAGTTGGGACCCACAGCATCTTGCTTCCAGCTCTTTGGGAAGCTAAGAAACAACTCGCTCTGCACAGTGCTCTTACAGCCTACCGGGAACATCTCTTCCAAAGCCCTGTGAAACGCAGTTTCTTTGCAGGCCTGATCTGGCTGAAGTAGGACTTCTGCTCTGGGTGTGCTACATTGCCCTAGAGCTGAAAGGCACAACGTGCAGGCTTCTTTCCAAAGGGCGAGTTGGGCCCCACAGCATCTTGCGTCCAGCTCTATGGGAAGCTAAGAAACAACTCGCTCTGCACAGTGCTCTTACAGCCTACCGGGAACATCTCTTCCAAAGGCCTGTGAAACGCAGTTTCTTTGCAGGCCTGATCTGGCAGAGTAGGACTTCTGCTCTGGGTGTGCTACATTGCCCTAGAGCTGAAAGGCACAACGTGCAGGCTTCTTTCCAAAGGGCGAGTTGGGCCCCACAGCATCTTGCTTCCAGCTCTTTGGGAAGCTAAGAAACAACTCGCTCTGCACAGTGCTCTTACAGCCTACCGGGAACATCTCTTCCAAAGGCCTGTGAAACGCAGTTTCTTTGCAGGCCTGATCTGGCAGAGTAGGACTTCTGCTCTGGGTGTGCTACATTGCCCTAGAGCTGAAAGGCACAACGTGCAGGCTTCTTTCCAAAGGGCGAGTTGGGCCCCACAGCATCTTGCTTCCAGCTCTTTGGGAAGCTAAGAAACAACTCGCTCTGCACAGTGCTCTTGCAGCCTACCGGGAACATCTCTTCCAAAGGCCTGTGAAACGCAGTTTCTTTGCAGGCCCGATCTGGCAGAAGTAGGACTTCTGCTCTGGGTGTGCTACATTGCCCTAGAGCTGAAAGGCACAACGTGCAGGCTTCTTTCCAAAGGGCGAGTAGGCCCCCACATCATCTTGCTTCCAGTTCTTTGGGAAGCTAAGAAACAACTCGCTCTGCACAGTGCTCTTACAGCCTACCGGGAACATCTCTTCCAAAGGCCTGTCAAACGCAGTTTCTTGGCAGGCCTGATCTGGCTGAGGTAGGACTTCTGCTCTCGGAGTTCTACTTTGCCCTAGAGCTGAAAGGCACAACGTGCAGGCTTCTTTCCAAAGGGCGAATTTGTCCCCACAGCATCTTGCTTCCAGCTCTTTGGGAAGCTAAGAAACAACTCGCTCTGCACAGTGCTCTTACAGCCTACCGGGAACATCTCTTCCAAAGGCCTGTGAAACGCAGTTTCTTTGCAGGCCTCATCTGGCAGAAGTAGGACTTCTGCTCTGGGTGTGCTACATTGTCCTAGAGCTGAAAGGCACAACGTGCAGGCTTCTTTCCAAAGGGCGAGTTGGGCCCCACAGCATCTTGCTTCCAGCTCTTTGGGAAGCTAAGAAACAACTCGCTCTGCACAGTGCTCTTACAGCCTACCGGGAACATCTCTTCCAAAGGCCTGTGAAACGCAGTTTCTTTGCAGGCCTGATCTGGCTGAAGTAGGACTTCTGCTCTGGGTGTGCTACATTGCCCTAGAGCTGAAAGGCACAACGTGCAGGCTTCTTTCCAAAGGGCGAGTTGGGCCCCACAGCATCTTGCTTCCAGCTGTTTGGGAAGCTAAGAAACAACTCGCTCTGCACAGTGCTCTTACAGCCTACCGGAAACATCTCTTCCAAAGGCCTGTGAAACGCAGTTTCTTTGCAGGCCTGATCTGGCTGAAGTAGGACTTCTGCTCTGGGTGTGCTACATTGCCCTAGAGCTGAAAGGCACAACGTGCAGGCTTCTTTCCAAAGGGCGAGTTGGGCCCCACAGCATCTTGCTTCCAGCTCTTTGGGAAGCTAAGAAACAACGCGCTCTGCACAGTGCTCTTACAGCCTACCGGGAACATCTCTTCCAAAGGCCTGTGAAACGCAGTTTCTTTGCAGGCCTGATCTGGCTGAAGTAGGACTTCTGCTCTGGGTGTGCTACATTGCCCTATAGCTGAAAGGCACAACGTGCAGGCTTCTTTCCAAAGGGCGAGTTGGGCCCCACAGCATCTTGCTTCCAGCTTTTTGGGAAGCTAAGAAACAACTCGCTCTGCACAGTGCTCTTACAGCCTACCGGAAACATCTCTTCCAAAGGCCTGTGAAACGCAGTTTCTTTGCAGGCCTGATCTGGCAGAGTAGGACATCTGCTCTGGGTGTGTTACATTGCCCTAGAGCTGAAAGGCACAACGTGCAGGCTTCTTTCCAAAGGGCGAGTTGGGCCCCACAGCATCTTGCTTCCAGCTCTTTGGGAAGCTAAGAAACAACTCGCTCTGCACAGTGCTCTTACAGCCTACCGGGAACATCTCTTCCAAAGGCCTGTGAAACGCAGTTTCTTTGCAGGCCTGATCTGGCTGAAGTAGGACTTCTGCTCTGGGTGTGCTACATTGCCCTAGAGCTGAAAGGCACAACGTGCAGGCTTCTTTGCAAAGGGCGAGTTGGGCCACACAGCATCTTGCTTCCAGCTCTTTGGGAAGCTAAGAAACAACTCGCTCTGCACAGTGCTCTTACAGCCTACCGGGAACATCTCTTCCAAAGGCCTGTGAAACGCAGTTTCTTTGCAGGCCTGATCTGGCTGAAGTAGGACTTCTGCTCTGGGTGTGCTACATTGCCCTAGAGCTGAAAGGCACAACGTGCAGGCTTCTTTCCAAAGGGCGAGTTGGGCCCCACAGCATCTTGCTTCCAGCTCTTTGGGAGGCTAAGATACAACACGCTCTGCACAGTGCTCTTACAGCCTACCGGGAACATCTCTTCCAAAGGCCTGTGAAACGCAGTTTCTTTGCAGGCCTGATCTGGCTGAAGTAGGACTTCTGCTCTGGGTGTGCTACATTGCCCTAGAGCTGAAAGGCACAACGTGCAGGCTTCTTTCCAAAGGGCGAGTTGGGCCCCACAGCATCTTGCTTCCAGCTCTTTGGGAAGCTAAGAAACAACTCGCTCTGCACAGTGCTCTTGCAGCCTACCGGGAACATCTCTTCCAAAGGCCTGTGAAACGCAGTTTCTTTGCAGGCCCGATCTGGCAGAAGTAGGACTTCTGCTCTGGGTGTGCTACATTGCCCTAGAGCTGAAAGGCACAACGTGCAGGCTTCTTTCCAAAGGGCGAGTAGGCCCCCACATCATCTTGCTTCCAGTTCTTTGGGAAGCTAAGAAACAACTCGCTCTGCACAGTGCTCTTACAGCCTACCGGGAACATCTCTTCCAAAGGCCTGTGAAACGCAGTTTCTTGTCAGGCCTGATCTGGCTGAGGTAGGACTTCTGCTCTCGGAGTTCTACTTTGCCCTAGAGCTGAAAGGCACAACGTGCAGGCTTCTTTCCAAAGGGCGAATTTGTCCCCACAGCATCTTGCTTCCAGCTCTTTGGGAAGCTAAGAAACAACTCGCTCTGCACAGTGCTCTTACAGCCTACCGGGAACATCTCTTCCAAAGGCCTGTGAAACGCAGTTTCTTTGCAGGCCTCATCTGGCAGAAGTAGGACTTCTGCTCTGGGTGTGCTACATTGTCCTAGAGCTGAAAGGCACAACGTGCAGGCTTCTTTCCAAAGGGCGAGTTGGGCCCCACAGCATCTTGCTTCCAGCTCTTTGGGAAGCTAAGAAACAACTCGCTCTGCACAGTGCTCTTACAGCCTACCGGGAACATCTCTTCCAAAGGCCTGTGAAACGCAGTTTCTTTGCAGGCCTGATCTGGCTGAAGTAGGACTTCTGCTCTGGGTGTGCTACATTGCCCTAGATCTGAAAGGCACAACGTGCAGGCTTCTTTCCAAAGGGCGAGTTGGGCCCCACAGCATCTTGCTTCCAGCTCTTTGGGAAGCTAATAAACAACTCGCTCTGCACAGTGCTCTTACAGCCTACCGGGAACATCTCTTCCAAAGGCCTGTGAAACGCAGTTTCTTTGCAGGCCTGATCTGGCTGAAGTAGGACTTCTGCTCTGGGTGTGCTACATTGCCCTAGAGCTGGAAGGCACAACGTGCAGGCTTCTTTCCAAAGGGCGAGTTGGGCCCCACAGCATCTTGCTTCCAGCTCTTTGGGAAGCTAAGAAACAACTCGCTATGCACAGTGCTCTTGCAGCCTACCGGCAACATCTCTTCCAAAGGCCTGTGAAACGCAGTTTCTTTGCAGGCCTGATCTGGCTGAAGTAGGACTTCTGCTCTGGGTGTGCTACATTGCCCTAGAGCTGAAAGGCACAACGTGCAGGCTTCTTTCCAAAGGGCGAGTTGGGTCCCACAGCATCTTGCTTCCAGCTCTTTGGGAAGCTAAGAAACAACTCGCTCTGCACAGTGCTCTTACAGCCTACCGGGAACATCTCTTCCAAAGGCCTGTGAAACGCAGTTTCTTTGCAGGCCTGATCTGGCTGAAGTAGGACTTCTGCTCTGGGTGTGCTACATTGCCCTAGAGCTGAAAGGCACAACGTGCCGGCTTCTTTCCAAAGGGCGAGTTGGGACCCACAGCATCTTGCTTCCAGCTCTTTGGGAAGCTAAGAAACAACTCGCTCTGCACAGTGCTCTTACAGCCTACCGGGAACATCTCTTCCAAAGGCCTGTGAAACGCAGTTTCTTTGCAGGCCTCATCTGGCAGAAGTAGGACTTCTGCTCTGGGTGTGCTACATTGTCCTAGAGCTGAAAGGCACAACGTGCAGGCTTCTTTCCAAAGGGCGAGTTGGGCCCCACAGCATCTTGCTTCCAGCTCTTTGGGAAGCTAAGAAACAACTCGCTCTGCACAGTGCTCTTACAGCCTACCGGGAACATCTCTTCTAAAGGCCTGTGAAACGCAGTTTCTTTGCAGGCCTGATCTGGCTGAAGTAGGACTTCTGCTCTGGGTGTGCTACATTGCCATAGATCTGAAAGGCACAACGTGCAGGCTTCTTTCCAAAGGGCGAGTTGGGCCCCACAGCATCTTGCTTCCAGCTCTTTGGGAAGCTAATAAACAACTCGCTCTGCACAGTGCTCTTACAGCCTACCGGGAACATCTCTTCCAAAGGCCTGTGAAACGCAGTTTCTTTGCAGGCCTGATCTGGCTGAAGTAGGACTTCTGCTCTGGGTGTGCTACATTGCCCTAGAGCTGGAAGGCACAACGTGCAGGCTTCTTTCCAAAGGGCGAGTTGGGCCCCACAGCATCTTGCTTCCAGCTCTTTGGGAAGCTAAGAAACAACGCGCTCTGCACAGTGCTCTTACAGCCTACCGGGAACATCTCTTCCAAAGGCCTGTGAAACGCAGTTTCTTTGCAGGCCTGATCTGGCTGAAGTAGGACTTCTGCTCTGGGTGTGCTACATTGCCCTATAGCTGAAAGGCACAACGTGCAGGCTTCTTTCCAAAGGGCGAGTTGGGCCCCACAGCATCTTGCTTCCAGCTTTTTGGGAAGCTAAGA
The DNA here is from genome assembly GCF_041296265.1 of Equus caballus. Taxonomy (NCBI): domain Eukaryota; kingdom Metazoa; phylum Chordata; class Mammalia; order Perissodactyla; family Equidae; genus Equus; species Equus caballus. Next base: position 55,207,638 of record NC_091715.1, read on the forward strand.
AACAACTCGCTCTGCACAGTGCTCTTACAGCCTACCGGAAACATCTCTTCCAAAGGCCTGTGAAACGCAGTTTCTTTGCAGGCCTGATCTGGCAGAGTAGGACATCTGCTCTGGGTGTGTTACATTGCCCTAGAGCTGAAAGGCACAACGTGCAGGCTTCTTTCCAAAGGGCGAGTTGGGCCCCACAGCATCTTGCTTCCAGCTCTTTGGGAAGCTAAGAAACAACTCGCTCTGCACAGTGCTCTTACAGCCTACCGGGAACATCTCTTCCAAAGGCCTGTGAAACGCAGTTTCTTTGCAGGCCTGATCTGGCTGAAGTAGGACTTCTGCTCTGGGTGTGCTACATTGCCCTAGAGCTGAAAGGCACAACGTGCAGGCTTCTTTGCAAAGGGCGAGTTGGGCCACACAGCATCTTGCTTCCAGCTCTTTGGGAAGCTAAGAAACAACTCGCTCTGCACAGTGCTCTTACAGCCTACCGGGAACATCTCTTCCAAAGGCCTGTGAAACGCAGTTTCTTTGCAGGCCTGATCTGGCTGAAGTAGGACTTCTGCTCTGGGTGTGCTACATTGCCCTAGAGCTGAAAGGCACAACGTGCAGGCTTCTTTCCAAAGGGCGAGTTGGGCCCCACAGCATCTTGCTTCCAGCTCTTTGGGAGGCTAAGATACAACACGCTCTGCACAGTGCTCTTACAGCCTACCGGGAACATCTCTTCCAAAGGCCTGTGAAACGCAGTTTCTTTGCAGGCCTGATCTGGCTGAAGTAGGACTTCTGCTCTGGGTGTGCTACATTGCCCTAGAGCTGAAAGGCACAACGTGCAGGCTTCTTTCCAAAGGGCGAGTTGGGCCCCACAGCATCTTGCTTCCAGCTCTTTGGGAAGCTAAGAAACAACTCGCTCTGCACAGTGCTCTTGCAGCCTACCGGGAACATCTCTTCCAAAGGCCTGTGAAACGCAGTTTCTTTGCAGGCCCGATCTGGCAGAAGTAGGACTTCTGCTCTGGGTGTGCTACATTGCCCTAGAGCTGAAAGGCACAACGTGCAGGCTTCTTTCCAAAGGGCGAGTAGGCCCCCACATCATCTTGCTTCCAGTTCTTTGGGAAGCTAAGAAACAACTCGCTCTGCACAGTGCTCTTACAGCCTACCGGGAACATCTCTTCCAAAGGCCTGTGAAACGCAGTTTCTTGTCAGGCCTGATCTGGCTGAGGTAGGACTTCTGCTCTCGGAGTTCTACTTTGCCCTAGAGCTGAAAGGCACAACGTGCAGGCTTCTTTCCAAAGGGCGAATTTGTCCCCACAGCATCTTGCTTCCAGCTCTTTGGGAAGCTAAGAAACAACTCGCTCTGCACAGTGCTCTTACAGCCTACCGGGAACATCTCTTCCAAAGGCCTGTGAAACGCAGTTTCTTTGCAGGCCTCATCTGGCAGAAGTAGGACTTCTGCTCTGGGTGTGCTACATTGTCTAGAGCTGAAAGGCACAACGTGCAGGCTTCTTTCCAAAGGGCGAGTTGGGCCCCACAGCATCTTGCTTCCAGCTCTTTGGGAAGCTAAGAAACAACTCGCTCTGCACAGTGCTCTTACAGCCTACCGGGAACATCTCTTCCAAAGGCCTGTGAAACGCAGTTTCTTTGCAGGCCTGATCTGGCTGAAGTAGGACTTCTGCTCTGGGTGTGCTACATTGCCCTAGATCTGAAAGGCACAACGTGCAGGCTTCTTTCCAAAGGGCGAGTTGGGCCCCACAGCATCTTGCTTCCAGCTCTTTGGGAAGCTAATAAACAACTCGCTCTGCACAGTGCTCTTACAGCCTACCGGGAACATCTCTTCCAAAGGCCTGTGAAACGCAGTTTCTTTGCAGGCCTGATCTGGCTGAAGTAGGACTTCTGCTCTGGGTGTGCTACATTGCCCTAGAGCTGGAAGGCACAACGTGCAGGCTTCTTTCCAAAGGGCGAGTTGGGCCCCACAGCATCTTGCTTCCAGCTCTTTGGGAAGCTAAGAAACAACTCGCTATGCACAGTGCTCTTGCAGCCTACCGGCAACATCTCTTCCAAAGGCCTGTGAAACGCAGTTTCTTTGCAGGCCTGATCTGGCTGAAGTAGGACTTCTGCTCTGGGTGTGCTACATTGCCCTAGAGCTGAAAGGCACAACGTGCCGGCTTCTTTCCAAAGGGCGAGTTGGGCCCCACAGCATCTTGCTTCCAGCTCTTTGGGAAGCTAAGAAACAACTCGCTCTGCACAGTGCTCTTACAGCCTACCGGGAACATCTCTTCCAAAGGCCTGTGAAACGCAGTTTCTTTGCAGGCCTGATCTGGCTGAAGTAGGACTTCTGCTCTGGGTGTGCTACATTGCCCTAGAGCTGAAAGGCACAACGTGCCGGCTTCTTTCCAAAGGGCGAGTTGGGACCCACAGCATCTTGCTTCCAGCTCTTTGGGAAGCTAAGAAACAACTGGCTCTGCACAGTGCTCTTACAGCCTACCGGGAACATCTCTTCCAAAGGCCTGTGAAACGCAGTTTCTTGGCAGGCCTGATCTGGCTGAAGTAGGACTTCTGCTCTGGGTGTGCCACATTGCCCTAGAGCTGATAGGCACAACGTGCAGGGTTCTTTCCAAAGGGCGAGTTGGGCCCCACAGCATCTTGCTTCCAGCTCTTTGGGAAGCTAAGAAACAACTCGCTCTGCACAGTGCTCTTACAGCCTACCGGGAACATCTCTTCCAAAGGCCTGTGAAACGCAGTTTCTTTGCAAGCCTGATCTGGCTGAAGTAGGACTTCTGCTCTGGGTGTGCTACATTGCCCTAGAGCTGAAAGGCACAACGTGCAGGCTTCTTTGCAAAGGGCGAGTTGGGCCCCACAGCATCTTGCTTCCAGCTCTTTGGGAAGCTAAGAAACAACTCGCTCTGCACAGTGCTCTTACAGCCTACCGGGAACATCTCTTCCAAAGGCCTGTGAAACGCAGTTTCTTTGCAGGCCTGATCTGGCTGAAGTAGGACTTCTGCTCTGGGTGTGCTACATTGCCCTAGAGCTGAAAGGCACAAAGTGCAGGCTTCTTTCCAAAGGGCGAGTTGGGCCCCACAGCATCTTGCTTCCAGCTCTTTGGGAAGCTAAGAAACAACTCGCTCTGCACAGTGCTCTTACAGCCTACCGGGAACATCTCTTCCAAAGGCCTGTGAAACGCAGTTTCTTTGCAGGCCTGATCTGACTGAAGTAGGACTTCTGCTCTGGGTGTGCTACATTGCCCTAGAGCTGAAAGGCACAACGTGCCAGCTTCTTTCAAAAGGGCGAGTTGGGACCCACAGCATCTTGCTTCCAGCTCTTTGGGAAGCTAAGAAACAACTCGCTCTGCACAGTGCTCTTACAGCCTACCGGGAACATCTCTTCCAAAGCCCTGTGAAACGCAGTTTCTTTGCAGGCCTGATCTGGCTGAAGTAGGACTTCTGCTCTGGGTGTGCTACATTGCCCTAGAGCTGAAAGGCACAACGTGCAGGCTTCTTTCCAAAGGGCGAGTTGGGCCCCACAGCATCTTGCGTCCAGCTCTATGGGAAGCTAAGAAACAACTCGCTCTGCACAGTGCTCTTACAGCCTACCAGGAACATCTCTTCCAAAGGCCTGTGAAACGCAGTTTCTTTGCAGGCCTGATCTGGCTGAAGTAGGACTTCTGCTCTGGGTGTGCTACATTGCCCTAGAGCTGAAAGGCACAACGTGCAGGCTTCTTTCCAAAGGGCGAGTTGGGCCCCACAGCATCTTGCGTCCAGCTCTATGGGAAGCTAAGAAACAACTCGCTCTGCACAGTGCTCTTACAGCCTACCGGGAACATCTCTTCCAAAGGCCTGTGAAACGCAGTTTCTTTGCAGGCCTGATCTGGCAGAGTAGGACTTCTGCTCTGGGTGTGCTACATTGCCCTAGAGCTGAAAGGCACAACGTGCAGGCTTCTTTCCAAAGGGCGAGTTGGGCCCCACAGCATCTTGCTTCCAGCTCTTTGGGAAGCTAAGAAACAACTCGCTCTGCACAGTGCTCTTAAAGCCTACCGGGAACATCTCTTCCAAAGGCCTGTGAAACGCAGTTTCTTTGCAGGCCTGATCTGGCAGAGTAGGACTTCTGCTCTGGGTGTGCTACATTGCCCTAGAGCTGAAAGGCACAACGTGCAGGCTTCTTTCCAAAGGGCGAGTTGGGCCCCACAGCATCTTGCTTCCAGCTCTTTGGGAAGCTAAGAAACAACTCGCTCTGCACAGTGCTCTTGCAGCCTACCGGGAACATCTCTTCCAAAGGCCTGTGAAACGCAGTTTCTTTGCAGGCCCGATCTGGCAGAAGTAGGACTTCTGCTCTGGGTGTGCTACATTGCCCTAGAGCTGAAAGGCACAACGTGCAGGCTTCTTTCCAAAGGGCGAGTAGGCCCCCACATCATCTTGCTTCCAGTTCTTTGGGAAGCTAAGAAACAACTCGCTCTGCACAGTGCTCTTACAGCCTACCGGGAACATCTCTTCCAAAGGCCTGTGAAACGCAGTTTCTTGGCAGGCCTGATCTGGCTGAGGTAGGACTTCTGCTCTCGGAGTTCTACTTTGCCCTAGAGCTGAAAGGCACAACGTGCAGGCTTCTTTCCAAAGGGCGAATTTGTCCCCACAGCATCTTGCTTCCAGCTCTTTGGGAAGCTAAGAAACAACTCGCTCTGCACAGTGCTCTTACAGCCTACCGGGAACATCTCTTCCAAAGGCCTGTGAAACGCAGTTTCTTTGCAGGCCTCATCTGGCAGAAGTAGGACTTCTGCTCTGGGTGTGCTACATTGTCCTAGAGCTGAAAGGCACAACGTGCAGGCTTCTTTACAAAGGGCGAGTTGGGCCCCACAGCATCTTGCTTCCAGCTCTTTGGGAAGCTAAGAAACAACTCGCTCTGCACAGTGCTCTTACAGCCTACCGGGAACATCTCTTCCAAAGGCCTGTGAAACGCAGTTTCTTTGCAGGCCTGATCTGGCTGAAGTAGGACTTCTGCTCTGGTTGTGCTACATTGCCCTAGAGCTGAAAGGCACAACGTGCAGGCTTCTTTCCAAAGGGCGAGTTGGGCCCCACAGCATCTTGCTTCCAGCTCTTTGGGAAGCTAAGAAACAACTCGCTCTGCACAGTTCTCTTGGAGCGTACCGGGAACATCTCTTCCAAAGGCCTGTGAAACGCAGTTTCTTTGCAGGCCTGATCTGGCTGAAGTAGGACTTCTGCTCTGGGTGTGCTACATTGCCCTAGAGCTGAAAGGCACAAAGTGCAGGCTTCTTTCCAAAGGGCGAGTTGGGCCCCACAGCATCTTGCTTCCAGCTCTTTGGGAAGCTAAGAAACAACTCGCTCTGCACAGTGCTCTTACAGCCTACCGGGAACATCTCTTCCAAAGGCCTGTGAAACGCAGTTTCTTTGCAGGCCTGATCTGACTGAAGTAGGACTTCTGCTCTGGGTGTGCTACATTGCCCTAGAGCTGAAAGGCACAACGTGCCAGCTTCTTTCAAAAGGGCGAGTTGGGACCCACAGCATCTTGCTTCCAGCTCTTTGGGAAGCTAAGAAACAACTCGCTCTGCACAGTGCTCTTACAGCCTACCGGGAACATCTCTTCCAAAGCCCTGTGAAACGCAGTTTCTTTGCAGGCCTGATCTGGCTGAAGTAGGACTTCTGCTCTGGGTGTGCTACATTGCCCTAGAGCTGAAAGGCACAACGTGCAGGCTTCTTTCCAAAGGGCGAGTTGGGCCCCACAGCATCTTGCGTCCAGCTCTATGGGAAGCTAAGAAACAACTCGCTCTGCACAGTGCTCTTACAGCCTACCGGGAACATCTCTTCCAAAGGCCTGTGAAACGCAGTTTCTTTGCAGGCCTGATCTGGCTGAAGTAGGACTTCTGCTCTGGGTGTGCTACATTGCCCTAGAGCTGAAAGGCACAACGTGCAGGCTTCTTTCCAAAGGGCGAGTTGGGCCCCACAGCATCTTGCGTCCAGCTCTATGGGAAGCTAAGAAACAACTCGCTCTGCACAGTGCTCTTACAGCCTACCGGGAACATCTCTTCCAAAGGCCTGTGAAACGCAGTTTCTTTGCAGGCCTGATCTGGCAGAGTAGGACTTCTGCTCTGGGTGTGCTACATTGCCCTAGAGCTGAAAGGCACAACGTGCAGGCTTCTTTCCAAAGGGCGAGTTGGGCCCCACAGCATCTTGCTTCCAGCTCTTTGGGAAGCTAAGAAACAACTCGCTCTGCACAGTGCTCTTGCAGCCTACCGGGAACATCTCTTCCAAAGGCCTGTGAAACGCAGTTTCTTTGCAGGCCCGATCTGGCAGAAGTAGGACTTCTGCTCTGGGTGTGCTACATTGCCCTAGAGCTGAAAGGCACAACGTGCAGGCTTCTTTCCAAAGGGCGAGTAGGCCCCCACATCATCTTGCTTCCAGTTCTTTGGGAAGCTAAGAAACAACTCGCTCTGCACAGTGCTCTTACAGCCTACCGGGAACATCTCTTCCAAAGGCCTGTGAAACGCAGTTTCTTGGCAGGCCTGATCTGGCTGAGGTAGGACTTCTGCTCTCGGAGTTCTACTTTGCCCTAGAGCTGAAAGGCACAACGTGCAGGCTTCTTTCCAAAGGGCGAATTTGTCCCCACAGCATCTTGCTTCCAGCTCTTTGGGAAGCTAAGAAACAACTCGCTCTGCACAGTGCTCTTACAGCCTACCGGGAACATCTCTTCCAAAGGCCTGTGAAACGCAGTTTCTTTGCAGGCCTCATCTGGCAGAAGTAGGACTTCTGCTCTGGGTGTGCTACATTGTCCTAGAGCTGAAAGGCACAACGTGCAGGCTTCTTTACAAAGGGCGAGTTGGGCCCCACAGCATCTTGCTTCCAGCTCTTTGGGAAGCTAAGAAACAACTCGCTCTGCACAGTGCTCTTACAGCCTACCGGGAACATCTCTTCCAAAGGCCTGTGAAACGCAGTTTCTTTGCAGGCCTGATCTGGCTGAAGTAGGACTTCTGCTCTGGGTGTGCTACATTGCCCTAGATCTGAAAGGCACAACGTGCAGGCTTCTTTCCAAAGGGCGAGTTGGGCCCCACAGCATCTTGCTTCCAGCTCTTTGGGAAGCTAATAAACAACTCGCTCTGCACAGTGCTCTTACAGCCTACCGGGAACATCTCTTCCAAAGGCCTTTGAAACGCAGCTTCTTTGCAGGCCTGATCTGGCTGAAGTAGGACTTCTGCTCTGGGTGTGCTACATTGCCCTAGAGCTGGAAGGCACAACGTGCAGGCTTCTTTCCAAAGGGCGAGTTGGGCCCCACAGCATCTTGCTTCCAGCTCTTTGGGAAGCTAAGAAACAACTCGCTATGCACAGTGCTCTTACAGCCTACCGGCAACATCTCTTCCAAAGGCCTGTGAAACGCAGTTTCTTTGCAGGCCTGATCTGGCTGAAGTAGGACTTCTGCTCTGGGTGTGCTACATTGCCCTAGAGCTGAAAGGCACAACGTGCAGGCTTCTTTGCAAAGGGCGAGTTGGGCCCCACAGCATCTTGCTTCCAGCTCTTTGGGAAGCTAAGAAACAACTCGCTCTGCACAGTGCTCTTACAGCCTACCGGGAACATCTCTTCCAAAGGCCTGTGAAACGCAGTTTCTTTGCAGGCCTGATCTGACTGAAGTAGGACTTCTGCTCTGGGTGTGCTACATTGCCCTAGAGCTGAAAGGCACAACGTGCCAGCTTCTTTCAAAAGGGCGAGTTGGGACCCACAGCATCTTGCTTCCAGCTCTTTCGGAAGCTAAGAAACAACTCGCTCTGCACAGTGCTCTTACAGCCTACCGGGAACATCTCTTCCAAAGCCCTGTGAAACGCAGTTTCTTTGCAGGCCTGATCTGGCTGAAGTAGGACTTCTGCTCTGGGTGTGCTACATTGCCCTAGAGCTGAAAGGCACAACGTGCAGGCTTCTTTCCAAAGGGCGAGTTGGGCCCCACAGCATCTTGCGTCCAGCTCTATGGGAAGCTAAGAAACAACTCGCTCTGCACAGTGCTCTTACACCCTACCGGGAACATCTCTTCCAAAGGCCTGTGAAACGCAGTTTCTTTGCAGGCCTGATCTGGCAGAGTAGGACTTCTGCTCTGGGTGTGCTACATTGCCCTAGAGCTGAAAGGCACAACGTGCAGGCTTCTTTCCAAAGGGCGAGTTGGGCCCCACAGCATCTTGCGTCCAGCTCTATGGGAAGCTAAGAAACAACTCGCTCTGCACAGTGCTCTTACAGCCTACCGGGAACATCTCTTCCAAAGGCCTGTGAAACGCAGTTTCTTTGCTGGCCTGATCTGGCAGAGTAGGACTTCTGCTCTGGGTGTGCTACATTGCCCTAGAGCTGAAAGGCACAACGTGCAGGCTTCTTTCCAAAGGGCGAGTTGGGCCCCACAGCATCTTGCTTCCAGCTCTTTGGGAAGCTAAGAAACAACTCGCTCTGCACAGTGCTCTTACAGCCTACCGGGAACATCTCTTCCAAAGGCCTGTGAAACGCAGTTTCTTTGCAGGCCTGATCTGGCAGAGTAGGACATCTGCTCTGGGTGTGCTACATTGCCCTAGAGCTGAAAGGCACAACGTGCAGGCTTCTTTCCAAAGGGCGAGTTGGGCCCCACAGCATCTTGCTTCCAGCTCTTTGGGAAGCTAAGAAACAACTCGCTCTGCACAGTGCTCTTACAGCCTACCGGGAAGATCTCTTCCAAAGGCCTGTGAAACGCAGTTTCTTTGCAGGCCTGATCTGGCTGAAGTAGGACTTCTGCTCTGGGTGTGCTACATTGCCCTAGAGCTGAAAGGCACAACGTGCAGGCTTCTTTGCAAAGGGCGAGTTGGGCCCCACAGCATCTTGCTTCCAGCTCTTTGGGAAGCTAAGAAACAACTCGCTCTGCACAGTGCTCTTACAGCCTACCGGGAAGATCTCTTCCAAAGGCCTGTGAAACGCAGTTTCTTTGCAGACCTGATCTGGCTGAAGTAGGACTTCTGCTCTGGGTGTGCTACATTGCCCTAGAGCTGAAAGGCACAACGTGCAGGCTTCTTTGCAAAGGGCGAGTTGGGCCCCACAGCATCTTGCTTCCAGCTCTTTGGGAAGCTAAGAAACAACTCGCTCTGCACAGTGCTCTTACAGCCTACCGGGAACATCTCTTCCAAAGGCCTGTGAAACGCAGTTTCTTTGCATGCCTGATCTGGCTGAAGTAGGACTTCTGCTCTGGGTGTGCCACATTGCCCTAGAGCTGAAAGGCACAACGTGCAGGCTTCTTTCCAAAGGGCGAGTTGGGCCCCACAGCATCTTGCTTCCAGCTCTTTGGGAAGCTAAGAAACAACTCGCTCTGCACAGTGCTCTTACAGCCTACCGGGAACATCTCTTCCAAAGGCCTGTGAAACGCAGTTTCTTTGCAGGCCTGATCTGGCAGAGTAGGACATCTGCTCTGGGTGTGCTACATTGCCCTAGAGCTGAAAGGCACAACGTGCAGGCTTCTTTCCAAAGGGCGAGTTCGGCCCCAAAGCATCTTGCTTCCAGCTCTTTGGGAAGCTAAGAAACAACTCGCTCTGCACAGTGCTCTTACAGCCTACCGGGAACATCTCTTCCAAAGGCCTGTGAAACGCAGTTTCTTTGCAGGCCTGATCTGGCTGAGGTAGGACGTCTGCTCTCGGAGTTCTACTTTGCCCTAGAGCTGAAAGGCCCAACGTGCAGGCTTCTTTCCAAAGGGCGAATTTGTCCCCACAGCATCTTGCTTCCAGCTCTTTGGGAAGCTAAGAAACAACTCGCTCTGCACAGTGCTCTTACAGCCTACCGTAAACATCTCTTCCAAAGGCCTGTGAAACGCAGTTTCTTTGCAGGCCTGATCTGGCTGAAGTAGGACTTCTGCTCTGGGTGTGCTACATTGCCCTAGAGCTGAAAGGCACAACGTGCAGGCTTCTTTCCAAAGGGTGAGTTGGGCCCCACAGCATCTTGCTTCCAGCTCTTTGGGAAGCTAAGAAACAACTCGCTCTGCACAGTGCTCTTACAGCCTACCATGAACATCTCTTCCAAAGGCCTGTGAAACGCAGTTTCTTTGCAGGCCTGATCTGGCTGAAGTAGGACTTCTGCTCTGGGTGTGCTACATTGCCCTAGAGCTGAAAGGCACAACGTGCAGGCTTCTTTGCAAAGGGCGAGTTGGGCCCCACAGCATCTTGCTTCCAGCTCTTTGGGAAGCTAAGAAACAACTCGCTCTGCACAGTGCTCTTACAGCCTACCGGGAAGATCTCTTCCAAAGGCCTGTGAAACGCAGTTTCTTTGCAGGCCTGATCTGGCTGAAGTAGGACTTCTGCTCTGGGTGTGCTACATTGCCCTAGAGCTGAAAGGCACAACGTGCAGGCTTCTTTCCAAAGGGCGAGTTGGGCCCCACAGCATCTTGCTTCCAGCTCTTTGGGAAGCTAAGAAACAACTCGCTCTGCACAGTGCTCTTACAGCCTACCGGGAACATCTCTTCGAAAGGCCTGTGAAACGCAGTTTCTTTGCAGGCCTGATCTGGCTATAGTAGGACTTCTGCTCTGGGTGTGCTACATTGCCCTAGAGCTGAAAGGCACAACGTGCAGGCTTCTTTCCAAAGGGCGAGTTGGGCCCCACAGCATCTTGCTTCCAGCTCTTTGGGAAGCTAAGAAACAACTCGCTATGCACAGTGCTCTTACAGCCTACCGGCAACATCTCTTCCAAAGGCCTGTGAAACGCAGTTTCTTTGCAGGCCTGATCTGGCTGAAGTAGGACTTCTGCTCTGGTTGTGCTACATTGCCCTAGAGCTGAAAGGCACAACGTGCAGGCTTCTTTCCAAAGGGCGAGTTGGGCCCCACAGCATCTTGCTTCCAGCTCTTTGGGAAGCTAAGAAACAACTCGCTCTGCACAGTTCTCTTGGAGCGTACCGGGAACATCTCTTCCAAAGGCCTGTGAAACGCAGTTTCTTTGCAGGCCTGATCTGGCTGAAGTAGGACTTCTGCTCTGGGTGTGCTACATTGCCCTAGAGCTGAAAGGCACAACGTGCAGGCTTCTTTCCAAAGGGCGAGTTGGGCCCCACAGCATCTTGCGTCCAGCTCTATGGGAAGCTAAGAAACAACTCGCTCTGCACAGTGCTCTTACAGCCTACCGGGAACATCTCTTCCAAAGGCCTGTGAAACGCAGTTTCTTTGCAGGCCTGATCTGGCAGAGTAGGACTTCTGCTCTGGGTGTGCTACATTGCCCTAGAGCTGAAAGGCACAACGTGCAGGCTTCTTTCCAAAGGGCGAGTTGGTCCCCACAGCATCTTGCTTCCAGCTCTTTGGGAAGCTAAGAAACAACTCGCTCTGCACAGTGCTCTTACAGCCTACCGGGAACATCTCTTCCAAAGGCCTGTGAAACGCAGTTTCTTTGCAGGCCTGATCTGGCAGAGTAGGACATCTGCTCTGGGTGTGCTACATTGCCCTAGAGCTGAAAGGCACAACGTGCAGGCTTCTTTGCAATGGGCGAGTTGGTCCCCACAGCATCTTGCTTCCAGCTCTTTGGGAAGCTAAGAAACAACTCGCTCTGCACAGTGCTCTTACAGCCTACCGGGAACATCTCTTCCAAAGGCCTGTGAAACGCAGTTTCTTTGCAGGCCTGATCTGGCTGAAGTAGGACTTCTGCTCTGGGCGTGCTACATTGCCCTAGAGCTGAAAGGCACAACGTGCAGGCTTCTTTCCAAAGGGCGAGTTGGGCCCCACAGCATCTTGCTTCCAGCTCTTTGGGAAGCTAAGAAACAACTCGCTCTGCACAGTGCTCTTACAGCCTACCGGGAACATCTCTTCCAAAGGCCTGTGAAAGGCAGTTTCTTTGCAGGCCTGATCTGGCTGAAGTAGGACTTCTGCTCTGGGTGTGCTACATTGCCCTAGAGCTGAAAGGCACAACGTGCAGGCTTCTTTCCAAAGGGCGAGTTGGGCCCCACAGCATCTTGCTTCCAGCTCTATGGGAAGCTAAGAAACAACTCGCTCTGCACAGTGCTCTTACAGCCTACCGGGAACATCTCTTCCAAAGGCCTGTGAAACGCAGTTTCTTTGCAGGCCTGATCTGGCTGAAGTAGGACTTCTGCTCTGGGTGTGCTACATTGCCCTAGAGCTGAAAGGCACAACGTGCAGGCTTCTTTCCAAAGGGCGAGTTGGGCCCCACAGCATCTTGCTTCCCGCTCTTTGGGAAGCTAAGAAACAACTCGCTCTGCACAGTGCTCTTGCAGCCTACCGGGAACATCTCTTCCAAAGGCCTGTGAAACGCAGTTTCTTTGCAGGCCTGATCTGGCTGAAGTAGGACTTCTGCTCTGGGTGTGCTACATTGCCCTAGAGCTGAAAGGCACAACGTGCAGGCTTCTTTCCAAAGGGCGAGTTGGGCCCCACAGCATCTTGCTTCCAGCTCTTTGGGAAGCTAAGAAACAACTCGCTATGCACAGTGCTCTTACAGCCTACCGGCAACATCTCTTCCAAAGGCCTGTGAAACGCAGTTTCTTTGCAGGCCTGATCTGGCTGAAGTAGGACTTCTGCTCTGGTTGTGCTACATTGCCCTAGAGCTGAAAGGCACAACGTGCAGGCTTCTTTCCAAAGGGCGAGTTGGGCCCCACAGCATCTTGCTTCCAGCTCTTTGGGAAGCTAAGAAACAACTCGCTCTGCACAGTTCTCTTGGAGCGTACCGGGAACATCTCTTCCAAAGGCCTGTGAAACGCAGTTTCTTTGCAGGCCTGATCTGGCTCAAGTAGGACTTCTGCTCTGGGTGTGCTACATTGCCCTAGAGCTGAAAGGCACAATGTGCAGGCTTCTTTCCAAAGGGCGAGTTGGGCCCCACAGCATCTTGCGTCCAGCTCTATGGGAAGCTAAGAAACAACTCGCTCTGCACAGTGCTCTTACAGCCTACCGGGAACATCTCTTCCAAAGGCCTGTGAAACGCAGTTTCTTTGCAGGCCTGATCTGGCAGAGTAGGACTTCTGCTCTGGGTGTGCTACATTGCCCTAGAGCTGAAAGGCACAACGTGCAGGCTTCTTTCCAAAGGGCGAGTTGGTCCCCACAGCATCTTGCTTCCAGCTCTTTGGGAAGCTAAGAAACAACTCGCTCTGCACAGTGCTCTTACAGCCTACCGGGAACATCTCTTCCAAAGGCCTGTGAAACGCAGTTTCTTTGCAGGCCTGATCTGGCAGAGTAGGACATCTGCTCTGGGTGTGCTACATTGCCCTAGAGCTGAAAGGCACAACGTGCAGGCTTCTTTGCAAAGGGCGAGTTGGTCCCCACAGCATCTTGCTTCCAGCTCTTTGGGAAGCTAAGAAACAACTCGCTCTGCACAGTGCTCTTACAGCCTACCGGGAACATCTCTTCCAAAGGCCTGTGAAACGCAGTTTATTTGCAGGCCTGATCTGGCTGAAGTAGGACTTCTGCTCTGGGCGTGCTACATTGCCCTAGAGCTGAAAGGCACAACGTGCAGGCTTCTTTCCAAAGGGCGAGTTGGGCCCCACAGCATCTTGCTTCCAGCTCTTTGGGAAGCTAAGAAACAACTCGCTCTGCACAGTGCTCTTACAGCCTACCGGGAACATCTCTTCCAAAGGCCTGTGAAAGGCAGTTTCTTTGCAGGCCTGATCTGGCTGAAGTAGGACTTCTGCTCTGGGTGTGCTACATTGCCCTAGAGCTGAAAGGCACAACGTGCAGGCTTCTTTCCAAAGGGTGAGTTGGGCCCCACAGCATCTTGCTTCCAGCTCTATGGGAAGCTAAGAAACAACTCGCTCTGAACAGTGCTCTTACAGCCTACCGGGAACATCTCTTCCAAAGGCCTGTGAAACGCAGTTTCTTTGCAGGCCTGATCTGGCTGAAGTAGGACTTCTGCTCTGGGTGTGCTACATTGCCCTAGAGCTGAAAGGCACAACGTGCAGGCTTCTTTCCAAAGGGCGAGTTGGGCCCCACAGCATCTTGCTTCCCGCTCTTTGGGAAGCTAAGAAACAACTCGCTCTGCACAGTGCTCTTACAGCCTACCGGGAACATCTCTTCCAAAGGCCTGTGAAACGCAGTTTCTTTGCAGGCCTGATCTGGCTGAAGTAGGACTTCTGCTCTGGGTGTGCTACATTGCCCTAGAGCTGAAAGGCACAACGTGCAGGCTTCTTTCCAAAGGGCGAGTTGGGCCCCACAGCATCTTGCTTCCAGCTCTTTGGGAAGCTAAGAAACAACTCGCTATGCACAGTGCTCTTACAGCCTACCGGGAACATCTCTTCCAAAGGCCTGTGAAACGCAGTTTCTTTGCAGGCCTGATCTGGCTGAAGTAGGACTTCTGCTCTGGTTGGGCTACATTGCCCTAGAGCTGAAAGGCACAACGTGCAGGCTTCTTTCCAAAGGGCGAGTTGGGCCCCACAGCATCTTGCTTCCAGCTCTTTGGGAAGCTAAGAAACAACTCGCTCTGCACAATTCTCTTGGAGCGTACCGGGAACATCTCTTCCAAAGGCCTGTGAAATGCAGTTTCTTTGCAGGCCTGATCTGGCTCAAGTAGGACTTCTGCTCTGGGTGTGCTACATTGCCTTAGAGCTGAAAGGCACAACGTGCAGGCTTCTTTCCAAAGGGCGAGTTGGGCCCCACAGCATCTTGCGTCCAGCTCTATGGGAAGCTAAGAAACAACTTGCTCTGCACAGTGCTCTTACAGCCTACCGGGAACATCTCTTCCAAAGGCCTGTGAAACGCAGTTTCTTTGCAGGCCTGATCTGGCAGAGTAGGACTTCTGCTCTGGGTGTGCTACATTGCCCTAGAGCTGAAAGGCACAACGTGCAGGCTTCTTTCCAAAGGGCGAGTTGGTCCCCACAGCATTTTGCTTCCAGCTGTTTGGGAAGCTAAGAAACAACTCGCTCTGCACAGTGCTCTTACAGCCTACCGGGAACATCTCTTCCAAAGGCCTGTGAAACGCAGTTTCTTTGCAGGCCTGATCTGGCTGAAGTAGGACTTCTGCTCTGGGTGTGCTACATTGCCCTAGAGCTGAAAGGCACAACGTGCAGGCTTCTTTGCAAAGGGCGAGTTGGGCCACACAGCATCTTGCTTCCAGCTCTTTGGGAAGCTAAGAAACAACTCGCTCTGCACAGTGCTCTTGCAGCCTACCGGGAACATCTCTTCCAAAGGCCTGTGAAACGCAGTTTCTTTGCAGGCCCGATCTGGCAGAAGTAGGACTTCTGCTCTGGGTGTGCTACATTGCCCTAGAGCTGAAAGGCACAACGTGCAGGCTTCTTTCCAAAGGGCGAGTAGGCCCCCACATCATCTTGCTTCCAGCTCTTTGGGAAGCTAAGAAACAACTCGCTCTGCACAGTGCTCTTACAGCCTACCGGGAACATCTCTTCCAAAGGCCTGTGAAACGCAGTTTCTTGGCAGGCCTGATCTGGCTGAGGTAGGACGTCTGCTCTCGGAGTTCTACTTGGCCCTAGAGCTGAAAGGCACAACGTGCAGGCTTCTTTCCAAAGGGCGAATTTGTCCCCACAGCATCTTGCTTCCAGCTCTTTGGGAAGCTAAGAAACAACTCGCTCTGCACAGTGCTCTTACAGCCTACCGGGAACATCTCTTCCAAAGGCCTGTGAAACGCAGTTTCTTTGCAGGCCTCATCTGGCAGAAGTAGGACTTCTGCTCTGGGTGTGCTACATTTTCCTAGAGCTGAAAGGCACAACGTGCAGGCTTCTTTCCAAAGGGCGAGTTGGGCCCCACAGCATCTTGCTTCCAGCTCTTTGGGAAGCTAAGAAACAACTCGCTCTGCACAGTGCTCTTACAGCCTACCGGGAACATCTCTTCCAAAGGCCTGTGAAACGCAGTTTCTTTGCAGGCCTGATCTGGCTGAGGTAGGACTTCTGCTCTGGGTGTGCTACATTGCCCTAGAGCTGAAAGGCAGAACGTGCAGGCTTCTTTCCAAAGGGTGAGTTGGGCCCCACAGCATCTTGCTTCCAGCTCTTTGGGAAGCTAAGAAACAACTCGCTCTGCACAGTGCTCTTACAGCCTACCGGGAACATCTCTTCCAAAGGCCTGTGAAACGCAGTTTCTTTGCAGGCCTGATCTGGCTGAAGTAGGACTTCTGCTCTGGGTGTGCTACATTGCCCTAGAGCTGAAAGGCACAACGTGCAGGCTCCTTTCCAAGGGGCGAGTTGGGCCCCACAGCATCTTCCTTCCAGCTCTTTGGGAAGCTAAGGAACAACTCGCTCTGCACAGTGCTCTTACAGCCTACCGGGAACATCTCTTCCAAAGGCCTGTGAAACGCAGTTTCTTTGCAGGCCTGATCTGGCTGAAGTAGGACTTCTGCTCTGGGTGTGTTACATTGCCCTAGAGCTGAAAGGCACAACGTGCAGGCTTCTTTCCAAAGGGCGAGTTGGGCCCCACAGCATCTTGCTTCCAGCTCTTTGGGAAGCTAAGAAACAACTCGCTCTGCACAGTGCTCTTACAGCCTACCGGGAACATCTCTTCCAAAGGCCTGTGAAAGGCAGTTTCTTTGCAGGCCTGATCTGGCTGAAGTAGGACTTCTGCTCTGGGTGTGTTACATTGCCCTAGAGCTGAAAGGCACAACGTGCAGGCTTCTTTCCAAAGGGTGAGTTGGGCCCCACAGCATCTTGCTTCCAGCTCTTTGGGAAGCTAAGAAACAACTCGCTCTGCACAGTGCTCTTACAGCCTCCCGGGAAGATCTCTTCCAAAGGCCTGTGAAACGCAGTTTCTTTGCAGGCCTGATCTGGCTGAAGTAGGACTTCTGCTCTGGGTGTGCTACATTGCCCTAGAGCTGAAAGGCACAACGTGCAGGCTTCTTTCCAAAGGGCGAGTTGGGCCCCACAGCATCTTGCTTCCAGCTCTTTGGGAAGCTAAAAAACAACTCGCTCTGCACAGTGCTCTTACAGCCTACCGGGAACATCTCTTCCAAAGGCCTGTGAAACGCAGTTTCTTTGCAGGCCTGATCTGGCTGAAGTAGGACTTCTGCTCTGGGTGTGCTACATTGCCCTAGAGCTGAAAGGCACAACGTGCAGGCTTCTTTCCAAAGGGCGAGTTGGGCCCCACAGCATCTTGCTTCCAGCTCTTTGGGAAGCTAAGAAACAACTCGCTATGCACAGTGCTCTTACAGCCTACCGGGAACATCTCTTCCAAAGGCCTGTGAAACGCAGTTTCTTTGCAGGCCTGATCTGGCTGAAGTAGGACTTCTGCTCTGGGTGTGCTACATTGCCCTAGAGCTGAAAGGCACAACGTGCAGGCTTCTTTCCAAAGGGCGAGTTGGGCCCCACAGCATCTTGCTTCCAGCTCTTTGGGAAGCTAAGAAACAACTCGCTGTGCACAGTTCTCTTGGAGCGTACCGGGAACATCTCTTCCAAAGGCCTGTGAAACGCAGTTTCTTTGCAGGCCTGATCTGGCTGAAGTAGGACTTCTGCTCTGGGTGTGCTACATTGCCCTAGAGCTGAAAGGCACAACGTGCAGGCTTCTTTCCAAAGGGCGAGTTGGGCCCCACAGCATCTTGCGTCCAGCTCTATGGGAAGCTAAGAAACAACTCGCTCTGCACAGTGCTCTTACAGCCTACCGGGAACATCTCTTCCAAAGGCCTGTGAAATGCAGTTTCTTTGCAGGCCTGATCTGGCAGAGTAGGACTTCTGCTCTGGGTGTGCTACATTGCCCTAGAGCTGAAAGGCACAACGTGCAGGCTTCTTTCCAAAGGGCGAGTTGGTCCCCACAGCATCTTGCTTCCAGCTCTTTGGGAAGCTAAGAAACAACTCGCTCTGCACAGTGCTCTTACAGCCTACCGGGAACATCTCTTCCAAAGGCCTGTGAAACGCAGTTTCTTTGCAGGCCTGATCTGGCAGAGTAGGACATCTGCTCTGGGTGTGCTACATTGCCCTAGAGCTGAAAGGCACAACGTGCAGGCTTCTTTGCAAAGGGCGAGTTGGGCCCCACAGCATCTTGCTTCCAGCTCTTTGGGAAGCTAAGAAACAACTCGCTCTGCACAGTGCTCTTACAGCCTACCGGGAACATCTCTTCCAAAGGCCTGTGAAAGGCAGTTTCTTTGCAGGCCTGATCTGGCTGAAGTAGGACTTCTGCTCTGGGTGTGCTACATTGCCCTAGAGCTGAAAGGCACAACGTGCAGGCTTCTTTCCAAAGGGCGAGTTGGGCCCCACAGCATCTTGCTTCCAGCTCTTTGGGAAGCTAAGAAACAACTCGCTCTGCACACTGCTCTTACAGCATACCGGCAACATCTCTTCCAAAGGCCTGTGAAATGCAGTTTCTTTGCAGGCCTGATCTGGCTGAAGTAGGACTTCTGCTCTGGGTGTGCTACATTGCCCTAGAGCTGAAAGGCACAACGTGCAGGCTTCTTTGCAAAGGGCGAGTTGGGCCCCACAGCATCTTGCTTCCAGCTCTTTGGGAAGCTAAGAAACAACTCGCTCTGCACAGTGCTCTTACAGCCTACCGGGAACATCTCTTCCAAAGGCCTGTGAAACGCAGTTTCTTTGCAGGCCTGATCTGGCTGAAGTAGGACTTCTGCTCTGGGTGTGCCACATTGCCCTAGAGCTGAAAGTCACAAGGTGCAGGCTTCTTTCCAAAGGTCGAGTTGGGCCCCACAGCATCTTGCTTCCAGCTCTTTGGGAAGCTAAGAAACAACTCGCTCTGCACAGTGCTCTTACAGCCTACCGGGAACATCTCTTCCAAAGGCCTGTGAAAGGCAGTTTCTTGGCAGGCCTGATCTGGCTGAAGTAGGACTTCTGTTCTGGGTGTGCTACATTGCCCTAGAGCTGAAAGGCACAACGTGCAGGCTTCTTTCCAAAGGGTGAGTTGGGCCCCACAGCATCTTGCTTCCAGCTCTTTGGGAAGCTAAGAAACAACTCGCTCTGCACAGTGCTCTTACAGCCTACCGGGAACATCTCTTCCAAAGGCCTGTGAAACGCAGTTTCTTTGCAGGCCTGATCTGGCAGAGTAGGACCTCTGCTCTGGGTGTGCTACATTGCCCTAGAGATGAAAGGCACAACGTGCAGGCTTCTTTCCAAAGGGCGAGTTGGGCCCCACAGCATCTTGCTTCCAGCTCTTTGGGAAGCTAAGAAACCACTCGCTCTGCACAGTGCTCTTACAGCCTACCGGGAACATCTCTTCCAAAGGCCTGTGAAACGCAGTTTCTTTGCAGGCCTGATCTGGCAGAAGTAGGACTTCTGCTCTGGGTGTGCTACATTGCCCTAGAGCTGAAAGGCACAAGGTGCAGGCTTCTTTCCAAAGGGCGAGTTGGGCCCCACAGCATCTTGCTTCCAGCTCTTTGGGAAGCTAAGAAACAACTCGCTCTGCACAGTGCTCTTACAGCCTACCGGGAACATCTCTTCCAAAGGCCTGTGAAACGCAGTTTCTTTGCAGGCCTGATCTGGCTGAAGTAGGACTTCTGCTCTGGGTGTGCTACATTGCCCTAGAGCTGAAAGGCACAACGTGCAGGCTTCTTTGCAAAGGGCGAGTTGGGCCCCACAGCATCTTGCTTCCAGCTCTTTGGGAAGCTAAGAAACAACTCGCTCTGCACAGTGCTCTTACAGCCTACAGGGAACATCTCTTCCAAAGGCCTGTGAAACGCAGTTTCTTTGCAGGCCTGATCTGGCTGAAGTAGGATTTCTGCTCTGGGTGTGCCACATTGCCCTAGAGCTGAAAGGAACAACGTGCCGGCTTCTTTCCAAAGGGCGAGTTGGGCCCCACAGCATCTTGCTTCCAGCTCTTTGGGAAGCTAAGAAACAACTCGCTCTGCACAGTGCTCTTACAGCCTACCGGGAACATCTCTTCCAAAGGCCTGTGAAACGCAGTTTCTTTGCAGGCCTGATCTGGCTGAAGTAGGACTTCTGCTCTGGGTGTGCTACATTGCCCTAGAGCTGAAAGGCACAACGTGCAGGCTTCTTTCCAAAGGGCGAGTTGGGCCCCACAGCATCTTGCTTCCAGCTCTTTGGGAAGCTAAGAAACAACTCGCTCTGCACAGTGCTCTTACAGCCTACCGGGAACATCTCTTCCAAAGGCCTGTGAAAGGCAGTTTCTTTGCAGGCCTGATCTGGCTGATGTAGGACTTCTGCTCTGGGTGTGCTACATTGCCCTAGAGCTGAAAGGCACAACGTGCAGGCTTCTTTCCAAAGGGTGAGTTGGGCCCCACAGCATCTTGCTTCCAGCTCTATGGGAAGCTAAGAAACAACTCGCTCTGAACAGTGCTCTTACAGCCTACCGGGAACATCTCTTCCAAAGGCCTGTGAAACGCAGTTTCTTTGCAGGCCTGATCTGGCTGAAGTAGGACTTCTGCTCTGGGTGTGCTACATTGCCCTAAGCTGAAAGGCACAAAGTGCAGGCTTCTTTCCAAAGGGCGAGTTGGGCCCCACAGCATCTTGCTTCCCGCTCTTTGGGAAGCTAAGAAACAACTCGCTCTGCACAGTGCTCTTACAGCCTACCGGGAACATCTCTTCCAAAGGCCTGTGAAACGCAGTTTCTTTGCAGGCCTGATCTGGCTGAAGTAGGACTTCTGCTCTGGGTGTGCTACATTGCCCTAGAGCTGAAAGGCACAACGTGCAGGCTTCTTTCCAAAGGGCGAGTTGGGCCCCACAGCATCTTGCTTCCAGCTCTTTGGGAAGCTAAGAAACAACTCGCTCTGCACAGTGCTCTTACAGCCTACCGGCAACATCTCTTCCAAAGGCCTGTGAAACGCAGTTTCTTTGCAGGCCTGATCTGGCTGAAGTAGGACTTCTGCTCTGGTTGTGCTACATTGCCCTAGAGCTGAAAGGCACAACGTGCAGGCTTCTTTTAAAAGGGCGAGTTGGGCCCCACAGCATCTTGCTTCCAGCTCTTTGGGAAGCTAAGAAACAACTCGCTCTGCACAGTGCTCTTACAGCCTACAGGGAACATCTCTTCCAAAGGCCTGTGAAACGCAGTTTCTTTGCAGGCCTGATCTGGCTGAAGTAGGATTTCTGCTCTGGGTGTGCCACATTGCCCTAGAGCTGAAAGGCACAACGTGCCGGCTTCTTTCCAAAGGGCGAGTTGGGCCCCACAGCATCTTGCTTCCAGCTCTTTGGGAAGCTAAGAAACAACTCGCTCTGCACAGTGCTCTTACAGCCTACCGGGAACATCTCTTCCAAAGGCCTGTGAAACGCAGTTTCTTTGCAGGCCTGATCTGGCTGAAGTAGGACTTCTGCTCTGGGTGTGCTACATTGCCCTAGAGCTGAAAGGCACAACGTGCAGGCTTCTTTCCAAAGGGCGAGTTGGGCCCCACAGCATCTTGCTTCCAGCTCTTTGGGAAGCTAAGAAACAACTCGCTCTGCACAGTGCTCTTACAGCCTACCGGGAACATCTCTTCCAAAGGCCTGTGAAAGGCAGTTTCTTTGCAGGCCTGATCTGGCTGATGTAGGACTTCTGCTCTGGGTGTGCTACATTGCCCTAGAGCTGAAAGGCACAACGTGCAGGCTTCTTTCCAAAGGGTGAGTTGGGCCCCACAGCATCTTGCTTCCAGCTCTATGGGAAGCTAAGAAACAACTCGCTCTGAACAGTGCTCTTACAGCCTACCGGGAACATCTCTTCCAAAGGCCTGTGAAACGCAGTTTCTTTGCAGGCCTGATCTGGCTGAAGTAGGACTTCTGCTCTGGGTGTGCTACATTGCCCTAAGTTGAAAGGCACAAAGTGCAGGCTTCTTTCCAAAGGGCGAGTTGGGCCCCACAGCATCTTGCTTCCCGCTCTTTGGGAAGCTAAGAAACAACTCGCTCTGCACAGTGCTCTTACAGCCTACCGGGAACATCTCTTCCAAAGGCCTGTGAAACGCAGTTTCTTTGCAGGCCTGATCTGGCTGAAGTAGGACTTCTGCTCTGGGTGTGCTACATTGCCCTAGAGCTGAAAGGCACAACGTGCAGGCTTCTTTCCAAAGGGCGAGTTGGGCCCCACAGCATCTTGCTTCCAGCTCTTTGGGAAGCTAAGAAACAACTCGCTCTGCACAGTGCTCTTACAGCCTACCGGCAACATCTCTTCCAAAGGCCTGTGAAACGCAGTTTCTTTGCAGGCCTGATCTGGCTGAAGTAGGACTTCTGCTCTGGTTGTGCTACATTGCCCTAGAGCTGAAAGGCACAACGTGCAGGCTTCTTTTAAAAGGGCGAGTTGGGCCCCACAGCATCTTGCTTCCAGCTCTTTGGGAAGCTAAGAAACAACTCGCTCTGCACAGTTCTCTTGGAGCGTACCGGGAACATCTCTTCCAAAGGCCTGTGAAACGCAGTTTCTTTGCAGGCCTGATCTGGCTGAAGTAGGACTTCTGCTCTGGGTGTGCTACATTGCCCTAGAGCTGAAAGGCACAACGTGCAGGCTTCTTTCCAAAGGGCGAGTTGGGCCCCACAGCATCTTGCGTCCAGCTCTATGGGAAGCTAAGAAACAACTCGCTCTGCACAGTGCTCTTACAGCCTACCGGGAACATCTCTTCCAAAGGCCTGTGAAACGCAGTTTCTTTGCAGGCCTGATCTGGCAGAGTAGGACTTCTGCTCTGGGTGTGCTACATTGCCCTAGAGCTGAAAGGCACAACGTGCAGGCTTCTTTCCAAAGGGCGAGTTGGTCCCCACAGCATCTTGCTTCCAGCTCTTTGGGAAGCTAAGAAACAACTCGCTCTGCACAGTGCTCTTACAGCCTACCGGCAACATCTCTTCCAAAGGCCTGTGAAACGCAGTTTCTTTGCAGGCCTGATCTGGCAGAGTAGGACATCTGCTCTGGGTGTGCTACATTGCCCTAGAGCTGAAAGGCACAACGTGCAGGCTTCTTTGCAATGGGCGAGTTGGTCCCCACAGCATCTTGCTTCCAGCTCTTTGGGAAGCTAAGAAACAACTCGCTCTGCACAGTGCTCTTACAGCCTACCGGGAACATCTCTTCCAAAGGCCTGTGAAACGCAGTTTCTTTGCAGGCCTGATCTGGCTGAAGTAGGACTTCTGCTCTGGGCGTGCTACATTGCCCTAGAGCTGAAAGGCACAACGTGCAGGCTTCTTTCCAAAGGGCGAGTTGGGCCCCACAGCATCTTGCTTCCAGCTCTTTGGGAAGCTAAGAAACAACTCGCTCTGCACAGTGCTCTTACAGCCTACCGGGAACATCTCTTCCAAAGGCCTGTGAAAGGCAGTTTCTTTGCAGGCCTGATCTGGCTGAAGTAGGACTTCTGCTCTGGGTGTGCTACATTGCCCTAGAGCTGAAAGGCACAACGTGCAGGCTTCTTTCCAAAGGGCGAGTTGGGCCCCACAGCATCTTGCTTCCAGCTCTATGGGAAGCTAAGAAACAACTCGCTCTGCACAGTGCTCTTACAGCCTACCGGGAACATCTCTTCCAAAGGCCTGTGAAACGCAGTTTCTTTGCAGGCCTGATCTGGCTGAAGTAGGACTTCTGCTCTGGGTGTGCTACATTGCCCTAGAGCTGAAAGGCACAACGTGCAGGCTTCTTTCCAAAGGGCGAGTTGGGCCCCACAGCATCTTGCTTCCAGCTCTTTGGGAAGCTAAGAAACAACTCGCTCTGCACAGTGCTCTTGCAGCCTACCGGGAACATCTCTTCCAAAGGCCTGTGAAACGCAGTTTCTTTGCAGGCCTGATCTGGCTGAAGTAGGACTTCTGCTCTGGGTGTGCTACATTGCCCTAGAGCTGAAAGGCACAACGTGCAGGCTTCTTTCCAAAGGGCGAGTTGGGCCCCACAGCATCTTGCTTCCAGCTCTTTGGGAAGCTAAGAAACAACTCGCTATGCACAGTGCTCTTACAGCCTACCGGCAACATCTCTTCCAAAGGCCTGTGAAACGCAGTTTCTTTGCAGGCCTGATCTGGCTGAAGTAGGACTTCTGCTCTGGTTGTGCTACATTGCCCTAGAGCTGAAAGGCACAACGTGCAGGCTTCTTTCCAAAGGGCGAGTTGGGCCCCACAGCATCTTGCTTCCAGCTCTTTGGGAAGCTAAGAAACAACTCGCTCTGCACAGTTCTCTTGGAGCGTACCGGGAACATCTCTTCCAAAGGCCTGTGAAACGCAGTTTCTTTGCAGGCCTGATCTGGCTCAAGTAGGACTTCTGCTCTGGGTGTGCTACATTGCCCTAGAGCTGAAAGGCACAATGTGCAGGCTTCTTTCCAAAGGGCGAGTTGGGCCCCACAGCATCTTGCGTCCAGCTCTATGGGAAGCTAAGAAACAACTCGCTCTGCACAGTGCTCTTACAGCCTACCGGGAACATCTCTTCCAAAGGCCTGTGAAACGCAGTTTCTTTGCAGGCCTGATCTGGCAGAGTAGGACTTCTGCTCTGGGTGTGCTACATTGCCCTAGAGCTGAAAGGCACAACGTGCAGGCTTCTTTCCAAAGGGCGAGTTGGTCCCCACAGCATCTTGCTTCCAGCTCTTTGGGAAGCTAAGAAACAACTCGCTCTGCACAGTGCTCTTACAGCCTACCGGGAACATCTCTTCCAAAGGCCTGTGAAACGCAGTTTCTTTGCAGGCCTGATCTGGCAGAGTAGGACATCTGCTCTGGGTGTGCTACATTGCCCTAGAGCTGAAAGGCACAACGTGCAGGCTTCTTTGCAAAGGGCGAGTTGGTCCCCACAGCATCTTGCTTCCAGCTCTTTGGGAAGCTAAGAAACAACTCG
Source organism: Equus caballus (assembly GCF_041296265.1). NCBI lineage: Eukaryota > Metazoa > Chordata > Mammalia > Perissodactyla > Equidae > Equus > Equus caballus. The sequence goes on from NC_091715.1 coordinate 55,232,155, forward strand.
CTCTGCACAGTGCTCTTACAGCCTACCGGGAACATCTCTTCCAAAGGCCTGTGAAACGCAGTTTATTTGCAGGCCTGATCTGGCTGAAGTAGGACTTCTGCTCTGGGCGTGCTACATTGCCCTAGAGCTGAAAGGCACAACGTGCAGGCTTCTTTCCAAAGGGCGAGTTGGGCCCCACAGCATCTTGCTTCCAGCTCTTTGGGAAGCTAAGAAACAACTCGCTCTGCACAGTGCTCTTACAGCCTACCGGGAACATCTCTTCCAAAGGCCTGTGAAAGGCAGTTTCTTTGCAGGCCTGATCTGGCTGAAGTAGGACTTCTGCTCTGGGTGTGCTACATTGCCCTAGAGCTGAAAGGCACAACGTGCAGGCTTCTTTCCAAAGGGTGAGTTGGGCCCCACAGCATCTTGCTTCCAGCTCTATGGGAAGCTAAGAAACAACTCGCTCTGAACAGTGCTCTTACAGCCTACCGGGAACATCTCTTCCAAAGGCCTGTGAAACGCAGTTTCTTTGCAGGCCTGATCTGGCTGAAGTAGGACTTCTGCTCTGGGTGTGCTACATTGCCCTAGAGCTGAAAGGCACAACGTGCAGGCTTCTTTCCAAAGGGCGAGTTGGGCCCCACAGCATCTTGCTTCCCGCTCTTTGGGAAGCTAAGAAACAACTCGCTCTGCACAGTGCTCTTACAGCCTACCGGGAACATCTCTTCCAAAGGCCTGTGAAACGCAGTTTCTTTGCAGGCCTGATCTGGCTGAAGTAGGACTTCTGCTCTGGGTGTGCTACATTGCCCTAGAGCTGAAAGGCACAACGTGCAGGCTTCTTTCCAAAGGGCGAGTTGGGCCCCACAGCATCTTGCTTCCAGCTCTTTGGGAAGCTAAGAAACAACTCGCTATGCACAGTGCTCTTACAGCCTACCGGGAACATCTCTTCCAAAGGCCTGTGAAACGCAGTTTCTTTGCAGGCCTGATCTGGCTGAAGTAGGACTTCTGCTCTGGTTGGGCTACATTGCCCTAGAGCTGAAAGGCACAACGTGCAGGCTTCTTTCCAAAGGGCGAGTTGGGCCCCACAGCATCTTGCTTCCAGCTCTTTGGGAAGCTAAGAAACAACTCGCTCTGCACAATTCTCTTGGAGCGTACCGGGAACATCTCTTCCAAAGGCCTGTGAAACGCAGTTTCTTTGCAGGCCTGATCTGGCTCAAGTAGGACTTCTGCTCTGGGTGTGCTACATTGCCTTAGAGCTGAAAGGCACAACGTGCAGGCTTCTTTCCAAAGGGCGAGTTGGGCCCCACAGCATCTTGCGTCCAGCTCTATGGGAAGCTAAGAAACAACTTGCTCTGCACAGTGCTCTTACAGCCTACCGGGAACATCTCTTCCAAAGGCCTGTGAAACGCAGTTTCTTTGCAGGCCTGATCTGGCAGAGTAGGACTTCTGCTCTGGGTGTGCTACATTGCCCTAGAGCTGAAAGGCACAACGTGCAGGCTTCTTTCCAAAGGGCGAGTTGGTCCCCACAGCATTTTGCTTCCAGCTGTTTGGGAAGCTAAGAAACAACTCGCTCTGCACAGTGCTCTTACAGCCTACCGGGAACATCTCTTCCAAAGGCCTGTGAAACGCAGTTTCTTTGCAGGCCTGATCTGGCTGAAGTAGGACTTCTGCTCTGGGTGTGCTACATTGCCCTAGAGCTGAAAGGCACAACGTGCAGGCTTCTTTGCAAAGGGCGAGTTGGGCCACACAGCATCTTGCTTCCAGCTCTTTGGGAAGCTAAGAAACAACTCGCTCTGCACAGTGCTCTTGCAGCCTACCGGGAACATCTCTTCCAAAGGCCTGTGAAACGCAGTTTCTTTGCAGGCCCGATCTGGCAGAAGTAGGACTTCTGCTCTGGGTGTGCTACATTGCCCTAGAGCTGAAAGGCACAACGTGCAGGCTTCTTTCCAAAGGGCGAGTAGGCCCCCACATCATCTTGCTTCCAGCTCTTTGGGAAGCTAAGAAACAACTCGCTCTGCACAGTGCTCTTACAGCCTACCGGGAACATCTCTTCCAAAGGCCTGTGAAACGCAGTTTCTTGGCAGGCCTGATCTGGCTGAGGTAGGACGTCTGCTCTCGGAGTTCTACTTTGCCCTAGAGCTGAAAGGCACAACGTGCAGGCTTCTTTCCAAAGGGCGAATTTGTCCCCACAGCATCTTGCTTCCAGCTCTTTGGGAAGCTAAGAAACAACTCGCTCTGCACAGTGCTCTTACAGCCTACCGGGAACATCTCTTCCAAAGGCCTGTGAAACGCAGTTTCTTTGCAGGCCTCATCTGGCAGAAGTAGGACTTCTGCTCTGGGTGTGCTACATTTTCCTAGAGCTGAAAGGCACAACGTGCAGGCTTCTTTCCAAAGGGCGAGTTGGGCCCCACAGCATCTTGCTTCCAGCTCTTTGGGAAGCTAAGAAACAACTCGCTCTGCACAGTGCTCTTACAGCCTACCGGGAACATCTCTTCCAAAGGCCTGTGAAACGCAGTTTCTTTGCAGGCCTGATCTGGCTGAGGTAGGACTTCTGCTCTGGGTGTGCTACATTGCCCTAGAGCTGAAAGGCAGAACGTGCAGGCTTCTTTCCAAAGGGTGAGTTGGGCCCCACAGCATCTTGCTTCCAGCTCTTTGGGAAGCTAAGAAACAACTCGCTCTGCACAGTGCTCTTACAGCCTACCGGGAACATCTCTTCCAAAGGCCTGTGAAACGCAGTTTCTTTGCAGGCCTGATCTGGCTGAAGTAGGACTTCTGCTCTGGGTGTGCTACATTGCCCTAGAGCTGAAAGGCACAACGTGCAGGCTCCTTTCCAAGGGGCGAGTTGGGCCCCACAGCATCTTCCTTCCAGCTCTTTGGGAAGCTAAGGAACAACTCGCTCTGCACAGTGCTCTTACAGCCTACCGGGAACATCTCTTCCAAAGGCCTGTGAAACGCAGTTTCTTTGCAGGCCTGATCTGGCTGAAGTAGGACTTCTGCTCTGGGTGTGCCACATTGCCCTAGAGCTGAAAGGCACAACGTGCAGGCTTCTTTCCAAAGGGCGAGTTGGGCCCCACAGCATCTTGCTTCCAGCTCTTTGGGAAGCTAAGAAACAACTCGCTCTGCACAGTGCTCTTACAGCCTACCGGGAACATCTCTTCCAAAGGCCTGTGAAAGGCAGTTTCTTTGCAGGCCTGATCTGGCTGAAGTAGGACTTCTGCTCTGGGTGTGTTACATTGCCCTAGAGCTGAAAGGCACAACGTGCAGGCTTCTTTCCAAAGGGTGAGTTGGGCCCCACAGCATCTTGCTTCCAGCTCTTTGGGAAGCTAAGAAACAACTCGCTCTGCACAGTGCTCTTACAGCCTCCCGGGAAGATCTCTTCCAAAGGCCTGTGAAACGCAGTTTCTTTGCAGGCCTGATCTGGCTGAAGTAGGACTTCTGCTCTGGGTGTGCTACATTGCCCTAGAGCTGAAAGGCACAACGTGCAGGCTTCTTTCCAAAGGGCGAGTTGGGCCCCACAGCATCTTGCTTCCAGCTCTTTGGGAAGCTAAAAAACAACTCGCTCTGCACAGTGCTCTTACAGCCTACCGGGAACATCTCTTCCAAAGGCCTGTGAAACGCAGTTTCTTTGCAGGCCTGATCTGGCTGAAGTAGGACTTCTGCTCTGGGTGTGCTACATTGCCCTAGAGCTGAAAGGCACAACGTGCAGGCTTCTTTCCAAAGGGCGAGTTGGGCCCCACAGCATCTTGCTTCCAGCTCTTTGGGAAGCTAAGAAACAACTCGCTCTGCACAGTGCTCTTACAGCCTACCGGGAACATCTCTTCCAAAGGCCTGTGAAACGCAGTTTCTTTGCAGGCCTGATCTGGCTGAAGTAGGACTTCTGCTCTGGGTGTGCTACATTGCCCTAGAGCTGAAAGGCACAACGTGCAGGCTTCTTTCCAAAGGGCGAGTTGGGCCCCACAGCATCTTGCTTCCAGCTCTTTGGGAAGCTAAGAAACAACTCGCTGTGCACAGTTCTCTTGGAGCGTACCGGGAACATCTCTTCCAAAGGCCTGTGAAACGCAGTTTCTTTGCAGGCCTGATCTGGCTGAAGTAGGACTTCTGCTCTGGGTGTGCTACATTGCCCTAGAGCTGAAAGGCACAACGTGCAGGCTTCTTTCCAAAGGGCGAGTTGGGCCCCACAGCATCTTGCGTCCAGCTCTATGGGAAGCTAAGAAACAACTCGCTCTGCACAGTGCTCTTACAGCCTACCGGGAACATCTCTTCCAAAGGCCTGTGAAATGCAGTTTCTTTGCAGGCCTGATCTGGCAGAGTAGGACTTCTGCTCTGGGTGTGCTACATTGCCCTAGAGCTGAAAGGCACAACGTGCAGGCTTCTTTCCAAAGGGCGAGTTGGTCCCCACAGCATCTTGCTTCCAGCTCTTTGGGAAGCTAAGAAACAACTCGCTCTGCACAGTGCTCTTACAGCCTACCGGGAACATCTCTTCCAAAGGCCTGTGAAACGCAGTTTCTTTGCAGGCCTGATCTGGCAGAGTAGGACATCTGCTCTGGGTGTGCTACATTGCCCTAGAGCTGAAAGGCACAACGTGCAGGCTTCTTTGCAAAGGGCGAGTTGGGCCCCACAGCATCTTGCTTCCAGCTCTTTGGGAAGCTAAGAAACAACTCGCTCTGCACAGTGCTCTTACAGCCTACCGGGAACATCTCTTCCAAAGGCCTGTGAAAGGCAGTTTCTTTGCAGGCCTGATCTGGCTGAAGTAGGACTTCTGCTCTGGGTGTGCTACATTGCCCTAGAGCTGAAAGGCACAACGTGCAGGCTTCTTTCCAAAGGGCGAGTTGGGCCCCACAGCATCTTGCTTCCAGCTCTTTGGGAAGCTAAGAAACAACTCGCTCTGCACAGTGCTCTTACAGCATACCGGCAACATCTCTTCCAAAGGCCTGTGAAATGCAGTTTCTTTGCAGGCCTGATCTGGCTGAAGTAGGACTTCTGCTCTGGGTGTGCTACATTGCCCTAGAGCTGAAAGGCACAACGTGCAGGCTTCTTTCCAAAGGGCGAGTTGGGCCCCACAGCATCTTGCTTCCAGCTCTTTGGGAAGCTAAGAAACAACTCGCTCTGCACAGTGCTCTTACAGCCTACCGGGAACATCTCTTCCAAAGGCCTGTGAAACGCAGTTTCTTTGCAGGCCTGATCTGGCTGAAGTAGGACTTCTGCTCTGGGTGTGCCACATTGCCCTAGAGCTGAAAGTCACAAGGTGCAGGCTTCTTTCCAAAGGTCGAGTTGGGCCCCACAGCATCTTGCTTCCAGCTCTTTGGGAAGCTAAGAAACAACTCGCTCTGCACAGTGCTCTTACAGCCTACGGGGAACATCTCTTCCAAAGGCCTGTGAAAGGCAGTTTCTTGGCAGGCCTGATCTGGCTGTAGTAGGACTTCTGTTCTGGGTGTGCTACATTGCCCTAGAGCTGAAAGGCACAACGTGCAGGCTTCTTTCCAAAGGGTGAGTTGGGCCCCACAGCATCTTGCTTCCAGCTCTTTGGGAAGCTAAGAAACAACTCGCTCTGCACAGTGCTCTTACAGCCTACCGGGAACATCTCTTCCAAAGGCCTGTGAAACGCAGTTTCTTTGCAGGCCTGATCTGGCAGAGTAGGACCTCTGCTCTGGGTGTGCTACATTGCCCTAGAGCTGAAAGGCACAACGTGCAGGCTTCTTTCCAAAGGGCGAGTTGGGCCCCACAGCATCTTGCTTCCAGCTCTTTGGGAAGCTAAGAAACCACTCGCTCTGCACAGTGCTCTTACAGCCTACCGGGAACATCTCTTCCAAAGGCCTGTGAAACGCAGTTTCTTTGCAGGCCTGATCTGGCAGAAGTAGGACTTCTGCTCTGGGTGTGCTACATTGCCCTAGAGCTGAAAGGCACAAGGTGCAGGCTTCTTTCCAAAGGGCGAGTTGGGCCCCACAGCATCTTGCTTCCAGCTCTTTGGGAAGCTAAGAAACAACTCGCTCTGCACAGTGCTCTTACAGCCTACCGGGAACATCTCTTCCAAAGGCCTGTGAAACGCAGTTTCTTTGCAGGCCTGATCTGGCTGAAGTAGGACTTCTGCTCTGGGTGTGCTACATTGCCCTAGAGCTGAAAGGCACAACGTGCAGGCTTCTTTGCAAAGGGCGAGTTGGGCCCCACAGCATCTTGCTTCCAGCTCTTTGGGAAGCTAAGAAACAACTCGCTCTGCACAGTGCTCTTACAGCCTACAGGGAACATCTCTTCCAAAGGCCTGTGAAACGCAGTTTCTTTGCAGGCCTGATCTGGCTGAAGTAGGATTTCTGCTCTGGGTGTGCCACATTGCCCTAGAGCTGAAAGGAACAACGTGCCGGCTTCTTTCCAAAGGGCGAGTTGGGCCCCACAGCATCTTGCTTCCAGCTCTTTGGGAAGCTAAGAAACAACTCGCTCTGCACAGTGCTCTTACAGCCTACCGGGAACATCTCTTCCAAAGGCCTGTGAAACGCAGTTTCTTTGCAGGCCTGATCTGGCTGAAGTAGGACTTCTGCTCTGGGTGTGCTACATTGCCCTAGAGCTGAAAGGCACAACGTGCAGGCTTCTTTCCAAAGGGCGAGTTGGGCCCCACAGCATCTTGCTTCCAGCTCTTTGGGAAGCTAAGAAACAACTCGCTCTGCACAGTGCTCTTACAGCCTACCGGGAACATCTCTTCCAAAGGCCTGTGAAAGGCAGTTTCTTTGCAGGCCTGATCTGGCTGATGTAGGACTTCTGCTCTGGGTGTGCTACATTGCCCTAGAGCTGAAAGGCACAACGTGCAGGCTTCTTTCCAAAGGGTGAGTTGGGCCCCACAGCATCTTGCTTCCAGCTCTATGGGAAGCTAAGAAACAACTCGCTCTGAACAGTGCTCTTACAGCCTACCGGGAACATCTCTTCCAAAGGCCTGTGAAACGCAGTTTCTTTGCAGGCCTGATCTGGCTGAAGTAGGACTTCTGCTCTGGGTGTGCTACATTGCCCTAAGCTGAAAGGCACAAAGTGCAGGCTTCTTTCCAAAGGGCGAGTTGGGCCCCACAGCATCTTGCTTCCAGCTCTTTGGGAAGCTAAGAAACAACTCGCTCTGCACAGTGCTCTTACAGCCTACCGGGAACATCTCTTCCAAAGGCCTGTGAAACGCAGTTTCTTTGCAGGCCTGATCTGGCTGAAGTAGGACTTCTGCTCTGGGTGTGCTACATTGCCCTAGAGCTGAAAGGCACAACGTGCAGGCTTCTTTCCAAAGGGCGAGTTGGGCCCCACAGCATCTTGCTTCCAGCTCTTTGGGAAGCTAAGAAACAACTCGCTCTGCACAGTGCTCTTACAGCCTACCGGCAACATCTCTTCCAAAGGCCTGTGAAACGCAGTTTCTTTGCAGGCCTGATCTGGCTGAAGTAGGACTTCTGCTCTGGTTGTGCTACATTGCCCTAGAGCTGAAAGGCACAACGTGCAGGCTTCTTTTAAAAGGGCGAGTTGGGCCCCACAGCATCTTGCTTCCAGCTCTTTGGGAAGCTAAGAAACAACTCGCTCTGCACAGTGCTCTTACAGCCTACAGGGAACATCTCTTCCAAAGGCCTGTGAAACGCAGTTTCTTTGCAGGCCTGATCTGGCTGAAGTAGGATTTCTGCTCTGGGTGTGCCACATTGCCCTAGAGCTGAAAGGCACAACGTGCCGGCTTCTTTCCAAAGGGCGAGTTGGGCCCCACAGCATCTTGCTTCCAGCTCTTTGGGAAGCTAAGAAACAACTCGCTCTGCACAGTGCTCTTACAGCCTACCGGGAACATCTCTTCCAAAGGCCTGTGAAACGCAGTTTCTTTGCAGGCCTGATCTGGCTGAAGTAGGACTTCTGCTCTGGGTGTGCTACATTGCCCTAGAGCTGAAAGGCACAACGTGCAGGCTTCTTTCCAAAGGGCGAGTTGGGCCCCACAGCATCTTGCTTCCAGCTCTTTGGGAAGCTAAGAAACAACTCGCTCTGCACAGTGCTCTTACAGCCTACCGGGAACATCTCTTCCAAAGGCCTGTGAAAGGCAGTTTCTTTGCAGGCCTGATCTGGCTGATGTAGGACTTCTGCTCTGGGTGTGCTACATTGCCCTAGAGCTGAAAGGCACAACGTGCAGGCTTCTTTCCAAAGGGTGAGTTGGGCCCCACAGCATCTTGCTTCCAGCTCTATGGGAAGCTAAGAAACAACTCGCTCTGAACAGTGCTCTTACAGCCTACCGGGAACATCTCTTCCAAAGGCCTGTGAAACGCAGTTTCTTTGCAGGCCTGATCTGGCTGAAGTAGGACTTCTGCTCTGGGTGTGCTACATTGCCCTAAGTTGAAAGGCACAAAGTGCAGGCTTCTTTCCAAAGGGCGAGTTGGGCCCCACAGCATCTTGCTTCCCGCTCTTTGGGAAGCTAAGAAACAACTCGCTCTGCACAGTGCTCTTACAGCCTACCGGGAACATCTCTTCCAAAGGCCTGTGAAACGCAGTTTCTTTGCAGGCCTGATCTGGCTGAAGTAGGACTTCTGCTCTGGGTGTGCTACATTGCCCTAGAGCTGAAAGGCACAACGTGCAGGCTTCTTTCCAAAGGGCGAGTTGGGCCCCACAGCATCTTGCTTCCAGCTCTTTGGGAAGCTAAGAAACAACTCGCTCTGCACAGTGCTCTTACAGCCTACCGGCAACATCTCTTCCAAAGGCCTGTGAAACGCAGTTTCTTTGCAGGCCTGATCTGGCTGAAGTAGGACTTCTGCTCTGGTTGTGCTACATTGCCCTAGAGCTGAAAGGCACAACGTGCAGGCTTCTTTTAAAAGGGCGAGTTGGGCCCCACAGCATCTTGCTTCCAGCTCTTTGGGAAGCTAAGAAACAACTCGCTCTGCACAATTCTCTTGGAGCGTACCGGGAACATCTCTTCCAAAGGCCTGTGAAACGCAGTTTCTTTGCAGGCCTGATCTGGCTGAAGTAGGACTTCTGCTCTGGGTGTGCTACATTGCCCTAGAGCTGAAAGGCACAACGTGCAGGCTTCTTTCCAAAGGGCGAGTTGGGCCCCACAGCATCTTGCGTCCAGCTCTATGGGAAGCTAAGAAACAACTTGCTCTGCACAGTGCTCTTACAGCCTACCGGGAACATCTCTTCCAAAGGCCTGTGAAACGCAGTTTCTTTGCAGGCCTGATCTGGCAGAGTAGGACTTCTGCTCTGGGTGTGCTACATTGCCCTAGAGCTGAAAGGCACAACGTGCAGGCTTCTTTCCAAAGGGCGAGTTGGTCCCCACAGCATCTTGCTTCCAGCTCTTTGGGAAGCTAAGAAACAACTCGCTCTGCACAGTGCTCTTACAGCCTACCGGGAACATCTCTTCCAAAGGCCTGTGAAACGCAGTTTCTTTGCAGGCCTGATCTGGCAGAGTAGGACATTTGCTCTGGGTGTGCTACATTGCCCTAGAGCTGAAAGGCACAACGTGCAGGCTTCTTTGCAAAGGGCGAGTTGGTCCCCACAGCATCTTGCTTCCAGCTCTTTGGGAAGCTAAGAAACAACTCGCTCTGCACAGTGCTCTTACAGCCTACCGGGAACATCTCTTCCAAAGGCCTGTGAAAGGCAGTTTCTTTGCAGGCCTGATCTGGCTGAAGTAGGACTTCTGCTCTGGGTGTGCTACATTGCCCTAGAGCTGAAAGGCACAACGTGCAGGCTTCTTTCCAAAGGGCGAGTTGGGCCCCACAGCATCTTGCTTCCAGCTCTTTGGGAAGCTAAGAAACAACTCGCTCTGCACAGTGCTCTTACAGCCTACCGGGAACATCTCTTCCAAAGGCCTGTGAAACGCAGTTTCTTTGCAGGCCTGATCTGGCTGAAGTAGGACTTCTGCTCTGGGTGTGCTACATTGCCCTAGAGCTGAAAGGCACAACGTGCAGGCTTCTTTCCAAAGGGCGAGTTGGGCCCCACAGCATCTTGCTTCCAGCTCTTTGGGAAGCTAAGAAACAACTCGCTCTGCACAGTGCTCTTACAGCCTACCGGGAACATCTCTTCCAAAGGCCTGTGAAACGCAGTTTCTTTGCAGGCCTGATCTGGCTGAAGTAGGACTTCTGCTCTGGGTGTGCTACATTGCCCTAGAGCTGAAAGGCACAACGTGCAGGCTTCTTTGCAAAGGGCGAGTTGGGCCACACAGCATCTTGCTTCCACCTCTTTGGGAAGCTAAGAAACAACTCGCTCTGCACAGTGCTCTTGCAGCCTACCGGGAACATCTCTTCCAAAGGCCTGTGAAACGCAGTTTCTTTGCAGGCCCGATCTGGCAGAAGTAGGACTTCTGCTCTGGGTGTGCTACATTGCCCTAGAGCTGAAAGGCACAACGTGCAGGCTTCTTTCCAAAGGGCGAGTAGGCCCCCACATCATCTTGCTTCCAGCTCTTTGGGAAGCTAAGAAACAACTCGCTCTGCACAGTGCTCTTACAGCCTACCGGGAACATCTCTTCCAAAGGCCTGTGAAACGCAGTTTCTTGGCAGGCCTGATCTGGCTGAGGTAGGACTTCTGCTCTGGGTGTGCTACATTGCCCTAGAGCTGAAAGGCAGAACGTGCAGGCTTCTTTCCAAAGGGTGAGTTGGGCCCCACAGCATCTTGCTTCCAGCTCTTTGGGAAGCTAAGAAACAACTCGCTCTGCACAGTGCTCTTACAGCCTACCGGGAACATCTCTTCCAAAGGCCTGTGAAACGCAGTTTCTTTGCAGGCCTGATCTGGCTGAAGTAGGACTTCTGCTCTGGGTGTGCTACATTGCCCTAGAGCTGAAAGGCACAACGTGCAGGCTCCTTTCCAAGGGGCGAGTTGGGCCCCACAGCATCTTCCTTCCAGCTCTTTGGGAAGCTAAGGAACAACTCGCTCTGCACAGTGCTCTTACAGCCTACCGGGAACATCTCTTCCAAAGGCCTGTGAAACGCAGTTTCTTTGCAGGCCTGATCTGACTGAAGTAGGACTTCTGCTCTGGGTGTGCCACATTGCCCTAGAGCTGAAAGGCACAACGTGCAGGCTTCTTTCCAAAGGGCGAGTTGGGCCCCACAGCATCTTGCTTCCAGCTCTTTGGGAAGCTAAGAAACAACTCGCTCTGCACAGTGCTCTTACAGCCTACCGGGAACATCTCTTCCAAAGGCCTGTGAAAGGCTGTTTCTTTGCAGGCCTCATCTGGCAGAAGTAGGACTTCTGCTCTGGGTGTGCTACATTGCCCTAGAGCTGAAAGGCACAACGTGCAGGCTTCTTTCCAAAGGGTGAGTTGGGCCCCACAGCATCTTGCTTCCAGCTCTTTGGGAAGCTAAGAAACAACTCGCTCTGCACAGTGCTCTTACAGCCTACCGGGAACATCTCTTCCAAAGGCCTGTGAAACGCAGTTTCTTTGCAGGCCTGATCTGGCAGAGTAGGACCTCTGCTCTGGGTGTGCTACATTGCCCTAGAGCTGAAAGGCACAACGTGCAGGCTTCTTTCCAAAGGGCGAGTTGGGCCCCACAGCATCTTGCTTCCAGCTCTTTGGGAAGCTAAGAAACCACTCGCTCTGCACAGTGCTCTTACAGCCTACCGGGAACATCTCTTCCAAAGGCCTGTGAAATGCAGTTTCTTTGCAGGCCTGATCTGGCTGAAGTAGGACTTCTGCTCTGGGTGTGCTACATTGCCCTAGAGCTGAAAGGCACAAGGTGCAGGCTTCTTTCCAAAGGGCGAGTTGGGCCCCACAGCATCTTGCTTCCAGCTCTTTGGGAAGCTAAGAAACAACTCGCTCTGCACAGTGCTCTTACAGCCTACCGGGAAGATCTCTTCCAAAGGCCTGTGAAACGCAGTTTCTTTGCAGGCCTGATCTGGCTGAAGTAGGACTTCTGCTCTGGGTGTGCTACATTGCCCTAGAGCTGAAAGGCACAACGTGCAGGCTTCTTTGCAAAGGGCGAGTTGGGCCCCACAGCATCTTGCTTCCAGCTCTTTGGGAAGCTAAGAAACAACTCGCTCTGCACAGTGCTCTTACAGCCTACAGGGAACATCTCTTCCAAAGGCCTGTGAAACGCAGTTTCTTTGCAGGCCTGATCTGGCTGAAGTAGGATTTCTGCTCTGGGTGTGCCACATTGCCCTAGAGCTGAAAGGCACAACGTGCCGGCTTCTTTCCAAAGGGCGAGTTGGGCCCCACAGCATCTTGCTTCCATCTCTTTGGGAAGCTAAGAAACAACTCGCTCTGCACAGTGCTCTTACAGCCTACCGGGAACATCTCTTCCAAAGGCCTGTGAAACGCAGTTTCTTTGCAGGCCTGATCTGGCTGAAGTAGGTCTTCTGCTCTGGGTGTGCTACATTGCCCTAGAGCTGAAAGGCACAACGTGCAGGCTTCTTTCCAAAGGGCGAGTTGGGCCCCACAGCATCTTGCTTCCAGCTCTTTGGGAAGCTAAGAAACAACTCGCTCTGCACAGTTCTCTTGGAGCGTACCGGGAACATCTCTTCCAAAGGCCTGTGAAACGCAGTTTCTTTGCAGGCCTGATCTGGCTGAAGTAGGACTTCTGCTCTGGGTGTGCTACATTGCCCTAGAGCTGAAAGGCACAACGTGCAGGCTTCTTTCCAAAGGGCGAGTTGGGCCCCACAGCATCTTGCGTCCAGCTCTATGGGAAGCTAAGAAACAACTCGCTCTGCACAGTGCTCTTACAGCCTACCGGGAACATCTCTTCCAAAGGCCTGTGAAACGCAGTTTCTTTGCAGGCCTGATCTGGCAGAGTAGGACATCTGCTCTCGGTGTGCTACATTGCCCTAGAGCTGAAAGGCACAACGTGCAGGCTTCTTTCCAAAGGGCGAGTTGGGCCCCACAGCATCTTGCTTCCAGCTCTTTGGGAAGCTAAGAAACAACTCGCTCTGCACAGTGCTCTTACAGCCTACCGGGAACATCTCTTCCAAAGGCCTGTGAAACGCAGTTTCTTTGCAGGCCTGATCTGGCTGAAGTAGGACTTCTGCTCTGGGTGTGCTACATTGCCCTAGAGCTGAAAGGCACAACGTGCAGGCTTCTTTGCAAAGGGCGAGTTGGGCCCCACAGCATCTTGCTTCCAGCTCTTTGGGAAGCTAAGAAACAACTCGCTCTGCACAGTGCTCTTACAGCCTACCGGGAAGATCTCTTCCAAAGGCCTGTGAAACGCAGTTTCTTTGCAGGCCTGATCTGGCTGAAGTAGGACTTCTGCTCTGGGAGTGCCCCATTGCCCTAGAGCTGAAAGGCACAACGTGCAGGCTTCTTTCCAAAGGGCGAGTTGGGCCCCACAGCATCTTGCTTCCAGCTCTTTGGGAAGCTAAGAAACCACTCTCTCTGCACAGTGCTCTTACAGCCTACCGGGAACATCTCTTCCAAAGGCCGGTGAAACGCAGTTTCTTTGCAGGCCTGATCTGGCTGAAGTAGGACTTCTGCTCTGGGTGTGCCACATTGCCCTAGAGGTGAAAGGCACAACGTGCAGGCTTCTTTCCAAAGGGCGAGTTGCGCCCCACAGCATCTTGCTTCCACCTCTTTGGGAAGCTAAGAAACAACTCGCTCTGCACAGTGCTCTTACACCCTACCGGGAACATCTCTTCCAAAGGCCTGTGAAACGCAGTTTCTTTGCAGGCCTGATCTGGCTGAAGTAGGACTTCTGCTCTGGGTGTGCTACATTGCCCTAGAGCTGAAAGGCACAACGTGCAGGCTTCTTTCCAAAGGGTGAGTTGGGCCCCACAGCATCTTGCTTCCAGCTCTTTGGGAAGCTAAGAAACAACTCGCTCTGCACAGTGCTCTTACAGCCTACCGGGAACATCTCTTCCAAAGGCCTGTGAAACGCAGTTTCTTTGCAGGCCTGATCTGGCTGAAGTAGGACTTCTGCTCTGGGTGTGCTACATTGCCCTAGAGCTGAAAGGCACAACGTGCTGGCTTCTTTCCAAAGGGCGAGTTGGGCCCCACAGCATCTTGCTTCCAGCTCTTTGGGAAGCTAAGAAACAACTCGCTCTGCACAGTGCTCTTACAGCCTACCGGGAACATCTCTTCCAAAGGCCTGTGAAACGCAGTTTCTTTGCAGGCCTGATCTGGCTGAAGTAGGACTTATGCTCTGGGTGTGCTACATTGCCCTAGAGCTGAAAGGCACAACGTGCAGGCTTCTTTGCAAAGGGCGAGTTGGGCCCCACAGCATCTTGCTTCCAGCTCTTTGGGAAGCTAAGAAACAACTCGCTCTGCACAGTGCTCTTACAGCCTACCGGGAAGATCTCTTCCAAAGGCCTGTGAAACGCAGTTTCTTTGCAGGCCTGATCTGGCTGAAGTAGGACTTCTGCTCTGGGTGTGCTACATTGCCCTAGAGCTGAAAGGCACAACGTGCAGGCTTCTTTGCAAAGGGCGAGTTGGGCCCCACAGCATCTTGCTTCCAGCTCTTTGGGAAGCTAAGAAACAACTCGCTCTGCACAGTGCTCTTACAGCCTACAGGGAACATCTCTTCCAAAGGCCTGTGAAACGCAGTTTCTTTGCAGGCCTGATCTGGCTGAAGTAGGATTTCTGCTCTGGGTGTGCCACATTGCCCTAGAGCTGAAAGGCACAACGTGCCGGCTTCTTTCCAAAGGGCGAGTTGGGCCCCACAGCATCTTGCGTCCAGCTCTTTGGGAAGCTAAGAAACAACTCGCTCTGCACAGTGCTCTTACAGCCTACCGGGAACATCTCTTCCAAAGGCCTGTGAAACGCAGTTTCTTGGCAGGCCTGATCTGGCTGAAGTAGGACTTCTGCTCTGGGTGTGCTACATTGCCCTAGAGCTGAAAGGCACAACGTGCAGGCTTCTTTCCAAAGGGCGAGTTGGGCCCCACAGCATCTTGCTTCCAGCTCTTTGGGAAGCTAAGAAACAACTCGCTCTGCACAGTGCTCTTACAGCCTACCCGGAACATCTCTTCCAAAGGCCTGTGAAACGCAGTTTCTTTGCAGGCCTGATCTGGCTGAAGTAGGACTTCTGCTCTGGGTGTGACACATAGCCCTAGAGCTGAAAGGCACAACGTGCCGGCTTCTTTCCAAAGGGAGAGTTGGGCCCCACAGCATCTTGCTTCCAGCTCTTTGGGAAGCTAAGAAACAACTCGCTCTGCACAGTGCTCTTACAGCATACCGGCAACATCTCTTCCAAAGGCCTGTGAAACGCAGTTTCTTTGCAGGCCTGATCTGGCTGAAGTAGGACTTCTGCTCTGGGTGTGCCACATTGCCCTAGAGCTGAAAGGCACAACGTGCCGGCTTCTTTCCAAAGCGTGAGTTGGGCCCCACAGCATCTTGCTTCCAGCTGTTTGGGAAGCTAAGAAACAACTCGCTCTGCACAGTGCTCTTACAGCCTACCGGCAACATCTCTTCCAAAGGCCTGTGAAACGCAGTTTCTTTGCAGGCCTGATCTGGCTGAAGTAGGACTTCTGCTCTGGGTGTGCCACATTGCCCTAGAGCTGAAAGGCACAACGTGCCGGCTTCTTTCCAATGCGTGAGTTGGGACCAAAAGTATCTTGCTGCCAGCTCTTTGGGAAGCTAAGAAACAACTCGCTCTGCACAGTGCTCTTACAGCCTACCGGGAACATCTCTTCCAAAGGCCTGTGAAACGCAGTTTCTTGGCAGGCCTGATCTGGCTGAAGTAGGACTTCTGCTCTGGGTGTGCCACATTGCCCTAGAGCTGAAAGGCACAACGTGCCGGTTTCTTTCCAAAGGGCGAGTTGGGCCCCACAGCATCTTGCTTCCAGCTCTTTGGGAAGCTAAGAAACAACTCGCTCTGCACAGTGCTCTTACAGCCTACCGGGAACATCTCTTCCAAAGGCCTGTGAAACGCAGTTTCTTGGCAGGCCTGATCTGGCTGAAGTAGGACTTCTGCTCTGGGTGTGCTACATTGCCTTAGAGCTGAAAGGCACAACGTGCAGGCTTCTTTCCAAAGGGCGAGTTGGGCCCCACAGCATCTTGCTTCCAGCTCTTTGGGAAGCTAAGAAACAACTCGCTCTGCACAGTGCTCTTACAGCCTACCGGGAACATCTCTTCCAAAGGCCTGTGAAACGCAGTTTCTTGGCAGGCCTGATCTGGCTGAAGTAGGACTTCTGCTCTGGGTGTGCTACATTGCCCTAGAGCTGAAAGGCACAACGTGCAGGCTTCTTTCCAAAGGGCGAGTTGGGCCCCACAGCATCTTGCTTCCAGCTCTTTGGGAAGCTAAAAAACAACTCGCTCTGCACAGTGCTCTTACAGCCTACCGGGAACATCTCTTCCAAAGGCCTGTGAAACGCAGTTTCTTTGCAGGCCTGATCTGGCTGAAGTAGGACTTCTGCTCTGGGTGTGCTACATTGCCCTAGAGCTGAAAGGCACAACGTGCAGGCTTCTTTCCAAAGGGCGAGTTGGGCCCCACAGCATCTTGCTTCCAGCTCTTTGGGAAGCTAAGAAACAACTCGCTATGCACAGTGCTCTTACAGCCTACCGGCAACATCTCTTCCAAAGGCCTGTGAAACGCAGTTTCTTTGCAGGCCTGATCTGGCTGAAGTAGGACTTCTGCTCTGGTTGTGCTACATTGCCATAGAGCTGAAAGGCACAACGTGCAGGCTTCTTTCCAAAGGGCGAGTTGGGCCCCACAGCATCTTGCTTCCAGCTCTTTGGGAAGCTAAGAAACAACTCGCTCTGCACAGTGCTCTTACAGCCTACCGGGAACATCTCTTCCAAAGGCCTGTGAAACGCAGTTTCTTTGCAGGCCTGATCTGGCTGAAGTAGGACTTCTGCTCTGGGTGTGCTACATTGCCCTAGAGCTGAAAGGCACAACGTGCAGGCTTCTTTCCAAAGGGCGAGTTGGGCCCCACAGCATCTTGCGTCCAGCTCTATGGGAAGCTAAGAAACAACTCGCTCTGCACAGTGCTCTTACAGCCTACCGGGAACATCTCTTCCAAAGGCCTGTGAAACGCAGTTTCTTTGCAGAACTGATCTGGCAGAGTAGGACTTCTGCTCTGGGTGTTCTACATTGCCCTACAGCTGAAAGGCACAACGTGCAGGCTTCTTTCCAAAGGGCGAGTTGGTCCCCACAGCATCTTGCTTCCAGCTCTTTGGGAAGCTAAGAAACAACTCGCTCTGCACAGTGCTCTTACAGCCTACCGGGAACATCTCTTCCAAAGGCCTGTGAAACGCAGTTTCTTTGCAGGCCTGATCTGGCAGAGTAGGACATCTGCTCTGGGTGTGCTACATTGCCCTAGAGCTGAAAGGCACAACGTGCAGGCTTCTTTCCAAAGGGCGAGTTGGGCCCCACAGCATCTTGCGTCCAGCTCTATGGGAAGCTAAGAAACAACTCGCTCTGCACAGTGCTCTTACAGCCTACCGGGAACATCTCTTCCAAAGGCCTGTGAAACGCAGTTTCTTTGCAGGCCTGATCTGGCAGAGTAGGACATCTGCTCTCGGTGTGCTACATTGCCCTAGAGCTGAAAGGCACAACGTGCAGGCTTCTTTCCAAAGGGCGAGTTGGGCCCCACAGCATCTTGCTTCCAGCTCTTTGGGAAGCTAAGAAACAACTCGCTCTGCACAGTGCTCTTACAGCCTACCGGGAACATCTCTTCCAAAGGCCTGTGAAACGCAGTTTCTTTGCAGGCCTGATCTGGCTGAAGAAGGACTTCTGCTCTGGGTGTGCTACATTGCCCTAGAGCTGAAAGGCACAACGTGCAGGCTTCTTTCCAAAGGGCGAGTTGGGCCCCACAGCATCTTGCTTCCAGCTCTTTGGGAAGCTAAAAAACAACTCGCTCTGCACAGTGCTCTTACAGCCTACCGGGAACATCTCTTCCAAAGGCCTGTGAAACGCAGTTTCTTTGCAGGCCTGATCTGGCTGAAGTAGGACTTCTGCTCTGGGTGTGCTACATTGCCCTAGAGCTGAAAGGCACAACGTGCAGGCTTCTTTCCAAAGGGCGAGTTGGGCCCCACAGCATCTTGCTTCCAGCTCTTTGGGAAGCTAAGAAACAACTCGCTATGCACAGTGCTCTTACAGCCTACCGGCAACATCTCTTCCAAAGGCCTGTGAAACGCAGTTTCTTTGCAGGCCTGATCTGGCTGAAGTAGGACTTCTGCTCTGGTTGTGCTACATTGCCCTAGAGCTGAAAGGCACAACGTGCAGGCTTCTTTCCAAAGGGCGAGTTGGGCCCCACAGCATCTTGCTTCCAGCTCTTTGGGAAGCTAAGAAACAACTCGCTCTGCACAGTGCTCTTACAGCCTACCGGGAACATCTCTTCCAAAGGCCTGTGAAACGCAGTTTCTTTGCAGGCCTGATCTGGCTGAAGTAGGACTTCTGCTCTGGGTGTGCTACATTGCCCTAGAGCTGAAAGGCACAACGTGCAGGCTTCTTTCCAAAGGGCGAGTTGGGCCCCACAGCATCTTGCGTCCAGCTCTATGGGAAGCTAAGAAACAACTCGCTCTGCACAGTGCTCTTACAGCCTACCGGGAACATCTCTTCCAAAGGCCTGTGAAACGCAGTTTCTTTGCAGGCCTGATCTGGCAGAGTAGGACTTCTGCTCTGGGTGTGCTACATTGCCCTACAGCTGAAAGGCACAACGTGCAGGCTTCTTTCCAAAGGGCGAGTTGGTCCCCACAGCATCTTGCTTCCAGCTCTTTGGGAAGCTAAGAAACAACTCGCTCTGCACAGTGCTCTTACAGCCTACCGGGAACATCTCTTCCAAAGGCCTGTGAAACGCAGTTTCTTTGCAGGCCTGATCTGGCAGAGTAGGACATCTGCTCTGGGTGTGCTACATTGCCCTAGAGCTGAAAGGCACAACGTGCAGGCTTCTTTCCAAAGGGCGAGTTGGGCCCCACAGCATCTTGCTTCCAGCTCTTTGGGAAGCTAAGAAACAACTCGCTCTGCACAGTGCTCTTACAGCCTACCGGGAACATCTCTTCCAAAGGCCTGTGAAAGGCAGTTTCTTTGCAGGCCTGATCTGGCTGAAGTAGGACTTCTGCTCTGGGTGTGCTACATTGCCCTAGAGCTGAAAGGCACAACGTGCAGGCTTCTTTCCAAAGGGCGAGTTGGGCCCCACAGCATCTTGCTTCCAGCTCTTTGGGAAGCTAAGAAACAACTCGCTCTGCACAGTGCTCTTACAGCATACCGGCAACATCTCTTCCAAAGGCCTGTGAAATGCAGTTTCTTTGCAGGCCTGATCTGGCTGAAGTAGGACTTCTGCTCTGGGTGTGCTACATTGCCCTAGAGCTGAAAGGCAGAACGTGCAGGCTTCTTTGCAAAGGGCGAGTTGGGCCACACAGCATCTTGCTTCCAGCTCTTTGGCAAGCTAAGAAACAACTCGCTCTGCACAGTGCTCTTACAGCCTACCGGGAACATCTCTTCCAAAGGCCTGTGAAACGCAGTTTCTTTGCAGGCCTGATCTGGCTGAAGTAGGACTTCTGCTCTGGGTGTGCCACATTGCCCTAGAGCTGAAAGTCACAAGGTGCAGGCTTCTTTCCAAAGGTCGAGTTGGGCCCCACAGCATCTTGCTTCCAGCTCTTTGGGAAGCTAAGAAACAACTCGCTCTGCACAGTGCTCTTACAGCCTACCGGGAACATCTCTTCCAAAGGCCTGTGAAAGGCAGTTTCTTGGCAGGCCTGATCTGGCTGAAGTAGGACTTCTGCTCTGGGTGTGCTACATTGCCCTAGAGCTGAAAGGCACAACGTGCAGGCTTCTTTCCAAAGGGTGAGTTGGGCCCCACAGCATCTTGCTTCCAGCTCTTTGGGAAGCTAAGAAACAACTCGCTCTGCACAGTGCTCTTACAGCCTACCGGGAACATCTCTTCCAAAGGCCTGTGAAACGCAGTTTCTTTGCAGGCCTGATCTGGCAGAGTAGGACCTCTGCTCTGGGTGTGCTACATTGCCCTAGAGCTGAAAGGCACAACGTGCAGGCTTCTTTCCAAAGGGCGAGTTGGGCCCCACAGCATCTTGCTTCCAGCTCTTTGGGAAGCTAAGAAACCACTCGCTCTGCACAGTGCTCTTACAGCCTACCGGGAACATCTCTTCCAAAGGCCTGTGAAACGCAGTTTCTTTGCAGGCCTGATCTGGCTGAAGTAGGACTTCTGCTCTGGGTGTGCTACATTGCCCTAGAGCTGAAAGGCACAAGGTGCAGGCTTCTTTCCAAAGGGCGAGTTGGGCCCCACAGCATCTTGCTTCCAGCTCTTTGGGAAGCTAAGAAACAACTCGCTCTGCACAGTGCTCTTACAGCCTACCGGGAAGATCTCTTCCAAAGGCCTGTGAAACGCAGTTTCTTTGCAGGCCTGATCTGGCTGAAGTAGGACTTCTGCTCTGGGTGTGCTACATTGCCCTAGAGCTGAAAGGCACAACGTGCAGGCTTCTTTGCAAAGGGCGAGTTGGGCCCCACAGCATCTTGCTTCCAGCTCTTTGGGAAGCTAAGAAACAACTCGCTCTGCACAGTGCTCTTACAGCCTACAGGGAACATCTCTTCCAAAGGCCTGTGAAACGCAGTTTCTTGTCAGGCCTGATCTGGCTGAAGTAGGATTTCTGCTCTGGGTGTGACACATTGCCCTAGAGCTGAAAGGCACAACGTGCCGGCTTCTTTCCAAAGGGCGAGTTGGGCCCCACAGCATCTTGCTTCCAGCTCTTTGGGAAGCTAAGAAACAACTCGCTCTGCACAGTGCTCTTACAGCCTACCGGGAACATCTCTTCCAAAGGCCTGTGAAACGCAGTTTCTTTGCAGGCCTGATCTGGCTGAAGTAGGACTTCTGCTCTGGGTGTGCTACATTGCCCTAGAGCTGAAAGGCACAACGTGCAGGCTTCTTTCCAAAGGGCGAGTTGGGCCCCACAGCATCTTGCTTCCAGCTCTTTGGGAAGCTAAGAAACAACTCGCTCTGCACAGTTCTCTTGGAGCGTACCGGGAACATCTCTTCCAAAGGCCTGTGAAACGCAGTTTCTTTGCAGGCCTGATCTGGCTGAAGTAGGACTTCTGCTCTGGGTGTGCTACATTGCCCTAGAGCTGAAAGGCACAACGTGCAGGCTTCTTTCCAAAGGGCGAGTTGGGCCCCACAGCATCTTGCGTCCAGCTCTATGGGAAGCTAAGAAACAACTCGCTCTGCACAGTGCTCTTACAGCCTACCGGGAACATCTCTTCCAAAGGCCTGTGAAACGCAGTTTCTTTGCAGGCCTGATCTGGCAGAGTAGGACATCTGCTCTCGGTGTGCTACATTGCCCTAGAGCTGAAAGGCACAACGTGCAGGCTTCTTTCCAAAGGGCGAGTTGGGCCCCACAGCATCTTGCTTCCAGCTCTTTGGGAAGCTAAGAAACAACTCGCTCTGCACAGTGCTCTTACAGCCTACCGGGAACATCTCTTCCAAAGGCCTGTGAAACGCAGTTTCTTTGCAGGCCTGATCTGGCTGAAGTAGGACTTCTGCTCTGGGTGTGCTACATTGCCCTAGAGCTGAAAGGCACAACGTGCAGGCTTCTTTGCAAAGGGCGAGTTGGGCCCCACAGCATCTTGCTTCCAGCTCTTTGGGAAGCTAAGAAACAACTCGCTCTGCACAGTGCTCTTACAGCCTACCGGGAACATCTCTTCCAAAGGCCTGTGAAACGCAGTTTCTTGGCAGGCCTGATCTGGCTGAAGTAGGACTTCTGCTCTGGGTGTGCCCCATTGCCCTAGAGCTGAAAGGCACAACGTGCAGGCTTCTTTCCAAAGGGCGAGTTGGGCCCCACAGCATCTTGCTTCCAGCTCTTTGGGAAGCTAAGAAACCACTCTCTCTGCACAGTGCTCTTACAGCCTACCGGGAACATCTCTTCCAAAGGCCTGTGAAACGCAGTTTCTTTGCAGGCCTGATCTGGCTGAAGTAGGACTTCTGCTCTGGGTGTGCCACATTGCCCTAGAGGTGAAAGGCACAACGTGCAGGCTTCTTTCCAAAGGGCGAGTTGCGCCCCACAGCATCTTGCTTCCACCTCTTTGGGAAGCTAAGAAACAACTCGCTCTGCACAGTGCTCTTACACCCTACCGGGAACATCTCTTCCAAAGGCCTGTGAAACGCAGTTTCTTTGCAGGCCTGATCTGGCTGAAGTAGGACTTCTGCTCTGGGTGTGCTACATTGCCCTAGAGCTGAAAGGCACAACGTGCAGGCTTCTTTCCAAAGGGTGAGTTGGGCCCCACAGCATCTTGCTTCCAGCTCTTTGGGAAGCTAAGAAACAACTCGCTCTGCACAGTGCTCTTACAGCCTACCGGGAACATCTCTTCCAAAGGCCTGTGAAACGCAGTTTCTTTGCAGGCCTGATCTGGCTGAAGTAGGACTTCTGCTCTGGGTGTGCTACATTGCCCTAGAGCTGAAAGGCACAACGTGCTGGCTTCTTTCCAAAGGGCGAGTTGGGCCCCAGAGCATCTTGCTTCCAGCTCTTTGGGAAGCTAAGAAACAAGTCGCTCTGCACAGTTCTCTTACAGCCTACCGGGAACATCTCTTCCAAAGGCCTGTGAAACGCAGTTTCTTTGCAGGCCTGATCTGGCTGAAGTAGGACTTCTGCTCTGGGTGTGCTACTTTGCCCAAGAGCTGAAAGGCACAACGTGCAGGCTTCTTTCCAAAGGGCGAGTTGGGCCCCACAGCATCTTGCTTCCAGCTCTTTGGGAAGCTAAGAAACAACTCGCTCTGCACAGTGCTCTTACAGCCTACCGGGAAGATATCTTCCAAAGGCCTGTGAAACGCAGTTTCTTTGCAGGCCTGATCTGGCTGAAGTAGGACTTCTGCTCTGGGTGTGCTACATTGCCCTAGAGCTGAAAGGCACAACGTGCAGGCTTCTTTGCAAAGGGCGAGTTGGGCCCCACAGCATCTTGCTTCCAGCTCTTTGGGAAGCTAAGAAACAACTCGCTCTGCACAGTGCTCTTACAGCCTACAGGGAACATCTCTTCCAAAGGCCTGTGAAACGCAGTTTCTTTGCAGGCCTGATCTGGCTGAAGTAGGATTTCTGCTCTGGGTGTGCCACATTGCCCTAGAGCTGAAAGGCACAACGTGCCGGCTTCTTTCCAAAGGGCGAGTTGGGCCCCACAGCATCTTGCTTCCAGCTCTTTGGGAAGCTAAGAAACAACTCGCTCTGCACAGTGCTCTTACAGCCTACCGGGAACATCTCTTCCAAAGGCCTGTGAAACGCAGTTTCTTTGCAGGCCTGATCTGGCTGAAGTAGGACTTCTGCTCTGGGTGTGCTACATTGCCCTAGAGCTGAAAGGCACAACGTGCAGGCTTCTTTCCAAAGGGCGAGTTGGGCCCCACAGCATCTTGCTTCCAGCTCTTTGGGAAGCTAAGAAACAACTCGCTCTGCACAGTTCTCTTGGAGCGTACCGGGAACATCTCTTCCAAAGGCCTGTGAAACGCAGTTTCTTTGCAGGCCTGATCTGGCTGAAGTAGGACTTCTGCTCTGGGTGTGCTACATTGCCCTAGAGCTGAAAGGCACAACGTGCAGGCTTCTTTACAAAGGGCGAGTTGGGCCCCACAGCATCTTGCTTCCAGCTCTTTGGGAAGCTAAGAAACAACTCGCTCTGCACAGTGCTCTTACAGCCTACCGGGAACATCTCTTCCAAAGGCCTGTGAAACGCAGTTTCTTGGCAGGCCTGATCTGGCTGAAGTAGGACTTCTGCTCTGGGTGTGCTACATTGCCCTAGAGCTGAAAGGCACAACGTGCAGGCTTCTTTCCAAAGGGCGAGTTGGGCCCCACAGCATCTTGCTTCCAGCTCTTTGGGAAGCTAAGAAACAACTCGCTCTGCACAGTGCTCTTACAGCCTACCCGGAACATCTCTTCCAAAGGCCTGTGAAACGCAGTTTCTTTGCAGGCCTGATCTGGCTGAAGTAGGACTTCTGCTCTGGGTGTGACACATAGCCCTAGAGCTGAAAGGCACAACGTGCCGGCTTCTTTCCAAAGGGAGAGTTGGGCCCCACAGCATCTTGCTTCCAGCTCTTTGGGAAGCTAAGAAACAACTCGCTCTGCACAGTGCTCTTACAGCATACCGGCAACATCTCTTCCAAAGGCCTGTGAAACGCAGTTTCTTTGCAGGCCTGATCTGGCTGAAGTAGGACTTCTGCTCTGGGTGTGCCACATTGCCCTAGAGCTGAAAGGCACAACGTGCCGGCTTCTTTCCAATGCGTGAGTTGGGCCCCACAGCATCTTGCTTCCAGCTGTTTGGGAAGCTAAGAAACAACTCGCTCTGCACAGTGCTCTTACAGCCTACCGGCAACATCTCTTCCAAAGGCCTGTGAAACGCAGTTTCTTTGCAGGCCTGATCTGGCTGAAGTAGGACTTCTGCTCTGGGTGTGCCACATTGCCCTAGAGCTGAAAGGCACAACGTGCCGGCTTCTTTCCAATGCGTGAGTTGGGACCAAAAGCATCTTGCTTCCAGCTCTTTGGGAAGCTAAGAAACAACCCGCTCTGCACAGTGCTCTTACAGCCTACCGGGAACATCTCTTCCAAAGGCCTGTGAAACGCAGTTTCTTGGCAGGCCTGATCTGGCTGAAGTAGGACTTCTGCTCTGGGTGTGCCACATTGCCCTAGAGCTGAAAGGCACAACGTGCCGGTTTCTTTCCAAAGGGCGAGTTGGGCCCCACAGCATCTTGCTTCCAGCTCTTTGGGAAGCTAAGAAACAACTCGCTCTGCACAGTGCTCTTACAGCCTACCGGGAACATCTCTTCCAAAGGCCTGTGAAACGCAGTTTCTTGGCAGGCCTGATCTGGCTGAAGTAGGACTTCTGCTCTGGGTGTGCTACATTGCCTTAGAGCTGAAAGGCACAACCTGCAGGCTTCTTTCCAAAGGGCGAGTTGGGCCCCACAGCATCTTGCTTCCAGCTCTTTGGGAAGCTAAGAAACAACTCGCTCTGCACAGTGCTCTTACAGCCTACCGGGAACATCTCTTCCAAAGGCCTGTGAAACGCAGTTTCTTGGCAGGCCTGATCTGGCTGAAGTAGGACTTCTGCTCTGGGTGTGCTACATTGCCCTAGAGCTGAAAGGCACAACGTGCAGGCTTCTTTCCAAAGGGCGAGTTGGGCCCCACAGCATCTTGCTTCCAGCTTTTTGGGAAGCGAAGTATCAACCCGCTCTGCACATTGCTCTTACAGCCTACCGGGAACATCTCTTCCAAAGGCCTGTGAAACGCAGTTTCTTTGCAGGCCTGATCTGGCTGAAGTAGGACTTCTGCTCTGGGTGTGCTACATTGCCCTAGAGCTGAAAGGCACAACGTGCAGGCTTCTTTCCAAAGGGCGAGTTGGGCCCCACAGCACCTTGCTTCCAACTCTTTGGGAAGCTAAGAAACAACTCGCTCTGCACAGTGCTCTTACAGCCTACCGTGAACATCTCTTCCAAAGGCCTGTGAAATGCAGTTTCTTTGCAGGCCTGATCTGGCTGAAGTAGAACTTCTGCTCTGGGTGTGCTACATTGCCCTAGAGATGAAAGGCACAACGTGCAGGCTTCTTTCCAAAGGGCGAGTTGGGCCCCACAGCATCTTGCTTCCAGCTCTTTGGGAAGCTAAGAAACAACTCGCTCTGCACAGTGCTCTTACAGCCTACCGGGAACATCTCTTCCAAAGGCCTGTGAAACGCAGTTTCTTGGCAGGCCTGATCTGGCTGAAGTAGGACTTCTGCTCTGGGTGTGCTACATTGCCCTAGAGCTGAAAGGCACAACGTGCAGGCTTCTTTCCAAAGGGCGAGTTGGGCCAAACAGCATCTTGCTTCCAGCTCTTTGGGAAGCTAAGAAACAACTCGCTCTGCACAGTGCTCTTACAGCCTACCGGGAACATCTCTTCCAAAGGCCTGTGAAACGCAGTTTCTTGGCAGGCCTGATCTGGCTGAAGTAGGACTTCTGATCTGGGTGTGACACATAGCCCTAGAGCTGAAAGGCACAACGTGCCGGCTTCTTTCCAAAGGGAGAGTTGGGCCCCACAGCATCTTGCTTCCAGCTCTTTGGGAAGCTAAGAAACAACTCGCTCTGCACAGTGCTCTTACATCCTACCGGCAACATCTCTTCCAAAGGCCTGTGAAACGCAGTTTCTTTGCAGGCCTGATCTGGCTGAAGTAGGACTTCTGCTCTGGGTGTGCCACATTGCCCTAGAGCTGAAAGGCACAACGTGCCGGCTTCTTTCCAATGCGTGAGTTGGGACCAAAAGCATCTTGCTTCCAGCTCTTTGGGAAGCTAAGAAACAACTCGCTCTGCACAGTGCTCTTACAGCCTACCGGGAACATCTCTTCCAAAGGCCTGTGAAACGCAGTTTCTTTGCAGGCCTGATCTGGCTGAAGTAGCACTTCTGCTCTGGGTGTGCTACATTGCCCTAGAGCTGAAAGGCACAACGTGCAGGCTTCTTTCCAAAGGGTGAGTTGGTCCCCACAGCATCTTGCTTCCAGCTCTTTGGGAAGCTAAGAAACAACTCGCTCTGTACAGTGCTCTTACAGCCTACCGGGAACATCTCCTCCAAAGGCCTGTGAAACGCAGTTTCTTTGCAGGCCTGATCTGGCTGAAGTAGGACTTCTGCTCTGGGTGTGCTACATTGCCCTAGAGCTGAAAGGCACAACGTGCAGGCTTCTTTCCAAAGGGCGATTTGGGCCCCACAGCATCTTGCTTCCAGCTTTTTGGGAAGCTAAGTATCAACTCGCTCTGCACAGTGCTCTTACAGCCTACCGGGAACATCTCTTCCAAAGGCCTGTGAAACGCAGTTTCTTTGCAGGCCTGATCTGGCTGAAGTAGGACTTCTGCTCTGGGTGTGCTACATTGCCCTAGAGCTGAAAGGCACAACGTGCAGGCTTCTTTCCAAAGGGCGAGTTGGGCCCCACAGCATCTTGCTTCCAGCTCTTTGGGAAGCTAAGAAACAACTCGCTCTGCACAGTGCTCTTACAGCCTACCGGGAACGTCTCTTCCAAAGGCCTGTGAAACGCAGTTTCTTTGCAGGCCTGATCTGGCTGAAGTAGGACTTCTGCTCTGGGTGTGCTACATTGCCCTAGAGCTGAAAGGCACAACGTGCAGGCTTCTTTCCAAAGGGCGAGTTGGGCCCCACAGCACCTTGCTTCCAACTCTTTGGGAAGCTAAGAATCAACTCGCTCTGCACAGTGCTCTTACAGCCTACCGTGAACATCTCTTCCAAAGGCCTGTGAAACGCAGTTTCTTTGCAGGCCTGATCTGGCTGAAGTAGGACTTCTGCTCTGGGTGTGCTACATTGCCCTAGAGATGAAAGGCACAACGTGCAGGCTTCTTTCCAAAGGGCGAGTTGGGCCCCACAGCATCTTGCTTCCAGCTCTTTGGGAAGCTAAGAAACAACTCGCTCTGCACAGTGCTCTTACAGCCTACCGGGAACATCTCTTCCAAAGGCCTGTGAAACGCAGTTTCTTTGCAGGCCTGATCTGGCAGAGTAGGACATCTGCTCTGGGTGTGCTACATTGCCCTAGAGCTGAAAGGCACAACGTGCAGGCTTCTTTCCAAAGGGCGAGTTGGGCCCCACAGCATCTTGCGTCCAGCTCTATGGGAAGCTAAGAAACAACTCGCTCTGCACAGTGCTCTTACAGCCTACCGGGAACATCTCTTCCAAAGGCCTGTGAAAC
This sequence comes from Equus caballus, assembly GCF_041296265.1. Classification (NCBI taxonomy): domain Eukaryota; kingdom Metazoa; phylum Chordata; class Mammalia; order Perissodactyla; family Equidae; genus Equus; species Equus caballus. Next base: position 55,259,598 of record NC_091715.1, read on the forward strand.
GCAGTTTCTTTGCAGGCCTGATCTGGCAGAGTAGGACATCTGCTCTCGGTGTGCTACATTGCCCTAGAGCTGAAAGGCACAACGTGCAGGCTTCTTTCCAAAGGGCGAGTTGGGCCCCACAGCATCTTGCTTCCAGCTCTTTGGGAAGCTAAGAAACAACTCGCTCTGCACAGTGCTCTTACAGCCTACCGGGAACATCTCTTCCAAAGGCCTGTGAAACGCAGTTTCTTTGCAGGCCTGATCTGGCTGAAGTAGGACTTCTGCTCTGGGTGTGCTACATTGCCCTAGAGCTGAAAGGCACAACGTGCAGGCTTCTTTCCAAAGGGCGAGTTGGGCCCCACAGCATCTTGCTTCCAGCTCTTTGGGAAGCTAAAAAACAACTCGCTCTGCACAGTGCTCTTACAGCCTACCGGGAACATCTCTTCCAAAGGCCTGTGAAACGCAGTTTCTTTGCAGGCCTGATCTGGCTGAAGTAGGACTTCTGCTCTGGGTGTGCTACATTGCCCTAGAGCTGAAAGGCACAACGTGCAGGCTTCTTTCCAAAGGGCGAGTTGGGCCCCACAGCATCTTGCTTCCAGCTCTTTGGGAAGCTAAGAAACAACTCGCTATGCACAGTGCTCTTACAGCCTACCGGCAACATCTCTTCCAAAGGCCTGTGAAACGCAGTTTCTTTGCAGGCCTGATCTGGCTGAAGTAGGACTTCTGCTCTGGTTGTGCTACATTGCCCTAGAGCTGAAAGGCACAACGTGCAGGCTTCTTTCCAAAGGGCGAGTTGGGCCCCACAGCATCTTGCTTCCAGCTCTTTGGGAAGCTAAGAAACAACTCGCTCTGCACAGTGCTCTTACAGCCTACCGGGAACATCTCTTCCAAAGGCCTGTGAAACGCAGTTTCTTTGCAGGCCTGATCTGGCTGAAGTAGGACTTCTGCTCTGGGTGTGCTACATTGCCCTAGAGCTGAAAGGCACAACGTGCAGGCTTCTTTCCAAAGGGCGAGTTGGGCCCCACAGCATCTTGCGTCCAGCTCTATGGGAAGCTAAGAAACAACTCGCTCTGCACAGTGCTCTTACAGCCTACCGGGAACATCTCTTCCAAAGGCCTGTGAAACGCAGTTTCTTTGCAGGCCTGATCTGGCAGAGTAGGACTTCTGCTCTGGGTGTGCTACATTGCCCTACAGCTGAAAGGCACAACGTGCAGGCTTCTTTCCAAAGGGCGAGTTGGTCCCCACAGCATCTTGCTTCCAGCTCTTTGGGAAGCTAAGAAACAACTCGCTCTGCACAGTGCTCTTACAGCCTACCGGGAACATCTCTTCCAAAGGCCTGTGAAACGCAGTTTCTTTGCAGGCCTGATCTGGCAGAGTAGGACATCTGCTCTGGGTGTGCTACATTGCCCTAGAGCTGAAAGGCACAACGTGCAGGCTTCTTTCCAAAGGGCGAGTTGGGCCCCACAGCATCTTGCTTCCAGCTCTTTGGGAAGCTAAGAAACAACTCGCTCTGCACAGTGCTCTTACAGCCTACCGGGAACATCTCTTCCAAAGGCCTGTGAAAGGCAGTTTCTTTGCAGGCCTGATCTGGCTGAAGTAGGACTTCTGCTCTGGGTGTGCTACATTGCCCTAGAGCTGAAAGGCACAACGTGCAGGCTTCTTTCCAAAGGGCGAGTTGGGCCCCACAGCATCTTGCTTCCAGCTCTTTGGGAAGCTAAGAAACAACTCGCTCTGCACAGTGCTCTTACAGCATACCGGCAACATCTCTTCCAAAGGCCTGTGAAATGCAGTTTCTTTGCAGGCCTGATCTGGCTGAAGTAGGACTTCTGCTCTGGGTGTGCTACATTGCCCTAGAGCTGAAAGGCAGAACGTGCAGGCTTCTTTGCAAAGGGCGAGTTGGGCCACACAGCATCTTGCTTCCAGCTCTTTGGCAAGCTAAGAAACAACTCGCTCAGCACAGTGCTCTTACAGCCTACCGGGAACATCTCTTCCAAAGGCCTGTGAAACGCAGTTTCTTTGCAGGCCTGATCTGGCTGAAGTAGGACTTCTGCTCTGGGTGTGCCACATTGCCCTAGAGCTGAAAGTCACAAGGTGCAGGCTTCTTTCCAAAGGTCGAGTTGGGCCCCACAGCATCTTGCTTCCAGCTCTTTGGGAAGCTAAGAAACAACTCGCTCTGCACAGTGCTCTTACAGCCTACCGGGAACATCTCTTCCAAAGGCCTGTGAAAGGCAGTTTCTTGGCAGGCCTGATCTGGCTGAAGTAGGACTTCTGCTCTGGGTGTGCTACATTGCCCTAGAGCTGAAAGGCACAACGTGCAGGCTTCTTTCCAAAGGGTGAGTTGGGCCCCACAGCATCTTGCTTCCAGCTCTTTGGGAAGCTAAGAAACAACTCGCTCTGCACAGTGCTCTTACAGCCTACCGGGAACATCTCTTCCAAAGGCCTGTGAAACGCAGTTTCTTTGCAGGCCTGATCTGGCAGAGTAGGACCTCTGCTCTGGGTGTGCTACATTGCCCTAGAGCTGAAAGGCACAACGTGCAGGCTTCTTTCCAAAGGGCGAGTTGGGCCCCACAGCATCTTGCTTCCAGCTCTTTGGGAAGCTAAGAAACCACTCGCTCTGCACAGTGCTCTTACAGCCTACCGGGAACATCTCTTCCAAAGGCCTGTGAAACGCAGTTTCTTTGCAGGCCTGATCTGGCTGAAGTAGGACTTCTGCTCTGGGTGTGCTACTTTGCCCTAGAGCTGAAAGGCACAAGGTGCAGGCTTCTTTCCAAAGGGCGAGTTGGGCCCCACAGCATCTTGCTTCCAGCTCTTTGGGAAGCTAAGAAACAACTCGCTCTGCACAGTGCTCTTACAGCCTACCGGGAAGATCTCTTCCAAAGGCCTGTGAAACGCAGTTTCTTTGCAGGCCTGATCTGGCTGAAGTAGGACTTCTGCTCTGGGTGTGCTACATTGCCCTAGAGCTGAAAGGCACAACGTGCAGGCTTCTTTGCAAAGGGCGAGTTGGGCCCCACAGCATCTTGCTTCCAGCTCTTTGGGAAGCTAAGAAACAACTCGCTCTGCACAGTGCTCTTACAGCCTACAGGGAACATCTCTTCCAAAGGCCTGTGAAACGCAGTTTCTTGTCAGGCCTGATCTGGCTGAAGTAGGATTTCTGCTCTGGGTGTGACACATTGCCCTAGAGCTGAAAGGCACAACGTGCCGGCTTCTTTCCAAAGGGCGAGTTGGGCCCCACAGCATCTTGCTTCCAGCTCTTTGGGAAGCTAAGAAACAACTCGCTCTGCACAGTGCTCTTACAGCCTACCGGGAACATCTCTTCCAAAGGCCTGTGAAACGCAGTTTCTTTGCAGGCCTGATCTGGCTGAAGTAGGACTTCTGCTCTGGGTGTGCTACATTGCCCTAGAGCTGAAAGGCACAACGTGCAGGCTTCTTTCCAAAGGGCGAGTTGGGCCCCACAGCATCTTGCTTCCAGCTCTTTGGGAAGCTAAGAAACAACTCGCTCTGCACAGTTCTCTTGGAGCGTACCGGGAACATCTCTTCCAAAGGCCTGTGAAACGCAGTTTCTTTGCAGGCCTGATCTGGCTGAAGTAGGACTTCTGCTCTGGGTGTGCTACATTGCCCTAGAGCTGAAAGGCACAACGTGCAGGCTTCTTTCCAAAGGGCGAGTTGGGCCCCACAGCATCTTGCGTCCAGCTCTATGGGAAGCTAAGAAACAACTCGCTCTGCACAGTGCTCTTACAGCCTACCGGGAACATCTCTTCCAAAGGCCTGTGAAACGCAGTTTCTTTGCAGGCCTGATCTGGCAGAGTAGGACATCTGCTCTCGGTGTGCTACATTGCCCTAGAGCTGAAAGGCACAACGTGCAGGCTTCTTTCCAAAGGGCGAGTTGGGCCCCACAGCATCTTGCTTCCAGCTCTTTGGGAAGCTAAGAAACAACTCGCTCTGCACAGTGCTCTTACAGCCTACCGGGAACATCTCTTCCAAAGGCCTGTGAAACGCAGTTTCTTTGCAGGCCTGATCTGGCTGAAGTAGGACTTCTGCTCTGGGTGTGCTACATTGCCCTAGAGCTGAAAGGCACAACGTGCAGGCTTCTTTGCAAAGGGCGAGTTGGGCCCCACAGCATCTTGCTTCCAGCTCTTTGGGAAGCTAAGAAACAACTCGCTCTGCACAGTGCTCTTACAGCCTACCGGGAACATCTCTTCCAAAGGCCTGTGAAACGCAGTTTCTTGGCAGGCCTGATCTGGCTGAAGTAGGACTTCTGCTCTGGGTGTGCCCCATTGCCCTAGAGCTGAAAGGCACAACGTGCAGGCTTCTTTCCAAAGGGCGAGTTGGGCCCCACAGCATCTTGCTTCCAGCTCTTTGGGAAGCTAAGAAACCACTCTCTCTGCACAGTGCTCTTACAGCCTACCGGGAACATCTCTTCCAAAGGCCTGTGAAACGCAGTTTCTTTGCAGGCCTGATCTGGCTGAAGTAGGACTTCTGCTCTGGGTGTGCCACATTGCCCTAGAGGTGAAAGGCACAACGTGCAGGCTTCTTTCCAAAGGGCGAGTTGCGCCCCACAGCATCTTGCTTCCACCTCTTTGGGAAGCTAAGAAACAACTCGCTCTGCACAGTGCTCTTACACCCTACCGGGAACATCTCTTCCAAAGGCCTGTGAAACGCAGTTTCTTTGCAGGCCTGATCTGGCTGAAGTAGGACTTCTGCTCTGGGTGTGCTACATTGCCCTAGAGCTGAAAGGCACAACGTGCAGGCTTCTTTCCAAAGGGTGAGTTGGGCCCCACAGCATCTTGCTTCCAGCTCTTTGGGAAGCTAAGAAACAACTCGCTCTGCACAGTGCTCTTACAGCCTACCGGGAACATCTCTTCCAAAGGCCTGTGAAACGCAGTTTCTTTGCAGGCCTGATCTGGCTGAAGTAGGACTTCTGCTCTGGGTGTGCTACATTGCCCTAGAGCTGAAAGGCACAACGTGCTGGCTTCTTTCCAAAGGGCGAGTTGGGCCCCAGAGCATCTTGCTTCCAGCTCTTTGGGAAGCTAAGAAACAAGTCGCTCTGCACAGTTCTCTTACAGCCTACCGGGAACATCTCTTCCAAAGGCCTGTGAAACGCAGTTTCTTTGCAGGCCTGATCTGGCTGAAGTAGGACTTCTGCTCTGGGTGTGCTACTTTGCCCAAGAGCTGAAAGGCACAACGTGCAGGCTTCTTTCCAAAGGGCGAGTTGGGCCCCACAGCATCTTGCTTCCAGCTCTTTGGGAAGCTAAGAAACAACTCGCTCTGCACAGTGCTCTTACAGCCTACCGGGAAGATATCTTCCAAAGGCCTGTGAAACGCAGTTTCTTTGCAGGCCTGATCTGGCTGAAGTAGGACTTCTGCTCTGGGTGTGCTACATTGCCCTAGAGCTGAAAGGCACAACGTGCAGGCTTCTTTGCAAAGGGCGAGTTGGGCCCCACAGCATCTTGCTTCCAGCTCTTTGGGAAGCTAAGAAACAACTCGCTCTGCACAGTGCTCTTACAGCCTACAGGGAACATCTCTTCCAAAGGCCTGTGAAACGCAGTTTCTTTGCAGGCCTGATCTGGCTGAAGTAGGATTTCTGCTCTGGGTGTGCCACATTGCCCTAGAGCTGAAAGGCACAACGTGCCGGCTTCTTTCCAAAGGGCGAGTTGGGCCCCACAGCATCTTGCTTCCAGCTCTTTGGGAAGCTAAGAAACAACTCGCTCTGCACAGTGCTCTTACAGCCTACCGGGAACATCTCTTCCAAAGGCCTGTGAAACGCAGTTTCTTTGCAGGCCTGATCTGGCTGAAGTAGGACTTCTGCTCTGGGTGTGCTACATTGCCCTAGAGCTGAAAGGCACAACGTGCAGGCTTCTTTCCAAAGGGCGAGTTGGGCCCCACAGCATCTTGCTTCCAGCTCTTTGGGAAGCTAAGAAACAACTCGCTCTGCACAGTTCTCTTGGAGCGTACCGGGAACATCTCTTCCAAAGGCCTGTGAAACGCAGTTTCTTTGCAGGCCTGATCTGGCTGAAGTAGGACTTCTGCTCTGGGTGTGCTACATTGCCCTAGAGCTGAAAGGCACAACGTGCAGGCTTCTTTACAAAGGGCGAGTTGGGCCCCACAGCATCTTGCTTCCAGCTCTTTGGGAAGCTAAGAAACAACTCGCTCTGCACAGTGCTCTTACAGCCTACCGGGAACATCTCTTCCAAAGGCCTGTGAAACGCAGTTTCTTGGCAGGCCTGATCTGGCTGAAGTAGGACTTCTGCTCTGGGTGTGCTACATTGCCCTAGAGCTGAAAGGCACAACGTGCAGGCTTCTTTCCAAAGGGCGAGTTGGGCCCCACAGCATCTTGCTTCCAGCTCTTTGGGAAGCTAAGAAACAACTCGCTCTGCACAGTGCTCTTACAGCCTACCCGGAACATCTCTTCCAAAGGCCTGTGAAACGCAGTTTCTTTGCAGGCCTGATCTGGCTGAAGTAGGACTTCTGCTCTGGGTGTGACACATAGCCCTAGAGCTGAAAGGCACAACGTGCCGGCTTCTTTCCAAAGGGAGAGTTGGGCCCCACAGCATCTTGCTTCCAGCTCTTTGGGAAGCTAAGAAACAACTCGCTCTGCACAGTGCTCTTACAGCATACCGGCAACATCTCTTCCAAAGGCCTGTGAAACGCAGTTTCTTTGCAGGCCTGATCTGGCTGAAGTAGGACTTCTGCTCTGGGTGTGCCACATTGCCCTAGAGCTGAAAGGCACAACGTGCCGGCTTCTTTCCAATGCGTGAGTTGGGCCCCACAGCATCTTGCTTCCAGCTGTTTGGGAAGCTAAGAAACAACTCGCTCTGCACAGTGCTCTTACAGCCTACCGGCAACATCTCTTCCAAAGGCCTGTGAAACGCAGTTTCTTTGCAGGCCTGATCTGGCTGAAGTAGGACTTCTGCTCTGGGTGTGCCACATTGCCCTAGAGCTGAAAGGCACAACGTGCCGGCTTCTTTCCAATGCGTGAGTTGGGACCAAAAGCATCTTGCTTCCAGCTCTTTGGGAAGCTAAGAAACAACCCGCTCTGCACAGTGCTCTTACAGCCTACCGGGAACATCTCTTCCAAAGGCCTGTGAAACGCAGTTTCTTGGCAGGCCTGATCTGGCTGAAGTAGGACTTCTGCTCTGGGTGTGCCACATTGCCCTAGAGCTGAAAGGCACAACGTGCCGGTTTCTTTCCAAAGGGCGAGTTGGGCCCCACAGCATCTTGCTTCCAGCTCTTTGGGAAGCTAAGAAACAACTCGCTCTGCACAGTGCTCTTACAGCCTACCGGGAACATCTCTTCCAAAGGCCTGTGAAACGCAGTTTCTTGGCAGGCCTGATCTGGCTGAAGTAGGACTTCTGCTCTGGGTGTGCTACATTGCCTTAGAGCTGAAAGGCACAACCTGCAGGCTTCTTTCCAAAGGGCGAGTTGGGCCCCACAGCATCTTGCTTCCAGCTCTTTGGGAAGCTAAGAAACAACTCGCTCTGCACAGTGCTCTTACAGCCTACCGGGAACATCTCTTCCAAAGGCCTGTGAAACGCAGTTTCTTGGCAGGCCTGATCTGGCTGAAGTAGGACTTCTGCTCTGGGTGTGCTACATTGCCCTAGAGCTGAAAGGCACAACGTGCAGGCTTCTTTCCAAAGGGCGAGTTGGGCCCCACAGCATCTTGCTTCCAGCTTTTTGGGAAGCGAAGTATCAACCCGCTCTGCACATTGCTCTTACAGCCTACCGGGAACATCTCTTCCAAAGGCCTGTGAAACGCAGTTTCTTTGCAGGCCTGATCTGGCTGAAGTAGGACTTCTGCTCTGGGTGTGCTACATTGCCCTAGAGCTGAAAGGCACAACGTGCAGGCTTCTTTCCAAAGGGCGAGTTGGGCCCCACAGCACCTTGCTTCCAACTCTTTGGGAAGCTAAGAAACAACTCGCTCTGCACAGTGCTCTTACAGCCTACCGTGAACATCTCTTCCAAAGGCCTGTGAAATGCAGTTTCTTTGCAGGCCTGATCTGGCTGAAGTAGAACTTCTGCTCTGGGTGTGCTACATTGCCCTAGAGATGAAAGGCACAACGTGCAGGCTTCTTTCCAAAGGGCGAGTTGGGCCCCACAGCATCTTGCTTCCAGCTCTTTGGGAAGCTAAGAAACAACTCGCTCTGCACAGTGCTCTTACAGCCTACCGGGAACATCTCTTCCAAAGGCCTGTGAAACGCAGTTTCTTGGCAGGCCTGATCTGGCTGAAGTAGGACTTCTGCTCTGGGTGTGCTACATTGCCCTAGAGCTGAAAGGCACAACGTGCAGGCTTCTTTCCAAAGGGCGAGTTGGGCCAAACAGCATCTTGCTTCCAGCTCTTTGGGAAGCTAAGAAACAACTCGCTCTGCACAGTGCTCTTACAGCCTACCGGGAACATCTCTTCCAAAGGCCTGTGAAACGCAGTTTCTTGGCAGGCCTGATCTGGCTGAAGTAGGACTTCTGATCTGGGTGTGACACATAGCCCTAGAGCTGAAAGGCACAACGTGCCGGCTTCTTTCCAAAGGGAGAGTTGGGCCCCACAGCATCTTGCTTCCAGCTCTTTGGGAAGCTAAGAAACAACTCGCTCTGCACAGTGCTCTTACATCCTACCGGCAACATCTCTTCCAAAGGCCTGTGAAACGCAGTTTCTTTGCAGGCCTGATCTGGCTGAAGTAGGACTTCTGCTCTGGGTGTGCCACATTGCCCTAGAGCTGAAAGGCACAACGTGCCGGCTTCTTTCCAATGCGTGAGTTGGGACCAAAAGCATCTTGCTTCCAGCTCTTTGGGAAGCTAAGAAACAACTCGCTCTGCACAGTGCTCTTACAGCCTACCGGGAACATCTCTTCCAAAGGCCTGTGAAACGCAGTTTCTTTGCAGGCCTGATCTGGCTGAAGTAGCACTTCTGCTCTGGGTGTGCTACATTGCCCTAGAGCTGAAAGGCACAACGTGCAGGCTTCTTTCCAAAGGGTGAGTTGGTCCCCACAGCATCTTGCTTCCAGCTCTTTGGGAAGCTAAGAAACAACTCGCTCTGTACAGTGCTCTTACAGCCTACCGGGAACATCTCTTCCAAAGGCCTGTGAAACGCAGTTTCTTTGCAGGCCTGATCTGGCTGAAGTAGGACTTCTGCTCTGGGTGTGCTACATTGCCCTAGAGCTGAAAGGCACAACGTGCAGGCTTCTTTCCAAAGGGCGATTTGGGCCCCACAGCATCTTGCTTCCAGCTTTTTGGGAAGCTAAGTATCAACTCGCTCTGCACAGTGCTCTTACAGCCTACCGGGAACATCTCTTCCAAAGGCCTGTGAAACGCAGTTTCTTTGCAGGCCTGATCTGGCTGAAGTAGGACTTCTGCTCTGGGTGTGCTACATTGCCCTAGAGCTGAAAGGCACAACGTGCAGGCTTCTTTCCAAAGGGCGAGTTGGGCCCCACAGCATCTTGCTTCCAGCTCTTTGGGAAGCTAAGAAACAACTCGCTCTGCACAGTGCTCTTACAGCCTACCGGGAACGTCTCTTCCAAAGGCCTGTGAAACGCAGTTTCTTTGCAGGCCTGATCTGGCTGAAGTAGGACTTCTGCTCTGGGTGTGCTACATTGCCCTAGAGCTGAAAGGCACAACGTGCAGGCTTCTTTCCAAAGGGCGAGTTGGGCCCCACAGCACCTTGCTTCCAACTCTTTGGGAAGCTAAGAATCAACTCGCTCTGCACAGTGCTCTTACAGCCTACCGTGAACATCTCTTCCAAAGGCCTGTGAAACGCAGTTTCTTTGCAGGCCTGATCTGGCTGAAGTAGGACTTCTGCTCTGGGTGTGCTACATTGCCCTAGAGATGAAAGGCACAACGTGCAGGCTTCTTTCCAAAGGGCGAGTTGGGCCCCACAGCATCTTGCTTCCAGCTCTTTGGGAAGCTAAGAAACAACTCGCTCTGCACAGTGCTCTTACAGCCTACCGGGAACATCTCTTCCAAAGGCCTGTGAAACGCAGTTTCTTGGCAGGCCTGATCTGGCTGAAGTAGGACTTCTGCTCTGGGTGTGCTACATTGCCCTAGAGCTGAAAGGCACAACGTGCAGGCTTCTTTCCAAAGGGCGAGTTGGGCCAAACAGCATCTTGCTTCCAGCTCTTTGGGAAGCTAAGAAACAACTCGCTCTGCACAGTGCTCTTACAGCCTACCGGGAACATCTCTTCCAAAGGCCTGTGAAACGCAGTTTCTTGGCAGGCCTGATCTGGCTGAAGTAGGACTTCTGCTCTGGGTGTGACACATAGCCCTAGAGCTGAAAGGCACAACGTGCCGGCTTCTTTCCAAAGGGAGAGTTGGGCCCCACAGCATCTTGCTTCCAGCTCTTTGGGAAGCTAAGAAACAACTCGCTCTGCACAGTGCTCTTACATCCTACCGGCAACATCTCTTCCAAAGGCCTGTGAAACGCAGTTTCTTTGCAGGCCTGATCTGGCTGAAGTAGGACTTCTGCTCAGGGTGTGCCACATTGCCCTAGAGCTGAAAGGCACAACGTGCCGGCTTCTTTCCAATGCGTGAGTTGGGATCAAAAGCATCTTGCTTCCAGCTCTTTGGGAAGCTAAGAAACAACTCGCTCTGCACAGTGCTCTTACAGCCTACCAGGAACATCTCTTCCAAAGGCCTGTGAAACGCAGTTTCTTTGCAGGCCTGATCTGGCTGAAGTAGCACTTCTGCTCTGGGTGTGCTACATTGCCCTAGAGCTGAAAGGCACAACGTGCAGGCTTCTTTCCAAAGGGTGAGTTGGTCCCCACAGCATCTTGCTTCCAGCTCTTTGGGAAGCTAAGAAACAACTCGCTCTGTACAGTGCTCTTACAGCCTACCGGGAACATCTCTTCCAAAGGCCTGTGAAACGCAGTTTCTTTGCAGGCCTGATCTGGCTGAAGTAGGACTTCTGCTCTGGGTGTGCTACATTGCCCTAGAGCTGAAAGGCACAACGTGCAGGCTTCTTTCCAAAGGGCGAGTTGGGCCCCACAGCATCTTGCTTCCAGCTTTTTGGGAAGCTAAGTATCAACTCGCTCTGCACAGTGCTCTTACAGCCTACCGGGAACATCTCTTCCAAAGGCCTGTGAAACGCAGTTTCTTTGCAGGCCTGATCTGGCTGAAGTAGGACTTCTGCTCTGGGTGTGCTACATTGCCCTAGAGCTGAAAGGCACAACGTGCAGGCTTCTTTCCAAAGGGCGAGTTGGGCCCCACAGCATCTTGCTTCCAGCTCTTTGGGAAGCTAAGAAACAACTCGCTCTGCACAGTGCTCTTACAGCCTACCGGGAACGTCTCTTCCAAAGGCCTGTGAAACGCAGTTTCTTTGCAGGCCTGATCTGGCAGATGTAGGACTTCTGCTCTGGGTGTGCTACATTGCCCTAGAGCTGAAAGGCACAAGGTGCAGGCTTCTTTCCAAAGGGCGAGTTGGTCCCCACAGCATCTTGCTTCCAGCTCTTTGGGAAGCTAAGAAACCACTCGCGCTGCACAGTGCTCTTACAGCCTACCGGGAACATCTCTTCCAAAGGCCTGTGAAACGCAGTTTCTTGGCAGGCCTGATCTGGCTGAAGTAGGACTTCTGCTCTGGGTGTGCTACATTGCCCTAGAGCTGAAAGGCACAACGTGCAGGCTTCTTTCCAAAGGGCGAGTTGGGCCCCACAGCATCTTGCTTCCAGCTCTTTGGGAAGCTAAGAAACAACTCGCTCTGCACAGTGCTCTTACAGCCTACCGGGAACATCTCTTCCAAAGGCCTGTGAAACGCAGTTTCTTTGCAGGCCTGATCTGGCTGAAGTAGGACTTCTGCTCTGGGTGTGCTACATTGCCCTAGAGCTGAAAGGCACAACGTGCAGGCTTCTTTCCAAAGGGCGAGTTGGGCCCCACAGCATCTTGCTTCCAGCTCTTTGGGAAGCTAAGAAACAACTCGCTCTGCACAGTGCTCTTACAGCCTACCGGGAGCATCTCTTCCAAAGGCCTGTGAAACGCAATTTCTTTGCAGGCCTGATGTGGCAGATGTAGGACTTCTGCTCTGGGTGTGCTACATTGCCCTAGAGCTGAAAGGCACAACGTGCAGGCTTCTTTCCAAATGGCGAGTTGGGCCCCACAGCATCTTGCCTCCAGCTCTTTGGGAAGCTAAGAAACCACTCGCTCTGCACAGTGCTCTTACAGCCTACCGGGAACATCTCTTCCAAAGGCCTGTGAAACGCAGTTTCTTGGCAGGCCTGATCTGGCTGAAGTAGGACGTCTGCTCTGGGTGTGCTACATTGCCCTAGAGCTGAAAGGCACAACGTGCAGTCTTCTTTCCAAAGGGCGAATTGGGCCCCACAGCATCTTGCTTCCAGCCCTTTGGGAAGCTAAGAAACAACTCGCTCTGCACAGTGCTCTTACACACTAGTGGGAACATCTCTTCCAAAGGCCTGTGAAACGCAGTTTCTTTGCAGGCCTGATCTGGCTTAAGTAGGACTTCTGCTCTGGGTGTGCTACATTGCCCTAGAGCTGAAAGGCACAATGTGCAGGCTTCTTTCCAAAGGGCAAGTTGGGCCCCACAGCATCGTGCATCCAGCTCTTTGGGAAGCTATGAAACAACTCGCTCTGCACAGTGCTCTTACAGCCTACCGGGAACATCTCTTCCAAAGGCCTGTGAAACGCAGTTTCTTTGCAGGCCTGATCTGGCAGAAGTAGGACTTCTGCTCTGGGTGTGCTACATTGCCCTAGAGCTGAAAGGCACAACGTGCCGGCTTCTTTCCAAAGGGCGAGTTGGGACCAACAGCATCTTGCTTCCAGCTCTTTGGGAAGCTAAGAAACAACTCGCTCTGCACAGTGCTCTTACAGCCTACTGGCAACATCTCTTCCAAAGGCCTGTGAAACGCAGTTTCTTTGCAGGCCTGATCTGGCTGAAGTAGGACTTCTGCTCTGGGTGTGCCACATTGCCCTAGAGCTGAAAGGCACAACGTGCCGGCTTCTTTCCAATGCGTGAGTTGGGACCAAAAGCATCTTGCTTCCAGCTCTTTGGGAAGCTAAGAAGCAACTCGCTCTGCACAGTGCTCTTACAGCCTACCGGGAACATCTCTTCCAAAGGCCTGTGAAACGCAGTTTCTTTGCAGGCCTGATCTGGCTGAAGTAGCACTTCTGCTCTGGGTGTGCTACATTGCCCTAGAGCTGAAAGGCACAACGTGCAGGCTTCTTTCCAAATGGTGAGTTGGTCCCCACAGCATCTTGCTTCCAGCTCTTTGGGAAGCTAAGAAACAACTCGCTCTGCACAGTGCTCTTACAGCCTACCGGGAACATCTCTTCCAAAGGCCTGTGAAAGGCAGTTTCTTGGCAGGCCTGATCTGGCTGAAGTAGGACTTCTGCTCTGGGTGTGCTACATTGCCCTAGAGCTGAAAGGCACAACGTGCAGGCTTCTTTCCAAAGGGCGAGTTGGGCCCCACAGCATCTTGCTTCCAGCTCTTTGGGAAGCTAAGAAACAACTCGCTCTGCACAGTTCTCTTACAGCCTACCCGGAGCATCTCTTCCAAAGGCCTGTGAAACGCAGTTTCTTGGCAGGCCTGATCTGGCTGAAGTAGGACTTCTGCTCTGGGTGTGACACATAGCCCTAGAGCTGAAAGGCACAACGTGCCGGCTTCTTTCCAAAGGGAGAGTTGGGCCCCACAGCATCTTGCTTCCAGCTCTTTGGGAAGCTAAGAAACAACTCGCTCTGCACAGTGCTCTTACAGCATACCGGCAACATCTCTTCCAAAGGCCTGTGAAACGCAGTTTCTTTGCAGGCCTGATCTGGCTGAAGTAGGACTTCTGCTCTGGGTGTGCCACATTGCCCTAGAGCTGAAAGGCACAACGTGCCGGCTTCTTTCCAATGCGTGAGTTGGGCCCCACAGCATCTTGCTTCCAGCTGTTTGGGAAGCTAAGAAACAACTCGCTCTGCACAGTGCTCTTACAGCCTACCGGCAACATCTCTTCCAAAGGCCTGTGAAACGCAGTTTCTTTGCAGGCCTGATCTGGCTGAAGTAGGACTTCTGCTCTGGGTGTGCCACATTGCCCTAGAGCTGAAAGGCACAACGTGCCGGCTTCTTTCCAATGCGTGAGTTGGGACCAAAAGCATCTTGCTTCCAGCTCTTTGGGAAGCTAAGAAACAACTCGCTCTGCACAGTGCTCTTACAGCCTACCGGGAACATCTCTTCCAAAGGCCTGTGAAACGCAGTTTCTTGGCAGGCCTGATCTGGCTGAAGTAGGACTTCTGCTCTGGGTGTGCCACATTGCCCTAGAGCTGAAAGGCACAACGTGCCGGCTTCTTTCCAAAGGGCGAGTTGGGCCCCACAGCATCTTGCTTCCAGCTCTTTGGGAAGCTAAGAAACAACTCGCTCTGCACAGTGCTCTTACAGCCTACCGGGAACATCTCTTCCAAAGGCCTGTGAAACGCAGTTTCTTGGCAGGCCTGATCTGGCTGAAGTAGGACTTCTGCTCTGGGTGTGCTACATTGCCCTAGAGCTGAAAGGCACAACGTGCAGGCTTCTTTCCAAAGGGCGAGTTGGGCCCCACAGCATCTTGCTTCCAGCTCTTTGGGAAGCTAAGAAACAACTCGCTCTGCACAGTGCTCTTACAGCCTACCGGGAACATCTCTTCCAAAGGCCTGTGAAACGCAGTTTCTTGGCAGGCCTGATCTGGCTGAAGTAGGACTTCTGCTCTGGGTGTGCTACATTGCCCTAGAGCTGAAAGGCACAACGTGCAGGCTTCTTTCCAAAGGGCGAGTTGGGCCCCACAGCATCTTGCTTCCAGCTTTTTGGGAAGCTAAGTCTCAACTCGCTCTGCACAGTGCTCTTACAGCCTACCGGGAACATCTCTTCCAAAGGCCTGTGAAACGCAGTTTCATTGCAGGCCTGATCTGGCTGAAGTAGGACTTCTGCTCTGGGTGTGCTACATTGCCCTAGAGCTGAAAGGCACAACGTGCAGGCTTCTTTCCAAAGGGCGAGTTGGGCCCCACAGCATCTTGCTTCCAGCTTTTTGGGAAGCGAAGTATCAACCCGCTCTGCACATTGCTCTTACAGCCTACCGGGAACATCTCTTCCAAAGGCCTGTGAAACGCAGTTTCTTTGCAGGCCTGATCTGGCTGAAGTAGGACTTCTGCTCTGGGTGTGCTACATTGCCCTAGCGCTGAAAGGCACAACGTGCAGGCTTCTTTCCAAAGGGCGAGTTGGGCCCCACAGCATCTTGCTTCCAGCTCTTTGGGAAGCTAAGAAACAACTCGCTCTGTACAGTGCTCTTACAGCCTACCGGGAACATCTCTTCCAAAGGCCTGTGAAACGCAGTTTCTTTGCAGGCCTGATCTGGCTGAAGTAGGACTTCTGCTCTGGGTGTGCTACATTGCCCTAGAGCTAAAAGGCACAACGTGCAGGCTTCTTTCCAAAGGGCGAGTTGGGCCCCACAGCATCTTGCTTCCAGCTTTTTGGGAAGCTAAGTATCAACTCGCTCTGCACAGTGCTCTTACAGCCTACCGGGAACATCTCTTCCAAAGGCCTGTGAAACGCAGTTTCTTTGCAGGCCTGATCTGGCTGAAGTAGGACTTCTGCTCTGGGTGTGCTACATTGCCCTAGAGCTGAAAGGCACAACGTGCAGGCTTCTTTCCAAAGGGCGAGTTGGGCCCCACAGCATCTTGCTTCCAGCTCTTTGGGAAGCTAAGAAACAACTCGCTCTGCACAGTGCTCTTACAGCCTACCGGGAACATCTCTTCCAAAGGCCTGTGAAACGCAGTTTCTTTGCAGGCCTGATCTGGCAGATGTAGGACTTCTGCTATGGGTGTGCTACATTGCCCTAGAGCTGAAAGGCACAAGGTGCAGGCTTCTTTCCAAAGGGCGAGTTGGGCCCCACAGCATCTTGCTTCCAGCTCTTTGGGAAGCTAAGAAACCACTCGCGCTGCACAGTGCTCTTACAGCCTACCGGGAACATCTCTTCCAAAGGCCTGTGAAACGCAGTTTCTTGGCAGGCCTGATCTGGCTGAAGTAGGACTTCTGCTCTGGGTGTGCTACATTGCCCTAGAGCTGAAAGGCACAACGTGCAGGCTTCTTTCCAAAGGGCGAGTTGGGCCCCACAGCATCTTGCTTCCAGCTCTTTGGGAAGCTAAGAAACAACTCGCTCTGCACAGTGCTCTTACAGCCTACCGGGAACATCTCTTCCAAAGGCCTGTGAAACGCAGTTTCTTGGCAGGCCTGATCTGGCTGAAGTAGGACTTCTGCTCTGGGTGTGCTACATTGCCCTAGAGCTGAAAGGCACAACGTGCCGGCTTCTTTCCAAAGGGCGAGTTGGGCCCCACAGCATCTTGCTTCCAGCTCTTTGGGAAGCTAAGAAACAACTCGCTCTGCACAGTGCTCTTACAGCCTACCGGCAACATCTCTTCCAAAGGCCTGTGAAACGCAGTTTCTTTGCAGGCCTGATCTGGCTGAAGTAGGACTTCTGCTCTGGGTGTGCCACATTGCCCTAGAGCTGAAAGGCACAACGTGCCGGCTTCTTTCCAATGCGTGAGTTGGGACCAAAAGCATCTTGCTTCCAGCTCTTTGGGAAGCTAAGAAGCAACTCGCTCTGCACAGTGCTCTTACAGCCTACCGGGAACATCTCTTCCAAAGGCCTGTGAAACGCAGTTTCTTTGCAGGCCTGATCTGGCTGAAGTAGCACTTCTGCTCTGGGTGTGCTACATTGCCCTAGAGCTGAAAGGCACAACGTGCAGGCTTCTTTCCAAATGGTGAGTTGGTCCCCACAGCATCTTGCTTCCAGCTCTTTGGGAAGCTAAGAAACAACTCGCTCTGCACAGTGCTCTTACAGCCTACCGGGAACATCTCTTCCAAAGGCCTGTGAAACGCAGTTTCTTGGCAGGCCTGATCTGGCTGAAGTAGGACTTCTGCTCTGGGTGTGCTACATTGCCCTAGAGCTGAAAGGCACAACGTGCAGGCTTCTTTCCAAAGGGCGAGTTGGGCCCCACAGCATCTTGCTTCCAGCTCTTTGGGAAGCTAAGAAACAACTCGCTCTGCACAGTTCTCTTACAGCCTACCCGGAACATCTCTTCCAAAGGCCTGTGAAACGCAGTTTCTTGGCAGGCCTGATCTGGCTGAAGTAGGACTTCTGCTCTGGGTGTGACACATAGCCCTAGAGCTGAAAGGCACAACGTGCCGGCTTCTTTCCAAAGGGAGAGTTGGGCCCCACAGCATCTTGCTTCCAGCTCTTTGGGAAGCTAAGAAACAACTCGCTCTGCACAGTGCTCTTACAGCATACCGGCAACATCTCTTCCAAAGGCCTGTGAAACGCAGTTTCTTTGCAGGCCTGATCTGGCTGAAGTAGGACTTCTGCTCTGGGTGTGCCACATTGCCCTAGAGCTGAAAGGCACAACGTGCCGGCTTCTTTCCAATGCGTGAGTTGGGCCCCACAGCATCTTGCTTCCAGCTGTTTGGGAAGCTAAGAAACAACTCGCTCTGCACAGTGCTCTTACAGCCTACCGGCAACATCTCTTCCAAAGGCCTGTGAAACGCAGTTTCTTTGCAGGCCTGATCTGGCTGAAGTAGGACTTCTGCTCTGGGTGTGCCACATTGCCCTAGAGCTGAAAGGCACAACGTGCCGGCTTCTTTCCAATGCGTGAGTTGGGACCAAAAGCATCTTGCTTCCAGCTCTTTGGGAAGCTAAGAAACAACTCGCTCTGCACAGTGCTCTTACAGCCTACCGGGAACATCTCTTCCAAAGGCCTGTGAAACGCAGTTTCTTGGCAGGCCTGATCTGGCTGAAGTAGGACTTCTGCTCTGGGTGTGCCACATTGCCCTAGAGCTGAAAGGCACAACGTGCCGGCTTCTTTCCAAAGGGCGAGTTGGGCCCCACAGCATCTTGCTTCCAGCTCTTTGGGAAGCTAAGAAACAACTCGCTCTGCACAGTGCTCTTACAGCCTACCGGGAACATCTCTTCCAAAGGCCTGTGAAACGCAGTTTCTTGGCAGGCCTGATCTGGCTGAAGTAGGACTTCTGCTCTGGGTGTGCTACATTGCCCTAGAGCTGAAAGGCACAACGTGCAGGCTTCTTTCCAAAGGGCGAGTTGGGCCCCACAGCATCTTGCTTCCAGCTCTTTGGGAAGCTAAGAAACAACTCGCTCTGCACAGTGCTCTTACAGCCTACCGGGAACATCTCTTCCAAAGGCCTGTGAAACGCAGTTTCTTGGCAGGCCTGATCTGGCTGAAGTAGGACTTCTGCTCTGGGTGTGCTACATTGCCCTAGAGCTGAAAGGCACAACGTGCAGGCTTCTTTCCAAAGGGCGAGTTGGGCCCCACAGCATCTTGCTTCCAGCTCTTTGGGAAGCTAAGAAACAACTCGCTCTGCACAGTTCTCTTACAGCCTACCCGGAACATCTCTTCCAAAGGCCTGTGAAACGCAGTTTCTTGGCAGGCCTGATCTGGCTGAAGTAGGACTTCTGCTCTGGGTGTGACACATAGCCCTAGAGCTGAAAGGCACAACGTGCCGGCTTCTTTCCAAAGGGAGAGTTGGGCCCCACAGCATCTTGCTTCCAGCTCTTTGGGAAGCTAAGAAACAACTCGCTCTGCACAGTGCTCTTACAGCATACCGGCAACATCTCTTCCAAAGGCCTGTGAAACGCAGTTTCTTTGCAGGCCTGATCTGGCTGAAGTAGGACTTCTGCTCTGGGTGTGCCACATTGCCCTAGAGCTGAAAGGCACAACGTGCCGGCTTCTTTCCAATGCGTGAGTTGGGCCCCACAGCATCTTGCTTCCAGCTGTTTGGGAAGCTAAGAAACAACTCGCTCTGCACAGTGCTCTTACAGCCTACCGGCAACATCTCTTCCAAAGGCCTGTGAAACGCAGTTTCTTTGCAGGCCTGATCTGGCTGAAGTAGGACTTCTGCTCTGGGTGTGCCACATTGCCCTAGAGCTGAAAGGCACAACGTGCCGGCTTCTTTCCAATGCGTGAGTTGGGACCAAAAGCATCTTGCTTCCAGCTCTTTGGGAAGCTAAGAAACAACTCGCTCTGCACAGTGCTCTTACAGCCTACCGGGAACATCTCTTCCAAAGGCCTGTGAAACGCAGTTTCTTGGCAGGCCTGATCTGGCTGAAGTAGGACTTCTGCTCTGGGTGTGCCACATTGCCCTAGAGCTGAAAGGCACAACGTGCCGGCTTCTTTCCAAAGGGCGAGTTGGGCCCCACAGCATCTTGCTTCCAGCTCTTTGGGAAGCTAAGAAACAACTCGCTCTGCACAGTGCTCTTACAGCCTACCGGGAACATCTCTTCCAAAGGCCTGTGAAACGCAGTTTCTTGGCAGGCCTGATCTGGCTGAAGTAGGACTTCTGCTCTGGGTGTGCTACATTGCCCTAGAGCTGAAAGGCACAACGTGCAGGCTTCTTTCCAAAGGGCGAGTTGGGCCCCACAGCATCTTGCTTCCAGCTCTTTGGGAAGCTAAGAAACAACTCGCTCTGCACAGTGCTCTTACAGCCTACCGGGAACATCTCTTCCAAAGGCCTGTGAAACGCAGTTTCTTGGCAGGCCTGATCTGGCTGAAGTAGGACTTCTGCTCTGGGTGTGCTACATTGCCCTAGCGCTGAAAGGCACAACGTGCAGGCTTCTTTCCAAAGGGCGAGTTGGGCCCCACAGCATCTTGCTTCCAGCTCTTTGGGAAGCTAAGAAACAACTCGCTCTGTACAGTGCTCTTACAGCCTACCGGGAACATCTCTTCCAAAGGCCTGTGAAACGCAGTTTCTTTGCAGGCCTGATCTGGCTGAAGTAGGACTTCTGCTCTGGGTGTGCTACATTGCCCTAGAGCTGAAAGGCACAACGTGCAGGCTTCTTTCCAAAGGGCGAGTTGGGCCCCACAGCATCTTGCTTCCAGCTCTTTGGGAAGCTAAGAAACAACTCGCTCTGCACAGTTCTCTTACAGCCTACCCGGAACATCTCTTCCAAAGGCCTGTGAAACGCAGTTTCTTGGCAGGCCTGATCTGGCTGAAGTAGGACTTCTGCTCTGGATGTGACACATAGCCCTAGAGCTGAAAGGCACAACGTGCCGGCTTCTTTCCAAAGGGAGAGTTGGGCCCCACAGCATCTTGCTTCCAGCTCTTTGGGAAGCTAAGAAACAACTCGCTCTGCACAGTGCTCTTACAGCATACCGGCAACATCTCTTCCAAAGGCCTGTGAAACGCAGTTTCTTTGCAGGCCTGATCTGGCTGAAGTAGGACTTCTGCTCTGGGTGTGCCACATTGCCCTAGAGCTGAAAGGCACAACGTGCCGGCTTCTTTCCAATGCGTGAGTTGGGCCCCACAGCATCTTGCTTCCAGCTGTTTGGGAAGCTAAGAAACAACTCGCTCTGCACAGTGCTCTTACAGCCTACCGGCAACATCTCTTCCAAAGGCCTGTGAAACGCAGTTTCTTTGCAGGCCTGATCTGGCTGAAGTAGGACTTCTGCTCTGGGTGTGCCACATTGCCCTAGAGCTGAAAGGCACAACGTGCCGGCTTCTTTCCAATGCGTGAGTTGGGACCAAAAGCATCTTGCTTCCAGCTCTTTGGGAAGCTAAGAAACAACTCGCTCTGCACAGTGCTCTTACAGCCTACCGGGAACATCTCTTCCAAAGGCCTGTGAAACGCAGTTTCTTGGCAGGCCTGATCTGGCTGAAGTAGGACTTCTGCTCTGGGTGTGCCACATTGCCCTAGAGCTGAAAGGCACAACGTGCCGGCTTCTTTCCAAAGGGCGAGTTGGGCCCCACAGCATCTTGCTTCCAGCTCTTTGGGAAGCTAAGAAACAACTCGCTCTGCACAGTGCTCTTACAGCCTACCGGGAACATCTCTTCCAAAGGCCTGTGAAACGCAGTTTCTTGGCAGGCCTGATCTGGCTGAAGTAGGACTTCTGCTCTGGGTGTGCTACATTGCCCTAGAGCTGAAAGGCACAACGTGCAGGCTTCTTTCCAAAGGGCGAGTTGGGCCCCACAGCATCTTGCTTCCAGCTCTTTGGGAAGCTAAGAAACAACTCGCTCTGCACAGTGCTCTTACAGCCTACCGGGAACATCTCTTCCAAAGGCCTGTGAAACGCAGTTTCTTGGCAGGCCTGATCTGGCTGAAGTAGGACTTCTGCTCTGGGTGTGCTACATTGCCCTAGCGCTGAAAGGCACAACGTGCAGGCTTCTTTCCAAAGGGCGAGTTGGGCCCCACAGCATCTTGCTTCCAGCTCTTTGGGAAGCTAAGAAACAACTCGCTCTGTACAGTGCTCTTACAGCCTACCGGGAACATCTCTTCCAAAGGCCTGTGAAACGCAGTTTCTTTGCAGGCCTGATCTGGCTGAAGTAGGACTTCTGCTCTGGGTGTGCTACATTGCCCTAGAGCTAAAAGGCACAACGTGCAGGCTTCTTTCCAAAGGGCGAGTTGGGCCCCACAGCATCTTGCTTCCAGCTTTTTGGGAAGCTAAGTATCAACTCGCTCTGCACAGTGCTCTTACAGCCTACCGGGAACATCTCTTCCAAAGGCCTGTGAAACGCAGTTTCTTTGCAGGCCTGATCTGGCTGAAGTAGGACTTCTGCTCTGGGTGTGCTACATTGCCCTAGAGCTGAAAGGCACAACGTGCAGGCTTCTTTCCAAAGGGCGAGTTGGGCCCCACAGCATCTTGCTTCCAGCTCTTTGGGAAGCTAAGAAACAACTCGCTCTGCACAGTGCTCTTACAGCCTACCGGGAACATCTCTTCCAAAGGCCTGTGAAACGCAGTTTCTTTGCAGGCCTGATCTGGCAGATGTAGGACTTCTGCTATGGGTGTGCTACATTGCCCTAGAGCTGAAAGGCACAAGGTGCAGGCTTCTTTCCAAAGGGCGAGTTGGGCCCCACAGCATCTTGCTTCCAGCTCTTTGGGAAGCTAAGAAACCACTCGCGCTGCACAGTGCTCTTACAGCCTACCGGGAACATCTCTTCCAAAGGCCTGTGAAACGCAGTTTCTTGGCAGGCCTGATCTGGCTGAAGTAGGACTTCTGCTCTGGGTGTGCTACATTGCCCTAGAGCTGAAAGGCACAACGTGCAGGCTTCTTTCCAAAGGGCGAGTTGGGCCCCACAGCATCTTGCTTCCAGCTCTTTGGGAAGCTAAGAAACAACTCGCTCTGCACAGTGCTCTTACAGCCTACCGGGAACATCTCTTCCAAAGGCCTGTGAAACGCAGTTTCTTGGCAGGCCTGATCTGGCTGAAGTAGGACTTCTGCTCTGGGTGTGCTACATTGCCCTAGAGCTGAAAGGCACAACGTGCCGGCTTCTTTCCAAAGGGCGAGTTGGGCCCCACAGCATCTTGCTTCCAGCTCTTTGGGAAGCTAAGAAACAACTCGCTCTGCACAGTGCTCTTACAGCCTACCGGCAACATCTCTTCCAAAGGCCTGTGAAACGCAGTTTCTTTGCAGGCCTGATCTGGCTGAAGTAGGACTTCTGCTCTGGGTGTGCCACATTGCCCTAGAGCTGAAAGGCACAACGTGCCGGCTTCTTTCCAATGCGTGAGTTGGGACCAAAAGCATCTTGCTTCCAGCTCTTTGGGAAGCTAAGAAACAACTCGCTCTGCACAGTGCTCTTACAGCCTACCGGGAACATCTCTTCCAAAGGCCTGTGAAACGCAGTTTCTTTGCAGGCCTGATCTGGCTGAAGTAGCACTTCTGCTCTGGGTGTGCTACATTGCCCTAGAGCTGAAAGGCACAACGTGCAGGCTTCTTTCCAAAGGGTGAGTTGGTCCCCACAGCATCTTGCTTCCAGCTCTTTGGGAAGCTAAGAAACAACTCGCTCTGTACAGTGCTCTTACAGCCTACCGGGAACATCTCTTCCAAAGGCCTGTGAAACGCAGTTTCTTTGCAGGCCTGATCTGGCTGAAGTAGGACTTCTGCTCTGGGTGTGCTACATTGCCCTAGAGCTGAAAGGCACAACGTGCAGGCTTCTTTCCAAAGGGCGAGTTGGGCCCCACAGCATCTTGCTTCCAGCTTTTTGGGAAGCTAAGTATCAACTCGCTTTGCACAGTGCTCTTAATGCCTACCGGGAACATCTCTTCCAAAGGCCTGTGAAACGCAGTTTCTTTGCAGGCCTGATCTGGCTGAAGTAGGACTTCTGCTCTGGGTGTGCTACATTGCCCTAGAGCTGAAAGGCACAACGTGCAGGCTTCTTTCCAAAGGGCGAGTTGGGCCCCACAGCATCTTGCTTCCAGCTCTTTGGGAAGCTAAGAAACAACTCGCTCTGCACAGTGCTCTTACAGCCTACCGGGAACGTCTCTTCCAAAGGCCTGTGAAACGCAGTTTGTTTGCAGGCCTGATCTGGCAGATGTAGGACTTCTGCTCTGGGTGTGCTACATTGCCCTAGAGCTGAAAGGCACAAGGTGCAGGCTTCTTTCCAAAGGGCGAGTTGGGCCCCACAGCATCTTGCTTCCAGCTCTTTGGGAAGCTAAGAAACAACTCGCTCTGCACAGTGCTCTTACAGCCTACCGGGAACATCTCTTCCAAAGGCCTGTGAAACGCAGTTTCTTGGCAGGCCTGATCTGGCTGAAGTAGGACTTCTGCTCTGGGTGTGCTACATTGCCCTAGAGCTGAAAGGCACAACGTGCAGGCTTCTTTCCAAAGGGCGAGTTGGGCCCCACAGCATCTTGCTTCCAGCTCTTTGGGAAGCTAAGAAACAACTCGCTCTGCACAGTGCTCTTACACCCTACCGGGAGCATCTCTTCCAAAGGCCTGTGAAACGCAGTTTCTTTGCAGGCCTGATGTGGCAGATGTAGGACTTCTGCTCTGGGTGTGCTACATTGCCCTAGAGCTGAAAGGCACAACGTGCAGGCTTCTTTCCAAATGGCGAGTTGGGCCCCACAGCATCTTGCCTCCAGCTCTTTGGGAAGCTAAGAAACCACTCGCTCTGCACAGTGCTCTTACAGCCTACCGGGAACATCTCTTCCAAAGGCCTGTGAAACGCAGTTTCTTGGCAGGCCTGATCTGGCTGAAGTAGGACGTCTGCTCTGGGTGTGCTACATTGCCCTAGAGCTGAAAGGCACAACGTGCAGGCTTCTTTCCAAAGGGCGAATTGGGCCCCACAGCATCTTGCTTCCAGCCCTTTGGGAAGCTAAGAAACAACTCGCTCTGCACAGTGCTCTTACACACTAGTGGGAACATCTCTTCCAAAGGCCTGTGAAACGCAGTTTCTTTGCAGGCCTGATCTGGCTGAAGTAGGACTTCTGCTCTGGGTGTGCTACATTGCCCTAGAGCTGAAAGGCACAACCTGCAGGCTTCTTTCCAAAGGGCAAGTTGGGCCCCACAGCATCTTGCATCCAGCTCTTTGGGAAGCTATGAAACAACTCGCTCTGCACAGTGCTCTTACAGCCTACCGGGAACATCTCTTCCAAAGGCCTGTGAAACGCAGTTTCTTTGCAGGCCTGATCTGGCAGAAGTAGGACTTCTGCTCTGGGTGTGCTACATTGCCCTAGAGCTGAAAGGCACAACGTGCCGGCTTCTTTCCAAAGGGCGAGTTGGACCCAACAGCATCTTGCTTCCAGCTCTTTGGGAAGCTAAGAAACAACTGGCTCTGCACAGTGCTCTTACAGCCTACCGGGAACATCTCTTCCAAAGGCCTGTGAAACGCAGTTTCTTTGCAGGCCTGATCTGGCTGAAGTAGGACTTCTGCTCTGGGTGTGCTACATTGCCCTAGAGCTGAAAGGCACAACGTGCAGGCTTCTTTCCAAAGGGCGAGTTGGGACCCACAGCATCTTGCTTCCAGCTCTTTGGGAAGCTAAGAAACAACTCGCTCTGCACAGTGCTCTTACAGCCTACCGGGAACATCTCTTCCAAAGGCCTGTGAAACGCAGTTTCTTTGCAGGCCTGATCTGGCAGATGTAGGACTTCTGCTCTGGGTGTGCTACATTGCCCTAGAGCTGAAAGGGACAACGTGCAGGCTTCTTTCCAAAGGGCGAGTTGGGCCCCACAGCATCTTGCTTCCAGCTCTTTGGAAGGCTAAGAAACAAGTCGCTCTGCACAGTGCTCTTACAGCCTACCGGGAACATCTCTTCCAAAGGCCTGTGAAACGCAGTTTCTTTGCAGGCCTGATCTGGCTGAAGTAGGACTTCTGCTCTGGGTGTGCTACATTGCCCTAGAGCTGAAAGGCACAACGTGCAGGCTTCTTTCCAAAGGGCGAGTTGGGCCCCACAGCATCTTGCTTCCAGCTCTTTGGGAAGCTAAGAAACAACTGGCTCTGCACAGTGCTCTTACAGCCTACCGGGAACATCTCTTCCAAAGGCCTGTGAAACGCAGTTTCTTTGCAGGCCTGATCTGGCTGAAGTAGGACTTCTGTTCTGGGTGTGCTACATTGCCCTAGAGCTGAAAGGCACAACGTGCAGGCTTCTTTCCAAAGGGCGAGTTGGGCCCCACAGCATCTTGCTTCCAGCTCTTTGGGAAGCAAGAAACAACTCGCTCTGCACAGTGCTCTTACAGCCTACCGGGAACATCTCTTCCAAAGGCCTGTGAAACGCAGTTTCTTTGCAGGCCTGATCTGGCTGAAGTAGGACTTCTGCTCTGGGTGTGCTACATTGCCCTAGAGCTGAAAGGCACAACGTGCAGGCTTCTTTCCAAAGGGCGAGTTGGGCCCCACAGCATCTTGCTTCCAGCTTTTTGGGAAGCTAAGTATCAACTCGCTCAGCACAGTGCTCTTAAAGCCTACCGGGAACATCTCTTCCAAAGGCCTGTGAAACGCAGTTTCTTTGCAGGCCTGATCTGGCTGAAGTAGGACTTCTGCTCTGGGTGTGCTACATTGCCCTAGAGCTGAAAGGCACAACGTGGAGGCTTCTTTCCAAAGGGCGAGTTGGGACCCACAGCATCTTGCTTCCAGTCTTTGGGAAGCTAAGAAACAACTCGCTCTGCACAGTGCTCTTACAGCCTACCGGGAACATCTCTTCCAAAGGCCTGTGAAACGCAGTTTCTTTGCAGGCCTGATCTGGCAGATGTAGGACTTCTGCTCTGGGTGTGCTACATTGCCCTAGAGCTGAAAGGCACAACGTGCCAGCTTCTTTCCGAAGGGCGTGTTGGGATCCACAGCATCTTGCTTCCAGCTCTTTGGGAAGCTAAGAAACAACTGGCTCTGCACAGTGCTCTTACAGCCTACCGGGAACATCTCTTCCAAAGGCCTGTGAAACGCAGTTTCTTTGCAGGCCTGATCTGGCTGAAGTAGGACTTGTGCTCTGGGTGTGCCACATTGCCCTAGAGCTGAAAGGCACAACGTGCAGGCTTCTTTCCAAAGGGCGAGTTGGGCCCCACAGCATCTTGCTTCCAGCTGTTTGGGAAGCTAAGAAACAACTCGCTCTGCACAGTGCTCTTACAGCCTACCGGGATCATCTCTTCCAAAGGCCTGTGAAACGCAGTTTCTTTGCAGGCCTGATCTGGCTGAAGTAGGACTTATGCTCTGGGTGTGCTACATTGCCCTAGAGCTGAAAGGCAGAACGTGCAGGCTTCTTTCCAAAGGGCGAGTTGGGACCCACAGCATCTTGCTTCCAGCTCTTTGGGAAGCTAAGAAACAACTCGCTCTGCACAGTCCTCTTACACCCTACCGGGAACATCTCTTCCAAAGGCCTGTGAAACGCAGTTTCTTTGCAGGCCTGATCTGGCTGAAGTAGGACTTCTGCTCTGGGTGTGCTACATTGCCCTAGAGCTGAAAGGCACAACGTGCAGGCTTCTTTCCAAAGGGCGAGTTGGGCCCCACAGCATCTTGCTTCCAGCTGTTTGGGAAGCTAAGAAACAACTCGCTCTGCACAGTGCTCTTACAGCCTACCGGGAACATCTCTTCCAAAGGCCTGTGAAACGCTGTTTCTTTGCAGGCCTGATCTGGCTGAAGTAGGACTTCTGCTCTGGGTGTGCCCCATTGCCCTAGAGCTGAAAGGCACAAGGTGCAGGCTTCTTTCCAAAGGGCGAGTTGGGCCCCACAGCATCTTGCTTCCAGCTCTTTGGGAAGCTAAGAAACCACTCTCTCTGCACAGTGCTCTTACAGCCTACCGGGAACAACTCTTCCAAAGGCCTGTGAAACGCAGTTTCTTTGCAGGCCTGATCTGGCTGAAGTAGGACTTCTGCTCTGGGTGTGCCACATTGCCCTAGAGGTGAA
Organism: Equus caballus; assembly: GCF_041296265.1. NCBI lineage: Eukaryota > Metazoa > Chordata > Mammalia > Perissodactyla > Equidae > Equus > Equus caballus. Next base: position 55,286,628 of record NC_091715.1, read on the forward strand.
AGGCACAACGTGCAGGCTTCTTTCCAAAGGGCGAGTTGGGCCCCACAGCATCTTGCTTCCAGCTCTTTGGGAAGCTAAGAAACAACTCGCTCTGCACAGTCCTCTTACACCCTACGGGAACATCTCTTCCAAAGGCCTGTGAAACGCAGTTTCTTGGCAGGCCTGATCTGGCTGAAGTAGGACTTCTGCTCTGGGTGTGCTACATTGCCCTAGAGCTGAAAGGCACAACGTGCAGGCTTCTTTCCAAAGGGCGAATTGGGCCCCACAGCATCTTGCTTCCAGCCCTTTGGGAAGCTAAGAAACAACTCGCTCTGCACAGTGCTCTTACACACTAGTGGGAACATCTCTTCCAAAGGCCTGTGAAACGCAGTTTCTTTGCAGGCCTGATCTGGCTGAAGTAGGACTTCTGCTCTGGGTGTGCTACATTGCCCTAGAGCTGAAAGGCACAATGTGCAGGCTTCTTTCCAAAGGGCGAGTTGGGCCCCACAGCATCTTGCTTCCAGCTGTTTGGGAAGCTAAGAAACAACTCGCTCTGCACAGTGCTCTTACAGCCTACCGGGAACATCTCTTCCAAAGGCCTGTGAAACGCAGTTTCTTTGCAGGCCTGATCTGGCTGAAGTAGGACTTCTGCTCTGGGTGTGCTACATTGCCCTAGAGCTGAAAGGCACAACGTGCAGGCTTCTTTCCAAAGGGCGAGTTGGGCCCCACAGCATCTTGCTTCCAGCTCTTTGGGAAGCTAAGAAACAACTCGCTCTGCACAGTGCTCTTACAGCCTACCGGGAACATCTCTTCGAAAGGCCTGTGAAACGCAGTTTCTTTGCAGGCCTGATCTGGCTAAAGTAGGACTTCTGCTCTCAGTGTGCTACTTTGCCCTAGAGCCGAAAGGCACAACGTGCAGGCTTCTTTCCAAAGGGCGAGTTGGGCCCCACAGCATCTTGCTTCCAGCTCTTTGGGAAGCTAAGAAACAACTCGCTCTGCACAGTGCTCTTACAGCCTACCGTGAACATCTCTTCCAAAGGCCTGTGAAACGCAGTTTCTTTGCAGGCCTGATCTGGCTGAAGTAGGACTTCTGCTCTGGGTGTGCTACATTGCTCTAGAGCTGAAAGGCACAACGTGCATGCTTCTTTCCAAAGGGCGAGTTGGGCCCCACAGCATCTTGCTTCCAGCTCTTTGGGAAGCTAAGAAACAACTCGCTCTGCACAGTGCTCTTACAGCCTACCGGGAACATCTCTTCCAAAGGGCTGTGAAACGTAGTTTCTTTGCAGGCCTGATCTGGCTGAAGTAGGACTTCTGCTCTCGGAGTTCTACTTTGCCCTAGAGCTGAAAGGCACAACGTGCAGGCTTCTTTCCAAAGGTCGAATTTGTCCCCACAGCATCTTGCTTCCAGCTCTTTGGGAAGCTAAGAAACAACTCGCTCTGCACAGTGCTCTTGCAGCCTACCGGGAACATCTCTTCCAAAGGCCTGTGAAACGCAGTTTCTTTGCAGGCCTGATCTGGCTGAAGTAGGACTTCTGCTCTGGGTGTGCCACATTGCCCTAAAGCTGAAAGGCACAACGTGCAGGCTTCTTTCCAAAGGGCGAGTTGGGCCCCAAAGCATCTTGCTTCCAGCTCTTTGGGAAGCTAAGAAACCACTCGCTCTGCACAGTGCTCTTACACCCTACCGGGAACATCTCTTCCAAAGGCCTGTGAAACGCAGTTTCTTTGCAGGCCTGATCTGGCTGAAGTAGGACTTCTGCTCTGGGTGTGCTACATTGCCCTAGAGCTGGAAGGCACAACGTGCAGGCTTCTTTCCAAAGGGCGAGTTGGGCCCCACAGCATCTTGCTTCCAGCTCTTTGGGAACCTAAGAAACAACTCGCTCTGCACAGTGCTCTTACAGCCTACCGGGAACATCTCTTCCAAAGGCCTGTGAAACGCAGTTTCTTTGCAGGCCTGATCTGGCTGAAGTAGGACTTCTGCTCTGGGTGTGCTACTTTGCCCTAGAGCTGAAAGGCACAACGTGCAGGCTTCTTTCCAAAGGGCGAGTTGGGCCCCACAGCATCTTGCTTCCAGCTCTTTGGGAAGCTAAGAAACAACTCGCTCTGCACAGTGCTCTTACAGCCTACCGGGAAGATCTCTTCCAAAGGCCTGTGAAACGCAGTTTCTTTGCAGGCCTGATCTGGCTGAAGTAGGACTTCTGCTCTGGGTGTGCTACATTGCCCTAGAGCTGAAAGGCACAACGTGCAGGCTTCTTTCCAAAGGGCGATTTGGGCCCCACAGCATCTTGCTTCCAGCTCTTTGGGAAGCTAAGAAACAACTTGCTCTGCACAGTGCTCTTACAGCCTACTGGGAACATCTCTTCCAAAGGCCTGTGAAACGCAGTTTCTTTACAGGCCTCATCTGGCTGAAGTAGGACTTCTGCTCTGGGTGTGCTACATTGTCCTAGAGCTGAAAGGCACAACGTGCAGGCTTCTTTCCAAAGGGCGAGTTGGGCCCCACAGCATCTTGCTTCCACCTCTTTGGGAAGCTAGGAAACAACTCGCTCTGCACAGTGCTCTTACAGCCTACCGGGAACATCTCTTCCAAAGGCCTGTGAAACGCAGTTTCTTGGCAGGCCTGATCTGGCTGAAGTAGGACTTCTGCTCTGGGTGTGCCACATTGCCCTAGAGCTGAAAGGCACAACGTGCCGGCTTCTTTCCAAAGGGCGAGTTGGGCCCCACAGCATCTTGCTTCCAGCTCTTTGGGAAGCTAAGAAACAACTCGCTCTGCACAGTGCTCTTACAGCCTACCGGGAACATCTCTTCCAAAGGCCTGTGAAACGCAGTTTCTTGGCAGGCCTGATCTGGCTGAAGTAGGACTTCTGCTGTGGGTGTGCTACATTGCCCTAGAGCTGAAAGGCACAACGTGCAGGCTTCTTTCCAAAGGGCGAGTTGGGCCCCACAGCATCTTGCTTCCAGCTCTTTGGGAAGCTAAGAAACAACTCGCTCTGCACAGTGCTCTTAAAGCCTACCGGGAACATCTCTTCCAAAGGCCTGTGAAACGCAGTTTCTTGGCAGGCCTGATCTGGCTGAAGTAGGACTTCTGCTCTGGGTGTGCTACATTGCCCTAGAGCTGAAAGGCACAACGTGCAGGCTTCTTTCCAAAGGGCGAGTTGGGCCCCACAGCATCTTGCTTCCAGCTTTTTGGGAAGCTAAGTCTCAACTCGCTCTGCACAGTGCTCTTACAGCCTACCGGGAACATCTCTTCCAAAGGCCTGTGAAACGCAGTTTCATTGCAGGCCTGATCTGGCTGAAGTAGGACTTCTGCTCTGGGTGTGCTACATTGCCCTAGAGCTGAAAGGCACAACGTGCAGGCTTCTTTCCAAAGGGCGAGTTGGGCCCCACAGCATCTTGCTTCCAGCTTTTTGGGAAGCGAAGTATCAACTCGCTCTGCACAGTGCTCTTACAGCCTACCGGGAACATCTCTTCCAAAGGCCTGTGAAACGCAGTTTCTTTGCAGGCCTGATCTGGCTGAAGTAGGACTTCTGCTCTGGGTGTGCTACATTGCCCTAGAGCTGAAAGGCACAACGTGCAGGCTTCTTTCCAAAGGGCGAGTTCGGCCCCACAGCACCTTGCTTCCAACTCTTTGGGAAGCTAAGAAACAACTCGCTCTGCACAGTGCTCTTACAGCCTACCGTGAACATCTCTTCCAAAGGCCTGTGACACGCAGTTTCTTTGCAGGCCTGATCTGGCTGAAGTAGAACTTCTGCTCTGGGTGTGCTACATTGCCCTAGAGCTGAAAGGCACAACGTGCAGGCTTCTTTCCAAAGGGCGAGTTGGGCCCCACAGCATCTTGCTTCCAGCTCTTTGGGAAGCTAAGAAACAACTCGCTCTGCACAGTGCTCTTACAACCTACTGCGAACATCTCTTCCAAAGGCCTGTGAAACGCAGTTTCTAGGCAGGCCTGATCTGGCTGAAGTAGGACTTCTGCTCTGGGTGTGACACATAGCCCTAGAGCTGAAAGGCACAACGTGCCGGCTTCTTTCCAAAGGGAGAGTTGGGCCCCACAGCATCTTGCTTCCAGCTCTTTGGGAAGCTAAGAAACAACTCGCTCTGCACAGTGCTCTTACAGCCTACCGGGAACATCTCTTCCAAAGGCCTGTGAAACGCAGTTTCTTTGCAGGCCTGATCTGGCTGAAGTAGGACTTCTGCTCTGGGTGTGCTACATTGCCCTAGAGCTGAAAGGCACAACGTGGAGGCTTCTTTCCAAAGGGCGAGTTGGGACCCACAGCATCTTGCTTCCAGTCTTTGGGAAGCTAAGAAACAACTCGCTCTGCACAGTGCTCTTACAGCCTACCGGGAACATCTCTTCCAAAGGCCTGTGAAACGCAGTTTCTTTGCAGGCCTGATCTGGCAGATGTAGGACTTCTGCTCTGGGTGTGCTACATTGCCCTAGAGCTGAAAGGCACAACGTGACAGCTTCTTTCCGAAGGGCGTGTTGGGATCCACAGCATCTTGCTTCCAGCTCTTTGGGAAGCTAAGAAACAACTGGCTCTGCACAGTGCTCTTACAGCCTACCGGGAACATCTCTTCCAAAGGCCTGTGAAACGCAGTTTCTTTGCAGGCCTGATCTGGCTGAAGTAGGACTTGTGCTCTGGGTGTGCCACATTGCCCTAGAGCTGAAAGGCACAACGTGCAGGCTTCTTTCCAAAGGGCGAGTTGGGCCCCACAGCATCTTGCTTCCAGCTGTTTGGGAAGCTAAGAAACAACTCGCTCTGCACAGTGCTCTTACAGCCTACCGGGATCATCTCTTCCAAAGGCCTGTGAAACGCAGTTTCTTTGCAGGCCTGATCTGGCTGAAGTAGGACTTATGCTCTGGGTGTGCTACATTGCCCTAGAGCTGAAAGGCAGAACGTGCAGGCTTCTTTCCAAAGGGCGAGTTGGGACCCACAGCATCTTGCTTCCAGCTCTTTGGGAAGCTAAGAAACAACTCGCTCTGCACAGTCCTCTTACACCCTACCGGGAACATCTCTTCCAAAGGCCTGTGAAACGCAGTTTCTTTGCAGGCCTGATCTGGCTGAAGTAGGACTTCTGCTCTGGGTGTGCTACATTGCCCTAGAGCTGAAAGGCACAACGTGCAGGCTTCTTTCCAAAGGGCGAGTTGGGCCCCACAGCATCTTGCTTCCAGCTGTTTGGGAAGCTAAGAAACAACTCGCTCTGCACAGTGCTCTTACAGCCTACCGGGAACATCTCTTCCAAAGGCCTGTGAAACGCAGTTTCTTTGCAGGCCTGATCTGGCTGAAGTAGGACTTCTGCTCTGGGTGTGCCCCATTGCCCTAGAGCTGAAAGGCACAAGGTGCAGGCTTCTTTCCAAAGGGCGAGTTGGGCCCCACAGCATCTTGCTTCCAGCTCTTTGGGAAGCTAAGAAACCACTCTCTCTGCACAGTGCTCTTACAGCCTACCGGGAACATCTCTTCCAAAGGCCTGTGAAACGCAGTTTCTTGGCAGGCCTGATCTGGCTGAAGTAGGACTTCTGCTCTGGGTGTGCTACATTGCCCTAGAGCTGAAAGGCACAACGTGCAGGCTTCTTTCCAAAGGGCGAATTGGGCCCCACAGCATCTTGCTTCCAGCCCTTTGGGAAGCTAAGAAACAACTCGCTCTGCACAGTGCTCTTACACACTAGTGGGAACATCTCTTCCAAAGGCCTGTGAAACGCAGTTTCTTTGCAGGCCTGATCTGGCTGAAGTAGGACTTCTGCTCTGGGTGTGCTACATTGCCCTAGAGCTGAAAGGCACAATGTGCAGGCTTCTTTCCAAAGGGCGAGTTGGGCCCCACAGCATCTTGCTTCCAGCTGTTTGGGAAGCTAAGAAACAACTCGCTCTGCACAGTGCTCTTACAGCCTACCGGGAACATCTCTTCCAAAGGCCTGTGAAACGCAGTTTCTTTGCAGGCCTGATCTGGCTGAAGTAGGACTTCTGCTCTGGGTGTGCTACATTGCCCTAGAGCTGAAAGGCACAACGTGCAGGCTTCTTTCCAAAGGGCGAGTTGGGCCCCACAGCATCTTGCTTCCAGCTCTTTGGGAAGCTAAGAAACAACTCGCTCTGCACAGTGCTCTTACAGCCTACCGGGAACATCTCTTCGAAAGGCCTGTGAAACGCAGTTTCTTTGCAGGCCTGATCTGGCTGAAGTAGGACTTCTGCTCTCAGTGTGCTACTTTGCCCTAGAGCCGAAAGGCACAACGTGCAGGCTTCTTTCCAAAGGGCGAGTTGGGCCCCACAGCATCTTGCTTCCAGCTCTTTGGGAAGCTAAGAAACAACTCGCTCTGCACAGTGCTCTTACAGCCTACCGTGAACATCTCTTCCAAAGGCCTGTGAAACGCAGTTTCTTTGCAGGCCTGATCTGGCTGAAGTAGGACTTCTGCTCTGGGTGTGCTACATTGCTCTAGAGCTGAAAGGCACAACGTGCATGCTTCTTTCCAAAGGGCGAGTTGGGCCCCACAGCATCTTGCTTCCAGCTCTTTGGGAAGCTAAGAAACAACTCGCTCTGCACAGTGCTCTTACAGCCTACCGGGAACATCTCTTCCAAAGGGCTGTGAAACGTAGTTTCTTTGCAGGCCTGATCTGGCTGAAGTAGGACTTCTGCTCTCGGAGTTCTACTTTGCCCTAGAGCTGAAAGGCACAACGTGCAGGCTTCTTTCCAAAGGGCGAATTTGTCCCCACAGCATCTTGCTTCCAGCTCTTTGGGAAGCTAAGAAACAACTCGCTCTGCACAGTGCTCTTGCAGCCTACCGGGAACATCTCTTCCAAAGGCCTGTGAAACGCAGTTTCTTTGCAGGCCTGATCTGGCTGAAGTAGGACTTCTGCTCTGGGTGTGCCACATTGCCCTAAAGCTGAAAGGCACAACGTGCAGGCTTCTTTCCAAAGGGCGAGTTGGGCCCCAAAGCATCTTGCTTCCAGCTCTTTGGGAAGCTAAGAAACCACTCGCTCTGCACAGTGCTCTTACACCCTACCGGGAACATCTCTTCCAAAGGCCTGTGAAACGCAGTTTCTTTGCAGGCCTGATCTGGCTGAAGTAGGACTTCTGCTCTGGGTGTGCTACATTGCCCTAGAGCTGGAAGGCACAACGTGCAGGCTTCTTTCCAAAGGGCGAGTTGGGCCCCACAGCATCTTGCTTCCAGCTCTTTGGGAACCTAAGAAACAACTCGCTCTGCACAGTGCTCTTACAGCCTACCGGGAACATCTCTTCCAAAGGCCTGTGAAACGCAGTTTCTTTGCAGGCCTGATCTGGCTGAAGTAGGACTTCTGCTCTGGGTGTGCTACTTTGCCCTAGAGCTGAAAGGCACAACGTGCAGGCTTCTTTCCAAAGGGCGAGTTGGGCCCCACAGCATCTTGCTTCCAGCTCTTTGGGAAGCTAAGAAACAACTCGCTCTGCACAGTGCTCTTACAGCCTACCGGGAAGATCTCTTCCAAAGGCCTGTGAAACGCAGTTTCTTTGCAGGCCTGATCTGGCTGAAGTAGGACTTCTGCTCTGGGTGTGCTACATTGCCCTAGAGCTGAAAGGCACAACGTGCAGGCTTCTTTCCAAAGGGCGATTTGGGCCCCACAGCATCTTGCTTCCAGCTCTTTGGGAAGCTAAGAAACAACTTGCTCTGCACAGTGCTCTTACAGCCTACTGGGAACATCTCTTCCAAAGGCCTGTGAAACGCAGTTTCTTTACAGGCCTCATCTGGCTGAAGTAGGACTTCTGCTCTGGGTGTGCTACATTGTCCTAGAGCTGAAAGGCACAACGTGCAGGCTTCTTTCCAAAGGGCGAGTTGGGCCCCACAGCATCTTGCTTCCACCTCTTTGGGAAGCTAGGAAACAACTCGCTCTGCACAGTGCTCTTACAGCCTACCGGGAACATCTCTTCCAAAGGCCTGTGAAACGCAGTTTCTTGGCAGGCCTGATCTGGCTGAAGTAGGACTTCTGCTCTGGGTGTGCCACATTGCCCTAGAGCTGAAAGGCACAACGTGCCGGCTTCTTTCCAAAGGGCGAGTTGGGCCCCACAGCATCTTGCTTCCAGCTCTTTGGGAAGCTAAGAAACAACTCGCTCTGCACAGTGCTCTTACAGCCTACCGGGAACATCTCTTCCAAAGGCCTGTGAAACGCAGTTTCTTGGCAGGCCTGATCTGGCTGAAGTAGGACTTCTGCTGTGGGTGTGCTACATTGCCCTAGAGCTGAAAGGCACAACGTGCAGGCTTCTTTCCAAAGGGCGAGTTGGGCCCCACAGCATCTTGCTTCCAGCTCTTTGGGAAGCTAAGAAACAACTCGCTCTGCACAGTGCTCTTACAGCCTACCGGGAAGATCTCTTCCAAAGGCCTGTGAAACGCAGTTTCTTTGCAGGCCTGATCTGGCTGAAGTAGGACTTCTGCTCTGGGTGTGCTACATTGCCCTAGAGCTGAAAGGCACAACGTGCAGGCTTCTTTCCAAAGGGCGATTTGGGCCCCACAGCATCTTGCTTCCAGCTCTTTGGGAAGCTAAGAAACAACTTGCTCTGCACAGTGCTCTTACAGCCTACTGGGAACATCTCTTCCAAAGGCCTGTGAAACGCAGTTTCTTTACAGGCCTCATCTGGCTGAAGTAGGACTTCTGCTCTGGGTGTGCTACATTGTCCTAGAGCTGAAAGGCACAACGTGCAGGCTTCTTTCCAAAGGGCGAGTTGGGCCCCACAGCATCTTGCTTCCACCTCTTTGGGAAGCTAGGAAACAACTCGCTCTGCACAGTGCTCTTACAGCCTACCGGGAACATCTCTTCCAAAGGCCTGTGAAACGCAGTTTCTTGGCAGGCCTGATCTGGCTGAAGTAGGACTTCTGCTCTGGGTGTGCCACATTGCCCTAGAGCTGAAAGGCACAACGTGCCGGCTTCTTTCCAAAGGGCGAGTTGGGCCCCACAGCATCTTGCTTCCAGCTCTTTGGGAAGCTAAGAAACAACTCGCTCTGCACAGTGCTCTTACAGCCTACCGGGAACATCTCTTCCAAAGGCCTGTGAAACGCAGTTTCTTGGCAGGCCTGATCTGGCTGAAGTAGGACTTCTGCTGTGGGTGTGCTACATTGCCCTAGAGCTGAAAGGCACAACGTGCAGGCTTCTTTCCAAAGGGCGAGTTGGGCCCCACAGCATCTTGCTTCCAGCTCTTTGGGAAGCTAAGAAACAACTCGCTCTGCACAGTGCTCTTAAAGCCTACCGGGAACATCTCTTCCAAAGGCCTGTGAAACGCAGTTTCTTGGCAGGCCTGATCTGGCTGAAGTAGGACTTCTGCTCTGGGTGTGCTACATTGCCCTAGAGCTGAAAGGCACAACGTGCAGGCTTCTTTCCAAAGGGCGAGTTGGGCCCCACAGCATCTTGCTTCCAGCTTTTTGGGAAGCTAAGTCTCAACTCGCTCTGCACAGTGCTCTTACAGCCTACCGGGAACATCTCTTCCAAAGGCCTGTGAAACGCAGTTTCATTGCAGGCCTGATCTGGCTGAAGTAGGACTTCTGCTCTGGGTGTGCTACATTGCCCTAGAGCTGAAAGGCACAACGTGCAGGCTTCTTTCCAAAGGGCGAGTTGGGCCCCACAGCATCTTGCTTCCAGCTTTTTGGGAAGCGAAGTATCAACTCGCTCTGCACAGTGCTCTTACAGCCTACCGGGAACATCTCTTCCAAAGGCCTGTGAAACGCAGTTTCTTTGCAGGCCTGATCTGGCTGAAGTAGGACTTCTGCTCTGGGTGTGCTACATTGCAGTAGAGCTGAAAGGCACAACGTGCAGGCTTCTTTCCAAAGGGCGAGTTCGGCCCCACAGCACCTTGCTTCCAACTCTTTGGGAAGCTAAGAAACAACTCGCTCTGCACAGTGCTCTTACAGCCTACCGTGAACATCTCTTCCAAAGGCCTGTGACACGCAGTTTCTTTGCAGGCCTGATCTGGCTGAAGTAGAACTTCTGCTCTGGGTGTGCTACATTGCCCTAGAGCTGAAAGGCACAACGTGCAGGCTTCTTTCCAAAGGGCGAGTTGGGCCCCACAGCATCTTGCTTCCAGCTCTTTGGGAAGCTAAGAAACAACTCGCTCTGCACAGTGCTCTTACAACCTACTGCGAACATCTCTTCCAAAGGCCTGTGAAACGCAGTTTCTTGGCAGGCCTGATCTGGCTGAAGTAGGACTTCTGCTCTGGGTGTGACACATAGCCCTAGAGCTGAAAGGCACAACGTGCCGGCTTCTTTCCAAAGGGAGAGTTGGGCCCCACAGCATCTTGCTTCCAGCTCTTTGGGAAGCTAAGAAACAACTCGCTCTGCACAGTGCTCTTACAGCCTACCGGCAACATCTCTTCCAAAGGCCTGTGAAACGCAGTTTCTTTGCAGGCCTGATCTGGCTGAAGTAGGACTTCTGCTCTGGGTGTGCCACATTGCCCTAGACCTGAAAGGCACAACGTGCCAGCTTCTTTCCAATGCGTGAGTTGGGACCAAAAGCATCTTGCTTCCAGCTCTTTGGGAAGCTAAGAAACAACTCGCTCTGCACAGTGCTCTTACAGCCTACCGGGAACATCTCTTCCAAAGGCCTGTGAAACGCAGTTTCTTGGCAGGCCTGATCTGGCTGAAGTAGGACTTCTGCTCTGGGTGTGCTACATTGCCCTAGAGCTGAAAGGCACAACGTGCAGTCTTCTTTCCAAAGGGCGAGTTGGGCCCCACAGCACCTTGCTTCCAACTCTTTGGGAAGCTAAGAAACAACTCGCTCTGCACAGTGCTCTTACAGCCTACCGTGAACATCTCTTCCAAAGGCCTGTGAAACGCAGTTTCTTTGCAGGCCTGATCTGGCTGAAGTAGAACTTCTGCTCTGGGTGTGCTACATTGCCCTAGAGATGAAAGGCACAACGTGCAGGCTTCTTTCCAAAGGGCGAGTTGGGCCCCACAGCATCTTGCTTCCAGCTCTTTGGGAAGCTAAGAAACAACTCGCTCTGCACAGTGCTCTTACAGCCTACCGGGAACATCTCTTCCAAAGGCCTGTGAAACGCAGTTTCTTTGCAGGCCTGATCTGGCTGAAGTAGGACTTCTGCTCTGGGTGTGCTACATTGCCCTAGAGCTGAAAGGCACAACGTGCAGGCTTCTTTCCAAAGGGCGAGTTGGGCCCCACAGCATCTTGCTTCCAGCTCTTTGGGAAGCTAAGAAACAACTCGCTCTGCACAGTGCTCTTACAGCCTACCCGGAACATCTCTTCCAAAGGCCTGTGAAACGCAGTTTCTTGGCAGGCCTGATCTGGCTGAAGTAGGACTTCTGCTCTGGGTGTGACACATAGCCCTAGAGCTGAAAGGCACAACGTGCCGGCTTCTTTCCAAAGGGAGAGTTGGGCCCCACAGCATCATGCTTCCAGCTCTTTGGGAAGCTAAGAAACAACTCGCTCTGCACAGTGCTCTTACAGCATACCGGCAACATCTCTTCCAAAGGCCTGTGAAACGCAGTTTCTTTGCAGGCCTGATCTGGCTGAAGTAGGACTTCTGCTCTGGGTGTGCCACATTGCCCTAGAGCTGAAAGGCACAACGTGCCGGCTTCTTTCCAATGCGTGAGTTGGGCCCCACAGCATCTTGCTTCCAGCTGTTTGGGAAGCTAAGAAACAACTCGCTCTGCACAGTGCTCTTACAGCCTACCGGCAGCATCTCTTCCAAAGGCCTGTGAAACGCAGTTTCTTTGCAGGCCTGATCTGGCTGAAGTAGGACTTCTGCTCTGGGTGTGCCACATTGCCCTAGAGCTGAAAGGCACAACGTGCAGGCTTCTTTCCAATGCGTGAGTTGGGACCAAAAGCATCTTGCTTCCAGCTCTTTGGGAAGCTAAGAAACAACTCGCTCTGCACAGTGCTCTTACAGCCTACCGGGAACATCTCTTCCAAAGGCCTGTGAAACGCAGTTTCTTGGCAGGCCTGATCTGGCTGAAGTAGGACTTCTGCTCTGGGTGTGCCACATTGCCCTAGAGCTGAAAGGCACAACGTGCCGGCTTCTTTCCAAAGGGCGAGTTGGGCCCCACAGCATCTTGCTTCCAGCTCTTTGGGAAGCTAAGAAACAACTCGCTCTGCACAGTGCTCTTACAGCCTACCGGGAACATCTCTTCCAAAGGCCTGTGAAACGCAGTTTCTTGGCAGGCCTGATCTGGCTGAAGTAGGACTTCTGCTCTGGGTGTGCTACATTGCCCTAGAGCTGAAAGGCACAACGTGCAGGCTTCTTTCCAAAGGGCGAGTTGGGCCCCACAGCATCTTGCTTCCAGCTCTTTGGGAAGCTAAGAAACAACTCGCTCTGCACAGTGCTCTTACAGCCTACCGGGAACATCTCTTCCAAAGGCCTGTGAAACGCAGTTTCTTTGCAGGCCTGATCTGGCTGAAGTAGGACTTCTGCTCTGGGTGTGCTACATTGCCCTAGAGCTGAAAGGCACAACGTGCAGGCTTCTTTCCAAAGGGCGAGTTGGGCCCCACAGCATCTTGCTTCCAGCTTTTTGGGAAGCTAAGTCTCAACTCGCTCTGCACAGTGCTCTTACAGCCTACCGGGAACATCTCTTCCAAAGGCCTGTGAAACGCAGTTTCATTGCAGGCCTGATCTGGCTGAAGTAGGACTTCTGCTCTGGGTGTGCTACATTGCCCTAGAGCTGAAAGGCACAACGTGCAGGCTTCTTTCCAAAGGGCGAGTTGGGCCCCAGAGCATCTTGCTTCCAGCTTTTTGGGAAGCGAAGTATCAACTCGCTCTGCACAGTGCTCTTACAGCCTACCGGGAACATCTCTTCCAAAGGCCTGTGAAACGCAGTTTCTTTGCAGGCCTGATCTGGCTGAAGTAGGACTTCTGCTCTGGGTGTGCTACATTGCCCTAGAGATGAAAGGCACAACGTGCAGGCTTCTTTCCAAAGGGCGAGTTGGGCCCCACAGCACCTTGCTTCCAACTCTTTGGGAAGCTAAGAAACAACTCGCTCTGCACAGTGCTCTTACAGCCTACCGTGAACATCTCTTCCAAAGGCCTGTGAAACGCAGTTTCTTTGCAGGCCTGATCTGCCTGAAGTAGAACTTCTGCTCTGGGTGTGCTACATTGCCCTAGAGATGAAAGGCACAACGTGCAGGCTTCTTTCCAAAGGGCGAGTTGGGCCCCACAGCATCTTGCTTCCAGCTCTTTGGGAAGCTAAGAAACAACTCGCTCTGCACAGTGCTCTTACAGCCTACCGGGAACATCTCTTCCAAAGGCCTGTGAAACGCAGTTTCTTTGCAGGCCTGATCTGGCTGAAGTAGGACTTCTGCTCTGGGTGTGCCACATTGCCCTAGAGCTGAAAGGCACAACGTGCCGGCTTCTTTCCAATGCGTGAGTTGGGACCAAAAGCATCTTGCTTCCAGCTCTTTGGGAAGCTAAGAAACAACTCGCTCTGCACAGTGCTCTTACAGCCTACCAGGAACATCTCTTCCAAAGGCCTGTGAAACGCAGTTTCTTTGCAGGCCTGATCTGGCTGAAGTAGCACTTCTGCTCTGGGTGTGCTACATTGCCCTAGAGCTGAAAGGCACAACGTGCAGGCTTCTTTCCAAAGGGTGAGTTGGTCCCCACAGCATCTTGCTTCCAGCTCTTTGGGAAGCTAAGAAACAACTCGCTCTGCACAGTGCTCTTACAGCCTACCGGGAACATCTCTTCCAAAGGCCTGTGAAACGCAGTTTCTTTGCAGGCCTGATCTGGCTGAAGTAGGACTTCTGCTCTGGGTGTGCTACATTGCCCTAGAGCTGAAAGGCACAACGTGCAGGCTTCTTTCCAAAGGGCGAGTTGGGCCCCACAGCATCTTGCTTCCAGCTTTTTGGGAAGCTAAGTATCAACTCGCTCTGCACAGTGCTCTTAGAGCCTACCGGGAACATCTCTTCCAAAGGCCTGTGAAACGCAGTTTCTTTGCAGGCCTGATCTGGCTGAAGTAGGACTTCTGCTCTGGGTGTGCTACATTGCCCTAGAGCTGAAAGGCACAACGTGCAGGCTTCTTTGCAAAGGGCGAGTTGGGCCCCACAGCATCTTGCTTCCAGCTCTTTGGGAAGCTAAGAAACAACTCGCTCTGCACAGTGCTCTTACAGCCTACCGGGAACGTCTCTTCCAAAGGCCTGTGAAACGCAGTTTCTTTGCAGGCCTGATCTGGCAGATGTAGGACTTCTGCTCTGGGTGTGCTACATTGCCCTAGAGCTGAAAGGCACAAGGTGCAGGCTTCTTTTCAAAGGGCGATTTGGGCCCCACAGCATCTTGCTTCCAGCCATTTGGGAAGCTAAGAAACCACTCGCGCTGCACAGTGCTCTTACAGCCTACCGGGAACATCTCTTCCAAAGGCCTGTGAAACGCTGTTTCTTGGCAGGCCTGATTTGGCTGAAGTAGGACTTCTGCTCTGGGTGTGCTACATTGCCCTAGAGCTGAAAGGCACAACGTGCAGGCTTCTTTCCAAAGGGCGAGTTGGGCCCCACAGCATCTTGCTTCCAGCTCTTTGGGAAGCTAAGAAACAACTCGCTCTGCACAGTGCTCTTACAGCCTACCGGGAACATCTCTTCCAAAGGCCTGTGAAACGCAGTTTCTTGGCAGGCCTGATCTGGCTGAAGTAGGACTTCTGCTCTGCGTGTGCTACATTGCCCTAGAGCTGAAAGGCACAACGTGCCGGCTTCTTTCCAAAGGGAGAGTTGGGCCCCACAGCATCTTGCTTCCAGCTCTTTGGGAAGCTAAGAAACAACTCGCTCTGCACAGTGCTCTTACAGCCTACCGGCAACATCTCTTCCAAAGGCCTGTGAAACGCAGTTTCTTTGCAGGCCTGATCTGACTGAAGTAGGACTTCTGCTCTGGGTGTGCCACATTGCCCTAGAGCTGAAAGGCACAACGTGCCGGCTTCTTTCCAATGCGTGAGTTGGGACCAAAAGCATCTTGCTTCCAGCTCTTTGGGAAGCTAAGAAACAACTCGCTCTGCACAGTGCTCTTACAGCCTACCGGGAACATCTCTTCCAAAGGCCTGTGAAACGCAGTTTCTTTGCAGGCCTGATCTGGCTGAAGTAGCACTTCTGCTCTGGGTGTGCTACATTGCCCTAGAGCTGAAAGGCACAACGTGCAGGCTTCTTTCCAAAGGGTGAGTTGGTCCCCACAGCATCTTGCTTCCAGCTCTTTGGGAAGCTAAGAAACAACTCGCTCTGTACAGTGCTCTTACAGCCTACCGGGAACATCTCTTCCAAAGGCCTGTGAAACGCAGTTTCTTTGCAGGCCTGATCTGGCTGAAGTAGGACTTCTGCTCTGGGTGTGCTACATTGCCCTAGAGCTGAAAGGCACAACGTGCAGGCTTCTTTCCAAAGGGCGAGTTGGGCCCCACAGCATCTTGCTTCCAGCTTTTTGGGAAGCTAAGTATCAACTCGCTCTGCACAGTGCTCTTAATGCCTACCGGGAACATCTCTTCCAAAGGCCTGTGAAACGCAGTTTCTTTGCAGGCCTGATCTGGCTGAAGTAGGACTTCTGCTCTGGGTGTGCTACATTGCCCTAGAGCTGAAAGGCACAACGTGCAGGCTTCTTTCCAAAGGGCGAGTTGGGCCCCACAGCATCTTGCTTCCAGCTCTTTGGGAAGCTAAGAAACAACTCGCTCTGCACAGTGCTCTTACAGCCTACCGGGAACGTCTCTTCCAAAGGCCTGTGAAACGCAGTTTGTTTGCAGGCCTGATCTAGCAGATGTAGGACTTCTGCTCTGGGTGTGCTACATTGCCCTAGAGCTGAAAGGCACAAGGTGCAGGCTTCTTTCCAAAGGGCGAGTTGGGCCCCACAGCATCTTGCTTCCACCTCTTTGGGAAGCTAAGAAACAACTCGCTCTGCACAGTGCTCTTACAGCCTACCGGGATCATCTCTTCCAAAGGCCTGTGAAACGCAGTTTCTTTGCAGGCCTGATCTGGCTGAAGTAGGACTTCTGTTCTGGGTGTGCTACATTGCCCTAGAGCTGAAAGGCACAACGTGCAGGCTTCTTTCCAAAGGGCGTTTGGGCCCCACAGCATCTTGCTTCCAGCTCTTTGGGAAGCAAGAAACAACTCGCTCTGCACAGTGCTCTTACAGCCTACCGGGAACATCTCTTCCAAAGGCCTGTGAAACGCAGTTTCTTTGCAGGCCTGATCTGGCTGAAGTAGGACTTCTGCTCTGGGTGTGCTACATTGCCCTAGAGCTGAAAGGCACAACGTGCAGGCTTCTTTCCAAAGGGCGAGTTGGGCCCCACAGCATCTTGCTTCCAGCTTTTTGGGAAGCTAAGTATCAACTCGCTCAGCACAGTGCTCTTAAAGCCTACCGGGAACATCTCTTCCAAAGGCCTGTGAAACGCAGTTTCTTTGCAGGCCTGATCTGGCTGAAGTAGGACTTCTGCTCTGGGTGTGCTACATTGCCCTAGAGCTGAAAGGCACAACGTGGAGGCTTCTTTCCAAAGGGCGAGTTGGGACCCACAGCATCTTGCTTCCAGTCTTTGGGAAGCTAAGAAACAACTCGCTCTGCACAGTGCTCTTACAGCCTACCGGGAACATCTCTTCCAAAGGCCTGTGAAACGCAGTTTCTTTGCAGGCCTGATCTGGCAGATGTAGGACTTCTGCTCTGGGTGTGCTACATTGCCCTAGAGCTGAAAGGCACAACGTGCCAGCTTCTTTCCAAAGGGCGTGTTGGGATCCACAGCATCTTGCTTCCAGCTCTTTGGGAAGCTAAGAAACAACTGGCTCTGCACAGTGCTCTTACAGCCTACCGGGAACATCTCTTCCAAAGGCCTGTGAAACGCAGTTTCTTTGCAGGCCTGATCTGGCTGAAGTAGGACTTGTGCTCTGGGTGTGCCACATTGCCCTAGAGCTGAAAGGCACAACGTGCAGGCTTCTTTCCAAAGGGCGAGTTGGGCCCCACAGCATCTTGCTTCCAGCTGTTTGGGAAGCTAAGAAACAACTCGCTCTGCACAGTGCTCTTACAGCCTACCGGGATCATCTCTTCCAAAGGCCTGTGAAACGCAGTTTCTTTGCAGGCCTGATCTGGCTGAAGTAGGACTTATGCTCTGGGTGTGCTACATTGCCCTAGAGCTGAAAGGCAGAACGTGCAGGCTTCTTTCCAAAGGGCGAGTTGGGACCCACAGCATCTTGCTTCCAGCTCTTTGGGAAGCTAAGAAACAACTCGCTCTGCACAGTGCTCTTACAGCCTACCGGGAACATCTCTTCCAAAGGCCTGTGAAACGCAGTTTCTTTACAGGCCTGATCTGGCTGAAGTAGGACTTCTGCTCTGGGTGTGCTACATTGCCCTAGAGCTGAAAGGCACAACGTGCAGGCTTCTTTCCAAAGGGCGAGTTGGGCCCCACAGCATCTTGCTTCCAGCTCTTTGGGAAGATAAGAAACAACTCGCTCTGCACAGTGCTCTTACAGCCTACTGGGAACATCTCTTCCAAAGGCCTGTGAAACGCAGTTTCTTTGCAGGCCTGATCTGGCTGAAGTAGGACTTCTGCTCTGGGTGTGCTACATTGCTCTAGAGCTGAAAGGCACAACGTGCAGGCTTCTTTCCAAAGGGCGAGTTGGGCCCCACAGCATCTTGCTTCCAGCTCTTTGGGAAGCTAAGAAACAACTCGCTCTGCACAGTGCTCTTACAGCCTACCGGGAACAACTCTTCCAAAGGCCTGTGAAACGCAGTTTCTTTGCAGGCCTGATCTGGCTGAAGTAGGACTTCTGCTCTGGGTGTGCCACATTGCCCTAGAGGTGAAAGGCACAACGTGCAGGCTTCTTTCCAAAGGGCGAGTTGGGCCCCACAGCATCTTGCTTCCAGCTCTTTGGGAAGCTAAGAAACAACTCGCTCTGCACAGTCCTCTTACACCCTACCGGGAACATCTCTTCCAAAGGCCTGTGAAACGCAGTTTCTTTGCAGGCCTGATCTGGCTGAAGTAGGACTTCTGCTCTGGGTGTGCTACATTGCCCTAGAGCTGAAAGGCACAACGTGCAGGCTTCTTTCCAAAGGGCGAGTTGGGCCCCACAGCATCTTGCTTCCAGCTGTTTGGGAAGCTAAGAAACAACTCGCTCTGCACAGTGCTCTTACAGCCTACCGGGAACATCTCTTCCAAAGGCCTGTGAAACGCAGTTTCTTTGCAGGCCTGATCTGGCTGAAGTAGGACTTCTGCTCTGGGTGTGCCCCATTGCCCTAGAGCTGAAAGGCACAAGGTGCAGGCTTCTTTCCAAAGGGCGAGTTGGGCCCCACAGCATCTTGCTTCCAGCTCTTTGGGAAGCTAAGAAACCACTCTCTCTGCACAGTGCTCTTACAGCCTACCGGGAACAACTCTTCCAAAGGCCTGTGAAACGCAGTTTCTTTGCAGGCCTGATCTGGCTGAAGTAGGACTTCTGCTCTGGGTGTGCCACATTGCCCTAGAGGTGAAAGGCACAACGTGCAGGCTTCTTTCCAAAGGGCGAGTTGGGCCCCACAGCATCTTGCTTCCAGCTCTTTGGGAAGCTAAGAAACAACTCGCTCTGCACAGTCCTCTTACACCCTACGGGAACATCTCTTCCAAAGGCCTGTGAAACGCAGTTTCTTGGCAGGCCTGATCTGGCTGAAGTAGGACGTCTGCTCTGGGTGTGCTACATTGCCCTAGAGCTGAAAGGCACAACGTGCAGGCTTCTTTCCAAAGGGCGAATTGGGCCCCACAGCATCTTGCTTCCAGCCCTTTGGGAAGCTAAGAAACAACTCGCTCTGCACAGTGCTCTTACACACTAGTGGGAACATCTCTTCCAAAGGCCTGTGAAACGCAGTTTCTTTGCAGGCCTGATCTGGCTGAAGTAGGACTTCTGCTCTGGGTGTGCTACATTGCCCTAGAGCTGAAAGGCACAATGTGCAGGCTTCTTTCCAAAGGGCGAGTTGGGCCCCACAGCATCTTGCTTCCAGCTGTTTGGGAAGCTAAGAAACAACTCGCTCTGCACAGTGCTCTTACAGCCTACCGGGAACATCTCTTCCAAAGGCCTGTGAAACGCAGTTTCTTTGCAGGCCTGATCTGGCTGAAGTAGGACTTCTGCTCTGGGTGTGCTACATTGCCCTAGAGCTGAAAGGCACAACGTGCAGGCTTCTTTCCAAAGGGCGAGTTGGGCCCCACAGCATCTTGCTTCCAGCTCTTTGGGAAGCTAAGAAACAACTCGCTCTGCACAGTGCTCTTACAGCCTACCGGGAACATCTCTTCGAAAGGCCTGTGAAACGCAGTTTCTTTGCAGGCCTGATCTGGCTGAAGTAGGACTTCTGCTCTCAGTGTACTACTTTGCCCTAGAGCCGAAAGGCACAA
Organism: Equus caballus; assembly: GCF_041296265.1. Lineage (NCBI taxonomy): Eukaryota > Metazoa > Chordata > Mammalia > Perissodactyla > Equidae > Equus > Equus caballus. The sequence goes on from NC_091715.1 coordinate 55,305,857, forward strand.
CGTGCAGGCTTCTTTCCAAAGGGCGAGTTGGGCCCCACAGCATCTTGCTTCCAGCTCTTTGGGAAGCTAAGAAACAACTCGCTCTGCACAGTGCTCTTACAGCCTACCGTGAACATCTCTTCCAAAGGCCTGTGAAACGCAGTTTCTTTGCAGGCCTGATCTGGCTGAAGTAGGACTTCTGCTCTGGGTGTGCTACATTGCTCTAGAGCTGAAAGGCACAACGTGCAGGCTTCTTTCCAAAGGGCGAGTTGGGCCCCACAGCATCTTGCTTCCAGCTCTTTGGGAAGCTAAGAAACAACTCGCTCTGCACAGTGCTCTTACAGCCTACCGGGAACATCTCTTCCAAAGGGCTGTGAAACGTAGTTTCTTTGCAGGCCTGATCTGGCTGAAGTAGGACTTCTGCTCTCGGAGTTCTACTTTGCCCTAGAGCTGAAAGGCACAACGTGCAGGCTTCTTTCCAAAGGGCGAATTTGTCCCCACAGCATCTTGCTTCCAGCTCTTTGGGAAGCTAAGAAACAACTCGCTCTGCACAGTGCTCTTGCAGCCTACCGGGAACATCTCTTCCAAAGGCCTGTGAAACGCAGTTTCTTTGCAGGCCTGATCTGGCTGAAGTAGGACTTCTGCTCTGGGTGTGCCACATTGCCCTAAAGCTGAAAGGCACAACGTGCAGGCTTCTTTCCAAAGGGCGAGTTGGGCCCCAAAGCATCTTGCTTCCAGCTCTTTGGGAAGCTAAGAAACCACTCGCTCTGCACAGTGCTCTTACACCCTACCGGGAACATCTCTTCCAAAGGCCTGTGAAACGCAGTTTCTTTGCAGGCCTGATCTGGCTGAAGTAGGACTTCTGCTCTGGGTGTGCTACATTGCCCTAGAGCTGGAAGGCACAACGTGCAGGCTTCTTTCCAAAGGGCGAGTTGGGCCCCACAGCATCTTGCTTCCAGCTCTTTGGGAACCTAAGAAACAACTCGCTCTGCACAGTGCTCTTACAGCCTACCGGGAACATCTCTTCCAAAGGCCTGTGAAACGCAGTTTCTTTGCAGGCCTGATCTGGCTGAAGTAGGACTTCTGCTCTGGGTGTGCTACTTTGCCCTAGAGCTGAAAGGCACAACGTGCAGGCTTCTTTCCAAAGGGCGAGTTGGGCCCCACAGCATCTTGCTTCCAGCTCTTTGGGAAGCTAAGAAACAACTCGCTCTGCACAGTGCTCTTACAGCCTACCGGGAAGATCTCTTCCAAAGGCCTGTGAAACGCAGTTTCTTTGCAGGCCTGATCTAGCTGAAGTAGGACTTCTGCTCTGGGTGTGCTACATTGCCCTAGAGCTGAAAGGCACAACGTGCAGGCTTCTTTCCAAAGGGCGAGTTGGGCCCCACAGCATCTTGCTTCCAGCTCTTTGGGAAGCTAAGAAACAACTTGCTCTGCACAGTGCTCTTACAGCCTACTGGGAACATCTCTTCCAAAGGCCTGTGAAACGCAGTTTCTTTACAGGCCTCATCTGGCTGAAGTAGGACTTCTGCTCTGGGTGTGCTACATTGTCCTAGAGCTGAAAGGCACAACGTGCAGGCTTCTTTCCAAAGGGCGAGTTGGGCCCCACAGCATCTTGCTTCCACCTCTTTGGGAAGCTAGGAAACAACTCGCTCTGCACAGTGCTCTTACAGCCTACCGGGAACATCTCTTCCAAAGGCCTGTGAAACGCAGTTTCTTGGCAGGCCTGATCTGGCTGAAGTAGGACTTCTGCTCTGGGTGTGCCACATTGCCCTAGAGCTGAAAGGCACAACGTGCCGGCTTCTTTCCAAAGGGCGAGTTGGGCCCCACAGCATCTTGCTTCCAGCTCTTTGGGAAGCTAAGAAACAACTCGCTCTGCACAGTGCTCTTACAGCCTACCGGGAACATCTCTTCAAAAGGCCTGTGAAACGCAGTTTCTTGGCAGGCCTGATCTGGCTGAAGTAGGACTTCTGCTGTGGGTGTGCTACATTGCCCTAGAGCTGAAAGGCACAACGTGCAGGCTTCTTTCCAAAGGGCGAGTTGGGCCCCACAGCATCTTGCTTCCAGCTCTTTGGGAAGCTAAGAAACAACTCGCTCTGCACAGTGCTCTTACAGCCTACCGGGAACATCTCTTCCAAAGGCCTGTGAAACGCAGTTTCTTGGCAGGCCTGATCTGGCTGAAGTAGGACTTCTGCTCTGGGTGTGCTACATTGCCCTAGAGCTGAAAGGCACAACGTGCAGGCTTCTTTCCAAAGGGCGAGTTGGGCCCCACAGCATCTTGCTTCCAGCTTTTTGGGAAGCTAAGTCTCAACTCGCTCTGCACAGTGCTCTTAAAGCCTACCGGGAACATCTCTTCCAAAGGCCTGTGAAACGCAGTTTCATTGCAGGCCTGATCTGGCTGAAGTAGGACTTCTGCTCTGGGTGTGCTACATTGCCCTAGAGCTGAAAGGCACAACGTGCAGGCTTCTTTCCAAAGGGCGAGTTGGGCCCCACAGCATCTTGCTTCCAGCTTTTTGGGAAGCGAAGTATCAACTCGCTCTGCACAGTGCTCTTACAGCCTACCGGGAACATCTCTTCCAAAGGCCTGTGAAACGCAGTTTCTTTGCAGGCCTGATCTGGCTGAAGTAGGACTTCTGCTCTGGGTGTGCTACATTGCCCTAGAGCTGAAAGGCACAACGTGCAGGCTTCTTTCCAAAGGGCGAGTTCGGCCCCACAGCACCTTGCTTCCAACTCTTTGGGAAGCTAAGAAACAACTCGCTCTGCACAGTGCTCTTACAGCCTACCGTGAACATCTCTTCCAAAGGCCTGTGACACGCAGTTTCTTTGCAGGCCTGATCTGGCTGAAGTAGAACTTCTGCTCTGGGTGTGCTACATTGCCCTAGAGCTGAAAGGCACAACGTGCAGGCTTCTTTCCAAAGGGCGAGTTGGGCCCCACAGCATCTTGCTTCCAGCTCTTTGGGAAGCTAAGAAACAACTCGCTCTGCACAGTGCTCTTACAACCTACTGCGAACATCTCTTCCAAAGGCCTGTGAAACGCAGTTTCTTGGCAGGCCTGATCTGGCTGAAGTAGGACTTCTGCTCTGGGTGTGACACATAGCCCTAGAGCTGAAAGGCACAACGTGCCGGCTTCTTTCCAAAGGGAGAGTTGGGCCCCACAGCATCTTGCTTCCAGCTCTTTGGGAAGCTAAGAAACAACTCGCTCTGCACAGTGCTCTTACAGCCTACCGGCAACATCTCTTCCAAAGGCCTGTGAAACGCAGTTTCTTTGCAGGCCTGATCTGGCTGAAGTAGGACTTCTGCTCTGGGTGTGCCACATTGCCCTAGAGCTGAAAGGCACAACGTGCCAGCTTCTTTCCAATGCGTGAGTTGGGACCAAAAGCATCTTGCTTCCAGCTCTTTGGGAAGCTAAGAAACAACTCGCTCTGCACAGTGCTCTTACAGCCTACCGGGAACATCTCTTCCAAAGGCCTGTGAAACGCAGTTTCTTGGCAGGCCTGATCTGGCTGAAGTAGGACTTCTGCTCTGGGTGTGCTACATTGCCCTAGAGCTGAAAGGCACAACGTGCAGTCTTCTTTCCAAAGGGCGAGTTGGGCCCCACAGCACCTTGCTTCCAACTCTTTGGGAAGCTAAGAAACAACTCGCTCTGCACAGTGCTCTTACAGCCTACCGTGAACATCTCTTCCAAAGGCCTGTGAAACGCAGTTTCTTTGCAGGCCTGATCTGGCTGAAGTAGAACTTCTGCTCTGGGTGTGCTACATTGCCCTAGAGATGAAAGGCACAACGTGCAGGCTTCTTTCCAAAGGGCGAGTTGGGCCCCACAGCATCTTGCTTCCAGCTCTTTGGGAAGCTAAGAAACAACTCGCTCTGCACAGTGCTCTTACAGCCTACCGGGAACATCTCTTCCAAAGGCCTGTGAAACGCAGTTTCTTGGCAGGCCTGATCTGGCTGAAGTAGGACTTCTGCTCTGGGTGTGCTACATTGCCCTAGAGCTGAAAGGCACAACGTGCAGGCTTCTTTCCAAAGGGCGAGTTGGGCCCCACAGCATCTTGCTTCCAGCTCTTTGGGAAGCTAAGAAACAACTCGCTCTGCACAGTGCTCTTACAGCCTACCCGGAACATCTCTTCCAAAGGCCTGTGAAACGCAGTTTCTTGGCAGGCCTGATCTGGCTGAAGTAGGACTTCTGCTCTGGGTGTGACACATAGCCCTAGAGCTGAAAGGCACAACGTGCCGGCTTCTTTCCAAAGGGAGAGTTGGGCCCCACAGCATCATGCTTCCAGCTCTTTGGGAAGCTAAGAAACAACTCGCTCTGCACAGTGCTCTTACAGCATACCGGCAACATCTCTTCCAAAGGCCTGTGAAACGCAGTTTCTTTGCAGGCCTGATCTGGCTGAAGTAGGACTTCTGCTCTGGGTGTGCCACATTGCCCTAGAGCTGAAAGGCACAACGTGCCGGCTTCTTTCCAATGCGTGAGTTGGGCCCCACAGCATCTTGCTTCCAGCTGTTTGGGAAGCTAAGAAACAACTCGCTCTGCACAGTGCTCTTACAGCCTACCGGCAGCATCTCTTCCAAAGGCCTGTGAAACGCAGTTTCTTTGCAGGCCTGATCTGGCTGAAGTAGGACTTCTGCTCTGGGTGTGCCACATTGCCCTAGAGCTGAAAGGCACAACGTGCAGGCTTCTTTCCAATGCGTGAGTTGGGACCAAAAGCATCTTGCTTCCAGCTCTTTGGGAAGCTAAGAAACAACTCGCTCTGCACAGTGCTCTTACAGCCTACCGGGAACATCTCTTCCAAAGGCCTGTGAAACGCAGTTTCTTGGCAGGCCTGATCTGGCTGAAGTAGGACTTCTGCTCTGGGTGTGCCACATTGCACTAGAGCTGAAAGGCACAACGTGCCGGCTTCTTTCCAAAGGGCGAGTTGGGCCCCACAGCATCTTGCTTCCAGCTCTTTGGGAAGCTAAGAAACAACTCGCTCTGCACAGTGCTCTTACAGCCTACCGGGAACATCTCTTCCAAAGGCCTGTGAAACGCAGTTTCTTGGCAGGCCTGATCTGGCTGAAGTAGGACTTCTGCTCTGGGTGTGCTACATTGCCCTAGAGCTGAAAGGCACAACGTGCAGGCTTCTTTCCAAAGGGCGAGTTGGGCCCCACAGCATCTTGCTTCCAGCTCTTTGGGAAGCTAAGAAACAACTCGCTCTGCACAGTGCTCTTACAGCCTACCGGGAACATCTCTTCCAAAGGCCTGTGAAACGCAGTTTCTTTGCAGGCCTGATCTGGCTGAAGTAGGACTTCTGCTCTGGGTGTGCTACATTGCCCTAGAGCTGAAAGGCACAACGTGCAGGCTTATTTCCAAAGGGCGAGTTGGGCCCCACAGCATCTTGCTTCCAGCTTTTTGGGAAGCTAAGTCTCAACTCGCTCTGCACAGTGCTCTTACAGCCTACCGGGAACATCTCTTCCAAAGGCCTGTGAAACGCAGTTTCATTGCAGGCCTGATCTGGCTGAAGTAGGACTTCTGCTCTGGTTGTGCTACATTGCCCTAGAGCTGAAAGGCACAACGTGCAGGCTTCTTTCCAAAGGGCGAGTTGGGCCCCAGAGCATCTTGCTTCCAGCTTTTTGGGAAGCGAAGTATCAACTCGCTCTGCACAGTGCTCTTACAGCCTACCGGGAACATCTCTTCCAAAGGCCTGTGAAACGCAGTTTCTTTGCAGGCCTGATCTGGCTGAAGTAGGACTTCTGCTCTGGGTGTGCTACATTGCCCTAGAGCTGAAAGGCACAACGTGCAGGCTTCTTTCCAAAGGGCGAGTTGGGCCCCACAGCACCTTGCTTCCAACTCTTTGGGAAGCTAAGAAACAACTCGCTCTGCACAGTGCTCTTACAGCCTACCGGGAACATCTCTTCCAAAGGCCTGTGAAACGCAGTTTCTTTGCAGGCCTGATCTGCCTGAAGTAGAACTTCTGCTCTGGGTGTGCTACATTGCCCTAGAGATGAAAGGCACAACGTGCAGGCTTCTTTCCAAAGGGCGAGTTGGGCCCCACAGCATCTTGCTTCCAGCTCTTTGGGAAGCTAAGAAACAACTCGCTCTGCACAGTGCTCTTACAGCCTACCGGGAACATCTCTTCCAAAGGCCTGTGAAACGCAGTTTCTTGGCAGGCCTGATCTGGCTGAAGTAGGACTTCTGCTCTGGGTGTGCTACATTGCCCTAGAGCTGAAAGGCACAACGTGCATGCTTTTTTCCAAAGGGCGAGTTGGGCCAAACAGCATCTTGCTTCCAGCTCTTTGGGAAGCTAAGAAACAACTCGCTCTGCACAGTGCTCTTACAGCCTACCGGGAACATCTCTTCCAAAGGCCTGTGAAACGCAGTTTCTTGGCAGGCCTGATCTGGCTGAAGTAGGACTTCTGCTCTGGGTGTGACACATAGCCCTAGAGCTGAAAGGCACAACGTGCCGGCTTCTTTCCAAAGGGAGTGTTGGGCCCCACAGCATCTTGCTTCCAGCTCTTTGGGAAGCTAAGAAACAACTCGCTCTGCACAGTGCTCTTACAGCCTACCGGCAACATCTCTTCCAAAGGCCTGTGAAACGCAGTTTCTTTGCAGGCCTGATCTGGCTGAAGTAGGACTTCTGCTCTGGGTGTGCCACATTGCCCTAGAGCTGAAAGGCACAACGTGCCGGCTTCTTTCCAATGCGTGAGTTGGGACCAAAATCATCTTGCTTCCAGCTCTTTGGGAAGCTAAGAAACAACTCGCTCTGCACAGTGCTCTTACAGCCTACCAGGAACATCTCTTCCAAAGGCCTGTGAAACGCAGTTTCTTTGCAGGCCTGATCTGGCTGAAGTAGCACTTCTGCTCTGGGTGTGCTACATTGCCCTAGAGCTGAAAGGCACAACGTGCAGGCTTCTTTCCAAAGGGTGAGTTGGTCCCCACAGCATCTTGCTTCCAGCTCTTTGGGAAGCTAAGAAACAACTCGCTCTGCACAGTGCTCTTACAGCCTACCGGGAACATCTCTTCCAAAGGCCTGTGAAACGCAGTTTCTTTGCAGGCCTGATCTGGCTGAAGTAGGACTTCTGCTCTGGGTGTGCTACATTGCCCTAGAGCTGAAAGGCACAACGTGCAGGCTTCTTTCCAAAGGGCGAGTTGGGCCCCACAGCATCTTGCTTCCAGCTTTTTGGGAAGCTATGTATCAACTCGCTCTGCACAGTGCTCTTACAGCCTACCGGGAACATCTCTTCCAAAGGCCTGTGAAACGCAGTTTCTTTGCAGGCCTGATCTGGCTGAAGTAGGACTTCTGCTCTGGGTGTGCTACATTGCCCTAGAGCTGAAAGGCACAACGTGCAGGCTTCTTTGCAAAGGGCGAGTTGGGCCCCACAGCATCTTGCTTCCAGCTCTTTGGGAAGCTAAGAAACAACTCGCTCTGCACAGTGCTCTTACAGCCTACCGGGAACGTCTCTTCCAAAGGCCTGTGAAACGCAGTTTCTTTGCAGGCCTGATCTGGCAGATGTAGGACTTCTGCTCTGGGTGTGCTACATTGCCCTAGAGCTGAAAGGCACAAGGTGCAGGCTTCTTTTCAAAGGGCGAGTTGGGCCCCACAGCATCTTGCTTCCAGCTCTTTGGGAAGCTAAGAAACCACTCGCGCTGCACAGTGCTCTTACAGCCTACCGGGAACATCTCTTCCAAAGGCCTGTGAAACGCAGTTTCTTGGCAGGCCTGATTTGGCTGAAGTAGGACTTCTGCTCTGGGTGTGCTACATTGCCCTAGAGCTGAAAGGCACAACGTGCAGGCTTCTTTCCAAAGGGCGAGTTGGGCCCCACAGCATCTTGCTTCCAGCTCTTTGGGAAGCTAAGAAACAACTCGCTCTGCACACTGCTCTTACAGCCTACCGGGAACATCTCTTCCAAAGGCCTGTGAAACGCAGTTTCTTGGCAGGCCTGATCTGGCTGAAGTAGGACTTCTGCTCTGCGTGTGCTACATTGCCCTAGAGCTGAAAGGCACAACGTGCCGGCTTCTTTCCAAAGGGAGAGTTGGGCCCCACAGCATCTTGCTTCCAGCTCTTTGGGAAGCTAAGAAACAACTCGCTCTGCACAGTGCTCTTACAGCCTACCGGCAACATCTCTTCCAAAGGCCTGTGAAACGCAGTTTCTTTGCAGGCCTGATCTGACTGAAGTAGGACTTCTGCTCTGGGTGTGCCACATTGCCCTAGAGCTGAAAGGCACAACGTGCCGGCTTCTTTCCAATGCGTGAGTTGGGACCAAAAGCATCTTGCTTCCAGCTCTTTGGGAAGCTAAGAAACAACTCGCTCTGCACAGTGCTCTTACAGCCTACCGGGAACATCTCTTCCAAAGGCCTGTGAAACGCAGTTTCTTTGCAGGCCTGATCTGGCTGAAGTAGCACTTCTGCTCTGGGTGTGCTACATTGCCCTAGAGCTGAAAGGCACAACGTGCAGGCTTCTTTCCAAAGGGTGAGTTGGTCCCCACAGCATTTTGCTTCCAGCTCTTTGGGAAGCTAAGAAACAACTCGCTCTGTACAGTGCTCTTACAGCCTACCGGGAACATCTCTTCCAAAGGCCTGTGAAACGCAGTTTCTTTGCAGGCCTGATCTGGCTGAAGTAGGACTTCTGCTCTGGGTGTGCTACATTGCCCTAGAGCTGAAAGGCACAACGTGCAGGCTTCTTTCCAAAGGGCGAGTTGGGCCCCACAGCATCTTGCTTCCAGCTTTTTGGGAAGCTAAGTATCAACTCGCTCTGCACAGTGCTCTTAATGCCTACCGGGAACATCTCTTCCAAAGGCCTGTGAAACGCAGTTTCTTTGCAGGCCTGATCTGGCTGAAGTAGGACTTCTGCTCTGGGTGTGCTACATTGCCCTAGAGCTGAAAGGCACAACGTGCAGGCTTCTTTCCAAAGGGCGAGTTGGGCCCCACAGCATCTTGCTTCCAGCTCTTTGGGAAGCTAAGAAACAACTCGCTCTGCACAGTGCTCTTACAGCCTACCGGGAACGTCTCTTCCAAAGGCCTGTGAAACGCAGTTTGTTTGCAGGCCTGATCTAGCAGATGTAGGACTTCTGCTCTGGGTGTGCTACATTGCCCTAGAGCTGAAAGGCACAAGGTGCAGGCTTCTTTCCAAAGGGCGAGTTGGGCCCCACAGCATCTTGCTTCCACCTCTTTGGGAAGCTAAGAAACAACTCGCTCTGCACAGTGCTCTTACAGCCTACCGGGATCATCTCTTCCAAAGGCCTGTGAAACGCAGTTTCTTTGCAGGCCTGATCTGGCTGAAGTAGGACTTCTGCTCTGGGTGTGCCACATTGCCCTAGAGCTGAAAGGCACAACGTGCCGGCTTCTTTCCAATGCGTGAGTTGGGACCAAAAGCATCTTGCTTCCAGCTCTTTGGGAAGCTAAGAAACAACTCGCTCTGCACAGTGCTCTTACAGCCTACCGGGAACATCTCTTCCAAAGGCCTGTGAAACGCAGTTTCTTGGCAGGCCTGATCTGGCTGAAGTAGGACTTCTGCTCTGGGTGTGCCACATTGCCCTAGAGCTGAAAGGCACAACGTGCCGGCTTCTTTCAAAAGGGCGAGTTGGGCCCCACAGCATCTTGCTTCCAGCTCTTTGGGAAGCTAAGAAACAACTCGCTCTGCACAGTGCTCTTACAGCCTACCGGGAACATCTCTTCCAAAGGCCTGTGAAACGCAGTTTCTTGGCAGGCCTGATCTGGCTGAAGTAGGACTTCTGCTCTGGGTGTGCTACATTGCCCTAGAGCTGAAAGGCACAACGTGCAGGCTTCTTTCCAAAGGGCGAGTTGGGCCCCACAGCATCTTGCTTCCAGCTTTTTGGGAAGCTAAGTCTCAACTCGCTCTGCACAGTGCTCTTACAGCCTACCGGGAACATCTCTTCCAAAGGCCTGTGAAACGCAGTTTCATTGCAGGCCTGATCTGGCTGAAGTAGGACTTCTGCTCTGGGTGTGCTACATTGCCCTAGAGCTGAAAGGCACAACGTGCAGGCTTCTTTCCAAAGGGCGAGTTGGGCCCCACAGCATCTTGCTTCCAGCTTTTTGGGAAGCGAAGTATCAACTCGCTCTGCACAGTGCTCTTACAGCCTACCGGGAACATCTATTCCAAAGGCCTGTGAAACGCAGTTTCTTTGCAGGCCTGATCTGGCTGAAGTAGGACTTCTGCTCTGGGTGTGCTACATTGCCCTAGAGCTGAAAGGCACAACGTGCAGGCTTCTTTCCAAAGGGCGAGTTGGGCCCCACAGCACCTTGCTTCCAACTCTTTGGGAAGCTAAGAAACAACTCGCTCTGCACAGTGCTCTTACAGCCTACCGGGAACATCTCTTCCAAAGGCCTGTGAAACGCAGTTTCTTTGCAGGCCTGATCTGCCTGAAGTAGAACTTCTGCTCTGGGTGTGCTACATTGCCCTAGAGATGAAAGGCACAACGTGCAGGCTTCTTTCCAAAGGGCGAGTTGGGCCCCACAGCATCTTGCTTCCAGCTCTTTGGGAAGCTAAGAAACAACTCGCTCTGCACAGTGCTCTTACAGCCTACCGGGAACATCTCTTCCAAAGGCCTGTGAAACGCAGTTTCTTGGCAGGCCTGATCTGGCTGAAGTAGGACTTCTGCTCTGGGTGTGCTACATTGCCCTAGAGCTGAAAGGCACAACGTGCAGGCTTCTTTCCAAAGGGCGAGTTGGGCCAAACAGCATCTTGCTTCCAGCTCTTTGGGAAGCTAAGAAACAACTCGCTCTGCACAGTGCTCTTACAGCCTACCGGGAACATCTCTTCCAAAGGCCTGTGAAACGCAGTTTCTTGGCAGGCCTGATCTGGCAGAAGTAGGACTTCTGCTCTGGGTGTGCTACATTGCCCTAGAGCTGAAAGGCACAACGTGCAGGCTTCTTTCCAAAGGGCGAGTTGGGCCCCACAGCATCTTGCTTCCAGTCTTTGGGAAGCTAAGAAACAACTCGCTCTGCACAGTGCTCTTACAGCCTACCGGGAACATCTCTTCCAAAGGCCTGTGAAACGCAGTTTCTTTGCAGGCCTGATCTGGCAGATGTAGGACTTCTGCTCTGGGTGTGCTACATTGCCCTAGAGCTGAAAGGCACAACGTGCCAGCTTCTTTCCAAAGGGCGAGTTGGGATCCACAGCATCTTGCTTCCAGCTCTTTGGGAAGCTAAGAAACAACTCGCTCTGCACAGTGCTCTTACAGCCTACCGGGAACATCTCTTCCAAAGGCCTGTGAAACGCAGTTTCTTTGCAGGCCTGATCTGGCTGAAGTAGGACTTCTGCTCTGGGTGTGCCACACTGCCCTAGAGCTGAAAGGCACAACGCGCAGGGTTCTTTCCAAAGGGCGAGTTGGGCCCCACAGCATCTTGCTTCCAGCTCTTTGGGAAGCTAAGAAACAACTCGCTCTGCACAGTGCTCTTACAGCCTACCGGGAACATCTCTTCCAAAGGCCTGTGAAACGCAGTTTCTTTGCAGGCCTGATCTGGCTGAAGTAGGACTTATGCTCTGGGTGTGCTACATTGCCCTAGAGCTGAAAGGCAGAACGTGCAGGCTTCTTTCCAAAGGGCGAGTTGGGCCCCACAGCATCTTGCTTCCAGCTCTTTGGGAAGCTAAGAAACAACTCGCTCTGCACAGTGCTCTTACAGCCTACCGGGAACATCTCTTCCAAAGGCCTGTGAAACGCAGTTTCTTTGCAGGCCTGATCTGGCTGAAGTAGGACTTCTGCTCTGGGTGTGCGACATTGCTCTAGAACTGAAAGGCACAACGTGCAGGCTTCTTTCCAAAGGGCGAGTTGGGCCCCACAGCATCTTGCTTCCAGCTCTTTGGGAAGCTAAGAAACAACTCGCTCTGCACAGTGCTCTTACAGCCTACCGGGAACATGTCTTCCAAAGGCCTGTGAAACGCAGTTTCTTTGCAGGCCTGATCTGGCAGAAGTAGGACTTTTGCTCTATGTGTGCACATTGCCCTAGAGCTGAAAGGCACAACGTGCTGGCTTCATTCCAAAGGGCGAGTTGGGCCCCACCGCATCTTGCTTCCAGCACTTTGTTAAGCTAAGAAACAACTCGCTCTGCACAGTGCTCTTACAGCCTACCGGGAACATCTCTTCCAAAGGCCTGTGAAACGCAGTTTCTTTGCAGGCCTGATCTGGCTGAAGTAGGACTTCTGCTCTGGGTGTGCTACATTGCCCTAGAGCTGAAAGGCACAACGTGCCAGCTTCTTTCCAAAGGGCGAGTTGGGACCCACAGCATCTTGCTTCCAGCTCTTTGGGAAGCTAAGAAACAACTGGCTCTGCACAGTGCTCTTACAGCCTACCGGGAACATCTCTTCCAAAGGCCTGTGAAACGCAGTTTCTTTGCAGGCCTGATCTGGCTGAAGTAGGACTTCTGCTCTGCGTGTGCCACATTGCCCTAGAGCTGAAAGGCACAACGTGCAGGCTTCTTTCCAAAGGGCGAGTTGGGCCCCACAGCATCTTGCTTCCAGCTCTTTGGGAAGCTAAGAAACAACGCGCTCTGCACAGTGCTCTTACAGCCTACCGGGAACATCTCTTCCAAAGGCCTGTGAAACGCAGTTTCTTTGCAGGCCTGATCTGGATGAAGTAGGACTTCTGCTCTGGGTGTGCTACATTGCCCTAGAGCTGAAAGGCACAACGTGCAGGCTTCTTTCCAAAGGGCGAGTTGGGCCCCACAGCATCTTGCTTCCAGCTTTTTGGGAAGCTAAGAAACAACTCGCTCTGCACAGTGCTCTTACAGCCTACCGGAAACATCTCTTCCAAAGGCCTGTGAAACGCAGTTTCTTTGCAGGCCTGATCTGGCAGAGTAGGACATCTGCTCTGGGTGTGTTACATTGCTCTAGAGCTGAAAGGCACAACGTGCAGGCTTCTTTCCAAAGGGCGAGTTGGGCCCCACAGCATCTTGCTTCCAGCTCTTTGGGAAGCTAAGAAACAACTCGCTCTGCACAGTGCTCTTACAGCCTACCGGGAACATCTCTTCCAAAGGCCTGTGAAACGCAGTTTCTTTGCAGGCCTGATGTGGCTGAAGTAGGACTTCTGCTCTGGGTGTGCTACATTGCCCTAGAGCTGTAAGGCACAACGTGCAGGCTTCTTTGCAAAGGGCGAGTTGGGCCACACAGCATCTTGCTTCCAGCTCTTTGGGAAGCTAAGAAACAACTCGCTCTGCACAGCGCTGTTACAGCCTACCGGGAACATCTCTTCCAAAGGCCTGTGAAACGCAGTTTCTTTGCAGGCCTGATCTGGCTGAAGTAGGACTTCTGCTCTGGGTGTGCTACATTGCCCTAGAGCTGAAAGGCACAACGTGCAGGCTTCTTTCCAAAGGGCGAGTTGGGCCCCACAGCATCTTGCTTCCAGCTCTTTGGGAGGCTAAGATACAACACGCTCTGCACAGTGCTCTTACAGCCTACCGGGAACATCTCTTCCAAAGGCCTGTGAAACGCAGTTTCTTTGCAGGCCTGATCTGGCTGAAGTAGGACTTCTGCTCTGGGTGTGCTACATTGCCCTAGAGCTGAAAGGCACAACGTGCCGGCTTCTTTCCAAAGGGCGAGTTGGGCCCCACAGCATCTTGCTTCCAGCTCTTTGGGAAGCTAAGAAACAACTCGCTCTGCACAGTGCTCTTGCAGCCTACCGGGAACATCTCTTCCAAAGGCCTGTGAAACGCAGTTTCTTTGCAGGCCCGATATGGCAGAAGTAGGACTTCTGCTCTGGGTGTGCTACATTGCCCTAGAGCTGAAAGGCACAACGTGCAGGCTTCTTTCCAAAGGGCGAGTAGGCCCCCACATCATCTTGCTTCCAGTTCTTTGGGAAGCTAAGAAACAACTCGCTCTGCACAGTGCTCTTACAGCCTACCGGGAACATCTCTTCCAAAGGCCTGTGAAACGCAGTTTCTTGGCAGGCCTGATCTGGCTGAGGTAGGACTTCTGCTCTCGGAGTTCTACTTTGCCCTAGAGCTGAAAGGCACAACGTGCAGGCTTCTTTCCAAAGGGCGAATTTGTCCCCACAGCATCTTGCTTCCAGCTCTTTGGGTAGCTAAGAAACAACTCGCTCTGCACAGTGCTCTTACAGCCTACCGGGAACATCTCTTCCAAAGGCCTGTGAAACGCAGTTTCTTTGCAGGCCTCATCTGGCAGAAGTAGGACTTCTGCTCTGGGTGTGCTACATTGTCCTAAAGCTGAAAGGCACAACGTGCAGGCTTCTTTCCAAAGGGCGAGTTGGGCCCCACAGCATCTTGCTTCCAGCTCTTTGGGAAGCTAAGAAACAACTCGCTCTGCACAGTGCTCTTACAGCCTACCGGGAACATCTCTTCCAAAGGCCTGTGAAACGCAGTTTCTTTGCAGGCCTGATCTGGCTGAAGTAGGACTTCTGCTCTGGGTGTGCTACATTGCCCTAGATCTGAAAGGCACAACGTGCAGGCTTCTTTCCAAAGGGCGAGTTGGGCCCCACAGCATCTTGCTTCCAGCTCTTTGGGAAGCTAGTAAACAACTCGCTCTGCACAGTGCTCTTACAGCCTACCGGGAACATCTCTTCCAAAGGCCTGTGAAACGCAGTTTCTTTGCAGGCCTGATCTGGCTGAAGTAGGACTTCTGCTCTGGGTGTGCTACATTGCCCTAGAGCTGAAAGGCACAACGTGCCGGCTTCTTTCCAAAGGGCGAGTTGGGACCCACAGCATCTTGCTTCCAGCTCTTTGGGAAGCTAAGAAACAACTGGCTCTGCACAGTGCTCTTACAGCCTACCGGGAACATCTCTTCCAAAGGCCTGTGAAACGCAGTTTCTTTGCAGGCCTGATCTGGCTGAAGTAGGACTTCTGCTCTGGGTGTGCCACATTGCCCTAGAGCTGAAAGGCACAACGTGCAGGGTTCTTTCCAAAGGGCGAGTTGGGCCCCACAGCATCTTGCTTCCAGCTCTTTGGGAAGCTAAGAAACAACTCGCTCTGCACAGTGCTCTTACAGCCTACCGGGAACATCTCTTCCAAAGGCCTGTGAAACGCAGTTTCTTTGCAGGCCTGATCTGACTGAAGTAGGACTTCTGCTCTGGGTGTGCTACATTGCCCTAGAGCTGAAAGGCACAACGTGCCAGCTTCTTTCAAAAGGGCGAGTTGGGACCCACAGCATCTTGCTTCAAGCTCTTTGGGAAGCTAAGAAACAACTCGCTCTGCACAGTGCTCTTACAGCCTACCGGGAACATCTCTTCCAAAGCCCTGTGAAACGCAGTTTCTTTGCAGGCCTGATCTGGCTGAAGTAGGACTTCTGCTCTGGGTGTGCCACATTGCCCTAGAGCTGAAAGGCACAACGTGCCAGCTTCTTTCCAAAGGGCGAGTTGGGCCCCACAGCATCTTGCTTCCAGCTCTTTGGGAAGCTAAGAAACAACTCGCTCTGCACAGTGCTCTTACAGCCTACCGGGAACATCTCTTCCAAAGGCCTGTGAAACGCAGTTTCTTTGCAGGCCTGATCTGGCTGAAGTAGGACTTCTGCTCTGGGTGTGCTACATTGCCCTAGAGCTGAAAGGCACAACGTGCAGGCTTCTTTCCAAAGGGCGAGTTGGGCCCCACAGCATCTTGCTTCCAGCTCTTTGGGAAGCTAAGAAACAACTCGCTCTGCACAGTGCTCTTACAGCCTACCGGGAACATCTCTTCCAAAGGCCTGTGAAACGCAGTTTCTTTGCAGTCCTGATCTGGCAGAGTAGGACTTCTGCTCTGGGTGTGCTACATTGCCCTAGAGCTGAAAGGCACAACGTGCAGGCTTCTTTCCAAAGGGCGAGTTGGGCCCCACAGCATCTTGCGTCCAGCTCTATGGGAAGCTAAGCAACAACTCGCTCTGCACAGTGCTCTTACAGCCTACCGGGAACATCTCTTCCAAAGGCCTGTGAAACGCAGTTTCTTTGCAGGCCTGATCTGGCAGAGTAGGACTTCTGCTCTGGGTGTGCTACATTGCCCTAGAGCTGAAAGGCACAACGTGCAGGCTTCTTTCCAAAGGGCGAGTTGGGCCCCACAGCATCTTGCTTCCAGCTCTTTGGGAAGCTAAGAAACAACTCGCTCTGCACAGTGCTCTTACAGCCTACCGGGAACATCTCTTCCAAAGGCCTGTGAAACGCAGTTTCTTTGCAGGCCTGATCTGGCAGAGTAGGACATCTGCTCTGGGTGTGCTACATTGCCCTAGAGCTGAAAGGCACAACGTGCAGGCTTCTTTCCAAAGGGCGAGTTGGGCCCCACAGCATCTTGCTTCCAGCTCTTTGGGAAGCTAAGAAACAACTCGCTCTGCACAGTGCTCTTACAGCCTACCGTGAACATCTCTTCCAAAGGCCTGTGAAACGCAGTTTCTTTGCAGGCCTGATCTGGCTGAAGTAGGACTTCTGCTCTGGGTGTGCTACATTGCCCTAGAGCTGAAAGGCACAACGTGCCGGCTTCTTTACAAAGGGCGAGTTGGGCCCCACAGCATCTTGCTTCCAGCTCTTTGGGAAGCTAAGAAACAACTCGCTCTGCACAGTGCTCTTACAGCCTACCGGGAAGATCTCTTCCAAAGGCCTGTGAAACGCAGTTTCTTTGCAGGCCTGATCTGGCTGAAGTAGGACTTCTGCTCTGGGTGTGCTACATTGCCCTAGAGCTGAAAGGCACAACGTGCAGGCTTCTTTGCAAAGGGCGAGTTGGGCCCCACAGCATCTTGCTTCCAGCTCTTTGGGAAGCTAAGAAACAACTCGCTCTGCACAGTGCTCTTACAGCCTACCGGGAACATCTCTTCCAAAGGCCTGTGAAACGCAGTTTCTTTGCAGGCCTGATCTGGCTGAAGTAGGACTTCTGCTCTGGGTGTGCTACATTGCCCTAGAGCTGAAAGGCACAACGTGCAGGCTTCTTTCCAAAGGGCGAGTTGGGCCCCACAGCATCTTGCTTCCAGCTCTTTGGGAAGCTAAGAAACAACTCGCTCTGCACAGTTCTCTTGGAGCGTACCGGGAACATCTCTTCCAAAGAGCTGTGAAACGCAGTTTCTTTGCAGGCCTGATCTTGCTGAAGTAGGACTTCTGCTCTGGGTGTGCTACATTGCCCTAGAGCTGAAAGGCACAACGTGCAGGCTTCTTTCCAAAGGGCGAGTTGGGCCCCACAGCATCTTGCGTCCAGCTCTATGGGAAGCTAAGAAACAACTCGCTCTGCACAGTGCTCTTACAGCCTACCGGGAACATCTCTTCCAAAGGCCTGTGAAACGCAGTTTCTTTGCAGGCCTCATCTGGCAGAGTAGGACTTCTGCTCTGGGTGTGCTACATTGCCCTAGAGCTGAAAGGCACAACGTGCAGGCTTCTTTCCAAAGGGCGAGTTGGTCCCCACAGCATCTTGCTTCCAGCTCTTTGGGAAGCTAAGAAACAACTCGCTCTGCACAGTGCTCTTACAGCCTACCGGGAACATCTCTTCCAAAGGCCTGTGAAACGCAGTTTCTTTGCAGGCCTGATCTGGAAGAGTAGGACATCTGCTCTGGGTGTGCTACATTGCCCTAGAGCTGAAAGGCACAACGTGCAGGCTTCTTTCCAAAGGGCGAGTTGGGCCCCACAGCATCTTGCTTCCAGCTCTTTGGGAAGCTAAGATACAACACGCTCTGCACAGTGCTCTTACAGCCTACCGGGAACATTTCTTCCAAAGGCCTGTGAAACGCAGTTTCTTTGCAGGCCTGATCTGGCTGAAGTAGGACTTCTGCTCTGGGTGTGCTACATTGCCCTAGAGCTGAAAGGCACAACGTGCAGGCTTCTTTCCAAAGGGCGAGTTGGGCCCCACAGCATCTTGCTTCCAGCTCTTTGGGAAGCTAAGAAACAACTCGCTCTGCACAGTGCTCTTGCAGCCTACCGGGAACATCTCTTCCAAAGGCCTGTGAAACGCAGTTTCTTTGCAGGCCCGATCTGGCAGAAGTAGGACTTCTGCTCTGGGTGTGCTACATTGCCCTAGAGCTGAAAGGCACAACGTGCAGGCTTCTTTCCAAAGGGCGAGTAGGCCCCCACATCATCTTGCTTCCAGCTCTTTGGGAAGCTAAGAAACAACTCGCTCTGCACAGTGCTCTTACAGCCTACCGGGAACATCTCTTCCAAAGGCCTGTGAAACGCAGTTTCTTGGAAGGCCTGATCTGGCTGAGGTAGGACGTCTGCTCTCGGAGTTCTACTTTGCCCTAGAGCTGAAAGGAACAACGTGCAGGCTTCTTTCCAAAGGGCGAATTTGTCCCCACAGCATCTAGCTTCCAGCTCTTTGGGAAGCTAAGAAACAACTCGCTCTGCACAGTGCTCTTACAGCCTACCATGAACATCTCTTCCAAAGGCCTGTGAAACGCAGTTTCTTTGCAGGCCTGATCTGGCAGAAGTAGGACTTCTGCTCTGGGTGTGCTACATTGCCCTAGAGCTGAAAGGCACAACGTGCAGGCTTCTTTCCAAAGGGCGAGTTGGGCCCCACAGCATCTTGCTTCCAGCTCTTTGGGAAGCTAAGAAACAACTCGCTCTGCACAGTGCTCTTACAGCCTACCGGGAAGATCTCTTCCAAAGGCCTGTGAAACGCAGTTTCTTTGCAGGCCTGATCTGGCTGAAGTAGGACTTCTGCTCTGGGTGTGCTACATTGCCCTAGAGCTGAAAGGCACAACGTGCAGGATTCTTTCCAAAGGGCGAGTTGGGCCCCACAGCATCTTGCTTCCAGCTCTTTGGGAAGCTAAGAAACAACTCGCTCTGCACAGTGCTCTTACAGCCTACCGGGAACATCTCTTCGAAAGGCCTGTGAAACGCAGTTTCTTTGCAGGCCTGATCTGGCTGAAGTAGGACTTCTGCTCTGGGTGTGCTACATTGCCCTAGAGCTGAAAGGCACAACGTGCAGGCTTCTTTCCAAAGGGCGAGTTGGGCCCCACAGCATCTTGCTTCCAGCTCTTTGGGAAGCTAAGAAACAACTCGCTCTGCACAGTGCTCTTACAGCCTACCGGGAACATCTCTTCCAAAGGCCTGTGAAACGCAGTTTCTTTGCAGGCCTGATCTGGCTGAAGTAGGACTTCTGCTCTGGGTGTGCTACATTGCCCTAGAGCTGAAAGGCACAACGTGCAGGCTTCTTTCCAAAGGGCGAGTTGGGCCCCACAGCATCTTGCTTCCAGCTCTTTGGGAAGCTAAGAAACAACTCGCTATGCACAGTGCTCTTACAGCCTACCGGCAACATCTCTTCCAAAGGCCTGTGAAACGCAGTTTCTTTGCAGGCCTGATCTGGCTGAAGTAGGACTTCTGCTCTGGGTGTGCTACATTGCCCTAGAGCTGAAAGGCACAACGTGCAGGCTTCTTTGCAAAGGGCGAGTTGGGACCCACAGCATCTTGCTTCCAGCTCTTTGGGAAGCTAAGAAACAACTCGCTCTGCACAATTCTCTTGGAGCGTACCGGGAACATCTCTTCCAAAGGCCTGTGAAACGCAGTTTCTTTGCAGGCCTGATCTGGCTGAAGTAGGACTTCTGCTCTGGGTGTGCTACATTGCCCTAGAGCTGAAAGGCACAACGTGCAGGCTTCTTTCCAAAGGGCGAGTTTGGCCCCACAGCATCTTGCGTCCAGCTCTATGGGAAGCTAAGAAACAACTCGCTCTGCACAGTGCTCTTACAGCCTACCGGGAACATCTCTTCCAAAGGCCTGTGAAACGCAGTTTCTTTGCAGGCCTGATCTGGCAGAGTAGGACTTCTGCTCTGGGTGTGCTACATTGCCCTAGAGCTGAAAGGCACAACGTGCAGGCTTCTTTCCAAAGGGCGAGTTGGGCCCCACAGCATCTTGCTTCCAGCTCTTGGGAAGCTAAGAAACAACTCGCTCTGCACAGTGCTCTTACAGCCTACCGGGAACATCTCTTCCAAAGGCCTGTGAAACGCAGTTTCTTTGCAGGCCTGATCTGGCAGAGTAGGACATCTGCTCTGGGTGTGCTACATTGCCCTAGAGCTGAAAGGCACAACGTGCAGGCTTCTTTGCAAAGGGCGAGTTGGTCCCCACAGCATCTTGCTTCCAGCTCTTTGGGAAGCTAAGAAACAACTCGCTCTGCACAGTGCTCTTACAGCCTACCGGGAACATCTCTTCCAAAGGCCTGTGAAACGCAATTTCTTTGCAGGCCTGATCTGGCTGAAGTAGGACTTCTGCTCTGGGTGTGCTACATTGCCCTAGAGCTGAAAGGCACAACGTGCAGGCTTCTTTCCAAAGGGCGAGTTGGGCCCCACAGCATCTTGCTTCCAGCTCTTTGGGAAGCTAAGAAACAACTCGCTCTGCACAGTGCTCTTACAGCCTACCGGGAACATCTCTTCCAAAGGCCTGTGAAACGCAGTTTCTTTTCAGGCCTGATCTGGCTGAAGTAGGACTTTTGCTCTGGGTGTGCTACATTGCCCTAGAGCTGAAAGGCACAACGTGCAGGCTTCTTTGCAAAGGGCGAGTTGGGCCACACAGCATCTTGCTTCCAGCTCTTTGGGAAGCTAAGAAACAACTCGCCTGCACAGTGCTCTTGCAGCCTACCGGGAACATCTCTTCCAAAGGCCTGTGAAACGCAGTTTCTTTGCAGGCCCGATGTGGCAGAAGTAGGACTTCTGCTCTGGGTGTGCTACATTGCCCTAGAGCTGAAAGGCACAACGTGCAGGCTTCTTTCCAAAGGGCGAGTAGGCCCCCACATCATCTTGCTTCCAGCTCTTTGGGAAGCTAAGAAACAACTCGCTCTGCACAGTGCTCTTACAGCCTACCGGGAACATCTCTTCCAAAGGCCTGTGAAAGGCAGTTTCTTGGCAGGCCTGATCTGGCTGAGGTAGGACGTCTGCTCTCGGAGTTCTACTTTGCCCTAGAGCTGAAAGGCACAACGTGCAGGCTTCTTTCCAAAGGGCGAATTTGTCCCCACAGCATCTTGCTTCCAGCTCTTTGGGAAGCTAAGAAACAACTCGCTCTGCACAGTGCTCTTACAGCCTACCGGGAACATCTCTTCCAAAGGCCTGTGAAACGCAGTTTCTTTGCAGGCCTCATCTGGCAGAAGTAGGACTTCTGCTCTGGGTGTGCTACATTGTCCTAGAGCTGAAAGGCACAACGTGCAGGCTTCTTTCCAAAGGGCGTGTTGGGCCCCACAGCATCTTGCTTCCAGCTCTTTGGGAAGCTAAGAAACAACTCGCTCTGCACAGTGCTCTTACAGCCTACCGGGAACATCTCTTCCAAAGGCCTGTGAAACGCAGTTTCTTTGCAGGCCTGATCTGGCTGAGGTAGGACTTCTGCTCTGGGTGTGCAACATTGCCCTAGAGCTGAAAGGCAGAACGTGCAGGCTTCTTTCCAAAGGGTGAGTTGGGCCCCACAGCATCTTGCTTCCAGCTCTTTGGGAAGCTAAGAAACAACTCGCTCTGCACAGTGCTCTTACAGCCTACCGGGAACATCTCTTCCAAAGGCCTGTGAAACGCAGTTTCTTTGCAGGCCAGATCTGGCTGAAGTAGGACTTCTGCTCTGGGTGTGCTACATTGCCCTAGAGCTGAAAGGCACAACGTGCAGGCTCCTTTCCAAGGGGCGAGTTGGGCCCCACAGCATCTTCCTTCCAGCTCTTTGGGAAGCTAAGGAACAACTCGCTCTGCACAGTGCTCTTACAGCCTACCGGGAACATCTCTTCCAAAGGCCTGTGAAACGCAGTTTCTTTGCAGGCCTGATCTGGATGAAGTAGGACTTCTGCTCTGGGTGTGCCACATTGCCCTAGAGCTGAAAGGCACAACGTGCAGGCTTCTTTCCAAAGGGCGAGTTGGGCCCCACAGCATCTTGCTTCCAGCTCTTTGGGAAGCTAAGAAACAACTCGCTCTGCACAGTGCTCTTGCAGCTTACCGGGAACATCTCTTCCAAAGGCCTGTGAAAGGCAGTTTCTTTGCAGGCCTGATCTGGCTGAAGTAGGACTTCTGCTCTGGGTGTGCTACATTGCCCTAGAGCTGAAAGGCACAACGTGCAGGCTTCTTTCCAAAGGGTGAGTTGGGCCCCACAGCATCTTGCTTCCAGCTCTTTGGGAAGCTAAGAAACAACTCGCTCTGCACAGTGCTCTTACAGCCTACCGGGAAGATCTCTTCCAAAGGCCTGTGAAACGCAGTTTCTTTGCAGGCCTGATCTGGCTGAAGTAGGACTTCTGCTCTGGGTGTGCTACATTGCCCTAGAGCTGAAAGGCACAACGTGCAGGCTTCTTTCCAAAGGGCGAGTTGGGCCCCACAGCATCTTGCTTCCAGCTCTTTGGGAAGCTAAGAAACAACTCGCTCTGCACAGTGCTCTTACAGCCTACCGGGAACATCTCTTCCAAAGGCCTGTGAAACGCAGTTTCTTTGCAGGCCTGATCTGGCTGAAGTAGGACTTCTGCTCTGGGTGTGCTACATTGCCCTAGAGCTGAAAGGCACAACGTGCAGGCTTCTTTCCAAAGGGCGAGTTGGGCCCCACAGCATCTTGCTTCCAGCTCTTTGGGAAGCTAAGAAACAACTCGCTATGCACAGTGCTCTTACAGCCTACCGGCAACATCTCTTCCAAAGGCCTGTGAAACGCAGTTTCTTTGCAGGCCTGATCTGGCTGAAGTAGGACTTCTGCTCTGGTTGTGCTACATTATCCTAGAGCTGAAAGGCACAACGTGCAGGCTTCTTTCCAAAGGGCGAGTTGGGCCCCACAGCATCTTGCTTCCAGCTCTTTGGGAAGCTAAGAAACAAGTCGCTCTGCACAGTTCTCTTGGAGCGTACCGGGAACATCTCTTCCAAAGGCCTGTGAAACGCAGTTTCTTTGCAGGCCTGATCTGGCTGAAGTAGGACTTCTGCTCTGGGTGTGCTACATTGCCCTAGAGCTGAAAGGCACAACGTGCAGGCTTCTTTCCAAAGGGCGAGTTGGGCCCCACAGCATCTTGCGTCCAGCTCTATGGGAAGCTAAGAAACAACTCGCTCTGCACAGTGCTCTTACAGCCTACCGGGAACATCTCTTCCAAAGGCCTGTGAAACGCAGTTTCTTTGCAGGCCTGATCTGGCAGTGTAGGACTTCTGCTCTGGGTGTGCTACATTGCCCTATAGCTGAAAGGCACAACGTGCAGGCTTCTTTCCAAAGGGCGAGTTGGTCCCCACAGCATCTTGCTTCCAGCTCTTTGGGAAGCTAAGAAACAACTCGCTCTGCACAGTGCTCTTACAGCCTACCGGGAACATCTCTTCCAAAGGCCTGTGAAACGCAGTTTCTTTGCAGGCCTGATCTGGCTGAAGTAGGACTTCTGCTCTGGGTGTGCCACATTGCCCTAGAGCTGAAAGGCACAACGTGCAGGCTTCTTTCCAAAGGGCGAGTTGGGCCCCACAGCATCTTGCTTCCAGCTCTTTGGGAAGCTAAGAAACAACTCGCTCTGCACAGTGCTCTTACAGCCTACCGGGAACATCTCTTCCAAAGGCCTGTGAAACGCAGTTTCTTTGCAGGCCTGATCTGGCTGAAGTAGGACTTCTGCTCTGGGTGTGCTACATTGCCCTAGAGCTGAAAGGCACAACGTGCAGGCTTCTTTCCAAAGGGCGAGTTGGGCCAAAAAGCATCTTGCTTCCAACTCTTTGGGAAGCTAAGAAACAACTCGCTCTGCACAGTGCTCTTACAGCCTACCGGGAACATGTCTTCCAAAGGCCTGTGAAACACAGTTTCTTTACAGGCCTGATCTGGCTGAAGTAGGACTTCTGCTCTGGGTGTGCTACATTGCCCTAGAGCTGAAAGGCACAACGTGCAGGCTTCTTTCCAAAGGGCGAGTTGGGCCCCACAGCATCTTCCTTCCAGCTCTTTGGGAAGCTAAGAAACAACTCGCTCTGCACAGTGCTCTTACAGCCTACCGGAAACATCTCTTCCAAAGGCCTGTGAAACGCAGTTTCTTTGCAGGCCTGATCTGGCTGAAGTAGGACTTCTGCTCTGGGTGTGCTACATTGCCCTAGAGCTGAAAGGCACAACGTGCAGGCTTCTTTCCAAAGGGCGAGTTGGGCCCCACAGCATCTTGCTTCCAGCTCTTTGGGAAGCTAAGAAACAACTCGCTCTGCATAGTGCTCTTACAGCCTACCGGGAACATCTCTTCCAAAGGCCTGTGAAACGCAGTTTCTTTGCAGGCCTGATCTGGCTGAAGTAGGACTTCTGCTCTGGGTGTGCTACATTGCCCTAGAGCTGAAAGGCACAACGTGCAGTCTTCTTTCCAAAGTGCGAGTTGGGCCCCAAAGCATCTTGCTTACAGCTCTTTGGGAAGCTAAGAAACAACTCGCTCTGCACAGTGCTCTTACAGCCTACCGGGAACATCTCTTCCAAAGGCCTGTGAAACGCCGTTTCTATGCAGGCCTGATTTGGCTGAAGTAGGACTTCTGCTCTGGGTGTGCTACATTGCCCTAGAGCTGAAAGGCACAACGTGCAGGCTTCTTTCCAAAGGGCGAGTTGGGCCCCACAGCATCTTGCTTCCAGCTCTTTGGGAAGCTAAGAAACAACTCGCTCTGCACAGTGCTCTTACAGCCTACCGGGAACATCTCTTCCAAAGGCCTGTGAAACGCAGTTTCTTTGCAGGCCTGATCTGGCAGAAGTAGGACTTCTGCTCTGGGTGTGCTACATTGCCCTAGAGCTGAAAGGCACAACGTGCAGGCTTCTTTCCAAAGGGCGAGTTGGGCCCCACAGCATCTTGCTTCCAGCTCTTTGGGAAGCTAAGAAACAACTCGCTCTGCCTAGTGCTCTTACAGCCTAACGGGAACATCTCCTCCAAAGGCCTGCGAAACGCAGTTTCTTTGCAGGCCAGATCTGGCTGAAGTAGGACTTCTGCTCTGGGTGTGCTACATTGCCCTAGAGCTGAAAGGCAGAACGTGCAGGCTTCTTTCCAAAGGGCGAGTTTGGCCCTACAGGATCTTGCTTCCAGCTCTTTGGGAAGCTAAGAAACAACTCGCTCTGCACAGTGCTCTTGCAGCTTACCGGGAACATGTCTTCCAAAGACCTGTGAAATGCAGTTTCTTTGCAGGCCTGATCTGGCTCAAGTAGGACTTCTGCTCTGGGTGTGCTACTTTGCCCTAGAGCTGAAAGGCACAACGTGCAGGCTTCTTTCCAAAGGGCGAGTTGGGCCCCACAGCATCTTGCTTCCAGCTCTTTGGGAAGCTAAGAAACAACTCGCTCGGCACAGTGCTCTTACAGCCTAGTGGGAACATGTCTTCCAAAGGCCTGTGAAACGCAGTTTCTTTGCAGGCCTGATCTGGCTGAAGTAGGACTTCTGCTCTGGGTGTGCTACTTTGCCCTAGAGCTGAAAGGCACAACGTGCAGGCTTCTTTCCAAAGGGCGAGTTGGGCCCCACAGCATCTTGCTTCCAGCTCTTTGGGAAGCTAAGAAACAACTCGCTCTGCACAGTGCTCTTACAGCCTACCGGGAACATGTCTTCCAAAGGCCTGTGAAACGCAGTTTCTTTGCAGGCCTGATCTGGCTGAAGTAGGACTTCTGCTCTGGGTGTGCTACTTTGCCCTAGAGCTGAAAGGCACAACGTGCAGGCTTCTTTCCAAAGGGCGAGTTGGGCCCCACAGCATCTTGCTTCCAGCTCTTTGGGAAGCTAAGAAACAACTCGCTCTGCACAGTGCTCTTACAGCCTACCGGGAACATGTCTTCCAAAGGCCTGTGAAACGCAGTTTCTTTGCAGGCCTGATCTGGCTGAAGTAGGACTTCTGCTCTGGGTGTGCTACTTTGCCCTAGAGCTGAAAGGCACAACGTGCAGGCTTCTTTCCAAAGGGCGAGTTGGGCCCCACAGCATCTTGCTTCCAGCTCTTTGGGAAGCTAAGAAACAACTCGCTCTGCACAGTGCTCTTACAGCCTAGTGGGAACATGTCTTCCAAAGGCCTGTGAAACGCAGTTTCTTTGCAGGCCTGATCTGGCTCAAGTAGGACTTCTGCTCTGGGTGTGCTACATTGCCCTAGAGCTGAAAGGCACAACGTGCAGGCTTCTTTCCAAAGGGCGAGTTGGGCCCCACAGCATCTTGCTTCCAGCTCTTTGGGAAGCTAAGAAACAACTCGCTCTGCACAGTGCTCTTACAGCCTACCAGGAACATCTCTTCCAAAGGCCTGTGAAATGCAGTTTCTTTGCAGGCCAGATCTGGCTGAAGTAGGACTTCTGCTCTGGGTGTGCTACATTGCCCTAGAGCTGAAAGGCACAACGTGCAGGCTTCTTTCCAAAGGGCGATTTGGGCCCCAAAGCATCTTGCTTCCAGCTCCTTTGGAAGCTAAGAAACAACTCGCTCTGCACTCCTCTCTTACAGCCATCCTGCAACATCTCCTGCAAATGCCTTTGGAACGGAGTTTCTTTGCAGGCATGATCTGGCAGAAGTAGAACTTCTGCTCTGGGTGTGCTACATTGCCCTAGAGCTGAAAGGCACAACGTGCAGGCTGCTTTCCAAAGGGCGAGTTGGGCCCCACAGCATCTTGCTTCCAGCTCTTTGGGAAGCTAAGAAACAACTCGCTCTGCACAGTGCTCTTACAGCCTACCGGGAACATCTCTTCCAAAGGCCTGTGAAACGCAGTTTCTTTGCAGGCCTGATCTGGCAGAAGTAGGACTTCTGCTCTGGGTGTGCTACATTGCCCTAGAGCTGAAAGGCACAACGTGCAGGCTTCTTTCCAAAGGGCGAGTTGGGCCCCACAGCATCTTGCTTCCAGCTCTTTGGGAAGCTAAGAAACAACTCGCTCTGCACAGTGCTCTTACAGCCTACCGGGAACATGTCTTCCAAAGGCCTGTGAAACGCAGTTTCTTTGCAGGCCTGATCTGGCTGAAGTAGGACTTCTGCTCTGGGTGTGCTACATTGCCCTAGAGCTGAAAGGCACAACGTGCAGGCTTCTTTCCAAAGGGCGAGTTGGGCCCCACAGCATCTTGCTTCCAGCTCTTTGGGAAGCTTAGAAACAACTCGCTCTGCTCAGTGCTCTTACACCGTAGTGGGAACATCTCTTCCAAAGGCCTGTGAAACGCAGTTTCTTTGCAGGCCTGATCTGGCTGAAGTAGGAGTTCTGCTCTGGGTGTGCTACATTGCCCTAGAGCTGAAAGGCACAACGTGCAGGCTTCTTTCCAAAGGGCGAGTTGGGCCCCACAGCATCTTGCTTCCAGCTCTTTGGGAAGCTAAGAAACAACTCGCTCTGCACAGTGCTCTTACAGCCTACCGGGAGCATCTCTTCCAAAGGCCTGTGAAACGCAGTTTCTTTGCAGGCCTGATCTGGCTGAAGTAGGAGTTCTGCTCTGGGTGTGCTACATTGCCCTAGAGCTGAAAGGCACAACGTGCAGGCTTCTTTCCAAAGGGCGAGTTGGGCCCCACAGCATCTTGCTTCCAGCTCTTTGGGAAGCTAAGAAACAACTCGCTCTGCACAGTGCTCTTACAGCCTACCGGGAGCATCTCTTCCAAAGGCCTGTGAAACGCAGTTTCTTTGCAGTCCTGATCTGGCTGAAGTAGGACTTCTGCTCTGGGTGTGCTACATTGCCCTAGAGCTGAAAGGCACAACGTGCAGGCTTCTTTCCAAAGGGCGAGTTTGGCCCCACAGCATCTTGCTTCCAGCTCTTTGGGAAGCTAAGAAACAACTCGCTCTGCACAGTGCTCTTACAGCCTACCAGGAACATCTCTTCCAAAGGCCTGTGAAACGCAGTTTCTTTGCAGGCCTGATCTGGCTGAAGTAGGACTTCTGCTCTGGGTGTG
Organism: Equus caballus; assembly: GCF_041296265.1. Lineage (NCBI taxonomy): Eukaryota > Metazoa > Chordata > Mammalia > Perissodactyla > Equidae > Equus > Equus caballus. Next base: position 55,333,440 of record NC_091715.1, read on the forward strand.
CTACATTGCCCTAGAGCTGAAAGGCACAACGTGCAGGCTTCTTTCCAAAGGGCGATTTGGGCCCCAAAGCATCTTGCTTCCAGCTCCCTTGGAAGCTAAGAAACAACTCGCTCTGCACTCCTCTCTTACAGCCATCCTGCAACATCTCCTGCAAATGCCTTTGGAACGCAGTTTCTTTGCAGGCATGATCTGGCAGAAGTAGGACTTCTGCTCTGGGTGTGCTACATTGCCCTAGAGCTGAAAGGCACAACGTGCAGGCTGCTTTCCAAAGGGCGAGTTGGGCCCCACAGCATCTTGCTTCCAGCTCTTTGGGAAGCTAAGAAACAACTCGCTCTGCACAGTGCTCTTACAGCCTACCGGGAACATCTCTTCCAATGGCCTGTGAAACGCAGTTTCTTTGCAGGCCTGATCTGGCAGAAGTAGGACTTCTGCTCTGGGTGTGCTACATTGCCCTAGAGCTGAAAGGCACAACGTGCAGGCTTCTTTCCAAAGGGCGAGTTGGGCCCCACAGCATCTTGCTTCCAGCTCTTTGGGAAGCTAAGAAACAACTCGCTCTGCACAGTGCTCTTACAGCCTACCGGGAACATCTCTTCCAAACGCCTGTGAAACGCAGTTTCTTTGCAGGCCTGATCGGGTGAAGTAGGACTTCTGCTCTGGGTGTGCTACATTGCCCTAGAGCTGAAAGGCACAACGTGCAGGCTTCTTTCCAAAGGGCGAGTTGGGCCCCACAGCATCTTGCTTCCAGCTCTTTGGGAAGCTAAGAAACAACTCGCTCTGCACAGTGCTCTTACAGCCTACCGGGAGCATCTCTTCCAAAGGCCTGTGAAACGCAGTTTCTTTGCAGGCCTGATCTGGCTGAAGTAGGACTTCTGCTCTGGGTGTGCTACATTGCCCTAGAGCTGAAAGGCACAACGTGCAGGCTTCTTTCCAAAGGGCGAGTTGGGCCCCACAGCATCTTGCTTCCAGCTCTTTGGGAAGCTAAGAAACAACTCGCTCTGCACAGTGCTCTTACAGCCTACCAGGAGCATCTCTTCCAAAGGCCTGTGAAACGCAGTTTCTTTGCAGTCCTGATCTGGCTGAAGTAGGACTTCTGCTCTGGGTGTGCTACATTGCCCTAGAGCTGAAACGCACAACGTGCAGGCTTCTTTCCAAAGGGCGAGTTTGGCCCCACAGCATCTTGCTTCCAGCTCTTTGGGAAGCTAAGAAACAACTCGCTCTGCACAGTGCTCTTACAGCCTACCGGGAACATCTCTTCCAAAGGCCTGTGAAACGCAGTTTCTTTGCAGGCCTGATCTGGCTGAAGTAGGACTTCTGCTCTGGGTGTGCTACATTGCCCTAGAGCTGAAAGGCACAACGTGCAGGCTTCTTTCCAAAGGGCGATTTGGGCCCCAAAGCATCTTGCTTCCAGCTCCTTTGGAAGCTAAGAAACAACTCGCTCTGCACTCCTCTCTTACAGCCATCCTGCAACATCTCCTGCAAATGCCTTTGGAACGCAGTTTCTTTGCAGGCCTGATCTGGCAGAAGTAGAACTTCTGCTCTGGGTGTGCTACATTGCCCTAGAGCTGAAAGGCACAACGTGCAGGCTGCTTTCCAAAGGACGAGTTGGGCCCCACAGCATCTTGCTTCCAGCTCTTTGGGAAGCTAAGAAACAACTCGCTCTGCACAGTGCTCTTACAGCCTACCGGGAACATCTCTTCCAAAGGCCTGTGAAACGCAGTTTCTTTGCAGGCCTGATCTGGCAGAAGTAGGACTTCTGCTCTCGGTGTGCTACATTGCCCTAGAGCTGAAAGGCACAACGTGCAGGCTTCTTTCCAAAGGGCGAGTTGGGCCCCACAGCATCTTGCTTCCAGCTCTTTGGGAAGCTAAGAAACAACTCGCTCTGCACAGTGCTCTTACAGCCTACCGGGAACATCTCTTCCAAAGGCCTGTGAAACGCAGTTTCTTTTCAGGCCTGATCTGGCTGAAGTAGGACTTCTGCTCTGGGTGTGCTACATTGCCCTAGAGCTGAAAGGCACAACGTGCAGGCTTCTTTCCAAAGGGCGAGTTGGGCCCCACAGCATCTTGCTTCCAGCTCTTTGGGAAGCTTAGAAACAACTCGCTCTGCTCAGTGCTCTTACACCGTAGTGGGAACATCTCTTCCAAAGGCCTGTGAAACGCAGTTTCTTTGCAGGCCTGATCTGGCTGAAGTAGGAGTTCTGCTCTGGGTGTGCTACATTGCCCTAGAGCTGAAAGGCACAACGTGCAGGCTTCTTTCCAAAGGGCGAGTTGGGCCCCACAGCATCTTGCTTCCAGCTCTTTGGGAAGCTAAGAAACAACTCGCTCTGCACAGTGCTCTTACAGCCTACCGGGAGCATCTCTTCCAAAGGCCTGTGAAACGCAGTTTCTTTGCAGGCCTGATCTGGCTGAAGTAGGAGTTCTGCTCTGGGTGTGCTACATTGCCCTAGAGCTGAAAGGCACAACGTGCAGGCTTCTTTCCAAAGGGCGAGTTGGGCCCCACAGCATCTTGCTTCCAGCTCTTTGGGAAGCTAAGAAACAACTCGCTCTGCACAGTGCTCTTACAGCCTACCGGGAGCATCTCTTCCAAAGGCCTGTGAAACGCAGTTTCTTTGCAGTCCTGATCTGGCTGAAGTAGGACTTCTGCTCTGGGTGTGCTACATTGCCCTAGAGCTGAAAGGCACAACGTGCAGGCTTCTTTCCAAAGGGCGAGTTTGGCCCCACAGCATCTTGCTTCCAGCTCTTTGGGAAGCTAAGAAACAACTCGCTCTGCACAGTGCTCTTACAGCCTACCAGGAACATCTCTTCCAAAGGCCTGTGAAACGCAGTTTCTTTGCAGGCCTGATCTGGCTGAAGTAGGACTTCTGCTCTGGGTGTGCTACATTGCCCTAGAGCTGAAAGGCACAACGTGCAGGCTTCTTTCCAAAGGGCGATTTGGGCCCCAAAGCATCTTGCTTCCAGCTCCCTTGGAAGCTAAGAAACAACTCGCTCTGCACTCCTCTCTTACAGCCATCCTGCAACATCTCCTGCAAATGCCTTTGGAACGCAGTTTCTTTGCAGGCATGATCTGGCAGAAGTAGAACTTCTGCTCTGGGTGTGCTACATTGCCCTAGAGCTGAAAGGCACAACGTGCAGGCTGCTTTCCAAAGGGCGAGTTGGGCCCCACAGCATCTTGCTTCCAGCTCTTTGGGAAGCTAAGAAACAACTCGCTCTGCACAGTGCTCTTACAGCCTACCGGGAACATCTCTTCCAATGGCCTGTGAAACGCAGTTTCTTTGCAGGCCTGATCTGGCAGAAGTAGGACTTCTGCTCTGGGTGTGCTACATTGCCCTAGAGCTGAAAGGCACAACGTGCAGGCTTCTTTCCAAAGGGCGAGTTGGGCCCCACAGCATCTTGCTTCCAGCTCTTTGGGAAGCTAAGAAACAACTCGCTCTGCACAGTGCTCTTACAGCCTACCGGGAACATCTCTTCCAAACGCCTGTGAAACGCAGTTTCTTTGCAGGCCTGATCGGGTGAAGTAGGACTTCTGCTCTGGGTGTGCTACATTGCCCTAGAGCTGAAAGGCACAACGTGCAGGCTTCTTTCCAAAGGGCGAGTTGGGCCCCACAGCATCTTGCTTCCAGCTCTTTGGGAAGCTAAGAAACAACTCGCTCTGCACAGTGCTCTTACAGCCTACCGGGAGCATCTCTTCCAAAGGCCTGTGAAACGCAGTTTCTTTGCAGGCCTGATCTGGCTGAAGTAGGACTTCTGCTCTGGGTGTGCTACATTGCCCTAGAGCTGAAAGGCACAACGTGCAGGCTTCTTTCCAAAGGGCGAGTTGGGCCCCACAGCATCTTGCTTCCAGCTCTTTGGGAAGCTAAGAAACAACTCGCTCTGCACAGTGCTCTTACAGCCTACCAGGAGCATCTCTTCCAAAGGCCTGTGAAACGCAGTTTCTTTGCAGTCCTGATCTGGCTGAAGTAGGACTTCTGCTCTGGGTGTGCTACATTGCCCTAGAGCTGAAACGCACAACGTGCAGGCTTCTTTCCAAAGGGCGAGTTTGGCCCCACAGCATCTTGCTTCCAGCTCTTTGGGAAGCTAAGAAACAACTCGCTCTGCACAGTGCTCTTACAGCCTACCGGGAACATCTCTTCCAAAGGCCTGTGAAACGCAGTTTCTTTGCAGGCCTGATCTGGCTGAAGTAGGACTTCTGCTCTGGGTGTGCTACATTGCCCTAGAGCTGAAAGGCACAACGTGCAGGCTTCTTTCCAAAGGGCGATTTGGGCCCCAAAGCATCTTGCTTCCAGCTCCTTTGGAAGCTAAGAAACAACTCGCTCTGCACTCCTCTCTTACAGCCATCCTGCAACATCTCCTGCAAATGCCTTTGGAACGCAGTTTCTTTGCAGGCCTGATCTGGCAGAAGTAGAACTTCTGCTCTGGGTGTGCTACATTGCCCTAGAGCTGAAAGGCACAACGTGCAGGCTGCTTTCCAAAGGGCGAGTTGGGCCCCACAGCATCTTGCTTCCAGCTCTTTGGGAAGCTAAGAAACAACTCGCTCTGCACAGTGCTCTTACAGCCTACCGGGAACATCTCTTCCAAAGGCCTGTGAAACGCAGTTTCTTTGCAGGCCTGATCTGGCAGAAGTAGGACTTCTGCTCTCGGTGTGCTACATTGCCCTAGAGCTGAAAGGCACAACGTGCAGGCTTCTTTCCAAAGGGCGAGTTGGGCCCCACAGCATCTTGCTTCCAGCTCTTTGGGAAGCTAAGAAACAACTCGCTCTGCACAGTGCTCTTACAGCCTACCGGGAACATCTCTTCCAAAGGCCTGTGAAACGCAGTTTCTTTGCAGGCCTGATCTGGCTGAAGTAGGACTTCTGCTCTGGGTGTGCTACATTGCCCTAGAGCTGAAAGGCACAACGTGCAGGCTTCTTTCCAAAGGGCGAGTTGGGCCCCACAGCATCTTGCTTCCAGCTCTTTGGGAAGCTAAGAAACAACTCGCTCTGCACAGTGCTCTTACAGCCTACCGGGAACATCTCTTCCAAAGGCCTGTGAAACGCAGTTTCTTTACAGGCCTGATCTGGCTGAAGTAGGACTTCTGCTCTGGGTGTGCTACATTGCCCTAGAGCTGAAAGGCACAACGTGCAGGCTTCTTTCCAAAGGGCGAGTTGGGCCCCACAGCATCTTCCTTCCAGCTCTTTGGGAAGCTAAGAAACAACTCGCTCTGCACAGTGCTCTTACAGCCTACCGGAAACATCTCTTCCAAAGGCCTGTGAAACGCAGTTTCTTTGCAGGCCTGATCTGGCTGAAGTAGGACTTCTGCTCTGGGTGTGCTACATTGCCCTAGAGCTGAAAGGCACAACGTGCAGGCTTCTTTCCAAAGGGCGAGTTGGGCCCCACAGCATCTTGCTTCCAGCTCTTTGGGAAGCTAAGAAACAACTCGCTCTGCATAGTGCTCTTACAGCCTACCGGGAACATCTCTTCCAAAGGCCTGTGAAACGCAGTTTCTTTGCAGGCCTGATCTGGCTGAAGTAGGACTTCTGCTCTGGGTGTGCTACATTGCCCTAGAGCTGAAAGGCACAACGTGCAGGCTTCTTTCCAAAGTGCGAGTTGGGCCCCAAAGCATCTTGCTTACAGCTCTTTGGGAAGCTAAGAAACAACTCGCTCTGCACAGTGCTCTTACGGCCTACCGGGAACATCTCTTCCAAAGGCCTGTGAAACGCCGTTTCTATGCAGGCCTGATTTGGCTGAAGTAGGACTTCTGCTCTGGGTGTGCTACATTGCCCTAGAGCTGAAAGGCACAACGTGCAGGCTTCTTTCCAAAGGGCGAGTTGGGCCCCACAGCATCTTGCTTCCAGCTCTTTGGGAAGCTAAGAAACAACTCGCTCTGCACAGTGCTCTTACAGCCTACCGGGAACATCTCTTCCAAAGGCCTGTGAAACGCAGTTTCTATGCAGGCCTGATCTGGCTGAAGTAGGACTTCTGCTCTGGGTGTGCTACATTGCCCTAGAGCTGAAAGGCACAACGTGCAGGCTTCTTTCCAAAGGGCGAGTTGGGCCCCACAGCATCTTGCTTCCAGCTCTTTGGGAAGCTAAGAAACAACTCGCTCTGCACAGTGCTCTTACAGACTAACGGGAACATCTCTTCCAAAGGCCTGTGAAACGCAGTTTCTTTGCAGCCCTGATCTGGCTGAAGTAGGACTTCTGCTCTGGGTGTGCTACATTGCCCTAGAGCTGAAAGGCACAACGTGCAGGCTTCTTTCCAAAGGGCGAGTTGGGCCCCACAGCATCTTGCTTCCAGCTCTTTGGGAAGCTAAGAAACAACTCGCTCTGCCTAGTGCTCTTACAGCCTAACGGGAACATCTCCTCCAAAGGCCTGCGAAACGCAGTTTCTTTGCAGGCCAGATCTGGCTGAAGTAGGACTTCTGCTCTGGGTGTGCTACATTGCCCTAGAGCTGAAAGGCAGAACGTGCAGGCTTCTTTCCAAAGGGCGAGTTTGGCCCTACAGGATCTTGCTTCCAGCTCTTTGGGAAGCTAAGAAACAACTCGCTCTGCACAGTGCTCTTCCAGCTTACCGGGAACATCTCTTCCAAAGGCCTGTGAAACGCAGTTTCTTTGCAGGCCTGATCTGGCTGAAGTAGGACTTCTGCTCTGGGTGTGCTACATTGCCCTAGAGCTGAAAGGCACAACGTGCAGGCTTCTTTCCAAAGGGCGAGTTGGGCCCCACAGCATCTTGCTTCCAGCTCTTTGGGAAGCTAAGAAACAACTCGCTCTGCACAGTGCTCTTACAGCCTACCGGGAACATCTCGTCCAAAGGCCTGTGAAACGCAGTTTCTTTGCAGGCCTGATCTGGCAGAAGTAGGACTTCTGCTCTGGGTGTGCTACATTGCCCTAGAGCTGAAAGGCACAACGTGCAGGCTTCTTTCCAAAGGGCGGAGTTGGGCCCCACAGCATCTTGCTTCCAGCTCTTTGGGAAGCTAAGAAACAACTCGCTCTGCACAGTGCTCTTACAGCCTACCGGGAGCATCTCTTCCAAAGGCCTGTGAAACGCAGTTTCTTTGCAGGCCTGATCTGGCTGAAGTAGGAGTTCTGCTCTGGGTGTGCTACATTGCCCTAGAGCTGAAAGGCACAACGTGCAGGCTTCTTTCCAAAGGGCGAGTTGGGCCCCACAGCATCTTGCTTCCAGCTCTTTGGGAAGCTAAGAAACAACTCGCTCTGCACAGTGCTCTTACAGCCTACCGGGAGCATGTCTTCCAAAGGCCTGTGAAACGCAGTTTCTTTGCAGTCCTGATCTGGCTGAGGTAGGACTTCTGCTCTGGGTGTGCTACATTGCCCTAGAGCTGAAACGCACAACGTGCAGGCTTCTTTCCAAAGGGCGAGTTTGGCCCCACAGCATCTTGCTTCCAGCTCTTTGGGAAGCTAAGAAACAACTCGCTCTGCACAGTGCTCTTACAGCCTACCGGGAACATCTCTTCCAAAGGCCTGTGAAACGCAGTTTCTTTGCAGGCCTGATCTGGCTGAAGTAGGACTTCTGCTCTGGGTGTGCTACATTGCCCTAGAGCTGAAAGGCACAACGTGCAGGCTTCTTTCCAAAGGGCGATTTGGGCCCCAAAGCATCTTGCTTCCAGCTCCTTTGGAAGCTAAGAAACAACTCGCTCTGCACTCCTCTCTTACAGCCATCCTGCAACATCTCCTGCAAATGCCTTTGGAACGAAGTTTCTTTGCAGGCATGATCTGGCAGAAGTAGAACTTCTGCTCTGGGTGTGCTACATTGCCCTAGAGCTGAAAGGCACAACGTGCAGGCTGCTTTCCAAAGGGCGAGTTGGGCCCCACAGCATCTTGCTTCCAGCTCTTTGGGAAGCTAAGAAACAACTCGCTCTGCACAGTGCTCTTACAGCCTACCGGGAACATCTCTTCCAAAGGCCTGTGAAACGCAGTTTCTTTGCAGGCCTGATCTGGCAGAAGTAGGACTTCTGCTCTGGGTGTGCTACATTGCCCTAGAGCTGAAAGGCACAACGTGCAGGCTTCTTTCCAAAGGGCGAGTTGGGCCCCACAACATCTTGCTTCCAGCTCTTTGGGAAGCTAAGAAACAACTCGCTCTGCACAGTGCTCTTACAGCCTACCGGGAACATCTCTTCCAAAGGCCTGTGAAACGCAGTTTCTTTGCAGGCCTGATCTGGCTGAAGTAGGACTTCTGCTCTGGGTGTGCTACATTGCCCTAGAGCTGAAAGGCACAACGTGCAGGCTTCTTTCCAAAGGGCGAGTTGGGCCCCAAAGCATCTTGCTTCCAGCTCTTTGGGAAGCAAAGAAACAACTCGCTCTGCACAGTGCTCTTACAGCCTACCGGGAACATCTCTTCCAAAGGACTGTGAAACACAGTTTCTTTACAGGCCTGATCTGGCTGAAGTAGGACTTCTGCTCTGGGTGTGCTACATTGCCCTAGAGCTGAAAGGCACAACGTGCAGGCTTCTTTCCAAAGGGCGAGTTGGGCCCCACAGAATCTTCCTTCCAGCTCTTTGGGAAGCTAAGAAACAACTCGCTCTGCACAGTGCTCTTACAGCCTACCGGAAACATCTCTTCCAAAGGCCTGTGAAACGCAGTTACTTTGCAGGCCTGATCTGGCTGAAGTAGGACTTCTGCTCTGGGTGTGCTACATTGCCCTAGAGCTGAAAGGCACAACGTGCAGGCTTCTTTCCAAAGGGCGAGTTGGGCCCCACAGCATCTTGCTTCCAGCTCTTTGGGAAGCTAAGAAACAACTCGCTCTGCATAGTGCTCTTACAGCCTACCGGGAACATGTCTTCCAAAGGCCTGTGAAACGCAGTTTCTTTGCAGGCCTGATCTGGCTGAAGTAGGACTTCTGCTCTGGGTGTGCTACATTGCCCTAGAGCTGAAAGGCACAACGTGCAGTCTTCTTTCAAAAGGGCGAGTTGGGGCCCAAAGCATCTTGCTTACAGCTCTTTGGGAAGCTAAGAAACAACGCGCTCTGCACAGTGCTCTTACAGCCTACCGGGAACATCTCTTCCAAAGGCCTGTGAAACGCAGTTTCTATGCAGGCCTGATCTGGCTGAAGTAGGACTTCTGCTCTGGGTGTGCTACATTGCCCTAGAGCTGAAAGGCACAACGTGCAGGCTTCTTTCCAAAGGGCGAGTTGGGCCCCACAGCATCTTGCTTCCAGCTCTTTGGGAAGCTAAGAAACAACTCGCTCTGCACAGGGCTCTTACAGACTAACGGGAACATCTCTTCCAAAGGCCTGTGAAACGCAGTTTCTTTGCAGGCCTGATCTGGCTGAAGTAGGACTTCTGCTCTGGGTGTGCTACATTGCCCTAGAGCTGAAAGGCACAACGTGCAGGCTTCTTTCCAAAGGGCGAGTTGGGCCCCACAGCATCTTGCTTCCAGCTCTTTGGGAAGCTAAGAAACAACTCGCTCTGCCTAGTGCTCTTACAGCCTAACGGGAACATCTCCTCCAAAGGCCTGCGAAACTCAGTTTCTTTGCAGGCCAGATCTGGATGAAGTAGGACTTCTGCTCTGGGTGTGCTACATTGCCCTAGAGCTGAAAGGCAGAACGTGCAGGCTTCTTTCCAAAGGGCGAGTTTGGCCCTACAGGATCTTGCTTCCAGCTCTTTGGGAAGCTAAGAAACAACTCGCTCTGCACAGTGCTCTTGCAGCCTACCGGGAACATCTCTTCCAAAGGCCTGTGAAACGCAGTTTCTTTGCAGGCCTGATCTGGCTGAAGTAGGACTTCTGCTCTGGGTGTGCTACATTGCCCTAGAGCTGAAAGGCACAACGTGCAGGCTTCTTTCCAAAGGGCGAGTTGGGCCCCACAGCATCTTGCTTCCAGCTCTTTGGGAAGCTAAGAAACAACTCGCTCTGCACAGTGCTCTTACAGCCTACCGGGAACATGTCGTCCAAAGGCCTGTGAAACGCAGTTTCTTTGCAGGCCTGATCTGGTAGAAGTAGGACTTCTGCTCTGGGTGTGCTACATTGCCCTAGAGCTGAAAGGCACAACGTGCAGGCTTCTTTCCAAAGGGCGAGTTGGGCCCCACAGCATCTTGCTTCCAGCTCTTTTGGAAGCTTAGAAACAACTCGCTCTGCTCAGTGCTCTTACACCGTAGTGGGAACATCTCTTCCAAAGGCCTGTGAAACGCAGTTTCTTTGCAGGCCTGATCTGGCTGAAGTAGAACTTCTGCTCTGGGTGTGCTACATTGCCCTAGAGCTGAAAGGCACAACGTGCAGTCTTCTTTCCAAAGGGCGAGTTGGGCCCCACAGCATCTTGCTTCCAGCTCTTTGGGAAGCTAAGAAACAACTCGCTCTGCACAGTGCTCTTACAGCCTACCGGGAGCATCTCTTCCAAAGGCCTGTGAAACGCAGTTTCTTTGCAGGCCTGATCTGGCTGAAGTAGGAGTTCTGCTCTGGGTGTGCTACATTGCCCTAGAGCTGAAAGGCACAACGTGCAGGCTTCTTTCCAAAGGGCGAGTTGGGCCCCACAGCATCTTGCTTCCAGCTCTTTGGGAAGCTAAGAAACAACTCGCTCTGCACAGTGCTCTTACAGCCTACCGGGAGCATCTCTTCCAAAGGCCTGTGAAACGCAGTTTCTTTGCAGGCCTGATCTGGCTGAAGTAGGACTTCTGCTCTGGGTGTGCTACATTGCCCTAGAGCTGAAAGGCACAACGTGCAGGCTTCTTTCCAAAGGGAGAGTTGGGCCCCACAGCATCTTGCTTCCAGCTCTTTGGGAAGCTAAGAAACAACTCGCTCTGCACAGTGCTCTTACAGCCTACCGGGAACATCTCTTACAAAGGCCTGTGAAACGCAGTTTCTTTGCAGGCCTGATCTGGTTGAAGTAGGACTTCTGCTCTGGGTGTGCTACATTGCCCTAGAGCTGAAAGGCACAACGTGCAGGCTTCTTTCCAAAGGGCGAGTTGGGCCCCACAGCATCTTGCTTCCAGCTCTTTGGGAAGCTAAGAAACAACTCGCTCTGCACAGTGCTCTTACAGCCTACCGGGAACCTCTCTTACAAAGGCCTGTGAAACGCAGTTTCTTTGCAGGCCTGATCTGGCTGAAGTAGGACTTCTGCTCTGGGTGTGCTACATTGCCCTAGAGCTGAAAGGCACAACGTGCAGGCTTCTTTCCAAAGGGCGAGTTGGGCCCCACAGCATCTTGCTTCCAGCTCTTTGGGAAGCTAAGAAACAACTCGCTCTGCACAGTGCTCTTACAGCCTACCGGGAACCGCTCTAACAAAGGCCTGTGAAACGCAGTTTCTTTGCAGGCCTGATCTGGCTGAAGTAGGACTTCTGCTCTCGGTGTGCCACTTTGTCCTAGATCTGAAAGGCACAACGTGCAGGCTTCTTTCCAAAGGGCGAGTTGGGCCCCACAGCATCTTGCTTCCAGCTCTTTGGGAAGCTAAGAAACAACTCGCTCTGCACAGTGCTCTTACAGCCTACCGGGAGCATCTCTTCCAAAGGCCTGTGAAACGCAGTTTCTTTGCAGGCCTGATCTGGCTGAAGTAGGAGTTCTGCTCTGGGTGTGCTACATTGCCCTAGAGCTGAAAGGCACAACGTGCAGGCTTCTTTCCCAAGGGCGAGTTGGGCCCCACAGCATCTTGCTTCCAGCTCTTTGGGAAGCTAAGAAACAACTCGCTCTGCACAGTGCTCTTACAGCCTACCGGGAGCATGTCTTCCAAAGGCCTGTGAAACGCAGTTTCTTTGCAGTCCTGATCTGGCTGAAGTAGGACTTCTGCTCTGGGTGTGCTACATTGCCCTAGAGCTGAAACGCACAACGTGCAGGCTTCTTTCCAAAGGGCGAGTTTGGCCCCACAGCATCTTGCTTCCAGCTCTTTGGGAAGCTAAGAAACAACTCGCTCTGCACAGTGCTCTTACAGCCTACCAGGAACATCTCTTCCAAAGGCCTGTGAAACGCAGTTTCTTTGCAGGCCTGATCTGGCTGAAGTAGGACTTCTGCTCTGGGTGTGCTACATTGCCCTAGAGCTGAAAGGCACAACGTGCAGGCTTCTTTCCAAAGGGCGATTTGGGCCCCAAAGCATCTTGCTTCCAGCTCCTTTGGAAGCTAAGAAACAACTCGCTCTGCACTCCTCTCTTACAGCCATCCTGCAACATCTCCTGCAAATGCCTTTGGAACGCAGTTTCATTGCAGGCATGATCTGGCAGAAGTAGAACTTCTGCTCTGGGTGTGCTACATTGCCCTAGAGCTGAAAGGCACAACGTGCAGGCTGCTTTCCAAAGGGCGAGTTGGGCCCCACAGCATCTTGCTTCCAGCTCTTTGGGAAGCTAAGAAACAACTCGCTCTGCACAGTGCTCTTACAGCCTACCGGGAACATCTCTTCCAAAGGCCTGTGAAACGCAGTTTCTTTGCAGGCCTGATTTGGCTGAAGTAGGACTTCTGCTCTGGGTGTGCTACATTGCCCTAGAGCTGAAAGGCACAACGTGCAGGCTTCTTTCCAAAGGGCGAGTTGGGCCCCAAAGCATCTTGCTTCCAGCTCTTTGGGAAGCTAAGAAACAACTCGCTCTGCACAGTGCTCTTACAGCCTACCGGGAACATCTCTTCCAAAGGACTGTGAAACACAGTTTCTTTACAGGCCTGATCTGGCTGAAGTAGGACTTCTGCTCTGGGTGTGCTACATTGCCCTAGAGCTGAAAGGCACAACGTGCAGGCTTCTTTCCAAAGGGCGAGTTGGGCCCCACAGAATCTTCCTTCCAGCTCTTTGGGAAGCTAAGAAACAACTCGCTCTGCACAGTGCTCTTACAGCCTAGCGGAAACATCTCTTCCAAAGGCCTGTGAAACGCAGTTACTTTGCAGGCCTGATCTGGCTGAAGTAGGACTTCTGCTCTGGGTGTGCTACATTGCCCTAGAGCTGAAAGGCACAACGTGCAGGCTTCTTTCCAAAGGGCGAGTTGGGCCCCACAGAATCTTGCTTCCAGCTCTTTGGGAAGCTAAGAAACAACTCGCTCTGCATAGTGCTCTTACAGCCTACCGGGAACATCTCTTCCAAAGGCCTGTGAAACGCAGTTTCTTTGCAGGCCTGATCTGGCTGAAGTAGGACTTCTGCTCTGGGTGTGCTACATTGCCCTAGAGCTGAAAGGCACAACGTGCAGGCTTCTTTCAAAAGGGCGAGTTGGGCCCCAAAGCATCTTGCTTCCAGCTCTTTGGGAAGCTAAGAAACAACTCGCTCTGCACAGTGCTCTTACAGCCTACCGGGAACATCTCTTCCAAAGGCCTGTGAAACGCAGTTTCTATGCAGGCCTGATCTGGCTGAAGTAGGACTTCTGCTCTGGGTGTGCTACATTGCCCTAGAGCTGAAAGGCACAACGTGCAGGCTGCTTTCCAAAGGGCGAGTTAGGCCCCACAGCATCTTGCTTCCAGCACTTTGGGAAGCTAAGAAACAACTCGCTCTGCACAGTGCTCTTACAGCCTACCGGGAACATCTCTTCCAAAGGCCTGTGAAACGCTGTTTCTATGCAGGCCTGATCTGGCTGAAGTAGGACTTCTGCTCTGGGTGTGCTACATTGCCCTAGAGCTGAAAGGCACAACGTGCAGGCTTCTTTCCAAAGGGCGAGTTGGGCCCCACAGCATCTTGCTTCCAGCTCTTTGGGAAGCTAAGAAACAACTCGCTCTGCACAGGGCTCTTACAGACTAACGGGAACATCTCTTCCAAAGGCCTGTGAAACGCAGTTTCTTTGCAGGCCTGATCTGGCTGAAGTAGGACTTCTGCTCTGGGTGTGCTACATTGCCCTAGAGCTGAAAGGCACAACGTGCAGGCTTCTTTCCAAAGGGCGAGTTGGGCCCCACAGCATCTTGCTTCCAGCTCTTTGGGAAGCGAAGAAACAACTCGCTCTGCCTAGTGCTCTTACAGCCTAACGGGAACATCTCCTCCAAAGGCCTGCGAAACTCAGTTTCTTTGCAGGCCAGATCTGGATGAAGTAGGACTTCTGCTCTGGGTGTGCTACATTGCCCTAGAGCTGAAAGGCAGAACGTGCAGGCTTCTTTCCAAAGGGCGAGTTTGGCCCTACAGGATCTTGCTTCCAGCTCTTTGGGAAGCTAAGAAACAACTCGCTCTGCACAGTGCTCTTGCAGCCTACCGGGAACATCTCTTCCAAAGGCCTGTGAAACGCAGTTTCTTTGCAGGCCTGATCTGGCTCAAGTAGGACTTCTGCTCTGGGTGTGCTACATTGCCCTAGAGCTGAAAGGCACAACGTGCAGGCTTCTTTCCAAAGGGCGAGTTGGGCCCCTCAGCATCTTGCTTCCAGCTCTTTGGGAAGCTAAGAAACAACTCGCTCTGCACAGTGCTCTTACAGCCTACCGGGAACATGTCGTCCAAAGGCCTGTGAAACGCAGTTTCTTTGCAGGCCTGATCTGGCAGAAGTAAGACTTCTGCTCTGGGTGTGCTACATTGCCCTAGAGCTGAAAGGCACAACGTGCAGGCTTCTTTCCAAAGGGCGAGTTGGGCCCCACAGCATCTTGCTTCCAGCTCTTTGGGAAGCTTAGAAACAACTCGCTCTGCTCAGTGCTCTTACACCGTAGTGGGAACATCTCTTCCAAAGGCCTGTGAAACGCAGTTTCTTTGCAGGCCTGATCTGGCTGAAGTAGGACTTCTGCTCTGGGTGTGCTACATTGCCCTAGAGCTGAAAGGCACAACGTGCAGGCTTCTTTCCAAAGGGCGAGTTGGGCCCCACAGCATCTTGCTTCCAGCTCTTTGGGAAGCTAAGAAACAACTCGCTCTGCACAGTGCTCTTACAGCCTACCGGGAGCATCTCTTCCAAAGGCCTGTGAAACGCAGTTTCTTTGCAGGCCTGATCTGGCTGAAGTAGGAGTTCTGCTCTGGGTGTGCTACATTGCCCTAGAGCTGAAAGGCACAACGTGCAGGCTTCTTTCCAAAGGGCGAGTTGGGCCCCACAGCATCTTGCTTCCAGCTCTTTGGGAAGCTAAGAAACAACTCGCTCTGCACAGTGCTCTTACAGCCTACCGGGAGCATCTCTTCCAAAGGCCTGTGAAACGCAGTTTCTTTGCAGGCCTGATCTGGCTGAAGTAGGACTTCTGCTCTGGGTGTGCTACATTGCCCTAGAGCTGAAAGGCACAACGTGCAGGCTTCTTTCCACAGGGCGAGTTGGGCCCCACAGCATCTTGCTTCCAGCTCTTTGGGAAGCTAAGAACCAAGTCGCTCTGCCTAGTGCTCTTACAGCCTAACGGGAACATCTCCTCCAAAGGCCTGCGAAACGCAGTTTCTTTGCAGGCCAGATCTGGATGAAGTAGGACTTCTGCTCTGGGTGTGCTACATTGCCCTAGAGCTGAAAGGCACAACGTGCAGGCTTCTTTCCAAAGGGCGAGTTGGGCCCCACAGCATCTTGCTTCCAGCTCTTTGGGAAGCTAAGAAACAACTCGCTCTGCACAGTGCTCTTACAGCCTACCGGGAACATCTCGTCCAAAGGCCTGTGAAACGCAGTTTCTTTGCAGGCCTGATCTGGCAGAAGTAGGACTTCTGCTCTGGGTGTGCTACATTGCCCTAGAGCTGAAAGGCACAACGTGCAGGCTTCTTTCCAAAGGGCGGAGTTGGGCCCCACAGCATCTTGCTTCCAGCTCTTTGGGAAGCTAAGAAACAACTCGCTCTGCACAGTGCTCTTACAGCCTACCGGGAGCATCTCTTCCAAAGGCCTGTGAAACGCAGTTTCTTTGCAGGCCTGATCTGGCTGAAGTAGGAGTTCTGCTCTGGGTGTGCTACATTGCCCTAGAGCTGAAAGGCACAACGTGCAGGCTTCTTTCCAAAGGGCGAGTTGGGCCCCACAGCATCTTGCTTCCAGCTCTTTGGGAAGCTAAGAAACAACTCGCTCTGCACAGTGCTCTTACAGCCTACCGGGAGCATGTCTTCCAAAGGCCTGTGAAACGCAGTTTCTTTGCAGTCCTGATCTGGCTGAGGTAGGACTTCTGCTCTGGGTGTGCTACATTGCCCTAGAGCTGAAACGCACAACGTGCAGGCTTCTTTCCAAAGGGCGAGTTTGGCCCCACAGCATCTTGCTTCCAGCTCTTTGGGAAGCTAAGAAACAACTCGCTCTGCACAGTGCTCTTACAGCCTACCGGGAACATCTCTTCCAAAGGCCTGTGAAACGCAGTTTCTTTGCAGGCCTGATCTGGCTGAAGTAGGACTTCTGCTCTGGGTGTGCTACATTGCCCTAGAGCTGAAAGGCACAACGTGCAGGCTTCTTTCCAAAGGGCGATTTGGGCCCCAAAGCATCTTGCTTCCAGCTCCTTTGGAAGCTAAGAAACAACTCGCTCTGCACTCCTCTCTTACAGCCATCCTGCAACATCTCCTGCAAATGCCTTTGGAACGAAGTTTCTTTGCAGGCATGATCTGGCAGAAGTAGAACTTCTGCTCTGGGTGTGCTACATTGCCCTAGAGCTGAAAGGCACAACGTGCAGGCTGCTTTCCAAAGGGCGAGTTGGGCCCCACAGCATCTTGCTTCCAGCTCTTTGGGAAGCTAAGAAACAACTCGCTCTGCACAGTGCTCTTACAGCCTACCGGGAACATCTCTTCCAAAGGCCTGTGAAACGCAGTTTCTTTGCAGGCCTGATCTGGCAGAAGTAGGACTTCTGCTCTGGGTGTGCTACATTGCCCTAGAGCTGAAAGGCACAACGTGCAGGCTTCTTTCCAAAGGGCGAGTTGGGCCCCACAACATCTTGCTTCCAGCTCTTTGGGAAGCTAAGAAACAACTCGCTCTGCACAGTGCTCTTACAGCCTACCGGGAACATCTCTTCCAAAGGCCTGTGAAACGCAGTTTCTTTGCAGGCCTGATCTGGCTGAAGTAGGACTTCTGCTCTGGGTGTGCTACATTGCCCTAGAGCTGAAAGGCACAACGTGCAGGCTTCTTTCCAAAGGGCGAGTTGGGCCCCAAAGCATCTTGCTTCCAGCTCTTTGGGAAGCAAAGAAACAACTCGCTCTGCACAGTGCTCTTACAGCCTACCGGGAACATCTCTTCCAAAGGACTGTGAAACACAGTTTCTTTACAGGCCTGATCTGGCTGAAGTAGGACTTCTGCTCTGGGTGTGCTACATTGCCCTAGAGCTGAAAGGCACAACGTGCAGGCTTCTTTCCAAAGGGCGAGTTGGGCCCCACAGAATCTTCCTTCCAGCTATTTGGGAAGCTAAGAAACAACTCGCTCTGCACAGTGCTCTTACAGCCTACCGGAAACATCTCTTCCAAAGGCCTGTGAAACGCAGTTACTTTGCAGGCCTGATCTGGCTGAAGTAGGACTTCTGCTCTGGGTGTGCTACATTGCCCTAGAGCTGAAAGGCACAACGTGCAGGCTTCTTTCCAAAGGGCGAGTTGGGCCCCACAGCATCTTGCTTCCAGCTCTTTGGGAAGCTAAGAAACAACTCGCTCTGCATAGTGCTCTTACAGCCTACCGGGAACATGTCTTCCAAAGGCCTGTGAAACGCAGTTTCTTTGCAGGCCTGATCTGGCTGAAGTAGGACTTCTGCTCTGGGTGTGCTACATTGCCCTAGAGCTGAAAGGCACAACGTGCAGTCTTCTTTCAAAAGGGCGAGTTGGGGCCCAAAGCATCTTGCTTACAGCTCTTTGGGAAGCTAAGAAACAACGCGCTCTGCACAGTGCTCTTACAGCCTACCGGGAACATCTCTTCCAAAGGCCTGTGAAACGCAGTTTCTATGCAGGCCTGATCTGGCTGAAGTAGGACTTCTGCTCTGGGTGTGCTACATTGCCCTAGAGCTGAAAGGCACAACGTGCAGGCTTCTTTCCAAAGGGCGAGTTGGGCCCCACAGCATCTTGCTTCCAGCACTTTGGGAAGCTAAGAAACAACTCGCTCTGCACAGTGCTCTTACAGCCTACCGGGAACATCTCTTCCAAAGGCCTGTGAAACGCTGTTTCTATGCAGGCCTGATCTGGCTGAAGTAGGACTTCTGCTCTGGGTGTGCTACATTGCCCTAGAGCTGAAAGGCACAACGTGCAGGCTTCTTTCCAAAGGGCGAGTTGGGCCCCACAGCATCTTGCTTCCAGCTCTTTGGGAAGCTAAGAAACAACTCGCTCTGCACAGGGCTCTTACAGACTAAAGGGAACATCTCTTCCAAAGGCCTGTGAAACGCAGTTTCTTTGCAGGCCTGATCTGGCTGAAGTAGGACTTCTGCTCTGGGTGTGCTACATTGCCCTAGAGCTGAAAGGCACAACGTGCAGGCTTCTTTCCAAAGGGCGAGTTGGGCCCCACAGCATCTTGCTTCCAGCTCTTTGGGAAGCTAAGAAACAACTCGCTCTGCCTAGTGCTCTTACAGCCTAACGGGAACATCTCCTCCAAAGGCCTGCGAAACTCAGTTTCTTTGCAGGCCAGATCTGGATGAAGTAGGACTTCTGCTCTGGGTGTGCTACATTGCCCTAGAGCTGAAAGGCAGAACGTGCAGGCTTCTTTCCAAAGGGCGAGTTTGGCCCTACGGGATCTTGCTTCCAGCTCTTTGGGAAGCTAAGAAACAACTCGCTCTGCACAGTGCTCTTGCAGCCTACCGGGAACATCTCTTCCAAAGGCCTGTGAAACGCAGTTTCTTTGCAGGCCTGATCTGGCTGAAGTAGGACTTCTGCTCTGGGTGTGCTACATTGCCCTAGAGCTGAAAGGCACAACGTGCAGGCTTCTTTCCAAAGGGCGAGTTGGGCCCCACAGCATCTTGCTTCCAGCTCTTTGGGAAGCTAAGAAACAACTCGCTCTGCACAGTGCTCTTACAGCCTACCGGGAACATGTCGTCCAAAGGCCTGTGAAACGCAGTTTCTTTGCAGGCCTGATCTGGTAGAAGTAGGACTTCTGCTCTGGGTGTGCTACATTGCCCTAGAGCTGAAAGGCACAACGTGCAGGCTTCTTTCCAAAGGGCGAGTTGGGCCCCACAGCATCTTGCTTCCAGCTCTTTTGGAAGCTTAGAAACAACTCGCTCTGCTCAGTGCTCTTACACCGTAGTGGGAACATCTCTTCCAAAGGCCTGTGAAACGCAGTTTCTTTGCAGGCCTGATCTGGCTGAAGTAGTACTTCTGCTCTGGGTGTGCTACATTGCCCTAGAGCTGAAAGGCACAACGTGCAGTCTTCTTTCCAAAGGGCGAGTTGGGCCCCACAGCATCTTGCTTCCAGCTCTTTGGGAAGCTAAGAAACAACTCGCTCTGCACAGTGCTCTTACAGCCTACCGGGAGCATCTCTTCCAAAGGCCTGTGAAACGCAGTTTCTTTGCAGGCCTGATCTGGCTGAAGTAGGAGTTCTGCTCTGGGTGTGCTACATTGCCCTAGAGCTGAAAGGCACAACGTGCAGGCTTCTTTCCAAAGGGCGAGTTGGGCCCCACAGCATCTTGCTTCCAGCTCTTTGGGAAGCTAAGAAACAACTCGCTCTGCACAGTGCTCTTACAGCCTACCGGGAGCATCTCTTCCAAAGGCCTGTGAAACGCAGTTTCTTTGCAGGCCTGATCTGGCTGAAGTAGGACTTCTGCTCTGGGTGTGCTACATTGCCCTAGAGCTGAAAGGCACAACGTGCAGGCTTCTTTCCAAAGGGAGAGTTGGGCCCCACAGCATCTTGCTTCCAGCTCTTTGGGAAGCTAAGAAACAACTCGCTCTGCACAGTGCTCTTACAGCCTACCGGGAACATCTCTTACAAAGGCCTGTGAAACGCAGTTTCTTTGCAGGCCTGATCTGGTTGAAGTAGGACTTCTGCTCTGGGTGTGCTACATTGCCCTAGAGCTGAAAGGCACAACGTGCAGGCTTCTTTCCAAAGGGCGAGTTGGGCCCCACAGCATCTTGCTTCCAGCTCTTTGGGAAGCTAAGAAACAACTCGCTCTGCACAGTGCTCTTACAGCCTACCGGGAACCTCTCTTACAAAGGCCTGTGAAACGCAGTTTCTTTGCAGGCCTGATCTGGCTGAAGTAGGACTTCTGCTCTGGGTGTGCTACATTGCCCTAGAGCTGAAAGGCACAACGTGCAGGCTTCTTTCCAAAGGGCGAGTTGGGCCCCACAGCATCTTGCTTCCAGCTCTTTGGGAAGCTAAGAAACAACTCGCTCTGCACAGTGCTCTTACAGCCTACCGGGAACATCTCTTCCAAAGGCCTGTGAAACGCAGTTTCTTTGCAGGCCTGATCTGGCTGAAGTAGGACTTCTGCTCTCGGTGTGCCACTTTGTCCTAGATCTGAAAGGCACAACGTGCAGGCTTCTTTCCAAAGGGCGAGTTGGGCCCCACAGCATCTTGCTTCCAGCTCTTTGGGAAGCTAAGAAACAACTCGCTCTGCACAGTGCTCTTACAGCCTACCGGGAGCATCTCTTCCAAAGGCCTGTGAAACGCAGTTTCTTTGCAGGCCTGATCTGGCTGAAGTAGGAGTTCTGCTCTGGGTGTGCTACATTGCCCTAGAGCTGAAAGGCACAACGTGCAGGCTTCTTTCCAAAGGGCGAGTTGGGCCCCACAGCATCTTGCTTCCAGCTCTTTGGGAAGCTAAGAAACAACTCGCTCTGCACAGTGCTCTTACAGCCTACCGGGAACATCTCTTCCAAAGGCCTGTGAAACGCAGTTTCTTTGCAGTCCTGATCTGGCTGAAGTAGGACTTCTGCTCTGGGTGTGCTACATTGCCCTAGAGCTGAAACGCACAACGTGCAGGCTTCTTTCCAAAGGGCGAGTTTGGCCCCACAGCATCTTGCTTCCAGCTCTTTGGGAAGCTAAGAAACAACTCGCTCTGCACAGTGCTCTTACAGCCTACCAGGAACATCTCTTCCAAAGGCCTGTGAAACGCAGTTTCTTTGCAGGCCTGATCTGGCTGAAGTAGGACTTCTGCTCTGGGTGTGCTACATTGCCCTAGAGCTGAAAGGCACAACGTGCAGGCTTCTTTCCAAAGGGCGATTTGGGCCCCAAAGCATCTTGCTTCCAGCTCCTTTGGAAGCTAAGAAACAACTCGCTCTGCACTCCTCTCTTACAGCCATCCTGCAACATCTCCTGCAAATGCCTTTGGAACGCAGTTTCATTGCAGGCATGATCTGGCAGAAGTAGAACTTCTGCTCTGGGTGTGCTACATTGCCCTAGAGCTGAAAGGCACAACGTGCAGGCTGCTTTCCAAAGGGCGAGTTGGGCCCCACAGCATCTTGCTTCCAGCTCTTTGGGAAGCTAAGAAACAACTCGCTCTGCACAGTGCTCTTACAGCCTACCGGGAACATCTCTTCCAAAGGCCTGTGAAACGCAGTTTCTTTGCAGGCCTGATCTGGCTGAAGTAGGACTTCTGCTCTGGGTGTGCTACATTGCCCTAGAGCTGAAAGGCACAACGTGCAGGCTTCTTTCCAAAGGGCGAGTTGGGCCCCAAAGCATCTTGCTTCCAGCTCTTTGGGAAGCTAAGAAACAACTCGCTCTGCACAGTGCTCTTACAGCCTACCGGGAACATCTCTTCCAAAGGACTGTGAAACACAGTTTCTTTACAGGCCTGATCTGGCTGAAGTAGGACTTCTGCTCTGGGTGTGCTACATTGCCCTAGAGCTGAAAGGCACAACGTGCAGGCTTCTTTCCAAAGGGCGAGTTGGGCCCCACAGAATCTTCCTTCCAGCTCTTTGGGAAGCTAAGAAACAACTCGCTCTGCACAGTGCTCTTACAGCCTAGCGGAAACATCTCTTCCAAAGGCCTGTGAAACGCAGTTACTTTGCAGGCCTGATCTGGCTGAAGTAGGACTTCTGCTCTGGGTGTGCTACATTGCCCTAGAGCTGAAAGGCACAACGTGCAGGCTTCTTTCCAAAGGGCGAGTTGGGCCCCACAGCATCTTGCTTCCAGCTCTTTGGGAAGCTAAGAAACAACTCGCTCTGCACAGGGCTCTTACAGACTAAAGGGAACATCTCTTCCAAAGGCCTGTGAAACGCAGTTTCTTTGCAGGCCTGATCTGGCTGAAGTAGGACTTCTGCTCTGGGTGTGCTACATTGCCCTAGAGCTGAAAGGCACAACGTGCAGGCTTCTTTCCAAAGGGCGAGTTGGGCCCCACAGCATCTTGCTTCCAGCTCTTTGGGAAGCTAAGAAACAACTCGCTCTGCCTAGTGCTCTTACAGCCTAACGGGAACATCTCCTCCAAAGGCCTGCGAAACTCAGTTTCTTTGCAGGCCAGATCTGGATGAAGTAGGACTTCTGCTCTGGGTGTGCTACATTGCCCTAGAGCTGAAAGGCAGAACGTGCAGGCTTCTTTCCAAAGGGCGAGTTTGGCCCTACAGGATCTTGCTTCCAGCTCTTTGGGAAGCTAAGAAACAACTCGCTCTGCACAGTGCTCTTGCAGCCTACCGGGAACATCTCTTCCAAAGGCCTGTGAAACGCAGTTTCTTTGCAGGCCTGATCTGGCTGAAGTAGGACTTCTGCTCTGGGTGTGCTACATTGCCCTAGAGCTGAAAGGCACAACGTGCAGGCTTCTTTCCAAAGGGCGAGTTGGGCCCCACAGCATCTTGCTTCCAGCTCTTTGGGAAGCTAAGAAACAACTCGCTCTGCACAGTGCTCTTACAGCCTACCGGGAACATGTCGTCCAAAGGCCTGTGAAACGCAGTTTCTTTGCAGGCCTGATCTGGTAGAAGTAGGACTTCTGCTCTGGGTGTGCTACATTGCCCTAGAGCTGAAAGGCACAACGTGCAGGCTTCTTTCCAAAGGGCGAGTTGGGCCCCACAGCATCTTGCTTCCAGCTCTTTTGGAAGCTTAGAAACAACTCGCTCTGCTCAGTGCTCTTACACCGTAGTGGGAACATCTCTTCCAAAGGCCTGTGAAACGCAGTTTCTTTGCAGGCCTGATCTGGCTGAAGTAGAACTTCTGCTCTGGGTGTGCTACATTGCCCTAGAGCTGAAAGGCACAACGTGCAGTCTTCTTTCCAAAGGGCGAGTTGGGCCCCACAGCATCTTGCTTCCAGCTCTTTGGGAAGCTAAGAAACAACTCGCTCTGCACAGTGCTCTTACAGCCTACCGGGAGCATCTCTTCCAAAGGCCTGTGAAACGCAGTTTCTTTGCAGGCCTGATCTGGCTGAAGTAGGAGTTCTGCTCTGGGTGTGCTACATTGCCCTAGAGCTGAAAGGCACAACGTGCAGGCTTCTTTCCAAAGGGCGAGTTGGGCCCCACAGCATCTTGCTTCCAGCTCTTTGGGAAGCTAAGAAACAACTCGCTCTGCACAGTGCTCTTACAGCCTACCGGGAGCATCTCTTCCAAAGGCCTGTGAAACGCAGTTTCTTTGCAGGCCTGATCTGGCTGAAGTAGGACTTCTGCTCTGGGTGTGCTACATTGCCCTAGAGCTGAAAGGCACAACGTGCAGGCTTCTTTCCAAAGGGAGAGTTGGGCCCCACAGCATCTTGCTTCCAGCTCTTTGGGAAGCTAAGAAACAACTCGCTCTGCACAGTGCTCTTACAGCCTACCGGGAACATCTCTTACAAAGGCCTGTGAAACGCAGTTTCTTTGCAGGCCTGATCTGGTTGAAGTAGGACTTCTGCTCTGGGTGTGCTACATTGCCCTAGAGCTGAAAGGCACAACGTGCAGGCTTCTTTCCAAAGGGCGAGTTGGGCCCCACAGCATCTTGCTTCCAGCTCTTTGGGAAGCTAAGAAACAACTCGCTCTGCACAGTGCTCTTACAGCCTACCGGGAACCTCTCTTACAAAGGCCTGTGAAACGCAGTTTCTTTGCAGGCCTGATCTGGCTGAAGTAGGACTTCTGCTCTGGGTGTGCTACATTGCCCTAGAGCTGAAAGGCACAACGTGCAGGCTTCTTTCCAAAGGGCGAGTTGGGCCCCACAGCATCTTGCTTCCAGCTCTTTGGGAAGCTAAGAAACAACTCGCTCTGCACAGTGCTCTTACAGCCTACCGGGAACATCTCTTCCAAAGGCCTGTGAAACGCAGTTTCTTTGCAGGCCTGATCTGGCTGAAGTAGGACTTCTGCTCTCGGTGTGCCACTTTGTCCTAGATCTGAAAGGCACAACGTGCAGGCTTCTTTCCAAAGGGCGAGTTGGGCCCCACAGCATCTTGCTTCCAGCTCTTTGGGAAGCTAAGAAACAACTCGCTCTGCACAGTGCTCTTACAGCCTACCGGGAGCATCTCTTCCAAAGGCCTGTGAAACGCAGTTTCTTTGCAGGCCTGATCTGGCTGAAGTAGGAGTTCTGCTCTGGGTGTGCTACATTGCCCTAGAGCTGAAAGGCACAACGTGCAGGCTTCTTTCCAAAGGGCGAGTTGGGCCCCACAGCATCTTGCTTCCAGCTCTTTGGGAAGCTAAGAAACAACTCGCTCTGCACAGTGCTCTTACAGCCTACCGGGAGCATGTCTTCCAAAGGCCTGTGAAACGCAGTTTCTTTGCAGTCCTGATCTGGCTGAAGTAGGACTTCTGCTCTGGGTGTGCTACATTGCCCTAGAGCTGAAACGCACAACGTGCAGGCTTCTTTCCAAAGGGCGAGTTTGGCCCCACAGCATCTTGCTTCCAGCTCTTTGGGAAGCTAAGAAACAACTCGCTCTGCACAGTGCTCTTACAGCCTACCAGGAACATCTCTTCCAAAGGCCTGTGAAACGCAGTTTCTTTGCAGGCCTGATCTGGCTGAAGTAGGACTTCTGCTCTGGGTGTGCTACATTGCCCTAGAGCTGAAAGGCACAACGTGCAGGCTTCTTTCCAAAGGGCGATTTGGGCCCCAAAGCATCTTGCTTCCAGCTCCTTTGGAAGCTAAGAAACAACTCGCTCTGCACTCCTCTCTTACAGCCATCCTGCAACATCTCCTGCAAATGCCTTTGGAACGCAGTTTCATTGCAGGCATGATCTGGCAGAAGTAGAACTTCTGCTCTGGGTGTGCTACATTGCCCTAGAGCTGAAAGGCACAACGTGCAGGCTGCTTTCCAAAGGGCGAGTTGGGCCCCACAGCATCTTGCTTCCAGCTCTTTGGGAAGCTAAGAAACAACTCGCTCTGCACAGTGCTCTTACAGCCTACCGGGAACATCTCTTCCAAAGGCCTGTGAAACGCAGTTTCTTTGCAGGCCTGATCTGGCTGAAGTAGGACTTCTGCTCTGGGTGTGCTACATTGCCCTAGAGCTGAAAGGCACAACGTGCAGGCTTCTTTCCAAAGGGCGAGTTGGGCCCCAAAGCATCTTGCTTCCAGCTCTTTGGGAAGCTAAGAAACAACTCGCTCTGCACAGTGCTCTTACAGCCTACCGGGAACATCTCTTCCAAAGGACTGTGAAACACAGTTTCTTTACAGGCCTGATCTGGCTGAAGTAGGACTTCTGCTCTGGGTGTGCTACATTGCCCTAGAGCTGAAAGGCACAACGTGCAGGCTTCTTTCCAAAGGGCGAGTTGGGCCCCACAGAATCTTCCTTCCAGCTCTTTGGGAAGCTAAGAAACAACTCGCTCTGCACAGTGCTCTTACAGCCTAGCGGAAACATCTCTTCCAAAGGCCTGTGAAACGCAGTTACTTTGCAGGCCTGATCTGGCTGAAGTAGGACTTCTGCTCTGGGTGTGCTACATTGCCCTAGAGCTGAAAGGCACAACGTGCAGGCTTCTTTCCAAAGGGCGAGTTGGGCCCCACAGAATCTTGCTTCCAGCTCTTTGGGAAGCTAAGAAACAACTCGCTCTGCATAGTGCTCTTACAGCCTACCGGGAACATCTCTTCCAAAGGCCTGTGAAACGCAGTTTCTTTGCAGGCCTGATCTGGCTGAAGTAGGACTTCTGCTCTGGGTGTGCTACATTGCCCTAGAGCTGAAAGGCACAACGTGCAGGCTTCTTTCAAAAGGGCGAGTTGGGCCCCAAAGCATCTTGCTTCCAGCTCTTTGGGAAGCTAAGAAACAACTCGCTCTGCACAGTGCTCTTACAGCCTACCGGGAACATCTCTTCCAAAGGCCTGTGAAACGCAGTTTCTATGCAGGCCTGATCTGGCTGAAGTAGGACTTCTGCTCTGGGTGTGCTACATTGCCCTAGAGCTGAAAGGCACAACGTGCAGGCTGCTTTCCAAAGGGCGAGTTGGGCCCCACAGCATCTTGCTTCCAGCACTTTGGGAAGCTAAGAAACAACTCGCTCTGCACAGTGCTCTTACAGCCTACCGGGAACATCTCTTCCAAAGGCCTGTGAAACGCTGTTTCTATGCAGGCCTGATCTGGCTGAAGTAGGACTTCTGCTCTGGGTGTGCTACATTGCCCTAGAGCTGAAAGGCACAACGTGCAGGCTTCTTTCCAAAGGGCGAGTTGGGCCCCACAGCATCTTGCTTCCAGCTCTTTGGGAAGCTAAGAAACAACTCGCTCTGCACAGGGCTCTTACAGACTAACGGGAACATCTCTTCCAAAGGCCTGTGAAACGCAGTTTCTTTGCAGGCCTGATCTGGCTGAAGTAGGACTTCTGCTCTGGGTGTGCTACATTGCCCTAGAGCTGAAAGGCACAACGTGCAGGCTTCTTTCCAAAGGGCGAGTTGGGCCCCACAGCATCTTGCTTCCAGCTCTTTGGGAAGCGAAGAAACAACTCGCTCTGCCTAGTGCTCTTACAGCCTAACGGGAACATCTCCTCCAAAGGCCTGCGAAACTCAGTTTCTTTGCAGGCCAGATCTGGATGAAGTAGGACTTCTGCTCTGGGTGTGCTACATTGCCCTAGAGCTGAAAGGCAGTACGTGCAGGCTTCTTTCCAAAGGGCGAGTTTGGCCCTACAGGATCTTGCTTCCAGCTCTTTGGGAAGCTAAGAAACAACTCGCTCTGCACAGTGCTCTTGCAGCCTACCGGGAACATCTCTTCCAAAGGCCTGTGAAACGCAGTTTCTTTGCAGGCCTGATCTGGCTCAAGTAGGACTTCTGCTCTGGGTGTGCTACATTGCCCTAGAGCTGAAAGGCACAACGTGCAGGCTTCTTTCCAAAGGGCGAGTTGGGCCCCTCAGCATCTTGCTTCCAGCTCTTTGGGAAGCTAAGAAACAACTCGCTCTGCACAGTGCTCTTACAGCCTACCGGGAACATGTCGTCCAAAGGCCTGTGAAACGCAGTTTCTTTGCAGGCCTGATCTGGCAGAAGTAAGACTTCTGCTCTGGGTGTGCTACATTGCCCTAGAGCTGAAAGGCACAACGTGCAGGCTTCTTTCCAAAGGGCGAGTTGGGCCCCACAGCATCTTGCTTCCAGCTCTTTGGGAAGCTTAGAAACAACTCGCTCTGCTCAGTGCTCTTACACCGTAGTGGGAACATCTCTTCCAAAGGCCTGTGAAACGCAGTTTCTTTGCAGGCCTGATCTGGCTGAAGTAGGACTTCTGCTCTGGGTGTGCTACATTGCCCTAGAGCTGAAAGGCACAACGTGCAGGCTTCTTTCCAAAGGGCGAGTTGGGCCCCACAGCATCTTGCTTCCAGCTCTTTGGGAAGCTAAGAAACAACTCGCTCTGCACAGTGCTCTTACAGCCTACCGGGAGCATCTCTTCCAAAGGCCTGTGAAACGCAGTTTCTTTGCAGGCCTGATCTGGCTGAAGTAGGAGTTCTGCTCTGGGTGTGCTACATTGCCCTAGAGCTGAAAGGCACAACGTGCAGGCTTCTTTCCAAAGGGCGAGTTGGGCCCCACAGCATCTTGCTTCCAGCTCTTTGGGAAGCTAAGAAACAACTCGCTCTGCACAGTGCTCTTACAGCCTACCGGGAGCATCTCTTCCAAAGGCCTGTGAAACGCAGTTTCTTTGCAGGCCTGATCTGGCTGAAGTAGGACTTCTGCTCTGGGTGTGCTACATTGCCCTAGAGCTGAAAGGCACAACGTGCAGGCTTCTTTCCACAGGGCGAGTTGGGCCCCACAGCATCTTGCTTCCAGCTCTTTGGGAAGCTAAGAACCAAGTCGCTCTGCCTAGTGCTCTTACAGCCTAACGGGAACATCTCCTCCAAAGGCCTGCGAAACGCAGTTTCTTTGCAGGCCAGATCTGGATGAAGTAGGACTTCTGCTCTGGGTGTGCTACATTGCCCTAGAGCTGAAAGGCACAACGTGCAGGCTTCTTTCCAAAGGGCGAGTTGGGCCCCACATCATCTTGCTTCCAGCTCTTTGGGAAGCTAAGAAACAACTCGCTCTGCACAGTGCTCTTACAGCCTACTGGGAACATCTCTTCCAAAGGCCTGTGAAACGCAGTTTCTTTGCAGGCCTGATCTGGCTGAAGTAGGACTTCTGCTCTGGGTGTGCTACATTGCCCTAGAGCTGAAAGGCACAACGTGCAGGGTCTTTCCAAAGGGCGAGTTGGGCCCCACAGCATCTTGCTTCCAGCTCTTTGGGAAGCTAAGAAACAAGTTGCTCTGCTCAGTGCTCTTACACCCCAGTGGGAACATCTCTTCCAAAGGCCTTTGAAATGCAGTTTCTTTGCAGGCCTGATCTGGCTGAAGTAGGACTTCTGCTCTGGGTGTGCTACATTGCCCTAGAGCTGAAAGGGACAACGTGCAGGCTTCTTTCCAAAGGGCGAGTTGGGCCCCACAGCATCTTGCTTCCAGCTCTTTGGGAAGCTAAGAAACAACTCGCTCTGCACAGTGCTCTTACAGCCTACCGGGAACATCTCTTCCAAAGGCCTGTGAAACGCAGTTTCTTTGCAGGCCTGATCTGGCTGAAGTAGGACTTCTGCTCTGGGTGTGCTACATTGCCCTAGAGCTGAAAGGCACAACGTGCAGGCTTCTTTCCAAAGGGCGAGTTGGGCCCCACAGCATCTTGCTTCCAGCTCTTTGGGAAGCTAAGAAACAACTCGCTCTGCACAGTGCTCTTACAGCCTACCGGGAACATCTCTTCCAAAGGCCTGTGAAACACAGTTTCTTTACAGGCCTGATCTGGCTGAAGTAGGACTTCTGCTCTGGGTGTGCTACATTGCCCTAGAGCTGAAAGGCACAACGTGCAGGCTTCTTTCCAAAGGGCGAGTTGGGCCCCACAGCATCTTGCTTCCAGCTCTTTGGGAAGCTAAGAAACAAATCGCTCTGCACAGTGCTCGTACAGACTACCGGGAACATCTCTTCCAAAGGCCTGTTACGCAGTTTCTTTGCAGGCCTGATCTGGCTGAAGTAGGACTTCTGCTCTGGGTGTGCTACATTGCCCTAGAGCTGAAAGGCACAACGTGCAGGCTTCTTTCCAAAGGGCGAGTTGGGCCCCACAGCATCTTGCTTCCAGCTCTTTGGGAAGCTAAGAAACAACTCGCTCTGCCTAGTGCTCTTACAGCCTAACGGGAACATCTCCTCCAAAGGACTGCGAAACGCAGTTTCTTTGCAGGCCAGATCTGGCTGAAGTAGGACTTCTGCTCTGGGTGTGCTACATTGCCCTAGAGCTGAAAGGCACAACGTGCAGGCTTCTTTCCAAAGGGCGAGTTGGGCCCCACAGCATCTTGCTTCCAGCTCTTTGGGAAGCTAAGAAACAACTCGCTCTGCTCAGTGCTCTTACATCCCTAGTGGGAACATCTCTTCCAAAGGCCTGTGGAATGCAGTTTCTTTGCAGGCCTGATCTGGCTGAAGTAGGACTTCTGCTCTGGGTGTGCTACATTGCCCTAGAGCTGAAAGGCCCAGCGTGCAGGCTTCTTTCCAAAGGGCGAGTTGGGCCCCACAGCATCTTGCTTCCTGCTCTTTGGGAAGCTGAGAAACAACTCGCTCTTCACAGTGCTCTTACAGCCTACCGGGAACATCTGATCCAAAGGCCTGTGAAACGCAGTTTCTTTAGAGGCCTGATCTGGCTGAAGTAGGACTTCTGCTCTCGGTGTGCTACTTTGCCCTAGAGCTGAAAGGCACAACGTGCAGGCTTCTTTCCAAAGGGCGAGTTGGGCCCCACAGCATCTTGCTTCCAGCTCTTTGGGAAGCTAAGAAACAACATGCTCTGCACAGTGCTCTTACAGCCTACCGGGAACATCTCTTCCAAAGGCCTGTGAAACGCAGTTTCTTTGCAGGCCTGATCTGGCTGAAGTAGGACTTCTGCTCTGGGTGTGCTACATTGCCCTAAAGCTGAAAGGCACAACGTGCAGGCTTCTTTCCAAAGGGCGAGTTGGGCCCCACAGCATCTTGCTTCCAGCTCTTTGGGAAGCTAAGAAACAACTCGCTCTGCACAGTGCTCTTACAGCCTACCGGGAACATCTCTTCCAAAGGCCTGTGGAACGCAGTTTCTTTGCAGGCCTGATCTGGCTGAAGTAGGACTTCTGCTCTGGGTGTGCTACATTGCCCTAGAGCTGAAAGGCACAACGTGCAGGCTGCTTTCCAAAGGGCGAGTTGGGCCCCACAGCATCTTGCTTCCAGCTCTTTGGGAAGCTAAGAAACAACTCGCTCTGCACAGTGCTCTTACAGCCTACCGGGAACATCTCTTCCAAAGGCCTGTGAAACGCAGTTTCTTTGCAGGCCTGATCTGGCTGAAGTAGGACTTCTGCTCTGGGTGTGCTACATTGCCCTAGAGCTGAAAGGCACAACGTGCAGGCTTCTTTCCAAAGGGCGAGTTGGGCCCCACAGCATCTTGCTTCCAGCTCTTTGGGAAGCTAAGAAACAACTCGCTCTGCACAGTGCTCTTACAGCCTACCGGGAACATCTCTTCCAAAGGCCTGTGAAACGCAGTTTCTTTGCAGGCCTGATCTGGCTGAAGTAGGACTTCTGCTCTGGGTGTGCTACATTGCCCTAGAGCTGAAAGGCACAACGTGCAGGCTTCTTTCCAAAGGGCGAGTTGGGCCCCACAGCATCTTGCTTCCAGCTCTTTGGGAAGCTAAGAAACAACTTGCTCTGCTCAGTGCTCTTACACCCCAGTGGGAACATCTCTTCCAAAGGCCTTTGAAACGCAGTTTCTTTGCAGGACTGATCTGGCTGAAGTTGGACTTCTGCTCTGGGTGTGCTACATTGCCCTAGAGCTGAAAGGCACAACGTGCAGGCTTCTTTCCAAAGGGCGAGTTGGGCCCCACAGCATCTTGCTTCCAGCACTTTGGGAAGCTAAGAAACAACTCGCTCTGCACAGTGCTCTTACAGCCTACCGGGAACATCTCTTCCAAAGGCCTGTGAAACGCAGTTTCTTTGCAGGCCTGATCTGGCTGAAGTAGGACTTCTGCTCTGGGTGTGCTACATTGCCCTAGAGCTGAAAGGCACAACGTGCAGGCTTCTTTCCAAAGGGCGAGTTGGGCCCCACAGCATCTTGCTTCCAGCTCTTTGGGAAGCTAAGAAACAACTCGCTCTGCACAGTGCTCTCACAGCCTACCGGGAACCTCTCTTACAAAGGCCTGTGAAACGCAGTTTCTTTGCAGGCCTGATCTGGCTGAAGTAGGACTTCTGCTCTGGGTGTGCTACATTGCCCTAGAGCTGAAAGGCACAACGTGCAGGCTTCTTTCCAAAGGGAGAGTTGGGCCCCACAGCATCTTGCTTCCAGCTCTTTGGGAAGCTAAGAAACAACTCGCTCTGCACAGTGCTCTTACAGCCTACCGGGAACATCTCTTACAAAGGCCTGTGAAACGCAGTTTCTTTGCAGGCCTGATCTGGCTGAAGTAGGACTTCTGCTCTGGGTGTGCTACATTGCCCTAGTGCTGAAAGGCACAACGTGCAGGCTTCTTTCCAAAGGGCGAGTTGGGCCCCACAGCATCTTGCTTCCAGCTCTTTGGGAAGCTAAGAAACAACTCGCTCTGCACAGTGCTCTTACAGCCTACCGGGAACCTCTCTTACAAAGGCCTGTGAAACGCAGTTTCTTTGCAGGCCTGATCTGGCTGAAGTAGGACTTCTGCTCTGGGTGTGCTACATTGCCCTAGAGCTGAAAGGCACAACGTGCAGGCTTCTTTCCAAAGGGAGAGTTGGGCCCCACAGCATCTTGCTTCCAGCTCTTTGGGAAGCTAAGAAACAACTCGCTCTGCACAGTGCTCTTACAGCCTACCGGGAACATCTCTTACAAAGGCCTGTGAAACGCAGTTTCTTTGCAGGCCTGATCTGGCTGAAGTCGGACTTCTGCTCTCGGTGTGCCACTTTGCCCTAGATCTGAAAGGCACAACGTGCAGGCTTCTTTCCAAAGGGCGAGTTGGGCCCCACAGCATCTTGCTTCCAGCTCTTTGGGAAGCTAAGAAACAACTCGCTCTGCACAGTGCTCTTACAGCCTACCGGGAACATGTCTTCCAAAGGCCTGTGAAACGCAGTTTCTTTGCAGGCCTGATCTGGCTGAAGTAGGACTTCTGCTCTGGGTGTGCTACTTTGCCCTAGAGCTGAAAGGCACAACGTGCAGGCTTCTTTCCAAAGGGCGAGTTGGGCCCCACAGCATCTTGCTTCCAGCTCTTTGGGAAGCTAAGAAACAACTCGATCTGCACAGTGCTCTTACCGCCTACCGGGAACATCTCTTCCAAAGGCCTGTGAAACGCAGTTTCTTTGCAGGCCTGATCTGGCTGAAGTCGGACTTCTGCTCTGGGTGTGCTACATTGTCCTAGAGCTGAAAGGCTCAACATGCAGGCTTCTTTCCAAAGGGCGAGTTGGGCCCCACAGCATCTTGCTTCCAGCTCTTTGGGAAGCTAAGAAACAACTCGCTCTGCACAGTGCTCTTACAGCCTACCGGGAGCATCTCTTCCAAAGGCCTGTGAAACGCAGTTTCTTTGCAGGCCTGATCTGGCTGAAGTAGGACTTCTGCTCTGGGTGTGCTACTTTGCCCAGAGCTGAAAGGCACAACGTGCAGGCTTCTTTCCAAAGGGCGAGTTGGGCCCCACAGCATCTTGCTTCCAGCTCTTTGGGAAGCTAAGAAACAACTCGCTCTGCACAGTGCTCTTACAGCCTACCGGGAACATCTCTTCCAAAGGCCTGTGAAACGCAGTTTCTTTGCAGGCCTGATCTGGCTGAAGTAGGACTTCTGCTCTCGGTGTGCTACTTTGCCCTAGAGCTGAAAGGCACAACGTGCAGGCTTCTTTCCAAAGGGCGAGTTGGGCCCCACAGCATCTTGCTTCCAGCTCTTTGGGAAGCTAAGAAACAACTCGCTCTGCACAGTGCTCTTACAGCCTACCGGGAACATCTCTTCCAAAGGCCTGTGAAACGCAGTTTCTTTGCAGGCCTGATCTGGCAGAAGTAGGACTTCTGCTCTGGGTGTGCTACATTGCCCTAGAGCTGAAAGGCACAACGTGCAGGCTTCTTTCCAAAGGGCGAGTTGGGCCCCACAGCATCTTGCTTCCAGCTCTTTGGGAAGCTAAGAAACAACTCGCTCTGCACAGTGCTCTTACAGCCTACCGGGAACATCTCTTCCAAAGGCCTGTGAAACGCAGTTTCTTTGCTGGCCTGATCTGGCTGAAGTAGCACTTCTGCTCTGGGTGTGCTACATTGCCCTAGAGCTGTAAGGCACAACGTGCAGGCTTCTTTCCAAAGGGCGAGTTGGGCCCCACAGCATCTTGCTTCCAGCTCTTTGGGAAGCTAAGAAACAACTCGCTCTGCACAGTGCTCTTACAGCCTACCGGGAACATCTCTTCCAAAGGCCTGTGAAACGTAGTTTCTTTGCAGGCCTGTTCTGGCTGAAGTAGGACTTCTGCTCTCGGTGTGCCACTTTGCCCTAGAGCTGAAAGGCACAACGTGCAGGCTTCTTTCCAAAGGGCGAGTTGGGCCCCACAGCATCTTGCTTCCAGCTCTTTGGGAAGCTAAGAAACAACTCGCTCTGCACAGTGCTCTTACAGCCTACCGGGAACATCTCTTCCAAAGGCCTGTGAAACGCAGTTTCTTTGCAGGCCTGATCTGGCTGAAGTAGGACTTCTGCTCTGGGTGTGCTACATTGCCCTAGAGCTGAAAGGCACAACGTGCAGGCTTCTTTCCAAAGGGCGAGTTGGGCCCCACAGCATCTTGCTTCCAGCTCTTTGGGAAGCTAAGAAACAACTCGCTCTGCACAGTGCTCTTACAGCCTACCGGGAACATCTCTTCCAAAGGCCTGTGAAACGCAGTTTCTTTGCAGGCCTGATCTGGCAGAAGTCGGACTTCTGCTCTCGGTGTGCCACTTTGCCCTAGATCTGAAAGGCACAACGTGCAGGCTTCTTTCCAAAGGGCGAGTTGGGCCCCACAGCATCTTGCTTCCAGCTCTTTGGGAAGCTAAGAAACAACTCGCTCTGCACAGTGCTCTTACAGCCTACCGGGAACATCTCTTCCAAAGGCCTGTGAAACGCAGTTTCTTTGCAGGCCTGATCTGGCTGAAGTAGGACTTCTGCTCTGGGTGTGCTACTTTGCCCTAGAGCTGAAAGGCACAACGTGCAGGCTTCTTTCCAAAGGGCGAGTTGGGCCCCACAGCATCTTGCTTCCAGCTCTTTGGGAAGCTAAGAAACAACTCGCTCTGCACAGTGCTCTTACAGCCTACCGGGAACATCTCTTCCAAAGGCCTGTGAAACGCAGTTTCTTTGCAGGCCTGATCTGGCTGAAGTAGGACTTCTGCTCTGGGTGTGCTACTTTGCCCTAGAGCTGAAAGGCACAACGTGCAGGCTTCTTTCCAAAGGGCGAGTTGGGCCCCACAGCATCTTGCTTCCAGCTCTTTGGGAAGCTAAGAAACAACTCGCTCTGCACAGTGCTCTTACAGCCTACCGGGAACATCTCTTCCAAAGGCCTGTGAAACGCAGTTTCTTTGCAGGCCTGATCTGGCTGAAGTAGGACTTCTGCTCTGGGTGTGCTACATTGCCCTAGAGCTGAAAGGCACAACGTGCAGGCTTCTTTCCAAAGGGCGAGTTGGGCCCCACAGCATCTTGCTTCCAGCTCTTTGGGAAGCTAAGAAACAACTCGCTCTGCACAGTGCTCTTACAGCCTACCGGGAACATCTCTTCCAAAGGCCTGTGAAACGCAGTTTCTTTGCAGGCCTGATCTGGCTGAAGTAGGACTTCTGCTCTGGGTGTGCTACATTGCCCTAGAGCTGTAAGGCACAACGTGCAGGCTTCTTTCCAAAGGGCGAGTTGGGCCCCACAGCCTCTTGCTTCCAGCTCTTTGGGAAGCTAAGAAACAACTCGCTCTGCACAGTGCTCTTACAGCCTACCGGGAACATCTCTTCCAAAGGCCTGTGAAACGCAGTTTCTTTGCAGGCCTGTTCTGGCTGAAGTAGGACTTCTGCTCTCGGTGTGCCACTTTGCCCTAGAGCTGAAAGGCACAACGTGCAGGCTTCTTTCCAAAGGGCGAGTTGGGCCCCACAGCATCTTGCTTCCAGCTCTTTGGGAAGCTAAGAAACAACTCGCTCTGCACAGTGCTCTTACAGCCTACCGGGAAGATCTCTTCCAAAGGCCTGTGAAACGCAGTTTCTTTGCAGGCCTGATCTGGCTGAAGTAGGACTTCTGCTCTGGGTGTGCTACATTGCCCTAGAGCTGAAAGGCACAACGTGCAGGCTTCTTTGCAAAGGGCGAGTTGGGCCCCACAGCATCTTGCTTCCAGCTCTTTGGGAAGCTAAGAAACAACTCGCTCTGCACAGTGCTCTTACAGCCTACCGGGAACATCTCTTCCAAAGGCCTGTGAAACGCAGTTTCTTTGCAGGCCTGATCTGGCAGAAGTCGGACTTCTGCTCTCGGTGTGCCACTTTGCCCTAGATCTGAAAGGCAAAACGTGCAGGCTTCTTTCCAAAGGGCGAGTTGGGCCCCACAGCATCTTGCTTCCAGCTCTTTGGGAAGCTAAGAAACAACTCGCTCGGCACAGTGCTCTTACAGCCTACCGGGAACATCTCTTCCAAAGGCCTGTGAAACGCAGTTTCTTTGCAGGCCTGATCTGGCTGAAGTAGGACTTCTGCTCTGGGTGTGCTACTATGCCCTAGAGCTGAAAGGCACAACGTGCAGGCTTCTTTCCAAAGGGCGAGTTGGGCCCCACAGCATCTTGCTTCCAGCTCTTTGGGAAGCTTAGAAACAACTCGCTCTGCACAGTGCTCTTACAGCCTACCGGGAACATCTCTTCCAAAGGCCTGTGAAACGCAGTTTCTTTGCAGGCCTGATCTGGCTGAAGTAGAACTTCTGCTCTGGGTGTGCTACATTGCCCTAGAGCTGAAAGGCACAACGTGCAGGCTTCTTTCCAAAGGGCGAGTTGGGCCCCACAGCATCTTGCTTCCAGCTCTTTGGGAAGCTAAGAAACAACTCGCTCTGCACAGTGCTCTTACAGCCTACCGGGAACATGTCTTCCAAAGGCCTGTGAAACGCAGTTTCTTTGCAGGCCTGATCTGGCAGAAGTAGGACTTCTGCTCTGGGTGTGCTACATTGCCCTAGAGCTGAAAGGAACAACGTGCAGGCTTCTTTCCAAAGGGCGAGTTGGGCCCCACAGCATCTTGCTTCCAGCTCTTTGGGAAGCTAAGAAACAACTCGCTCTGCACAGTGCTCTTACAGCCTACCGGGAACATCTCTTCCAAAGGCCTGTGAAACGCAGTTTCTTTGCAGGCCTGATCTGGCAGAAGTAGGACTTCTGCTCTGGGTGTGCTACATTGCCCTAGAGATGAAAGGCACAACGTGCAGGCTTCTTTCCAAAGGGCGAGTTGGGCCCCACAGCATCTTGCTTCCAGCTCTTTGGGAAGCTAAGAAACAACTCGCTCTGCACAGTGCTCTTACAGCCTACCGGGAACATCTCTTCCAAAGGCCTGTGAAACGCAGTTTCTTTGCAGGCCTGATCTGGCAGAAGTAGGACTTCTGCTCTGGGTGTGCTACATTGCCCTAGAGCTGAAAGGCACAACGTGCAGGCTTCTTTCCAAAGGGCGAGTTGGGCCCCACAGCATCTTGCTTCCAGCTCTTTGGGAAGCTAAGAAACAACTCGCTCTGCACAGTGCTCTTACAGCCTACCGGGAACATCTCTTCCAAAGGCCTGTGAAACGCAGTTTCTTTGCAGGCCTGATCTGGCTGAAGTAGGACTTCTGCTCTGGGTGTGCTACATTGCCCTAGAGCTGAAAGGCACAACGTGCAGGCTTCTTTCCAAAGGGCGAGTTGGGCCCCACAGCATCTTGCTTCCAGCTCTTTGGGAAGCTAAGAAACAACTTGCTCTGCTCAGTGCTCTTACACCCCAGTGGGAACATCTCTTCCAAAGGCCTGTGAAACGCAGTTTCTTTGCAGGCCTGATCTGGCAGAAGTAGGACTTCTGCTCTGGGTGTGCTACATTGCCCTAGACCTGAAAGGCACAACGTGCAGGCTTCTTTCCAAAGGGCGAGTTGGGCCCCACAGCATCTTGCTTCCAGCTCTTTGGGAAGCTAAGAAACAACTCGCTCTGCACAGTTCTCTTACAGCCTACCGGGAACATCTCTTCCAAAGGCCTGTGAAACGTAGTTTCTTTGCAGGCCTGTTCTGGCTGAAGTAGGACTTCTGCTCTCGGTGTGCCACTTTGCCCTAGAGCTGAAAGGCACAACGTGCAGGCTTCTTTCCAAAGGGCGAGTTGGGCCCCACAGCATCTTGCTTCCAGCTCTTTGGGAAGCTAAGAAACAACTCGCTCTGCACAGTGCTCTTACAGCCTACCGGGAACATCTCTTCCAAAGGCCTGTGAAACGCAGTTTCTTTGCAGGCCTGATCTGGCTGAAGTAGGACTTCTGCTCTGGGTGTGCTACATTGCCCTAGAGCTGAAAGGCACAACGTGCAGGCTTCTTTCCAAAGGGCGAGTTGGGCCCCACAGCATCTTGCTTCCAGCTCTTTGGGAAGCTAAGAAACAACTCGCTCTGCACAGTGCTCTTACAGCCTACCGGGAACATCTCTTCCAAAGGCCTGTGAAACGCAGTTTCTTTGCAGGCCTGATCTGGCAGAAGTCGGACTTCTGCTCTCGGTGTGCCACTTTGCCCTAGATCTGAAAGGCACAACGTGCAGGCTTCTTTCCAAAGGGCGAGTTGGGCCCCACAGCATCTTGCTTCCAGCTCTTTGGGAAGCTAAGAAACAACTCGATCTGCACAGTGCTCTTACCGCCTACCGGGAACATCTCTTCCAAAGGCCTGTGAAACGCAGTTTCTTTGCAGGCCTGATCTGGCTGAAGTCGGACTTCTGCTCTGGGTGTGCTACATTGTCCTAGAGCTGAAAGGCTCAACATGCAGGCTTCTTTCCAAAGGGCGAGTTGGGCCCCACAGCATCTTGCTTCCAGCTCTTTGGGAAGCTAAGAAACAACTCGCTCTGCACAGTGCTCTTACAGCCTACCGGGAGCATCTCTTCCAAAGGCCTGTGAAACGCAGTTTCTTTGCAGGCCTGATCTGGCTGAAGTAGGACTTCTGCTCTGGGTGTGCTACTTTGCCCAGAGCTGAAAGGCACAACGTGCAGGCTTCTTTCCAAAGGGCGAGTTGGGCCCCACAGCATCTTGCTTCCAGCTCTTTGGGAAGCTAAGAAACAACTCGCTCTGCACAGTGCTCTTACAGCCTACCGGGAACATCTCTTCCAAAGGCCTGTGAAACGCAGTTTCTTTGCAGGCCTGATCTGGCTGAAGTAGGACTTCTGCTCTCGGTGTGCTACTTTGCCCTAGAGCTGAAAGGCACAACGTGCAGGCTTCTTTCCAAAGGGCGAGTTGGGCCCCACAGCATCTTGCTTCCAGCTCTTTGGGAAGCTAAGAAACAACTCGCTCTGCACAGTGCTCTTACAGCCTACTGGGAACATCTCTTCCAAAGGCCTGTGAAACGCAGTTTCTTTGCAGGCCTGATCTGGCAGAAGTAGGACTTCTGCTCTGGGTGTGCTACATTGCCCTAGAGCTGAAAGGCACAACGTGCAGGCTTCTTTCCAAAGGGCGAGTTGGGCCCCACAGCATCTTAGTTCCAGCTCTTTGGGAAGCTAAGAAACAACTCGCTCTGCACAGAGCTCTTACAGCCTACCGGGAACATCTCTTCCAAAGGCCTGTGAAACGCAGTTTCTTTGCAGGCCTGATCTGGCTGAAGTGGGACTTCTGCTCTGGGTGTGCTACTTTGCCCACAGCTGAAAGGCACAACGTGCAGGCTTCTTTCCAAAGGGCGAGTTGGTCCCCACAGCATCTTGCTTCCAGCTCTTTGGGAACCTAAGAAACAACTCGCTCTGCACAGTGCTCTTACAGCCTACCGGGAACATCTCTTCCAAAGGCCTGTGAAACGCAGTTTCTTTGCAGGCCTGATCTGGCTGAAGTAGGACTTCTGCTCTGGGTGTGCTACATTGCCCTAGAGCTGAAAGGCACAACGTGCAGGCTTCTTTCCAAAGGGCGAGTTGGTCCCCACAGCATCTTGCTTCCATCTCTTTGGGAAGCTAAGAAACAACTCGCTCTGCACAGTGCTCTTACAGCCTACCGGGAACATCTCTTCCAAAGGCCTGTGAAACACAGTTTCTTTGCAGGCCTGATCTGGCAGAAGTAGGACTTCTGCTCTGGGTGTGCTACATTGCCCTAGAGCTGAAAGGCACAACGTGCAGGCTTCTTTCCAAAGGGCGAGTTGGGCCCCACAGCATCTTGCTTCCAGCTCTTTGGGAAGCTAAGAAACAACTCGCTCTGCACAGTGCTCTTACAGCCTACCGGGAACATCTCTTCCAAAGGCCTGTGAAACGCAGTTTCTTTGCAGGCCTGATCTGGCTGAAGTAGGACTTCTGCTCTGGG
The DNA here is from genome assembly GCF_041296265.1 of Equus caballus. Lineage (NCBI taxonomy): Eukaryota > Metazoa > Chordata > Mammalia > Perissodactyla > Equidae > Equus > Equus caballus. The sequence goes on from NC_091715.1 coordinate 55,372,769, forward strand.
TGTGCTACTTTGCCCAGAGCTGAAAGGCACAACGTGCAGGCTTCTTTCCAAAGGGCGAGTTGGGCCCCACAGCATCTTGCTTCCAGCTCTTTGGGAAGCTAAGAAACAACTCGCTCTGCACAGTGCTCTTACAGCCTACCGGGAACATCTCTTCCAAAGGCCTGTGAAACGCAGTTTCTTTGCAGGCCTGATCTGGCTGAAGTAGGACTTCTGCTCTGGGTGTGCTACTTTGCCCTAGAGCTGAAAGGCACAACGTGCAGGCTTCTTTCCAAAGGGCGAGTTGGGCCCCACAGCATCTTGCTTCCAGCTCTTTGGGAAGCTAAGAAACAACTCGCTCTGCACAGTGCTCTTACAGCCTACCGGGAACATCTCTTCCAAAGGCCTGTGAAAGGCAGGTTCTTTGCAGGCCTGATCTGGCTGAAGTAGGACTTCTGCTCTGGGTGTGCTACATTGCCCTAGAGCTGAAAGGCACAACGTGCAGGCTTCTTTCCAAAGGGCGAGTTGGGCCCCACAGCATCTTGCTTCCAGCTCTTTGGGAAGCTAAGAAACAACTCGCTCTGCACAGTGCTCTTACAGCCTACCGGGAACATCTCTTCCAAAGGCCTGTGAAACGCAGTTTCTTTGCAGGCCTGATCTGGCTGAAGTAGGACTTCTGCTCTGGGTGTGCTACATTGCCCTAGAGCTGAAAGGCACAACGTGCAGGCTTCTTTCCAAAGGGCGAGTTGGGCCCCACAGCATCTTGCTTCCAGCTCTTTGGGAAGCTAAGAAACAACTCGCTCTGCACAGTGCTCTTACAGCCTACCGGGAACATCTCTTCCAAAGGCCTGTGAAACGCAGTTTCTTTGCTGGCCTGATCTGGCTGAAGTAGCACTTCTGCTCTGGGTGTGCTACATTGCCCTAGAGCTGTAAGGCACAACGTGCAGGCTTCTTTCCAAAGGGCGAGTTGGGCCCCACAGCATCTTGCTTCCAGCTCTTTGGGAAGCTAAGAAACAACTCGCTCTGCACAGTGCTCTTACAGCCTACCGGGAACATCTCTTCCAAAGGCCTGTGAAACGTAGTTTCTTTGCAGGCCTGTTCTGGCTGAAGTAGGACTTTTGCTCTCGGTGTGCCACTTTGCCCTAGAGCTGAAAGGCACAACGTGCAGGCTTCTTTCCAAAGGGCGAGTTGGGCCCCACAGCATCTTGCTTCCAGCTCTTTGGGAAGCTAAGAAACAACTCGCTCTGCACAGTGCTCTTACAGCCTACCGGGAACATCTCTTCCAAAGGCCTGTGAAACGCAGTTTCTTTGCAGGCCTGATCTGGCTGAAGTAGGACTTCTGCTCTGGGTGTGCTACATTGCCCTAGAGCTGAAAGGCACAACGTGCAGGCTTCTTTCCAAAGGGCGAGTTGGGCCCCACAGCATCTTGCTTCCAGCTCTTTGGGAAGCTAAGAAACAACTCGCTCTGCACAGTGCTCTTACAGCCTACCGGGAACATCTCTTCCAAAGGCCTGTGAAACGCAGTTTCTTTGCAGGCCTGATCTGGCAGAAGTCGGACTTCTGCTCTCGGTGTGCCACTTTGCCCTAGATCTGAAAGGCACAACGTGCAGGCTTCTTTCCAAAGGGCGAGTTGGGCCCCACAGCATCTTGCTTCCAGCTCTTTGGGAAGCTAAGAAACAACTCGCTCTGCACAGTGCTCTTACAGCCTACCGGGAACATCTCTTCCAAAGGCCTGTGAAACGCAGTTTCTTTGCAGGCCTGATCTGGCTGAAGTAGGACTTCTGCTCTGGGTGTGCTACTTTGCCCTAGAGCTGAAAGGCACAACGTGCAGGCTTCTTTCCAAAGGGCGAGTTGGGCCCCACAGGATCTTGCTTCCAGCTCTTTGGGAAGCTAAGAAACAACTCGCTCTGCACAGTGCTCTTACAGCCTACCGGGAACATCTCTTCCAAAGGCCTGTGAAACGCAGTTTCTTTGCAGGCCTGATCTGGCTGAAGTAGGACTTCTGCTCTGGGTGTGCTACATTGCCCTAGAGCTGAAAGGCACAACGTGCAGGCTTCTTTCCAAAGGGCGAGTTGGGCCCCACAGCATCTTGCTTCCAGCTCTTTGGGAAGCTAAGAAACAACTCGCTCTGCACAGTGCTCTTACAGCCTACCGGGAACATCTCTTCCAAAGGCCTGTGAAACGCAGTTTCTTTGCAGGCCTGATCTGGCTGAAGTAGGACTTCTGCTCTGGGTGTGCTACATTGCCCTAGAGCTGTAAGGCACAACGTGCAGGCTTCTTTCCAAAGGGCGAGTTGGGCCCCACAGCCTCTTGCTTCCAGCTCTTTGGGAAGCTAAGAAACAACTCGCTCTGCACAGTGCTCTTACAGCCTACCGGGAACATCTCTTCCAAAGGCCTGTGAAACGCAGTTTCTTTGCAGGCCTGTTCTGGCTGAAGTAGGACTTCTGCTCTCGGTGTGCCACTTTGCCCTAGAGCTGAAAGGCACAACGTGCAGGCTTCTTTCCAAAGGGCGAGTTGGGCCCCACAGCATCTTGCTTCCAGCTCTTTGGGAAGCTAAGAAACAACTCGCTCTGCACAGTGCTCTTACAGCCTACCGGGAAGATCTCTTCCAAAGGCCTGTGAAACGCAGTTTCTTTGCAGGCCTGATCTGGCTGAAGTAGGACTTCTGCTCTGGGTGTGCTACATTGCCCTAGAGCTGAAAGGCACAACGTGCAGGCTTCTTTGCAAAGGGCGAGTTGGGCCCCACAGCATCTTGCTTCCAGCTCTTTGGGAAGCTAAGAAACAACTCGCTCTGCACAGTGCTCTTACAGCCTACCGGGAACATCTCTTCCAAAGGCCTGTGAAACGCAGTTTCTTTGCAGGCCTGATCTGGCAGAAGTCGGACTTCTGCTCTCGGTGTGCCACTTTGCCCTAGATCTGAAAGGCAAAACGTGCAGGCTTCTTTCCAAAGGGCGAGTTGGGCCCCACAGCATCTTGCTTCCAGCTCTTTGGGAAGCTAAGAAACAACTCGCTCGGCACAGTGCTCTTACAGCCTACCGGGAACATCTCTTCCAAAGGCCTGTGAAACGCAGTTTCTTTGCAGGCCTGATCTGGCTGAAGTAGGACTTCTGCTCTGGGTGTGCTACTTTGCCCTAGAGCTGAAAGGCACAACGTGCAGGCTTCTTTCCAAAGGGCGAGTTGGGCCCCACAGCATCTTGCTTCCAGCTCTTTGGGAAGCTTAGAAACAACTCGCTCTGCACAGTGCTCTTACAGCCTACCGGGAACATCTCTTCCAAAGGCCTGTGAAACGCAGTTTCTTTGCAGGCCTGATCTGGCTGAAGTAGAACTTCTGCTCTGGGTGTGCTACATTGCCCTAGAGCTGAAAGGCACAACGTGCAGGCTTCTTTCCAAAGGGCGAGTTGGGCCCCACAGCATCTTGCTTCCAGCTCTTTGGGAAGCTAAGAAACAACTCGCTCTGCACAGTGCTCTTACAGCCTACCGGGAACATGTCTTCCAAAGGCCTGTGAAACGCAGTTTCTTTGCAGGCCTGATCTGGCAGAAGTAGGACTTCTGCTCTGGGTGTGCTACATTGCCCTAGAGCTGAAAGGAACAACGTGCAGGCTTCTTTCCAAAGGGCGAGTTGGGCCCCACAGCATCTTGCTTCCAGCTCTTTGGGAAGCTAAGAAACAACTCGCTCTGCACAGTGCTCTTACAGCCTACCGGGAACATCTCTTCCAAAGGCCTGTGAAACGCAGTTTCTTTGCAGGCCTGATCTGGCAGAAGTAGGACTTCTGCTCTGGGTGTGCTACATTGCCCTAGAGATGAAAGGCACAACGTGCAGGCTTCTTTCCAAAGGGCGAGTTGGGCCCCACAGCATCTTGCTTCCAGCTCTTTGGGAAGCTAAGAAACAACTCGCTCTGCACAGTGCTCTTACAGCCTACCGGGAACATCTCTTCCAAAGGCCTGTGAAACGCAGTTTCTTTGCAGGCCTGATCTGGCAGAAGTAGGACTTCTGCTCTGGGTGTGCTACATTGCCCTAGAGCTGAAAGGCACAACGTGCAGGCTTCTTTCCAAAGGGCGAGTTGGGCCCCACAGCATCTTGCTTCCAGCTCTTTGGGAAGCTAAGAAACAACTCGCTCTGCACAGTGCTCTTACAGCCTACCGGGAACATCTCTTCCAAAGGCCTGTGAAACGCAGTTTCTTTGCAGGCCTGATCTGGCTGAAGTAGGACTTCTGCTCTGGGTGTGCTACATTGCCCTAGAGCTGAAAGGCACAACGTGCAGGCTTCTTTCCAAAGGGCGAGTTGGGCCCCACAGCATCTTGCTTCCAGCTCTTTGGGAAGCTAAGAAACAACTTGCTCTGCTCAGTGCTCTTACACCCCAGTGGGAACATCTCTTCCAAAGGCCTGTGAAACGCAGTTTCTTTGCAGGCCTGATCTGGCAGAAGTAGGACTTCTGCTCTGGGTGTGCTACATTGCCCTAGACCTGAAAGGCACAACGTGCAGGCTTCTTTCCAAAGGGCGAGTTGGGCCCCACAGCATCTTGCTTCCAGCTCTTTGGGAAGCTAAGAAACAACTCGCTCTGCACAGTTCTCTTACAGCCTACCGGGAACATCTCTTCCAAAGGCCTGTGAAACGTAGTTTCTTTGCAGGCCTGTTCTGGCTGAAGTAGGACTTCTGCTCTCGGTGTGCCACTTTGCCCTAGAGCTGAAAGGCACAACGTGCAGGCTTCTTTCCAAAGGGCGAGTTGGGCCCCACAGCATCTTGCTTCCAGCTCTTTGGGAAGCTAAGAAACAACTCGCTCTGCACAGTGCTCTTACAGCCTACCGGGAACATCTCTTCCAAAGGCCTGTGAAACGCAGTTTCTTTGCAGGCCTGATCTGGCTGAAGTAGGACTTCTGCTCTGGGTGTGCTACATTGCCCTAGAGCTGAAAGGCACAACGTGCAGGCTTCTTTCCAAAGGGCGAGTTGGGCCCCACAGCATCTTGCTTCCAGCTCTTTGGGAAGCTAAGAAACAACTCGCTCTGCACAGTGCTCTTACAGCCTACCGGGAACATCTCTTCCAAAGGCCTGTGAAACGCAGTTTCTTTGCAGGCCTGATCTGGCAGAAGTCGGACTTCTGCTCTCGGTGTGCCACTTTGCCCTAGATCTGAAAGGCACAACGTGCAGGCTTCTTTCCAAAGGGCGAGTTGGGCCCCACAGCATCTTGCTTCCAGCTCTTTGGGAAGCTAAGAAACAACTCGCTCTGCACAGTGCTCTTACAGCCTACCGGGAACATCTCTTCCAAAGGCCTGTGAAACGCAGTTTCTTTGCAGGCCTGATCTGGCTGAAGTAGGACTTCTGCTCTGGGTGTGCTACTTTGCCCTAGAGCTGAAAGGCACAACGTGCAGGCTTCTTTCCAAAGGGCGAGTTGGGCCCCACAGGATCTTGCTTCCAGCTCTTTGGGAAGCTAAGAAACAACTCGCTCTGCACAGTGCTCTTACAGCCTACCGGGAACATCTCTTCCAAAGGCCTGTGAAACGCAGTTTCTTTGCAGGCCTGATCTGGCTGAAGTCGGACTTCTGCTCTGGGTGTGCTACATTGTCCTAGAGCTGAAAGGCACAACGTGCAGGCTTCTTTCCAAAGGGCGAGTTGGGCCCCACAGCATCTTGCTTCCAGCTCTTTGGGAAGCTAAGAAACAACTCGCTCTGCACAGTGCTCTTACAGCCTACCGGGAACATCTCTTCCAAAGGCCTGTGAAACGCAGTTTCTTTGCAGGCCTGATCTGGCTGAAGTAGGACTTCTGCTCTGGGTGTGCTACATTGCCCTAGAGCTGAAAGGCACAACGTGCAGGCTTCTTTCCAAAGGGCGAGTTGGGCCCCACAGCATCTTGCTTCCAGCTCTTTGGGAAGCTAAGAAACAACTCGCTCTGCACAGTGCTCTTACAGCCTACCGGGAACATCTCTTCCAAAGGCCTGTGAAACGCAGTTTCTTTGCAGGCCTGATCTGGCTGAAGTAGGACTTCTGCTCTGGGTGTGCTACATTGCCCTAGAGCTGTAAGGCACAACGTGCAGGCTTCTTTCCAAAGGGCGAGTTGGGCCCCACAGCCTCTTGCTTCCAGCTCTTTGGGAAGCTAAGAAACAACTCGCTCTGCACAGTGCTCTTACAGCCTACCGGGAACATCTCTTCCAAAGGCCTGTGAAACGCAGTTTCTTTGCAGGCCTGTTCTGGCTGAAGTAGGACTTCTGCTCTCGGTGTGCCACTTTGCCCTAGAGCTGAAAGGCACAACGTGCAGGCTTCTTTCCAAAGGGCGAGTTGGGCCCCACAGCATCTTGCTTCCAGCTCTTTGGGAAGCTAAGAAACAACTCGCTCTGCACAGTGCTCTTACAGCCTACCGGGAAGATCTCTTCCAAAGGCCTGTGAAACGCAGTTTCTTTGCAGGCCTGATCTGGCTGAAGTAGGACTTCTGCTCTGGGTGTGCTACATTGCCCTAGAGCTGAAAGGCACAACGTGCAGGCTTCTTTGCAAAGGGCGAGTTGGGCCCCACAGCATCTTGCTTCCAGCTCTTTGGGAAGCTAAGAAACAACTCGCTCTGCACAGTGCTCTTACAGCCTACCGGGAACATCTCTTCCAAAGGCCTGTGAAACGCAGTTTCTTTGCAGGCCTGATCTGGCAGAAGTCGGACTTCTGCTCTCGGTGTGCCACTTTGCCCTAGATCTGAAAGGCACAACGTGCAGGCTTCTTTCCAAAGGGCGAGTTGGGCCCCACAGCATCTTGCTTCCAGCTCTTTGGGAAGCTAAGAAACAACTCGCTCTGCACAGTGCTCTTACAGCCTACCGGGAACATCTCTTCCAAAGGCCTGTGAAACGCAGTTTCTTTGCAGGCCTGATCTGGCTGAAGTAGGACTTCTGCTCTCGGTGTGCTACTTTGCCCTAGAGCTGAAAGGCACAACGTGCAGGCTTCTTTCCAAAGGGCGAGTTGGGCCCCACAGCATCTTGCTTCCAGCTCTTTGGGAAGCTAAGAAACAACTCGCTCTGCACAGTGCTCTTACAGCCTACCGGGAACATCTCTTCCAAAGGCCTGTGAAACGCAGTTTCTTTGCAGGCCTGATCTGGCAGAAGTGGGACTTCTGCTCTGGGTGTGCTACATTGCCCTAGAGCTGAAAGGCACAACGTGCAGGCTTCTTTCCAAAGGGCGAGTTGGGCCCCACAGCATCTTAGTTCCAGCTCTTTGGGAAGCTAAGAAACAACTCGCTCTGCACAGAGCTCTTACAGCCTACCGGGAACATCTCTTCCAAAGGCCTGTGAAACGCAGTTTCTTTGCAGGCCTGATCTGGCTGAAGTGGGACTTCTGCTCTGGGTGTGCTACTTTGCCCACAGCTGAAAGGCACAACGTGCAGGCTTCTTTCCAAAGGGCGAGTTGGTCCCCACAGCATCTTGCTTCCAGCTCTTTGGGAACCTAAGAAACAACTCGCTCTGCACAGTGCTCTTACAGCCTACCGGGAACATCTCTTCCAAAGGCCTGTGAAACGCAGTTTCTTTGCAGGCCTGATCTGGCTGAAGTAGGACTTCTGCTCTGGGTGTGCTACATTGCCCTAGAGCTGAAAGGCACAACGTGCAGGCTTCTTTCCAAAGGGCGAGTTGGGCCCCAAAGCATCTTGCTTCCATCTCTTTGGGAAGCTAAGAAACAACTCGCTCTGCACAGTGCTCTTACAGCCTACAGGGAACATCTCTTCCAAAGGCCTGTGAAACACAGTTTCTTTGCAGGCCTGATCTGGCAGAAGTAGGACTTCTGCTCTGGGTGTGCTACATTGCCCTAGAGCTGAAAGGCACAACGTGCAGGCTTCTTTCCAAAGGGCGAGTTGGGCCCCACAGCATCTTGCTTCCAGCTCTTTGGGAAGCTAAGAAACAACTCGCTCTGCACAGTGCTCTTACAGCCTACCGGGAACATCTCTTCCAAAGGCCTGTGAAACGCAGTTTCTTTGCAGGCCTGATCTGGCTGAAGTAGGACTTCTGCTCTGGGTGTGCTACTTTGCCCTAGAGCTGAAAGGCACAACGTGCAGGCTTCTTTCCAAAGGGCGAGTTGGGCCCCACAGCATCTTGCTTCCAGCTCTTTGGGAAGCTAAGAAACAACTCGCTCTGCACAGTGCTCTTACAGCCTACCGGGAACATCTCTTCCAAAGGCCTGTGAAAGGCAGGTTCTTTGCAGGCCTGATCTGGCTGAAGTAGGACTTCTGCTCTGGGTGTGCTACATTGCCCTAGAGCTGAAAGGCACAACGTGCAGGCTTCTTTCCAAAGGGCGAGTTGGGCCCCACAGCATCTTGCTTCCAGCTCTTTGGGAAGCTAAGAAACAACTCGCTCTGCACAGTGCTCTTACAGCCTACCGGGAACATCTCTTCCAAAGGCCTGTGAAACGCAGTTTCTTTGCAGGCCTGATCTGGCTGAAGTAGGACTTCTGCTCTGGGTGTGCTACATTGCCCTAGAGCTGAAAGGCACAACGTGCAGGCTTCTTTCCAAAGGGCGAGTTGGGCCCCACAGCATCTTGCTTCCAGCTCTTTGGGAAGCTAAGAAACAACTCGCTCTGCACAGTGCTCTTACAGCCTACCGGGAACATCTCTTCCAAAGGCCTGTGAAACGCAGTTTCTTTGCTGGCCTGATCTGGCTGAAGTAGCACTTCTGCTCTGGGTGTGCTACATTGCCCTAGAGCTGTAAGGCACAACGTGCAGGCTTCTTTCCAAAGGGCGAGTTGGGCCCCACAGCATCTTGCTTCCAGCTCTTTGGGAAGCTAAGAAACAACTCGCTCTGCACAGTGCTCTTACAGCCTACCGGGAACATCTCTTCCAAAGGCCTGTGAAACGTAGTTTCTTTGCAGGCCTGTTCTGGCTGAAGTAGGACTTCTGCTCTCGGTGTGCCACTTTGCCCTAGAGCTGAAAGGCACAACGTGCAGGCTTCTTTCCAAAGGGCGAGTTGGGCCCCACAGCATCTTGCTTCCAGCTCTTTGGGAAGCTAAGAAACAACTCGCTCTGCACAGTGCTCTTACAGCCTACCGGGAACATCTCTTCCAAAGGCCTGTGAAACGCAGTTTCTTTGCAGGCCTGATCTGGCTGAAGTAGGACTTCTGCTCTGGGTGTGCTACATTGCCCTAGAGCTGAAAGGCACAACGTGCAGGCTTCTTTCCAAAGGGCGAGTTGGGCCCCACAGCATCTTGCTTCCAGCTCTTTGGGAAGCTAAGAAACAACTCGCTCTGCACAGTGCTCTTACAGCCTACCGGGAACATCTCTTCCAAAGGCCTGTGAAACGCAGTTTCTTTGCAGGCCTGATCTGGCAGAAGTCGGACTTCTGCTCTCGGTGTGCCACTTTGCCCTAGATCTGAAAGGCACAACGTGCAGGCTTCTTTCCAAAGGGCGAGTTGGGCCCCACAGCATCTTGCTTCCAGCTCTTTGGGAAGCTAAGAAACAACTCGCTCTGCACAGTGCTCTTACAGCCTACCGGGAACATCTCTTCCAAAGGCCTGTGAAACGCAGTTTCTTTGCAGGCCTGATCTGGCTGAAGTAGGACTTCTGCTCTGGGTGTGCTACTTTGCCCTAGAGCTGAAAGGCACAACGTGCAGGCTTCTTTCCAAAGGGCGAGTTGGGCCCCACAGGATCTTGCTTCCAGCTCTTTGGGAAGCTAAGAAACAACTCGCTCTGCACAGTGCTCTTACAGCCTACCGGGAACATCTCTTCCAAAGGCCTGTGAAACGCAGTTTCTTTGCAGGCCTGATCTGGCTGAAGTCGGACTTCTGCTCTGGGTGTGCTACATTGTCCTAGAGCTGAAAGGCACAACGTGCAGGCTTCTTTCCAAAGGGCGAGTTGGGCCCCACAGCATCTTGCTTCCAGCTCTTTGGGAAGCTAAGAAACAACTCGCTCTGCACAGTGCTCTTACAGCCTACCGGGAACATCTCTTCCAAAGGCCTGTGAAACGCAGTTTCTTTGCAGGCCTGATCTGGCTGAAGTAGGACTTCTGCTCTGGGTGTGCTACATTGCCCTAGAGCTGAAAGGCACAACGTGCAGGCTTCTTTCCAAAGGGCGAGTTGGGCCCCACAGCATCTTGCTTCCAGCTCTTTGGGAAGCTAAGAAACAACTCGCTCTGCACAGTGCTCTTACAGCCTACCGGGAACATCTCTTCCAAAGGCCTGTGAAACGCAGTTTCTTTGCAGGCCTGATCTGGCTGAAGTAGGACTTCTGCTCTGGGTGTGCTACATTGCCCTAGAGCTGTAAGGCACAACGTGCAGGCTTCTTTCCAAAGGGCGAGTTGGGCCCCACAGCCTCTTGCTTCCAGCTCTTTGGGAAGCTAAGAAACAACTCGCTCTGCACAGTGCTCTTACAGCCTACCGGGAACATCTCTTCCAAAGGCCTGTGAAACGCAGTTTCTTTGCAGGCCTGTTCTGGCTGAAGTAGGACTTCTGCTCTCGGTGTGCCACTTTGCCCTAGAGCTGAAAGGCACAACGTGCAGGCTTCTTTGCAAAGGGCGAGTTGGGCCCCACAGCATCTTGCTTCCAGCTCTTTGGGAAGCTAAGAAACAACTCGCTCTGCACAGTGCTCTTACAGCCTACCGGGAACATCTCTTCGAAAGGCCTGTGAAACGCAGTTTCTTTGCAGGCCTGATCTGGCAGAAGTCGGACTTCTGCTCTCGGTGTGCCACTTTGCCCTAGATCTGAAAGGCACAACGTGCAGGCTTCTTTCCAAAGGGCGAGTTGGGCCCCACAGCATCTTGCTTCCAGCTCTTTGGGAAGCTAAGAAACAAGTCGCTCTGCACAGTGCTCTTACAGCCTACCGGGAACATCTCTTCCAAAGGCCTGTGAAACGCAGTTTCTTTGCAGGCCTGATCTGGCTGAAGTAGGACTTCTGCTCTCGGTGTGCTACTTTGCCCTAGAGCTGAAAGGCACAACGTGCAGGCTTCTTTCCAAAGGGCGAGTTGGGCCCCACAGCATCTTGCTTCCAGCTCTTTGGGAAGCTAAGAAACAACTCGCTCTGCACAGTGCTCTTACAGCCTACCGGGAACATCTCTTCCAAAGGCCTGTGAAACGCAGTTTCTTTGCAGGCCTGATCTGGCAGAAGTAGGACTTCTGCTCTGGGTGTGCTACACTGCCCTAGAGCTGAAAGGCACAACGTGCAGGCTTCTTTCCAAAGGGCGAGTTGGGCCCCACAGCATCTTAGTTCCAGCTCTTTGGGAAGCTAAGAAACAACTCGCTCTGCACAGAGCTCTTACAGCCTACCGGGAACATCTCTTCCAAAGGCCTGTGAAACGCAGTTTCTTTGCAGGCCTGATCTGGCTGAAGTGGGACTTCTGCTCTGGGTGTGCTACTTTGCCCACAGCTGAAAGGCACAACGTGCAGGCTTCTTTCCAAAGGGCGAGTTGGTCCCCACAGCATCTTGCTTCCAGCTCTTTGGGAACCTAAGAAACAACTCGCTCTGCACAGTGCTCTTACAGCCTACCGGGAACATCTCTTCCAAAGGCTTGTGAAACGCAGTTTCTTTGCAGGCCTGATCTGGCTGAAGTAGGACTTCTGCTCTGGGTGTGCTACATTGCCCTAGAGCTGAAAGGCACAACGTGCAGGCTTCTTTCCAAAGGGCGAGTTGGGCCCCAAAGCATCTTGCTTCCATCTCTTTGGGAAGCTAAGAAACAACTCGCTCTGCACAGTGCTCTTACAGCCTACCGGGAACATCTCTTCCAAAGGCCTGTGAAACACAGTTTCTTTGCAGGCCTGATCTGGCAGAAGTAGGACTTCTGCTCTGGGTGTGCTACATTGCCCTAGAGCTGAAAGGCACAACGTGCAGGCTTCTTTCCAAAGGGCGAGTTGGGCCCCACAGCATCTTGCTTCCAGCTCTTTGGGAAGCTAAGAAACAACTCGCTCTGCACAGTGCTCTTACAGCCTACCGGGAACATCTCTTCCAAAGGCCTGTGAAACGCAGTTTCTTTGCAGGCCTAATCTGGCTGAAGTAGGACTTCTGCTCTGGGTGTGCTACTTTGCCCTAGAGCTGAAAGGCACAACGTGCAGGCTTCTTTCCAAAGGGCGAGTTGGGCCCCACAGCATCTTGCTTCCAGCTCTTTGGGAAGCTAAGAAACAACTCGCTCTGCACAGTGCTCTTACAGCCTACCGGGAACATCTCTTCCAAAGGCCTGTGAAAGGCAGGTTCTTTGCAGGCCTGATCTGGCTGAAGTAGGACTTCTGCTCTGGGTGTGCTACATTGCCCTAGAGCTGAAAGGCACAACGTGCAGGCTTCTTTCCAAAGGGCGAGTTGGGCCCCACAGCATCTTGCTTCCAGCTCTTTGGGAAGCTAAGAAACAACTCGCTCTGCACAGTGCTCTTACAGCCTACCGGGAACATCTCTTCCAAAGGCCTGTGAAACGCAGTTTCTTTGCAGGCCTGATCTGGCTGAAGTAGGACTTCTGCTCTGGGTGTGCTACATTGCCCTAGAGCTGAAAGGCACAACGTGCAGGCTTCTTTCCAAAGGGCGAGTTGGGCCCCACAGCATCTTGCTTCCAGCTCTTTGGGAAGCTAAGAAACAACTCGCTCTGCACAGTGCTCTTACAGCCTACCGGGAACATCTCTTCCAAAGGCCTGTGAAACGCAGTTTCTTTGCTGGCCTGATCTGGCTGAAGTAGCACTTCTGCTCTGGGTGTGCTACATTGCCCTAGAGCTGTAAGGCACAACGTGCAGGCTTCTTTCCAAAGGGCGAGTTGGGCCCCACAGCATCTTGCTTCCAGCTCTTTGGGAAGCTAAGAAACAACTCGCTCTGCACAGTGCTCTTACAGCCTACCGGGAACATCTCTTCCAAAGGCCTGTGAAACGTAGTTTCTTTGCAGGCCTGTTCTGGCTGAAGTAGGACTTCTGCTCTCGGTGTGCCACTTTGCCCTAGAGCTGAAAGGCACAACGTGCAGGCTTCTTTCCAAAGGGCGAGTTGGGCCCCACAGCATCTTGCTTCCAGCTCTTTGGGAAGCTAAGAAACAACTCGCTCTGCACAGTGCTCTTACAGCCTACCGGGAACATCTCTTCCAAAGGCCTGTGAAACGCAGTTTCTTTGCAGGCCTGATCTGGCTGAAGTAGGACTTCTGCTCTGGGTGTGCTACATTGCCCTAGAGCTGAAAGGCACAACGTGCAGGCTTCTTTCCAAAGGGCGAGTTGGGCCCCACAGCATCTTGCTTCCAGCTCTTTGGGAAGCTAAGAAACAACTCGCTCTGCACAGTGCTCTTACAGCCTACCGGGAACATCTCTTCCAAAGGCCTGTGAAACGCAGTTTCTTTGCAGGCCTGATCTGGCAGAAGTCGGACTTCTGCTCTCGGTGTGCCACTTTGCCCTAGATCTGAAAGGCACAACGTGCAGGCTTCTTTCCAAAGGGCGAGTTGGGCCCCACAGCATCTTGCTTCCAGCTCTTTGGGAAGCTAAGAAACAACTCGCTCTGCACAGTGCTCTTACAGCCTACCGGGAACATCTCTTCCAAAGGCCTGTGAAACGCAGTTTCTTTGCAGGCCTGATCTGGCTGAAGTAGGACTTCTGCTCTGGGTGTGCTACATTGCCCTAGAGCTGAAAGGCACAACGTGCAGGCTTCTTTCCAAAGGGCGAGTTGGGCCCCACAGCATCTTGCTTCCAGCTCTTTGGGAAGCTAAGAAACAACTCGCTCTGCACAGTGCTCTTACAGCCTACCGGGAACATCTCTTCCAAAGGCCTGTGAAACGCAGTTTCTTTGCAGGCCTGATCTGGCTGAAGTAGGACTTCTGCTCTGGGTGTGCTACATTGCCCTAGAGCTGTAAGGCACAACGTGCAGGCTTCTTTCCAAAGGGCGAGTTGGGCCCCACAGCCTCTTGCTTCCAGCTCTTTGGGAAGCTAAGAAACAACTCGCTCTGCACAGTGCTCTTACAGCCTACCGGGAACATCTCTTCCAAAGGCCTGTGAAACGCAGTTTCTTTGCAGGCCTGTTCTGGCTGAAGTAGGACTTCTGCTCTCGGTGTGCCACTTTGCCCTAGAGCTGAAAGGCACAACGTGCAGGCTTCTTTCCAAAGGGCGAGTTGGGCCCCACAGCATCTTGCTTCCAGCTCTTTGGGAAGCTAAGAAACAACTCGCTCTGCACAGTGCTCTTACAGCCTACCGGGAAGATCTCTTCCAAAGGCCTGTGAAACGCAGTTTCTTTGCAGGCCTGATCTGGCTGAAGTAGGACTTCTGCTCTGGGTGTGCTACATTGCCCTAGAGCTGAAAGGCACAACGTGCAGGCTTCTTTGCAAAGGGCGAGTTGGGCCCCACAGCATCTTGCTTCCAGCTCTTTGGGAAGCTAAGAAACAACTCGCTCTGCACAGTGCTCTTACAGCCTACCGGGAACATCTCTTCCAAAGGCCTGTGAAACGCAGTTTCTTTGCAGGCCTGATCTGGCAGAAGTCGGACTTCTGCTCTCGGTGTGCCACTTTGCCCTAGATCTGAAAGGCACAACGTGCAGGCTTCTTTCCAAAGGGCGAGTTGGGCCCCACAGCATCTTGCTTCCAGCTCTTTGGGAAGCTAAGAAACAACTCGCTCGGCACAGTGCTCTTACAGCCTACCGGGAACATCTCTTCCAAAGGCCTGTGAAACGCAGTTTCTTTGCAGGCCTGATCTGGCTGAAGTAGGACTTCTGCTCTGGGTGTGCTACTTTGCCCTAGAGCTGAAAGGCACAACGTGCAGGCTTCTTTCCAAAGGGCGAGTTGGGCCCCACAGCATCTTGCTTCCAGCTCTTTGGGAAGCTTAGAAACAACTCGCTCTGCTCAGTGCTCTTACACCGTAGTGGGAACATCTCTTCCAAAGGCCTGTGAAACGCAGTTTCTTTGCAGGCCTGATCTGGCTGAAGTAGAACTTCTGCTCTGGGTGTGCTACATTGCCCTAGAGCTGAAAGGCACAACGTGCAGGCTTCTTTCCAAAGGGCGAGTTGGGCCCCACAGCATCTTGCTTCCAGCTCTTTGGGAAGCTAAGAAACAACTCGCTCTGCACAGTGCTCTTACAGCCTACCGGGAACATGTCTTCCAAAGGCCTGTGAAACGCAGTTTCTTTGCAGGCCTGATCTGGCAGAAGTAGGACTTCTGCTCTGGGTGTGCTACATTGCCCTAGAGCTGAAAGGCACAACGTGCAGGCTTCTTTCCAAAGGGCGAGATGGGCCCCACAGCATCTTGCTTCCAGCTCTTTGGGAAGCTAAGAAACAACTCGCTCTGCACAGTGCTCTTACAGCCTACCGGGAACATCTCTTCCAAAGGCCTGTGAAACGCAGTTTCTTTGCAGGCCTGATCTGGCTGAAGTAGGACTTCTGCTCTGGGTGTGCTACATTGCCCTAGAGATGAAAGGCACAACGTGCAGGCTTCTTTCCAAAGGGCGAGTTGGGCCCCACAGCATCTTGCTTCCAGCTCTTTGGGAAGCTAAGAAACAACTCGCTCTGCACAGTGCTCTTACAGCCTACCGGGAACATCTCTTCCAAAGGCCTGTGAAACGCAGTTTCTTTGCAGGCCTGATCTGGCAGAAGTAGGACTTCTGCTCTGGGTGTGCTACATTGCCCTAGAGCTGAAAGGCACAACGTGCAGGCTTCTTTCCAAAGGGCGAGTTGGGCCCCACAGCATCTTGCTTCCAGCTCTTTGGGAAGCTAAGAAACAACTCGCTCTGCACAGTGCTCTTACAGCCTACCGGGAACATCTCTTCCAAAGGCCTGTGAAACGCAGTTTCTTTGCAGGCCTGATCTGGCTGAAGTAGGACTTCTGCTCTGGGTGTGCTACTTTGCCCTAGAGCTGAAAGGCACAACGTGCAGGCTTCTTTCCAAAGGGCGAGTTGGGCCCCACAGCATCTTGCTTCCAGCTCTTTGGGAAGCTAAGAAACAACTTGCTCTGCTCAGTGCTCTTACACCCCAGTGGGAACATCTCTTCCAAAGGCCTGTGAAACGCAGTTTCTTTGCAGGCCTGATCTGGCAGAAGTAGGACTTCTGCTCTGGGTGTGCTACATTGCCCTAGACCTGAAAGGCACAACGTGCAGGCTTCTTTCCAAAGGGCGAGTTGGGCCCCACAGCATCTTGCTTCCAGTTCTTTGGGAAGCTAAGAAACAACTCGCTCTGCACAGTGCTCTTACAGCCTACCGGGAACATCTCTTCCAAAGGCCTGTGAAACGTAGTTTCTTTGCAGGCCTGTTCTGGCTGAAGTAGGACTTCTGCTCTCGGTGTGCCACTTTGCCCTAGAGCTGAAAGGCACAACGTGCAGGCTTCTTTCCAAAGGGCGAGTTGGGCCCCACAGCATCTTGCTTCCAGCTCTTTGGGAAGCTAAGAAACAACTCGCTCTGCACAGTGCTCTTACAGCCTACCGGGAACATCTCTTCCAAAGGCCTGTGAAACGCAGTTTCTTTGCAGGCCTGATCTGGCTGAAGTAGGACTTCTGCTCTGGGTGTGCTACATTGCCCTAGAGCTGAAAGGCACAACGTGCAGGCTTCTTTCCAAAGGGCGAGTTGGGCCCCACAGCATCTTGCTTCCAGCTCTTTGGGAAGCTAAGAAACAACTCGCTCTGCACAGTGCTCTTACAGCCTACCGGGAACATCTCTTCCAAAGGCCTGTGAAACGCAGTTTCTTTGCAGGCCTGATCTGGCAGAAGTCGGACTTCTGCTCTCGGTGTGCCACTTTGCCCTAGATCTGAAAGGCACAACGTGCAGGCTTCTTTCCAAAGGGCGAGTTGGGCCCCACAGCATCTTGCTTCCAGCTCTTTGGGAAGCTAAGAAACAACTCGCTCTGCACAGTGCTCTTACAGCCTACCGGGAACATCTCTTCCAAAGGCCTGTGAAACGCAGTTTCTTTGCAGGCCTGATCTGGCTGAAGTAGGACTTCTGCTCTGGGTGTGCTACTTTGCCCTAGAGCTGAAAGGCACAACGTGCAGGCTTCTTTCCAAAGGGCGAGTTGGGCCCCACAGGATCTTGCTTCCCGCTCTTTGGGAAGCTAAGAAACAACTCGCTCTGCACAGTGCTCTTACAGCCTACCGGGAACATCTCTTCCAAAGGCCTGTGAAACGCAGTTTCTTTGCAGGCCTGATCTGGCTGAAGTCGGACTTCTGCTCTGGGTGTGCTACATTGTCCTAGAGCTGAAAGGCACAACGTGCAGGCTTCTTTCCAAAGGGCGAGTTGGGCCCCACAGCATCTTGCTTCCAGCTCTTTGGGAAGCTAAGAAACAACTCGCTCTGCACAGTGCTCTTACAGCCTACCGGGAACATCTCTTCCAAAGGCCTGTGAAACGCAGTTTCTTTGCAGGCCTGATCTGGCTGAAGTAGGACTTCTGCTCTGGGTGTGCTACATTGCCCTAGAGCTGAAAGGCACAACGTGCAGGCTTCTTTCCAAAGGGCGAGTTGGGCCCCACAGCATCTTGCTTCCAGCTCTTTGGGAAGCTAAGAAACAACTCGCTCTGCACAGTGCTCTTACAGCCTACCGGGAACATCTCTTCCAAAGGCCTGTGAAACGCAGTTTCTTTGCAGGCCTGATCTGGCTGAAGTAGGACTTCTGCTCTGGGTGTGCTACATTGCCCTAGAGCTGTAAGGCACAACGTGCAGGCTTCTTTCCAAAGGGCGAGTTGGGCCCCACAGCCTCTTGCTTCCAGCTCTTTGGGAAGCTAAGAAACAACTCGCTCTGCACAGTGCTCTTACAGCCTACCGGGAACATCTCTTCCAAAGGCCTGTGAAACGCAGTTTCTTTGCAGGCCTGTTCTGGCTGAAGTAGGACTTCTGCTCTCGGTGTGCCACTTTGCCCTAGAGCTGAAAGGCACAACGTGCAGGCTTCTTTCCAAAGGGCGAGTTGGGCCCCACAGCATCTTGCTTCCAGCTCTTTGGGAAGCTAAGAAACAACTCGCTCTGCACAGTGCTCTTACAGCCTACCGGGAAGATCTCTTCCAAAGGCCTGTGAAACGCAGTTTCTTTGCAGGCCTGATCTGGCTGAAGTAGGACTTCTGCTCTGGGTGTGCTACATTGCCCTAGAGCTGAAAGGCACAACGTGCAGGCTTCTTTGCAAAGGGCGAGTTGGGCCCCACAGCATCTTGCTTCCAGCTCTTTGGGAAGCTAAGAAACAACTCGCTCTGCACAGTGCTCTTACAGCCTACCGGGAACATCTCTTCCAAAGGCCTGTGAAACGCAGTTTCTTTGCAGGCCTGATCTGGCAGAAGTCGGACTTCTGCTCTCGGTGTGCCACTTTGCCCTAGATCTGAAAGGCACAACGTGCAGGCTTCTTTCCAAAGGGCGAGTTGGGCCCCACAGCATCTTGCTTCCAGCTCTTTGGGAAGCTAAGAAACAACTCGCTCGGCACAGTGCTCTTACAGCCTACCGGGAACATCTCTTCCAAAGGCCTGTGAAACGCAGTTTCTTTGCAGGCCTGATCTGGCTGAAGTAGGACTTCTGCTCTGGGTGTGCTACTTTGCCCTAGAGCTGAAAGGCACAACGTGCAGGCTTCTTTCCAAAGGGCGAGTTGGGCCCCACAGCATCTTGCTTCCAGCTCTTTGGGAAGCTTAGAAACAACTCGCTCTGCTCAGTGCTCTTACACCGTAGTGGGAACATCTCTTCCAAAGGCCTGTGAAACGCAGTTTCTTTGCAGGCCTGATCTGGCTGAAGTAGAACTTCTGCTCTGGGTGTGCTACATTGCCCTAGAGCTGAAAGGCACAACGTGCAGGCTTCTTTCCAAAGGGCGAGTTGGGCCCCACAGCATCTTGCTTCCAGCTCTTTGGGAAGCTAAGAAACAACTCGCTCTGCACAGTGCTCTTACAGCCTACCGGGAACATGTCTTCCAAAGGCCTGTGAAACGCAGTTTCTTTGCAGGCCTGATCTGGCAGAAGTAGGACTTCTGCTCTGGGTGTGCTACATTGCCCTAGAGCTGAAAGGCACAACGTGCAGGCTTCTTTCCAAAGGGCGAGTTGGGCCCCACAGCATCTTGCTTCCAGCTCTTTGGGAAGCTAAGAAACAACTCGCTCTGCACAGTGCTCTTACAGCCTACCGGGAACATCTCTTCCAAAGGCCTGTGAAACGCAGTTTCTTTGCAGGCCTGATCTGGCTGAAGTAGGACTTCTGCTCTGGGTGTGCTACATTGCCCTAGAGATGAAAGGCACAACGTGCAGGCTTCTTTCCAAAGGGCGAGTTGGGCCCCACAGCATCTTGCTTCCAGCTCTTTGGGAAGCTAAGAAACAACTCGCTCTGCACAGTGCTCTTACAGCCTACCGGGAACATCTCTTCCAAAGGCCTGTGAAACGCAGTTTCTTTGCAGGCCTGATCTGGCAGAAGTAGGACTTCTGCTCTGGGTGTGCTACATTGCCCTAGAGCTGAAAGGCACAACGTGCAGGCTTCTTTCCAAAGGGCGAGTTGGGCCCCACAGCATCTTGCTTCCAGCTCTTTGGGAAGCTAAGAAACAACTCGCTCTGCACAGTGCTCTTACAGCCTACCGGGAACATCTCTTCCAAAGGCCTGTGAAACGCAGTTTCTTTGCAGGCCTGATCTGGCTGAAGTAGGACTTCTGCTCTGGGTGTGCTACATTGCCCTAGAGCTGAAAGGCACAACGTGCAGGCTTCTTTCCAAAGGGCGAGTTGGGCCCCACAGCATCTTGCTTCCAGCTCTTTGGGAAGCTAAGAAACAACTTGCTCTGCTCAGTGCTCTTACACCCCAGTGGGAACATCTCTTCCAAAGGCCTGTGAAACGCAGTTTCTTTGCAGGCCTGATCTGGCAGAAGTAGGACTTCTGCTCTGGGTGTGCTACATTGCCCTAGACCTGAAAGGCACAACGTGCAGGCTTCTTTTCAAAGGGCGAGTTGGGCCCCACAGCATCTTGCTTCCAGCTCTTTGGGAAGCTAAGAAACAACTCGCTCTGCACAGTGCTCTTACAGCCTACCGGGAACATCTCTTCCAAAGGCCTGTGAAACGTAGTTTCTTTGCAGGCCTGTTCTGGCTGCAGTAGGACTTCTGCTCTCGGTGTGCCACTTTGCCCTAGAGCTGAAAGGCACAACGTGCAGGCTTCTTTCCAAAGGGCGAGTTGGGCCCCACAGCATCTTGCTTCCAGCTCTTTGGGAAGCTAAGAAACAACTCGCTCTGCACAGTGCTCTTACAGCCTACCGGGAACATCTCTTCCAAAGGCCTGTGAAACGCAGTTTCTTTGCAGGCCTGATCTGGCTGAAGTAGGACTTCTGCTCTGGGTGTGCTACATTGCCCTAGAGCTGAAAGGCACAACGTGCAGGCTTCTTTCCAAAGGGCGAGTTGGGCCCCACAGCATCTTGCTTCCAGCTCTTTGGGAAGCTAAGAAACAACTCGCTCTGCACAGTGCTCTTACAGCCTACCGGGAACATCTCTTCCAAAGGCCTGTGAAACGCAGTTTCTTTGCAGGCCTGATCTGGCAGAAGTCGGACTTCTGCTCTCGGTGTGCCACTTTGCCCTAGATCTGAAAGGCACAACGTGCAGGCTTCTTTCCAAAGGGCGAGTTGGGCCCCACAGCATCTTGCTTCCAGCTCTTTGGGAAGCTAAGAAACAACTCGCTCTGCACAGTGCTCTTACAGCCTACCGGGAACATCTCTTCCAAAGGCCTGTGAAACGCAGTTTCTTTGCAGGCCTGATCTGGCTGAAGTAGGACTTCTGCTCTGGGTGTGCTACTTTGCCCTAGAGCTGAAAGGCACAACGTGCAGGCTTCTTTCCAAAGGGCGAGTTGGGCCCCACAGGATCTTGCTTCCAGCTCTTTGGGAAGCTAAGAAACAACTCGCTCTGCACAGTGCTCTTACAGCCTACCGGGAACATCTCTTCCAAAGGCCTGTGAAACGCAGTTTCTTTGCAGGCCTGATCTGGCTGAAGTCGGACTTCTGCTCTGGGTGTGCTACATTGTCCTAGAGCTGAAAGGCACAACGTGCAGGCTTCTTTCCAAAGGGCGAGTTGGGCCCCACAGCATCTTGCTTCCAGCTCTTTGGGAAGCTAAGAAACAACTCGCTCTGCACAGTGCTCTTACAGCCTACCGGGAACATCTCTTCCAAAGGCCTGTGAAACGCAGTTTCTTTGCAGGCCTGATCTGGCTGAAGTAGGACTTCTGCTCTGGGTGTGCTACATTGCCCTAGAGCTGAAAGGCACAACGTGCAGGCTTCTTTCCAAAGGGCGAGTTGGGCCCCACAGCATCTTGCTTCCAGCTCTTTGGGAAGCTAAGAAACAACTCGCTCTGCACAGTGCTCTTACAGCCTACCGGGAACATCTCTTCCAAAGGCCTGTGAAACGCAGTTTCTTTGCAGGCCTGATCTGGCTGAAGTAGGACTTCTGCTCTGGGTGTGCTACATTGCCCTAGAGCTGTAAGGCACAACGTGCAGGCTTCTTTCCAAAGGGCGAGTTGGGCCCCACAGCCTCTTGCTTCCAGCTCTTTGGGAAGCGAAGAAACAACTCGCTCTGCACAGTGCTCTTACAGCCTACCGGGAACATCTCTTCCAAAGGCCTGTGAAACGCAGTTTCTTTGCAGGCCTGTTCTGGCTGAAGTAGGACTTCTGCTCTCGGTGTGCCACTTTGCCCTAGAGCTGAAAGGCACAACGTGCAGGCTTCTTTCCAAAGGGCGAGTTGGGCCCCACAGCATCTTGCTTCCAGCTCTTTGGGAAGCTAAGAAACAACTCGCTCTGCACAGTGCTCTTACAGCCTACCGGGAAGATCTCTTCCAAAGGCCTGTGAAACGCAGTTTCTTTGCAGGCCTGATCTGGCTGAAGTAGGACTTCTGCTCTGGGTGTGCTACATTGCCCTAGAGCTGAAAGGCACAACGTGCAGGCTTCTTTGCAAAGGGCGAGTTGGGCCCCACAGCATCTTGCTTCCAGCTCTTTGGGAAGCTAAGAAACAACTCGCTCTGCACAGTGCTCTTACAGCCTACCGGGAACATCTCTTCCAAAGGCCTGTGAAACGCAGTTTCTTTGCAGGCCTGATCTGGCAGAAGTCGGACTTCTGCTCTCGGTGTGCCACTTTGCCCTAGATCTGAAAGGCACAACGTGCAGGCTTCTTTCCAAAGGGCGAGTTGGGCCCCACAGCATCTTGCTTCCAGCTCTTTGGGAAGCTAAGAAACAACTCGCTCGGCACAGTGCTCTTACAGCCTACCGGGAACATCTCTTCCAAAGGCCTGTGAAACGCAGTTTCTTTGCAGGCCTGATCTGGCTGAAGTAGGACTTCTGCTCTGGGTGTGCTACTTTGCCCTAGAGCTGAAAGGCACAACGTGCAGGCTTCTTTCCAAAGGGCGAGTTGGGCCCCACAGCATCTTGCTTCCAGCTCTTTGGGAAGCTAAGAAACAACTCGCTCTGCACAGTGCTCTTACAGCCTACCGGGAACATGTCTTCCAAAGGCCTGTGAAACGCAGTTTCTTTGCAGGCCTGATCTGGCAGAAGTAGGACTTCTGCTCTGGGTGTGCTACATTGCCCTAGAGCTGAAAGGCACAACGTGCAGGCTTCTTTCCAAAGGGCGAGTTGGGCCCCACAGCATCTTGCTTCCAGCTCTTTGGGAAGCTAAGAAACAACTCGCTCTGCACAGTGCTCTTACAGCCTACCGGGAACATCTCTTCCAAAGGCCTGTGAAACGCAGTTTCTTTGCAGGCCTGATCTGGCTGAAGTAGGACTTCTGCTCTGGGTGTGCTACATTGCCCTAGAGATGAAAGGCACAACGTGCAGGCTTCTTTCCAAAGGGCGAGTTGGGCCCCACAGCATCTTGCTTCCAGCTCTTTGGGAAGCTAAGAAACAACTCGCTCTGCACAGTGCTCTTACAGCCTACCGGGAACATCTCTTCCAAAGGCCTGTGAAACGCAGTTTCTTTGCAGGCCTGATCTGGCAGAAGTAGGACTTCTGCTCTGGGTGTGCTACATTGCCCTAGAGCTGAAAGGCACAACGTGCAGGCTTCTTTCCAAAGGGCGAGTTGGGCCCCACAGCATCTTGCTTCCAGCTCTTTGGGAACCTAAGAAACAACTCGCTCTGCACAGTGCTCTTACAGCCTACCGGGAACATCTCTTCCAAAGACCTGTGAAACGCAGTTTCTTTGCAGGCCTGATCTGGCTGAAGTAGGACTTCTGCTCTGGGTGTGCTACATTGCCCTAGAGCTGTAAGGCACAACGTGCAGGCTTCTTTCCAAAGGGCGAGTTGGGCCCCACAGCATCTTGCTTCCAGCTCTTTGGGAAGCTAAGAAACAACTCGCTCTGCACAGTGCTCTTACAGCCTACCGGGAACATCTCTTCCAAAGGCCTGTGAAACGCAGTTTCTTTGAAGGCCTGTTCTGGCTGAAGTAGGACTTCTGCTCTCGGTGTGCCACTTTGCCCTAGAGCTGAAAGGCACAACGTGCAGGCTTCTTTCCAAAGGGCGAGTTGGGCCCCACAGCATCTTGCTTCCAGCTCTTTGGGAAGCTAAGAAACAACTCGCTCTGCACAGTGCTCTTACAGCCTACCGGGAACATCTCTTCCAAAGGCCTGTGAAACGCAGTTTCTTTGCAGGCCTGATCTGGCTGAAGTAGGACTTCTGCTCTGGGTGTGCTACATTGCCCTAGAGCTGAAAGGCACAACGTGCAGGCTTCTTTCCAAAGGGCGAGATGGGCCCCACAGCATCTTGCTTCCAGCTCTTTGGGAAGCTAAGAAACAACTCGCTCTGCACAGTGCTCTTACAGCCTACCGGGAACATCTCTTCCAAAGGCCTGTGAAACGCAGTTTCTTTGCAGGCCTGATCTGGCTGAAGTAGAACTTCTGCTCTGGGTGTGCTACATTGCCCTAGAGCTGAAAGGCACAACGTGCAGGCTTCTTTCCAAAGGGCGAGTTGGGCCCCACAGCATCTTGCTTCCAGCTCTTTGGGAAGCTAAGAAACAACTCGCTCTGCACAGTGCTCTTACAGCCTACCGGGAGCATCTCTTCCAAAGGCCTGTGAAACGCAGTTTCTTTGCAGGCCTGATCTGGCTGAAGTAGGAGTTCTGCTCTGGGTGTGCTACATTGCCCTAGAGCTGAAAGGCACAACGTGCAGGCTTCTTTCCAAAGGGCGAGTTGGGCCCCACAGCATCTTGCTTCCAGCTCTTTGGGAAGCTAAGAAACAACTCACTCTGCACAGTGCTCTTACAGCCTACCGGGAGCATCTCTTCCAAAGGCCTGTGAAACGCAGTTTCTTTGCAGGCCTGATCTGGCTGAAGTAGGACTTCTGCTCTGGGTGTGCTACATTGCCCTAGAGCTGAAAGGCACAAAGTGCAGGCTTATTTCCAAAGGGCGAGTTTGGCCCCAGAGCATCTTGCTTCCAGCTCTTTGGGAAGCTAAGAAACAACTCGCTCTGCACAGTGCTCTTACAGGCTACCGGGAACATCTCTTCCAAAGGCCTGTGAAACGCAGTGTCTTTGCAGGCCTGATCTGGCTGAAGTAGGACTTCTGCTCTGGGTGTGCTACATTGCCCTAGAGCTGAAAGGCACAACGTGCAGGCTTCTTTCCAAAGGGCGATTTGGGCCCCAAAGCATCTGGCTTCCAGCTCCTTTGGAAGCTAAGAAACAACTCGCTCTGCTCTCCTCTCTTACAGCCATCCGGCAACATCTCCTGCAAATGCCTTTGGAACGCAGTTTCTTAGCAGGCCTGATCTGGCAGAAGTAGAACTTCTGCTCTGGGTGTGCTACATTGCCCTAGAGCTGAAAGGCACAACGTGCAGGCTTCTTTCCAAAGGGCGAGTTGGGCCCCACAGCATCTTGCTTCCAGCTCTTTGGGAAGCTAAGAAACAACTCGCTCTGCACAGTGCTCTTACAGCCTACCGGGAACATCTCTTCCAAAGGCCTGTGAAACGCAGTTTCTTTGCAGGCCTGATCTGGCTGAAGTAGGACTTCTGCTCTGGTTGTGCTACATTGCCCTAGAGCTGAAAGGCACAACGTGCAGGCTTCTTTCCAAAGGGCGAGTTGGGCCCCACAGCATCTTGCTTCCAGCTCTTTGGGAAGCTAAGAAACAACACGCTCTGCACAGTGCTCTTGCAGCCTACCGGGAACATCTCTTCCAAAGGCCTGTGAAACGCAGTTTCTTTGCAGGCCTGATCTGGCAGAGTAGGACTTCTGCTCTCGGTGTGCTACTTTGCCCTAGAGCTGAAAGGCACAACGTGCAGGCTTCTTTCGAAAGGGCGAGTTGGGCCCCACAGCATCTTGCTTTCAGCTCTTTGGGAAGCTAAGAAACAACTCGCTCTGCACAGTGCTCTTACCGCCTACCGGGAACATCTCTTCCAAAGGCCTGTGAAACGCAGTTTCTTTGCAGGCCTGATCTGGCTGAAGTAGGACTTCTGCTCTGGGTGTGCTACATTGCCCTAGAGCTGAAAGGCACAACGTGCAGGCTTCTTTCCAAAGGGCGAGTTGGGCCCCACAGCACCTTGCTTCCAGCTCTTTGGGAAGCTAAGAAACAACTCGCTCTGCACAGTGCTCTTACAGCCTACCGGGAACATCTCTTCCAAAGGCCTGTGAAACGCAGTTTCTTTGCAGGCCTGATCTGGCTGAAGTAGGACTTCTGCTCTGGGTGTGCTACTTTGCCCACAGCTGAAAGGCACAACGTGCAGGCTTCTTTCCAAAGAGCGAGTTGGGCCCCACAGCATCTTGCTTCCAGCTCTTTGGGAACCTAAGAAACAACTCGCTCTGCACAGTGCTCTTACAGCCTACCGGGAACATCTCTTACAAAGGCCTGTGAAACGCAGTTTCTTTGCAGGCCTGATCTGGCTGAAGTAGGACTTCTGCTCTGGGTGTGCTACATTGCCCTAGAGCTGAAAGGCACAACGTGCAGGCTTCTTTCCAAAGGGCGAGTTGGGCCCCAAAGCATCTTGCTTCCAGCTCTTTGTGAAGCTAAGAAACAACTCGCTCTGCACAGTGCTCTTACAGCCTACCGGGAACATCTCTTCCAAAGGCCTGTGAAACACAGTTTCTTTGCAGGCCTGATCTGTCTGAAGTAGGACTTCTGCTCTGGGTGTGCTACATTGCCCTAGAGCTGAAAGGCACAACGTGCAGGCTTCTTTCCAAAGGGCGAGTTGGGCCCCACAGCATCTTGCTTCCAGCTCTTTGGGAAGCTAAGAAACAACTCGCTCTGCACAGTGCTCTTACAGCCTACCGGGAACATCTCTTCCAAAGGCCTGTGAAACGCAGTTTCTTTGCAGGCCTGATCTGGCTGAAGTAGGACTTCTGCTCTGGTTGTGCTACATTGCCCTAGAGCTGAAAGGCACAACGTGCAGGCTTCTTTCCAAAGGGCGAGTTGGGCCCCACAGCATCTTGCTTCCAGCTCTTTGGGAAGCTAAGAAACAACTCGCTCTGCACAGTGCTCTTACAGCCTACCGGGAACATCTCTTCCAAAGGCCTGTGAAACGCAGTTTCTTTGCAAGCCTGATCTGGCTGAAGTAGGACTTCTGCTCTGGGTGTGCTACATTGCCCTAGAGCTGAAAGGCACAACGTGCAGGCTTCTTTCCAAAGGGCGAGTTGGGCCCCACAGCATCTTGCTTCCAGCTCTTTGGGAAGCTAAGAAACAACTCGCTCTGCACAGTGCTCTTGCAGCCTACCGGGAACATCTCTTCCAAAGGCCTGTGAAACGCAGTTTCTTTGCAGGCCTGATCTGGCAGAGTAGGACTTCTGCTCTCGGTGTGCTACTTTGCCCTAGAGCTGAAAGGCACAACGTGCAGGCTTCTTTCGAAAGGGCGAGTTGGGCCCCACAGCATCTTGCTTTCAGCTCTTTGGGAAGCTAAGAAACAACTCGCTCTGCACAGTGCTCTTACCGCCTACCGGGAACATCTCTTCCAAAGGCCTGTGAAATGCAGTTTCTTTGCAGGCCTGATCTGGCTGAAGTAGGACTTCTGCTCTGGGTGTGCTACATTGCCCTAGAGCTGAAAGGCACAACGTGCAGGCTTCTTTCCAAAGGGCGAGTTGGGCCCCACAGCACCTTGCTTCCAGCTCTTTGGGAAGCTAAGAAACAACTCGCTCTGCACAGTGCTCTTACAGCCTACCGGGAACATCTCTTCCAAAGGCCTGTGAAACGCAGTTTCTTTGCAGGCCTGATCTGGCTGAAGTAGGACTTCTGCTCTGGGTGTGCTACATTGCCCTAGAGCTGAAAGGCACAACGTGCAGGCTTCTTTCCAAAGGGCGAGTTGGGCCCCACAGCATCTTGCTTCCAGCTCTTTGGGAAGCTAAGAAACAACTCGCTCTGCACAGTGCTCTTACAGCCTACCGGGAACATCTCTTCCAAAGGCCTGTGAAACGCAGTTTCTTTGCAGGCCTGATCTGGCTGAAGTAGGACTTCTGCTCTGGGTGTGCTACTTTGCCCACAGCTGAAAGGCACAACGTGCAGGCTTCTTTCCAAAGGGCGAGTTGGGCCCCACAGCATCTTGCTTCCAGCTCTTTGGGAACCTAAGAAACAACTCGCTCTGCACAGTGCTCTTACAGCCTACCGGGAACATCTCTTACAAAGGCCTGTGAAACGCAGTTTCTTTGCAGGCCTGATCTGGCTGAAGTAGGACTTCTGCTCTGGGTGTGCTACATTGCCCTAGAGCTGAAAGGCACAACGTGCAGGCTTCTTTCCAAAGGGCGAGTTGGGCCCCAAAGCATCTTGCTTCCAGCTCTTTGTGAAGCTAAGAAACAACTCGCTCTGCACAGTGCTCTTACAGCCTACCGGGAACATCTCTTCCAAAGGCCTGTGAAACACAGTTTCTTTGCAGGCCTGATCTGTCTGAAGTAGGACTTCTGCTCTGGGTGTGCTACATTGCCCTAGAGCTGAAAGGCACAACGTGCAGGCTTCTTTCCAAAGGGCGAGTTGGGCCCCACAGCATCTTGCTTCCAGCTCTTTGGGAAGCTAAGAAACAACTCGCTCTGCACAGTGCTCTTACAGCCTACCGGGAACATCTCTTCCAAAGGCCTGTGAAACGCAGTTTCTTTGCAGGCCTGATCTGGCTGAAGTCGGACTTCTGCTCTGGTTGTGCTACATTGCCCTAGAGCTGAAAGGCACAACGTGCAGGCTTCTTTCCAAAGGGCGAGTTGGGCCCCACAGCATCTTGCTTCCAGCTCTTTGGGAAGCTAAGAAACAACTCGCTCTGCACAGTGCTCTTACAGCCTACCGGGAACATCTCTTCCAAAGGCCTGTGAAACGCAGTTTCTTTGCAGGCCTGATCTGGCTGAAGTAGGACTTCTGCTCTGGGTGTGCTACATTGCCCTAGAGATGAAAGGCACAACGTGCAGGCTTCTTTCCAAAGGGCGAGTTGGGCCCCACAGCATCTTGCTTCCAGCTCTTTGGGAAGCTAAGAAACAACTCGCTCTGCACAGTGCTCTTACAGCCTACCGGGAACATCTCTTCCAAAGGCCTGTGAAACGCAGTTTCTTTGCAGGCCTGTTCTGGCTGAAGTAGGACTTCTGCTCTCGGTGTGCTACTTTGCCCTAGAGCTGAAAGGCACAACGTGCAGGCTTCTTTCCAAAGGGCGAGTTGGGCCCCACAGCATCTTGCTTCCAGCTCTTTGGGAAGCTAAGAAACAACTCGCTCTGCGCAGTGCTCTTACAGCCTACCGGGAACATCTCTTCCAAAGGCCTGTGAAACGCAGTTTCTTTGCAGGCCTGATCTGGCTGAAGTAGGACTTCTGCTCTGGGTGTGCTACATTGCCCTAGAGCTGAAAGGCACAACGTGCAGGCTTCTTTCCAAAGGGCGAGTTGGGCCCCACAGCATCTTGCTTCCAGCTCTTTGGGAAGCTAAGAAACAACTCGCTCTGCACAGTGCTCTTACAGCCTACCGGGAACATCTCTTCCAAAGGCCTGTGAAACGCAGTTTCTTTGCAGGCCTGATCTGGCTGAAGTAGGACTTCTTCTCTGGGTGTGCTACATTGCCCTAGAGCTGAAAGGCACAACGTGCAGGCTTCTTTCCAAAGGGCGAGTTGGTCCCCACAGCATCTTGCTTCCAGCTCTTTGGGAAGCTAAGAAACAACTCGCTCTGCACAGTGCTCTTACACCCCAGTGGGAACATCTCTTCCAAAGGCCTTTGAAACGCAGTTTCTTTGCAGGCCTGATCTGGCAGAAGTAGGACTTCTGCTCTGGGTGTGCTACATTGCCCTAGACCTGAAAGGCACAACGTGCAGGCTTCTTTCCAAAGGGCGAGTTGGGCCCCACAGCATCTTGCTTCCAGCTCTTTGGGAAGCTAAGAAACAACTCGCTCTGCACAGTGCTCTTACAGCCTAACGGGAACATCTCCTCCAAAGGCCTGCGAAACGCAGTGTCTTTGCAGGCCAGATCTGGCTGAAGTAGGACTTCTGCTCTGGGTGTGCTACATTGCCCTAGAGCTGAAAGGCAGAACGTGCAGGCTTCTTTCCAAAGGGCGAGTTGTGCCCTACAGGATCTTGCTTCCAGCTCTTTGGGAAGCTAAGAAACAACTCGCTCTGCACAGTGCTCTTGCAGCCTACCGGGAACATCTCTTCCAAAGGCCTGTGAAACGCAGTTTCTTTGCAGGCCTGATCTGGCTGAAGTAGGACTTCTGCTCTGGGTGTGCTACATTGCCCTAGAGCTGAAAGGCAGAACGTGCAGGCTTCTTTCCAAAGGGCGAGTTGGGCCCCACAGCACCTTGCTTCCAGCTCTTTGGGAAGCTAAGAAACAACTCGCTCTGCACAGTGCTCTTACAGCCTACCGGCAACATGTCTTCCAAAGGCCTGTGAAACGCAGTTTCTTTGCAGGCCTGATCTGGCAGAAGTAGGACTTCTGCTCTGGGTGTGCTACATTGCCCTAGAGCTGAAAGGCACAACGTGCAGGCTTCTTTCCAAAGGGCGAGTTGGGCCCCACAGCATCTTGCTTCCAGCTCTTTGGGAAGCTAAGAAACAACTCGCTCTGCACAGTGCTCTTACAGCCTACCGGGAACATCTCTTCCAAAGGCCTGTGAAACGCAGTTTCTTTGCAGGCCTGATCTGGCTGAAGTAGGACTTCTGCTCTGGGTGTGCTACTTTGCCCACAGCTGAAAGGCACAACGTGCAGGCTTCTTTCCAAAGGGCGAGTTGGTCCCCACAGCATCTTGCTTCCAGCTCTTTGGGAACCTAAGAAACAACTCGCTCTGCACAGTGCTCTTACAGCCTACCGGGAACATCTCTTCCAAAGGCCTGTGAAACGCAGTTTCTTTGCAGGCCTGATCTGGCTGAAGTAGGACTTCTGCTCTGGGTGTGCTACATTGCCCTAGAGCTGAAAGGCACAACGTGCAGGCTTCTTTCCAAAGGGCGAGTTGGGCCCCAAAGCATCTTGCTTCCAGCTCTTTGGGAAGCTAAGAAACAACTCGCTCTGCACAGTGCTCTTACAGCCTACCGGGAACATCTCTTCCAAAGGCCTGTGAAACACAGTTTCTTTGCAGGCCTGATCTGGCTGAAGTAGGACTTCTGCTCTGGGTGTGCTACATTGCCCTAGAGCTGAAAGGCACAACGTGCAGGCTTCTTTCCAAAGGGCGAGTTGGGCCCCACAGCATCTTGCTTCCAGCTCTTTGGGAAGCTAAGAAACAACTCGCTCTGCACAGTGCTCTTACAGCCTACCGGGAACATCTCTTCCAAAGGCCTGTGAAACGCAGTTTCTTTGCAGGCCTGATCTGGCTGAAGTAGGACTTCTGCTCTGGGTGTGCTACATTGCCCTAGAGCTGAAAGGCACAACGTGCAGGCTTCTTTCCAAAGGGCGAGTTGGGCCCCACAGCATCTTGCTTCCAGCTCTTTGGGAAGCTAAGAAACAACTCGCTCTGCACAGTGCTCTTACAGCCTACCGGGAACATGTCTTCCAAAGGCCTGTGAAACGCAGTTTCTTTGCAGGCCTGATCTGGCTGAAGTAGGACTTCTGCTCTGGGTGTGCTACATTGCCCTAGAGCTGTAAGGCACAACGTGCAGGCTTCTTTCCAAAGGGCGAGTTGGACCCCACTGCATCTTGCTTCCAGCTCTTTGGGAAGCTAAGAAACAACTCGCTCTGCACAGTGCTCTTACAGCCTACAGGGAACATCTCTTCCAAAGGCCTGTGAAACGCAGTTTCTTTGCAGGCCTGATCTGGCTGAAGTAGGACTTCTGCTCTGGGTGTGCTACTTTGCCCTAGAGCTGAAAGGCACAACGTGCAGGCTTCTTTCCAAAGGGCGAGTTGGGCCCCACAGCATCTTGCTTCCAGCTCTTTGGGAAGCTAAGAAACAACTCGCTCTGCACAGTGCTCTTACAGCCTACCGGGAACATCTCTTCCAAAGCCCTGTGAAACGCAGTTTCTTTGCAGTTCTGATCTGGCTGAAGTAGGACTTCTGCTCTGGGTGTGCTACATTGCCCTAGAGCTGAAAGGCACAACGTGCAGGCTTCTTTCCAAAGGGCGAGTTGGGCCCCACAGCATCTTGCTTCCAGCTCTTTGGGAAGCTAAGAAACAACTCGCTCTGCGAGAGCTCTTACAGCCTACTGGGAACATCTCTTCCAAAGGCCTGTGAAACGCAGTTTCTTTGCAGGCCTGATCTGGCTGAAGTAGGACTTCTGCTCTGGGTGTGCTACATTGCCCTAGAGCTGAAAGGCACAACGTGCAGGCTTCTTTCCAAAGGGCGAGTTGGGCCCCACAGCATCTTGCTTCCAGCTCTTTGGGAAGCTAAGAAACAACTCGCTCTGCACAGTGCTCTTACAGCCTACCGGGAACATCTCTTCCAAAGGCCTGTGAAACGCAGTTTCTTTGCAGGCCTGATCTGGCTGAAGTAGGACTTCTGCTCTGGGTGTGCTACATTGCCCTAGAGCTGAAAGGCACAACGTGCAGGCTTCTTTCCAAAGGGCGAGTTGGGCCCCACAGCATCTTGCTTCCAGCTCTTTGGGAAGCTAAGAAACAACTTGCTCTGCTCAGTGCTCTTACACCCCAGTGGGAACATCTCTTCCAAAGGCCTTTGAAACGCAGTTTCTTTGCAGGCCTGATCTGGCAGAAGCAGGACTTCTGCTCTGGGTGTGCTACATTGCCCTAGACCTGAAAGGCACAACGTGCAGGCTTCTTTCCAAAGGGCGAGTTGGGCCCCACAGCATCTTGCTTCCAGCTCTTTGGGAAGCTAAGAAACAACTCGCTCTGCCTAGTGCTCTTACAGCCTAACGGGAACATCTCCTCCAAAGGCCTGCGAAACGCAGTGTCTTTGCAGGCCAGATCTGGCTGAAGTAGGACTTCTGCTCTGGGTGTGCTACATTGCCCTAGAGCTGAAAGGCAGAACGTGCAGGCTTCTTTCCAAAGGGCGAGTTGTGCCCTACAGGATCTTGCTTCCAGCTCTTTGGGAAGCTAAGAAACAACTCGCTCTGCACAGTGCTCTTGCAGCCTACCGGGAACATCTCTTCCAAAGGCCTGTGAAACGCAGTTTCTTTGCAGGCCTGATCTGGCTGAAGTAGGACTTCTGCTCTGGGTGTGCTACATTGCCCTAGAGCTGAAAGGCACAACGTGCAGGCTTCTTTCCAAAGGGCGAGTTGGGCCCCACAGCATCTTGCTTCCAGCTCTTTGGGAAGCTAAGAAACAACTCGCTCTGCACAGTGCTCTTACAGCCTACCGGGAACATCTCTTCCAAAGGCCTGTGAAACGCAGTTTCTTTGCAGGCCTGATCTGGCTGAAGTAGGAGTTCTGCTCTGGGTGTGCTACATTGCCCTAGAGCTGAAAGGCACAACGTGCAGGCTTCTTTCCAAAGGGCGAGTTGGGCCCCACAGCATCTTGCTTCCAGCTCTTTGGGAAGCTAAGAAACAACTCGCTCTGCACAGTGCTCTTACAGCCTACCGGGAACATCTCTTCCAAAGGCCTGTGAAACGCAGTTTCTTTGCAGGCCTGATCTGGCTGAAGTAGGACTTCTGCTCTGGTTGTGCTACATTGCCCTAGAGCTGAAAGGCACAACGTGCAGGCTTCTTTCCAAAGGGCGAGTTGGGCCCCACAGCATCTTGCTTCCAGCTCTTTGGGAAGCTAACAAACAACTCGCTCTGCACAGTGCTCTTACAGCCTACCGGGAACATCTCTTCCAAAGGCCTGTGAAACGCAGTTTCTTTGCAGGCCTGATCTGGCTGAAGTAGGACTTCTGCTCTGGGTGTGCTACATTGCCCTAGAGCTGAAAGGCACAACGTGCAGGCTTCTTTCCAAAGGGCGAGTTGGGCCCCACAGCATCTTGCTTCCAGCTCTTTGGGAACCTAAGAAACAACTCGCTCTGCACAGTGCTCTTGCAGCCTACCGGGAACATCTCGTCCAAAGGCCTGTGAAACGCAGTTTCTTTGCAGGCCTGATCTGGCAGAAGTAGGACTTCTGCTCTGGGTGTGCTACATTGCCCTAGAGCTGAAAGGCACAACGTGCAGGCTTCTTTCCAAAGGGCGAGTTGGGCCCCAGAGCATCTTGCTTCCAGCTCTTTGGGAAGCTAAGAAACAACTCGCTCTGCACAGTGCTCTTACAGCCCACCGGAAATATCTCTTCCAAAGGCCTGTGAAACGCAGTTTCTTTGCAGGCCTGATCTGGCTGAAGTAGGACTTCTGCTCTCGGTGTGCTACATTGCCCTAGAGATGAAAGGCACAACGTGCAGGCTTCTTTCCAAAGGGCGAGTTGGGCCCCACAGCATCTTGCTTCCAGCTCTTTGGGAAGCTAAGAAACAACTCGCTCTGCTCAGTGCTCTTACACCGTAGTGGGAACATCTTTTAGAAAGGCCTGTGAAACGCAGTTTCTTTGCAGGCCTGATCTGGCTGAAGTAGAACTTCTGCTCTGGGTGTGCTACATTGCCCTAGAGCTGAAAGGCACAACGTGCAGGCTTCTTTCCAAAGGGCGAGTTGGGCCCCACAGCATCTTGCTTCCAGCTCTTTTGGAAGCTAAGAAACAACTCGCTCTGCTCAGTGCTCTTACATCCCTAGTGGGAACATCTCTTCCAAAGGCCTGTGGAATGCAGTTTCTTTGCAGGCCTGATCTGGCTGAAGTAGGACTTCTGCTTTGCCTGTGCTACATTGCCCTAGAGCTGAAAGGCCCAGTGTGCAGGCTTCTTTCCAAAGGGCGAGTTGGGCCCCACAGCATCTTGCTTCCTGCTCTTTGGAAAGCTGAGAAACAACTCGCTCTTCTCAGTGCTCTTAGAGCCTACCGGGAACATCTTATCCAAAGGCCTGTGAAACGCAGTTTCTTTAGAGGCCTGATCTGGCTGAAGTAGGACTTCTGCTCTCGGTGTGCTACTTTGCCCTAGAGCTGAAAGGCACAACGTGCAGGCTTCTTTCCAAAGGGCGAGTTGGGCCCCACAGCATCTTGCTTCCAGCTCTTTGGGAAGCTAAGAAACAACATGCTCTGCACAGTGCTCTTACAGCCTACCGGGAACATCTCTTCCCAAGGCCTGTGAAACGCAGTTTCTTTGCAGGCCTGATCTGGCTGAAGTAGGACTTCTGCTCTGGGTGTGCTACATTGCCCTAGAGCTGAAAGGCACAACGTGCAGGCTTCTTTCCAAAGGGCGATTTGGGCCCCAAAGCATCTGGCTTCCAGCTCCTTTGGAAGCTAAGAAACAACTCGCTCTGCACTCCTCTCTTACAGCCATCCGGCAACATCTCCTGCAAATGCCTTTGGCACGCAGTTTCTTTGCAGGCCTGATCTGGCAGAAGTAGAACTTCTGCTCTGGGTGTGCTGCATGGCCCTAGAGCTGAAAGGCACAACGTGCAGGCTTCTTTCCAAAGGGCGATTTGGGCCCCAAAGCATCTGGCTTCCAGCTCCTTTGGAAGCTAAGAAGCAACTCGCTCTGCACTCCTCTCTTACAGCCATCCTGCAACATCTCCTGCAAATGCCTTTGGAACGCAGTTTCCTTGCAGGCATGATCTGGCAGAAGTAGAACTTCTGCTCTGGGTGTGCTACATTGCCCTAGAGCTGAAAGGCACAACGTGCAGGCTGCTTTCCAAAGGGCGAGTTGGGCCCCACAGCATCTTGCTTCCAGCTCTTTGGGAAGCTAAGAAACAACTCGCTCTGCACAGTGCTCTTACAGCCTACCGGGAACATCTCTTCCAAAGGCCTGTGAAACGCAGTTTCTTTGCAGGCCTGATCTGGATGAAGTAGGACTTCTGCTCTGCGTGTGCTACATTGCCCTAGAGCTGAAAGGCAAAACGTGCAGGCTTCTTTCCAAAGGGCGAGATGGGCCCCACAGCATCTTCCTTCCAGCTCTTTGGGAAGCTAAGAAACAACTCGCTCTGCACAGTGCTCTTACAGCCTACCGGGAACATCTCTTCCAAAGGCCTGTGAAATGCAGTTTCTTTGCAGGCCTGATCTGGCTGAAGTAGGACTTCTGCTCTGGGTGTGCTACATTGCCCTAGAGCTGAAAGGCACAACGTGCAGGCTTCTTTCCAAAGGGCGAGTTGGGCCCCACAGCATCTTGCTTCCAGCTCTTTGGGAAGCTAAGAAACAACTCGCTCTGCATAGTGCTCTTACAGCCTACCGGGAACATCTCTTCCAAAGGCCTGTGAAATGCAGTTTCTTTGCAGGCCTGATCTGGCTGAAGTAGGACTTCTGCTCTGGGTGTGCTACATTGCCCTAGAGCTGAAAGGCACAACGTGCAGTCTTCTTTCCAAAGTGCGAGTTGGGCCCCAAAGCATCTTGCTTCCAGCTCTTTGGGAAGCTAAGAAAGAACTCGCTCTGCACAGTGCACTTACAGACTACCGGGAACATCTCTTCCAAAGGCCTGTTACGCAGTTTCTTTGCAGGCCTGATCTGGCTGAAGTAGGACTTCTGCTCTGGGTGTGCTACATTGCCCTAGAGCTGAAAGGCACAACGTGCAGGCTTCTTTCCAAAGGGCGAGTTGGGCCCTACAGGATCTTGCTTCCAGCTCTTTGGGAAGCTAAGAAACAACTCGCTCTGCACAGTGCTCTTACAGCCTACCGGGAACATCTCGTCCAAAGGCCTGTGAATCGCAGTTTCTTTGCAGGCCTGATCTGGCTGAAGTAGGACTTCTGCTCTGGGTGTGCTACATTGCCCTAGAGTTGAAAGGCACAACGTGCAGGCTTCTTTCCAAAGGGCGAGTTGGGCCCCACAGCATCTTGCTTCCAGCTCTTTGGGAAGCTAAGAAACAACTCGCTCTGCTCAGTGCTCTTACACCGTAGTGGGAACATCTTTTAGAAAGGCCTGTGAAACGCAGTTTCTTTGCAGGCCTGATCTGGCTGAAGTAGAACTTCTGCTCTGGGTGTGCTACATTGCCCTAGAGCTGAAAGGCACAACGTGCAGGCTTCTTTCCAAAGGGCGAGTTGGGCCCCACAGCATCTTGCTTCCAGCTCTTTTGGAAGCTAAGAAACAACTCGCTCTGCTCAGTGCTCTTACATCCCTAGTGGGAACATCTCTTCCAAAGGCCTGTGGAATGCAGTTTCTTTGCAGGCATGATCTGGCTGAAGTAGGACTTCTGCTTTGCCTGTGCTACATTGCCCTAGAGCTGAAAGGCCCAGTGTGCAGGCTTCTTTCCAAAGGGCGAGTTGGGCCCCACAGCATCTTGCTTCCTGCTCTTTGGAAAGCTGAGAAACAACTCGCTCTTCACAGTGCTCTTAGAGCCTACCGGGAACATCTGATCCAAAGGCCTGTGAAACGCAGTTTCTTTAGAGGCCTGATCTGGCTGAAGTAGGACTTCTGCTCTCGGTGTGCTACTTTGCCCTAGAGCTGAAAGGCACAACGTGCAGGCTTCTTTCCAAAGGGCGAGTTGGGCCCCACAGCATCTTGCTTCCAGCTCTTTGGGAAGCTAAGAAACAACATGCTCTGCACAGTGCTCTTACAGCCTACCGGGAACATCTCTTCCCAAGGCCTGTGAAACGCAGTTTCTTTGCAGGCCTGATCTGGCTGAAGTAGGACTTCTGCTCTGGGTGTGCTACATTGCCCTAGAGCTGAAAGGCACAACGTGCAGGCTTCTTTCCAAAGGGCGATTTGGGCCCCAAAGCATCTGGCTTCCAGCTCCTTTGGAAGCTAAGAAACAACTCGCTCTGCACTCCTCTCTTACAGCCATCCGGCAACATCTCCTGCAAATGCCTTTGGAACGCAGTTTCTTTGCAGGCCTGATCTGGCAGAAGTAGAACTTCTGCTCTGGGTGTGCTGCATTGCCCTAGAGCTGAAAGGCACAACGTGCAGGCTTCTTTCCAAAGGGCGATTTGGGCCCCAAAGCATCTGGCTTCCAGCTCCTTTGGAAGCTAAGAAACAACTCGCTCTGCACTCCTCTCTTACAGCCATCCTGCAACATCTCCTGCAAATGCCTTTGGAACGCAGTTTCCTTGCAGGCATGATCTGGCAGAAGTAGAACTTCTGCTCTGGGTGTGCTACATTGCCCTAGAGCTGAAAGGCACAACGTGCAGGCTGCTTTCCAAAGGGCGAGTTGGGCCCCACAGCATCTTGCTTCCAGCTCTTTGGGAAGCTAAGAAACAACTCGCTCTGCACAGTGCTCTTACAGCCTACCGGGAACATCTCTTCCAAAGGCCTGTGAAACGCAGTTTCTTTGCAGGCCTGATCTGGATGAAGTAGGACTTCTGATCTGCGTGTGCTACATTGCCCTAGAGCTGAAAGGCAAAACGTGCAGGCTTCTTTCCAAAGGGCGAGATGGGCCCCACAGCATCTTCCTTCCAGCTCTTTGGGAAGCTAAGAAACAACTCGCTCTGCACAGTGCTCTTACAGCCTACCGGGAACATCTCTTCCAAAGGCCTGTGAAATGCAGTTTCTTTGCAGGCCTGATCTGGCTGAAGTAGGACTTCTGCTCTGGGTGTGCTACATTGCCCTAGAGCTGAAAGGCACAACGTGCAGGCTTCTTTCCAAAGGGCGAGTTGGGCCCCACAGCATCTTGCTTCCAGCTCTTTGGGAAGCTAAGAAACAACTCGCTCTGCATAGTGCTCTTACAGCCTACCGGGAACATCTCTTCCAAAGGCCTGTGAAATGCAGTTTCTTTGCAGGCCTGATCTGGCTGAAGTAGGACTTCTGCTCGGGGTGTGCTACATTGCCCTAGAGCTGAAAGGCACAACGTGCAGTCTTCTTTCCAAAGTGCGAGTTGGGCCCCAAAGCATCTTGCTTCCAGCTCTTTGGGAAGCTAAGAAACAACTCGCTCTGCACAGTGCACTTACAGACTACCGGGAACATCTCTTCCAAAGGCCTGTTACGCAGTTTCTTTGCAGGCCTGATCTGGCTGAAGTAGGACTTCTGCTCTGGGTGTGCTACATTGCCCTAGAGCTGAAAGGCACAACGTGCAGGCTTCTTTCCAAAGGGCGAGTTGGGCCCTAGAGCATCTTGCTTCCAGCTCTTTGGGAAGCTTAGAAACAACTCGCTCTGCTCAGTGCTCTTACACCGTAGTGGGAACATCTCTTCCAAAGGCCTGTGAAACGCAGTTTCTTTGCAGGCCTGATCTGGCTGAAGTAGAACTTCTGCTCTGGGTGTGCTACATTGCCCTAGAGATGAAAGGCACAACGTGCATG
The DNA here is from genome assembly GCF_041296265.1 of Equus caballus. Lineage (NCBI taxonomy): Eukaryota > Metazoa > Chordata > Mammalia > Perissodactyla > Equidae > Equus > Equus caballus. The sequence continues at coordinate 55,411,032 of NC_091715.1, forward strand.
CTTCTTTCCAAAGGGCGAGTTGGGCCCCACAGCATCTTGCTTCCAGCTCTTTGGGAAGCTAAGAAACAACTCGCTCTGCTCAGTGCTCTTACATCCCTAGTGGGAACATCTCTTCCAAAGGCCTGTGGAATGCAGTTTCTTTGCAGGCCTGATCTGGCTGAAGTAGGACTTCTGCTCTGGGTGTGCTACATTGCCCTAGAGCTGAAAGGCCCAGCATGCAGGCTTCTTTCCAAAGGGCGAGTTGGGCCCCACAGCATCTTGCTTCCTGCTCTTTGGGAAGCTGAGAAACAACTCGCTCTTCACAGTGCTCTTACAGCCTACCGGGAACATCTGATCCAAAGGCCTGTGAAACGCAGTTTCTTTAGAGGCCTGATCTGGCTGAAGTAGGACTTCTGCTCTGGGTGTGCTACATTGCCCTAGAGCTGAAAGGCACAACGTGCAGGCTTCTTTCCAAAGGGCGAGTTGGGCCCCACAGCATCTTGCTTCCAGCTCTTTGGGAAGCTAAGAAACAACTCGCTCTGCACAGTGCTCTTACAGCCTACCGGGAACATCTCTTCCAAAGGCCTGTGAAACGCAGTTTCTTTGCAGGCCTGATCTGGCTGAAGTAGGACTTCTGCTCTGGGTGTGCTACTTTGCCCTAGAGCTGAAAGGCACAACGTGCAGGCTTCTTTCCAAAGGGCGAGTTGGGCCCCACAGCATCTTGCTTCCAGCTCTTTGCGAAGCTAAGAAACAACTCGCTCTGCACAGTGCTCTTACAGCCTACCGGGAACATCTCTTCCAAAGGCCTGTGAAACGCAGTTTCTTTGCAGGCCTGATCTGGCTGAAGTAGGACTTCTGCTCTGGGTGTGCTACATTGCCCTAGAGCTGAAAGGCACAACGTGCAGGCTTCTTTCCAAAGGGCGAGTTGGGACCCACAGCATCTTGCTTCCAGCTCTTTGGGAAGCTAAGAAACAACTCGCTCTGCACAGTGCTCTTACAGCCTACCGGGAACATCTCTTCCAAAGGCCTGTGAAGCGCAGTTTCTATGCAGGCCTGATCTGGCTGAAGTAGGACTTCTGCTCTGGGTGTGCTACATTGCCCTAGAGCTGAAAGGCACAACCTGCATGCTTCTTTCCAAAGGTCGAGTTGGGCCCCACAGCATCTTGCTTCCAGCTCTTTGGGAAGCTAAGAAACAACTCGCTCTGCACAGTGCTCTTACAGCCTACCGGGAACATCTCTTCCAAAGGCCTGTGAAACGCAGTTTCTTTGCAGGCCTGATCTGGCTGAAGTAGAACTTCTGCTCTGGGTGTGCTACATTGCCCTAGAGATGAAAGGCACAACGTGCAGGCTTCTTTCCAAAGGGCGAGTTGGGCCCCACAGCATCTTGCTTCCAGCTCTTTGGGAAGCTAAGAAACAACTCGCTCTGCTCAGTGCTCTTACATCCCTAGTGGGAACATCTCTTCCAAAGGCCTGTGGAATGCAGTTTCTTTGCAGGCCTGATCTGGCTGAAGTAGGACTTCTGCTCTGGGTGTGCTACATTGCCCTAGAGCTGAAAGGCCCAGCATGCAGGCTTCTTTCCAAAGGGCGAGTTGGGCCCCACAGCATCTTGCTTCCTGCTCTTTGGGAAGCTGAGAAACAACTCGCTCTTCACAGTGCTCTTACAGCCTACCGGGAACATCTGATCCAAAGGCCTGTGAAGCGCAGTTTCTTTAGAGGCCTGATCTGGCTGAAGTAGGACTTCTGCTCTGGGTGTGCTACATTGCCCTAGAGCTGAAAGGCACAACGTGCAGGCTTCTTTCCAAAGGGCGAGTTGGGCCCCACAGCATCTTGCTTCCAGCTCTTTGGGAAGCTAAGAAACAACTCGCTCTGCACAGTGCTCTTACAGCCTACCGGGAACATCTCTTCCAAAGGCCTGTGAAACGCAGTTTCTTTGCAGGCCTGATCTGGCTGAAGTAGGACTTCTGCTCTCGGTGTGCTACTTTGCCCTAGAGCTGAAAGGCACAACGTGCAGGCTTCTTTCCAAAGGGCGAGTTGGGCCCCACAGCATCTTGCTTCCAGCTCTTTGGGAAGCTAAGAAACAACTCGCTCTGCACAGTGCTCTTACAGCCTACCGGGAACATCTCTTCCAAAGGCCTGTGAAACGCAGTTTCTTTGCAGGCCTGATCTGGCTGAAGTAGGACTTCTGCTCTGGGTGTGCTACATTGCCCTAGAGCTGAAAGGCACAACGTGCAGGCTTCTTTCCAAAGGGCGAGTTGGGACCCACAGCATCTTGCTTCCAGCTCTTTGGGAAGCTAAGAAACAACTCGCTCTGCACAGTGCTCTTACAGCCTACCGGGAACATCTCTTCCAAAGGCCTGTGAAGCGCAGTTTCTATGCAGGCCTGATCTGGCTGAAGTAGGACTTCTGCTCTGGGTGTGCTACATTGCCCTAGAGCTGAAAGGCACAACGTGCAGGCTTCTTTCCAAAGGGCGAGTTTGGCCCTACAGCATCTTGCTTCCAGCTCTTTGGGAAGCTTAGAAACAACTCGCTCTGCTCAGTGCTCTTACACCGTAGTGGGAACATCTCTTCCAAAGGCCTGTGAAACGCAGTTTCTTTGCAGGCCTGATCTGGCTGAAGTAGGACTTCTGCTCTGGGTGTGCTACATTGCCCTAGAGCTGAAAGGCCCAGCGTGCAGGCTTCTTTCCAAAGGGCGAGTTGGGCCCCACAGCATCTTGCTTCCTGCTCTTTGGGAAGCTGAGAAACAACTCGCTCTTCACAGTGCTCTTAGAGCCTACCGGGAACATCTGATCCAAAGGCCTGTGAAACGCAGTTTCTTTAGAGGCCTGATCTGGCTGAAGTAGGACTTCTGCTCTCGGTGTGCTACTTTGCCCTAGAGCTGAAAGGCACAACGTGCAGGCTTCTTTCCAAAGGGCGAGTTGGGCCCCACAGCATCTTGCTTCCAGCTCTTTGGGAAGCTAAGAAACAACATGCTCTGCACAGTGCTCTTACAGCCTACCGGGAACATCTCTTCCCAAGGCCTGTGAAACGCAGTTTCTTTGCAGGCCTGATCTGGCTGAAGTAGGACTTCTGCTCTGGGTGTGCTACATTTCCCTAAAGCTGAAAGGCACAACGTGCAGGCTTCTTTCCAAAGGGCGAGTTGGGCCATACAGCATCTTGCTTCCAGCTCTTTGGGAAGCTAAGAAACAACTCGCTCTGCACAGTGCTCTTGCAGCCTACCGGGAACATCTCTTCCAAAGTTCTGTGAAACGCAGTTTCTTTGCAGGCCTGATCTGGCTGAAGTAGGACTTCTGCTCTGGGTGTGCTACATTGCCCTAGAGCTGAAAGGCACAACCTGCATGCTTCTTTCCAAAGGTCGAGTTGGGCCCCACAGCATCTTGCTTCCAGCTCTTTGGGAAGCTAAGAAACAACTCGCTCTGCACAGTGCTCTTACAGCCTACCGGGAACATCTCTTCCAAAGGCCTGTGAAACGCAGTTTCTTTGCAGGCCTGATCTGGCTGAAGTAGAACTTCTGCTCTGGGTGTGCTACATTGCCCTAGAGCTGAAAGGCACAACGTGCAGGCTTCTTTCCAAAGGGCGAGTTGGGCCCCACAGCATCTTGCTTCCAGCTCTTTTGGAAGCTAAGAAACAACTCGCTCTGCTCAGTGCTCTTACATCCCTAGTGGGAACATCTCTTCCAAAGGCCTGTGGAATGCAGTTTCTTTGCAGGCCTGATCTGGCTGAAGTAGGACTTCTGCTCTGGCTGTGCTACATTGCCCTAGAGCTGAAAGGCCCAGTGTGCAGGCTTCTTTCCAAAGGGCGAGTTGGGCCCCACAGCATCTTGCTTCCTGCTCTTTGGAAAGCTGAGAAACAACTCGCTCTTCACAGTGCTCTTAGAGCCTACCGGGAACATCTGATCCAAAGGCCTGTGAAACGCAGTTTCTTTAGAGGCCTGATCTGGCTGAAGTAGGACTTCTGCTCTCGGTGTGCTACTTTGCCCTAGAGCTGAAAGGCACAACGTGCAGGCTTCTTTCCAAAGGGCGAGTTGGGCCCCACAGCATCTTGCTTCCAGCTCTTTGGGAAGCTAAGAAACAACATGCTCTGCACAGTGCTCTTACAGCCTACCGGGAACATCTCTTCCCAAGGCCTGTGAAACGCAGTTTCTTTGCAGGCCTGATCTGGCTGAAGTAGGACTTCTGCTCTGGGTGTGCTACATTGCCCTAGAGCTGAAAGGCACAACGTGCAGGCTTCTTTCCAAAGGGCGATTTGGGCCCCAAAGCATCTGGCTTCCAGCTCCTTTGGAAGCTAAGAAACAACTCGCTCTGCACTCCTCTCTTACAGCCATCCGGCAACATCTCCTGCAAATGCCTTTGGAACGCAGTTTCTTTGCAGGCCTGATCTGGCAGAAGTAGAACTTCTGCTCTGGGTGTGCTGCATTGCCCTAGAGCTGAAAGGCACAACGTGCAGGCTTCTTTCCAAAGGGCGATTTGGGCCCCAAAGCATCTGGCTTCCAGCTCCTTTGGAAGCTAAGAAACAACTCGCTCTGCACTCCTCTCTTACAGCCATCCTGCAACATCTCCTGCAAATGCCTTTGGAACGCAGTTTCCTTGCAGGCATGATCTGGCAGAAGTAGAACTTCTGCTCTGGGTGTGCTACATTGCCCTAGAGCTGAAAGGCACAACGTGCAGGCTGCTTTCCAAAGGGCGAGTTGGGCCCCACAGCATCTTGCTTCCAGCTCTTTGGGAAGCTAAGAAACAACTCGCTCTGCACAGTGCTCTTACAGCCTACCGGGAACATCTCTTCCAAAGGCCTGTGAAACGCAGTTTCTTTGCAGGCCTGATCTGGATGAAGTAGGACTTCTGCTCTGCGTGTGCTACATTGCCCTAGAGCTGAAAGGCAAAACGTGCAGGCTTCTTTCCAAAGGGCGAGTTGGGCCCCACAGCATCTTGCTTCCAGCTCTTTGGGAAGCTAAGAAACAACTCGCTCTGCACAGTGCTCTTACAGCCTACCGGGAACATCTCTTCCAAAGGCCTGTGAAATGCAGTTTCTTTGCAGGCCTGATCTGGCTGAAGTAGGACTTCTGCTCTGGGTGTGCTACATTGCCCTAGAGCTGAAAGGCACAACGTGCAGGCTTCTTTCCAAAGGGCGAGTTGGGCCCCACAGCATCTTGCTTCCAGCTCTTTGGGAAGCTAAGAAACAACTCGCTCTGCATAGTGCTCTTACAGCCTACCGTGAACATCTCTTCCAAAGGCCTGTGAAACGCAGTTTCTTTGCAGGCCTGATCTGGCTGAAGTAGGACTTCTGCTCTGGGTGTGCTACATTGCCCTAGAGCTGAAAGGCACAACGTGCAGTCTTCTTTCCAAAGTGCGAGTTGGGCCCCAAAGCATCTTGCTTCCAGCTCTTTGGGAAGCTAAGAAACAACTCGCTCTGCACAGTGCACTTACAGACTACCGGGAACATCTCTTCCAAAGGCCTGTTACGCAGTTTCTTTGCAGGCCTGATCTGGCTGAAGTAGGACTTCTGCTCTGGGTGTGCTACATTGCCCTAGAGCTGAAAGGCACAACGTGCAGGCTTCTTTCCAAAGGGCGAGTTGGGCCCTACAGGATCTTGCTTCCAGCTCTTTGGGAAGCTAAGAAACAACTCGCTCTGCACAGTGCTCTTACAGCCTACCGGGAACATCTCGTCCAAAGGCCTGTGAATCGCAGTTTCTTTGCAGGCCTGATCTGGCTTAAGTAGGACTTCTGCTCTGGGTGTGCTACATTGCCCTAGAGCTGAAAGGCACAACGTGCAGGCTTCTTTCCAAAGGGCGAGTTGGGCCCCACAGCATCTTGCTTCCAGCTCTTTGGGAAGCTAAGAAACAACTCGCTCTGCACAGTGCTCTTACAGCCTACCGGGAACATCTCTTCCAAAGGCCTGTGAAACGCAGTTTCTTTGCAGGCCTGATCTGGCAGAAGTAGGACTTCTGCTCTGCGTGTGCTACATTGCCCTAGAGCTGAAAGGCACAACGTGCAGGCTTCTTTCCAAAGGGCGAGTTGGGCCCCAGAGCATCTTGCTTCCAGCTCTTTGGGAAGCTAAGAAACAACTCGCTCTGCACAGTGCTCTTACAGCCTACCGGGAACATCTCTTCCAAAGGCCTGTGAAACGCAGTTTCTATGCAGGCCTGATCTGGCTGAAGTAGGACTTCTGCTCTGGGTGTGCTACATTGCCCTAGAGCTGAAAGGCACAACGTGCAGGCTTCTTTCCAAAGGGCGAGTTGGGCCCTAGAGCATCTTGCTTCCAGCTCTTTGGGAAGCTTAGAAACAACTCGCTCTGCTCAGTGCTCTTACACCGTAGTGGGAACATCTCTTCCAAAGGCCTGTGAAACGCAGTTTCTTTGCAGGCCTGATCTGGCTGAAGTAGAACTTCTGCTCTGGGTGTGCTACATTGCCCTAGAGATGAAAGGCACAACGTGCAGGCTTCTTTCCAAAGGGCGAGTTGGGCCCCACAGCATCTTGCTTCCAGCTCTTTGGGAAGCTAAGAAACAACTCGCTCTGCTCAGTGCTCTTACATCCCTAGTGGGAACATCTCTTCCAAAGGCCTGTGGAATGCAGTTTCTTTGCAGGCCTGATCTGGCTGAAGTAGGACTTCTGCTCTGGGTGTGCTACATTGCCCTAGAGCTGAAAGGCCCAGCATGCAGGCTTCTTTCCAAAGGGCGAGTTGGGCCCCACAGCATCTTGCTTCCTGCTCTTTGGGAAGCTGAGAAACAACTCGCTCTTCACAGTGCTCTTACAGCCTACCGGGAACATCTGATCCAAAGGCCTGTGAAACGCAGTTTCTTTAGAGGCCTGATCTGGCTGAAGTAGGACTTCTGCTCTGGGTGTGCTACATTGCCCTAGAGCTGAAAGGCACAACGTGCAGGCTTCTTTCCAAAGGGCGAGTTGGGCCCCACAGCATCTTGCTTCCAGCTCTTTGGGAAGCTAAGAAACAACTCGCTCTGCACAGTGCTCTTACAGCCTACCGGGAACATCTCTTCCAAAGGCCTGTGAAACGCAGTTTCTTTGCAGGCCTGATCTGGCTGAAGTAGGACTTCTGCTCTCGGTGTGCTACTTTGCCCTAGAGCTGAAAGGCACAACGTGCAGGCTTCTTTCCAAAGGGCGAGTTGGGCCCCACAGCATCTTGCTTCCAGCTCTTTGCGAAGCTAAGAAACAACTCGCTCTGCACAGTGCTCTTACAGCCTACCGGGAACATCTCTTCCAAAGGCCTGTGAAACGCAGTTTCTTTGCAGGCCTGATCTGGCTGAAGTAGGACTTCTGCTCTGGGTGTGCTACATTGCCCTAGAGCTGAAAGGCACAACGTGCAGGCTTCTTTCCAAAGGGCGAGTTGGGACCCACAGCATCTTGCTTCCAGCTCTTTGGGAAGCTAAGAAACAACTCGCTCTGCACAGTGCTCTTACAGCCTACCGGGAACATCTCTTCCAAAGGCCTGTGAAGCGCAGTTTCTATGCAGGCCTGATCTGGCTGAAGTAGGACTTCTGCTCTGGGTGTGCTACATTGCCCTAGAGCTGAAAGGCACAACGTGCAGGCTTCTTTCCAAAGGGCGAGTTGGGCCCCACAGCATCTTGCTTCCAGCTCTTTGGGAAGCTAAGAAACAACTCGCTCTGCTCAGTGCTCTTACATCCCTAGTGGGAACATCTCTTCCAAAGGCCTGTGGAATGCAGTTTCTTTGCAGGCCTGATCTGGCTGAAGTAGGACTTCTGCTCAGGGTGTGCTACATTGCCCTAGAGCTGAAAGGCCCAGCGTGCAGGCTTCTTTCCAAAGGGCGAGTTGGGCCCCACAGCATCTTGCTTCCTGCTCTTTGGGAAGCTGAGAAACAACTCGCTCTTCACAGTGCTCTTAGAGCCTACCGGGAACATCTGATCCAAAGGCCTGTGAAATGCAGTTTCTTTAGAGGCCTGATCTGGCTGAAGTAGGACTTCTGCTCTCGGTGTGCTACTTTGCCCTAGAGCTGAAAGGCACAACGTGCAGGCTTCTTTCCAAAGGGCGAGTTGGGCCCCACAGCATCTTGCTTCCAGCTCTTTGGGAAGCTAAGAAACAACATGCTCTGCACAGTGCTCTTACAGCGTACCGGGAACATCTCTTCCCAAGGCCTGTGAAACGCAGTTTCTTTGCAGGCCTGATCTGGCTGAAGTAGGACTTCTGCTCTGGGTGTGCTACATTTCCCTAAAGCTGAAAGGCACAACGTGCAGGCTTCTTTCCAAAGGGCGAGTTGGGCCATACAGCATCTTGCTTCCAGCTCTTTGGGAAGCTAAGAAACAACTCGCTCTGCACAGTGCTCTTACAGCCTACCGGGAACATCTCTTCCAAAGTTCTGTGAAACGCAGTTTCTTTGCAGGCCTGATCTGGCTGAAGTAGGACTTCTGCTCTGGGTGTGCTACATTGCCCTAGAGCTGAAAGGCACAACCTGCATGCTTCTTTCCAAAGGTCGAGTTGGGCCCCACAGCATCTTGCTTCCAGCTCTTTGGGAAGCTAAGAAACAACTCGCTCTGCACAGTGCTCTTACAGCCTACCGGGAACATCTCTTCCAAAGGCCTGTGAAACGCAGTTTCTTTGCAGGCCTGATCTGGCTGAAGTAGAACTTCTGCTCTGGGTGTGCTACATTGCCCTAGAGATGAAAGGCACAACGTGCAGGCTTCTTTCCAAAGGGCGAGTTGGGCCCCACAGCATCTTGCTTCCAGCTCTTTGGGAAGCTAAGAAACAACTCGCTCTGCTCAGTGCTCTTACATCCCTAGTGGGAACATCTCTTCCAAAGGCCTGTGGAATGCAGTTTCTTTGCAGGCCTGATCTGGCTGAAGTAGGACTTCTGCTCTGGGTGTGCTACATTGCCCTAGAGCTGAAAGGCCCAGCATGCAGGCTTCTTTCCAAAGGGCGAGTTGGGCCCCACAGCATCTTGCTTCCTGCTCTTTGGGAAGCTGAGAAACAACTCGCTCTTCACAGTGCTCTTACAGCCTACCGGGAACATCTGATCCAAAGGCCTGTGAAGCGCAGTTTCTTTAGAGGCCTGATCTGGCTGAAGTAGGACTTCTGCTCTGGGTGTGCTACATTGCCCTAGAGCTGAAAGGCACAACGTGCAGGCTTCTTTCCAAAGGGCGAGTTGGGCCCACAGCATCTTGCTTCCAGCTCTTTGGGAAGCTAAGAAACAACTCGCTCTGCACAGTGCTCTTACAGCCTACCGGGAACATCTCTTCCAAAGGCCTGTGAAACGCAGTTTCTTTGCAGGCCTGATCTGGCTGAAGTAGGACTTCTGCTCTCGGTGTGCTACTTTGCCCTAGAGCTGAAAGGCACAACGTGCAGGCTTCTTTCCAAAGGGCGAGTTGGGCCCCACAGCATCTTGCTTCCAGCTCTTTGGGAAGCTAAGAAACAACTCGCTCTGCACAGTGCTCTTACAGCCTACCGGGAACATCTCTTCCAAAGGCCTGTGAAACGCAGTTTCTTTGCAGGCCTGATCTGGCTGAAGTAGGACTTCTGCTCTGGGTGTGCTACATTGCCCTAGAGCTGAAAGGCACAACGTGCAGGCTTCTTTCCAAAGGGCGAGTTGGGACCCACAGCATCTTGCTTCCAGCTCTTTGGGAAGCTAAGAAACAACTCGCTCTGCACAGTGCTCTTACAGCCTACCGGGAACATCTCTTCCAAAGGCCTGTGAAGCGCAGTTTCTATGCAGGCCTGATCTGGCTGAAGTAGGACTTCTGCTCTGGGTGTGCTACATTGCCCTAGAGCTGAAAGGCACAACGTGCAGGCTTCTTTCCAAAGGGCGAGTTTGGCCCTACAGCATCTTGCTTCCAGCTCTTTGGGAAGCTTAGAAACAACTCGCTCTGCTCAGTGCTCTTACACCGTAGTGGGAACATCTCTTCCAAAGGCCTGTGAAACGCAGTTTCTTTGCAGGCCTGATCTGGCTGAAGTAGAACTTCTGCTCTGGGTGTGCTACATTGCCCTAGAGCTGAAAGGCACAACGTGCAGGCTTCTTTCCAAAGGGCGAGTTGGGCCCAACAGCATCTTGCTTCCAGCTCTTTGGGAAGCTAAGAAACAACTCGCTCTGCTCAGTGCTCTTACATCCCTAGTGGGAACATCTCTTCCAAAGGCCTGTGGAATGCAGTTTCTTTGCAGGCCTGATCTGGCTGAAGTAGGACTTCTGCTCTGGGTGTGCTACATTGCCCTAGAGCTGAAAGGCCCAGCGTGCAGGCTTCTTTCCAAAGGGCGAGTTGGGCCCCACAGCATCTTGCTTCCTGCTCTTTGGGAAGCTGAGAAACAACTCGCTCTTCACAGTGCTCTTAGAGCCTACCGGGAACATCTGATCCAAAGGCCTGTGAAACGCAGTTTCTTTAGAGGCCTGATCTGGCTGAAGTAGGACTTCTGCTCTCGGTGTGCTACTTTGCCCTAGAGCTGAAAGGCACAACGTGCAGGCTTCTTTCCAAAGGGCGAGTTGGGCCCCACAGCATCTTGCTTCCAGCTCTTTGGGAAGCTAAGAAACAACATGCTCTGCACAGTGCTCTTACAGCCTACCGGGAACATCTCTTCCCAAGGCCTGTGAAACGCAGTTTCTTTGCAGGCCTGATCTGGCTGAAGTAGGACTTCTGCTCTGGGTGTGCTACATTTCCCTAAAGCTGAAAGGCACAACGTGCAGGCTTCTTTCCAAAGGGCGAGTTGGGCCATACAGCATCTTGCTTCCAGCTCTTTGGGAAGCTAAGAAACAACTCGCTCTGCACAGTGCTCTTACAGCCTACCGGGAACATCTCTTCCAAAGGCCTGTGAAACGCAGTTTCTTTGCAGGCCTGATCTGGCTGAAGTAGGACTTCTGCTCTGGGTGTGCTACATTGCCCTAGAGCTGAAAGGCACAACCTGCATGCTTCTTTCCAAAGGTCGAGTTGGGCCCCACAGCATCTTGCTTCCAGCTCTTTGGGAAGCTAAGAAACAACTCGCTCTGCACAGTGCTCTTACAGCCTACCGGGAACATCTCTTCCAAAGGCCTGTGAAACGCAGTTTCTTTGCAGGCCTGATCTGGCTGAAGTAGAACTTCTGCTCTGGGTGTGCTACATTGCCCTAGAGATGAAAGGCACAACGTGCAGGCTTCTTTCCAAAGGGCGAGTTGGGCCCCACAGCATCTTGCTTCCAGCTCTTTGGGAAGCTAAGAAACAACTCGCTCTGCTCAGTGCTCTTACATCCCTAGTGGGAACATCTCTTCCAAAGGCCTGTGGAATGCAGTTTCTTTGCAGGCCTGATCTGGCTGAAGTAGGACTTCTGCTCTGGGTGTGCTACATTGCCCTAGAGCTGAAAGGCCCAGCATGCAGGCTTCTTTCCAAAGGGCGAGTTGGGCCCCACAGCATCTTGCTTCCTGCTCTTTGGGAAGCTGAGAAACAAGTCGCTCTTCACAGTGCTCTTACAGCCTACCGGGAACATCTGATCCAAAGGCCTGTGAAATGCAGTTTCTTTAGAGGCCTGATCTGGCTGAAGTAGGACTTCTGCTCTGGGTGTGCTACATTGCCCTAGAGCTGAAAGGCACAACGTGCAGGCTTCTTTCCAAAGGGCGAGTTGGGCCCCACAGCATCTTGCTTCCAGCTCTTTGGGAAGCTAAGAAACAACTCGCTCTGCACAGTGCTCTTACAGCCTACCGGGAACATCTCTTCCAAAGGCCTGTGAAACGCAGTTTCTTTGCAGGCCTGATCTGGCTGAAGTAGGACTTCTGCTCTCGGTGTGCTACTTTGCCCTAGAGCTGAAAGGCACAACGTGCAGGCTTCTTTCCAAAGGGCGAGTTGGGCCCCACAGCATCTTGCTTCCAGCTCTTTGGGAAGCTAAGAAACAACTCGCTCTGCACAGTGCTCTTACAGCCTACCGGGAACATCTCTTCCAAAGGCCTGTGAAACGCAGTTTCTTTGCAGGCCTGATCTGGCTGAAGTAGGACTTCTGCTCTGGGTGTGCTACATTGCCCTAGAGCTGAAAGGCACAACGTGCAGGCTTCTTTTCAAAGGGCGAGTTGGGACCCACAGCATCTTGCTTCCAGCTCTTTGGGAAGCTAAGAAACAACTCGCTCTGCACAGTGCTCTTACAGCCTACCGGGAACATCTCTTCCAAAGGCCTGTGAAGCGCAGTTTCTATGCAGGCCTGATCTGGCTGAAGTAGGACTTCTGCTCTGGGTGTGCTACATTGCCCTAGAGCTGAAAGGCACAACGTGCAGGCTTCTTTCCAAAGGGCGAGTTGGGCCCTACAGCATCTTGCTTCCAGCTCTTTGGGAAGCTTAGAAACAACTCGCTCTGCTCAGTGCTCTTACACCGTAGTGGGAACATCTCTTCCAAAGGCCTGTGAAACGCAGTTTCTTTGCAGGCCTGATCTGGCTGAAGTAGAACTTCTGCTCTGGGTGTGCTACATTGCCCTAGAGCTGAAAGGCACAACGTGCAGGCTTCTTTCCAAAGGGCGAGTTGGGCCCCACAGCATCTTGCTTCCAGCTCTTTGGGAAGCTAAGAAACAACTCGCTCTGCTCAGTGCTCTTACATCCCTAGTGGGAACATCTCTTCCAAAGGCCTGTGGAATGCAGTTTCTTTGCAGGCCTGATCTGGCTGAAGTAGGACTTCTGCTCTGGGTGTGCTACATTGCCCTAGAGCTGAAAGGCCCAGCGTGCAGGCTTCTTTCCAAAGGGCGAGTTGGGCCCCACAGCATCTTGCTTCCTCCTCTTTGGGAAGCTGAGAAACAACTCGCTCTTCACAGTGCTCTTAGAGCCTACCGGGAACATCTGATCCAAAGGCCTGTGAAACGCAGTTTCTTTAGAGGCCTGATCTGGCTGAAGTAGGACTTCTGCTCTCGGTGTGCTACTTTGCCCTAGAGCTGAAAGGCACAACGTGCAGGCTTCTTTCCAAAGGGCGAGTTGGGCCCCACAGCATCTTGCTTCCAGCTCTTTGGGAAGCTAAGAAACAACATGCTCTGCACAGTGCTCTTACAGCCTACCGGGAACATCTCTTCCCAAGGCCTGTGAAACGCAGTTTCTTTGCAGGCCTGATCTGGCTGAAGTAGGACTTCTGCTCTGGGTGTGCTACATTTCCCTAAAGCTGAAAGGCACAACGTGCAGGCTTCTTTCCAAAGGGCGAGTTGGGCCATACAGCATCTTGCTTCCAGCTCTTTGGGAAGCTAAGAAACAACTCGCTCTGCACAGTGCTCTTACAGCCTACCGGGAACATCTCTTCCAAAGTTCTGTGAAACGCAGTTTCTTTGCAGGCCTGATCTGGCTGAAGTAGGACTTCTGCTCTGGGTGTGCTACATTGCCCTAGAGCTGAAAGGCACAACCTGCATGCTTCTTTCCAAAGGTCGAGTTGGGCCCCACAGCATCTTGCTTCCAGCTCTTTGGGAAGCTAAGAAACAACTCGCTCTGCACAGTGCTCTTACAGCCTACCGGGAACATCTCTTCCAAAGGCCTGTGAAACGCAGTTTCTTTGCAGGCCTGATCTGGCTGAAGTAGAACTTCTGCTCTGGGTGTGCTACATTGCCCTAGAGATGAAAGGCACAACGTGCAGGCTTCTTTCCAAAGGGCGAGTTGGGCCCCACAGCATCTTGCTTCCAGCTCTTTGGGAAGCTAAGAAACAACTCGCTCTGCTCAGTGCTTTTACATCCCTAGTGGGAACATCTCTTCCAAAGGCCTGTGGAATGCAGTTTCTTTGCAGGCCTGATCTGGCTGAAGTAGGACTTCTGCTCTGGGTGTGCTACATTGCCCTAGAGCTGAAAGTCCCAGCATGCAGGCTTCTTTCCAAAGGGCGAGTTGGGCCCCAGAGCATCTTGCTTCCTGCTCTTTGGGAAGCTGAGAAACAACTCGCTCTTCACAGTGCTCTTACAGCCTACCGGGAACATCTGATCCAAAGGCCTGTGAAACGCAGTTTCTTTAGAGGCCTGATCTGGCTGAAGTAGGACTTCTGCTCTGGGTGTGCTACATTGCCCTAGAGCTGAAAGGCACAACGTGCAGGCTTCTTTCCAAAGGGCGAGTTGGGCCCCACAGCATCTTGCTTCCAGCTCTTTGGGAAGCTAAGAAACAACTCGCTCTGCACATTGCTCTTACAGGCTACCGGGAACATCTCTTCCAAAGGCCTGTGAAACTCAGTGTCTTTGCAGGCCTGATCTGGCTGAAGTAGGACTTCTGCTCTGGGTGTGCTACATTGCCCTAGAGCTGAAAGGCACAACGTGCAGGCTTCTTTCCAAAGGGCGATTTGGGCCCCAAAGCATCTGGCTTCCAGCTCCTTTGGAAGCTAAGAAACAACTCGCTCTGCACTCCTCTCTTACAGCCATCCGGCAACATCTCCTGCAAATGCCTTTGGAACGCAGTTTCTTTGCAGGCCTGATCTGGCAGAAGTAGTACTTCTGCTCTGGGTGTGCTACATTGCCCTAGAGCTGAAAGGCACAACGTGCAGGCTTCTTTCCAAAGGGCGAGTTGGGCCCCACAGCATCTTGCTTCCAGCTCTTTGGGAAGCTAAGAAACAACTCGCTCTGCACAGTGCTCTTACAGCCTACCGGGAACATCTCTTCCAAAGGCCTGTGAAACGCAGTTTCTTTGCAGGCCTGATCTGGCTGAAGTAGGACTTCTGCTCTGCGTGTGCTACATTGCCCTAGAGCTGAAAGGCACAACGTGCAGGCTTCTTTCCAAAGGGCGAGTTGGGCCCCAGAGCATCTTGCTTCCAGCTCTTTGGGAAGCTAAGAAACAACTCGCTCTGCACAGTGCTCTTACAGCCTACCGGGAACATCTCTTCCAAAGGCCTGTGAAGCGCAGTTTCTATGCAGGCCTGATCTGGCTGAAGTAGGACTTCTGCTCTGGGTGTGCTACATTGCCCTAGAGCTGAAAGGCACAACGTGCAGGCTTCTTTCCAAAGGGCGAGTTGGGCCCTACAGCATCTTGCTTCCAGCTCTTTGGGAAGCTTAGAAACAACTCGCTCTGCTCAGTGCTCTTACACCGTAGTGGGAACATCTCTTCCAAAGGCCTGTGAAACGCAGTTTCTTTGCAGGCCTGATCTGGCTGAAGTAGAACTTCTGCTCTGGGTGTGCTACATTGCCCTAGAGCTGAAAGGCACAACGTGCAGGCTTCTTTCCAAAGGGCGAGTTGGGCCCCACAGCATCTTGCTTACAGCTCTTTGGGAAGCTAAGAAACAACTCGCTCTGCTCAGTGCTCTTACATCCCTAGTGGGAACATCTCTTCCAAAGGCCTGTGGAATGCAGTTTCTTTGCAGGCCTGATCTGGCTGAAGTAGGACTTCTGCTCTGGGTGTGCTACATTGCCCTAGAGCTGAAAGGCCCAGCGTGCAGGCTATTTCCAAAGGGCGAGTTGGGCCCCACAGCATCTTGCTTCCTGCTCTTTGGGAAGCTGAGAAACAACTCGCTCTTCACAGTGCTCTTAGAGCCTACCGGGAACATCTGATCCAAAGGCCTGTGAAACGCAGTTTCTTTAGAGGCCTGATCTGGCTGAAGTAGGACTTCTGCTCTCGGTGTGCTACTTTGCCCTAGAGCTGAAAGGCACAACGTGCAGGCTTCTTTCCAAAGGGCCAGTTGGGCCCCACAGCATCTTGCTTCCAGCTCTTTGGGAAGCTAAGAAACAACTCGCTCTGCACAGTGCTCTTACAGCCTACCGGGAACCGCTCTTACAAAGGCCTGTGAAACGCAGTTTCTTTGCAGGCCTGATCTGGCTGAAGTAGGACTTCTGCTCTGGGTGTGCTACATTGCCCTAGAGCTGAAAGGCACAACGTGCAGGCTTCTTTCCAAAGGGCGAGCTGGGCCCCACAGCATCTTGCTTCCAGCTCTTTGGGAAGCTAAGAAACAACTCGCTCTGCACAGTGCTCTTACAGCCTACCGGGAACATCTCTTCCAAAGGCCTGTGAAACGCAGTTTCTTTGCAGGCCTGATCTGGCTGAAGTAGGACTTCTGCTCTGGGTGTGCTACATTGCCCTAGAGCTGAAAGGCACAACGTGCAGGCTTCTTTCCAAAGGGCGAGTTGGGCCCCACAGCATCTTGCTTCCAGCTCTTTGGGAAGCTAAGAAACAACTCGCTCTGCACAGTGCTCTTACAGCCTACCGGGAACATCTCTTCCAAAGGCCTGTGAAACGCAGTTTCTTTGCAGGCCTGATCTGGCTGAAGTAGGACTTCTGCTCTGGGTGTGCTACATGGCCCTAGAGCTGAAAGGCACAACGTGCAGGCTTCTTTCCAAAGGGCGAGTTGGGCCCCACAGCATCTTGCTTCCAGGTCTTTGGGAAGCTAAGAAACAACTCGCTCTGCACAGTGCTCTTAGAGCCTACCGGGAACATCTCTTCCAAAGGCCTGTGAAACGCAGTTTCTTTGCAGGCCTGATCTGGCTGAAGTCTGACTTCTGCTCTCGGTGTGCTACTTTGCCCTAGAGCTGAAAGGCACAACGTGCAGGCTTCTTTCCAAAGGGCGAGTTGGGCCCCACAGCATCTTGCTTCCAGCTCTTTGGGAAGCTAAGAAACAAGTCGCTCTGCACAGTGCTCTTACAGCCTACCGGGAACATCTCTTCCAAAGGCCTGTGAAACGCAGTTTCTTTGCAGGCCTGATCTGGCAGAAGTAGGACTTCTGCTCTGGGTGTGCTACAATGCCCTAGAGCTGAAAGGCACAACGTGCAGGCTTCTTTCCAAAGGGCGAGTTGGGCCCCACAGCACCTTGCTTCCAGCTCTTTGGGAAGCTAAGAAACAAGTCGCTCTGCACAGTGCTCTTACAGCCTACCGGGAACATCTCTTCCAAAGGCCTGTGAAACGCAGTTTCTTTGCAGGCCTGATCTGGCAGAAGTAGGACTTCTGCTCTGGGTGTGCTACATTCCCCTAGAGCTGAAAGGCACAACGTGCAGGCTTCTTTCCAAAGGGCGAGTTGGGCCATACAGCATCTTGCTTCCAGTTCTGTGGGAAGCTAAGAAACAACTCGCTCTGCACAGTGCTCTTACAGCCTACCGGGAACATCTCTTCCAAAGGCCTGTGAAACGCAGTTTCTTTGCAGGCCTCATCTGGCTGAAGTAGGACTTCTGCTCTGGGTGTGCTACATTGCCCTAGAGCTGAAAGGCACAAAGTGCAGGCTTCTTTCCAAAGGGCGAGTTGGGCCCCACAGCATCTTGCTTCCAGCTCTTTGGGAAGCTAAGAAACAACTCGCTCTGCACAGTGCTCTTACAGCCTACCGGGAACATCTCTTCCAAAGGCCTGTGAAACGCAGTTTCTTTGCAGGCCTGATCTGGCTGAAGTCGGACTTCTGCTCTGGGTGTGCTACATTGTCCTAGAGCTGAAAGGCACAACGTGCAGGCTTCTTTCCAAAGGGCGAGTTGGGCCCCACAGCATCTTGCTTCCAGCTCTTTGGGAAGCTAAGAAACAACTCGCTCTGCCCAGTGCTCTTACAGCCTACCGGGAACATCTCTTCCCAAGGCCTGTGAAACGCAGTTTCTTTGCAGGCCTGATCTGGCTGAAGTAGGACTTCTGCTCTGGGTGTGCTACATTTCCCTAAAGCTGAAAGGCACAACGTGCAGGCTTCTTTCCAAAGGGCGAGTTGGGCCATACAGCATCTTGCTTCCAGCTCTTTGGGAAGCTAAGAAACAACTCGCTCTGCACAGTGCTCTTACAGCCTACCGGGAACATCTCTTCCAAAGTTCTGTGAAACGCAGTTTCTTTGCAGGCCTGATCTGGCTGAAGTAGGACTTCTGCTCTGGGTGTGCTACATTGCCCTAGAGCTGAAAGGCACAACCTGCATGCTTCTTTCCAAAGGGCGAGTTGGGCCCCACAGCATCTTGCTTCCAGCTCTTTGGGAAGCTAATAAACAACTCGCTCTGCACAGTGCTCTTACAGCCTACCGGGAACATCTCTTCCAAAGGCCTGTGAAACGCAGTTTCTTTGCAGGCCTGATCTGGCTGAAGTAGGACTTCTGCTCTGGGTGTGCTACATTGCCCTAGAGCTGAAAGGCACAACGTGCAGGCTTCTTTCCAAAGGGCGAGTTGGGCCCCACAGCATCTTGCTTCCAGCTCTTTGGGAAGCTAAGAAACAACTCGCTCTGCACAGTGCTCTTACAGCCTACCGGGAACATCTCTTCCAAAGGCCTGTGAAACGCAGTTTCTTTGCAGGCCTGATCTGGCTGAAGTAGGACTTCTGCTCTGGGTGTGCTACATTGCCCTAGAGCTGAAAGGCACAACGTGCAGGCTTCTTTCCAAAGGGCGAGTTGGGCCCCACAGCATCTTGCTTCCAGCTCTTTGGGAAGCTAAGAAACAACTCGCTCTGCACAGTGCTCTTACAGCCTACCGGGAACATCTCTTCCAAAGGCCTGTGAAACGCAGTTTCTTTGCAGGCCTGATCTGGCTGAAGTAGGACTTCTGCTCTGGGTGTGCTACATGGCCCTAGAGCTGAAAGGCACAACGTGCAGGCTTCTTTCCAAAGGGCGAGTTAAGCCCCACAGCATCTTGCTTCCAGCTCTTTGGGAAGCTAAGAAACAACTCGCTCTGCACAGTGCTCTTACAGCCTACCGGGAGCATCTCTTCCAAAGGCCTGTGAAACGCAGTTTCTTTGCAGGCCTGATCTGGCTGAAGTCTGACTTCTGCTCTCGGTGTGCTACTTTGCCCTAGAGCTGAAAGGCACAACGTGCAGGCTTCTTTCCAAAGGGCGAGTTGGGCCCCACAGCATCTTGCTTCCAGCTCTTTGGGAAGCTAAGAAACAAGTCGCTCTGCACAGTGCTCTTACAGCCTACCGGGAACATCTCTTCCAAAGGCCTGTGAAACGCAGTTTCTTTGCAGGCCTGATCTGGCAGAAGTAGGACTTCTGCTCTGGGTGTGCTACAATGCCCTAGAGCTGAAAGGCACAACGTGCAGGCTTCTTTCCAAAGGGCGAGTTGGGCCCCACAGCACCTTGCCTCCAGCTCTTTGGGAAGCTAAGAAACAAGTCGCTCTGCACAGTGCTCTTACAGCCTACCGGGAACATCTCTTCCAAAGGCCTGTGAAACGCAGTTTCTTTGCAGGCCTGATCTGGCAGAAGTAGGACTTCTGCTCTGGGTGTGCTACATGGCCCTAGAGCTGAAAGGCACAACGTGCAGGCTTCTTTCCAAAGGGCGAGTTGGGCCCCACAGCATCTTGCTTCCAGCTCTTTGGGAAGCTAAGAAACAACTCGCTCTGCACAGTGCTCTTACAGCCTACCGGGAACATCTCTTCCAAAGGCCTGTGAAACGCAGTTTCTTTGCAGGCCTGATCTGGCTGAAGTCTGACTTCTGCTCTCGGTGTGCTACTTTGCCCTAGAGCTGAAAGGCACAACGTGCAGGCTTCTTTCCAAAGGGCGAGTTGGGCCCCACAGCATCTTGCTTCCAGCTCTTTGGGAAGCTAAGAAACAAGTCGCTCAGCACAGTGCTCTTACAGCCTACCGGGAACATCTCTTCCAAAGGCCTGTGAAACGCAGTTTCTTTGCAGGCCTGATCTGGCAGAAGTAGGACTTCTGCTCTGGGTGTGCTACAATGCCCTAGAGCTGAAAGGCACAACGTGCAGGCTTCTTTCCAAAGGGCGAGTTGGGCCCCACAGCACCTTGCTTCCAGCTCTTTGGGAAGCTAAGAAACAAGTCGCTCTGCACAGTGCTCTTACAGCCTACCGGGAACATCTCTTCCAAAGGCCTGTGAAACGCAGTTTCTTTGCAGGCCTGATCTGGCAGAAGTAGGACTTCTGCTCTGGGTGTGCTACATTCCCCTAGAGCTGAAAGGCACAACGTGCAGGCTTCTTTCCAAAGGGCGAGTTGGGCCATACAGCATCTTGCTTCCAGCTCTTTGGGAAGCTAAGAAACAACTCGCTCTGCACAGTGCTCTTACAGCCTACCGGGAACATCTCTTCCAAAGGCCTGTGAAACGCAGTTTCTTTGCAGGCCTCATCTGGCTGAAGTAGGACTTCTGCTCTGGGTGTGCTACTTTGCCCTAGAGCTGAAAGGCACAAAGTGCAGGCTTCTTTCCAAAGGGCGAGTTGGGCCCCACAGCATCTTGCTTCCAGCTCTTTGGGAAGCTAAGAAACAACTCGCTCTGCACAGTGCTCTTACAGCCTACCGGGAACATCTCTTCCAAAGGCCTGTGAAACGCTGTTTCTTTGCAGGCCTGATCTGGCTGAAGTCGGACTTCTGCTCTGGGTGTGCTACATTGTCCTAGAGCTGAAAGGCACAACGTGCAGGCTTCTTTCCAAAGGGCGAGTTGGGCCCCACAGCATCTTGCTTCCAGCTCTTTGGGAAGCTAAGAAACAACTCGCTCTGCACAGTGCTCTTACAGCCTACCGGGAACATCTCTTCCCAAGGCCTGTGAAACGCAGTTTCTTTGCAGGCCTGATCTGGCTGAAGTAGGACTTCTGCTCTGGGTGTGCTACATTTCCCTAAAGCTGAAAGGCACAACGTGCAGGCTTCTTTCCAAAGGGCGAGTTGGGCCATACAGCATCTTGCTTCCAGCTCTTTGGGAAGCTAAGAAACAACTCGCTCTGCACAGTGCTCTTACAGCCTACCGGGAACATCTCTTCCAAAGTTCTGTGAAACGCAGTTTCTTTGCAGGCCTGATCTGGCTGAAGTAGGACTTCTGCTCTGGGTGTGCTACATTGCCCTAGAGCTGAAAGGCACAACCTGCATGCTTCTTTCCAAAGGGCGAGTTGGGCCCCACAGCATCTTGCTTCCAGCTCTTTGGGAAGCTAAGAAACAACTCGCTCTGCACAGTGCTCTTACAGCCTACCGGGAACATCTCTTCCAAAGGCCTGTGAAACGCAGTTTCTTTGCAGGCCTGATCTGGCTGAAGTAGGACTTCTGCTCTGGGTGTGCTACATTGCCCTAGAGCTGAAAGGCACAACGTGCAGGCTTCTTTCCAAAGGGCGAGTTGGGCCCCACAGCATCTTGCTTCCAGCTCTTTGGGAAGCTAAGAAACAACTCGCTCTGCACAGTGCTCTTACAGCCTACCGGGAACATCTCTTCCAAAGGCCTGTGAAACGCAGTTTCTTTGCAGGCCTGATCTGGCTGAAGTAGGACTTCTGCTCTGGGTGTGCTACATTGCCCTAGAGCTGAAAGGCACAACGTGCAGGCTTCTTTCCAAAGGGCGAGTTGGGCCCCACAGCATCTTGCTTCCAGCTCTTTGGGAAGCTGAGAAACAACTCGCTCTGCACAGTGCTCTTACAGCCTACCGGGAACATCTCTTCCAAAGGCCTGTGAAACGCAGTTTCTTTGCAGGCCTGATCTGGCTGAAGTAGGACTTCTGCTCTGGGTGTGCTACATTGCCCTAGATCTGAAAGGCACAACGTGCAGGCTTCTTTCCAAAGGGCGAGTTGGGCCCCAAAGCATCTTGCTTCCAGCTCTTTGGGAAGCTAAGAAACAACTCGCTCTGCACAGTGCTCTTACAGCCTACCGGGAACATCTCTTCCAAAGGCCTATGAAACACAGTTTCTTTGCAGGCCTGATCTGGCTGAAGTAGGACTTCTGCTCTGGGTGTGCTACATTGCCCTAGAGCTGAAAGGCACAACGTGCAGGCTTCTTTCCAAAGGGCGAGTTGGACCCCACAGCATCTTGCTTCCAGCTCTTTGGGAAGCTAAGAAACTACTCGCTCTGCACAGTGCTCTTACAGCCTACCGGGAACATCTCTTACAAAGGCCTGTGAAACGCAGTTTCTTTGCAGGCCTGATCTGGCTGAAGTAGGACTTCTGCTCTGGGTGTGCTACATTGCCCTAGAGCTGAAAGGCTCAACGTGCAGGCTTCTTTCCAAAGGGCGAGTTGGGCCCCACAGCATCTTGCTTCCAGCTCTTTGGGAAGCTAAGAAACAACTCGCTCTGCACAGTGCTCTTACAGCCTACCGGGAACATCTCTTCCAAAGGCCTGTGAAACGCAGTTTCTTTGCAGGCCTGATCTGGCTGAAGTAGGACTTCTTCTCTGGGTGTGCTACATGGCCCTAGAGCTGAAAGGCACAACGTGCAGGCTTCTTTCCAAAGGGCGAGTTGGGCCCCACAGCATCTTGCTTCCAGCTCTTTGGGAAGCTAAGAAACAACTCGCTCTGCACAGTGCTCTTACAGCCTACCGGGAGCATCTCTTCCAAAGGCCTGTGAAACGCAGTTTCTTTGCAGGCCTGATCTGGCTGAAGTCTGACTTCTGCTCT
Organism: Equus caballus; assembly: GCF_041296265.1. Classification (NCBI taxonomy): domain Eukaryota; kingdom Metazoa; phylum Chordata; class Mammalia; order Perissodactyla; family Equidae; genus Equus; species Equus caballus. The sequence goes on from NC_091715.1 coordinate 55,433,095, forward strand.
CGGTGTGCTACTTTGCCCTAGAGCTGAAAGGCACAACGTGCAGGCTTCTTTCCAAAGGGCGAGTTGGGCCCCACAGCATCTTGCTTCCAGCTCTTTGGGAAGCTAAGAAACAAGTCGCTCTGCACAGTGCTCTTACAGCCTACCGGGAACATCTCTTCCAAAGGCCTGTGAAACGCAGTTTCTTTGCAGGCCTGATCTGGCAGAAGTAGGACTTCTGCTCTGGGTGTGCTACAATGCCCTAGAGCTGAAAGGCACAACGTGCAGGCTTCTTTCCAAAGGGCGAGTTGGGCCCCACAGCACCTTGCTTCCAGCTCTTTGGCAAGCTAAGAAACAAGTCGCTCTGCACAGTGCTCTTACAGCCTACCGGGAACATCTCTTCCAAAGGCCTGTGAAACGCAGCTTCTTTGCAGGCCTGATCTGGCAGAAGTAGGACTTCTGCTCTGGGTGTGCTACATTCCCCTAGAGCTGAAAGGCACAACGTGCAGGCTTCTTTCCAAAGGGCGAGTTGGGCCATACAGCATCTTGCTTCCAGCTCTTTGGGAAGCTAAGAAACAAGTCGCTCTGCACAGTGCTCTTACAGCCTACCGGGAACATCTCTTCCAAAGGCCTGTGAAACGCAGTTTCTTTGCAGGCCTCATCTGGCTGAAGTAGGACTTCTGCTCTGGGTGTGCTACTTTGCCCTAGAGCTGAAAGGCACAAAGTGCAGGCTTCTTTCCAAAGGGCGAGTTGGGCCCCACAGCATCTTGCTTCCAGCTCTTTGGGAAGCTAAGAAACAACTCGCTCTGCACAGTGCTCTTACAGCCTACCGGGAACATCTCTTCCAAAGGCCTGTGAAACGCAGTTTCTTTGCAGGCCTGATCTGGCTGAAGTCGGACTTCTGCTCTGGGTGTGCTACATTGTCCTAGAGCTGAAAGGCACAACGTGCAGGCTTCTTTCCAAAGGGCGAGTTGGGCCCCACAGCATCTTGCTTCCAGCTCTTTGGGAAGCTAAGAAACAACTCGCTCTGCACAGTGCTCTTACAGCCTACCGGGAACATCTCTTCCAAAGGCCTGTGAAACGCAGTTTCTTTGCAGGCCTGATCTGGCTGAAGTAGGACTTCTGCTCTGGGTGTGCTACTTTGCCCAGAGCTGAAAGGCACAACGTGCAGGCTTCTTTCCAAAGGGCGAGTTGGGCCCCACAGCATCTTGCTTCCAGCTCTTTGGGAAGCTAAGAAACAACTCGCTCTGCACAGTGCTCTTACAGCCTACCGGGAACATCTCTTCCAAAGGCCTGTGAAACGCAGTTTCTTTGCAGGCCTGATCTGGCTGAAGTAGGACTTCTGCTCTCGGTGTGCTACTTTGCCCTAGAGCTGAAAGGCACAACGTGCAGGCTTCTTTCCAAAGGGCGAGTTGGGCCCCACAGCATCTTGCTTCCAGCTCTTTGGGAAGCTAAGAAACAACTCGCTCTGCACAGTGCTCTTACAGCCTACCGGGAACATCTCTTCCAAAGGCCTGTGAAACGCAGGTTCTTTGCAGGCCTGATCTGGCTGAAGTAGGACTTCTGCTCTGGGTGTGCTACATTGCCCTAGAGCTGAAAGGCACAACGTGCAGGCTTCTTTCCAAAGGGCGAGTTGGGCCCCACAGCATCTTGCTTCCAGCTCTTTGGGAAGCTAAGAAACAACTCGCTCTGCACAGTGCTCTTACAGCCTACCGGGAACATCTTTCCAAAGGCCTGTGAAACGCAGGTTCTTTGCAGGCCTGATCTGGCTGAAGTAGGACTTCTGCTCTGGGTGTGCTACATTGCCCTAGAGCTGAAAGGCACAACGTGCAGGCTTCTTTCCAAAGGGCGAGTTGGGCCCCACAGCATCTTGCTTCCAGCTCTTTGGGAAGCTAAGAAACTACTCGCTCTGCACAGTGCTCTTACAGCCTACCGGGAACATCTCTTACAAAGGCCTGTGAAACGCAGTTTCTTTGCAGGCCTGATCTGGCTGAAGTAGGACTTCTGCTCTGGGTGTGCTACATTGCCCTAGAGCTGAAAGGCACAACGTGCAGGCTTCTTTCCAAAGGGCGAGTTGGGCCCCACAGCATCTTGCTTCCAGCTCTTTGGGAAGCTAAGAAACAACTCGCTCTGCACAGTGCTCTTACAGCCTACCGGGAACATCTCTTCCAAAGGCCTGTGAAACGCAGTTTCTTTGCAGGCCTGATCTGGCTGAAGTAGGACTTCTTCTCTGGGTGTGCTACATTGCCCTAGAGCTGAAAGGCACAACGTGCAGGCTTCTTTCCAAAGGGCGAGTTGGGCCCCACAGCATCTTGCTTCCAGCTCTTTGGGAAGCTAAGAAACAACTCGCTCTGCACAGTGCTCTTACAGCCTACCGGGAACCGCTCTAACAAAGGCCTGTGAAACGCAGTTTCTTTGCAGGCCTGATCTGGCTGAAGTAGGACTTCTGCTCTGGGTGTGCTACATTGCCCTAGAGCTGAAAGGCACAACGTGCAGGCTTCTTTCCAAAGGGCGAGCTGGGCCCCACAGCATCTTGCTTCCAGCTCTTTGGGAAGCTAAGAAACATCTCGCTCTGCACAGTGCTCTTACAGCCTACCGGGAACATCTCTTCCAAAGGCCTGTGAAACGCAGTTTCTTTGCAGGCCTGATCTGGCTGAAGTAGGACTTCTGCTCTGGGTGTGCTACTTTGCCCAGAGCTGAAAGGCACAACGTGCAGGCTTCTTTCCAAAGGGCGAGTTGGGCCCCACAGCATCTTGCTTCCAGCTCTTTGGGAAGCTAAGAAACAACTCGCTCTGCACAGTGCTCTTACAGCCTACCGGGAACATCTCTTCCAAAGGCCTGTGAAACGCAGTTTCTTTGCAGGCCTGATCTGGCTGAAGTAGGACTTCTGCTCTCGGTGTGCTACTTTGCCCTAGAGCTGAAAGGCACAACGTGCAGGCTTCTTTCCAAAGGGCGAGTTGGGCCCCACAGCATCTTGCTTCTAGCTCTTTGGGAAGCTAAGAAACAACTCGCTCTGCACAGTGCTCTTACAGCCTACCGGGAACATCTCTTCCAAAGGCCTGTGAAACGCAGGTTCTTTGCAGGCCTGATCTGGCTGAAGTAGGACTTCTGCTCTGGGTGTGCTACATTGCCCTAGAGCTGAAAGGCACAACGTGCAGGCTTCTTTCCAAAGGGCGAGTTGGGCCCCACAGCATCTTGCTTCCAGCTCTTTGGGAAGCTAAGAAACAACTCGCTCTGCACAGTGCTCTTACAGCCTACCGGGAACATCTCTTCCAAAGGCCTGTGAAACGCAGGTTCTTTGCAGGCCTGATCTGGCTGAAGTAGGACTTCTGCTCTGGGTGTGCTACATTGCCCTAGAGCTGAAAGGCACAACGTGCAGGCTTCTTTCCAAAGGGCGAGTTGGGCCCCACCGCATCTTGCTTCCAGCTCTTTGGGAAGCTAAGAAACTACTCGCTCTGCACAGTGCTCTTACAGCCTACCGGGAACATCTCTTACAAAGGCCTGTGAAACGCAATTTCTTTGCAGGCCAGATCTGGCTGAAGTAGGACTTCTGCTCTGGGTGTGCTACATTGCCCTAGAGCTGAAAGGCACAACGTGCAGGCTTCTTTCCAAAGGGCGAGTTGGGCCCCACAGCATCTTGCTTCCAGCTCTTTGGGAAGCTAAGAAACAACTCGCTCTGCACAGTGCTCTTACAGCCTACCGGGAACATCTCTTCCAAAGGCCTGTGAAACGCAGTTTCTTTGCAGGCCTGATCTGGCTGAAGTAGGACTTCTTCTCTGGGTGTGCTACATTGCCCTAGAGCTGAAAGGCACAACGTGCAGGCTTCTTTCCAAAGGGCGAGTTGGGCCCCACAGCATCTTGCTTCCAGCTCTTTGGGAAGCTAAGAAACAACTCGCTCTGCACAGTGCTCTTACAGCCTACCGGGAACCGCTCTAACAAAGGCCTGTGAAACGCAGTTTCTTTGCAGGCCTGATCTGGCTGAAGTAGGACTTCTGCTCTGGGTGTGCTACATTGCCCTAGAGCTGAAAGGCACAACGTGCAGGCTTCTTTCCAAAGGGCGAGCTGGGCCCCACAGCATCTTGCTTCCAGCTCTTTGGGAAGCTAAGAAACAACTCGCTCTGCACAGTGCTCTTACAGCCTACCGGGAACATCTCTTCCAAAGGCCTGTGAAACGCAGTTTCTTTGCAGGCCTGATCTGGCTGAAGTAGGACTTCTGCTCTGGGTGTGCTACATTGCCCTAGAGCTGAAAGGCACAACGTGCAGGCTTCTTTCCAAAGGGCGAGTTGGGCCCCACAGCATCTTGCTTCCAGCTCTTTGGGAAGCTAAGAAACAACTCGCTCTGCACAGTGCTCTTACAGCCTACCGGGAACATCTCTTCCAAAGGCCTGTGAAACGCAGTTTCTTTGCAGGCCTGATCTGGCTGAAGTAGGACTTCTGCTCTGGGTGTGCTACATGGCCCTAGAGCTGAAAGGCACAACGTGCAGGCTTCTTTCCAAAGGGCGAGTTGGGCCCCACAGCATCTTGCTTCCAGCTCTTTGGGAAGCTAAGAAACAACTCGCTCTGCACAGTGCTCTTACAGCCTACCGGGAACATCTCTTCCAAAGGCCTGTGAAACGCAGTTTCTTTGCAGGCCTGATCTGGCTGAAGTCTGACTTCTGCTCTCGGTGTGCTACTTTGCCCTAGAGCTGAAAGGCACAACGTGCAGGCTTCTTTCCAAAGGGCGAGTTGGGCCCCACAGCATCTTGCTTCCAGCTCTTTGGGAAGCTAAGAAACAAGTCGCTCTGCACAGTGCTCTTACAGCCTACCGGGAACATCTCTTCCAAAAGCCTGTGAAACGCAGTTTCTTTGCAGGCCTGATCTGGCAGAAGTAGGACTTCTGCTCTGGGTGTGCTACAATGCCCTAGAGCTGAAAGGCACAACGTGCAGGCTTCTTTCCAAAGGGCGAGTTGGGCCCCACAGCATCTTGCTTCCAGCTCTTTGGGAAGCTAAGAAACAACTCGCTCTGCACAGTGCTCTTACAGCCTACCGGGAACATCTCTTCCAAAGGCCTGTGAAACGCAGTTTCTTTGCAGGCCTGATCTGGCTGAAGTAGGACTTCTGCTCTGGGTATGCTACTTTGCCCAGAGCTGAAAGGCACAACGTGCAGGCTTCTTTCCAAAGGGCGAGTTGGGCCCCACAGCATCTTGCTTCCAGCTCTTTGGGAAGCTAAGAAACAACTCGCTCTGCACAGTGCTCTTACAGCCTACCGGGAACATCTCTTCCAAAGGCCTGTGAAACGCAGTTTCTTTGCAGGCCTGATCTGGCTGAAGTCTGACTTCTGCTCTCGGTGTGCTACTTTGCCCTAGAGCTGAAAGGCACAACGTGCAGGCTTCTTTCCAAAGGGCGAGTTGGGCCCCACAGCATCTTGCTTCCAGCTCTTTGGGAAGCTAAGAAACAAGTCGCTCTGCACAGTGTTCTTACAGCCTACCGGGAACATCTCTTCCAAAAGCCTGTGAAACGCAGTTTCTTTGCAGGCCTGATCTGGCAGAAGTAGGACTTCTGCTCTGGGTGTGCTACAATGCCCTAGAGCTGAAAGGCTCAACGTGCAGGCTTCTTTCCAAAGGGCGAGTTGGGCCCCACAGCACCTTGCTTCCAGCTCTTTGGGCAGCTAAGAAACAAGTCGCTCTGCACAGTGCTCTTAAAGCCTACCGGGAACATCTCTTCCAAAGGCCTGTGAAACGCAGTTTCTTTGCAGGCCTGATTTGGCAGAAGTAGGACTTCTGCTCTGGGTGTGCTACATTGCCCTAGAGCTGAAAGGCACAACGTGCAGGCTTCTTTCCAAAGGGCGAGTTGGGCCATACAGCATCTTGCTTCCAGCTCTTTGGGAAGCTAAGAAACAACTCGCTCTGCACAGTGCTCTTACAGCCTACCGGGAACATCTCTTCCAAAGGCCTGTGAAACGCAGTTTCTTTGCAGGCCTGATCTGGCTGAAGTAGGACTTCTGCTCTGGGTGTGCTACTTTGCCCAGAGCTGAAAGGCACAACGTGCAGGCTTCTTTCCAAAGGGCGAGTTGGGCCCCACAGCATCTTGCTTCCAGCTCTTTGGGAAGCTACGAAACAACTCGCTCTGCACAGTGCTCTTACAGCCTACCGGGAACATCTCTTCCAAAGGCCTGTGAAACGCAGTTTCTTTGCAGGCCTGATCTGGCTGAAGTAGGACTTCTGCTCTCGGTGTGCTACTTTGCCCTAGAGCTGAAAGGCACAACGTGCAGGCTTCTTTCCAAAGGGCGAGTTGGGCCCCACAGCATCTTGCTTCCAGCTCTTTGGGAAGCTAAGAAACAACTCGCTCTGCACAGTGCTCTTACAGCCTACCGGGAACATCTCTTCCAAAGGCCTGTGAAACGCAGTTTCTTTGCAGGCCTGATCTGGCTGAAGTAGGACTTCTTCTCTGGGTGTGCTACATTGCCCTAGAGCTGAAAGGCACAACGTGCAGGCTTCTTTCCAAAGGGCGAGTTGGGCCCCACAGCATCTTGCTTCCAGCTCTTTGGGAAGCTAAGAAACAACTCGCTCTGCACAGTGCTCTTACAGCCTACCGGGAACCGCTCTAACAAAGGCCTGTGAAACGCAGTTTCTTTGCAGGCCTGATCTGGCTGAAGTAGGACTTCTGCTCTGGGTGTGCTACATTGCCCTAGAGCTGAAAGGCACAACGTGCAGGCTTCTTTCCAAAGGGCGAGCTGGGCCCCACAGCATCTTGCTTCCAGCTCTTTGGGAAGCTAAGAAACAACTCGCTCTGCACAGTGCTCTTACAGCCTACCGGGAAGATCTCTTCCAAAGGCCTGTGAAACGCAGTTTCTTTGCAGGCCTGATCTGGCTGAAGTAGGACTTCTGCTCTGGGTGTGCTACATTGCCCTAGAGCTGAAAGGCACAACGTGCAGGCTTCTTTCCAAAGGGCGAGTTGGGCCCCACAGCATCTTGCTTCCAGCTCTTTGGGAAGCTAAGAAACAACTCGCTCTGCACAGTGCTCTTACAGCCTACCGGGAACATCTCTTCCAAAGGCCTGTGAAACGCAGTTTCTTTGCAGGCCTGATCTGGCTGAAGTAGGACTTCTGCTCTGGGTGTGCTACATGGCCCTAGAGCTGAAAGGCACAACGTGCAGGCTTCTTTCCAAAGGGCGAGTTGGGCCCCACAGCATCTTGCTTCCAGCTCTTTGGGAAGCTAAGAAACAACTCGCTCTGCACAGTGCTCTTACAGCCTACCGGGAACATCTCTTCCAAAGGACTGTGAAACGCAGTTTCTTTGCAGGCCTGATCTGGCTGAAGTCTGACTTCTGCTCTCGGTGTGCTACTTTGCCCTAGAGCTGAAAGGCACAACGTGCAGGCTTCTTTCCAAAGGGCGAGTTGGGCCCCACAGCATCTTGCTTCCAGCTCTTTGGGAAGCTAAGAAACAAGTCGCTCTGCACAGTGCTCTTACAGCCTACCGGGAACATCTCTTCCAAAAGCCTGTGAAACGCAGTTTCTTTGCAGGCCTGATCTGGCAGAAGTAGGACTTCTGCTCTGGGTGTGCTACAATGCCCTAGAGCTGAAAGGCACAACGTGCAGGCTTCTTTCCAAAGGGCGAGTTGGGCCCCACAGCATCTTGCTTCCAGCTCTTTGGGAAGCTAAGAAACAACTCGCTCTGCACAGTGCTCTTACAGCCTACCGGGAACATCTCTTCCAAAGGCCTGTGAAACGCAGTTTCTTTGCAGGCCTGATCTGGCTGAAGTAGGACTTCTGCTCTCGGTGTGCTACTTTGCCCTAGAGCTGAAAGGCACAACGTGCAGGCTTCTTTCCAAAGGGCGAGTTGGGCCCCACAGCATCTTGCTTCCAGCTCTTTGGGAAGCTAAGAAACAACTCGCTCTGCACAGTGCTCTTACAGCCTACCGGGAACATCTCTTCCAAAGGCCTGTGAAACGCAGTTTCTTTGCAGGCCTGATCTGGCTGAAGTAGGACTTCTGCTCTGGGTGTGCTACATTGCCCTAGAGCTGAAAGGCACAACGTGCAGGCTTCTTTCCAAAGGGCGAGTTGGGCCCCACAGCATCTTGCTTCCAGCTCTTTGGGAAGCTAAGAAACAACTCGCTCTGCACAGTGCTCTTACAGCCTACCGGGAACATCTCTTCCAAAGGCCTGTGAAACGCAGGTTCTTTGCAGGCCTGATCTGGCTGAAGTAGGACTTCTGCTCTGGGTGTGCTACATTGCCCTAGAGCTGAAAGGCACAACGTGCAGGCTTCTTTCCAAAGGGCGAGTTGGGCCCCACAGCATCTTGCTTCCAGCTCTTTGGGAAGCTAAGAAACTACTCGCTCTGCACAGTGCTCTTACAGCCTACCGGGAACATCTCTTACAAAGGCCTGTGAAACGCAGTTTCTTTGCAGGCCTGATCTGGCTGAAGTAGGACTTCTGCTCTGGGTGTGCTACATTGCCCTAGAGCTGAAAGGCACAACGTGCAGGCTTCTTTCCAAAGGGCGAGTTGGGCCCCACAGCATCTTGCTTCCAGCTCTTTGGGAAGCTAAGAAACAACTCGCTCTGCACAGTGCTCTTACAGCCTACCGGGAACATCTCTTCCAAAGGCCTGTGAAACGCAGTTTCTTTGCAGGCCTGATCTGGCTGAAGTAGGACTTCTTCTCTGGGTGTGCTACATTGCCCTAGAGCTGAAAGGCACAACGTGCAGGCTTCTTTCCAAAGGGCGAGTTGGGCCCCACAGCATCTTGCTTCCAGCTCTTTGGGAAGCTAAGAAACAACTCGCTCTGCACAGTGCTCTTACAGCCTACCGGGAACCGCTCTAACAAAGGCCTGTGAAACGCAGTTTCTTTGCAGGCCTGATCTGGCTGAAGTAGGACTTCTGCTCTGGGTGTGCTACATTGCCCTAGAGCTGAAAGGCACAACGTGCAGGCTTCTTTCCAAAGGGCGAGCTGGGCCCCACAGCATCTTGCTTCCAGCTCTTTGGGAAGCTAAGAAACAACTCGCTCTGCACAGTGCTCTTACAGCCTACCGGGAACATCTCTTCCAAAGGCCTGTGAAACGCAGTTTCTTTGCAGGCCTGATCTGGCTGAAGTAGGACTTCTGCTCTGGGTGTGCTACTTTGCCCAGAGCTGAAAGGCACAACGTGCAGGCTTCTTTCCAAAGGGCGAGTTGGGCCCCACAGCATCTTGCTTCCAGCTCTTTGGGAAGCTAAGAAACAACTCGCTCTGCACAGTGCTCTTACAGCCTACCGGGAACATCTCTTCCAAAGGCCTGTGAAACGCAGTTTCTTTGCAGGCCTGATCTGGCTGAAGTAGGACTTCTGCTCTCGGTGTGCTACTTTGCCCTAGAGCTGAAAGGCACAACGTGCAGGCTTCTTTCCAAAGGGCGAGTTGGGCCCCACAGCATCTTGCTTCTAGCTCTTTGGGAAGCTAAGAAACAACTCGCTCTGCACAGTGCTCTTACAGCCTACCGGGAACATCTCTTCCAAAGGCCTGTGAAACGCAGGTTCTTTGCAGGCCTGATCTGGCTGAAGTAGGACTTCTGCTCTGGGTGTGCTACATTGCCCTAGAGCTGAAAGGCACAACGTGCAGGCTTCTTTCCAAAGGGCGAGTTGGGCCCCACAGCATCTTGCTTCCAGCTCTTTGGGAAGCTAAGAAACAACTCGCTCTGCACAGTGCTCTTACAGCCTACCGGGAACATCTCTTCCAAAGGCCTGTGAAACGCAGGTTCTTTGCAGGCCTGATCTGGCTGAAGTAGGACTTCTGCTCTGGGTGTGCTACATTGCCCTAGAGCTGAAAGGCACAACGTGCAGGCTTCTTTCCAAAGGGCGAGTTGGGCCCCACCGCATCTTGCTTCCAGCTCTTTGGGAAGCTAAGAAACTACTCGCTCTGCACAGTGCTCTTACAGCCTACCGGGAACATCTCTTACAAAGGCCTGTGAAACGCAATTTCTTTGCAGGCCAGATCTGGCTGAAGTAGGACTTCTGCTCTGGGTGTGCTACATTGCCCTAGAGCTGAAAGGCACAACGTGCAGGCTTCTTTCCAAAGGGCGAGTTGGGCCCCACAGCATCTTGCTTCCAGCTCTTTGGGAAGCTAAGAAACAACTCGCTCTGCACAGTGCTCTTACAGCCTACCGGGAACATCTCTTCCAAAGGCCTGTGAAACGCAGTTTCTTTGCAGGCCTGATCTGGCTGAAGTAGGACTTCTTCTCTGGGTGTGCTACATTGCCCTAGAGCTGAAAGGCACAACGTGCAGGCTTCTTTCCAAAGGGCGAGCTGGGCCCCACAGCATCTTGCTTCCAGCTCTTTGGGAAGCTAAGAAACAACTCGCTCTGCACAGTGCTCTTACAGCCTACCGGGAACATCTCTTCCAAAGGCCTGTGAAACGCAGTTTCTTTGCAGGCCTGATCTGGCTGAAGTAGGACTTCTGCTCTGGGTGTGCTACATTGCCCTAGAGCTGAAAGGCACAACGTGCAGGCTTCTTTCCAAAGGGCGAGTTGGGCCCCACAGCATCTTGCTTCCAGCTCTTTGGGAAGCTAAGAAACAACTCGCTCTGCACAGTGCTCTTACAGCCTACCGGGAACATCTCTTCCAAAGGCCTGTGAAACGCAGTTTCTTTGCAGGCCTGATCTGGCTGAAGTAGGACTTCTGCTCTGGGTGTGCTACATGGCCCTAGAGCTGAAAGGCACAACGTGCAGGCTTCTTTCCAAAGGGCGAGTTGGGCCCCACAGCATCTTGCTTCCAGCTCTTTGGGAAGCTAAGAAACAACTCGCTCTGCACAGTGCTCTTACAGCCTACCGGGAACATCTCTTCCAAAGGCCTGTGAAACGCAGTTTCTTTGCAGGCCTGATCTGGCTGAAGTCTGACTTCTGCTCTCGGTGTGCTACTTTGCCCTAGAGCTGAAAGGCACAACGTGCAGGCTTCTTTCCAAAGGGCGAGTTGGGCCCCACAGCATCTTGCTTCCAGCTCTTTGGGAAGCTAAGAAACAAGTCGCTCTGCACAGTGCTCTTACAGCCTACCGGGAACATCTCTTCCAAAAGCCTGTGAAACGCAGTTTCTTTGCAGGCCTGATCTGGCAGAAGTAGGACTTCTGCTCTGGGTGTGCTACAATGCCCTAGAGCTGAAAGGCACAACGTGCAGGCTTCTTTCCAAAGGGCGAGTTGGGCCCCACAGCACCTTGCTTCCAGCTCTTTGGGAAGCTAAGAAACAACTCGCTCTGCACAGTGCTCTTACAGCCTACCGGGAACATCTCTTCCAAAGGCCTGTGAAACGCAGTTTCTTTGCAGGCCTGATCTGGCTGAAGTAGGACTTCTGCTCTGGGTGTGCTACTTTGCCCAGAGCTGAAAGGCACAACGTGCAGGCTTCTTTCCAAAGGGCGAGTTGGGCCCCACAGCATCTTGCTTCCAGCTCTTTGGGAAGCTAAGAAACAACTCGCTCTGCACAGTGCTCTTACAGCCTACCGGGAACATCTCTTCCAAAGGCCTGTGAAACGCAGTTTCTTTGCAGGCCTGATCTGGCTGAAGTCTGACTTCTGCTCTCGGTGTGCTACTTTGCCCTAGAGCTGAAAGGCACAACGTGCAGGCTTCTTTCCAAAGGGCGAGTTGGGCCCCACAGCATCTTGCTTCCAGCTCTTTGGGAAGCTAAGAAACAAGTCGCTCTGCACAGTGTTCTTACAGCCTACCGGGAACATCTCTTCCAAAAGCCTGTGAAACGCAGTTTCTTTGCAGGCCTGATCTGGCAGAAGTAGGACTTCTGCTCTGGGTGTGCTACAATGCCCTAGAGCTGAAAGGCTCAACGTGCAGGCTTCTTTCCAAAGGGCGAGTTGGGCCCCACAGCACCTTGCTTCCAGCTCTTTGGGCAGCTAAGAAACAAGTCGCTCTGCACAGTGCTCTTACAGCCTACCGGGAACATCTCTTCCAAAGGCCTGTGAAACGCAGTTTCTTTGCAGGCCTGATTTGGCAGAAGTAGGACTTCTGCTCTGGGTGTGCTACATTGCCCTAGAGCTGAAAGGCACAACGTGCAGGCTTCTTTCCAAAGGGCGAGTTGGGCCATACAGCATCTTGCTTCCAGCTCTTTGGGAAGCTAAGAAACAACTCGCTCTGCACAGTGCTCTTACAGCCTACCGGGAACATCTCTTCCAAAGGCCTGTGAAACGCAGTTTCTTTGCAGGCCTGATCTGGCTGAAGTAGGACTTCTGCTCTGGGTGTGCTACTTTGCCCAGAGCTGAAAGGCACAACGTGCAGGCTTCTTTCCAAAGGGCGAGTTGGGCCCCACAGCATCTTGCTTCCAGCTCTTTGGGAAGCTAAGAAACAACTCGCTCTGCACAGTGCTCTTACAGCCTACCGGGAACATCTCTTCCAAAGGCCTGTGAAACGCAGTTTCTTTGCAGGCCTGATCTGGCTGAAGTAGGACTTCTGCTCTCGGTGTGCTACTTTGCCCTAGAGCTGAAAGGCACAACGTGCAGGCTTCTTTCCAAAGGGCGAGTTGGGCCCCACAGCATCTTGCTTCCAGCTCTTTGGGAAGCTAAGAAACAACTCGCTCTGCACAGTGCTCTTACAGCCTACCGGGAACATCTCTTCCAAAGGCCTGTGAAACGCAGTTTCTTTGCAGGCCTGATCTGGCTGAAGTAGGACTTCTTCTCTGGGTGTGCTACATTGCCCTAGAGCTGAAAGGCACAACGTGCAGGCTTCTTTCCAAAGGGCGAGTTGGGCCCCACAGCATCTTGCTTCCAGCTCTTTGGGAAGCTAAGAAACAACTCGCTCTGCACAGTGCTCTTACAGCCTACCGGGAACCGCTCTAACAAAGGCCTGTGAAACGCAGTTTCTTTGCAGGCCTGATCTGGCTGAAGTAGGACTTCTGCTCTGGGTGTGCTACATTGCCCTAGAGCTGAAAGGCACAACGTGCAGGCTTCTTTCCAAAGGGCGAGCTGGGCCCCACAGCATCTTGCTTCCAGCTCTTTGGGAAGCTAAGAAACAACTCGCTCTGCACAGTGCTCTTACAGCCTACCGGGAAGATCTCTTCCAAAGGCCTGTGAAACGCAGTTTCTTTGCAGGCCTGATCTGGCTGAAGTAGGACTTCTGCTCTGGGTGTGCTACATTGCCCTAGAGCTGAAAGGCACAACGTGCAGGCTTCTTTCCAAAGGGCGAGTTGGGCCCCACAGCATCTTGCTTCCAGCTCTTTGGGAAGCTAAGAAACAACTCGCTCTGCACAGTGCTCTTACAGCCTACCGGGAACATCTCTTCCAAAGGCCTGTGAAACGCAGTTTCTTTGCAGGCCTGATCTGGCTGAAGTAGGACTTCTGCTCTGGGTGTGCTACATGGCCCTAGAGCTGAAAGGCACAACGTGCAGGCTTCTTTCCAAAGGGCGAGTTGGGCCCCACAGCATCTTGCTTCCAGCTCTTTGGGAAGCTAAGAAACAACTCGCTCTGCACAGTGCTCTTACAGCCTACCGGGAACATCTCTTCCAAAGGCCTGTGAAACGCAGTTTCTTTGCAGGCCTGATCTGGCTGAAGTCTGACTTCTGCTCTCGGTGTGCTACTTTGCCCTAGAGCTGAAAGGCACAACGTGCAGGCTTCTTTCCAAAGGGCGAGTTGGGCCCCACAGCATCTTGCTTCCAGCTCTTTGGGAAGCTAAGAAACAAGTCGCTCTGCACAGTGCTCTTACAGCCTACCGGGAACATCTCTTCCAAAAGCCTGTGAAACGCAGTTTCTTTGCAGGCCTGATCTGGCAGAAGTAGGACTTCTGCTCTGGGTGTGCTACAATGCCCTAGAGCTGAAAGGCACAACGTGCAGGCTTCTTTCCAAAGGGCGAGTTGGGCCCCACAGCATCTTGCTTCCAGCTCTTTGGGAAGCTAAGAAACAACTCGCTCTGCACAGTGCTCTTACAGCCTACCGGGAACATCTCTTCCAAAGGCCTGTGAAACGCAGTTTCTTTGCAGGCCTGATCTGGCTGAAGTAGGACTTCTGCTCTCGGTGTGCTACTTTGCCCTAGAGCTGAAAGGCACAACGTGCAGGCTTCTTTCCAAAGGGCGAGTTGGGCCCCACAGCATCTTGCTTCCAGCTCTTTGGGAAGCTAAGAAACAACTCGCTCTGCACAGTGCTCTTACAGCCTACCGGGAACATCTCTTCCAAAGGCCTGTGAAACGCAGGTTCTTTGCAGGCCTGATCTGGCTGAAGTAGGACTTCTGCTCTGGGTGTGCTACATTGCCCTAGAGCTGAAAGGCACAACGTGCAGGCTTCTTTCCAAAGGGCGAGTTGGGCCCCACAGCATCTTGCTTCCAGCTCTTTGGGAAGCTAAGAAACAACTCGCTCTGCACCGTGCTCTTACAGCCTACCGGGAACATCTCTTCCAAAGGCCTGTGAAACGCAGGTTCTTTGCAGGCCTGATCTGGCTGAAGTAGGACTTCTGCTCTGGGTGTGCTACATTGCCCTAGAGCTGAAAGGCACAACGTGCAGGCTTCTTTCCAAAGGGCGAGCTGGGCCCCACAGCATCTTGCTTCCAGCTCTTTGGGAAGCTAAGAAACAACTCGCTCTGCACAGTGCTCTTACAGCCTACCGGGAAGATCTCTTCCAAAGGCCTGTGAAACGCAGTTTCTTTGCAGGCCTGATCTGGCTGAAGTAGGACTTCTGCTCTGGGTGTGCTACATTGCCCTAGAGCTGAAAGGCACAACGTGCAGGCTTCTTTCCAAAGGGCGAGTTGGGCCCCACAGCATCTTGCTTCCAGCTCTTTGGGAAGCTAAGAAACAACTCGCTCTGCACAGTGCTCTTACAGCCTACCGGGAACATCTCTTCCAAAGGCCTGTGAAACGCAGTTTCTTTGCAGGCCTGATCTGGCTGAAGTAGGACTTCTGCTCTGGGTGTGCTACATGGCCCTAGAGCTGAAAGGCACAACGTGCAGGCTTCTTTCCAAAGGGCGAGTTGGGCCCCACAGCATCTTGCTTCCAGCTCTTTGGGAAGCTAAGAAACAACTCGCTCTGCACAGTGCTCTTACAGCCTACCGGGAACATCTCTTCCAAAGGCCTGTGAAACGCAGTTTCTTTGCAGGCCTGATCTGGCTGAAGTCTGACTTCTGCTCTCGGTGTGCTACTTTGCCCTAGAGCTGAAAGGCACAACGTGCAGGCTTCTTTCCAAAGGGCGAGTTGGGCCCCACAGCATCTTGCTTCCAGCTCTTTGGGAAGCTAAGAAACAAGTCGCTCTGCACAGTGCTCTTACAGCCTACCGGGAACATCTCTTCCAAAAGCCTGTGAAACGCAGTTTCTTTGCAGGCCTGATCTGGCAGAAGTAGGACTTCTGCTCTGGGTGTGCTACAATGCCCTAGAGCTGAAAGGCACAACGTGCAGGCTTCTTTCCAAAGGGCGAGTTGGGCCCCACAGCATCTTGCTTCCAGCTCTTTGGGAAGCTAAGAAACAACTCGCTCTGCACAGTGCTCTTACAGCCTACCGGGAACATCTCTTCCAAAGGCCTGTGAAACGCAGTTTCTTTGCAGGCCTGATCTGGCTGAAGTAGGACTTCTGCTCTCGGTGTGCTACTTTGCCCTAGAGCTGAAAGGCACAACGTGCAGGCTTCTTTCCAAAGGGCGAGTTGGGCCCCACAGCATCTTGCTTCCAGCTCTTTGGGAAGCTAAGAAACAACTCGCTCTGCACAGTGCTCTTACAGCCTACCGGGAACATCTCTTCCAAAGGCCTGTGAAACGCAGGTTCTTTGCAGGCCTGATCTGGCTGAAGTAGGACTTCTGCTCTGGGTGTGCTACATTGCCCTAGAGCTGAAAGGCACAACGTGCAGGCTTCTTTCCAAAGGGCGAGTTGGGCCCCACAGCATCTTGCTTCCAGCTCTTTGGGAAGCTAAGAAACAACTCGCTCTGCACAGTGCTCTTACAGCCTACCGGGAACATCTCTTCCAAAGGCCTGTGAAACGCAGGTTCTTTGCAGGCCTGATCTGGCTGAAGTAGGACTTCTGCTCTGGGTGTGCTACATTGCCCTAGAGCTGAAAGGCACAACGTGCAGGCTTCTTTCCAAAGGGCGAGTTGGGCCCCACAGCATCTTGCTTCCAGCTCTTTGGGAAGCTAAGAAACTACTCGCTCTGCACAGTGCTCTTACAGCCTACCGGGAACATCTCTTACAAAGGCCTGTGAAACGCAGTTTCTTTGCAGGCCTGATCTGGCTGAAGTAGGACTTCTGCTCTGGGTGTGCTACATTGCCCTAGAGCTGAAAGGCACAACGTGCAGGCTTCTTTCCAAAGGGCGAGTTGGGCCCCACAGCATCTTGCTTCCAGCTCTTTGGGAAGCTAAGAAACAACTCGCTCTGCACAGTGCTCTTACAGCCTACCGGGAACATCTCTTCCAAAGGCCTGTGAAACGCAGTTTCTTTGCAGGCCTGATCTGGCTGAAGTAGGACTTCTTCTCTGGGTGTGCTACATTGCCCTAGAGCTGAAAGGCACAACGTGCAGGCTTCTTTCCAAAGGGCGAGTTGGGCCCCACAGCATCTTGCTTCCAGCTCTTTGGGAAGCTAAGAAACAACTCGCTCTGCACAGTGCTCTTACAGCCTACCGGGAACCGCTCTAACAAAGGCCTGTGAAACGCAGTTTCTTTGCAGGCCTGATCTGGCTGAAGTAGGACTTCTGCTCTGGGTGTGCTACATTGCCCTAGAGCTGAAAGGCACAACGTGCAGGCTTCTTTCCAAAGGGCGAGCTGGGCCCCACAGCATCTTGCTTCCAGCTCTTTGGGAAGCTAAGAAACAACTCGCTCTGCACAGTGCTCTTACAGCCTACCGGGAACATCTCTTCCAAAGGCCTGTGAAACGCAGTTTCTTTGCAGGCCTGATCTGGCTGAAGTAGGACTTCTGCTCTGGGTGTGCTACTTTGCCCAGAGCTGAAAGGCACAACGTGCAGGCTTCTTTCCAAAGGGCGAGTTGGGCCCCACAGCATCTTGCTTCCAGCTCTTTGGGAAGCTAAGAAACAACTCGCTCTGCACAGTGCTCTTACAGCCTACCGGGAACATCTCTTCCAAAGGCCTGTGAAACGCAGTTTCTTTGCAGGCCTGATCTGGCTGAAGTAGGACTTCTGCTCTCGGTGTGCTACTTTGCCCTAGAGCTGAAAGGCACAACGTGCAGGCTTCTTTCCAAAGGGCGAGTTGGGCCCCACAGCATCTTGCTTCTAGCTCTTTGGGAAGCTAAGAAACAACTCGCTCTGCACAGTGCTCTTACAGCCTACCGGGAACATCTCTTCCAAAGGCCTGTGAAACGCAGGTTCTTTGCAGGCCTGATCTGGCTGAAGTAGGACTTCTGCTCTGGGTGTGCTACATTGCCCTAGAGCTGAAAGGCACAACGTGCAGGCTTCTTTCCAAAGGGCGAGTTGGGCCCCACAGCATCTTGCTTCCAGCTCTTTGGGAAGCTAAGAAACAACTCGCTCTGCACAGTGCTCTTACAGCCTACCGGGAACATCTCTTCCAAAGGCCTGTGAAACGCAGGTTCTTTGCAGGCCTGATCTGGCTGAAGTAGGACTTCTGCTCTGGGTGTGCTACATTGCCCTAGAGCTGAAAGGCACAACGTGCAGGCTTCTTTCCAAAGGGCGAGTTGGGCCCCACCGCATCTTGCTTCCAGCTCTTTGGGAAGCTAAGAAACTACTCGCTCTGCACAGTGCTCTTACAGCCTACCGGGAACATCTCTTACAAAGGCCTGTGAAACGCAATTTCTTTGCAGGCCAGATCTGGCTGAAGTAGGACTTCTGCTCTGGGTGTGCTACATTGCCCTAGAGCTGAAAGGCACAACGTGCAGGCTTCTTTCCAAAGGGCGAGTTGGGCCCCACAGCATCTTGCTTCCAGCTCTTTGGGAAGCTAAGAAACAACTCGCTCTGCACAGTGCTCTTACAGCCTACCGGGAACATCTCTTCCAAAGGCCTGTGAAACGCAGTTTCTTTGCAGGCCTGATCTGGCTGAAGTAGGACTTCTTCTCTGGGTGTGCTACATTGCCCTAGAGCTGAAAGGCACAACGTGCAGGCTTCTTTCCAAAGGGCGAGCTGGGCCCCACAGCATCTTGCTTCCAGCTCTTTGGGAAGCTAAGAAACAACTCGCTCTGCACAGTGCTCTTACAGCCTACCGGGAACATCTCTTCCAAAGGCCTGTGAAACGCAGTTTCTTTGCAGGCCTGATCTGGCTGAAGTAGGACTTCTGCTCTGGGTGTGCTACATTGCCCTAGAGCTGAAAGGCACAACGTGCAGGCTTCTTTCCAAAGGGCGAGTTGGGCCCCACAGCATCTTGCTTCCAGCTCTTTGGGAAGCTAAGAAACAACTCGCTCTGCACAGTGCTCTTACAGCCTACCGGGAACATCTCTTCCAAAGGCCTGTGAAACGCAGTTTCTTTGCAGGCCTGATCTGGCTGAAGTAGGACTTCTGCTCTGGGTGTGCTACATGGCCCTAGAGCTGAAAGGCACAACGTGCAGGCTTCTTTCCAAAGGGCGAGTTGGGCCCCACAGCATCTTGCTTCCAGCTCTTTGGGAAGCTAAGAAACAACTCGCTCTGCACAGTGCTCTTACAGCCTACCGGGAACATCTCTTCCAAAGGCCTGTGAAACGCAGTTTCTTTGCAGGCCTGATCTGGCTGAAGTCTGACTTCTGCTCTCGGTGTGCTACTTTGCCCTAGAGCTGAAAGGCACAACGTGCAGGCTTCTTTCCAAAGGGCGAGTTGGGCCCCACAGCATCTTGCTTCCAGCTCTTTGGGAAGCTAAGAAACAAGTCGCTCTGCACAGTGCTCTTACAGCCTACCGGGAACATCTCTTCCAAAAGCCTGTGAAACGCAGTTTCTTTGCAGGCCTGATCTGGCAGAAGTAGGACTTCTGCTCTGGGTGTGCTACAATGCCCTAGAGCTGAAAGGCACAACGTGCAGGCTTCTTTCCAAAGGGCGAGTTGGGCCCCACAGCACCTTGCTTCCAGCTCTTTGGGAAGCTAAGAAACAACTCGCTCTGCACAGTGCTCTTACAGCCTACCGGGAACATCTCTTCCAAAGGCCTGTGAAACGCAGTTTCTTTGCAGGCCTGATCTGGCTGAAGTAGGACTTCTGCTCTGGGTGTGCTACTTTGCCCAGAGCTGAAAGGCACAACGTGTAGGCTTCTTTCCAAAGGGCGAGTTGGGCCCCACAGCATCTTGCTTCCAGCTCTTTGGGAAGCTAAGAAACAACTCGCTCTGCACAGTGCTCTTACAGCCTACCGGGAACATCTCTTCCAAAGGCCTGTGAAACGCAGTTTCTTTGCAGGCCTGATCTGGCTGAAGTCTGACTTCTGCTCTCGGTGTGCTACTTTGCCCTAGAGCTGAAAGGCACAACGTGCAGGCTTCTTTCCAAAGGGCGAGTTGGGCCCCACAGCATCTTGCTTCCAGCTCTTTGGGAAGCTAAGAAACAAGTCGCTCTGCACAGTGTTCTTACAGCCTACCGGGAACATCTCTTCCAAAAGCCTGTGAAACGCAGTTTCTTTGCAGGCCTGATCTGGCAGAAGTAGGACTTCTGCTCTGGGTGTGCTACAATGCCCTAGAGCTGAAAGGCTCAACGTGCAGGCTTCTTTCCAAAGGGCGAGTTGGGCCCCACAGCACCTTGCTTCCAGCTCTTTGGGCAGCTAAGAAACAAGTCGCTCTGCACAGTGCTCTTACAGCCTACCGGGAACATCTCTTCCAAAGGCCTGTGAAACGCAGTTTCTTTGCAGGCCTGATTTGGCAGAAGTAGGACTTCTGCTCTGGGTGTGCTACATTGCCCTAGAGCTGAAAGGCACAACGTGCAGGCTTCTTTCCAAAGGGCGAGTTGGGCCATACAGCATCTTGCTTCCAGCTCTTTGGGAAGCTAAGAAACAACTCGCTCTGCACAGTGCTCTTACAGCCTACCGGGAACATCTCTTCCAAAGGCCTGTGAAACGCAGTTTCTTTGCAGGCCTGATCTGGCTGAAGTAGGACTTCTGCTCTGGGTGTGCTACTTTGCCCAGAGCTGAAAGGCACAACGTGCAGGCTTCTTTCCAAAGGGCGAGTTGGGCCCCACAGCATCTTGCTTCCAGCTCTTTGGGAAGCTAAGAAACAACTCGCTCTGCACAGTGCTCTTACAGCCTACCGGGAACATCTCTTCCAAAGGCCTGTGAAACGCAGTTTCTTTGCAGGCCTGATCTGGCTGAAGTAGGACTTCTGCTCTCGGTGTGCTACTTTGCCCTAGAGCTGAAAGGCACAACGTGCAGGCTTCTTTCCAAAGGGCGAGTTGGGCCCCACAGCATCTTGCTTCCAGCTCTTTGGGAAGCTAAGAAACAACTCGCTCTGCACAGTGCTCTTACAGCCTACCGGGAACATCTCTTCCAAAGGCCTGTGAAACGCAGTTTCTTTGCAGGCCTGATCTGGCTGAAGTAGGACTTCTTCTCTGGGTGTGCTACATTGCCCTAGAGCTGAAAGGCACAACGTGCAGGCTTCTTTCCAAAGGGCGAGTTGGGCCCCACAGCATCTTGCTTCCAGCTCTTTGGGAAGCTAAGAAACAACTCGCTCTGCACAGTGCTCTTACAGCCTACCGGGAACCGCTCTAACAAAGGCCTGTGAAACGCAGTTTCTTTGCAGGCCTGATCTGGCTGAAGTAGGACTTCTGCTCTGGGTGTGCTACATTGCCCTAGAGCTGAAAGGCACAACGTGCAGGCTTCTTTCCAAAGGGCGAGCTGGGCCCCACAGCATCTTGCTTCCAGCTCTTTGGGAAGCTAAGAAACAACTCGCTCTGCACAGTGCTCTTACAGCCTACCGGGAAGATCTCTTCCAAAGGCCTGTGAAACGCAGTTTCTTTGCAGGCCTGATCTGGCTGAAGTAGGACTTCTGCTCTGGGTGTGCTACATTGCCCTAGAGCTGAAAGGCACAACGTGCAGGCTTCTTTCCAAAGGGCGAGTTGGGCCCCACAGCATCTTGCTTCCAGCTCTTTGGGAAGCTAAGAAACAACTCGCTCTGCACAGTGCTCTTACAGCCTACCGGGAACATCTCTTCCAAAGGCCTGTGAAACGCAGTTTCTTTGCAGGCCTGATCTGGCTGAAGTAGGACTTCTGCTCTGGGTGTGCTACATGGCCCTAGAGCTGAAAGGCACAACGTGCAGGCTTCTTTCCAAAGGGCGAGTTGGGCCCCACAGCATCTTGCTTCCAGCTCTTTGGGAAGCTAAGAAACAACTCGCTCTGCACAGTGCTCTTACAGCCTACCGGGAACATCTCTTCCAAAGGCCTGTGAAACGCAGTTTCTTTGCAGGCCTGATCTGGCTGAAGTCTGACTTCTGCTCTCGGTGTGCTACTTTGCCCTAGAGCTGAAAGGCACAACGTGCAGGCTTCTTTCCAAAGGGCGAGTTGGGCCCCACAGCATCTTGCTTCCAGCTCTTTGGGAAGCTAAGAAACAAGTCGCTCTGCACAGTGCTCTTACAGCCTACCGGGAACATCTCTTCCAAAAGCCTGTGAAACGCAGTTTCTTTGCAGGCCTGATCTGGCAGAAGTAGGACTTCTGCTCTGGGTGTGCTACAATGCCCTAGAGCTGAAAGGCACAACGTGCAGGCTTCTTTCCAAAGGGCGAGTTGGGCCCCACAGCATCTTGCTTCCAGCTCTTTGGGAAGCTAAGAAACAACTCGCTCTGCACAGTGCTCTTACAGCCTACCGGGAACATCTCTTCCAAAGGCCTGTGAAACGCAGTTTCTTTGCAGGCCTGATCTGGCTGAAGTAGGACTTCTGCTCTCGGTGTGCTACTTTGCCCTAGAGCTGAAAGGCACAACGTGCAGGCTTCTTTCCAAAGGGCGAGTTGGGCCCCACAGCATCTTGCTTCCAGCTCTTTGGGAAGCTAAGAAACAACTCGCTCTGCACAGTGCTCTTACAGCCTACCGGGAACATCTCTTCCAAAGGCCTGTGAAACGCAGGTTCTTTGCAGGCCTGATCTGGCTGAAGTAGGACTTCTGCTCTGGGTGTGCTACATTGCCCTAGAGCTGAAAGGCACAACGTGCAGGCTTCTTTCCAAAGGGCGAGTTGGGCCCCACAGCATCTTGCTTCCAGCTCTTTGGGAAGCTAAGAAACAACTCGCTCTGCACAGTGCTCTTACAGCCTACCGGGAACATCTCTTCCAAAGGCCTGTGAAACGCAGGTTCTTTGCAGGCCTGATCTGGCTGAAGTAGGACTTCTGCTCTGGGTGTGCTACATTGCCCTAGAGCTGAAAGGCACAACGTGCAGGCTTCTTTCCAAAGGGCGAGTTGGGCCCCACAGCATCTTGCTTCCAGCTCTTTGGGAAGCTAAGAAACTACTCGCTCTGCACAGTGCTCTTACAGCCTACCGGGAACATCTCTTACAAAGGCCTGTGAAACGCAGTTTCTTTGCAGGCCTGATCTGGCTGAAGTAGGACTTCTGCTCTGGGTGTGCTACATTGCCCTAGAGCTGAAAGGCACAACGTGCAGGCTTCTTTCCAAAGGGCGAGTTGGGCCCCACAGCATCTTGCTTCCAGCTCTTTGGGAAGCTAAGAAACAACTCGCTCTGCACAGTGCTCTTACAGCCTACCGGGAACATCTCTTCCAAAGGCCTGTGAAACGCAGTTTCTTTGCAGGCCTGATCTGGCTGAAGTAGGACTTCTTCTCTGGGTGTGCTACATTGCCCTAGAGCTGAAAGGCACAACGTGCAGGCTTCTTTCCAAAGGGCGAGTTGGGCCCCACAGCATCTTGCTTCCAGCTCTTTGGGAAGCTAAGAAACAACTCGCTCTGCACAGTGCTCTTACAGCCTACCGGGAACATCTCTTCCAAAGGCCTGTGAAACGCAGTTTCTTTGCAGGCCTGATCTGGCTGAAGTAGGACTTCTGCTCTCGGTGTGCTACTTTGCCCTAGAGCTGAAAGGCACAACGTGCAGGCTTCTTTCCAAAGGGCGAGTTGGGCCCCACAGCATCTTGCTTCCAGCTCTTTGGGAAGCTAAGAAACAAGTCGCTCTGCACAGTGCTCTTACAGCCTACCGGGAACATCTCTTCCAAAAGCCTGTGAAACGCAGTTTCTTTGCAGGCCTGATCTGGCAGAAGTAGGACTTCTGCTCTGGGTGTGCTACAATGCCCTAGAGCTGAAAGGCACAACGTGCAGGCTTCTTTCCAAAGGGCGAGTTGGGCCCCACAGCACCTTGCTTCCAGCTCTTTGGGAAGCTAAGAAACAACTCGCTCTGCACAGTGCTCTTACAGCCTACCGGGAACATCTCTTCCAAAGGCCTGTGAAACGCAGTTTCTTTGCAGGCCTGATCTGGCTGAAGTAGGACTTCTGCTCTGGGTGTGCTACTTTGCCCAGAGCTGAAAGGCACAACGTGCAGGCTTCTTTCCAAAGGGCGAGTTGGGCCCCACAGCATCTTGCTTCCAGCTCTTTGGGAAGCTAAGAAACAACTCGCTCTGCACAGTGCTCTTACAGCCTACCGGGAACATCTCTTCCAAAGGCCTGTGAAACGCAGTTTCTTTGCAGGCCTGATCTGGCTGAAGTCTGACTTCTGCTCTCGGTGTGCTACTTTGCCCTAGAGCTGAAAGGCACAACGTGCAGGCTTCTTTCCAAAGGGCGAGTTGGGCCCCACAGCATCTTGCTTCCAGCTCTTTGGGAAGCTAAGAAACAAGTCGCTCTGCACAGTGTTCTTACAGCCTACCGGGAACATCTCTTCCAAAAGCCTGTGAAACGCAGTTTCTTTGCAGGCCTGATCTGGCAGAAGTAGGACTTCTGCTCTGGGTGTGCTACAATGCCCTAGAGCTGAAAGGCTCAACGTGCAG
The DNA here is from genome assembly GCF_041296265.1 of Equus caballus. Taxonomy (NCBI): domain Eukaryota; kingdom Metazoa; phylum Chordata; class Mammalia; order Perissodactyla; family Equidae; genus Equus; species Equus caballus. The sequence goes on from NC_091715.1 coordinate 55,456,773, forward strand.
GCTTCTTTCCAAAGGGCGAGTTGGGCCCCACAGCACCTTGCTTCCAGCTCTTTGGGCAGCTAAGAAACAAGTCGCTCTGCACAGTGCTCTTACAGCCTACCGGGAACATCTCTTCCAAAGGCCTGTGAAACGCAGTTTCTTTGCAGGCCTGATTTGGCAGAAGTAGGACTTCTGCTCTGGGTGTGCTACATTGCCCTAGAGCTGAAAGGCACAACGTGCAGGCTTCTTTCCAAAGGGCGAGTTGGGCCATACAGCATCTTGCTTCCAGCTCTTTGGGAAGCTAAGAAACAACTCGCTCTGCACAGTGCTCTTACAGCCTACCGGGAACATCTCTTCCAAAGGCCTGTGAAACGCAGTTTCTTTGCAGGCCTGATCTGGCTGAAGTAGGACTTCTGCTCTGGGTGTGCTACTTTGCCCAGAGCTGAAAGGCACAACGTGCAGGCTTCTTTCCAAAGGGCGAGTTGGGCCCCACAGCATCTTGCTTCCAGCTCTTTGGGAAGCTAAGAAACAACTCGCTCTGCACAGTGCTCTTACAGCCTACCGGGAACATCTCTTCCAAAGGCCTGTGAAACGCAGTTTCTTTGCAGGCCTGATCTGGCTGAAGTAGGACTTCTGCTCTCGGTGTGCTACTTTGCCCTAGAGCTGAAAGGCACAACGTGCAGGCTTCTTTCCAAAGGGCGAGTTGGGCCCCACAGCATCTTGCTTCCAGCTCTTTGGGAAGCTAAGAAACAACTCGCTCTGCACAGTGCTCTTACAGCCTACCGGGAACATCTCTTCCAAAGGCCTGTGAAACGCAGTTTCTTTGCAGGCCTGATCTGGCTGAAGTAGGACTTCTTCTCTGGGTGTGCTACATTGCCCTAGAGCTGAAAGGCACAACGTGCAGGCTTCTTTCCAAAGGGCGAGTTGGGCCCCACAGCATCTTGCTTCCAGCTCTTTGGGAAGCTAAGAAACAACTCGCTCTGCACAGTGCTCTTACAGCCTACCGGGAACCGCTCTAACAAAGGCCTGTGAAACGCAGTTTCTTTGCAGGCCTGATCTGGCTGAAGTAGGACTTCTGCTCTGGGTGTGCTACATTGCCCTAGAGCTGAAAGGCACAACGTGCAGGCTTCTTTCCAAAGGGCGAGCTGGGCCCCACAGCATCTTGCTTCCAGCTCTTTGGGAAGCTAAGAAACAACTCGCTCTGCACAGTGCTCTTACAGCCTACCGGGAAGATCTCTTCCAAAGGCCTGTGAAACGCAGTTTCTTTGCAGGCCTGATCTGGCTGAAGTAGGACTTCTGCTCTGGGTGTGCTACATTGCCCTAGAGCTGAAAGGCACAACGTGCAGGCTTCTTTCCAAAGGGCGAGTTGGGCCCCACAGCATCTTGCTTCCAGCTCTTTGGGAAGCTAAGAAACAACTCGCTCTGCACAGTGCTCTTACAGCCTACCGGGAACATCTCTTCCAAAGGCCTGTGAAACGCAGTTTCTTTGCAGGCCTGATCTGGCTGAAGTAGGACTTCTGCTCTGGGTGTGCTACATGGCCCTAGAGCTGAAAGGCACAACGTGCAGGCTTCTTTCCAAAGGGCGAGTTGGGCCCCACAGCATCTTGCTTCCAGCTCTTTGGGAAGCTAAGAAACAACTCGCTCTGCACAGTGCTCTTACAGCCTACCGGGAACATCTCTTCCAAAGGCCTGTGAAACGCAGTTTCTTTGCAGGCCTGATCTGGCTGAAGTCTGACTTCTGCTCTCGGTGTGCTACTTTGCCCTAGAGCTGAAAGGCACAACGTGCAGGCTTCTTTCCAAAGGGCGAGTTGGGCCCCACAGCATCTTGCTTCCAGCTCTTTGGGAAGCTAAGAAACAAGTCGCTCTGCACAGTGCTCTTACAGCCTACCGGGAACATCTCTTCCAAAAGCCTGTGAAACGCAGTTTCTTTGCAGGCCTGATCTGGCAGAAGTAGGACTTCTGCTCTGGGTGTGCTACAATGCCCTAGAGCTGAAAGGCACAACGTGCAGGCTTCTTTCCAAAGGGCGAGTTGGGCCCCACAGCATCTTGCTTCCAGCTCTTTGGGAAGCTAAGAAACAACTCGCTCTGCACAGTGCTCTTACAGCCTACCGGGAACATCTCTTCCAAAGGCCTGTGAAACGCAGTTTCTTTGCAGGCCTGATCTGGCTGAAGTAGGACTTCTGCTCTCGGTGTGCTACTTTGCCCTAGAGCTGAAAGGCACAACGTGCAGGCTTCTTTCCAAAGGGCGAGTTGGGCCCCACAGCATCTTGCTTCCAGCTCTTTGGGAAGCTAAGAAACAACTCGCTCTGCACAGTGCTCTTACAGCCTACCGGGAACTTCTCTTCCAAAGGACTGTGAAACGCAGGTTCTTTGCAGGCCTGATCTGGCTGAAGTAGGACTTCTGCTCTGGGTGTGCTACATTGCCCTAGAGCTGAAAGGCACAACGTGCAGGCTTCTTTCCAAAGGGCGAGTTGGGCCCCACAGCATCTTGCTTCCAGCTCTTTGGGAAGCTAAGAAACAACTCGCTCTGCACAGTGCTCTTACAGCCTACCGGGAACATCTCTTCCAAAGGCCTGTGAAACGCAGGTTCTTTGCAGGCCTGATCTGGCTGAAGTAGGACTTCTGCTCTGGGTGTGCTACATTGCCCTAGAGCTGAAAGGCACAACGTGCAGGCTTCTTTCCAAAGGGCGAGTTGGGCCCCACAGCATCTTGCTTCCAGCTCTTTGGGAAGCTAAGAAACTACTCGCTCTGCACAGTGCTCTTACAGCCTACCGGGAACATCTCTTACAAAGGCCTGTGAAACGCAGTTTCTTTGCAGGCCTGATCTGGCTGAAGTAGGACTTCTGCTCTGGGTGTGCTACATTGCCCTAGAGCTGAAAGGCACAACGTGCAGGCTTCTTTCCAAAGGGCGAGTTGGGCCCCACAGCATCTTGCTTCCAGCTCTTTGGGAAGCTAAGAAACAACTCGCTCTGCACAGTGCTCTTACAGCCTACCGGGAACATCTCTTCCAAAGGCCTGTGAAACGCAGTTTCTTTGCAGGCCTGATCTGGCTGAAGTAGGACTTCTTCTCTGGGTGTGCTACATTGCCCTAGAGCTGAAAGGCACAACGTGCAGGCTTCTTTCCAAAGGGCGAGTTGGGCCCCACAGCATCTTGCTTCCAGCTCTTTGGGAAGCTAAGAAACAACTCGCTCTGCACAGTGCTCTTACAGCCTACCGGGAACCGCTCTAACAAAGGCCTGTGAAACGCAGTTTCTTTGCAGGCCTGATCTGCCTGAAGTAGGACTTCTGCTCTGGGTGTGCTACATTGCCCTAGAGCTGAAAGGCACAACGTGCAGGCTTCTTTCCAAAGGGCGAGCTGGGCCCCACAGCATCTTGCTTCCAGCTCTTTGGGAAGCTAAGAAACAACTCGCTCTGCACAGTGCTCTTACAGCCTACCGGGAACATCTCTTCCAAAGGCCTGTGAAACGCAGTTTCTTTGCAGGCCTGATCTGGCTGAAGTAGGACTTCTGCTCTGGGTGTGCTACTTTGCCCAGAGCTGAAAGGCACAACGTGCAGGCTTCTTTCCAAAGGGCGAGTTGGGCCCCACAGCATCTTGCTTCCAGCTCTTTGGGAAGCTAAGAAACAACTCGCTCTGCACAGTGCTCTTACAGCCTACCGGGAACATCTCTTCCAAAGGCCTGTGAAACGCAGTTTCTTTGCAGGCCTGATCTGGCTGAAGTAGGACTTCTGCTCTCGGTGTGCTACTTTGCCCTAGAGCTGAAAGGCACAACGTGCAGGCTTCTTTCCAAAGGGCGAGTTGGGCCCCACAGCATCTTGCTTCTAGCTCTTTGGGAAGCTAAGAAACAACTCGCTCTGCACAGTGCTCTTACAGCCTACCGGGAACATCTCTTCCAAAGGCCTGTGAAACGCAGGTTCTTTGCAGGCCTGATCTGGCTGAAGTAGGACTTCTGCTCTGGGTGTGCTACATTGCCCTAGAGCTGAAAGGCACAACGTGCAGGCTTCTTTCCAAAGGGCGAGTTGGGCCCCACAGCATCTTGCTTCCAGCTCTTTGGGAAGCTAAGAAACAACTCGCTCTGCACAGTGCTCTTACAGCCTACCGGGAACATCTCTTCCAAAGGCCTGTGAAACGCAGGTTCTTTGCAGGCCTGATCTGGCTGAAGTAGGACTTCTGCTCTGGGTGTGCTACATTGCCCTAGAGCTGAAAGGCACAACGTGCAGGCTTCTTTCCAAAGGGCGAGTTGGGCCCCACCGCATCTTGCTTCCAGCTCTTTGGGAAGCTAAGAAACTACTCGCTCTGCACAGTGCTCTTACAGCCTACCGGGAACATCTCTTCCAAAGGCCTGTGAAACGCAGTTTCTTTGCAGGCCTGATCTGGCTGAAGTAGGACTTCTGCTCTGGGTGTGCTACATTGCCCTAGAGCTGAAAGGCACAACGTGCAGGCTTCTTTCCAAAGGGCGAGTTGGGCCCCACAGCATCTTGCTTCCAGCTCTTTGGGAAGCTAAGAAACAACTCGCTCTGCACAGTGCTCTTACAGCCTACCGGGAACATCTCTTCCAAAGGCCTGTGAAACGCAGTTTCTTTGCAGGCCTGATCTGGCTGAAGTAGGACTTCTGCTCTGGGTGTGCTACATGGCCCTAGAGCTGAAAGGCACAACGTGCAGGCTTCTTTCCAAAGGGCGAGTTGGGCCCCACAGCATCTTGCTTCCAGCTCTTTGGGAAGCTAAGAAACAACTCGCTCTGCACATTGCTCTTACAGCCTACCGGGAACATCTCTTCCAAAGGCCTGTGAAACGCAGTTTCTTTGCAGGCCTGATCTGGCTGAAGTCTGACTTCTGCTCTCGGTGTGCTACTTTGCCCTAGAGCTGAAAGGCACAACGTGCAGGCTTCTTTCCAAAGGGCGAGTTGGGCCCCACAGCATCTTGCTTCCAGCTCTTTGGGAAGCTAAGAAACAAGTCGCTCTGCACAGTGCTCTTACAGCCTACCGGGAACATCTCTTCCAAAAGCCTGTGAAACGCAGTTTCTTTGCAGGCCTGATCTGGCAGAAGTAGGACTTCTGCTCTGGGTGTGCTACAATGCCCTAGAGCTGAAAGGCACAACGTGCAGGCTTCTTTCCAAAGGGCGAGTTGGGCCCCACAGCACCTTGCTTCCATCTCTTTGGGAAGCTAAGAAACAACTCGCTCTGCACAGTGCTCTTACAGCCTACCGGGAACATCTCTTCCAAAGGCCTGTGAAACGCAGTTTCTTTGCAGGTCTGATCTGGCTGAAGTAGGACTTCTGCTCTGGGTGTGCTACTTTGCCCAGAGCTGAAAGGCACAACGTGCAGGCTTCTTTCCAAAGGGCGAGTTGGGCCCCACAGCATCTTGCTTCCAGCTCTTTGGGAAGCTAAGAAACAACTCGCTCTGCACAGTGCTCTTACAGCCTACCGGGAACATCTCTTCCAAAGGCCTGTGAAACGCAGTTTCTTTGCAGGCCTGATCTGGCTGAAGTCTGACTTCTGCTCTCGGTGTGCTACTTTGCCCTAGAGCTGAAAGGCACAACGTGCAGGCTTCTTTCCAAAGGGCGAGTTGGGCCCCACAGCATCTTGCTTCCAGCTCTTTGGGAAGCTAAGAAACAAGTCGCTCTGCACAGTGCTCTTACAGCCTACCGGGAACATCTCTTCCAAAAGCCTGTGAAACGCAGTTTCTTTGCAGGCCTGATCTGGCAGAAGTAGGACTTCTGCTCTGGGTGTGCTACAATGCCCTAGAGCTGAAAGGCTCAACGTGCAGGCTTCTTTCCAAAGGGCGAGTTGGGCCCCACAGCACCTTGCTTCCAGCTCTTTGGGCAGCTAAGAAACAAGTCGCTCTGCACAGTGCTCTTACAGCCTACCGGGAACATCTCTTCCAAAGGCCTGTGAAACGCAGTTTCTTTGCAGGCCTGATTTGGCAGAAGTAGGACTTCTGCTCTGGGTGTGCTACATTGCCCTAGAGCTGAAAGGCACAACGTGCAGGCTTCTTTCCAAAGGGCGAGTTGGGCCATACAGCATCTTGCTTCCAGCTCTTTGGGAAGCTAAGAAACAACTCGCTCTGCACAGTGCTCTTACAGCCTACCGGGAACATCTCTTCCAAAGGCCTGTGAAACGCAGTTTCTTTGCAGGCCTGATCTGGCTGAAGTAGGACTTCTGCTCTGGGTGTGCTACTTTGCCCAGAGCTGAAAGGCACAACGTGCAGGCTTCTTTCCAAAGGGCGAGTTGGGCCCCACAGCATCTTGCTTCCAGCTCTTTGGGAAGCTAAGAAACAACTCGCTCTGCACAGTGCTCTTACAGCCTACCGGGAACATCTCTTCCAAAGGCCTGTGAAACGCAGTTTCTTTGCAGGCCTGATCTGGCTGAAGTAGGACTTCTGCTCTCGGTGTGCTACTTTGCCCTAGAGCTGAAAGGCACAACGTGCAGGCTTCTTTCCAAAGGGCGAGTTGGGCCCCACAGCATCTTGCTTCCAGCTCTTTGGGAAGCTAAGAAACAACTCGCTCTGCACAGTGCTCTTACAGCCTACCGGGAACATCTCTTCCAAAGGCCTGTGAAACGCAGTTTCTTTGCAGGCCTGATCTGGCTGAAGTAGGACTTCTTCTCTGGGTGTGCTACATTGCCCTAGAGCTGAAAGGCACAACGTGCAGGCTTCTTTCCAAAGGGCGAGTTGGGCCCCACAGCATCTTGCTTCCAGCTCTTTGGGAAGCTAAGAAACAACTCGCTCTGCACAGTGCTCTTACAGCCTACCGGGAACCGCTCTAACAAAGGCCTGTGAAACGCAGTTTCTTTGCAGGCCTGATCTGGCTGAAGTAGGACTTCTGCTCTGGGTGTGCTACATTGCCCTAGAGCTGAAAGGCACAACGTGCAGGCTTCTTTCCAAAGGGCGAGCTGGGCCCCACAGCATCTTGCTTCCAGCTCTTTGGGAAGCTAAGAAACAACTCGCTCTGCACAGTGCTCTTACAGCCTACCGGGAACATCTCTTCCAAAGGCCTGTGAAACGCAGTTTCTTTGCAGGCCTGATCTGGCTGAAGTAGGACTTCTGCTCTGGGTGTGCTACATTGCCCTAGAGCTGAAAGGCACAACGTGCAGGCTTCTTTCCAAAGGGCGAGTTGGGCCCCACAGCATCTTGCTTCCAGCTCTTTGGGAAGCTAAGAAACAACTCGCTCTGCACAGTGCTCTTACAGCCTACCGGGAACATCTCTTCCAAAGGCCTGTGAAACGCAGTTTCTTTGCAGGCCTGATCTGGCTGAAGTAGGACTTCTGCTCTGGGTGTGCTACATGGCCCTAGAGCTGAAAGGCACAACGTGCAGGCTTCTTTCCAAAGGGCGAGTTGGGCCCCACAGCATCTTGCTTCCAGCTCTTTGGGAAGCTAAGAAACAACTCGCTCTGCACAGTGCTCTTACAGCCTACCGGGAACATCTCTTCCAAAGGCCTGTGAAACGCAGTTTCTTTGCAGGCCTGATCTGGCTGAAGTCTGACTTCTGCTCTCGGTGTGCTACTTTGCCCTAGAGCTGAAAGGCACAACGTGCAGGCTTCTTTCCAAAGGGCGAGTTGGGCCCCACAGCATCTTGCTTCCAGCTCTTTGGGAAGCTAAGAAACAAGTCGCTCTGCACAGTGCTCTTACAGCCTACCGGGAACATCTCTTCCAAAAGCCTGTGAAACGCAGTTTCTTTGCAGGCCTGATCTGGCAGAAGTAGGACTTCTGCTCTGGGTGTGCTACAATGCCCTAGAGCTGAAAGGCACAACGTGCAGGCTTCTTTCCAAAGGGCGAGTTGGGCCCCACAGCACGTTGCTTCCAGCTCTTTGGGAAGCTAAGAAACAAGTCGCTCTGCACAGTGCTCTTACAGCCTACCGGGAACATCTCTTCCAAAGGCCTGTGAAACGCAGTTTCTTTGCAGGCCTGATCTGGCAGAAGTAGGACTTCTGCTCTGGGTGTGCTACATTGCCCTAGAGCTGAAAGGCACAACGTGCAGGCTTCTTTCCAAAGGGCGAGTTGGGCCCCACAGCATCTTGCTTCCAGCTCTTTGGGAAGCTAAGAAACAACTCGCTCTGCACAGTGCTCTTACAGCCTACCGGGAACATCTCTTCCAAAGGCCTGTGAAACGCAGTTTCTTTGCAGGCCTGATCTGGCTGAAGTCTGACTTCTGCTCTCAGTGTGCTACTTTGCCCTAGAGCTGAAAGGCACAACGTGCAGGCTTCTTTCCAAAGGGCGAGTTGGGCCCCACAGCATCTTGCTTCCAGCTCTTTGGGAAGCTAAGAAACAACTCGCTCTGCACAGTGCTCTTACAGCCTACCGGGAACATCTCTTCCAAAAGCCTGTGAAACGCAGTTTCTTTGCAGGCCTGATCTGGCAGAAGTAGGACTTCTGCTCTGGGTGTGCTACAATGCCCTAGAGCTGAAAGGCACAACGTGCAGGCTTCTTTCCAAAGGGCGAGTTGGGCCCCACAGCACCTTGCTTCCAGCTCTTTGGGAAGCTAAGAAACAACTCGCTCTGCACAGTGCTCTTACAGCCTACCGGGAACATCTCTTCCAAAGGCCTGTGAAACGCAGTTTCTTTGCAGGCCTGATTTGGCAGAAGTAGGACTTCTGCTCTGGGTGTGCTACATTGCCCTAGAGCTGAAAGGCACAACGTGCAGGCTTCTTTCCAAAGGGCGAGTTGGGCCATACAGCATCTTGCTTCCAGCTCTTTGGGAAGCTAAGAAACAACTCGCTCTGCACAGTGCTCTTACAGCCTACCGGGAACATCTCTTCCAAAGGCCTGTGAAACGTAGTTTCTTTGCAGGCCTGATCTGGCTGAAGTAGGACTTCTGCTCTGGGTGTGCTACTTTGCCCAGAGCTGAAAGGCACAACGTGCAGGCTTCTTTCCAAAGGGCGAGTTGGGCCCCACAGCATCTTGCTTCCAGCTCTTTGGGAAGCTAAGAAACAACTCGCTCTGCACAGTGCTCTTACAGCCTACCGGGAACATCTCTTCCAAAGGCCTGTGAAACGCAGTTTCTTTGCAGGCCTGATCTGGCTGAAGTAGGACTTCTGCTCTCGGTGTGCTACTTTGCCCTAGAGCTGAAAGGCACAACGTGCAGGCTTCTTTCCAAAGGGCGAGTTGGGCCCCACAGCATCTTGCTTCCAGCTCTTTGGGAAGCTAAGAAACAACTCGCTCTGCACAGTGCTCTTACAGCCTACCGGGAACATCTCTTCCAAAGGCCTGTGAAACGCAGTTTCTTTGCAGGCCTGATCTGGCTGAAGTAGGACTTCTGCTCTGGGTGTGCTACATTGCCCTAGAGCTGAAAGGCACAACGTGCAGGCTTCTTTCCAAAGGGCGAGTTGGGCCCCACAGCATCTTGCTTCCAGCTCTTTGGGAAGCTAAGAAACAACTCGCTCTGCACAGTGCTCTTACAGCCTACCGGGAACATCTCTTCCAAAGGCCTGTGAAACGCAGTTTCTTTGCAGGCCTGATCTGGCTGAAGTAGGACTTCTGCTCTGGGTGTGCTACATTGCCCAAGAGCTGAAAGGCACAACGTGCAGGCTTCTTTCCAAAGGGCGAGTTGGGCCCCACAGCATCTTGCTTCCAGCTCTTTGGGAAGCTAAGAAACAACTCGCTCTGCACAGTGCTCTTACAGCCTACCGGGAACATCTCTTCCAAAGGCCTGTGAAACGCAGTTTCTTTGCAGGCCTGATCTGGCTGAAGTAGGACTTCTGCTCTGGGTGTGCTACTTTGCCCTAGAGCTGAAAGGCACAACGTGCAGGCTTCTTTCCAAAGGGCGAGTTGGGACCCACAGCATCTTGCTTCCAGCTCTTTGGGAAGCTAAGAAACAACTCGCTCTGCACAGTGCTCTTACAGCCTACCGGGAACATCTCTTCCAAAGGCCTGTGAAATGCAGTTTCTTTGCAGGCCTGATCTGGCTGAAGTAGAACTTCTGCTCTGGGTGTGCTACATTGCCCTAGAGCTGAAAGGCACAACGTGCAGGCTTCTTTCCAAAGGGCGAGTTGGGCCCCACAGCATCTTGCTTCCAGCTCTTTGGGAAGCTAAGAAACAACTCGCTCTGCACAGTGCTCTTACAGCCTACCGGGAACATCTCTTCCAAAGTCCTGTGAAACGCAGTTTCTTTGCAGGCCTGATCTGGCTGAAGTAGGACTTCTGCTCTGGGTGTGCTACATTGCCCTAGAGCTGAAAGGCACAACGTGCAGGCTTCTTTCCAAAGGGCGAGTTGGGCCCCACAGCATCTTGCTTCCAGCTCTTTGGGAAGCTAAGAAACAACTCGCTCTGCACAGTGCTCTTACAGCCTACCGGGAACATCTCTTCCAAAGGCCTGTGAAACGCAGTTTCTTTGCAGGCCTGATCTGGCTGAAGTAGGACTTCTTCTCTGGGTGTGCTACATTGCCCTAGAGCTGAAAGGCACAACGTGCAGGCTTCTTTCCAAAGGGCGAGCTGGGCCCCACAGCATCTTGCTTCCAGCTCTTTGGGAAGCTAAGAAACAACTCGCTCTGCACAGTGCTCTTACAGCCTACCGGGAACATCTCTTCCAAAGGCCTGTGAAACGCAGTTTCTTTGCAGGCCTGATCTGGCTGAAGTCTGACTTCTGCTCTCGGTGTGCTACTTTGCCCTAGAGCTGAAAGGCACAACGTGCAGGCTTCTTTCCAAAGGGCGAGTTGGGCCCCACAGCATCTTGCTTCCAGCTCTTTGGGAAGCTAAGAAACAAGTCGCTCTGCACAGTGCTCTTACAGCCTACCGGGAACATCTCTTCCAAAAGCCTGTGAAACGCAGTTTCTTTGCAGGCCTGATCTGGCAGAAGTAGGACTTCTGCTCTGGGTGTGCTACAATGCCCTAGAGCTGAAAGGCACAACGTGCAGGCTTCTTTCCAAAGGGCGAGTTGGGCCCCACAGCACCTTGCTTCCAGCTCTTTGGGAAGCTAAGAAACAAGTCGCTCTGCACAGTGCTCTTACAGCCTACCGGGAACATCTCTTCCAAAGGCCTGTGAAACGCAGTTTCTTTGCAGGCCTGATCTGGCAGAAGTAGGACTTCTGCTCTGGGTGTGCTACATTGCCCTAGAGCTGAAAGGCACAACGTGCAGGCTTCTTTCCAAAGGGCGAGTTGGGCCCCAAAGCATCTTGCTTCCAGCTCTTTGGGAAGCTAAGAAACAACTCGCTCTGCACAGTGCTCTTACAGCCTACCGGGAACATCTCTTCCAAAGGCCTGTGAAACGCAGTTTCTTTGCAGGCCTGATCTGGCTGAAGTAGGACTTCTGCTCTGGGTGTGCTACTTTGCCCAGAGCTGAAAGGCACAACGTGCAGGCTTCTTTCCAAAGGGCGAGTTGGGCCCCACAGCATCTTGCTTCCAGCTCTTTGGGAAGCTAAGAAACAACTCGCTCTGCACAGTGCTCTTACAGCCTACCGGGAACATCTCTTCCAAAGGCCTGTGAAACGCAGTTTCTTTGCAGGCCTGATCTGGCTGAAGTAGGACTTCTGCTCTCGGTGTGCTACTTTGCCCTAGAGCTGAAAGGCACAACGTGCAGGCTTCTTTCCAAAGGGCGAGTTGGGCCCCACAGCATCTTGCTTCCAGCTCTTTGGGAAGCTAAGAAACAACTCGCTCTGCACAGTGCTCTTACAGCCTACCGGGAACATCTCTTCCAAAGGCCTGTGAAACGCAGTTTCTTTGCAGGCCTGATCTGGCTGAAGTAGGACTTCTGCTCTGGGTGTGCTACATTGCCCTAGAGCTGAAAGGCACAACGTGCAGGCTTCTTTCCAAAGGGCGAGTTGGGCCCCACAGCATCTTGCTTCCAGCTCTTTGGGAAGCTAAGAAACAACTCGCTCTGCACAGTGCTCTTACAGCCTACCGGGAACATCTCTTCCAAAGGCCTGTGAAACGCAGTTTCTTTGCAGGCCTGATCTGGCTGAAGTAGGACTTCTGCTCTGGGTGTGCTACATTGCCCAAGAGCTGAAAGGCACAACGTGCAGGCTTCTTTCCAAAGGGCGAGTTGGGCCCCACAGCATCTTGCTTCCAGCTCTTTGGGAAGCTAAGAAACAACTCGCTCTGCACAGTGCTCTTACAGCCTACCGGGAACATCTCTTCCAAAGGCCTGTGAAACGCAGTTTCTTTGCAGGCCTGATCTGGCTGAAGTAGGACTTCTGCTCTGGGTGTGCTACTTTGCCCTAGAGCTGAAAGGCACAACGTGCAGGCTTCTTTCCAAAGGGCGAGTTGGGCCCCACAGCATCTTGCTTCCAGCTCTTTGGGAAGCTAAGAAACAACTCGCTCTGCACAGTGCTCTTACAGCCTACCGGGAACATCTCTTCCAAAGGCCTGTGAAATGCAGTTTCTTTGCAGGCCTGATCTGGCTGAAGTAGAACTTCTGCTCTGGGTGTGCTACATTGCCCTAGAGCTGAAAGGCACAACGTGCAGGCTTCTTTCCAAAGGGCGAGTTGGGCCCCACAGCATCTTGCTTCCAGCTCTTTGGGAAGCTAAGAAACAACTCGCTCTGCACAGTGCTCTTACAGCCTACCGGGAACATCTCTTCCAAAGTCCTGTGAAACGCAGTTTCTTTGCAGGCCTGATCTGGCTGAAGTAGGACTTCTTCTCTGGGTGTGATACATTGCCCTAGAGCTGAAAGGCACAACGTGCAGGCTTCTTTCCAAAGGGCGAGTTGGGCCCCACAGCATCTTGCTTCCAGCTCTTTGGGAAGCTAAGAAACAACTCGCTCTGCACAGTGCTCTTACAGCCTACCGGGAACATCTCTTCCAAAGGCCTGTGAAACGCAGTTTCTTTGCAGGCCTGATCTGGCTGAAGTAGGACTTCTTCTCTGGGTGTGCTACATTGCCCTAGAGCTGAAAGGCACAACGTGCAGGCTTCTTTCCAAAGGGCGAGTTGGGCCCCACAGCATCTTGCTTCCAGCTCTTTGGGAAGCTAAGAAACAACTCGCTCTGCACAGTGCTCTTACAGCCTACCGGGAACCGCTCTAACAAAGGCCTGTGAAACGCAGTTTCTTTGCAGGCCTGATCTGGCTGAAGTAGGACTTCTGCTCTGGGTGTGCTACATTGCCCTAGAGCTGAAAGGCACAACGTGCAGGCTTCTTTCCAAAGGGCGAGCTGGGCCCCACAGCATCTTGCTTCCAGCTCTTTGGGAAGCTAAGAAACAACTCGCTCTGCACAGTGCTCTTACAGCCTACCGGGAACATCTCTTCCAAAGGCCTGTGAAACGCAGTTTCTTTGCAGGCCTGATCTGGCTGAAGTAGGACTTCTGCTCTGGGTGTGCTACATTGCCCTAGAGCTGAAAGGCGCAACGTTCAGGCTTCTTTCCAAAGGGCGAGTTGGGCCCCACAGCATCTTGCTTCCAGCTCTTTGGGAAGCTAAGAAACAACTCGCTCTGCACAGTGCTCTTACAGCCTACCGGGAACATCTCTTCCAAAGGCCTGTGAAACGCAGTTTCTTTGCAGGCCTGATCTGGCTGAAGTAGGACTTCTGCTCTGGGTGTGCTACATGGCCCTAGAGCTGAAAGGCACAACGTGCCGGCTTCTTTCCAAAGGGCGAGTTGGGCCCCACAGCATCTTGCTTCCAGCTCTTTGGGAAGCTAAGAAACAACTCGCTCTGCACAGTGCTCTTACAGCCTACCGGGAACATCTCTTCCAAAGGCCTGTGAAACGCAGTTTCTTTGCAGGCCTGATCTGGCTGAAGTCTGACTTCTGCTCTCGGTGTGCTACTTTGCCCTAGAGCTGAAAGGCACAACGTGCAGGCTTCTTTCCAAAGGGCGAGTTGGGCCCCACAGCATCTTGCTTCCAGCTCTTTGGGAAGCTAAGAAACAAGTCGCTCTGCACAGTGCTCTTACAGCCTACCGGGAACATCTCTTCCAAAAGCCTGTGAAACGCAGTTTCTTTGCAGGCCTGATCTGGCAGAAGTAGGACTTCTGCTCTGGGTGTGCTACAATGCCCTAGAGCTGAAAGGCACAACGTGCAGGCTTCTTTCCAAAGGGCGAGTTGGGCCCCACAGCACCTTGCTTCCAGCTCTTTGGGAAGCTAAGAAACAAGTCGCTCTGCACAGTGCTCTTACAGCCTACCGGGAACATCTCTTCCAAAGGCCTGTGAAACGCAGTTTCTTTGCAGGCCTGATCTGGCAGAAGTAGGACTTCTGCTCTGGGTGTGCTACATTGCCCTAGAGCTGAAAGGCACAACGTGCAGGCTTCTTTCCAAAGGGCGAGTTGGGCCCCAAAGCATCTTGCTTCCAGCTCTTTGGGAAGCTAAGAAACAACTCGCTCTGCACAGTGCTCTTACAGCCTACCGGGAACATCTCTTCCAAAGGCCTGTGAAACGCAGTTTCTTTGCAGGCCTGATCTGGCTGAAGTAGGACTTCTGCTCTGGGTGTGCTACTTTGCCCAGAGCTGAAAGGCACAACGTGCAGGCTTCTTTCCAAAGGGCGAGTTGGGCCCCACAGCATCTTGCTTCCAGCTCTTTGGGAAGCTAAGAAACAACTCGCTCTGCACAGTGCTCTTACAGCCTACCGGGAACATCTCTTCCAAAGGCCTGTGAAACGCAGTTTCTCTGCAGGCCTGATCTGGCTGAAGTAGGACTTCTGCTCTCGGTGTGCTACTTTGCCCTAGAGCTGAAAGGCACAACGTGCAGGCTTCTTTCCAAAGGGCGAGTTGGGCCCCACAGCATCTTGCTTCCAGCTCTTTGGGAAGCTAAGAAACAACTCGCTCTGCACAGTGCTCTTACAGCCTACCGGGAACATCTCTTCCAAAGGCCTGTGAAACGCAGGTTCTTTGCAGGCCTGATCTGGCTGAAGTAGGACTTCTGCTCTGGGTGTGCTACATTGCCCTAGAGCTGAAAGGCACAACGTGCAGGCTTCTTTCCAAAGGGCGAGTTGGGCCCCACAGCATCTTGCTTCCAGCTCTTTGGGAAGCTAAGAAACAACTCGCTCTGCACAGTGCTCTTACAGCCTACCGGGAACATCTCTTCCAAAAGCCTGTGAAACGCAGTTTCTTTGCAGGCCTGATCTGGCTGAAGTAGGACTTCTGCTCTGGGTGTGCTACTTTGCCCACAGCTGAAAGGCACAACGTGCAGGCTTCTTTCCAAAGGGCGAGTTGGGCCCCACAGCATCTTGCTTCCAGCTCTTTGGGAAGCTAAGAAACAACTCGCTCTGCACAGTGCTCTTACAGCCTACCGGGAACATCTCTTCCAAAGGCCTGTGAAACGCAGTTTCTTTGCAGGCCTGATCTGGCTGAAGTAGGACTTCTGCTCTCGGTGTGCTACTTTGCCCTAGAGCTGAAAGGCACAACGTGCAGGCTTCTTTCCAAAGGGCGAGTTGGGCCCCACAGCATCTTGCTTCCAGCTCTTTGGGAAGCTAAGAAACAACTCGCTCTGCACAGTGCTCTTACAGCCTACCGGGAACATCTCTTCCAAAGGCCTGTGAAACGCAGTTTCTTTGCAGGCCTGATCTGGCTGAAGTAGGACTTCTGCTCTGGGTGTGCTACATTGCCCTAGAGCTGAAAGGCACAACGTGCAGGCTTCTTTCCAAAGGGCGAGTTGGGCCCCACAGCATCTTGCTTCCAGCTCTTTGGGGAGCTAAGAAACAACTCGCTCTGCACAGCGCTCTTACAGCCTACCGGGAACATCTCTTCCAAAGGCCTGTGAAACGCAGTTTCTTTGCAGGCCTGATCTGGCTCAAGTAGGACTTCTGCTCTGGGTGTGCTACATTGCCCTAGAGCTGAAAGGCACAACGTGCAGGCTTCTTTCCAAAGGGCGAGTTGGGCCCCAAAGCATCCTCCTTCCAGCTCTTTGGGAAGCTAAGAAAGAACTCGCTCTGCGCAGTGCTCTTACAGCCTACCGCTATCATCTCTTACAAAGGCCTGTGAAACGCAGTTTCTTTGCAGGCCTGATCTGGCTGAAGTAGGACTTCTGCTCTGGGTGTGCTACTTTGCCCTAGAGCTGAAAGGCACAACGTGCAGGCTTCTTTCCAAAGGGCGAGTTGGGCCCCACAGCATCTTGCTTCCAGCTCTTTGGGAAGCTAAGAAACAACTCGCTCTGCACAGTGCTCTTACAGCCTACCGGGAACATCTCTTCCAAAGGCCTGTGAAATGCAGTTTCTTTGCAGGCCTGATCTGGCTGAAGTAGAACTTCTGCTCTGGGTGTGCTACATTGCCCTAGAGCTGAAAGGCACAACGTGCAGGCTTCTTTCCAAAGGGCGAGTTGGGCCCCACAGCATCTTGCTTCCAGCTCTTTGGGAAGCTAAGAAACAACTCGCTCTGCACAGTGCTCTTACAGCCTACCGGGAACATCTCTTCCAAAGTCCTGTGAAACGCAGTTTCTTTGCAGGCCTGATCTGGCTGAAGTAGGACTTCTGCTCTGGGTGTGCTACATTGCCCTAGAGCTGAAAGGCACAACGTGCAGGCTTCTTTCCAAAGGGCGAGTTGGGCCCCAAAGCATCCTCCTTCCAGCTCTTTGGGAAGCTAAGAAAGAACTCGCTCTGCACAGTGCTCTTACAGCCTACCGCTATCATCTCTTACAAAGGCCTGTGAAACGCAGTTTCTTTGCAGGCCTGATCTGGCTGAAGTAGAACTTCTGCTCTGGGTGTGCTACATTGCCCTAGAGCTGAAAGGCACAACGTTCAGTCTTCTTTCCAAAGGGCGAGTTGGGGCCCAAAGCATCTTGCTTCCAGCTCTTTGGGAAGATAAGAAACAACTCGCTCTGCACAGTGCTCTTACAGCCAACCGGGAACATCTCTTCCAAAGGCCTGTGAAACGCAGTTTCTATGCAGGCCTTATCTGGCTGAAGTAGGACTTCTGCTCTGGGTGTGCTACATTGCCCTAGAGCTGAAAGGCACAACGTGCAGGCTTCTTTCCAAAGGGCGAGTTGGGCCCCACAGCATCTTGCTTCCAGCTCTTTGGGAAGCTAAGAAACAACTCGCTCTGCACAGTGCTCTTACAGCCTACCGGGAACATCTCTTCCAAAGGCCTGTGAAACGCAGTTTCTTTGCAGGCCTGATCTGGCTGAAGTAGGACTTCTGCTCTGGGTGTGCTACTTTGCCCTAGAGCTGAAATGCACAACGTGCAGGCTTCTTTCCAAAGGCCGAGTTGTGCCCCACACCATCTTGCTTCCAGCTCTTTGGGAAGCTAAGAAACAACTCGCTCTGCACAGTGCTCTTACAGCCTACCGGGAACATCTCTTCCAAAGGCCTGTGAAACGCAGTTTCTTTGCAGGCCTGATCTGGCAGAAGTAGGACTTCTGCTCTGGGTGTGCTACATTGCCCTAGAGCTGAAAGGCACAACGTGCAGGCTTCTTTCCAAAGGGCGAGTTGGGCCCCACAGCATCTTGCTTCCAGCTCTTTGGGAAGCTAAGAAACAACTCGCTCTGCACAGTGCTCTTACAGCCTACGGGGAACATCTCTTCCAAAGGCCTGTGAAACGCAGTTTCTTTGCAGGCCTGATCTGGCTGAAGTAGGACTTCTGCTCTGGGTGTGCTACTTTGCCCTAGAGCTGAAAGGCACAACGTGCAGGCTTCTTTCCAAAGGGCGAGTTGGGCCCCACAGCATCTTGCTTCCAGCTCTTTGGGAAGCTAAGAAACAACTCGCTCTGCACAGTGCTCTTACAGCCTACCGGGAACATCTCTTCCAAAGGCCTGTGAAACGCAGTTTCTTTGCAGGCCTGATCTGGCTGAAGTAGGACTTCTGCTCTGGGTGTGCTACTTTGCCCTAGAGCTGAAAGGCACAACGTGCAGGCTTCTTTCCAAAGGGCGAGTTGGGCCCCTCAGCATCTTGCTTCCAGCTCATTGGGAAGCTAAGAAACAACTCGCTCTTCACAGTGTTCTTACAGCCTACCAGGAACATCTCTTCCAAAGGCCTGTGAAACGCAGTTTCTTTGCAGGCCAGATCTGGGTGAAGTAGGACTTCTGCTCTGGGTGTGCTACTTTGCCCTAGAGCTGAAAGGCACATCGTGCAGGCTTCTTTCCAAAGGGCGAGTTGGGCCCCACAGCATCTTGCTTCCAGCTCTTTGGGAAGCTAAGAAACAACTCGCTCTGCACAGTGCTCTTACAGCCTACCGGGTACATCTCTTCCAAAGGCCTGTGAAACGCAGTTTCTTTGCAGGCCTGATCTGGCTGATGTAGGACTTCTGCTCTGGGTGTGCTACTTTGCCCAGAGCTGAAAGGCACAACGTGCAGGCTTCTTTCCAAAGGGCGAGTTGGGCCCCAAAGCATCTTGCTTCCAGCTCTTTGGGAAGCTAACAAACAACTCGCTCTGCACAGTGCTCTTACAGCCTACCGGGAACATGTCTTCCAAAGGCCTGTGAAACGCAGTTTCTTTGCAGGCCTGATCTGGCTGAAGTAGGACTTCTGCTCTGGGTGTGCTACTTTGCCCTAGAGCTGAAAGGCACAACGTGCAGGCTTCTTTCCAAAGGGCGAGTTGGGCCCCACAGCATCTTGCTTCCAGCTCTTTGGGAAGCTAAGAAACAACTCGCTCTGCACACTGCTCTTACAGCCTACCGGGAACATCTCTTCCAAAGGCCTGTGAAACGCAGGTTCTTTGCAGGCCTGATCTGGCTGAAGTAGGACTTCTGCTCTGGGTGTGCTACATTGCCCTAGAGCTGAAAGGCACAACGTGCAGGCTTCTTTCCAAAGGGCGAGTTGGGCCCCAAAGCATCCTCCTTCCAGCTCTTTGGGAAGCTAAGAAAGAACTCGCTCTGCACAGTGCTCTTACAGCCTACCGCTATCATCTCTTACAAAGGCCTGTGAAACGCAGTTTCTTTGCAGGCCTGATCTGGCTGAAGTAGAACTTCTGCTCTGGGTGTGCTACATTGCCCTAGAGCTGAAAGGCACAACGTTCAGTCTTCTTTCCAAAGGGCGAGTTGGGGCCCAAAGCATCTTGCTTCCAGCTCTTTGGGAAGATAAGAAACAACTCGCTCTGCATAGTGCTCTTACAGCCTACCTGGAACATCTCTTACAAAGGCCTGTGACATGCACTTTCTTTGCAGGCCTGATCTGGCTGAAGTAGAACTTCTGCTCTGCGTGTGCTACATTGCCCGAGAGCTGAAAGGCACAACGTGCAGTCGTCTTTCGAAAGGGCGAGTTTGGCCCCAAAGCATCTTGCTTCCAGCTCTTTGGGAAGCTTAGAAACAACTCGCTCTGCACAGTGCTCTTACAGCCAACCGGGAACATCTCTTCCAAAGGCCTGTGAAACGCAGTTTCTATGCAGGCCTTATCTGGCTGAAGTAGGACTTCTGCTCTGGGTGTGCTACATTGCCCTAGAGCTGAAAGGCACAACGTGCAGGCTTCTTTCCAAAGGGCGAGTTGGGCCCCACAGCATCTTGCTTCCAGCTCTTTGGGAAGCTAAGAAACAACTCGCTCTGCACAGTGCTCTTACAGCCTACCGGGAACATCTCTTCCAAAGGCCTGTGAAACGCAGTTTCTTTGCAGGCCTGATCTGGCTGAAGTAGGACTTCTGCTCTGGGTGTGCTACTTTGCCCTAGAGCTGAAATGCACAACGTGCAGGCTTCTTTCCAAAGGGGGAGTTGGTCCCCAGAGCATCTTGCTTCTAGCTCTTTGGGAAGCTAAGAAACAACTCGCTCTGCACAGTGCTCTTACAGCCTACCGGGAACATCTCTTCCAAAGGCCTGTGAAACCCAGTCTTTGCAGGCCTGATCTGGCAGAAGTAGGACTTCTGCTCTGGGTGTGTTACATTGCCCTAGAGCTGAAAGGCACAACGTGCAGGCTTCTTTCCAAAGGCCGAGTTGTGCCCCACACCATCTTGCTTCCAGCTCTTTGGGAAGCTAAGAAACAACTCGCTCTTCACAGTGTTCTTACAGCCTACCAGGAACATCTCTTCCAAAGGCCTGTGAAACGCAGTTTCTTTCCAGGCCAGATCTGGGTGAAGTAGGACGTCTGCTCTGGGTGTGCTACTTTGCCCTAGAGCTGAAAGGCACATCGTGCAGGCTTCTTTCCAAAGGGCGAGTTCGGCCCCTCAGCATCTTGCTTCCAGCTCTTTGGGAAGCTAAGAAACAACTCGCTCTGCACAGTGCTCTTACAGCCTACCGGGAACATCTCTTCCAAAGGCCTGTGAAACGCAGTTTCTTTGCAGGCCTGATCTGGCAGAAGTAGGACTTCTGCTCTGGGTGTGCTACATTGCCCTAGAGCTGAAAGGCACAACGTGCAGGCTTCTTTCCAAAGGGCGAGTTGGGCCCCACAGCATCTTGCTTCCAGCTCTTTGGGAAGCTAAGAAACAACTCGCTCTGCACAGTGCTCTTACAGCCTACGGGGAACATCTCTTCCAAAGGCCTGTGAAACGCAGTTTCTTTGCAGGCCTGATCTGGCTGAAGTAGGACTTCTGCTCTGGGTGTGCTACTTTGCCCTAGAGCTGAAAGGCACAACGTGCAGGCTTCTTTCCAAAGGGCGAGTTGGGCCCCACAGCATCTTGCTTCCAGCTCTTTGGGAAGCTAAGAAACAACTCGCTCTGCACAGTGCTCTTACAGCCTACCGGGAACATCTCTTCCAAAGGCCTGTGAAACGCAGTTTCTTTGCAGGCCTGATCTGGCTGAAGTAGGACTTCTGCTCTGGGTGTGCTACTTTGCCCTAGAGCTGAAAGGCACAACGTGCAGGCTTCTTTCCAAAGGGCGAGTTGGGCCCCTCAGCATCTTGCTTCCAGCTCATTGGGAAGCTAAGAAACAACTCGCTCTTCACAGTGTTCTTACAGCCTACCAGGAACATCTCTTCCAAAGGCCTGTGAAACGCAGTTTCTTTGCAGGCCAGTTCTGGGTGAAGTAGGACTTCTGCTCTGGGTGTGCTACTTTGCCCTAGAGCTGAAAGGCACATCGTGCAGGCTTCTTTCCAAAGGGCGAGTTGGGCCCCACAGCATCTTGCTTCCAGCTCTTTGGGAAGCTAAGAAACAACTCGCTCTGCACAGTGCTCTTACAGCCTACCGGGTACATCTCTTCCAAAGGCCTGTGAAACGCAGTTTCTTTGCAGGCCTGATCTGGCTGATGTAGGACTTCTGCTCTGGGTGTGCTACTTTGCCCAGAGCTGAAAGGCACAACGTGCAGGCTTCTTTCCAAAGGGCGAGTTGGGCCCCAAAGCATCTTGCTTCCAGCTCTTTGGGAAGCTAACAAACAACTCGCTCTGCACAGTGCTCTTACAGCCTACCGGGAACATCTCTTCCAAAGGCCTGTGAAACGCAGTTTCTTTGCAGGCCTGATCTGGCTGAAGTAGGACTTCTGCTCTGGGTGTGCTACTTTGCCCTAGAGCTGAAAGGCACAACGTGCAGGCTTCTTTCCAAAGGGCGAGTTGGGCCCCACAGCATCTTGCTTCCAGCTCTTTGGGAAGCTAAGAAACAACTCGCTCTGCACAGTGCTCTTACAGCCTACCGGGAACATCTCTTCCAAAGGCCTGTGAAACGCAGGTTCTTTGCAGGCCTGATCTGGCTGAAGTAGGACTTCTGCTCTGGGTGTGCTACATTGCCCTAGAGCTGAAAGCCACAACGTGCAGGCTTCTTTCCAAATGGCGAGTTGGGCCCCACAGCATCTTGCTTCCAGCTCTTTGGGAAGCTAAGAAACAACTCGCTCTGCACAATGCTCTTACAGCCTACCGGGAACATCACTTCCAAAGGCCTGTGAAACGCAGTTTCTTTGCAGGCCTGATCTGGCTGAAGTCGGACTTCTGCTCTGGGTGTGCTACATTGTCCTAGAGCTGAAAGTCACAACGTGCAGGCTTCTTTCCAAAGGGCGAGTTGGGCCCCACAGCATCTTGCTTCCAGCTCTTTGGGAAGCTAAGAAACAACTCGCTCTGCACAGTGCTCTTACAGCCTACCGGGAACATCTCTTACAAAGGCCTGTGAAATGCAGTTTCTTTGCAGGCCTGATCTGGCTGAAGTAGGACTTCTGCTCTGGGTGTGCTACTTTGCCCAGAGCTGAAAGGCACAACGTGCAGGCTTCTTTCCAAAGGGCGAGTTGGGCCCCACAGCATCTTGCTTCCAGCTCTTGGGGAAGCTAAGAAACAACTCGCTCTGCACAGTGCTCTTACAGCCTACCGGGAACATCTCTTCCAAAGGCCTGTGAAACGCAGTTTCTTTGCAGGCCTGATCTGGCTGAAGTAGGACTTCTGCTCTGGGTGTGCTACTTTGCCCACAGCTGAAAGGCACAACGTGCAGGCTTCTTTCCAAAGGGCGAGTTGGGCCCCACAGCATCTTGCTTCCAGCTCTTTGGGAAGCTAAGAAACAACTCGCTCTGCACAGTGCTCTTACAGCCTACCGGGAAGATCTCTTCCAAAGGCCTGTGAAACGCAGTTTCTTTGCAGGCCTGATCTGGATGAAGTAGGACTTCTTCTCTCGGTGTGCTACTTTGCCCTAGAGCTGAAAGGCACAACGTGCAGGCTTCTTTCCAAAGGGCGAGTTGGGCCTCTCAGCATCTTGCTTCCAGCTCTTTGGGAAGCTAAGAAACAACTCGCTCTGCACAGTGCTCTTACAGCCTACCGGGAACATCTCTTCCAAAGGCCTGTGAAACGCAGTTTCTTTGCAGGCCTGATCTGGCTCAAGTAGGACTTCTGCTCTGGGTGTGCTACATTGCCCTAGAGCTGAAAGGCACAACGTGCAGGCTTCTTTCCAAAGGGCGAGCTGGGCCCCACAGCATCTTGCTTCCAGCTCTTTGGGAAGCTAAGAAACAACTCGCTCTGCACAGTGCTCTTACAGCCTACCGGGAACATCTCTTCCAAAGGCCTGTGAAACGCAGTTTCTTTGCAGGCCTGATCTGGCTCAAGTAGGACTTCTGCTCTGGGTGTGCTACTTTGCCCTAGAGCTGAAAGGCACAACGTGCCGGCTTCTTTCCAAAGGGCGAGTTGGGCCCCACAGCATCTTGCTTCCAGCTCTTTGGGAAGCTAAGAAACAACTCGCTCTGCACAGTGCTCTTACAGCCTACCGGGAACATCTCTTCCAAAGGCCTGTGAAACGCAGTTTCTTTGCAGGCCTGATCTGGCTGAAGTAGGACTTCTGCTCTCGGTGTGCTACTTTGCCCTAGAGCTGAAAGGCACAACGTGCAGGCTTCTTTCCAAAGGGCGAGTTGGGCCCCACAGCATCTTGCTTCCAGCTCTTTGGGAAGCTAAGAAACAACTCGCTCTGCACAGTGCTCTTACAGCCTACCGGGAACATCTCTTCCAAAGTCCTGTGAAACGCAGTTTCTTTGCAGGTCTGATCTGGCTGAAGCAGGACTTCTGCTCTGGGTGTGCTACATTGCCCTAGAGCTGAAAGGCACAACGTGCAGGCTTCTTTCCAAAGGGCGAGTTGGGCCCCACAGCATCTTGCTTCCAGCTCTTTGGGAAGCTAAGAAACAACTCGCTCTGCACAGTGCTCTTACAGCCTACCGGGAACATCTCTTCCAAAGGCCTGTGAAACGCAGTTTCTTTGCAGGCCTGATCTGGCTGAAGTAGGACTTCTGCTCTGGGTGTGCTACATTGCCCTAGAGCTGAAAGGCACAACGTGCAGGCTTCTTTCCAAAGGGCGAGTTGGGCCCCAAAGCATCCTGCTTCCAGCTCTTTGGGAAGCTAAGAAAGAACTCGCTCTGCACAGTGCTCTTACTGCCTACCGCTATCATCTCTTACAAAGGCCTGTGAAACGCAGTTTCTTTGCAGGCCTGATCTGGCTGAAGTAGAACTTCTGCTCTGGGTGTGCTACATTGCCCTAGAGCTGAAAGGCACAACGTTCAGTCTTCTTTCCAAAGGGCGAGTTGGGGCCCAAAGCATCTTGCTTCCAGCTCTTTGGGAAGATAAGAAACAACTCGCTCTGCATAGTGCTCTTACAGCCTACCTGGAACATCTCTTACAAAGGCCTGTGACATGCACTTTCTTTGCAGGCCTGATCTGGCTGAAGTAGAACTTATGCTCTGCGTGTGCTACATTGCCCGAGAGCTGAAAGGCACAACGTGCAGTCGTCTTTCGAAAGGGCGAGTTTGGCCCCAAAGCATCTTGCTTCCAGCTCTTTGGGAAGCTTAGAAACAACTCGCTCTGCACAGTGCTCTTACAGCCAACCGGGAACATCTCTTCCAAAGGCCTGTGAAACGCAGTTTCTATGCAGGCCTTATCTGGCTGAAGTAGGACTTCTGCTCTGGGTGTGCTACATTGCCCTAGAGCTGAAAGGCACAACGTGCAGGCTTCTTTCCTTAGGGCGAGTTGGGCCCCACAGCATCTTGCTTCCAGCTCTTTGGGAAGCTAAGAAACAACTCGCTCTGCACAGTGCTCTTACAGCCTACCGGGAACATCTCTTCCAAAGGCCTGTGAAACGCAGTTTCTTTGCAGGCCTGATCTGGCTGAAGTAGGACTTCTGCTCTGGGTGTGCTACTTTGCCCTAGAGCTGAAATGCACATCGTGCAGGCTTCTTTCCAAAGGGGGAGTTGGTCCCCAGAGCATCTTGCTTCTAGCTCTTTGGGAAGCTAAGAAACAACTCGCTCTGCACAGTGCTCTTACAGCCTACCGGGAACATCTCTTCCAAAGGCCTGTGAAACCCAGTCTTTGCAGGCCTGATCTGGCAGAAGTAGGACTTCTGCTCTGGGTGTGTTACATTGCCCTAGAGCTGAAAGGCACAACGTGCAGGCTTCTTTCCAAAGGCCGAGTTGTGCCCCACACCATCTTGCTTCCAGCTCTTTGGGAAGCTAAGAAACAACTCGCTCTTCACAGTGTTCTTACAGCCTACCAGGAACATCTCTTCCAAAGGCCTGTGAAACGCAGTTTCTTTCCAGGCCAGATCTGGGTGAAGTTGGACTTCTGCTCTGGGTGTGCTACTTTGCCCTAGAGCTGAAAGGCACATCGTGCAGGCTTCTTTCCAAAGGGCGAGTTGGGCCCCTCAGCATCTTGCTTCCAGCTCTTTGGGAAGCTAAGAAACAACTCGCTCTGCACAGTGCTCTTACAGCCTACCGGGAACATCTCTTCCAAAGGCCTGTGAAACGCAGTTTCTTTGCAGGCCTGATCTGGCAGAAGTAGGACTTCTGCTCTGGGTGTGCTACATTGCCATAGAGCTGAAAGGCACAACGTGCAGGCTTCTTTCCAAAGGGCGAGTTGGGCCCCACAGCATCTTGCTTCCAGCTCTTTGGGAAGCTAAGAAACAACTCGCTCTGCACAGTGCTCTTACAGCCTACGGGGAACATCTCTTCCAAAGGCCTGTGAAACGCAGTTTCTTTGCAGGCCTGATCTGGCTGAAGTAGGACTTCTGCTCTGGGTGTGCTACTTTGCCCTAGAGCTGAAAGGCACAACGTGCAGGCTTCTTTCCAAAGGGCGAGTTGGGCCCCACAGCATCTTGCTTCCAGCTCTTTGGGAAGCTAAGAAACAACTCGCTCTGCACAGTGCTCTTACAGCCTACCGGGAACATCTCTTCCAAAGGCCTGTGAAACGCAGTTTCTTTGCAGGCCTGATCTGGCTGAAGTAGGACTTCTGCTCTGGGTGTGCTACTTTGCCCTAGAGCTGAAAGGCACAACGTGCAGGCTTCTTTCCAAAGGGCGAGTTGGGCCCCTCAGCATCTTGCTTCCAGCTCTTTGGGAAGCTAAGAAACAACTCGCTCTTCACAGTGTTCTTACAGCCTACCAGGAACATCTCTTCCAAAGGCCTGTGAAACGCAGTTTCTTTGCAGGACAGATCTGGGTGAAGTAGGACTTCTGCTCTGGGTGTGCTACTTTGCCCTAGAGCTGAAAGGCACATCGTGCAGGCTTCTTTCCAAAGGGCGAGTTGGGCCCCACAGCATCTTGCTTCCAGCTCTTTGGGAAGCTAAGAAACAACTCGCTCTGCACAGTGCTCTTACAGCCTACCGGGTACATCTCTTCCAAAGGCCTGTGAAACGCAGTTTCTTTGCAGGCCTGATCTGGCTGATGTAGGACTTCTGCTCTGGGTGTGCTACTTTGCCCAGAGCTGAAAGGCACAACGTGCAGGCTTCTTTCCAAAGGGCGAGTTGGGCCCCAAAGCATCTTGCTTCCAGCTCTTTGGGAAGCTAACAAACAACTCGCTCTGCACAGTGCTCTTACAGCCTACCGGGAACATCTCTTCCAAAGGCCTGTGAAACGCAGGTTCTTTGCAGGCCTGATCTGGCTGAAGTCGGACTTCTGCTCTGGGTGTGCTACATTGTCCTAGAGCTGAAAGTCACAACGTGCAGGCTTCTTTCCAAAGGGCGAGTTGGGCCCCACAGCATCTTGCTTCCAGCTCTTTGGGAAGCTAAGAAACAACTCGCTCTGCACAGTGCTCTTAGAGCCTACCGGGAACATCTCTTACAAAGGCCTGTGAAATGCAGTTTCTTTGCAGGCCTGATCTGGCTGAAGTAGGACTTCTGCTCTGGGTGTGCTACTTTGCCCAGAGCTGAAAGGCACAACGTGCAGGCTTCTTTCCAAAGGGCGAGTTGGGCCCCACAGCATCTTGCTTCCCGCTCTTTGGGAAGCTAAGAAACAACTCGCTCTGCACAGTGCTCTTACAGCCTACCGGGAACATCTCTTCCAAAGGCCTGTGAAACGCAGTTTCTTTGCAGGCCTGATCTGGCTGAAGTAGGACTTCTGCTCTGGGTGTGCTACTTTGCCCACAGCTGAAAGGCACAACGTGCAGGCTTCTTTCCAAAGGGCGAGTTGGGCCCCACAGCATCTTGCTTCCAGCTCTTTGGGAAGCTAAGAAACAACTCGCTCTGCACAGTGCTCTTACAGCCTACCGGGAACATCTCTTCCAAAGGCCTGTGAAACGCAGTTTCTTTGCAGGCCTGATCTGGCTGAAGTAGGACTTCTTCTCTCGGTGTGCTACTTTGCCCTAGAGCTGAAAGGCACAACGTGCAGGCTTCTTTCCAAAGGGCGAGTTGGGCCTCTCAGCATCTTGCTTCCAGCTCTTTGGGAAGCTAAGAAACAACTCGCTCTGCACAGTGCTCTTACAGCCTACCGGGAACATCTCTTCCAAAGGCCTGTGAAACGCAGTTTCTTTGCAGGCCTGATCTGGCTCAAGTAGGACTTCTGCTCTGGGTGTGCTACATTGCCCTAGAGCTGAAAGGCACAACGTGCAGGCTTCTTTCCAAAGGGCGAGTTGGGCCCCACAGCATCTTGCTTCCAGCTCTTTGGGAAGCTAAGAAACAACTCGCTCTGCACAGTGCTCTTACAGCCTACCGGGAACATCTCTTCCAAAGGCCTGTGAAACGCAGTTTCTTTGCAGGCCTGATCTGGCTCAAGTAGGACTTCTGCTCTGGGTGTGCTACTTTGCCCTAGAGCTGAAAGGCACAACGTGCAGGCTTCTTTCCAAAGGGCGAGTTGGGCCCCACAGCATCTTGCTTCCAGCTCTTTGGGAAGCTAAGAAACAACTCGCTCTGCACAGTGCTCTTACAGCCTACCGGGAACATCTCTTCCAAAGGCCTGTGAAACGCAGTTTCTTTGCAGGCCTGATCTGGCTGAAGTAGGACTTCTGCTCTCGGTGTGCTACTTTGCCCTAGAGCTGAAAGGCACAACGTGCAGGCTTCTTTCCAAAGGGCGAGTTGGGCCCCACAGCATCTTGCTTCCAGCTCTTTGGGAAGCTAAGAAACAACTCGCTCTGCACAGTGCTCTTACAGCCTACCGGGAACATCTCTTCCAAAGTCCTGTGAAACGCAGTTTCTTTGCAGGCCTGATCTGGCTGAAGCAGGACTTCTGCTCTGGGTGTGCTACATTGCCCTAGAGCTGAAAGGCACAACGTGCAGGCTTCTTTCCAAAGGGCGAGTTGGGCCCCACAGCATCTTGCTTCCAGCTCTTTGGGGAGCTAAGAAACAACTCGCTCTGCACAGTGCTCTTACAGCCTACCGGGAACATCTCTTCCAAAGGCCTGTGAAACGCAGTTTCTTTGCAGGCCTGATCTGGCTGAAGTAGGACTTCTGCTCTGGGTGTGCTACATTGCCCTAGAGCTGAAAGGCACAACGTGCAGGCTTCTTTCCAAAGGGCGAGTTGGGCCCCAAAGCATCCTGCTTCCAGCTCTTTGGGAAGCTAAGAAAGAACTCGCTCTGCACAGTGCTCTTACTGCCTACCGCTATCATCTCTTACAAAGGCCTGTGAAACGCAGTTTCTTTGCAGGCCTGATCTGGCTGAAGTAGAACTTCTGCTCTGGGTGTGCTACATTGCCCTAGAGCTGAAAGGCACAACGTTCAGTCTTCTTTCCAAAGGGCGAGTTGGGCCCCAAAGCATCTTGCTTCCAGCTCTTTGGGAAGATAAGAAACAACTCGCTCTTCATAGTGCTCTTACAGCCTACCTGGAACATCTCTTACAAAGGCCTGTGACATGCACTTTCTTTGCAGGCCTGATCTGGCTGAAGTAGAACTTCTGCTCTGCGTGTGCTACATTGCCCGAGAGCTGAAAGGCACAACGTGCAGTCGTCTTTCGAAAGGGCGAGTTTGGCCCCAAAGCATCTTGCTTCCAGCTCTTTGGGAAGCTTAGAAACAACTCGCTCTGCACAGTGCTCTTACAGCCTACCGGGAACATCTCTTCCAAAGGCCTGTGAAACGCAGTTTCTATGCAGGCCTGATCTGGCTGAAGTAGGACTTCTGCTCTGGGTGTGCTACATTGCCCTAGAGCTGAAAGGCACAACGTGCAGGCTTCTTTCCAAAGGGTGAGTTGGGCCCCACAGCATCTTGCTTCCAGCTCTTTGGGAAGCTAAGAAACAACTCGCTCTGCACAGTGCTCTTACAGCCTACCGGGAACATCTCTTCCAAAGGCCTGTGAAACGCAGTTTCTTTGCAGGCCTGATCTGGCAGAAGTAGGACTTCTGCTCTGGGTGTGCTACATTGCCCTAGAGCTGAAAGGCACAACGTGCAGGCTTCTTTCCAAAGGGCGAGTTGTGCCCCACACCATCTTGCTTCCAGCTCTTTGGGAAGATAAGAAACAACTCGCTCTGCATAGTGCTCTTACAGCCTACCTGGAACATCTCTTACAAAGGCCTGTGACATGCACTTTCTTTGCAGGCCTGATCTGGCTGAAGTAGAACTTCTGCTCTGCGTGTGCTACATTGCCCGAGAGCTGAAAGGCACAACGTGCAGTCGTCTTTCGAAAGGGCGAGTTTGGCCCCAAAGCATCTTGCTTCCAGCTCTTTGGGAAGCTTAGAAACAACTCGCTCTGCACAGTGCTCTTACAGCCAACCGGGAACATCTCTTCCAAAGGCCTGTGAAACGCAGTTTCTATGCAGGCCTGATCTGGCTGAAGTAGGACTTCTGCTCTGGGTGTGCTACATTGTCCTAGAGCTGTAAGGCACAATGTGCAGGCTTCTTTCCAAAGGGCGAGTTGGGCCCCACAGCATCTTGCTTCCAGCTCTTTGGGAAGCTAAGAAACAAGTCGCTCTGCACAGTGCTCTTACAGCCTACCGGGAACATGTCTTCCAAAGGCCTGTGAAACGCAGTTTCTTTGCAGGCCTGATCTGGCTGAAGTAGGACTTCTGCTCTGGGTGTGCTACTTTGCCCAGAGCTGAAAGGCACAACGTGCAGGCTTCTTTCCAAAGGGCGAGTTGGGCCCCACAGCATCTTGCTTCCAGCTCTTTGGGAAGCTAAGAAACAACTCGCTCTGCACAGTGCTCTTACAGCCTACTGGGAACATCTCTTCCAAAGGCCTGTGAAACGCAGTTTCTTTGCAGGCCTGATCTGGCTGAAGTAGGACTTCTGCTCTCGGTGTGCTACTTTGCCCTAGAGCTGAAAGGCACAACGTGCAGGCTTCTTTCCAAAGGGCGAGTTGGGCCCCACAGCATCTTGCTTCCAGCTCTTTGGGAAGCTAAGAAACAAGTCGCTCTGCACAGTGCTCTTACAGCCTACCGGGAACATCTCTTCCAAAGGCCTGTGAAACGCAGGTTCTTTGCAGGCCTGATCTGGCTGAAGTAGGACTTCTGCTCTGGGTGTGCTACATTGCCCTAGAGCTGAAAGGCACAACGTGCAGGCTTCTTTCCAAAGGGCGAGTTGGGCCCCACAGCATCTTGCTTCCAGCTCTTTGGGAAGCTAAGAAACAACTCGCTCTGCACAGTGCTCTTACAGCCTACCGGGAACATCTCTTCCAAAGGCCTGTGAAACGCAGTTTCTTTGCAGGCCTGATCTGGCAGAAGTAGGACTTCTGCTCTGGGTGTGCTACATTGCCCTAGAGCTGAAAGGCACAACGTGCAGGCTTCTTTCCAAAGGGCGAGTTGGGCCCCACAGCATCTTGCTTCCAGCTCTTTGGGAAGCTAAGAAACAACTCGCTCTGCACAGTGCTCTTACAGCCTACCGGGAACATCTCTTCCAAAGGCCTGTGAAACGCAGTTTCTTTGCAGGCCTGATCTGGCTGAAGTAGGACTTCTGCTCTAGGTGTGCTACTTTGCCCACAGCTGAAAGGCACAACGTGCAGGCTTCTTTCCAAAGGGCGAGTTGGGCCCCACAGCATCTTGCTTCCAGCTCTTTGGGAAGCTAAGAAACAACTCGCTCTGCACAGTGCTCTTACAGCCTACCGGGAACATCTCTTCCAAAGGCCTGTGAAACGCAGTTTCTTTGCAGGCCTGATCTGGCAGAAGTAGGACTTCTGCTCTGGGTGTGCTACATTGCCCTAGAGCTGAAAGGCACAACGTGCAGGCTTCTTTCCAAAGGGCGAGTTGGGCCCCACAGCATCTTGCTTCCAGCTCTTTGGGAAGCTAAGAAACAACTTGCTCTGCACAGTGCTCTTACAGCCTACCGGGAACATCTCTTCCAAAGGCCTGTGAAACGCAGTTTCTTTGCAGGCCTGATCTGGCTGAAGTAGGACTTCTGCTCTGGGTGTGCTACATTGCCCAAGAGCTGAAAGGCACAACGTGCAGGCTTCTTTCCAAAGGGCGAGTTGGGCCCCACAGCATCTTGCTTCCAGCTCTTTGGGAAGCTAAGAAACAACTCGCTCTGCACAGTGCTCTTACAGCCTACCGGGAACATCTCTTCCAAAGTTCTGTGAAACGCAGTTTCTTTGCAGGCCTGATCTGGCTGAAGTAGGACTTCTGCTCTCGGTGTGCTACTTTGCCCTAGAGCTGAAAGGCACAACGTGCAGGCTTCTTTCCAAAGGGCGAGTTTGGCCCCACAGCATCTTGCTTCCAGGTCTTTGGGAAGCTAAGAAACAACTCGCTCTGCACAGTGCTCTTACAGCCTACCGGGAACATCTCTTCCAAAGGCCTGTGAAACGCAGTTTCTTTGCAGGCCTGATCTGGCTGAAGTAGAACTTCTGCTCTGGGTGTGCTACATTGCCCTAGAGCTGAAAGGCACAACGTGCAGGCTTCTTTCCAAAGGGCGAGTTGGGCCCCACAGCATCTTGCTTCCAGCTCTTTGGGAAGCTAAGAAACAACTCGCTCTGCACAGTGCTCTTACAGCCTACCGGGAACATCTCTTCCAAAGTCCTGTGAAACGCAGTTTCTTTGCAGGCCTGATCTGGCTGAAGTAGGACTTCTGCTCTGGGTGTGCTACATTGCCCTAGAGCTGAAAGGCACAACGTGCAGGCTTCTTTCCAAAGGGCGAGTTGGGCCCCACAGCATCTTGCTTCCAGCTCTTTGGGGAGCTAAGAAACAACTCGCTCTGCACAGTGCTCTTACAGCCTACCGGGAACATCTCTTCCAAAGGCCTGTGAAACGCAGTTTCTTTGCAGGCCTGATCTGGCTGAAGTAGGACTTCTGCTCTGGGTGTGCTGCATTGCCCTAGAGCTGAAAGGCACAACGTGCAGGCTTCTTTCCAAAGGGCGAGTTGGGCCCCAAAGCATCCTGCTTCCAGCTCTTTGGGAAGCTAAGAAAGAACTCGCTCTGCACAGTGCTCTTACAGCCTACCGCTATCATCTCTTACAAAGGCCTGTGAAACGCAGTTTCTTTGCAGGCCTGATCTGGCTGAAGTAGAACTTCTGCTCTGGGTGTGCTACATTGCCCTAGAGCTGAAAGGCACAACGTTCAGTCTTCTTTCCAAAGGGCGAGTTGGGCCCCAAAGCATCTTGCTTCCAGCTCTTTTTGAAGATAAGAAACAACTCGCTCTGCATAGTGCTCTTACAGCCTACCTGGAACATCTCTTACAAAGGCCTGTGAAATGCACTTTCTTTGCAGGCCTGATCTGGCTGAAGTAGAACTTCTGCTCTGCGTGTGCTACATTGCCCGAGAGCTGAAAGGCACAACGTGCAGTCGTCTTTCGAAAGGGCGAGTTTGGCCCCAAAGCATCTTGCTTCCAGCTCTTTGGGAAGCTAAGAAACAACTCGCTCTGCACAGTGCTCTTACAGCCTAGTGGGAACATGTCTTCCAAAGGCCTGTGAAACGCAGTTTCTTTGCAGGCCTGATCTGGCTGAAGTAGGACTTCTGCTCTGGGTGTGCTACTTTGCCCTAGAGCTGAAAGGCACAACGTGCAGGCTTCTTTCCAAAGGGCGAGTTGGGCCCCACAGCATCTTGCTTCCAGCTCTTTGGGAAGCTAAGAAACAACTCGCTGTGCACAGTGCTCTTACAGGCTAGTGGGAACATCTCTTCCAAAGGCCTGTGAAACGCAGTTTCTTTGCAGGCCTGATCTGGCTGAAGTAGGACTTCTGCTCTCGGTGTGCTACATTGCCCTAGAGCTGAAAGGCACAACGTGCAGGCTTCTTTCCAAAGGGCGAGTTGGGCCCCACAGCATCTTGCTTCCAGCTCTTTGGGAAGCTAAGAAACAACTCGCTCTGCACAGTGCTCTTACAGCCTACCGGGAACATGTCTTCCAAAGGCCTGTGAAACGCAGTTTCTTTGCAGGCCTGATCTGGCTGAAGTAGGACTTCTGCTCTGGGTGTGCTACTTTGCCCTAGAGCTGAAAGGCACAACGTGCAGGCTTGTTTTCCAAAGGGAGAGTTGGGCCCCACAGCATCTTGCTTCCAGCTCTTTGGGAAGCTAAGAAACAAGTCGCTCTGCACAGTGCTCTTACAGCCTAGTGGGAACATGTCTTCCAAAGGCCTGTGAAACGCAGTTTCTTTGCAGGCCTGATCTTGCTGAAGTAGGACTTCTGCTCTGGGTGTGCTACTTTGCCCTAGAGCTGAAAGGCACAACGTGCAGGCTTCTTTCCAAAGGGCGAGTTGGGCCCCACAGCATCTTGCTTCCAGCTCTTTGGGAAGCTAAGAAACAACTCGCTCTGCACAGTGCTCTTACAGCCTACGGGGAACATCTCTTCCAAAGGCCTGTGAAACGCAGTTTCTTTGCAGGCCTGATCTGGCTGAAGTAGGACTTCTGCTCTCGGTGTGCTACTTTGCCCTAGAGCTGAAAGGCACAACGTGCAGGCTTCTTTCCAAAGGGCGAGATGGGCCCCACAGCATCTTGCTTCCAGCTCTTTGGGAAGCTAAGAAACAACACGCTCTGCACAGTGCTCTTACAGCCTAGTGGGAACATGTCTTCCAAAGGCCTGTGAAACGCAGTTTCTTTGCAGGCCTGATCTGGCTGAAGTAGGACTTCTGCTCTGGGTGTGCTACTTTGCCCTAGAGCTGAAAGGCACAACGTGCAGGCTTGTTTCCAAAGGGCGAGTTGGGCCCCACAGCATCTTGCTTCCAGCTCTTTGGGGAGCTAAGAAACAACTCGCTCTGCACAGTGCTCTTACAGCCTAGTGGGAACATGTCTTCCAAAGGCCTGTGAAACGCAGTTTCTTTGCAGGCCTGATCTGGCTGAAGTAGGACTTCTGCTCTGGGTGTGCTACTTTGCCCTAGAGCTGAAAGGCACAACGTGCAGGCTTCTTTCCAAAGGGCGAGTTGGGCCCCACAGCATCTTGCTTCCAGCTCTTTGGGAAGCTAAGAAACAACTCGCTCTGCACAGTGCTCTTACAGCCTACCGGGAACATCTCTTCCAAAGGCCTGTGAAACGCAGTTTCTTTGCAGGCCTGATCTGGCTGAAGTAGGACTTCTGCTCTGGGTGTGCTACTTTGCCCTAGAGCTGAAAGGCACAACGTGCAGGCTTCTTTCCAAAGGGCGAGTTGGGCCCCACAGCATCTTGCTTCCAGCTCTTTGGGAAGCTAAGAAACAACTCGCTCTGCACAGTGCTCTTACAGCCTACCGGGAACACCTCTTCCAAAGGCCTGTGAAACGCAGTTTCTTTGCAGGCCTGATCTGGCTGAAGTAGGGCTTCTGCTCTGGGTGTGCTACTTTGCCCTAGAGCTGAAAGGCACAACGTGCAGGCTTCTTTCCAAAGGGCGAGTTGGGCCCCACAGCATCTTGCTTCCAGCTCTTTGGGAAGCTAAGAAACAACTCGCTCTGCACAGTGCTCTTACAGCCTACCCGGAACATGTCTTCCAAAGGCCTGTGAAACGCAGTTTCTTTGCAGGCCTGATCTGGCTCAAGTAGGACTTCTGCTCTGGGTGTGCTACTTTGCCCTAGAGCTGAAAGGCACAACGTGCAGGCTTCTTTCCAAAGGGCGAGTTGGGCCCCACAGCATCTTGCTTCCAGCTCTTTGGGAAGCTAAGAAACAACTCGCTCTGCACAGTGCTCTTACAGCCTACGGGGAACATCTCTTCCAAAGGCCTGTGAAACGCAGTTTCTTTGCAGGCCTGATCTGGCTGAAGTAGGACTTCTGCTCTGGGTGTGCTACTTTGCCCTAGAGCTGAAAGGCACAACGTGCAGGCTTCTTTCCAAAGGGCGAGTTGGGCCCCACAGCATCCTGCTTCCAGCTCTTTGGGAAGCTAAGAAACAACTCGCTCTGCACAGTGCTCTTACAGCCTACCGGGAACATCTCTTCCAAAGGCCTGTGAAACGCAGTTTCTTTGCAGGCCTGATCTGGCTGAAGTAGGACTTCTGCTCTGGGTGTGCTACTTTGCCCACAGCTGAAAGGCACAACGTGCAGGCTTCTTTCCAAAGGGCGAGTTGGGCCCCACAGCATCTTGCTTCCAGCTCTTTGGGAAGCTAAGAAACAACTCGCTCTGCACAGTGCTCTTACAGCCTACCGGGAACATCTCTTCCAAAGGCCTGTGAAACGCAGTTTCTTTGCAGGCCTGATCTGGCTGAAGTAGGACTTCTGCTCTCGGTGTGCTACTTTGCCCTAGAGCTGAAAGGCACAACGTACAGGCTTCTTTCCAAAGGGCGAGTTGGGCCCCTCAGCATCTTGCTTCCAGCTCTTTGGGAAGCTAAGAAACAACTCGCTCTGCACAGTGCTCTTACAGCCTACCGGGAACATCTCTTCCAAAGGCCTGTGAAACGCAGTTTCTTTGCAGGCCTGATCTGGCAGAAGTAGGACTTCTGCTCTGGGTGTGCTACATTGCCCTAGAGCTGAAAGGCACAACGTGCAGGCTTCTTTCCAAAGGGCGAGTTGGGCCCCACAGCATCTTGCTTCCAGCTCTTTGGGAAGCTAAGAAACAACTCGCTCTGCACAGTGCTCTTACAGCCTACCGGGAACATCTCTTCCAAAGGCCTGTGAAACGCAGTTTCTTTGCAGGCCTGATCTGGCTGAAGTAGGACTTCTGCTCTGGGTGTGCTACATTGCCCAAGAGCTGAAAGGCACAACGTGCAGGCTTCTTTCCAAAGGGCGAGTTGGGCCCCACAGCATCTTGCTTCCAGCTCTTTGGGAAGCTAAGAAACAACTCGCTCTGCACAGTGCTCTTACAGCCTACCGGGAACATCTCTTCCAAAGGCCTGTGAAACGCAGTTTCTTTGCAGGCCTGATCTGGCTGAAGTAGGACTTCTGCTCTCGGTGTGCTACTTTGCCCTAGAGCTGAAAGGCACAACGTGCAGGCTTCTTTCCAAAGGGCGAGTTGGGCCCCACAGCATCTTGCTTCCAGGTCTTTGGGAAGCTAAGAAACAACTCGCTCTGCACAGTGCTCTTACAGCCTACCGGGAACATCTCTTCCAAAGGCCTGTGAAACGCAGTTTCTTTGCAGGCCTGATCTGGCTGAAGTAGAACTTCTGCTCTGGGTGTGCTACATTGCCCTAGAGCTGAAAGGCACAACGTGCAGGCTTCTTTCCAAAGGGCGAGTTGGGCCCCACAGCATCTTGCTTCCAGCTCTTTGGGAAGCTAAGAAACAACTCGCTCTGCACAGTGCTCTTACAGCCTACGGAGAACATCTCTTCCAAAGGCCTGTGAAACGCAGTTTCTTTGCAGGCCTGATCTGGCTGAAGTAGGACTTCTGCTCTGGGTGTGCTACATTGCCCTAGAGCTGAAAGGCACAACGTGCAGGCTTCTTTCCAAAGGGCGAGTTGGGCCCCACAGCATCTTGCTTCCAGCTCTTTGGGGAGCTAAGAAACAACTCGCTCTGCACAGTGCTCTTACAGCCTACCGGGAACATCTCTTCCAAAGGCCTGTGAAACGCAGTTTCTTTGCAGGCCTGATCTGGCTGAAGTAGGACTTCTGCTCTGGGTGTGCTACATTGCCCTAGAGCTGAAAGGCACAACGTGCAGGCTTCTTTCCAAAGGGCGAGTTGGGCCCCAAAGCATCCTGCTTCCAGCTCTTTGGGAAGCTAAGAAAGAACTCGCTCTGCACAGTGCTCTTACAGCCTACCGCTATCATCTCTTACAAAGGCCTGTGAAACGCAGTTTCTTTGCAGGCCTGATCTGGCTGAAGTAGAACTTCTGCTCTGGGTGTGCTACATTGCCCTAGAGCTGAAAGGCACAACGTTCAGTCTTCTTTCCAAAGGGCGAGTTGGGCCCCAAAGCATCTTGCTTCCAGCTCTTTTTGAAGATAAGAAACAACTCGCTCTGCATAGTGCTCTTACAGCCTACCTGGAACATCTCTTACAAAGGCCTGTGACATGCACTTTCTTTGCAGGCCTGATCTGGCTGAAGTAGAACTTCTGCTCTGCGTGTGCTACATTGCCCGAGAGCTGAAAGGCACAACGTGCAGTCGTCTTTCGAAAGGGCGAGTTTGGCCCCAAAGCATCTTGCTTCCAGCTCTTTGGGAAGCTAAGAAACAACTCGCTCTGCACAGTGCTCTTACAGCCTAGTGGGAACATGTCTTCCAAAGGCCTGTGAAACGCAGTTTCTTTGCAGGCCTGATCTGGCTGAAGTAGGACTTCTGCTCTGGGTGTGCTACTTTGCCCTAGAGCTGAAAGGCACAACGTGCAGGCTTCTTTCCAAAGGGCGAGTTGGGCCCCACAGCATCCTGCTTCCAGCTCTTTGGGAAGCTAAGAAACAACTCGCTCTGCACAGTGCTCTTACAGTCTAGTGGGAACATCTCTTCCAAAGGCCTGTGAAACGCAGTTTCTTTGCAGGCCTGATCTGGCTGAAGTAGGACTTCTGCTCTCGGTGTGCTACATTGCCCTAGAGCTGAAAGGCACAACGTGCAGGCTTCTTTCCAAAGGGCGAGTTGGGCCCCACAGCATCTTGCTTCCAGCTCTTTGGGAAGCTAAGAAACAACT
Source organism: Equus caballus (assembly GCF_041296265.1). Lineage (NCBI taxonomy): Eukaryota > Metazoa > Chordata > Mammalia > Perissodactyla > Equidae > Equus > Equus caballus. The sequence goes on from NC_091715.1 coordinate 55,493,952, forward strand.
CGCTCTGCACAGTGCTCTTACAGCCTACCGGGAACATGTCTTGCAAAGGCCTGTGAAACGCAGTTTCTTTGCAGGCCTGATCTGGCTGAAGTAGGACTTCTGCTCTGGGTGTGCTACTTTGCCCTAGAGCTGAAAGGCACAACGTGCAGGCTTCTTTCCAAAGGGCGAGATGGGCCCCACAGCATCTTGCTTCCAGCTCTTTGGGAAGCTAAGAAACAACTCGCTCTGCACAGTGCTCTTACAGCCTAGTGGGAACATGTCTTCCAAAGGCCTGTGAAACGCAGTTTCTTCGCAGGCCTGATCTGGCTGAAGTAGGACTTCTGCTCTGGGTGTGCTACTTTGCCCTAGAGCTGAAAGGCACAACGTGCAGGCTTGTTTCCAAAGGGCGAGTTGGGCCCCACAGCATCTTGCTTCCAGCTCTTTGGGAAGCTAAGAAACAACTCGCTCTGCACAGTGCTCTTACAGCCTAGTGGGAACATGTCTTCCAAAGGCCTGTGAAACGCAGTTTCTTTGCAGGCCTGATCTGGCTGAAGTAGGACTTCTGCTCTGGGTGTGCTACTTTGCCCTAGAGCTGAAAGGCACAACGTGCAGGCTTCTTTCCAAAGGGCGAGTTGGGCCCCACAGCATCTTGCTTCCAGCTCTTTGGGAAGCTAAGAAACAACTCGCTCTGCACAGTGCTCTTACAGCCTACCGGGAACATCTCTTCCAAAGGCCTGTGAAACGCAGTTTCTTTGCAGGCCTGATCTGGCTGAAGTAGGACTTCTGCTCTGGGTGTGCTACTTTGCCCTAGAGCTGAAAGGCACAACGTGCAGGCTTCTTTCCAAAGGGCGAGTTGGGCCCCACAGCATCTTGCTTCCAGCTCTTTGGGAAGCTAAGAAACAACTCGCTCTGCACAGTGCTCTTACAGCCTACCGGGAACACCTCTTCCAAAGGCCTGTGAAATGCAGTTTCTTTGCAGGCCTGATCTGGCTGAAGTAGGACTTCTGCTCTGGGTGTGCTACTTTGCCCTAGAGCTGAAAGGCACAACGTGCAGACTTCTTTCCAAAGGGCGAGTTGGGCCCCACAGCATCTTGCTTCCAGCTCTTTGGGAAGCTAAGAAACAACTCGCTCTGCACAGTGCTCTTACAGCCTACCGGGAACATGTCTTCCAAAGGCCTGTGAAACGCAGTTTCTTTGCAGGCCTGATCTGGCTGAAGTAGGACTTCTGCTCTGGGTGTGCTACTTTGCCCTAGAGCTGAAAGGCACAACGTGCAGGCTTCTTTCCAAAGGGCGAGTTGGGCCCCACAGCATCTTGCTTCCAGCTCTTTGGGAAGCTAAGAAACAACTCGCTCTGCACAGTGCTCTTACAGCCTACCCGGAACATGTCTTCCAAAGGCCTGTGAAACGCAGTTTCTTTGCAGGCCTGATCTGGCTCAAGTAGGACTTCTGCTCTGGGTGTGCTACTTTGCCCTAGAGCTGAAAGGCACAACGTGCAGGCTTCTTTCCAAAGGGCGAGTTGGGCCCCACAGCATCTTGCTTCCAGCTCTTTGGGAAGCTAAGAAACAACTCGCTCTGCACAGTGCTCTTACAGCCTACGGGGAACATCTCTTCCAAAGGCCTGTGAAACGCAGTTTCTTTGCAGGCCTGATCTGGCTGAAGTAGGACTTCTGCTCTGGGTGTGCTACTTTGCCGTAGAGCTGAAAGGCACAACGTGCAGGCTTCTTTCCAAAGGGCGAGTTGGGCCCCACAGCATCTTGCTTCCAGCTCTTTGGGAAGCTAAGAAACAACTCGCTCTGCACAGTGCTCTTACAGCCTACCGGGAACATCTCTTCCAAAGGCCTGTGAAACGCAGTTTCTTTGCAGGCCTGATCTGGCTGAAGTAGGACTTCTGCTCTGGGTGTGCTACTTTGCCCACAGCTGAAAGGCACAACGTGCAGGCTTCTTTCCAAAGGGCGAGTTGGGCCCCACAGCATCTTGCTTCCAGCTCTTTGGGAAGCTAAGAAACAACTCGCTCTGCACAGTGCTCTTACAGCCTACCGGGAACATCTCTTCCAAAGGCCTGTGAAACGCAGTTTCTTTGCAGGCCTGATCTGGCTGAAGTAGGACTTCTGCTCTCGGTGTGCTACTTTGCCCTAGAGCTGAAAGGCACAACGTACAGGCTTCTTTCCAAAGGGCGAGTTGGGCCCCTCAGCATCTGGCTTCCAGCTCTTTGGGAAGCTAAGAAACAACTCGCTCTGCACAGTGCTCTTACAGCCTACCGGGAACATCTCTTCCAAAGGCCTGTGAAACGCAGTTTCTTTGCAGGCCTGATCTGGCAGAAGTAGGACTTCTGCTCTGGGTGTGCTACATTGCCCTAGAGCTGAAAGGCACAACGTGCAGGCTTCTTTCCAAAGGGCGAGTTGGGCCCCACAGCATCTTGCTTCCAGCTCTTTGGGAAGCTAAGAAACAACTCGCTCTGCACAGTGCTCTTACAGCCTACCGGGAACATCTCTTCCAAAGGCCTGTGAAACGCAGTTTCTTTGCAGGCCTGATCTGGCTGAAGTAGGACTTCTGCTCTGGGTGTGCTACATTGCCCAAGAGCTGAAAGGCACAACGTGCAGGCTTCTTTCCAAAGGGCGAGTTGGGCCCCACAGCATCTTGCTTCCAGCTCTTTGGGAAGCTAAGAAACAACTCGCTCTGCACAGTGCTCTTACAGCCTACCGGGAACATCTCTTCCAAAGGCCTGTGAAACGCAGTTTCTTTGCAGGCCTGATCTGGCTGAAGTAGGACTTCTGCTCTGGGTGTGCTACTTTGCCCTAGAGCTGAAAGGCACAACGTGCAGGCTTCTTTCCAAAGGGCGAGTTGGGCCCCACAGCATCTTGCTTCCAGCTCTTTGGGAAGCTAAGAAACAACTCGCTCTGCACAGTGCTCTTACAGCCTACCGGGAACATCTCTTCCAAAGGCCTGTGAAACGCAGTTTCTTTGCAGGCCTGATCTGGCTGAAGTAGAACTTCTGCTCTGGGTGTGCTACATTGCCCTAGAGCTGAAAGGCACAACGTGCAGGCTTCTTTCCAAAGGGCGAGTTGGGCCCCACAGCATCTTGCTTCCAGCTCTTTGGGAAGCTAAGAAACAACTCGCTCTGCACAGTGCTCTTACAGCCTACCGGGAACATCTCTTCCAAAGGCCTGTGAAACGCAGTTTCTTTGCAGGCCTGATCTGGCTGAAGTAGGACTTCTGCTCTGGGTGTGCTACATTGCCCTAGAGCTGAAAGGCACAACGTGCAGGCTTCTTTCCAAAGGGCGAGTTGGGCCCCACAGCATCTTGCTTCCAGCTCTTTGGGGAGCTAAGAAACAACTCGCTCTGCACAGTGCTCTTACAGCCTACCGGGAACATCTCTTCCAAAGGCCTGTGAAACGCAGTTTCTTTGCAGGCCTGATCTGGCTGAAGTAGGACTTCTGCTCTGGGTGTGCTACATTGCCCTAGAGCTGAAAGGCACAACGTGCAGGCTTCTTTCCAAAGGGCGAGTTGGGCCCCAAAGCATCCTGCTTCCAGCTCTTTGGGAAGCTAAGAAAGAACTCGCTCTGCACAGTGCTCTTACAGCCTACCGCTATCATCTCTTACAAAGGCCTGTGAAACGCAGTTTCTTTGCAGGCCTGATCTGGCTGAAGTAGAACTTCTGCTCTGGGTGTGCTACATTGCCCTAGAGCTGAAAGGCACAACGTTCAGTCTTCTTTCCAAAGGGCGAGTTGGGCCCCAAAGCATCTTGCTTCCAGCTCTTTTTGAAGATAAGAAACAACTCGCTCTGCATAGTGCTCTTACAGCCTACCTGGAACATCTCTTACAAAGGCCTGTGACATGCACTTTCTTTGCAGGCCTGATCTGGCTGAAGTAGAACTTCTGCTCTGCGTGTGCTACATTGCCCGAGAGCTGAAAGGCACAACGTGCAGTCGTCTTTCGAAAGGGCGAGTTTGGCCCCAAAGCATCTTGCTTCCAGCTCTTTGGGAAGCTAAGAAACAACTCGCTCTGCACAGTGCTCTTACAGCCTAGTGGGAACATGTCTTCCAAAGGCCTGTGAAACGCAGTTTCTTTGCAGGCCTGATCTGGCTGAAGTAGGACTTCTGCTCTGGGTGTGCTACTTTGCCCTAGAGCTGAAAGGCACAACGTGCAGGCTTCTTTCCAAAGGGCGAGTTGGGCCCCACAGCATCCTGCTTCCAGCTCTTTGGGAAGCTAAGAAACAACTCGCTCTGCACAGTGCTCTTACAGTCTAGTGGGAACATCTCTTCCAAAGGCCTGTGAAACGCAGTTTCTTTGCAGGCCTGATCTGGCTGAAGTAGGACTTCTGCTCTCGGTGTGCTACATTGCCCTAGAGCTGAAAGGCACAACGTGCAGGCTTCTTTCCAAAGGGCGAGTTGGGCCCCACAGCATCTTGCTTCCAGCTCTTTGGGAAGCTAAGAAACAACTCGCTCTGCACAGTGCTCTTACAGCCTACCGGGAACATGTCTTCCAAAGGCCTGTGAAACGCAGTTTCTTTGCAGGCCTGATCTGGCTGAAGTAGGACTTCTGCTCTGGGTGTGCTACTTTGCCCTAGAGCTGAAAGGCACAACGTGCAGGCTTGTTTTCCAAAGGGAGAGTTGGGCCCCACAGCATCTTGCTTCCAGCTCTTTGGGAAGCTAAGAAACAACTCGCTCTGCACAGTGCTCTTACAGCCTAGTGGGAACATGTCTTCCAAAGGCCTGTGAAACGCAGTTTCTTTGCAGGCCTGATCTTGCTGAAGTAGGACTTCTGCTCTGTGTGTGCTACTTTGCCCTAGAGCTGAAAGGCACAACGTGCAGGCTTCTTTCCAAAGGGCGAGTTGGGCCCCACAGCATCTTGCTTCCAGCTCTTTGGGAAGCTAAGAAACAACTCGCTCTGCACAGTGCTCTTACAGCCTACGGGGAACATCTCTTCCAAAGGCCTGTGAAACGCAGTTTCTTTGCAGGCCTGATCTGGCTGAAGTAGGACTTCTGCTCTGGGTGTGCTACTTTGCCCTAGACCTGAAAGGCACAACGTGCAGGCTTCTTTCCAAAGGGCGAGATGGGCCCCACAGCATCTTGCTTCCAGCTCTTTGGGAAGCTAAGAAACAACTCGCTCTGCACAGTGCTCTTACAGCCTAGTGGGAACATGTCTTCCAAAGGCCTGTGAAACGCAGTTTCTTTGCAGGCCTGATATGGCTGAAGTAGGACTTCTGCTCTGGGTGTGCTACTTTGCCCTAGAGCTGAAAGGCACAACGTGCAGGCTTGTTTCCAAAGGGCGAGTTGGGCCCCACAGCATCTTGCTTCCAGCTCTTTGGGAAGCTAAGAAACAACTCGCTCTGCACAGTGCTCTTACAGCCTAGTGGGAACATGTCTTCCAAAGGCCTGTGAAACGCAGTTTCTTTGCAGGCCTGATCTGGCTGAAGTAGGACTTCTGCTCTGGGTGTGCTACTTTGCCCTAGAGCTGAAAGGCACAACGTGCAGGCTTCTTTCCAAAGGGCGAGTTGGGCCCCACAGCATCTTGCTTCCAGCTCTTTGGGAAGCTAAGAAACAACTCGCTCTGCACAGTGCTCTTACAGCCTACCGGGAACATCTCTTCCAAAGGCCTGTGAAACGCAGTTTCTTTGCAGGCCTGATCTGGCTGAAGTAGGACTTCTGCTCTGGGTGTGCTACTTTGCCCTAGAGCTGAAAGGCACAACGTGCAGGCTTCTTTCCAAAGGGCGAGTTGGGCCCCACAGCATCTTGCTTCCAGCTCTTTGGGAAGCTAAGAAACAACTCGCTCTGCACAGTGCTCTTACAGCCTACCGGGAACACCTCTTCCAAAGGCCTGTGAAACGCAGTTTCTTTGCAGGCCTGATCTGGCTGAAGTAGGACTTCTGCTCTGGGTGTGCTACTTTGCCCTAGAGCTGAAAGGCACAACGTGCAGGCTTCTTTCCAAAGGGCGAGTTGGGCCCCACAGCATCTTGCTTCCAGCTCTTTGGGAAGCTAAGAAACAACTCGCTCTGCACAGTGCTCTTACAGCCTACCGGGAACATGTCTTCCAAAGGCCTGTGAAACGCAGTTTCTTTGCAGGCCTGATCTGGCTCAAGTAGGACTTCTGCTCTGGGTGTGCTACTTTGCCCTAGAGCTGAAAGGCACAACGTGCAGGCTTCTTTACAAAGGGCGAGTTGGGCCCCACAGCATCTTGCTTCCAGCTCTTTGGGAAGCTAAGAAACAACTCGCTCTGCACAGTGCTCTTACAGCCTACGGGGAACATCTCTTCCAAAGGCCTGTGAAACGCAGTTTCTTTGCAGGCCTGATCTGGCTGAAGTAGGACTTCTGCTCTGGGTGTGCTACTTTGCCCTAGAGCTGAAAGGCACAACGTGCAGGCTTCTTTCCAAAGGGCGAGTTGGGCCCCACAGCATCTTGCTTCCAGCTCTTTGGGAAGCTAAGAAACAACTCGCTCTGCACAGTGCTCTTACAGCTAACCGGGAACATCTCTTCCAAAGGCCTGTGAAACGCAGTTTCTTTGCAGGCCTGATCTGGCTGAAGTAGGACTTCTGCTCTGGGTGTGCTACTTTGCCCTAGAGCTGAAAGGCACAACGTGCAGGCTTCTTTCCAAAGGGCGAGTTGGGCCCCACAGCATCTTGCTTCCAGCTCTTTGGGAAGCTAAGAAACAACTCGCTCTGCACAGTGCTCTTACAGCCTACCGGGAACATGTCTTCCAAAGGCCTGTGAAACGCAGTTTCTTTGCAGGCCTGATCTGGCTCAAGTAGGACTTCTGCTCTGGGTGTGCTACTTTGCCCTAGAGCTGAAAGGCACAACGTGCAGGCTTCTTTACAAAGGGCGAGTTGGGCCCCACAGCATCTTGCTTCCAGCTCTTTGGGAAGCTAAGAAACAACTCGCTCTGCACAGTGCTCTTACAGCCTAGTGGGAACATGTCTTCCAAAGGCCTGTGAAACGCAGTTTCTTTGCAGGCCTGATCTGGCTGAAGTAGGACTTCTGCTCTGGGTGTGCTACTTTGCCCTAGAGCTGAAAGGCACAACGTGCAGGCTTCTTTCCAAAGGGCGAGTTGGGCCCCACAGCATCTTGCTTCCAGCTCTTTGGGAAGCTAAGAAACAACTCGCTCTGCACAGTGCTCTTACAGCTAACCGGGAACATCTCTTCCAAAGGCCTGTGAAACGCAGTTTCTTTGCAGGCCTGATCTGGCTGAAGTAGGACTTCTGCTCTGGGTGTGCTACTTTGCCCTAGAGCTGAAAGGCACAACGTGCAGGCTTCTTTCCAAAGGGCGAGTTGGGCCCCACAGCATCTTGCTTCCAGCTCTTTGGGAAGCTAAGAAACAACTCGATCTGCACAGTGCTCTTACAGCCTAGTGGGAACATCTCTTCCAAAGGCGTGTGAAACGCAGTTTCTTTGCAGGCCTGATCTGGCTGAAGTAGGACTTCTGCTCTGGGTGTGCTACTTTGCCCTAGAGCTGAAAGGCACAACGTGCAGGCTTCTTTCCAAAGGGCGAGTTGGGCCCCACAGCATCTTGCTTCCAGCTCTTTGGGAAGCTAAGAAACAACTCGCTCTGCACAGTGCTCTTACAGCCTACCGGGAACATCTCTTCCAAAGGCCTGTGAAACGCAGTTTCTTTGCAGGCCTGATCTGGCTGAAGTAGGACTTCTGCTCTGGGTGTGCTACTTTGCCCTAGAGCTGAAAGGCACAACGTGCAGGCTTCTTTCCAAAGGGCGAGTTGGGCCCCACAGCATCTTGCTTCCAGCTCTTTGGGAAGCTAAGAAACAACTCGCTCTGCACAGTGCTCTTACAGCCTACAGGGAACATCTCTTCCAAAGGCCTGTGAAACGCAGTTTCTTTGCAGGCCTGATCTGGCTGAAGTAGGACATCTGCTCTGGGTGTGCTACTTTGCCCTAGAGCTGAAAGGCACAACGTGCAGGCTTCTTTCCAAAGGGCGAGTTGGGCCCCACAGCATCTTGCTTCCAGCTCTTTGGGAAGCTAAGAAACAACTCGCTCTGCACAGTGCTCTTACAGCCTACCGGGAACATCTCTTCCAAAGGCCTGTGAAACGCAGTTTCTTTGCAGGCCTGATCTGGCTGAAGTAGGACTTCTGCTCTGGGTGTGCTACTTTGCCCTAGAGCTGAAAGGCACAACGTGCAGGCTTCTTTCCAAAGGGCGAGTTGGGCCCCACAGCATCTTGCTTCCAGCTCTTTGGGAAGCTAAGAAACAACTCGCTCTGCACAGTGCTCTTACAGCCTACCGGGAACATGTCTTCCAAAGGCCTGTGAAACGCAGTTTCTTTGCAGGCCTGATCTGGCTGAAGTAGGACTTCTGCTCTGGGTGTGCTACTTTGCCCTAGAGCTGAAAGGCACAACGTGCAGGCTTCTTTCCAAAGGGCGAGTTGGGCCCCACAGCATCTTGCTTCCAGCTCTTTGGGAAGCTAAGAAACAACTCGCTCGGCACAGTGCTCTTACAGCCTAGTGGGAACATGTCTTCCAAAGGCCTGTGAAACGCAGTTTCTTTGCAGGCCTGATCTGGCTGAAGTAGGACTTCTGCTCTGGGTGTGCTACTTTGCCCTAGAGCTGAAAGGCACAACGTGCAGGCTTCTTTCCAAAGGGCGAGTTGGGCCCCACAGCATCTTGCTTCCAGCTCTTTGGGAAGCTAAGAAACAACTCGCTCTGCACAGTGCTCTTACAGCCTACCGGGAACATCTCTTCCAAAGGCCTGTGAAACGCAGTTTCTTTGCAGGCCTGATCTGGCTGTAGTAGGACTTCTGCTCTGGGTGTGCTACTTTGCCCTAGAGCTGAAAGTCACAACGTGCAGGCTTCTTTCCAAACGGCGAGTTGGGCCCCACAGCATCTTGCTTCCAGCTCTTTGGGAAGCTAAGAAACAACTCGCTCTGCACAGTGCTCTTACAGCCTAGTGGGAACATGTCTTCCAAAGGCCTGTGAAACGCAGTTTCTTTGCAGGCCTGATCTGGCTGAAGTAGGACTTCTGCTCTGGGTGTGCTACTTCGCCCTAGAGCTGAAAGGCACAACGTGCAGGCTTCTTTCCAAAGGGCGAGTTGGGCCCCACAGCATCTTGCTTCCAGCTCTTTGGGAAGCTAAGAAACAACTCGCTCTGCACAGTTCTCTTACAGCCTACCGGGAACATCTCTTCCAAAGGCCTGTGAAACGCAGTTTCTTTGCAGGCCTGATCTGGCTGAAGTAGGACTTCTGCTCTGGGTGTGCTACTTAGCCCTAGAGCTGAAAGGCACAATGTGCAGGCTTCTTTCCAAAGGGCGAGTTGGGCCCCACAGCATCTTGCTTCCAGCTCTTTGGGAAGCTAAGAAACAACTCGCTCTGCACAGTGCTCTTACAGCCTACGGAGAACATCTCTTCCAAAGGCCTGTGAAACGCAGTTTCTTTGCAGGCCTGATCTGGCTGAAGTAGGACTTCTGCTCTGGGTGTGCTACTTTGCCCTAGAGCTGAAAGGCACAACGTGCAGGCTTCTTTCCAAAGGGCGAGTTGGGCCCCACAGCATCTTGCTTCCACTTCTTTGGGAAGCTAAGAAACAACTCGCTCTGCACAGTGCTCTTACAGCCTAGTGGGAACATCTCTTCCAAAGGCCTGTGAAACGCAGTTTCTTTGCAGGCCTGATCTGGCTGAAGTAGGACTTCTGCTCTGGGTGTGCTACTTTGCCCTAGAGCTGAAAGGCACAACGTGCAGGCTTCTTTCCAAAGGGCGAGTTGGGCCCCACAGCATCTTGCTTCCAGCTCTTTGGGAAGCTAAGAAAGAAGTCGCTCTGCACAGTGCTCTTACAGCCTACCGGGAACATCTCTTCCAAAGGCCTGTGAAACGCAGTTTCTTTGCAGGCCTGATCTGGCTGAAGTAGGACTTCTGCTCTCAGTGTGCTACTTTGCCCTAGAGCCGAAAGGCACAAAGTGCAGGCTTCTTTCCAAAGGCCGAGATGGGCCCCACAGCATCTTGCTTCCAGCTCTTTGGGAAGCTAAGAAACAACTCGCTCTGCACAGTGCTCTTACAGCCTACCGGGAACATCTCTTTCAAAGGCCTGTGAAACGCAGTTTCTTTGCAGGCCTGATCTGGCTGAAGTAGGACTTCTGCCCTGGGTGTGCTACATTGCCCTAGTGCTGAAAGTCACAACGTGCAGGCTGCTTTCCAAAGGGCGAGTTGGGCCCCACAGCATCTTGCTTCCAGCTCTTTGGGAAGCTAAGAAACAACTCGCTCTGCACAGTGCTCTTACAGCCTACCGGGAACATCTCTTCCAAAGGCCTGTGAAATGCAGTTTCTTTGCAGGCCTGATCTGGCTGAAGTAGGACTTCTGCTCTGGGTGTGCTACTTTGCCCTAGAGCTGAAAGGCACAACGTGCAGGCTTCTTTCCAAAGGGGGAGTTGGTCCCCAGAGCATCTTGCTTCTAGCTCTTTGGGAAGCTAAGAAACAACTCGCTCTGCACAGTGCTCTTACAGCCTACCGGGAACATCTCTTCCAAAGGCCTGTGAAACGCAGTTTCTTTGCAGGCCTGATCTGGCAGAAGTAGGACTTCTGCTCTGGGTGTGTTACATTTCCCTTGAGCTGAAAGGCACAACGTGCAGGCTTCTTTCCAAAGGGCGAGTTGTGCCCCACACCATCTTGCTTCCAGCTCTTTGGGAAGCTAAGAAACAACTCGCTCTTCACAGTGTTCTTACAACCTACCAGGAACATCTCTTCCAAAGGCCTGTGAAACGCAGTTTCTTTGCAGGCCAGATCTGGCTGAAGTAGGACTACTGCTCTGGGTGTGCTACATTGCCCTAGAGCTGAAAGGCACAACGTGCAGGCTTCTTTCCAAAGGGCGAGTTGGGCCCCACAGAATCTTGCTTCCAGCCATTTGGGAAGGTAAGAAACAACTCGCTCTGCACAGTGCTCTTGCAGCCTACCGGGAACATCTCTTCCAAAGGCCTGTGAAACGCAGTTTCTTTGCAGGCCTGATCTGGCTGAAGTAGGACTTCTGCTCTGGGTGTGCTACATTGCCCTAGAGCTGAAAGGCACAACGTGCAGGCTTCTTTCCAAAGGGCGAGTTGGGCCCCAAAGCATCCTGCTTCCAGCTCTTTGGGAAGCTAAGAAAGAACTCGCTCTGCACAGTGCTCTTACAGCCTACCGCTATCATCTGTTACAAAGGCCTGTGAAACGCAGTTTCTTTGCAGGCCTGATCTGGCTGAAGTAGAACTTCTGCTCTGGGTGTGCTACATTGCCCTAGAGCTGAAAGGCACAACGTTCAGTCTTCTTTCCAAAGGGCGAGTTGGGCCCCAAAGCATCTTGCTTCCAGCTCTTTGGGAAGATAAGAAACAACTCGCTCTGCATAGTGCTCTTACAGCCTACCTGGAACATCTCTTACAAAGGCCTGTGACATGCACTTTCTTTGCAGGCCTGATCTGGCTGAAGTAGAACTTCTGCTCTGCGTGTGCTACATTGCCCGAGAGCTGAAAGGCACAACGTGCAGTCGTCTTTCGAAAGGGCGAGTTTGGCCCCAAAGCATCTTGCTTCCAGCTCTTTGGGAAGCTTAGAAACAACTCGCTCTGCACAGTGCTCTTACAGCCTACCGGGAACATCTCTTCCAAAGGCCTGTGAAACGCAGTTTCTATGCAGGCCTGATCTGGCTGAAGTAGGACTTCTGCTCTGGGTGTGCTACATTGCCCTAGAGCTGAAAGGCACAACGTGCAGGCGTCTTTCCAAAGGGCGAGTTGGGCCCCACAGCATCTTGCTTCCAGCTCTTTGGGAAGCTAAGAAACAACTCGCTCTGCACAGTGCTCTTACAGCCTACCGGGAACATCTCTTCCAAAGGCCTGTGAAACGCAGTTTCTTTGCAGGCCTGATCTGGCTGAAGTCGGACTTCTGCTCTCGGTGTGCTACTTTGCCCTAGAGCTGAAAGGCACAACGTGCAGGCTTCTTTCCAAAGGGCGAGTTGGGCCCCACAGCATCTTGCTTCCAGCTCTTTGGGAAGCTAAGAAACAAGTCGCTCTGCACAGTGCTCTTACAGCCTACCGGGAACATCTCTTCCAAAGGCCTGTGAAACGCAGTTTCTTTGCAGGCCTGATCTGGCAGAAGTAGGACTTCTGCTCTGGGTGTGCTACAATGCCCTAGAGCTGAAAGGCACAACGTGCAGGCTTCTTTCCAAAGGGCGAGTTGGGCCCCACAGCACCTTGCTTCCAGCTCTTTGGGAAGCTAAGAAACAAGTCGCTCTGCACAGTGCTCTTACAGCCTACCGGGAACATCTCTTCCAAAGGCCTGTGAAACGCAGTTTCTTTGCAGGCCTGATCTGGCTGAAGTAGGACTTCTGCTCTGGGTGTGCTACATTGCCCTAGAGCTGAAAGGCACAACGTGCAGGCTTCTTTCCAAAGGGCGAGTTGGGCCCCAAAGCATCTTGCTTCCAGCTCTTTGGGAAGCTAAGAAACAACTCGCTCTGCACAGTGCTCTTACAGCCTACCGGGAACATCTCTTCCAAAGGCCTGTGAAACGCAGTTTCTTTGCAGGCCTGATCTGGCTGAAGTAGGACTTCTGCTCTGGGTGTGCTACTTTGCCCTAGAGCTGAAAGGCACAACGTGCAGGCTTCTTTCCAAAGGGCGAGTTGGGCCCCACAGCATCTTGCTTCGAGCTCTTTGGGAAGCTAAGAAACAACTCGCTCTGCACAGTGCTCTTACAGCCTACCGGGAACATCTCTTCCAAAGGCCTGTGAAACGCAGTTTCTTTGCAGGCCTGATCTGGCTGAAGTCGGACTTCTGCTCTGGGTGTGCTACATTGTCCTAGAGCTGAAAGGCACAACGTGCAGGCTTCTTTCCAAAGGGCGAGTTGGGCCCCACAGCATCTTGCTTCCAGCTCTTTGGGAAGCTAAGAAACAACTCGCTCTGCACAGTGCTCTTACAGCCTACCGGGAACATCTCTTCCAAAGGCCTGTGAAACGCAGTTTCTTTGCAGGCCTGATCTGGCTGAAGTAGGACTTCTGCTCTGGGTGTGCTACTTTGCCCAGAGCTGAAAGGCACAACGTGCAGGCTTCTTTCCAAAGGGCGAGTTGGGCCCCACAGCATCTTGCTTCCAGCTCTTTGGGAAGCTAAGAAACAACTCGCTCTGCACAGTGCTCTTACAGCCTACCGGGAACATCTCTTCCAAAGGCCTGTGAAACGCAGTTTCTTTGCAGGCCTGATCTGGCTGAAGTCGGACTTCTGTTCTGGGTGTGCTACATTGTCCTAGAGCTGAAAGGCACAATGTGCAGGCTTCTTTCCAAAGGGCGAGTTGGGCCCCACAGCATCTTGCTTCCAGCTCTTTGGGAAGCTAAGAAACAACTCGCTCTGCACAGTGCTCTTACAGCCTAGTGGGAACATGTCTTCCAAAGGCCTGTGAAACGCAGTTTCTTTGCAGGCCTGATCTGGCTGAAGTAGGACTTCTGCTCTGGGTGTGCTACTTTGCCCAGAGCTGAAAGGCACAACGTGCAGGCTTCTTTCCAAAGGGCGAGTTGGGCCCCAAAGCATCTTGCTTCCAGCTCTTTGGGAAGCTAAGAAACAACTCGCTCTGCACAGTGCTCTTACAGCCTACCGGGAACATCTCTTCCAAAGGCCTGTGAAACGCAGTTTCTTTGCAGGCCTGATCTGGCTGAAGTAGGACTTCTGCTCTCGGTGTGCTACTTTGCCCTAGAGCTGAAAGGCACAACGTGCAGGCTTCTTTCCAAAGGGCGAGTTGGGCCCCACAGCATCTTGCTTCCAGCTCTTTGGGAAGCTAAGAAACAACTCGCTCTGCACAGTGCTCTTACAGCCTACCGGGAACATCTCTTCCAAAGGCCTGTGAAACGCAGGTTCTTTGCAGGCCTGATCTGGCTGAAGTAGGACTTCTGCTCTGGGTGTGCTACATTGCCCTAGAGCTGAAAGCCACAACGTGCAGGCTTCTTTCCAAATGGCGAGTTGGGCCCCACAGCATCTTGCTTCCAGCTCTTTGGGAAGCTAAGAAACAACTCGCTCTGCACAATGCTCTTACAGCCTACCGGGAACATCTCTTCCAAAGGCCTGTGAAACGCAGTTTCTTTGCAGGCCTGATCTGGCTGAAGTCGGACTTCTGCTCTGGGTGTGCTACATTGTCCTAGAGCTGAAAGTCACAACGTGCAGGCTTCTTTCCAAAGGGCGAGTTGGGCCCCACAGCATCTTGCTTCCAGCTCTTTGGGAAGCTAAGAAACAACTCGCTCTGCACAGTGCTCTTACAGCCTACCGGGAACATCTCTTACAAAGGCCTGTGAAATGCAGTTTCTTTGCAGGCCTGATCTGGCTGAAGTAGGACTTCTGCTCTGGGTGTGCCACTTTGCCCAGAGCTGAAAGGCACAACGTGCAGGCTTCTTTCCAAAGGGCGAGTTGGGCCCCACAGCATCTTGCTTCCAGCTCTTTGGGAAGCTAAGAAACAACTCGCTCTGCACAGTGCTCTTACAGCCTACCGGGAACATCTCTTCCAAAGGCCTGTGAAACGCAGGTTCTTTGCAGGCCTGATCTGGCTGAAGTAGGACTTCTGCTCTCGGTGTGCTACATTGCCCTAGAGCTGAAAGGCACAACGTGCAGGCTTCTTTCCAAAGGGCGAGTTGGGCCCCACAGCATCTTGCTTCCAGCTCTTTGGGAAGCTAAGAAACAACTCGCTCTGCACAGTGCTCTTACAGCCTACCGGGAACATCTCTTCCAAAGGCCTGTGAAACGCAGTTTCTTTGCAGGCCTGATCTGGCAGAAGTAGGACTTCTGCTCTGGGTGTGCTACATTGCCCTAGAGCTGAAAGGCACAACGTGCAGGCTTCTTTCCAAAGGGCGAGTTGGGCCCCACAGCATCTTGCTTCCAGCTCTTTGGGAAGCTAAGAAACAACTCGCTCTGCACAGTGCTCTTACAGCCTACCGGGAACATCTCTTCCAAAGGCCTGTGAAACGCAGTTTCTTTGCAGGCCTGATCTGGCTGAAGTAGGACTTCTGCTCTGGGTGTGCTACTTTGCCCACAGCAGAAAGGCACAACGTGCAGGCTTCTTTCCAAAGGGCGAGTTGGGCCCCACAGCATCTTGCTTCCAGCTCTTTGGGAAGCTAAGAAACAACTCGCTCTGCCCAGTGCTCTTACAGCCTACCGGGAACATCTCTTCCAAAGGCCTGTGAAACGCAGTTTCTTTGCAGGCCTGATCTGGCTGAAGTAGGACTTCTGCTCGCGGTGTGCTACTTTGCCCTAGAGCTGAAAGGCACAACGTGCAGGCTTCTTTCCAAAGGGCGAGTTGGGCCCCACAGCATCTTGCTTCCAGCTCTTTGGGAAGCTAAGAAACAACTCGCTCTGCACAGTGCTCTTACAGCCTACCGGGAACATCTCTTCCAAAGGCCTGTGAAACGCAGTTTCTTTGCAGGCCTGATATGGCTGAAGTAGGACTTCTGCTCTCGGTGTGCTACTTTGCCCTAGAGCTGAAAGGCACAACGTGCAGGCTTCTTTCCAAAGGGCGAGTTGGGCCCCACAGCATCTTGCTTCCAGCTCTTTGGGAAGCTATGAAACAACTCGCTCTGCACAGTGCTCTTACAGCCTACCGGGAACATCTCTTCCAAAGGCCTGTGAAACGCAGTTTCTTTGCAGGCCTGATCTGGCTGAAGTAGAACTTCTGCTCTGGGTGTGCTACATTGCCCTAGAGCTGAAAGGCACAACGTGCAGGCTTCTTTCCAAAGGGCGAGTTGGGCCCCACAGCATCTTGCTTCCAGCTCTTTGGGAAGCTAAGAAACAACTCGCTCTGCACAGTGCTCTTACAGCCTACCGGGAACATCTCTTCCAAAGGCCTGTGAAACGCAGTTTCTTGGCAGGCCTGATCTGGCTGAAGTAGGACTTCTGCTCTGGGTGTGCTACATTGCCCTAGAGCTGAAAGGCACAACGTGCAGGCTTCTTTCCAAAGGGCGAGTTGGGCCCCACAGCATCTTGCTTCCAGCTCTTTGGGGAGCTAAGAAACAACTCGCTCTGCACAGTGCTCTTACAGCCTACCGGGAACATCTCTTCCAAAGGCCTGTGAAACGCAGTTTCTTTGCAGGCCTGATCTGGCTGAAGTAGGACTTCTGCTCTGGGTGTGCTACATTGCCCTAGAGCTGAAAGGCACAACGTGCAGGCTTCTTTCCAAAGGGCGCGTTGGGCCCCAAAGCATCCTGCTTCCAGCTCTTTGAGAAGCTAAGAAAGAACTCGCTCTGCACAGTGCTCTTACAGCCTACCGCTATCATCTCTTACAAAGGCCTGTGAAACGCAGTTTCTTTGCAGGCCTGATCTGGCTGAAGTAGAACTTCTGCTCTGGGTGTGCTACATTGCCCTAGAGCTGAAAGGCACAACGTTCAGTCTTCTTTCCAAAGGGCGAGTTGGGCCCCAAAGCATCTTGCTTCCAGCTCTTTGGGAAGATAAGAAACAACTCGCTCTGCATAGTGCTCTTACAGCCTACCTGGAACATCTCTTACAAAGGCCTGTGACATGCACTTTCTTTGCAGGCCTGATCTGGCTGAAGTAGAACTTCTGCTCTGCGTGTGCTACATTGCCCGAGAGCTGAAAGGCACAACGTGCAGTCGTCTTTCGAAAGGGCGAGTTTGGCCCCAAAGCATCTTGCTTCCAGCTCTTTGGGAAGCTTAGAAACAACTCGCTCTGCACAGTGCTCTTACAGCCTACCGGGAACATCTCTTCCAAAGGCCTGTGAAACGCAGTTTCTTTGCAGGCCTGATCTGGCTGAAGTAGGACTTCTGTTCTCGGTGTGCTACTTTGCCCTAGAGCTGAAAGGCACAACGTGCAGGCTTCTTTCCAAAGGGCGAGTTGGGCCCCACAGCATCTTGCTTCCAGCTCTTTGGGAAGCTAAGAAACAACTCGCTCTGCACAGTGCTCTTACAGCCTACCGGGAACATCTCTTCCAAAGGCCTGTGAAACGCAGTTTCTTTGCAGGCCTGATCTGGCTGAAGTAGGACTTCTGCTCTCGGTGTGCTACTTTGCCCTAGAGCTGAAAGGCACAACGTGCAGGCTTCTTTCCAAAGGGCGAGTTGGGCCCCACAGCATCTTGCTTCCAGCTCTTTGGGAAGCTAAGAAACAACTCGCTCTGCACAGTGCTCTTACAGCCTACCGGGAACATCTCTTCCAAAGGCCTGTGAAACGCAGTTTCTTTGCAGGCCTGATCTGGCTGAAGTAGAACTTCTGCTCTGGGTGTGCTACATTGCCCTAGAGCTGAAAGGCACAACGTGCAGGCTTCTTTCCAAAGGGCGAGTTGGGCCCCACAGCATCTTGCTTCCAGCTCTTTGGGAAGCTAAGAAACAAGTCGCTCTGCACAGTGCTCTTACAGCCTACCGGGAACATCTCTTCCAAAGTCCTGTGAAACGCAGTTTCTTTGCAGGCCTGATCTGGCTGAAGTAGGACTTCTGCTCTGGGTGTGCTACATTGCCATAGAGCTGAAAGGCACAACGTGCAGGCTTCTTTCCAAAGGGCGAGTTGGGCCCCACAGCATCTTGCTTCCAGCTCTTTGGGGAGCTAAGAAACAACTCGCTCTGCACAGTGCTCTTACAGCCTACCGGGAACATCTCTTCCAAAGGCCTGTGAAACGCAGTTTCTTTGCAGGCCTGATCTGGCTGAAGTAGGACTTCTGCTCTGGGTGTGCTACATTGCCCTAGAGCTGAAAGGCACAACGTGCAGGCTTCTTTCCAAAGGGCGAGTTGGGCCCCAAAGCATCCTGCTTCCAGCTCTTTGGGAAGCTAAGAAAGAACTCGCTCTGCACAGTGCTCTTACAGCCTACCGCTATCATCTCTTACAAAGGCCTGTGAAACGCAGTTTCTTTGCAGGCCTGATCTGGCTGAAGTAGAACTTCTGCTCTGGGTGTGCTACATTGCCCTAGAGCTGAAAGGCACAACGTTCAGTCTTCTTTCCAAAGGGCGAGTTGGGCCCCAAAGCATCTTGCTTCCAGCTCTTTGGGAAGATAAGAAACAACTCGCTCTGCATAGTGCTCTTACAGCCTACCTGGAACATCTCTTACAAAGGCCTGTGACATGCACTTTCTTTGCAGGCCTGATCTGGCTGAAGTAGAACTTCTGCTCTGCGTGTGCTACATTGCCCGAGAGCTGAAAGGCACAACGTGCAGTCGTCTTTCGAAAGGGAGAGTTTGGCCCCAAAGCATCTTGCTTCCAGCTCTTTGGGAAGCTTAGAAACAACTCGCTCTGCACAGTGCTCTTACAGCCTACCAGGAACATCTCTTACAAAGGCCTGTGAAACGCAGTTTCTATGCAGGCCTGATCTGGCTGAAGTAGGACTTCTGCTCTGGGTGTGCTACATTGCCCTAGAGCTGAACGGCACAACGTGCAGGCTTCTTTCCAAAGGGCGAGTTGGGCCCCACAGCATCTTGCTTCCAGCTCTTTGGGAAGCTAAGAAACAACTCGCTCTGCACAGTGCTCTTACAGCCTACCGGGAACATCTCTTCCAAAGGCCTGTGAAATGCAGTTTCTTTGCAGGCCTGATCTGGCTGAAGTAGGACTTCTGCTCTGGGTGTGCTACTTTGCCCTAGAGCTGAAATGCACAACGTGCAGGCTTCTTTCCAAAGGGGGAGTTGGTCCCCAGAGCATCTTGCTTCTAGCTATTTGGGAAGCTAAGAAACAACTCGCTCTGCACAGTGCTCTTACAGCCTACCGGGAACATCTCTTCCAAAGGCCTGTGAAACGCAGTTTCTTTGCAGGCCTGATCTGGCAGAAGTAGGACTTCTGCTCTGGGTGTGTTACATTGCCCTAGAGCTGAAAGGCACAACGTGCAGGCTTCTTTCCAAAGGGCGAGTTGGGCCCCACACCATCTTGCTTCCAGCTCTTTGGGAAGCTAAGAAACAACTCGCTCTTCACAGTGTTCTTACAGCCTACCAGGAACATCTCTTCCAAAGGCCTGTGAAACGCAGTTTCTTTGCAGGCCAGATCTGGGTGAAGTAGGACTTCTGCTCTGGGTGTGCTACTTTGCCCTTGAGCTGAAAGGCACATCGTGCAGGCTTCTTTCCAAAGGGCGAGTTGGGCCCCACAGCATCTTGCTTCCAGCTCTTTGGGAAGCTAAGAAACAAGTCGCTCTGCACAGTGCTCTTACAGCCTACCGGGAACATCTCTTCCAAAGGCCTGTGAAACGCAGTTTCTTTGCAGGCCTGATCTGGCTGAAGTAGGACTTCTGCTCTCAGTGTGCTACTTTGCCCTAGAGCCGAAAGGCACAACGTGCAGGCTTCTTTCCAAAGGCCGAGTTGGGCCCCACAGCATCTTGCTTCCAGCTCTTTGGGAAGCTAAGAAACAACTCGCTCTGCACAGTGCTCTTACAGCCTACCGGGAACATCTCTTCCAAAGGCCTGTGAAACGCAGTTTCTTTGCAGGCCTGATATGGCAGAAGTAGGACTTCTGCTCTGGGTGTGTTACATTGCCCTAGAGCTGAAAGGCACAACGTGCAGGCTTCTTTCCAAAGGGCGAGTTGTGCCCCACACCATCTTGCTTCCAGCTCTTTGGGAAGCTAAGAAACAACTCGTTCTTCACAGTGTTCTTACAGCCTACCAGGAACATCTCTTCCAAAGGCCTGTGAAACGCAGTTTCTTTGCAGGCCAGATCTGGCTGAAGTAGGACTACTGCTGTGGGTGTGCTACATTGCCCTAGAGCTGAAAGGCACCACGTGCAGGCTTCTTTCCAAAGGGCGAGTTGGGCCCCACAGAATCTTGCTTCCAGCCATTTGGGAAGGTAAGAAACAACTCGCTCTGCACAGTGCTCTTGCAGCCTACCGGGAACATCTCTTCCAAAGGCCTGTGAAACGCAGTTTCTTTGCAGGCCTGATCTGGCTGAAGTAGGACTTCTGCCCTGGGTGTGCTACATTGCCCTAGTGCTGAAAGTCACAACGTGCAGGCTGCTTTCCAAAGGGCGAGTTGGGCCCCACAGCATCTTGCTTCCAGCTCTTTGGGAAGCTAAGAAACAACTCGCTCTGCACAGTGCTCTTACAGCCTACCGGGAACATCTCTTCCAAAGGCCTGTGAAATGCAGTTTCTTTGCAGGCCTGATCTGGCTGAAGTAGGACTTCTGCTCTGGGTGTGCTACTTTGCCCTAGAGCTGAAATGCACAACGTGCAGGCTTCTTTCCAAAGGGGGAGTTGGTCCCCAGAGCATCTTGCTTCTAGCTCTTTGGGAAGCTAAGAAACAACTCGCTCTGCACAGTGCTCTTACAGCCTACCGGGAACATCTCTTCCAAAGGCCTGTGAAACGCAGTTTCTTTGCAGGCCTGATCTGGCAGAAGTAGGACTTCTGCTCTGGGTGTGTTACATTTCCCTAGAGCTGAAAGGCACAACGTGCAGGCTTCTTTCCAAAGGGCGAGTTGTGCCCCACACCATCTTGCTTCCAGCTCTTTGGGAAGCTAAGAAACAACTCGCTCTTCACAGTGTTCTTACAACCTACCAGGAACATCTCTTCCAAAGGCCTGTGAAACGCAGTTTCTTTGCAGGCCAGATCTGGCTGAAGTAGGACTACTGCTCTGGGTGTGCTACATTGCCCTAGAGCTGAAAGGCACAACGTGCAGGCTTCTTTCCAAAGGGCGAGTTGGGCCCCACAGAATCTTGCTTCCAGCCATTTGGGAAGGTAAGAAACAACTCGCTCTGCACAGTGCTCTTGCAGCCTACCGGGAACATCTCTTCCAAAGACCTGTGAAACGCAGTTTCTTTGCAGGCCTGATCTGGCTGAAGTAGGACTTCTGCTCTGGGTGTGCTACATTGCCCTAGAGCTGAAAGGCACAACGTGCAGGCTTCTTTCCAAAGGGCGAGTTGGGCCCCAAAGCATCCTGCTTCCAGCTCTTTGGGAAGCTAAGAAAGAACTCGCTCTGCACAGTGCTCTTACAGCCTACCGCTATCATCTGTTACAAAGGCCTGTGAAACGCAGTTTCTTTGCAGTCCTGATCTGGCTGAAGTAGAACTTCTGCTCTGGATGTGCTACATTGCCCTAGAGCTGAAAGGCACAACGTTCAGTCTTCTTTCCAAAGGGCGAGTTGGGCCCCAAAGCATCTTGCTTCCAGCTCTTTGGGAAGATAAGAAACAACTCGCTCTGCATAGTGCTCTTACAGCCTACCTGGAACATCTCTTAAAAAGGCCTGTGACATGCACTTTCTTTGCAGGCCTGATCTGGCTGAAGTAGAACTTCTGCTCTGCGTGTGCTACATTGCCCGAGAGCTGAAAGGCACAACGTGCAGTCGTCTTTCGAAAGGGCGAGTTTGGCCCCAAAGCATCTTGCTTCCAGCTCTTTGGGAAGCTTAGAAACAACTCGCTCTGCACAGTGCTCTTACAGCCTACCGGGAACATCTCTTCCAAAGGCCTGTGAAACGCAGTTTCTATGCAGGCCTGATCTGGCTGAAGTAGGACTTCTGCTCTGGGTGTGCTACATTGCCCTAGAGCTGAAAGGCACAACGTGCAGGCGTCTTTCCAAAGGGCGAGTTGGGCCCCACAGCATCTTGCTTCCAGCTCTTTGGGAAGCTAAGAAACAACTCGCTCTGCACAGTGCTCTTACAGCCTACCGGGAACATCTCTTCCAAAGGCCTGTGAAACGCAGTTTCTTTGCAGGCCTGATCTGGCTGAAGTCGGACTTCTGCTCTCGGTGTGCTACTTTGCCCTAGAGCTGAAAGGCACAACGTGCAGGCTTCTTTCCAAAGGGCGAGTTGGGCCCCACAGCATCTTGCTTCCAGCTCTTTGGGAAGCTAAGAAACAAGTCGCTCTGCACAGTGCTCTTACAGCCTACCGGGAACATCTCTTCCAAAGGCCTGTGAAACGCAGTTTCTTTGCAGGCCTGATCTGGCAGAAGTAGGACTTCTGCTCTGGGTGTGCTACAATGCCCTAGAGCTGAAAGGCACAACGTGCAGGCTTCTTTCCAAAGGGCGAGTTGAGCCCCACAGCACCTTGCTTCCAGCTCTTTGGGAAGCTAAGAAACAAGTCGCTCTGCACAGTGCTCTTACAGCCTACCGGGAACATCTCTTCCAAAGGCCTGTGAAACGCAGTTTCTTTGCAGGCCTGATCTGGCTGAAGTAGGACTTCTGCTCTGGGTGTGCTACATTGCCCTAGAGCTGAAAGGCACAACGTGCAGGCTTCTTTCCAAAGGGCGAGTTGGGCCCCAAAGCATCTTGCTTCCAGCTCTTTGGGAAGCTAAGAAACAACTCGCTCTGCACAGTGCTCTTACAGCCTACCGGGAACATCTCTTCCAAAGGCCTGTGAAACGCAGTTTCTTTGCAGGCCTGATCTGGCTGAAGTAGGACTTCTGCTCTGGGTGTGCTACTTTGCCCTAGAGCTGAAAGGCACAACGTGCAGGCTTCTTTCCAAAGGGCGAGTTGGGCCCCACAGCATCTTGCTTCGAGCTCTTTGGGAAGCTAAGAAACAACTCGCTCTGCACAGTGCTCTTACAGCCTACCGGGAACATCTCTTCCAAAGGCCTGTGAAACGCAGTTTCTTTGCAGGCCTGATCTGGCTGAAGTCGGACTTCTGCTCTGGGTGTGCTACATTGTCCTAGAGCTGAAAGGCACAACGTGCAGGCTTCTTTCCAAAGGGCGAGTTGGGCCCCACAGCATCTTGCTTCCAGCTCTTTGGGAAGCTAAGAAACAACTCGCTCTGCACAGTGCTCTTACAGCCTACCGGGAACATCTCTTACAAAGGCCTGTGAAATGCAGTTTCTTTGCAGGCCTGATCTGGCTGAAGTAGGACTTCTGCTCTGGGTGTGCCACTTTGCCCAGAGCTTAAAGGCACAACGTGCAGGCTTCTTTCCAAAGGGCGAGTTGGGCCCCACAGCATCTTGCTTCCAGCTCTTTGGGAAGCTAAGAAACAACTCGCTCTGCACAGTGCTCTTACAGCCTACCGGGAACATCTCTTCCAAAGGCCTGTGAAACGCAGGTTCTTTGCAGGCCTGATCTGGCTGAAGTAGGACTTCTGCTCTCGGTGTGCTACATTGCCCTAGAGCTGAAAGGCACAACGTGCAGGCTTCTTTCCAAAGGGCGAGTTGGGCCCCACAGCATCTTGCTTCCAGCTCTTTGGAAAGCTAAGAAACAACTCGCTCTGCACAGTGCTCTTACAGCCTACCGGGAACATCTCTTCCAAAGGCCTGTGAAACGCAGTTTCTTTGCAGGCCTGATCTGGCAGAAGTAGGACTTCTGCTCTGGGTGTGCTACATTGCCCTAGAGCTGAAAGGCACAACGTGCAGGCTTCTTTCCAAAGGGCGAGTTGGGCCCCACAGCATCTTGCTTCCAGCTCTTTGGGAAGCTAAGAAACAACTCGCTCTGCACAGTGCTCTTACAGCCTACCGGGAACATCTCTTCCAAAGGCCTGTGAAACGCAGTTTCTTTGCAGGCCTGATCTGGCTGAAGTAGGACTTCTGCTCTGGGTGTGCTACTTTGCCCACAGCAGAAAGGCACAACGTGCAGGCTTCTTTCCAAAGGGCGAGTTGGGCCCCACAGCATCTTGCTTCCAGCTCTTTGGGAAGCTAAGAAACAACTCGCTCTGCCCAGTGCTCTTACAGCCTACCGGGAACATCTCTTCCAAAGGCCTGTGAAACGCAGTTTCTTTGCAGGCCTGATCTGGCTGAAGTAGGACTTCTGCTCGCGGTGTGCTACTTTGCCCTAGAGCTGAAAGGCACAACGTGCAGGCTTCTTTCCAAAGGGCGAGTTGGGCCCCACAGCATCTTGCTTCCAGCTCTTTGGGAAGCTAAGAAACAACTCGCTCTGCACAGTGCTCTTACAGCCTACCGGGAACATCTCTTCCAAAGGCCTGTGAAACGCAGTTTCTTTGCAGGCCTGATATGGCTGAAGTAGGACTTCTGCTCTCGGTGTGCTACTTTGCCCTAGAGCTGAAAGGCACAACGTGCAGGCTTCTTTCCAAAGGGCGAGTTGGGCCCCACAGCATCTTGCTTCCAGCTCTTTGGGAAGCTATGAAACAACTCGCTCTGCACAGTGCTCTTACAGCCTACCGGGAACATCTCTTACAAAGGCCTGTGAAATGCAGTTTCTTTGCAGGCCTGATCTGGCTGAAGTAGGACTTCTGCTCTGGGTGTGCCACTTTGCCCAGAGCTGAAAGGCACAACGTGCAGGCTTCTTTCCAAAGGGCGAGTTGGGCCCCACAGCATCTTGCTTCCAGCTCTTTGGGAAGCTAAGAAACAACTCGCTCTGCACAGTGCTCTTACAGCCTACCGGGAACATCTCTTCCAAAGGCCTGTGAAACGCAGGTTCTTTGCAGGCCTGATCTGGCTGAAGTAGGACTTCTGCTCTCGGTGTGCTACATTGCCCTAGAGCTGAAAGGCACAACGTGCAGGCTTCTTTCCAAAGGGCGAGTTGGGCCCCACAGCATCTTGCTTCCAGCTCTTTGGAAAGCTAAGAAACAACTCGCTCTGCACAGTGCTCTTACAGCCTACCGGGAACATCTCTTCCAAAGGCCTGTGAAACGCAGTTTCTTTGCAGGCCTGATCTGGCAGAAGTAGGACTTCTGCTCTGGGTGTGCTACATTGCCCTAGAGCTGAAAGGCACAACGTGCAGGCTTCTTTCCAAAGGGCGAGTTGGGCCCCACAGCATCTTGCTTCCAGCTCTTTGGGAAGCTAAGAAACAACTCGCTCTGCACAGTGCTCTTACAGCCTACCGGGAACATCTCTTCCAAAGGCCTGTGAAACGCAGTTTCTTTGCAGGCCTGATCTGGCTGAAGTAGGACTTCTGCTCTGGGTGTGCTACTTTGCCCACAGCAGAAAGGCACAACGTGCAGGCTTCTTTCCAAAGGGCGAGTTGGGCCCCACAGCATCTTGCTTCCAGCTCTTTGGGAAGCTAAGAAACAACTCGCTCTGCCCAGTGCTCTAACAGCCTACCGGGAACATCTCTTCCAAAGGCCTGTGAAACGCAGTTTCTTTGCAGGCCTGATCTGGCTGAAGTAGGACTTCTGCTCGCGGTGTGCTACTTTGCCCTAGAGCTGAAAGGCACAACGTGCAGGCTTCTTTCCAAAGGGCGAGTTGGGCCCCACAGCATCTTGCTTCCAGCTCTTTGGGAAGCTAAGAAACAACTCGCTCTGCACAGTGCTCTTACAGCCTACCGGGAACATCTCTTCTTAAGGCCTGTGAAACGCAGTTTCTTTGCAGGCCTGATATGGCTGAAGTAGGACTTCTGCTCTCGGTGTGCTACTTTGCCCTAGAGCTGAAAGGCACAACGTGCAGGCTTCTTTCCAAAGGGCGAGTTGGGCCCCACAGCATCTTGCTTCCAGCTCTTTGGGAAGCTATGAAACAACTCGCTCTGCACAGTGCTCTTACAGCCTACCGGGAACATCTCTTCCAAAGGCCTGTGAAACGCAGTTTCTTTGCAGGCCTGATCTGGCTGAAGTAGAACTTCTGCTCTGGGTGTGCTACATTGCCCTAGAGCTGAAAGGCACAACGTGCTGGCTTCTTTCCAAAGGGCGAGTTGGGCCCCACAGCATCTTGCTTCCAGCTCTTTGGGAAGCTAAGA
The DNA here is from genome assembly GCF_041296265.1 of Equus caballus. NCBI lineage: Eukaryota > Metazoa > Chordata > Mammalia > Perissodactyla > Equidae > Equus > Equus caballus. The sequence continues at coordinate 55,519,352 of NC_091715.1, forward strand.
AACAAGTCGCTCTGCACAGTGCTCTTACAGCCTACCGGGAACATCTCTTCCAAAGGCCTGTGAAACGCAGTTTCTTTGCAGGCCTGATCTGGCTGAAGTAGGACTTCTGCTCTGGGTGTGCTACATTGCCCTAGAGCTGAAAGGCACAACGTGCAGGCTTCTTTCCAAAGGGCGAGTTGGGCCCCACAGCATCTTTCTTCCAGCTCTTTGGGGAGCTAAGAAACAACTCGCTCTGCACAGTGCTCTTACAGCCTACCGGGAACATCTCTTCCAAAGGCCTGTGAAACGCAGTTTCTTTGCAGGCCTGATCTGGCTGAAGTAGGACTTCTGCTCTGGGTGTGCTACATTGCCCTAGAGCTGAAAGGCACAACGTGCAGGCTTCTTTCCAAAGGGCGCGTTGGGCCCCAAAGCATCCTGCTTCCAGCTCTTTGAGAAGCTAAGAAAGAACTCGCTCTGCACAGTGCTCTTACAGCCTACCGGGAACATCTCTTACAAAGGCCTGTGAAACGCAGTTTCTTTGCAGGCCTGATCTGGCTGAAGTAGAACTTCTGCTCTGGGTGTGCTACATTGCCCTAGAGCTGAAAGGCACAACGTTCAGTCTTCTTTCCAAAGGGCGAGTTGGGCCCCAAAGCATCTTGCTTCCAGCTCTTTGGGAAGATAAGAAACAACTCGCTCTGCATAGTGCTCTTACAGCCTACCTGGAACATCTCTTACAAAGGCCTGTGACATGCACTTTCTTTGCAGGCCTGATCTGGCTGAAGTAGAACTTCTGCTCTGCGTGTGCTACATTGCCCGAGAGCTGAAAGGCACAACGTGCAGTCGTCTTTCGAAAGGGAGAGTTTGACCCCAAAGCATCTTGCTTCCAGCTCTTTGGGAAGCTTAGAAACAACTCGCTCTGCACAGTGCTCTTACAGCCTACCAGGAACATCTCTTACAAAGGCCTGTGAAACGCAGTTTCTATGCAGGCCTGATCTGGCTGAAGTAGGACTTCTGCTCTGGGTGTGCTACATTGCCCTAGAGCTGAACGGCACAACGTGCAGGCTTCTTTCCAAAGGGCGAGTTGGGCCCCACAGCATCTTGCTTCCAGCTCTTTGGGAAGCTAAGAAACAACTCGCTCTGCACAGTGCTCTTACAGCCTACCGGGAACATCTCTTCCAAAGGCCTGTGAAATGCAGTTTCTTTGCAGGCCTGATCTGGCTGAAGTAGGACTTCTGCTCTGGGTGTGCTACTTTGCCCTAGAGCTGAAATGCACAACGTGCAGGCTTCTTTCCAAAGGGGGAGTTGGTCCCCAGAGCATCTTGCTTCTAGCTCTTTGGGAAGCTAAGAAACAACTCGCTCTGCACAGTGCTCTTACAGCCTACCGGGAACATCTCTTCCAAAGGCCTGTGAAACGCAGTTTCTTTGCAGGCCTGATCTGGCAGAAGTAGGACTTCTGCTCTGGGTGTGTTACATTGCCCTAGAGCTGAAAGGCACAACGTGCAGGCTTCTTTCCAAAGGGCGAGTTGTGCCCCACACCATCTTGCTTCCAGCTCTTTGGGAAGCTAAGAAACAACTCGCTCTTCACAGTGTTCTTACAGCCTACCAGGAACATCTCTTCCAAAGGCCTATGAAACGCAGTTTCTTTGCAGGCCAGATCTGGGTGAAGTAGGACTTCTGCTCTGGGTGTGCTACTTTGCCCTTGAGCTGAAAGGCACATCGTGCAGGCTTCTTTCCAAAGGGCGAGTTGGGCCCCACAGCATCTTGCTTCCAGCTCTTTGGGAAGCTAAGAAACAAGTCGCTCTGCACAGTGCTCTTACAGCCTACCGGGAACATCTCTTCCAAAGGCCTGTGAAACGCAGTTTCTTTGCAGGCCTGATCTGGCTGAAGTAGGACTTCTGCTCTCAGTGTGCTACTTTGCCCTAGAGCCGAAAGGCACAACGTGCAGGCTTCTTTCCAAAGGCCGAGTTGGGCCCCACAGCATCTTGCTTCCAGCTCTTTGGGAAGCTAAGAAACAACTCGCTCTGCACAGTGCTCTTACAGCCTACCGGGAACATCTCTTCCAAAGGCCTGTGAAACGCAGTTTCTTTGCAGGCCTGATATGGCAGAAGTAGGACTTCTGCTCTGGGTGTGTTACATTGCCCTAGAGCTGAAAGGCACAACGTGCAGGCTTCTTTCCAAAGGGCGAGTTGTGCCCCACACCATCTTGCTTCCAGCTCTTTGGGAAGCTAAGAAACAACTCGTTCTTCACAGTGTTCTTACAGCCTACCAGGAACATCTCTTCCAAAGGCCTGTGAAACGCAGTTTCTTTGCAGGCCAGATCTGGCTGAAGTAGGACTACTGCTGTGGGTGTGCTACATTGCCCTAGAGCTGAAAGGCACCACGTGCAGGCTTCTTTCCAAAGGGCGAGTTGGGCCCCACAGAATCTTGCTTCCAGCCATTTGGGAAGCTAAGAAACAACTCGCTCTGCACAGTGCTCTTGCAGCCTACCGGGAACATCTCTTCCAAAGGCCTGTGAAACGCAGTTTCTTTGCAGGCCTGATCTGGCTGAAGTAGGACTTCTGCTCTGGGTGTGCTACATTGCCCTAGAGCTGAAAGGCACAACGTGCAGGCTTCTTTCCAAAGCGCAAGCTGGGCCCAACAGCATCTTGCTTCCAGCTCTTTGGGAAGCTAAGAAACAACTCGCTCTGCACAGTGCTCTTACAGCCTACCGGGAACATCTCTTCCAAAGGCCTGTGAAACGCAGTTTCTTTGCAGGCCTGATCTGGCTGAAGTAGGACTTCTGCTCTGGGTGTGCTACATTGCCCTAGAGCTGAAAGGCACAACGTGCAGGCTTCTTTCCAAAGGGCGAGTTGGGCCCCAAAGCATCCTGCTTCCAGCTCTTTGGGAAGCTAAGAAAGAACTCGCTCTGCACAGTGCTCTTACTGCCTACCGCTATCATCTCTTACAAAGGCCTGTGAAACGCAGTTTCTTTGCAGGCCTGATCTGGCTGAAGTAGAACTTCTGCTCTGGGTGTGCTACATTGCCCTAGAGCTGAAAGGCACAACGCTCAGTCTTCTTTCCAAAGGGCGAGTTGGGCCCCAAAGCATCTTGCTTCCAGCTCTTTGGGAAGATAAGAAACAACTCGCTCTGCATAGTGCTCTTACAGCCTACCTGGAACATCTCTTAGAAAGGCCTGTGACATGCACTTTCTTTGCAGGCCTGATCTGGCTGAAGTAGAACTTCTGCTCTGCGTGTGCTACATTGCCCTAGAGCTGAAAGGCACAACGTGCAGTCGTCTTTCGAAAGGGCGAGTTTGGCCCCAAAGCATCTTGCTTCCAGCTCTTTGGGAAGCTTAGAAACAACTCGCTCTGCACAGTGCTCTTACAGCCAACCGGGAACATCTCTTCCAAAGGCCTGTGAAACGCAGTTTCTATGCAGGCCTGATCTGGCTGAAGTAGGACTTCTGCTCTGGGTGTGCTACATTGCCCTAGAGCTGAAAGGCACAACGTGCAGGCTTCTTTCCAAAGGGCGAGTTGGGCCCCACAGCATCTTGCTTCCAGCTCTTTGGGAAGCTAAGAAACAACTCGCTCTGCACAGTGCTCTTACAGCCTACTGGGAACATCTCTTCCAAAGGCCTGTGAAACGCAGTTTCTTTGCAGGCCTGATCTGGCTGAAGTAGGACTTCTGCTCTCGGTGTGCTACTTTGCCCTAGAGCTGAAAGGCACAACGTGCAGGCTTCTTTCCAAAGGGCGAGTTGGGCCCCACAGCATCTTGCTTCCAGCTCTTTGGGAAGCTATGAAACAACTCGCTCTGCACAGTGCTCTTACAGCCTACCGGGAACATCTCTTCCAAAGGCCTGTGAAACGCAGTTTCTTTGCAGGCCTGATCTGGCTGAAGTAGAACTTCTGCTCTGGGTGTGCTACATTGCCCTAGAGCTGAAAGGCACAACGTGCAGGCTTCTTTCCAAAGGGCGAGTTGGGCCCCACAGCATCTTGCTTCCAGCTCTTTGGGAAGCTAAGAAACAACTCGCTCTGCACAGTGCTCTTACAGCCTACCGGGAACATCTCTTCCAAAGGCCTGTGAAACGCAGTTTCTTTGCAGGCCTGATCTGGCTGAAGTAGGACTTCTGCTCTGGGTGTGCTACATTGCCCTAGAGCTGAAAGGCACAACGTGCAGGCTTCTTTCCAAAGGGCGAGTTGGGCCCCACAGCATCTTGCTTCCAGCTCTTTGGGAAGCTAAGAAACAACTCGCTCTGCACAGTGCTCTTACAGCCTACCAGGAACATCTCTTCCAAAGGCCTGTGAAACGCAGTTTCTTTGCAGGCCTGATCTGGCTGAAGTAGGACTTCTGCTCTGGGTGTGCTACATTCCCCTAGAGCTGAAAGGCACAACGTGCAGGCTTCTTTCCAAAGGGCGAGTTGGGCCCCAAAGCATCCTGCTTCCAGCTCTTTGGGAAGCTAAGAAAGAACTCGCTCTGCACAGTGCTCTTACAGCCTACCGCTATCATCTCTTACAAAGGCCTGTGAAACGCAGTTTCTTTGCAGGCCTGATCTGGCTGAAGTAGAACTTCTGCTCTGGGTGTGCTACATTGCCCTAGAGCTGAAAGGCACAACGTTCAGTCTTCTTTCCAAAGGGCGAGTTGGGCCCCAAAGCATCTTGCTTCCAGCTCTTTGGGAAGATAAGAAACAACTCGCTCTGCATAGTGCTCTTACAGCCTACCTGGAACATCTCTTACAAAGGCCTGTGACATGCACTTTCTTTGCAGGCCTGATCTGGCTGAAGTAGAACTTCTGCTCTGCGTGTGCTACATTGCCCGAGAGCTGAAAGGCACAACGTGCAGTCGTCTTTCGAAAGGGCGAGTTTGGCCCCAAAGCATCTTGCTTCCAGCTCTTTGGGAAGCTTAGAAACAACTCGCTCTGCACAGTGCTCTTACAGCCAACCGGGAACATCTCTTCCAAAGGCCTGTGAAACGCAGTTTCTATGCAGGCCTGATCTGGCTGAAGTAGGACTTCTGCTCTGGGTGTGCTACATTGCCCTAGAGCTGAAAGGCACAACGTGCAGGCTTCTTTCCAAAGGGCGAGTTGGGCCCCACAGCATCTTGCTTCCAGCTCTTTGGGAAGCTAAGAAACAACTCGCTCTGCACAGTGCTCTTACAGCCTACTGGGAACATCTCTTCCAAAGGCCTGTGAAACGCAGTTTCTTTGCAGGCCTGATCTGGCTGAAGTCGGACTTCTGCTCTCGGTGTGCTACTTTGCCCTAGAGCTGAAAGGCACAACGTGCAGGCTTCTTTCCAAAGGGCGAGTTGGGCCCCACAGCATCTTGCTTCCAGCTCTTTGGGAAGCTAAGAAACAAGTCGCTCTGCACAGTGCTCTTACAGCCTACCGGGAACATCTCTTCCAAAGGCCTGTGAAACGCAGTTTCTTTGCAGGCCTGATCTGGCAGAAGTAGGACTTCTGCTCTGGGTGTGCTACAATGCCCTAGAGCTGAAAGGCACAACGTGCAGGCTTCTTTCCAAAGGGCGAGTTGGGCCCCACAGCACCTTGCTTCCAGCTCTTTGGGAAGCTAAGAAACAAGTCGCTCTGCACAGTGCTCTTACAGCCTACCGGGAACATCTCTTCCAAAGGCCTGTGAAACGCAGTTTCTTTGCAGGCCTGATCTGGCAGAAGTGGGACTTCTGCTCTGGGTGTGCTACATTGCCCTAGAGCTGAAAGGCACAACGTGCAGGCTTCTTTCCAAAGGGCGAGTTGGGCCCCAAAGCATCTTGCTTCCAGCTCTTTGGGAAGCTAAGAAACAACTCGCTCTGCACAGTGCTCTTACAGCCTACCGGGAACATCTCTTCCAAAGGCCTGTGAAACGCAGTTTCTTTGCAGGCCTGATCTGGCTGAAGTAGGACTTCTGCTCTGGGTGTGCTACTTTGCCCTAGAGCTGAAAGGCACAACGTGCAGGCTTCTTTCCAAAGGGCGAGTTGGGCCCCACAGCATCTTGCTTCGAGCTCTTTGGGAAGCTAAGAAACAACTCGCTCTGCACAGTGCTCTTACAGCCTACCGGGAACATCTCTTCCAAAGGCCTGTGAAACGCAGTTTCTTTGCAGGCCTGATCTGGCTGAAGTCGGACTTCTGCTCTGGGTGTGCTACATTGTCCTAGAGCTGAAAGGCACAACGTGCAGGCTTCTTTCCAAAGGGCGAGTTGGGCCCCACAGCATCTTGCTTCCAGCTCTTTGGGAAGCTAAGAAACAACTCGCTCTGCACAGTGCTCTTACAGCCTACCGGGAACATCTCTTCCAAATGCCTGTGAAACGCAGTTTCTTTGCAGGCCTGATCTGGCTGAAGTAGGACTTCTGCTCTGGGTGTGCCACTTTGCCCAGAGCTGAAAGGCACAACGTGCAGGCTTCTTTCCAAAGGGCGAGTTGGGCCCCACAGCATCTTGCTTCCAGCTCTTTGGGAAGCTAAGAAACAACTCGCTCTGCACAGTGCTCTTACAGCCTACCGGGAACATCTCTTCCAAAGGCCTGTGAAACGCAGGTTCTTTGCAGGCCTGATCTGGCTGAAGTAGGACTTCTGCTCTCGGTGTGCTACATTGCCCTAGAGCTGAAAGGCACAACGTGCAGGCTTCTTTCCAAAGGGCGAGTTGGGCCCCACAGCATCTTGCTTCCAGCTCTTTGGAAAGCTAAGAAACAACTCGCTCTGCACAGTGCTCTTACAGCCTACCGGGAACATCTCTTCCAAAGGCCTGTGAAACGCAGTTTCTTTGCAGGCCTGATCTGGCAGAAGTAGGACTTCTGCTCTGGGTGTGCTACATTGCCCTAGAGCTGAAAGGCACAACGTGCAGGCTTCTTTCCAAAGGGCGAGTTGGGCCCCACAGCATCTTGCTTCCAGCTCTTTGGGAAGCTAAGAAACAACTCGCTCTGCACAGTGCTCTTACAGCCTACCGGGAACATCTCTTCCAAAGGCCTGTGAAACGCAGTTTCTTTGCAGGCCTGATCTGGCTGAAGTAGGACTTCTGCTCTGGGTGTGCTACTTTGCCCACAGCAGAAAGGCACAACGTGCAGGCTTCTTTCCAAAGGGCGAGTTGGGCCCCACAGCATCTTGCTTCCAGCTCTTTGGGAAGCTAAGAAACAACTCGCTCTGCCCAGTGCTCTAACAGCCTACCGGGAACATCTCTTCCAAAGGCCTGTGAAACGCAGTTTCTTTGCAGGCCTGATCTGGCTGAAGTAGGACTTCTGCTCGCGCTGTGCTACTTTGCCCTAGAGCTGAAAGGCACAACGTGCAGGCTTCTTTCCAAAGGGCGAGTTGGGCCCCACAGCATCTTGCTTCCAGCTCTTTGGGAAGCTAAGAAACAACTCGCTCTGCACAGTGCTCTTACAGCCTACCGGGAACATCTCTTCCAAAGGCCTGTGAAACGCAGTTTCTTTGCAGGCCTGATATGGCTGAAGTAGGACTTCTGCTCTCGGTGTGCTACTTTGCCCTAGAGCTGAAAGGCACAACGTGCAGGCTTCTTTCCAAAGGGCGAGTTGGGCCCCACAGCATCTTGCTTCCAGCTCTTTGGGAAGCTATGAAACAACTCGCTCTGCACAGTGCTCTTACAGCCTACCGGGAACATCTCTTCCAAAGGCCTGTGAAACGCAGTTTCTTTGCAGGCCTGATCTGGCTGAAGTAGAACTTCTGCTCTGGGTGTGCTACATTGCCCTAGAGCTGAAAGGCACAACGTGCAGGCTTCTTTCCAAAGGGCGAGTTGGGCCCCACAGCATCTTGCTTCCAGCTCTTTGGGAAGCTAAGAAACAACTCGCTCTGCACAGTGCTCTTACAGCCTACCGGGAACATCTCTTCCAAAGGCCTGTGAAACGCAGTTTCTTTGCAGGCCTGATCTGGCTGAAGTAGGACTTCTGCTCTGGGTGTGCTACATTGCCCTAGAGCTGAAAGGCACAACGTGCAGGCTTCTTTCCAAAGGGCGAGTTGGGCCCCACAGCATCTTGCTTCCAGCTCTTTGGGGAGCTAAGAAACAACTCGCTCTGCACAGTGCTCTTACAGCCTACCGGGAACATCTCTTCCAAAGGCCTGTGAAACGCAGTTTCTTTGCAGGCCTGATCTGGCTGAAGTAGGACTTCTGCTCTGGGTGTGCTACATTGCCCTAGAGCTGAAAGGCACAACGTGCAGGCTTCTTTCCAAAGGGCGCGTTGGGCCCCAAAGCATCCTGCTTCCAGCTCTTTGAGAAGCTAAGAAAGAACTCGCTCTGCACAGTGCTCTTACAGCCTACCGGGAACATCTCTTACAAAGGCCTGTGAAACGCAGTTTCTTTGCAGGCCTGATCTGGCTGAAGTAGAACTTCTGCTCTGGGTGTGCTACATTGCCCTAGAGCTGAAAGGCACAACGTTCAGTCTTCTTTCCAAAGGGCGAGTTGGGCCCCAAAGCATCTTGCTTCCAGCTCTTTGGGAAGATAAGAAACAACTCGCTCTGCATAGTGCTCTTACAGCCTACCTGGAACATCTCTTACAAAGGCCTGTGACATGCACTTTCTTTGCAGGCCTGATCTGGCTGAAGTAGAACTTCTGCTCTGCGTGTGCTACATTGCCCGAGAGCTGAAAGGCACAACGTGCAGTCGTCTTTCGAAAGGGCGAGTTTGGGCCCAAAGCATCTTGCTTCCAGCTCTTTGGGAAGCTTAGAAACAACTCGCTCTGCACAGTGCTCTTACAGCCTACCGGGAACATCTCTTCCAAAGGCCTGTGAAACGCAGTTTCTTTGCAGGCCTGATCTGGCTGAAGTAGGACTTCTGTTCTCGGTGTGCTACTTTGCCCTAGAGCTGAAAGGCACAACGTGCAGGCTTCTTTCCAAAGGGCGAGTTGGGCCCCACAGCATCTTGCTTCCAGCTCTTTGGGAAGCTAAGAAACAACTCGCTCTGCACAGTGCTCTTACAGCCTACCGGGAACATCTCTTCCAAAGGCCTGTGAAACGCAGTTTCTTTGCAGGCCTGATCTGGCTGAAGTAGGACTTCTGCTCTCGGTGTGCTACTTTGCCCTAGAGCTGAAAGGCACAACGTGCAGGCTTCTTTCCAAAGGGCGAGTTGGGCCCCACAGCATCTTGCTTCCAGCTCTTTGGGAAGCTAAGAAACAACTCGCTCTGCACAGTGCTCTTACAGCCTACCGGGAACATCTCTTCCAAAGGCCTGTGAAACGCAGTTTCTTTGCAGGCCTGATCTGGCTGAAGTAGAACTTCTGCTCTGGGTGTGCTACATTGCCCTAGAGCTGAAAGGCACAACGTGCAGGCTTCTTTCCAAAGGGCGAGTTGGGCCCCACAGCATCTTGCTTCCAGCTCTTTGGGAAGCTAAGAAACAAGTCGCTCTGCACAGTGCTCTTACAGCCTACCGGGAACATCTCTTCCAAAGGCCTGTGAAACGCAGTTTCTTTGCAGGCCTGATCTGGCTGAAGTAGGACTTCTGCTCTCGGTGTGCTACTTTGCCCTAGAGCTGAAAGGCACAACGTGCAGGCTTCTTTCCAAAGGGCGAGTTGGGCCCCACAGCATCTTGCTTCCAGCTCTTTGGGAAGCTAAGAAACAAGTCGCTCTGCACAGTGCTCTTACAGCCTACCGGGAACATCTCTTCCAAAGGCCTGTGAAACGCAGTTTCTTTGCAGGCCTGATCTGGCTGAAGTAGGACTTCTGCTCTGGGTGTGCTACATTGCCCTAGAGCTGAAAGGCACAACGTGCAGGCTTCTTTCCAAAGGGCGAGTTGGGCCCCACAGCATCTTGCTTCCAGCTCTTTGGGGAGCTAAGAAACAACTCGCTCTGCACAGTGCTCTTACAGCCTACCGGGAACATCTCTTCCAAAGGCCTGTGAAACGCAGTTTCTTTGCAGGCCTGATCTGGCTGAAGTAGGACTTCTGCTCTGGGTGTGCTACATTGCCCTAGAGCTGAAAGGCACAACGTGCAGGCTTCTTTCCAAAGGGCGCGTTGGGCCCCAAAGCATCCTGCTTCCAGCTCTTTGAGAAGCTAAGAAAGAACTCGCTCTGCACAGTGCTCTTACAGCCTACCGGGAACATCTCTTACAAAGGCCTGTGAAACGCAGTTTCTTTGCAGGCCTGATCTGGCTGAAGTAGAACTTCTGCTCTGGGTGTGCTACATTGCCCTAGAGCTGAAAGGCACAACGTTCAGTCTTCTTTCCAAAGGGCGAGTTGGGCCCCAAAGCATCTTGCTTCCAGCTCTTTGGGAAGATAAGAAACAACTCGCTCTGCATAGTGCTCTTACAGCCTACCTGGAACATCTCTTACAAAGGCCTGTGACATACACTTTCTTTGCAGGCCTGATCTGGCTGAAGTAGAACTTCTGCTCTGCGTGTGCTACATTGCCCGAGAGCTGAAAGGCACAACGTGCAGTCGTCTTTCGAAAGGGCGAGTTTGGGCCCAAAGCATCTTGCTTCCAGCTCTTTGGGAAGCTTAGAAACAACTCGCTCTGCACAGTGCTCTTACAGCCTACCGGGAACATCTCTTCCAAAGGCCTGTGAAACGCAGTTTCTTTGCAGGCCTGATCTGGCTGAAGTAGGACTTCTGCTCTCGGTGTGCTACTTTGCCCTAGAGCTGAAAGGCACAACGTGCAGGCTTCTTTCCAAAGGGCGAGTTGGGCCCCACAGCATCTTGCTTCCAGCTCTTTGGGAAGCTAAGAAACAACTCGCTCTGCACAGTGCTCTTACAGCCTACCGGGAACATCTCTTCCAAAGGCCTGTGAAACGCAGTTTCTTTGCAGGCCTGATATGGCTGAAGTAGGACTTCTGCTCTCGGTGTGCTACTTTGCCCTAGAGCTGAAAGGCACAACGTGCAGGCTTCTTTCCAAAGGGCGAGTTGGGCCCCACAGCATCTTGCTTCCAGCTCTTTGGGAAGCTATGAAACAACTCGCTCTGCACAGTGCTCTTACAGCCTACCGGGAACATCTCTTCCAAAGGCCTGTGAAACGCAGTTTCTTTGCAGGCCTGATCTGGCTGAAGTAGAACTTCTGCTCTGGGTGTGCTACATTGCCCTAGAGCTGAAAGGCACAACGTGCAGGCTTCTTTCCAAAGGGCGAGTTGGGCCCCACAGCATCTTGCTTCCAGCTCTTTGGGAAGCTAAGAAACAACTCGCTCTGCACAGTGCTCTTACAGCCTACCGGGAACATCTCTTCCAAAGGCCTGTGAAACGCAGTTTCTTTGCAGGCCTGATCTGGCTGAAGTAGGACTTCTGCTCTGGGTGTGCTACATTGCCCTAGAGCTGAAAGGCACAACGTGCAGGCTTCTTTCCAAAGGGCGAGTTGGGCCCCACAGCATCTTGCTTCCAGCTCTTTGGGGAGCTAAGAAACAACTCGCTCTGCACAGTGCTCTTACAGCCTACCGGGAACATCTCTTCCAAAGGCCTGTGAAACGCAGTTTCTTTGCAGGCCTGATCTGGCTGAAGTAGGACTTCTGCTCTGGGTGTGCTACATTGCCCTAGAGCTGAAAGGCACAACGTGCAGGCTTCTTTCCAAAGGGCGCGTTGGGCCCCAAAGCATCCTGCTTCCAGCTCTTTGAGAAGCTAAGAAAGAACTCGCTCTGCACAGTGCTCTTACAGCCTACCGGGAACATCTCTTACAAAGGCCTGTGAAACGCAGTTTCTTTGCAGGCCTGATCTGGCTGAAGTAGAACTTCTGCTCTGGGTGTGCTACATTGCCCTAGAGCTGAAAGGCACAACGTTCAGTCTTCTTTCCAAAGGGCGAGTTGGGCCCCAAAGCATCTTGCTTCCAGCTCTTTGGGAAGATAAGAAACAACTCGCTCTGCATAGTGCTCTTACAGCCTACCTGGAACATCTCTTACAAAGGCCTGTGACATGCACTTTCTTTGCAGGCCTGATCTGGCTGAAGTAGAACTTCTGCTCTGCGTGTGCTACATTGCCCGAGAGCTGAAAGGCACAACGTGCAGTCGTCTTTCGAAAGGGCGAGTTTGGGCCCAAAGCATCTTGCTTCCAGCTCTTTGGGAAGCTTAGAAACAACTCGCTCTGCACAGTGCTCTTACAGCCTACCGGGAACATCTCTTCCAAAGGCCTGTGAAACGCAGTTTCTTTGCAGGCCTGATCTGGCTGAAGTAGGACTTCTGTTCTCGGTGTGCTACTTTGCCCTAGAGCTGAAAGGCACAACGTGCAGGCTTCTTTCCAAAGGGCGAGTTGGGCCCCACAGCATCTTGCTTCCAGCTCTTTGGGAAGCTAAGAAACAACTCGCTCTGCACAGTGCTCTTACAGCCTACCGGGAACATCTCTTCCAAAGGCCTGTGAAACGCAGTTTCTTTGCAGGCCTGATCTGGCTGAAGTAGGACTTCTGCTCTCGGTGTGCTACTTTGCCCTAGAGCTGAAAGGCACAACGTGCAGGCTTCTTTCCAAAGGGCGAGTTGGGCCCCACAGCATCTTGCTTCCAGCTCTTTGGGAAGCTAAGAAACAACTCGCTCTGCACAGTGCTCTTACAGCCTACCGGGAACATCTCTTCCAAAGGCCTGTGAAACGCAGTTTCTTTGCAGGCCTGATCTGGCTGAAGTAGAACTTCTGCTCTGGGTGTGCTACATTGCCCTAGAGCTGAAAGGCACAACGTGCAGGCTTCTTTCCAAAGGGCGAGTTGGGCCCCACAGCATCTTGCTTCCAGCTCTTTGGGAAGCTAAGAAACAAGTCGCTCTGCACAGTGCTCTTACAGCCTACCGGGAACATCTCTTCCAAAGGCCTGTGAAACGCAGTTTCTTTGCAGGCCTGATCTGGCTGAAGTAGGACTTCTGCTCTCGGTGTGCTACTTTGCCCTAGAGCTGAAAGGCACAACGTGCAGGCTTCTTTCCAAAGGGCGAGTTGGGCCCCACAGCATCTTGCTTCCAGCTCTTTGGGAAGCTAAGAAACAAGTCGCTCTGCACAGTGCTCTTACAGCCTACCGGGAACATCTCTTCCAAAGGCCTGTGAAACGCAGTTTCTTTGCAGGCCTGATCTGGCTGAAGTAGGACTTCTGCTCTGGGTGTGCTACATTGCCCTAGAGCTGAAAGGCACAACGTGCAGGCTTCTTTCCAAAGGGCGAGTTGGGCCCCACAGCATCTTGCTTCCAGCTCTTTGGGGAGCTAAGAAACAACTCGCTCTGCACAGTGCTCTTACAGCCTACCGGGAACATCTCTTCCAAAGGCCTGTGAAACGCAGTTTCTTTGCAGGCCTGATCTGGCTGAAGTAGGACTTCTGCTCTGGGTGTGCTACATTGCCCTAGAGCTGAAAGGCACAACGTGCAGGCTTCTTTCCAAAGGGCGCGTTGGGCCCCAAAGCATCCTGCTTCCAGCTCTTTGAGAAGCTAAGAAAGAACTCGCTCTGCACAGTGCTCTTACAGCCTACCGGGAACATCTCTTACAAAGGCCTGTGAAACGCAGTTTCTTTGCAGGCCTGATCTGGCTGAAGTAGAACTTCTGCTCTGGGTGTGCTACATTGCCCTAGAGCTGAAAGGCACAACGTTCAGTCTTCTTTCCAAAGGGCGAGTTGGGCCCCAAAGCATCTTGCTTCCAGCTCTTTGGGAAGATAAGAAACAACTCGCTCTGCATAGTGCTCTTACAGCCTACCTGGAACATCTCTTACAAAGGCCTGTGACATACACTTTCTTTGCAGGCCTGATCTGGCTGAAGTAGAACTTCTGCTCTGCGTGTGCTACATTGCCCGAGAGCTGAAAGGCACAACGTGCAGTCGTCTTTCGAAAGGGCGAGTTTGGGCCCAAAGCATCTTGCTTCCAGCTCTTTGGGAAGCTTAGAAACAACTCGCTCTGCACAGTGCTCTTACAGCCTACCGGGAACATCTCTTCCAAAGGCCTGTGAAACGCAGTTTCTTTGCAGGCCTGATCTGGCTGAAGTAGGACTTCTGTTCTCGGTGTGCTACTTTGCCCTAGAGCTGAAAGGCACAACGTGCAGGCTTCTTTCCAAAGGGCGAGTTGGGCCCCACAGCATCTTGCTTCCAGCTCTTTGGGAAGCTAAGAAACAACTCGCTCTGCACAGTGCTCTTACAGCCTACCGGGAACATCTCTTCCAAAGGCCTGTGAAACGCAGTTTCTTTGCAGGCCTGATCTGGCTGAAGTAGGACTTCTGCTCTCGGTGTGCTACTTTGCCCTAGAGCTGAAAGGCACAACGTGCAGGCTTCTTTCCAAAGGGCGAGTTGGGCCCCACAGCATCTTGCTTCCAGCTCTTTGGGAAGCTAAGAAACAACTCGCTCTGCACAGTGCTCTTACAGCCTACCGGGAACATCTCTTCCAAAGGCCTGTGAAACGCAGTTTCTTTGCAGGCCTGATCTGGCTGAAGTAGAACTTCTGCTCTGGGTGTGCTACATTGCCCTAGAGCTGAAAGGCACAACGTGCAGGCTTCTTTCCAAAGGGCGAGTTGGGCCCCACAGCATCTTGCTTCCAGCTCTTTGGGAAGCTAAGAAACAAGTCGCTCTGCACAGTGCTCTTACAGCCTACCGGGAACATCTCTTCCAAAGTCCTGTGAAACGCAGTTTCTTTGCAGGCCTGATCTGGCTGAAGTAGGACTTCTGCTCTGGGTGTGCTACATTGCCCTAGAGCTGAAAGGCACAACGTGCAGGCTTCTTTCCAAAGGGCGAGTTGGGCCCCACAGCATCTTGCTTCCAGCTCTTTGGGGAGCTAAGAAACAACTCGCTCTGCACAGTGCTCTTACAGCCTACCGGGAACATCTCTTCCAAAGGCCTGTGAAACGCAGTTTCTTTGCAGGCCTGATCTGGCTGAAGTAGGACTTCTGCTCTGGGTGTGCTACATTGCCCTAGAGCTGAAAGGCACAACGTGCAGGCTTCTTTCCAAAGGGCGAGTTGGGCCCCAAAGCATCCTGCTTCCAGCTCTTTGGGAAGCTAAGAAAGAACTCGCTCTGCACAGTGCTCTTACAGCCTACCGCTATCATCTCTTACAAAGGCCTGTGAAACGCAGTTTCTTTGCAGGCCTGATCTGGCTGAAGTAGAACTTCTGCTCTGGGTGTGCTACATTGCCCTAGAGCTGAAAGGCACAACGTTCAGTCTTCTTTCCAAAGGGCGAGTTGGGCCCCAAAGCATCTTGCTTCCAGCTCTTTGGGAAGATAAGAAACAACTCGCTCTGCATAGTGCTCTTACAGCCTACCTGGAACATCTCTTACAAAGGCCTGTGACATGCACTTTCTTTGCAGGCCTGATCTGGCTGAAGTAGAACTTCTGCTCTGCGTGTGCTACATTGCCCGAGAGCTGAAAGGCACAACGTGCAGTCGTCTTTCGAAAGGGAGAGTTTGGCCCCAAAGCATCTTGCTTCCAGCTCTTTGGGAAGCTTAGAAACAACTCGCTCTGCACAGTGCTCTTACAGCCTACCAGGAACATCTCTTACAAAGGCCTGTGAAACGCAGTTTCTATGCAGGCCTGATCTGGCTGAAGTAGGACTTCTGCTCTGGGTGTGCTACATTGCCCTAGAGCTGAACGGCACAACGTGCAGGCTTCTTTCCAAAGGGCGAGTTGGGCCCCACAGCATCTTGCTTCCAGCTCTTTGGGAAGCTAAGAAACAACTCGCTCTGCACAGTGCTCTTACAGCCTACCGGGAACATCTCTTCCAAAGGCCTGTGAAATGCAGTTTCTTTGCAGGCCTGATCTGGCTGAAGTAGGACTTCTGCTCTGGGTGTGCTACTTTGCCCTAGAGCTGAAATGCACAACGTGCAGGCTTCTTTCCAAAGGGGGAGTTGGTCCCCAGAGCATCTTGCTTCTAGCTCTTTGGGAAGCTAAGAAACAACTCGCTCTGCACAGTGCTCTTACAGCCTACCGGGAACATCTCTTCCAAAGGCCTGTGAAACGCAGTTTCTTTGCAGGCCTGATCTGGCAGAAGTAGGACTTCTGCTCTGGGTGTGTTACATTGCCCTAGAGCTGAAAGGCACAACGTGCAGGCTTCTTTCCAAAGGGCGAGTTGTGCCCCACACCATCTTGCTTCCAGCTCTTTGGGAAGCTAAGAAACAACTCGCTCTTCACAGTGTTCTTACAGCCTACCAGGAACATCTCTTCCAAAGGCCTATGAAACGCAGTTCCTTTGCAGGCCAGATCTGGGTGAAGTAGGACTTCTGCTCTGGGTGTGCTACTTTGCCCTTGAGCTGAAAGGCACATCGTGCAGGCTTCTTTCCAAAGGGCGAGTTGGGCCCCACAGCATCTTGCTTCCAGCTCTTTGGGAAGCTAAGAAACAAGTCGCTCTGCACAGTGCTCTTACAGCCTACCGGGAACATCTCTTCCAAAGGCCTGTGAAACGCAGTTTCTTTGCAGGCCTGATCTGGCTGAAGTAGGACTTCTGCTCTCAGTGTGCTACTTTGCCCTAGAGCCGAAAGGCACAACGTGCAGGCTTCTTTCCAAAGGCCGAGTTGGGCCCCACAGCATCTTGCTTCCAGCTCTTTGGGAAGCTAAGAAACAACTCGCTCTGCACAGTGCTCTTACAGCCTACCGGGAACATCTCTTCCAAAGGCCTGTGAAACGCAGTTTCTTTGCAGGCCTGATATGGCAGAAGTAGGACTTCTGCTCTGGGTGTGTTACATTGCCCTAGAGCTGAAAGGCACAACGTGCAGGCTTCTTTCCAAAGGGCGAGTTGTGCCCCACACCATCTTGCTTCCAGCTCTTTGGGAAGCTAAGAAACAACTCGTTCTTCACAGTGTTCTTACAGCCTACCAGGAACATCTCTTCCAAAGGCCTGTGAAACGCAGTTTCTTTGCAGGCCAGATCTGGCTGAAGTAGGACTACTGCTGTGGGTGTGCTACATTGCCCTAGAGCTGAAAGGCACCACGTGCAGGCTTCTTTCCAAAGGGCGAGTTGGGCCCCACAGAATCTTGCTTCCAGCCATTTGGGAAGGTAAGAAACAACTCGCTCTGCACAGTGCTCTTGCAGCCTACCGGGAACATCTCTTCCAAAGGCCTGTGAAACGCAGTTTCTTTGCAGGCCTGATCTGGCTGAAGTAGGACTTCTGCTCTGGCTGTGCTACATTGCCCTAGAGCTGAAAGGCACAACGTGCAGGCTTCTTTCCAAAGGGCGAGCTGGGCCCAACAGCATCTTGCTTCCAGCTCTTTGGGAAGCTAAGAAACAACTCGCTCTGCACAGTGCTCTTACAGCCTACCGGGAACATCTCTTCCAAAGGCCTGTGAAACGCAGTTTCTTTGCAGGCCTGATCTGGCTGAAGTAGGACTTCTGCTCTGGGTGTGCTACAGTGCCCTAGAGCTGAAAGGCACAACGTGCAGGCTTCTTTCCAAAGGGCGAGTTGGGCCCCAAAGCATCCTGCTTCCAGCTCTTTGGGAAGCTAAGAAAGAACTCGCTCTGCACAGTGCTCTTACTGCCTACCGCTATCATCTCTTACAAAGGCCTGTGAAACGCAGTTTCTTTGCAGGCCTGATCTGGCTGAAGTAGAACTTCTGCTCTGGGTGTGCTACATTGCCCTAGAGCTGAAAGGCACAACGTTCAGTCTTCTTTCCAAAGGGCGAGTTGGGCCCCAAAGCATCTTGCTTCCAGCTCTTTGGGAAGATAAGAAACAACTCGCTCTGCATAGTGCTCTTACAGCCTACCTGGAACATCTCTTAGAAAGGCCTGTGACATGCACTTTCTTTGCAGGCCTGATCTGGCTGAAGTAGAACTTCTGCTCTGCGTGTGCTACATTGCCCTAGAGCTGAAAGGCACAACGTGCAGTCGTCTTTCGAAAGGGCGAGTTTGGCCCCAAAGCATCTTGCTTCCAGCTCTTTGGGAAGCTTAGAAACAACTCGCTCTGCACAGTGCTCTTACAGCCAACCGGGAACATCTCTTCCAAAGGCCTGTGAAACGCAGTTTCTATGCAGGCCTGATCTGGCTGAAGTAGGACTTCTGCTCTGGGTGTGCTACATTGCCCTAGAGCTGAAAGGCACAACGTGCAGGCTTCTTTCCAAAGGGCGAGTTGGGCCCCACAGCATCTTGCTTCCAGCTCTTTGGGAAGCTAAGAAACAACTCGCTCTGCACAGTGCTCTTACAGCCTACTGGGAACATCTCTTCCAAAGGCCTGTGAAACGCAGTTTCTTTGCAGGCCTGATCTGGCTGAAGTAGGACTTCTGCTCTCGGTGTGCTACTTTGCCCTAGAGCTGAAAGGCACAACGTGCAGGCTTCTTTCCAAAGGGCGAGTTGGGCCCCACAGCATCTTGCTTCCAGCTCTTTGGGAAGCTATGAAACAACTCGCTCTGCACAGTGCTCTTACAGCCTACCGGGAACATCTCTTCCAAAGGCCTGTGAAACGCAGTTTCTTTGCAGGCCTGATCTGGCTGAAGTAGAACTTCTGCTCTGGGTGTGCTACATTGCCCTAGAGCTGAAAGGCACAACGTGCAGGCTTCTTTCCAAAGGGCGAGTTGGGCCCCACAGCATCTTGCTTCCAGCTCTTTGGGAAGCTAAGAAACAACTCGCTCTGCACAGTGCTCTTACAGCCTACCGGGAACATCTCTTCCAAAGGCCTGTGAAACGCAGTTTCTTTGCAGGCCTGATCTGGCTGAAGTAGGACTTCTGCTCTGGGTGTGCTACATTGCCCTAGAGCTGAAAGGCACAACGTGCAGGCTTCTTTCCAAAGGGCGAGTTGGGCCCCACAGCATCTTGCTTCCAGCTCTTTGGGAAGCTAAGAAACAACTCGCTCTGCACAGTGCTCTTACAGCCTACCGGGAACATCTCTTCCAAAGGCCTGTGAAACGCAGTTTCTTTGCAGGCCTGATCTGGCTGAAGTAGGACTTCTGCTCTGGGTGTGCTACATTCCCCTAGAGCTGAAAGGCACAACGTGCAGGCTTCTTTCCAAAGGGCGAGTTGGGCCCCAAAGCATCCTGCTTCCAGCTCTTTGGGAAGCTAAGAAAGAACTCGCTCTGCACAGTGCTCTTACAGCCTACCGCTATCATCTCTTACAAAGGCCTGTGAAACGCAGTTTCTTTGCAGGCCTGATCTGGCTGAAGTAGAACTTCTGCTCTGGGTGTGCTACATTGCCCTAGAGCTGAAAGGCACAACGTTCAGTCTTCTTTCCAAAGGGCGAGTTGGGCCCCAAAGCATCTTGCTTCCAGCTCTTTGGGAAGCTAAGAAACAACTCGCTCTGCATAGTGCTCTTACAGCCTACCTGGAACATCTCTTACAAAGGCCTGTGACATGCACTTTCTTTGCAGGCCTGATCTGGCTGAAGTAGAACTTCTGCTCTGCGTGTGCTACATTGCCCGAGAGCTGAAAGGCACAACGTGCAGTCGTCTTTCGAAAGGGCGAGTTTGGCTCCAAAGCATCTTGCTTCCAGCTCTTTGGGAAGCTTAGAAACAACTCGCTCTGCACAGTGCTCTTACAGCCTACCGGGAACATCTCTTCCAAAGGCCTGTGAAACGCAGTTTCTTTGCAGGCCTGATCTGGCTGAAGTAGGACTTCTGCTCTCGGTGTGCTACTTTGCCCTAGAGCTGAAAGGCACAACGTGCAGGCTTCTTTCCAAAGGGCGAGTTGGGCCCCACAGCATCTTGCTTCCAGCTCTTTGGGAAGCTAAGAAACAACTCGCTCTGCACAGTGCTCTTACAGCCTACCGGGAACATCTCCTCCAAAGGCCTGTGAAATGCAGTTTCTTTACAGGCCTGATCTGGCTGAAGTAGGACTTCTGCTCTCGGTGTGCTACTTTGCCCTAGAGCTGAAAGGCACAACGTGCAGGCTTCTTTCCAAAGGGCGAGTTGGGCCCCACAACATCTTGCTTCCAGCTCTTTGGGAAGCTAAGAAACAACTCGCTCTGCACAGTGCTCTTACAGCCTACCGCAAACATCTCTTCCAAAGGCCTGTGAAACGCAGTTTCTTTGCAGGCCTGATCTGGCTGAAGTAGAACTTCTGCTCTGGGTGTGCTACATTGCCCTAGAGCTGAAAGGCACAACGTGCAGGCTTCTTTCCAAAGGGCGAGTTGGGCCCCACAGCATCTTGCTTCCAGCTCTTTGGGAAGCTAAGAAACAACTCGCTCTGCACAGTGCTCTTACAGCCTACCGGGAACATCTCTTCCAAAGGCCTGTGAAACGCAGTTTCTTGGCAGGCCTGATCTGGCTGAAGTAGGACTTCTGCTCTGGGTGTGCTACATTGCCCTAGAGCTGAAAGGCACAACGTGCAGGCTTCTTTCCAAAGGGCGAGTTGGGCCCCACAGGATCTTGCTTCCAGCTCTTTGGGGAGCTAAGAAACAACTCGCTCTGCACAGTGCTCTTACAGCCTACCGGGAACATCTCTTCCAAAGGCCTGTGAAACGCAGTTTCTTTGCAGGCCTGATCTGGCTGAAGTAGGACTTCTGCTCTGGGTGTGCTACATTGCCCTAGAGCTGAAAGGCACAACGTGCAGGCTTCTTTCCAAAGGGCGAGTTGGGCCCCAAAGCATCCTGCTTCCAGCTCTTTGGGAAGCTAAGAAAGAACTCGCTCTGCACAGTGCTCTTACAGCCTACCGCTATCATCTGTTACAAAGGCCTGTGAAACGCAGTTTCTTTGCAGGCCTGATCTGGCTGAAGTAGAACTTCTGCTCTGGGTGTGCTACATTGCCCTAGAGCTGAAAGGCACAACGTTCAGTCTTCTTTCCAAAGGGCGAGTTGGGCCCCAAAGCATCTTGCTTCCAGCTCTTTGGGAAGATAAGAAACAACTCGCTCTGCATAGTGCTCTTACAGCCTACCTGGAACATCTCTTACAAAGGCCTGTGACATGCACTTTCTTTGCAGGCCTGATCTGGCTGAAGTAGAACTTCTGCTCTGCGTGTGCTACATTGCCCGAGAGCTGAAAGGCACAACGTGCAGTCGTCTTTCGAAAGGGCGAGTTTGGCCCCAAAGCATCTTGCTTCCAGCTCTTTGGGAAGCTTAGAAACAACTCGCTCTGCACAGTGCTCTTACAGCCAACCGGGAACATCTCTTCCAAAGGCCTGTGAAACGCAGTTTCTATGCAGGCCTGATCTGGCTGAAGTAGGACTTCTGCTCTGGGTGTGCTACATTGCCCTAGAGCTGAAAGGCACAACGTGCAGGCTTCTTTCCAAAGGGCGAGTTGGGCCCCACAGCATCTTGCTTCCAGCTCTTTGGGAAGCTAAGAAACAACTCGCTCTGCACAGTGCTCTTACAGCCTACCGGGAACATCTCTTCCAAAGGCCTGTGAAACGCAGTTTCTTTGCAGGCCTGATCTGGCTGAAGTCGGACTTCTGCTCTCGGTGTGCTACTTTGCCCTAGAGCTGAAAGGCACAACGTGCAGGCTTCTTTCCAAAGGGCGAGTTGGGCCCCACAGCATCTTGCTTCCAGCTCTTTGGGAAGCTAAGAAACAAGTCGCTCTGCACAGTGCTCTTACAGCCTACCGGGAACATCTCTTCCAAAGGCCTGTGAAACGCAGTTTCTTTGCAGGCCTGATCTGGCAGAAGTAGGACTTCTGCTCTGGGTGTGCTACAATGCCCTAGAGCTGAAAGGCACAACGTGCAGGCTTCTTTCCAAAGGGCGAGTTGGGCCCCACAGCACCTTGCTTCCAGCTCTTTGGGAAGCTAAGAAACAAGTCGCTCTGCACAGTGCTCTTACAGCCTACCGGGAACATCTCTTCCAAAGGCCTGTGAAACGCAGTTTCTTTGCAGGCCTGATCTGGCAGAAGTGGGACTTC
This sequence comes from Equus caballus, assembly GCF_041296265.1. Lineage (NCBI taxonomy): Eukaryota > Metazoa > Chordata > Mammalia > Perissodactyla > Equidae > Equus > Equus caballus. The sequence goes on from NC_091715.1 coordinate 55,540,894, forward strand.
TGCTCTGGGTGTGCTACATTGCCCTAGAGCTGAAAGGCACAACGTGCAGGCTTCTTTCCAAAGGGCGAGTTGGGCCCCAAAGCATCTTGCTTCCAGCTCTTTGGGAAGCTAAGAAACAACTCGCTCTGCACAGTGCTCTTACAGCCTACCGGGAACATCTCTTCCAAAGGCCTGTGAAACGCAGTTTCTTTGCAGGCCTGATCTGGCTGAAGTAGGACTTCTGCTCTGGGTGTGCTACTTTGCCCTAGAGCTGAAAGGCACAACGTGCAGGCTTCTTTCCAAAGGGCGAGTTGGGCCCCACAGCATCTTGCTTCGAGCTCTTTGGGAAGCTAAGAAACAACTCGCTCTGCACAGTGCTCTTACAGCCTACCGGGAACATCTCTTCCAAAGGCCTGTGAAACGCAGTTTCTTTGCAGGCCTGATCTGGCTGAAGTCGGACTTCTGCTCTGGGTGTGCTACATTGTCCTAGAGCTGAAAGGCACAACGTGCAGGCTTCTTTCCAAAGGGCGAGTTGGGCCCCACAGCATCTTGCTTCCAGCTCTTTGGGAAGCTAAGAAACAACTCGCTCTGCACAGTGCTCTTACAGCCTACCGGGAACATCTCTTCCAAAGGCCTGTGAAACGCAGTTTCTTTGCAGGCCTGATCTGGCTGAAGTAGGACTTCTGCTCTGGGTGTGCTACTTTGCCCAGAGCTGAAAGGCACAACGTGCAGGCTTCTTTCCAAAGGGCGAGTTGGGCCCCACAGCATCTTGCTTCCAGCTCTTTGGGAAGCTAAGAAACAACTCGCTCTGCACAGTGCTCTTACAGCCTACCGGGAACATCTCTTCCAAAGGCCTGTGAAACGCAGTTTCTTTGCAGGCCTGATCTGGCTGAAGTCGGACTTCTGTTCTGGGTGTGCTACATTGTCCTAGAGCTGAAAGGCACAATGTGCAGGCTTCTTTCCAAAGGGCGAGTTGGGCCCCACAGCATCTTGCTTCCAGCTCTTTGGGAAGCTAAGAAACAACTCGCTCTGCACAGTGCTCTTACAGCCTAGTGGGAACATGTCTTCCAAAGGCCTGTGAAACGCAGTTTCTTTGCAGGCCTGATCTGGCTGAAGTAGGACTTCTGCTCTGGGTGTGCTACTTTGCCCAGAGCTGAAAGGCACAACGTGCAGGCTTCTTTCCAAAGGGCGAGTTGGGCCCCAAAGCATCTTGCTTCCAGCTCTTTGGGAAGCTAAGAAACAACTCGCTCTGCACAGTGCTCTTACAGCCTACCGGGAACATCTCTTCCAAAGGCCTGTGAAACGCAGTTTCTTTGCAGGCCTGATCTGGCTGAAGTAGGACTTCTGCTCTGGGTGTGCTACTTTGCCCAGAGCTGAAAGGCACAACGTGCAGGCTTCTTTCCAAAGGGCGAGTTGGGCCCCACAGCATCTTGCTTCCAGCTCTTTGGGAAGCTAAGAAACAACTCGCTCTGCACAGTGCTCTTACAGCCTACCGGGAACATCTCTTCCAAAGGCCTGTGAAACGCAGTTTCTTTGCAGGCCTGATCTGGCTGAAGTCGGACTTCTGTTCTGGGTGTGCTACATTGTCCTAGAGCTGAAAGGCACAATGTGCAGGCTTCTTTCCAAAGGGCGAGTTGGGCCCCACAGCATCTTGCTTCCAGCTCTTTGGGAAGCTAAGAAACAACTCGCTCTGCACAGTGCTCTTACAGCCTAGTGGGAACATGTCTTCCAAAGGCCTGTGAAACGCAGTTTCTTTGCAGGCCTGATCTGGCTGAAGTAGGACTTCTGCTCTGGGTGTGCTACTTTGCCCAGAGCTGAAAGGCACAACGTGCAGGCTTCTTTCCAAAGGGCGAGTTGGGCCCCAAAGCATCTTGCTTCCAGCTCTTTGGGAAGCTAAGAAACAACTCGCTCTGCACAGTGCTCTTACAGCCTACCGGGAACATCTCTTCCAAAGGCCTGTGAAACGCAGTTTCTTTGCAGGCCTGATCTGGCTGAAGTAGGACTTCTGCTCTCGGTGTGCTACTTTGCCCTAGAGCTGAAAGGCACAACGTGCAGGCTTCTTTCCAAAGGGCGAGTTGGGCCCCACAGCATCTTGCTTCCAGCTCTTTGGGAAGCTAAGAAACAACTCGCTCTGCACAGTGCTCTTACAGCCTACCGGGAACATCTCTTCCAAAGGCCTGTGAAACGCAGGTTCTTTGCAGGCCTGATCTGGCTGAAGTAGGACTTCTGCTCTGGGTGTGCTACATTGCCCTAGAGCTGAAAGCCACAACGTGCAGGCTTCTTTCCAAATGGCGAGTTGGGCCCCACAGCATCCTGCTTCCAGCTCTTTGGGAAGCTAAGAAACAACTCGCTCTGCACAATGCTCTTACAGCCTACCGGGAACATCTCTTCCAAAGGCCTGTGAAACGCAGTTTCTTTGCAGGCCTGATCTGGCTGAAGTCGGACTTCTGCTCTGGGTGTGCTACATTGTCCTAGAGCTGAAAGTCACAACGTGCAGGCTTCTTTCCAAAGGGCGAGTTGGGCCCCACAGCATGTTGCTTCCAGCTCTTTGGGAAGCTAAGAAACAACTCGCTCTGCACAGTGCTCTTACAGCCTACCGGGAACATCTCTTACAAAGGCCTGCGAAATGCAGTTTCTTTGCAGGCCTGATCTGGCTGAAGTAGGACTTCTGCTCTGGGTGTGCCACTTTGCCCAGAGCTGAAAGGCACAACGTGCAGGCTTCTTTCCAAAGGGCGATTTGGGCCCCAAAGCATCTGGCTTCCAGCTCCTTTGGAGGCTAAGAAACAACTCGCTCTGCACTCCTCTCTTACAGCCATCCTGCAACATCTCCTGCAAATGCCTTTGGAACGCAGTTTCCTTGCAGGCATGATCTGGCAGAAGTAGAACTTCTGCTCTGGGTGTGCTACATTGCCCTAGAGCTGAAAGGCACAACGTGCAGGCTGCTTTCCAAAGGGCGAGTTGGGCCCCACAGCATCTTGCTTCCAGCTCTTTGGGAAGCTAAGAAACAACTCGCTCTGCACAGTGCTCTTACAGCCTACCGGGAACATCTCTTCCAAAGGCCTGTGAAACGCAGTTTCTTTGCAGGCCTGATCTGGATGAAGTAGGACTTCTGCTCTGCGTGTGCTACATTGCCCTAGAGCTGAAAGGCAAAACGTGCAGGCTTCTTTCCAAAGGGCGAGTTGGGCCCCACAGCATCTTCCTTCCAGCTCTTTGGGAAGCTAAGAAACAACTCGCTCTGCACAGTGCTCTTACAGCCTACCGGGAACATCTCTTCCAAAGGCCTGTGAAATGCAGTTTCTTTGCAGGCCTGATCTGGCTGAAGTAGGACTTCTGCTCTGGGTGTGCTACATTGCCCTAGAGCTGAAAGGCACAACGTGCAGGCTTCTTTCCAAAGGGCGAGTTGGGCCCCACAGCATCTTGCTTCCAGCTCTTTGGGAAGCTAAGAAACAACTCGCTCTGCATAGTGCTCTTACAGCCTACCGGGAACATCTCTTCCAAAGGCCTGTGAAACGCAGTTTCTTTGCAGGCCTGATCTGGCTGAAGTAGGACTTCTGCTCTGGGTGTGCTACATTGCCCTAGAGCTGAAAGGCACAACGTGCAGTCTTCTTTCCAAAGTGCGAGTTGGGCCCCAAAGCATCTTGCTTCCAGCTCTTTGGGAAGCTAAGAAACAACTCGCTCTGCACAGTGCACTTACAGACTACCGGGAACATCTCTTCCAAAGGCCTGTGAAACGCACTTTCTTTGCAGGCCTGATCTGGCTGAAGTAGGACTTCTGCTCTGGGTGTGCTACATTGCCCTAGAGCTGAAAGGCACAACGTGCAGGCTTCTTTCCAAAGGGCGAGTTGGGCCCTACAGGATCTTGCTTCCAGCTCTTTGGGAAGCTAAGAAACAACTCGCTCTGCACAGTGCTCTTACAGCCTACCGGGAACATCTCGTCCAAAGGCCTGTGAATCGCAGTTTCTTTGCAGGCCTGATCTGGCTGAAGTAGGACTTCTGCTCTGGGTGTGCTACATTGCCCTAGAGCTGAAAGGCACAACGTGCAGGCTTCTTTCCAAAGGGCGAGTTGGGCCCCACAGCATCTTGCTTCCAGCTCTTTGGGAAGCTAAGAAACAACTCGCTCTGCACAGTGCTCTTACAGCCTACCGGGAACATCTCTTCCAAAGGCCTGTGAAACGCAGTTTCTTTGCAGGCCTGATCTGGCAGAAGTAGGACTTCTGCTCTGCGTGTGCTACATTGCCCTAGAGCTGAAAGGCACAACGTGCAGGCTTCTTTCCAAAGGGCGAGTTGGGCCCCAGAGCATCTTGCTTCCAGCTCTTTGGGAAGCTAAGAAACAACTCGCTCTGCACAGTGCTCTTACAGCCTACCGGGAACATCTCTTCCAAAGGCCTGTGAAACGCAGTTTCTATGCAGGCCTGATCTGGCTGAAGTAGGACTTCTGCTCTGGGTGTGCTACATTGCCCTAGAGCTGAAAGGCACAACGTGCAGGCTTCTTTCCAAAGGGTGAGTTGGGCCCTAGAGCATCTTGCTTCCAGCTCTTTGGGAAGCTTAGAAACAACTCGCTCTGCTCAGTGCTCTTACACCGTAGTGGGAACATCTCTTCCAAAGGCCTGTGAAACGCAGTTTCTTTGCAGGCCTGATCTGGCTGAAGTAGAACTTCTGCTCTGGGTGTGCTACATTGCCCTAGAGATGAAAGGCACAACGTGCAGGCTTCTTTCCAAAGGGCGAGTTGGGCCCCACAGCATCTTGCTTCCAGCTCTTTGGGAAGCTAAGAAACAACTCGCTCTGCTCAGTGCTCTTACATCCCTAGTGGGAACATCTCTTCCAAAGGCCTGTGGAATGCAGTTTCTTTGCAGGCCTGATCTGGCTGAAGTAGGACTTCTGCTCTGGGTGTGCTACATTGCCCTAGAGCTGAAAGGCCCAGCATGCAGGCTTCTTTCCAAAGGGCGAGTTGGGCCCCACAGCATCTTGCTTCCTGCCCTTTGGGAAGCTGAGAAACAACTCGCTCTTCACAGTGCTCTTACAGCCTACCGGGAACATCTGATCCAAAGGCCTGTGAAACGCAGTTTCTTTAGAGGCCTGATCTGGCTGAAGTAGGACTTCTGCTCTGGGTGTGCTACATTGCCCTAGAGCTGAAAGGCACAACGTGCAGGCTTCTTTCCAAAGGGCGAGTTGGGCCCCACAGCATCTTGCTTCCAGCTCTTTGGGAAGCTAAGAAACAACTCGCTCTGCACAGTGCTCTTACAGCCTACCGGGAACATCTCTTCCAAAGGCCTGTGAAACGCAGTTTCTTTGCAGGCCTGATCTGGCTGAAGTAGGACTTCTGCTCTCGGTGTGCTACTTTGCCCTAGAGCTGAAAGGCACAACGTGCAGTCTTCTTTCCAAAGGGCGAGTTGGGCCCCACAGCATCTTGCTTCCAGCTCTTTGCGAAGCTAAGAAACAACTCGCTCTGCACAGTGCTCTTACAGCCTACCGGGAACATCTCTTCCAAAGGCCTGTGAAACGCAGTTTCTTTGCAGGCCTGATCTGGCTGAAGTAGGACTTCTGCTCTGGGTGTGCTACATTGCCCTAGAGCTGAAAGGCACAACGTGCAGGCTTCTTTCCAAAGGGCGAGTTGGGACCCACAGCATCTTGCTTCCAGCTCTTTGGGAAGCTAAGAAACAACTCGCTCTGCACAGTGCTCTTACAGCCTACCGGGAACATCTCTTCCAAAGGCCTGTGAAGCGCAGTTTCTATGCAGGCCTGATCTGGCTGAAGTAGGACTTCTGCTCTGGGTGTGCTACATTGCCCTAGAGCTGAAAGGCACAACGTGCAGGCTTCTTTCCAAAGGGCGAGTTGGGCCCTACAGCATCTTGCTTCCAGCTCTTTGGGAAGCTTAGAAACAACTCGCTCTGCTCAGTGCTCTTACACCGTAGTGGGAACATCTCTTCCAAAGGCCTGTGAAACGCAGTTTCTTTGCAGGCCTGATCTGGCTGAAGTAGAACTTCTGCTCTGGGTGTGCTACATTGCCCTAGAGCTGAAAGGCACAACGTGCAGGCTTCTTTCCAAAGGGCGAGTTGGGCCCCACAGCATCTTGCTTCCAGCTCTTTGGGAAGCTAAGAAACAACTCGCTCTGCTCAGTGCTCTTACATCCCTAGTGGGAACATCTCTTCCAAAGGCCTGTGGAATGCAGTTTCTTTGCAGGCCTGATCTGGCTGAAGTAGGACTTCTGCTCAGGGTGTGCTACATTGCCCTAGAGCTGAAAGGCCCAGCGTGCAGGCTTCTTTCCAAAGGGCGAGTTGGGCCCCACAGCATCTTGCTTCCTGCTCTTTGGGAAGCTGAGAAACAACTCGCTCTTCACAGTGCTCTTAGAGCCTACCGGGAACATCTGATCCAAAGGCCTGTGAAACGCAGTTTCTTTAGAGGCCTGATCTGGCTGAAGTAGGACTTCTGCTCTCGGTGTGCTACTTTGCCCTAGAGCTGAAAGGCACAACGTGCAGGCTTCTTTCCAAAGGGCGAGTTGGGCCCCACAGCATCTTGCTTCCAGCTCTTTGGGAAGCTAAGAAACAACATGCTCTGCACAGTGCTCTTACAGCCTACCGGGAACATCTCTTCCCAAGGCCTGTGAAACGCAGTTTCTTTGCAGGCCTGATCTGGCTGAAGTAGGACTTCTGCTCTGGGTGTGCTACATTTCCCTAAAGCTGAAAGGCACAACGTGCAGGCTTCTTTCCAAAGGGCGAGTTGGGCCATACAGCATCTTGCTTCCAGCTCTTTGGGAAGCTAAGAAACAACTCGCTCTGCACAGTGCTCTTACAGCCTACCGGGAACATCTCTTCCAAAGGCCTGTGAAACGCAGTTTCTTTGCAGGCCTGATCTGGCTGAAGTAGGACTTCTGCTCTCGGTGTGCTACTTTGCCCTAGAGCTGAAAGGCACAACGTGCAGGCTTCTTTCCAAAGGGCGAGTTGGGCCCCACAGCATCTTGCTTCCAGCTCTTTGCGAAGCTAAGAAACAACTCGCTCTGCACAGTGCTCTTACAGCCTACCGGGAACATCTCTTCCAAAGGCCTGTGAAACGCAGTTTCTTTGCAGGCCTGATCTGGCTGAAGTAGGACTTCTGCTCTGGGTGTGCTACATTGCCCTAGAGCTGAAAGGCACAACGTGCAGGCTTCTTTCCAAAGGGCGAGTTGGGACCCACAGCATCTTGCTTCCAGCTCTTTGGGAAGCTAAGAAACAACTCGCTCTGCACAGTGCTCTTACAGCCTACCGGGAACATCTCTTCCAAAGGCCTGTGAAGCGCAGTTTCTATGCAGGCCTGATCTGGCTGAAGTAGGACTTCTGCTCTGGGTGTGCTACATTGCCCTAGAGCTGAAAGGCACAACGTGCAGGCTTCTTTCCAAAGGGCGAGTTGGGCCCTACAGCATCTTGCTTCCAGCTCTTTGGGAAGCTTAGAAACAACTCGCTCTGCTCAGTGCTCTTACACCGTAGTGGGAACATCTCTTCCAAAGGCCTGTGAAACGCAGTTTCTTTGCAGGCCTGATCTGGCTGAAGTAGAACTTCTGCTCTGGGTGTGCTACATTGCCCTAGAGCTGAAAGGCACAACGTGCAGGCTTCTTTCCAAAGGGCGAGTTGGGCCCCACAGCATCTTGCTTCCAGCTCTTTGGGAAGCTAAGAAACAACTCGCTCTGCTCAGCGCTCTTACATCCCTAGTGGGAACATCTCTTCCAAAGGCCTGTGGAATGCAGTTTCTTTGCAGGCCTGATCTGGCTGAAGTAGGACTTCTGCTCAGGGTGTGCTACATTGCCCTAGAGCTGAAAGGCCCAGCGTGCAGGCTTCTTTCCAAAGGGCGAGTTGGGCCCCACAGCATCTTGCTTCCTGCTCTTTGGGAAGCTGAGAAACAATTCGCTCTTCACAGTGCTCTTAGAGCCTACCGGGAACATCTGATCCAAAGGCCTGTGAAACGCAGTTTCTTTAGAGGCCTGATCTGGCTGAAGTAGGACTTCTGCTCTCGGTGTGCTACTTTGCCCTAGAGCTGAAAGGCACAACGTGCAGGCTTCTTTCCAAAGGGCGAGTTGGGCCCCACAGCATCTTGCTTCCAGCTCTTTGGGAAGCTAAGAAACAACATGCTCTGCACAGTGCTCTTACAGCCTACCGGGAACATCTCTTCCCAAGGCCTGTGAAACGCAGTTTCTTTGCAGGCCTGATCTGGCTGAAGTAGGACTTCTGCTCTGGGTGTGCTACATTTCCCTAAAGCTGAAAGGCACAACGTGCAGGCTTCTTTCCAAAGGGCGAGTTGGGCCATACAGCATCTTGCTTCCAGCTCTTTGGGAAGCTAAGAAACAACTCGCTCTGCACAGTGCTCTTACAGCCTACCGGGAACATCTCTTCCAAAGTTCTGTGAAACGCAGTTTCTTTGCAGGCCTGATCTGGCTGAAGTAGGACTTCTGCTCTGGGTGTGCTACATTGCCCTAGAGCTGAAAGGCACAACCTGCATGCTTCTTTCCAAAGGTCGAGTTGGGCCCCACAGCATCTTGCTTCCAGCTCTTTGGGAAGCTAAGAAACAACTCGCTCTGCACAGTGCTCTTACAGCCTACCGGGAACATCTCTTCCAAAGGCCTGTGAAACGCAGTTTCTTTGCAGGCCTGATCTGGCTGAAGTAGAACTTCTGCTCTGGGTGTGCTACATTGCCCTAGAGATGAAAGGCACAACGTGCAGGCTTCTTTCCAAAGGGCGAGTTGGGCCCCACAGCATCTTGCTTCCAGCTCTTTGGGAAGCTAAGAAACAACTCGCTCTGCTCAGTGCTCTTACATCCCTAGTGGGAACATCTCTTCCAAAGGCCTGTGGAATGCAGTTTCTTTGCAGGCCTGATCTGGCTGAAGTAGGACTTCTGCTCTGGGTGTGCTACATTGCCCTAGAGCTGAAAGTCCCAGCATGCAGGCTTCTTTCCAAAGGGCGAGTTGGGCCCCACAGCATCTTGCTTCCTGCTCTTTGGGAAGCTGAGAAACAACTCGCTCTTCACAGTGCTCTTACAGCCTACCGGGAACATCTGATCCAAAGGCCTGTGAAACGCAGTTTCTTTAGAGGCCTGATCTGGCTGAAGTAGGACTTCTGCTCTGGGTGTGCTACATTGCCCTAGAGCTGAAAGGCACAACGTGCAGGCTTCTTTCCAAAGGGCGAGTTGGGCCCCACAGCATCTTGCTTCCAGCTCTTTGGGAAGCTAAGAAACAACTCGCTCTGCACATTGCTCTTACAGGCTACCGGGAACATCTCTTCCAAAGGCCTGTGAAACTCAGTGTCTTTGCAGGCCTGATGTGGCTGAAGTAGGACTTCTGCTCTGGGTGTGCTACATTGCCCTAGAGCTGAAAGGCACAACGTGCAGGCTTCTTTCCAAAGGGCGATTTGGGCCCCAAAGCATCTGGCTTCCAGCTCCTTTGGAAGCTAAGAAACAACTCGCTCTGCACTCCTCTCTTACAGCCATCCGGCAACATCTCCTGCAAATGCCTTTGGAACGCAGTTTCTTTGCAGGCCTGATCTGGCAGAAGTAGTACTTCTGCTCTGGGTGTGCTACATTGCCCTAGAGCTGAAAGGCACAACGTGCAGGCTTCTTTCCAAAGGGCGAGTTGGGCCCCACAGCATCTTGCTTCCAGCTCTTTGGGAAGCTAAGAAACAACTCGCTCTGCACAGTGCTCTTACAGCCTACGGGGAACATCTCTTCCAAAGGCCTGTGAAACGCAGTTTCTTTGCAGGCCTGATCTGGATGAAGTAGGACTTCTGCTCTGCGTGTGCTACATTGCCCTAGAGCTGAAAGGCACAACGTGCAGGCTTCTTTCCAAAGGGCGAGTTGGGCCCCAGAGCATCTTGCTTCCAGCTCTTTGGGAAGCTAAGAAACAACTCGCTCTGCACAGTGCTCTTACAGCCTACCGGGAACATCTCTTCCAAAGGCCTGTGAAGCGCAGTTTCTATGCAGGCCTGATCTGGCTGAAGTAGGACTTCTGCTCTGGGTGTGCTACATTGCCCTAGAGCTGAAAGGCACAACGTGCAGGCTTCTTTCCAAAGGGCGAGTTGGGCCCTACAGCATCTTGCTTCCAGCTCTTTGGGAAGCTTAGAAACAACTCGCTCTGCTCAGTGCTCTTACACCGTAGTGGGAACATCTCTTCCAAAGGCCTGTGAAACGCAGTTTCTTTGCAGGCCTGATCTGGCTGAAGTAGAACTTCTGCTCTGGGTGTGCTACATTGCCCTAGAGCTGAAAGGCACAACGTGCAGGCTTCTTTCCAAAGGGCGAGTTGGGCCCCACAGCATCTTGCTTCCAGCTCTTTGGGAAGCTAAGAAACAACTCGCTCTGCTCAGTGCTCTTACATCCCTAGTGGGAACATCTCTTCCAAAGGCCTGTGGAATGCAGTTTCTTTGCAGGCCTGATCTGGCTGAAGTAGGACTTCTGCTCTGGGTGTGCTACATTGCCCTAGAGCTGAAAGGCACAACGTGCAGGCTTCTTTCCAAAGGGCGAGCTGGGCCCCACAGCATCTTGCTTCCAGCTCTTTGGGAAGCTAAGAAACAACTCGCTCTGCACAGTGCTCTTACAGCCTACCGGGAACATCTCTTCCAAAGGCCTGTGAAACGCAGTTTCTTTGCAGGCCTGATCTGGCTGAAGTAGGACTTCTGCTCTGGGTGTGCTACATTGCCCTAGAGCTGAAAGGCACAACGTGCAGGCTTCTTTCCAAAGGGCGAGTTGGGCCCCACAGCATCTTGCTTCCAGCTCTTTGGGAAGCTAAGAAACAACTCGCTCTGCACAGTGCTCTTACAGCCTACCGGGAACATCTCTTCCAAAGGCCTGTGAAACGCAGTTTCTTTGCAGGCCTGATCTGGCTGAAGTAGGACTTCTGCTCTGGGTGTGCTACATGGCCCTAGAGCTGAAAGGCACAACGTGCAGGCTTCTTTCCAAAGGGCGAGTTGGGCCCCACAGCATCTTGCTTCCAGCTCTTTGGGAAGCTAAGAAACAACTCGCTCTGCACAGTGCTCTTACAGCCTACCGGGAACATCTCTTCCAAAGGCCTGTGAAACGCAGTTTCTTTGCAGGCCTGATCTGGCTGAAGTCTGACTTCTGCTCTCGGTGTGCTACTTTGCCCTAGAGCTGAAAGGCACAACGTGCAGGCTTCTTTCCAAAGGGCGAGTTGGGCCCCACAGCATCTTGCTTCCAGCTCTTTGGGAAGCTAAGAAACAAGTCGCTCTGCACAGTGCTCTTACAGCCTACCGGGAACATCTCTTCCAAAGGCCTGTGAAACGCAGTTTCTTTGCAGGCCTGATCTGGCAGAAGTAGGACTTCTGCTCTGGGTGTGCTACAATGCCCTAGAGCTGAAAGGCACAACGTGCAGGCTTCTTTCCAAAGGGCGAGTTGGGCCCCACAGCACCTTGCTTCCAGCTCTTTGGGAAGCTAAGAAACAAGTCGCTCTGCACAGTGCTCTTACAGCCTACCGGGAACATCTCTTCCAAAGGCCTGTGAAACGCAGTTTCTTTGCAGGCCTGATCTGGCAGAAGTAGGACTTCTGCTCTGGGTGTGCTACATTCCCCTAGAGCTGAAAGGCACAACGTGCAGGCTTCTTTCCAAAGGGCGAGTTGGGCCATACAGCATCTTGCTTCCAGCTCTTTGGGAAGCTAAGAAACAACTCGCTCTGCACAGTGCTCTTACAGCCTACCGGGAACATCTCTTCCAAAGGCCTGTGAAACGCAGTTTCTTTGCAGGCCTCATCTGGCTGAAGTAGGACTTCTGCTCTGGGTGTGCTACTTTGCCCTAGAGCTGAAAGGCACAACGTGCAGGCTTCTTTCCAAAGGGCGAGTTGGGCCCCACAGCATCTTGCTTCCAGCTCTTTGGGAAGCTAAGAAACAACTCGCTCTGCACAGTGCTCTTACAGCCTACCGGGAACATCTCTTCCAAAGGCCTGTGAAACGCAGTTTCTTTGCAGGCCTGATCTGGCTGAAGTCGGACTTCTGCTCTGGGTGTGCTACATTGTCCTAGAGCTGAAAGGCACAACGTGCAGGCTTCTTTCCAAAGGGCGAGTTGGGCCCCACAGCATCTTGCTTCCAGCTCTTTGGGAAGCTAAGAAACAACTCGCTCTGCACAGTGCTCTTACAGCCTACCGGGAACATCTCTTCCCAAGGCCTGTGAAACGCAGTTTCTTTGCAGGCCTGATCTGGCTGAAGTAGGACTTCTGCTCTGGGTGTGCTACATTTCCCTAAAGCTGAAAGGCACAACGTGCAGGCTTCTTTCCAAAGGGCGAGTTGGGCCATACAGCATCTTGCTTCCAGCTCTTTGGGAAGCTAAGAAACAACTCGCTCTGCACAGTGCTCTTACAGCCTACCGGGAACATCTCTTCCAAAGGCCTGTGAAACGCAGTTTCTTTGCAGGCCTGATCTGGCTGAAGTAGGACTTCTTCTCTGGGTGTGCTACATTGCCCTAGAGCTGAAAGGCACAACGTGCAGGCTTCTTTCCAAAGGGCGAGTTGGGCCCCACAGCATCTTGCTTCCAGCTCTTTGGGAAGCTAAGAAACAACTCGCTCTGCACAGTGCTCTTACAGCCTACCGGGAACCGCTCTTACAAAGGCCTGTGAAACGCAGTTTCTTTGCAGGCCTGATCTGGCTGAAGTAGGACTTCTGCTCTGGGTGTGCTACATTGCCCTAGAGCTGAAAGGCACAACGTGCAGGCTTCTTTCCAAAGGGCGAGTTGGGCCCCACAGCATCTTGCTTCCAGCTCTTTGGGAAGCTAAGAAACAACTCGCTCTGCACAGTGCTCTTACAGCCTACCGGGAACATCTCTTCCAAAGGCCTGTGAAACACAGTTTCTTTGCAGGCCTGATCTGGCTGAAGTAGGACTTCTGCTCTGGGTGTGCTACATTGCCCTAGAGCTGAAAGGCACAACGTGCAGGCTTCTTTCCAAAGGGCGAGTTGGGCCCCACAGCATCTTGCTTCCAGCTCTTTGGGAAGCTAAGAAACAACTCGCTCTGCACAGTGCTCTTACAGCCTACCGGGAACATCTCTTCCAAAGGCCTGTGAAACGCAGTTTCTTTGCAGGCCTGATCTGGCTGAAGTAGGACTTCTGCTCTGGGTGTGCTACATGGCCCTAGAGCTGAAAGGCACAACGTGCAGGCTTCTTTCCAAAGGGCGAGTTGGGCCCCACAGCATCTTGCTTCCAGCTCTTTGGGAAGCTAAGAAACAACTCGCTCTGCACAGTGCTCTTACAGCCTACCGGGAGCATCTCTTCCAAAGGCCTGTGAAACGCAGTTTCTTTGCAGGCCTGATCTGGCTGAAGTCTGACTTCTGCTCTCGGTGTGCTACTTTGCCCTAGAGCTGAAAGGCACAACGTGCAGGCTTCTTTCCAAAGGGCGAGTTGGGCCCCACAGCATCTTGCTTCCAGCTCTTTGGGAAGCTAAGAAACAAGTCGCTCTGCACAGTGCTCTTACAGCCTACCGGGAACATCTCTTCCAAAGGCCTGTGAAACGCAGTTTCTTTGCAGGCCTGATCTGGCAGAAGTAGGACTTCTGCTCTGGGTGTGCTACAATGCCCTAGAGCTGAAAGGCACAACGTGCAGGCTTCTTTCCAAAGGGCGAGTTGGGCCCCACAGCACCTTGCTTCCAGCTCTTTGGGAAGCTAAGAAACAAGTCGCTCTGCACAGTGCTCTTACAGCCTACCGGGAACATCTCTTCCAAAGGCCTGTGAAACGCAGTTTCTTTGCAGGCCTGATCTGGCAGAAGTAGGACTTATGCTCTGGGTGTGCTACATTCCCCTAGAGCTGAAAGGCACAACGTGCAGGCTTCTTTCCAAAGGGGGAGTTGGGCCATACAGCATCTTGCTTCCAGCTCTTTGGGAAGCTAAGAAACAACTCGCTCTGCACAGTGCTCTTACAGCCTACCGGGAACATCTCTTCCAAAGGCCTGTGAAACGCAGTTTCTTTGCAGGCCTCATCTGGCTGAAGTAGGACTTCTGCTCTGGGTGTGCTACTTTGCCCTAGAGCTGAAAGGCACAAAGTGCAGGCTTCTTTCCAAAGGGCGAGTTGGGCCCCACAGCATCTTGCTTCCAGCTCTTTGGGAAGCTAAGAAACAACTCGCTCTGCACAGTGCTCTTACAGCCTACCGGGAACATCTCTTCCAAAGGCCTGTGAAACGCAGTTTCTTTGCAGGCCTGATCTGGCTGAAGTCGGACTTCTGCTCTGGGTGTGCTACATTGTCCTAGAGCTGAAAGGCACAACGTGCAGGCTTCTTTCCAAAGGGCGAGTTGGGCCCCACAGCATCTTGCTTCCAGCTCTTTGGGAAGCTAAGAAACAACTCGCTCTGCACAGTGCTCTTACAGCCTACCGGGAACATCTCTTCCAAAGGCCTGTGAAACGCAGTTTCTTTGCAGGCCTGATCTGGCTGAAGTAGGACTTCTGCTCTGGGTGTGCTACTTTGCCCAGAGCTGAAAGGCACAACGTGCAGGCTTCTTTCCAAAGGGCGAGTTGGGCCCCACAGCATCTTGCTTCCAGCTCTTTGGGAAGCTAAGAAACAACTCGCTCTGCACAGTGCTCTTACAGCCTACCGGGAACATCTCTTCCAAAGGCCTGTGAAACGCAGTTTCTTTGCAGGCCTGATCTGGCTGAAGTAGGACTTCTGCTCTCGGTGTGCTACTTTGCCCTAGAGCTGAAAGGCACAACGTGCAGGCTTCTTTCCAAAGGGCGAGTTGGGCCCCACAGCATCTTGCTTCCAGCTCTTTGGGAAGCTAAGAAACAACTCGCTCTGCACAGTGCTCTTACAGCCTACCGGGAACATCTCTTCCAAAGGCCTGTGAAACGCAGGTTCTTTGCAGGCCTGATCTGGCTGAAGTAGGACTTCTGCTCTGGGTGTGCTACATTGCCCTAGAGCTGAAAGGCACAACGTGCAGGCTTCTTTCCAAAGGGCGAGTTGGGCCCCACAGCATCTTGCTTCCAGCTCTTTGGGAAGCTAAGAAACAACTCGCTCTGCACAGTGCTCTTACAGCCTACCGGGAACATCTCTTCCAAAGGCCTGTGAAACGCAGGTTCTTTGCAGGCCTGATCTGGCTGAAGTAGGACTTCTGCTCTGGGTGTGCTACATTGCCCTAGAGCTGAAAGGCACAACGTGCAGGCTTCTTTCCAAAGGGCGAGTTGGGCCCCACAGCATCTTGCTTCCAGCTCTTTGGGAAGCTAAGAAACTACTCGCTCTGCACAGTGCTCTTACAGCCTACCGGGAACATCTCTTACAAAGGCCTGTGAAACGCAGTTTCTTTGCAGGCCTGATCTGGCTGAAGTAGGACTTCTGCTCTGGGTGTGCTACATTGCCCTAGAGCTGAAAGGCACAACGTGCAGGCTTCTTTCCAAAGGGCGAGTTGGGCCCCACAGCATCTTGCTTCCAGCTCTTTGGGAAGCTAAGAAACAACTCGCTCTGCACAGTGCTCTTACAGCCTACCGGGAACATCTCTTCCAAAGGCCTGTGAAACGCAGTTTCTTTGCAGGCCTGATCTGGCTGAAGTAGGACTTCTTCTCTGGGTGTGCTACATTGCCCTAGAGCTGAAAGGCACAACGTGCAGGCTTCTTTCCAAAGGGCGAGTTGGGCCCCACAGCATCTTGCTTCCAGCTCTTTGGGAAGCTAAGAAACAACTCGCTCTGCACAGTGCTCTTACAGCCTACCGGGAACCGCTCTAACAAAGGCCTGTGAAACGCAGTTTCTTTGCAGGCCTGATCTGGCTGAAGTAGGACTTCTGCTCTGGGTGTGCTACATTGCCCTAGAGCTGAAAGGCACAACGTGCAGGCTTCTTTCCAAAGGGCGAGCTGGGCCCCACAGCATCTTGCTTCCAGCTCTTTGGGAAGCTAAGAAACAACTCGCTCTGCACAGTGCTCTTACAGCCTACCGGGAACATCTCTTCCAAAGGCCTGTGAAACGCAGTTTCTTTGCAGGCCTGATCTGGCTGAAGTAGGACTTCTGCTCTGGGTGTGCTACTTTGCCCAGAGCTGAAAGGCACAACGTGCAGGCTTCTTTCCAAAGGGCGAGTTGGGCCCCACAGCATCTTGCTTCCAGCTCTTTGGGAAGCTAAGAAACAACTCGCTCTGCACAGTGCTCTTACAGCCTACCGGGAACATCTCTTCCAAAGGCCTGTGAAACGCAGTTTCTTTGCAGGCCTGATCTGGCTGAAGTAGGACTTCTGCTCTCGGTGTGCTACTTTGCCCTAGAGCTGAAAGGCACAACGTGCAGGCTTCTTTCCAAAGGGCGAGTTGGGCCCCACAGCATCTTGCTTCTAGCTCTTTGGGAAGCTAAGAAACAACTCGCTCTGCACAGTGCTCTTACAGCCTACCGGGAACATCTCTTCCAAAGGCCTGTGAAACGCAGGTTCTTTGCAGGCCTGATCTGGCTGAAGTAGGACTTCTGCTCTGGGTGTGCTACATTGCCCTAGAGCTGAAAGGCACAACGTGCAGGCTTCTTTCCAAAGGGCGAGTTGGGCCCCACAGCATCTTGCTTCCAGCTCTTTGGGAAGCTAAGAAACAACTCGCTCTGCACAGTGCTCTAACAGCCTACCGGGAACATCTCTTCCAAAGGCCTGTGAAACGCAGGTTCTTTGCAGGCCTGATCTGGCTGAAGTAGGACTTCTGCTCTGGGTGTGCTACATTGCCCTAGAGCTGAAAGGCACAACGTGCAGGCTTCTTTCCAAAGGGCGAGTTGGGCCCCACAGCATCTTGCTTCCAGCTCTTTGGGAAGCTAAGAAACTACTCGCTCTGCACAGTGCTCTTACAGCCTACCGGGAACATCTCTTACAAAGGCCTGTGAAACGCAATTTCTTTGCAGGCCTGATCTGGCTGAAGTAGGACTTCTGCTCTGGGTGTGCTACATTGCCCTAGAGCTGAAAGGCACAACGTGCAGGCTTCTTTCCAAAGGGCGAGTTGGGCCCCACAGCATCTTGCTTCCAGCTCTTTGGGAAGCTAAGAAACAACTCGCTCTGCACAGTGCTCTTACAGCCTACCGGGAACATCTCTTCCAAAGGCCTGTGAAACGCAGTTTCTTTGCAGGCCTGATCTGGCTGAAGTAGGACTTCTTCTCTGGGTGTGCTACATTGCCCTAGAGCTGAAAGGCACAACGTGCAGGCTTCTTTCCAAAGGGCGAGTTGGGCCCCACAGCATCTTGCTTCCAGCTCTTTGGGAAGCTAAGAAACAACTCGCTCTGCACAGTGCTCTTACAGCCTACCGGGAACCGCTCTAACAAAGGCCTGTGAAACGCAGTTTCTTTGCAGGCCTGATCTGGCTGAAGTAGGACTTCTGCTCTGGGTGTGCTACATTGCCCTAGAGCTGAAAGGCACAACGTGCAGGCTTCTTTCCAAAGGGCGAGCTGGGCCCCACAGCATCTTGCTTCCAGCTCTTTGGGAAGCTAAGAAACAACTCGCTCTGCACAGTGCTCTTACAGCCTACCGGGAACATCTCTTCCAAAGGCCTGTGAAACGCAGTTTCTTTGCAGGCCTGATCTGGCTGAAGTAGGACTTCTGCTCTGGGTGTGCTACATTGCCCTAGAGCTGAAAGGCACAACGTGCAGGCTTCTTTCCAAAGGGCGAGTTGGGCCCCACAGCATCTTGCTTCCAGCTCTTTGGGAAGCTAAGAAACAACTCGCTCTGCACAGTGCTCTTACAGCCTACCGGGAACATCTCTTCCAAAGGCCTGTGAAACGCAGTTTCTTTGCAGGCCTGATCTGGCTGAAGTAGGACTTCTGCTCTGGGTGTGCTACATGGCCCTAGAGCTGAAAGGCACAACGTGCAGGCTTCTTTCCAAAGGGCGAGTTGGGCCCCACAGCATCTTGCTTCCAGCTCTTTGGAAGGTAAGAAACAACTCGCTCTGCACAGTGCTCTTACAGCCTACCGGGAACATCTCTTCCAAAGGCCTGTGAAACGCAGTTTCTTTGCAGGCCTGATCTGGCTGAAGTCTGACTTCTGCTCTCGGTGTGCTACTTTGCCCTAGAGCTGAAAGGCACAACGTGCAGGCTTCTTTCCAAAGGGCGAGTTGGGCCCCACAGCATCTTGCTTCCAGCTCTTTGGGAAGCTAAGAAACAAGTCGCTCTGCACAGTGCTCTTACAGCCTACCGGGAACATCTCTTCCAAAAGCCTGTGAAACGCAGTTTCTTTGCAGGCCTGATCTGGCAGAAGTAGGACTTCTGCTCTGGGTGTGCTACAATGCCCTAGAGCTGAAAGGCACAACGTGCAGGCTTCTTTCCAAAGGGCGAGTTGGGCCCCACAGCACCTTGCTTCCAGCTCTTTGGGAAGCTAAGAAACAACTCGCTCTGCACAGTGCTCTTACAGCCTACCGGGAACATCTCTTCCAAAGGCCTGTGAAACGCAGTTTCTTTGCAGGCCTGATCTGGCAGAAGTAGGACTTCTGCTCTGGGTGTGCTACATTGCCCTAGAGCTGAAAGGCACAACGTGCAGGCTTCTTTCCAAAGGGCGAGTTGGGCCCCAAAGCATCTTGCTTCCAGCTCTTTGGGAAGCTAAGAAACAACTCGCTCTGCACAGTGCTCTTACAGCCTACCGGGAACATCTCTTCCAAAGGCCTGTGAAACGCAGTTTCTTTGCAGGCCTGATCTGGCTGAAGTAGGACTTCTGCTCTGGGTGTGCTACTTTGCCCAGAGCTGAAAGGCACAACGTGCAGGCTTCTTTCCAAAGGGCGAGTTGGGCCCCACAGCATCTTGCTTCCAGCTCTTTGGGAAGCTAAGAAACAACTCGCTCTGCACAGTGCTCTTACAGCCTACCGGGAACATCTCTTCCAAAGGCCTGTGAAACGCAGTTTCTTTGCAGGCCTGATCTGGCTGAAGTCTGACTTCTGCTCTCGGTGTGCTACTTTGCCCTAGAGCTGAAAGGCACAACGTGCAGGCTTCTTTCCAAAGGGCGAGTTGGGCCCCACAGCATCTTGCTTCCAGCTCTTTGGGAAGCTAAGAAACAAGTCGCTCTGCACAGTGCTCTTACAGCCTACCGGGAACATCTCTTCCAAAAGCCTGTGAAACGCAGTTTCTTTGCAGGCCTGATCTGGCAGAAGTAGGACTTCTGCTCTGGGTGTGCTACAATGCCCTAGAGCTGAAAGGCACAACGTGCAGGCTTCTTTCCAAAGGGCGAGTTGGGCCCCACAGCACCTTGCTTCCAGCTCTTTGGGCAGCTAAGAAACAAGTCGCTCTGCACAGTGCTCTTACAGCCTACCGGGAACATCTCTTCCAAAGGCCTGTGAAACGCAGTTTCTTTGCAGGCCTGATTTGGCAGAAGTAGGAATTCTGCTCTGGGTGTGCTACATTGCCCTAGAGCTGAAAGGCACAACGTGCAGGCTTCTTTCCAAAGGGCGAGTTGGGCCCCAAAGCATCTTGCTTCCAGCTCTTTGGGAAGCTAAGAAACAACTCGCTCTGCACAGTGCTCTTACAGCCTACCGGGAACATCTCTTCCAAAGGCCTGTGAAACGCAGTTTCTTTGCAGGCCTGATCTGGCTGAAGTAGGACTTCTGCTCTGGGTGTGCTACTTTGCCCAGAGCTGAAAGGCACAACGTGCAGGCTTCTTTCCAAAGGGCGAGTTGGGCCCCACAGCATCTTGCTTCCAGCTCTTTGGGAAGCTAAGAAACAACTCGCTCTGCACAGTGCTCTTACAGCCTATCGGGAACATCTCTTCCAAAGGCCTGTGAAACGCAGTTTCTTTGCAGGCCTGATCTGGCTGAAGTAGGACTTCTGCTCTCGGTGTGCTACTTTGCCCTAGAGCTGAAAGGCACAACGTGCAGGCTTCTTTCCAAAGGGCGAGTTGGGCCCCACAGCATCTTGCTTCCAGCTCTTTGGGAAGCTAAGAAACAACTCGCTCTGCACAGTGCTCTTACAGCCTATCGGGAACATCTCTTCCAAAGGCCTGTGAAACGCAGTTTCTTTGCAGGCCTGATCTGGCTGAAGTAGGACTTCTGCTCTCGGTGTGCTACTTTGCCCTAGAGCTGAAAGGCACAACGTGCAGGCTTCTTTCCAAAGGGCGAGTTGGGCCCCACAGCATCTTGCTTCCAGCTCTTTG
This sequence comes from Equus caballus, assembly GCF_041296265.1. Taxonomy (NCBI): domain Eukaryota; kingdom Metazoa; phylum Chordata; class Mammalia; order Perissodactyla; family Equidae; genus Equus; species Equus caballus. The sequence goes on from NC_091715.1 coordinate 55,560,882, forward strand.
GGAAGCTAAGAAACAACTCGCTCTGCACAGTGCTCTTACAGCCTACCGGGAACATCTCTTCCAAAGGCCTGTGAAACGCAGTTTCTTTGCAGGCCTGATCTGCCAAAGTAGGACTTCTGCTCTGGGTGTGCTACATTGCCCTAGAGCTGAAAGGCACAACGTGCAGGCTTCTTTCCAAAGGGCGAGTTGGGCCCCACAGCATCTTGCTTCCAGCTCTTTGGGAAGCTAAGAAACAACTCGCTCTGCACAGTGCTCTTACAGCCTACCGGGAACATCTCTTCCAAAGGCCTGTGAAACGCAGTTTCTTTGCAGGCCTGATCTGGCTGAAGTAGGACTTCTGCTCTGGGTGTGCTACATTGCCCAAGAGCTGAAAGGCACAACGTGCAGGCTTCTTTCCAAAGGGCGAGTTGGGCCCCACAGCATCTTGCTTCCAGCTCTTTGGGAAGCTAAGAAACAACTCGCTCTGCACAGTGCTCTTACAGCCTACCGGGAACATCTCTTCCAAAGGCCTGTGAAACGCAGTTTCTTTGCAGGCCTGATCTGGCTGAAGTAGGACTTCTGCTCTGGGTGTGCTACTTTGCCCTAGAGCTGAAAGGCACAACGTGCAGGCTTCTTTCCAAAGGGCGAGTTGGGCCCCACAGCATCTTGCTTCCAGCTCTTTGGGAAGCTAAGAAACAACTCGCTCTGCACAGTGCTCTTACAGCCTACCGGGAACATCTCTTCCAAAGGCCTGTGAAATGCAGTTTCTTTGCAGGCCTGATCTGGCTGAAGTAGGACTTCTGCTCTGGGTGTGCTACATTGCCCTAGAGCTGAAAGGCACAACGTGCAGGCTTCTTTCCAAAGGGCGAGTTGGGCCCCACAGCATCTTGCTTCCAGCTCTTTGGGAAGCTAAGAAACAACTCGCTCTGCACAGTGCTCTTACAGCCTACCGGGAACATCTCTTCCAAAGTCCTGTGAAACGCAGTTTCTTTGCAGGCCTGATCTGGCTGAAGTAGGACTTCTGCTCTCGGTGTGCTACATTGCCCTAGAGCTGAAAGGCACAACGTGCAGGCTTCTTTCCAAAGGGCGAGTTGGGCCCCACAGCATCTTGCTTCCAGCTCTTTGGGAAGCTAAGAAACAACTCGCTCTGCACAGTGCTCTTACAGCCTACCGGGAACATCTCTTCCAAAGGCCTGTGAAACGCAGTTTCTTTGCAGGCCTGATCTGGCTGAAGTAGGACTTCTTCTCTGGGTGTGCTACATTGCCCTAGAGCTGAAAGGCACAACGTGCAGGCTTCTTTCCAAAGGGCGAGTTGGGCCCCACAGCATCTTGCTTCCAGCTCTTTGGGAAGCTAAGAAACAACTCGCTCTGCACAGTGCTCTTACAGCCTACCGGGAACCGCTCTAACAAAGGCCTGTGAAACGCAGTTTCTTTGCAGGCCTGATCTGGCTGAAGTAGGACTTCTGCTCTGGGTGTGCTACATTGCCCTAGAGCTGAAAGGCACAACGTGCAGGCTTCTTTCCAAAGGGCGAGCTGGGCCCCACAGCATCTTGCTTCCAGCTCTTTGGGAAGCTAAGAAACAACTCGCTCTGCACAGTGCTCTTACAGCCTACCGGGAACATCTCTTCCAAAGGCCTGTGAAACGCAGTTTCTTTGCAGGCCTGATCTGGCTGAAGTAGGACTTCTGCTCTGGGTGTGCTACATTGCCCTAGAGCTGAAAGGCGCAACGTTCAGGCTTCTTTCCAAAGGGCGAGTTGGGCCCCACAGCATCTTGCTTCCAGCTCTTTGGGAAGCTAAGAAACAACTCGCTCTGCACAGTGCTCTTACAGCCTACCGGGAACATCTCTTCCAAAGGCCTGTGAAACGCAGTTTCTTTGCAGGCCTGATCTGGCTGAAGTAGGACTTCTGCTCTGGGTGTGCTACATGGCCCTAGAGCTGAAAGGCACAACGTGCCGGCTTCTTTCCAAAGGGCGAGTTGGGCCCCACAGCATCTTGCTTCCAGCTCTTTGGGAAGCTAAGAAACAACTCGCTCTGCACAGTGCTCTTACAGCCTACCGGGAACATCTCTTCCAAAGGCCTGTGAAACGCAGTTTCTTTGCAGGCCTGATCTGGCTGAAGTCTGACTTCTGCTCTCGGTGTGCTACTTTGCCCTAGAGCTGAAAGGCACAACGTGCAGGCTTCTTTCCAAAGGGCGAGTTGGGCCCCACAGCATCTTGCTTCCAGCTCTTTGGGAAGCTAAGAAACAAGTCGCTCTGCACAGTGCTCTTACAGCCTACCGGGAACATCTCTTCCAAAAGCCTGTGAAACGCAGTTTCTTTGCAGGCCTGATCTGGCAGAAGTAGGACTTCTGCTCTGGGTGTGCTACAATGCCCTAGAGCTGAAAGGCACAACGTGCAGGCTTCTTTCCAAAGGGCGAGTTGGGCCCCACAGCACCTTGCTTCCAGCTCTTTGGGAAGCTAAGAAACAAGTCGCTCTGCACAGTGCTCTTACAGCCTACCGGGAACATCTCTTCCAAAGGCCTGTGAAATGCAGTTTCTTTGCAGGCCTGATCTGGCAGAAGTAGGACTTCTGCTCTGGGTGTGCTACATTCCCCTAGAGCTGAAAGGCACAACGTGCAGGCTTCTTTCCAAAGGGCGAGTTGGGCCCCAAAGCATCTTGCTTCCAGCTCTTTGGGAAGCTAAGAAACAACTCGCTCTGCACAGTGCTCTTACAGCCTACCGGGAACATCTCTTCCAAAGGCCTGTGAAACGCAGTTTCTTTGCAGGCCTGATCTGGCTGAAGTAGGACTTCTGCTCTGGGTGTGCTACTTTGCCCAGAGCTGAAAGGCACAACGTGCAGGCTTCTTTCCAAAGGGCGAGTTGGGCCCCACAGCATCTTGCTTCCAGCTCTTTGGGAAGCTAAGAAACAACTCGCTCTGCACAGTGCTCTTACAGCCTACCGGGAACATCTCTTCCAAAGGCCTGTGAAACGCAGTTTCTTTGCAGGCCTGATCTGGCTGAAGTAGGACTTCTGCTCTCGGTGTGCTACTTTGCCCTAGAGCTGAAAGGCACAACGTGCAGGCTTCTTTCCAAAGGGCGAGTTGGGCCCCACAGCATCTTGCTTCCAGCTCTTTGGGAAGCTAAGAAACAACTCGCTCTGCACAGTGCTCTTACAGCCTACCGGGAACATCTCTTCCAAAGGCCTGTGAAACGCAGGTTCTTTGCAGGCCTGATCTGGCTGAAGTAGGACTTCTGCTCTGGGTGTGCTACATTGCCCTAGAGCTGAAAGGCACAACGTGCAGGCTTCTTTCCAAAGGGCGAGTTGGGCCCCACAGCATCTTGCTTCCAGCTCTTTGGGAAGCTAAGAAACAACTCGCTCTGCACAGTGCTCTTACAGCCTACCGGGAACATCTCTTCCAAAAGCCTGTGAAACGCAGTTTCTTTGCAGGCCTGATCTGGCTGAAGTAGGACTTCTGCTCTGGGTGTGCTACTTTGCCCACAGCTGAAAGGCACAACGTGCAGGCTTCTTTCCAAAGGGCGAGTTGGGCCCCACAGCATCTTGCTTCCAGCTCTTTGGGAAGCTAAGAAACAACTCGCTCTGCACAGTGCTCTTACAGCCTACCGGGAACATCTCTTCCAAAGGCCTGTGAAACGCAGTTTCTTTGCAGGCCTGATCTGGCTGAAGTAGGACTTCTGCTCTGGGTGTGCTACTTTGCCCTAGAGCTGAAAGGCACAACGTGCAGGCTTCTTTCCAAAGGGCGAGTTGGGCCCCACAGCATCTTGCTTCCAGCTCTTTGGGAAGCTAAGAAACAACTCGCTCTGCACAGTGCTCTTACAGCCTACCGGGAACATCTCTTCCAAAGGCCTGTGAAACGCAGTTTCTTTGCAGGCCTGATCTGGCTGAAGTAGGACTTCTGCTCTGGGTGTGCTACATTGCCCTAGAGCTGAAAGGCACAACGTGCAGGCTTCTTTCCAAAGGGCGAGTTGGGCCCCACAGCATCTTGCTTCCAGCTCTTTGGGAAGCTAAGAAACAACTCGCTCTGCACAGTGCTCTTACAGCCTACCGGGAACATCTCTTCCAAAGGCCTGTGAAACGCAGTTTCTTTGCAGGCCTGATCTGGCTGAAGTAGGACTTCTGCTCTGGGTGTGATACATTGCCCAAGAGCTGAAAGGCACAACGTGCAGGCTTCTTTCCAAAGGGCGAGTTGGGCCCCACAGCATCTTGCTTCCAGCTCTTTGGGAAGCTAAGAAACAACTCGCTCTGCACAGTGCTCTTACAGCCTACCGGGAACATCTCTTCCAAAGGCCTGTGAAACGCAGTTTCTTTGCAGGCCTGATCTGGCTGAAGTAGGACTTCTGCTCTGGGTGTGCTACTTTGCCCTAGAGCTGAAAGGCACAACGTGCAGGCTTCTTTCCAAAGGGCGAGTTGGGCCCCACAGCATCTTGCTTCCAGCTCTTTGGGAAGCTAAGAAACAACTCGCTCTGCACAGTGCTCTTACAGCCTACCGGGAACATCTCTTCCAAAGGCCTGTGAAATGCAGTTTCTTTGCAGGCCTGATCTGGCTGAAGTAGAACTTCTGCTCTGGGTGTGCTACATTGCCCTAGAGCTGAAAGGCACAACGTGCAGGCTTCTTTCCAAAGGGCGAGTTGGGCCCCACAGCATCTTGCTTCCAGCTCTTTGGGAAGCTAAGAAACAACTCGCTCTGCACAGTGCTCTTACAGCCTACCGGGAACATCTCTTCCAAAGTCCTGTGAAACGCAGTTTCTTTGCAGGCCTGATCTGGCTGAAGTAGGACTTCTGCTCTGGGTGTGCTACATTGCCCTAGAGCTGAAAGGCACAACGTGCAGGCTTCTTTCCAAAGGGCGAGTTGGGCCCCACAGCATCTTGCTTCCAGCTCTTTGGGGAGCTAAGAAACAACTCGCTCTGCACAGTGCTCTTACAGCCTACTGGGAACATCTCTTCCAAAGGCCTGTGGAATGCAGTTTCTTTGCAGGCCTGATCTGGCTGAAGTAGGACTTCTGCTCTGGGTGTGCTACATTGCCCTAGAGCTGAAAGGCACAACGTGCAGGCTTCTTTCCAAAGGGCGAGTTGGGCCCCAAAGCATCTTGCTTCCAGCTCTTTGAGGAGATAAGAAACAACTCGCTCTGCATAGTGCTCTTACAGCCTACCTGGAACATCTCTTACAAAGGCCTGTGATATGCACTTTCTTTGCAGGCCTGATCTGGCTGAAGTAGAACTTCTGCTCTGCGTGTGCTACATTGCCCGAGAGCTGAAAGGCACAACGTGCAGTCGTCTTTCGAAAGGGCGAGTTTGGCCCCAAAGCATCTTGCTTCCAGCTCTTTGGGAATCTTAGAAACAACTCGCTCTGCACAGTGCTCTTACAGCCTACCGCTATCATCTCTTACAAAGGCCTGTGAAACGCAGTTTCTTTGCAGGCCTGATCTGGCTGAAGTAGAACTTCTGCTCTGGGTGTGCTACATTGCCCTAGAGCTGAAAGGCACAACGTTCAGTCTTCTTTCCAAAGGGCGAGTTGGGCCCCAAAGCATCTTGCTTCCAGTTCTTTGGGGAGATAAGAAACAACTCGCTCTGCATAGTGCTCTTACAGCCTACCTGGAACATCTCTTACAAAGGCCTGTGACATGCACTTACTTTGCAGGCCTGATCTGGCTGAAGTAGGACTTCTGCTCTGGGTGTGCTACTTTGCCCTAGAGCTGAAAGGCACAACGTGCAGGCTTCTTTCCAAAGGGCGAGTTGGGCCCCACAGCATCTTGCTTCCAGCTCTTTGGGAAGCTAAGAAACAACTCGTTCTGCACAGTGCTCTTACAGCCTACCGGGAACATCTCTTCCAAAGGCCTGTGAAACGCAGTTTCTTTGCAGGCCTGATCTGGCTGAAGTCGGACTTCTGCTCTGGGTGTGCTACATTGTCCTAGAGCTGAAAGGCACAACGTGCAGGCTTCTTTCCAAAGGGCGAGTTGGGCCCCACAGCATCTTGCTTCCAGCTCTTTGGGAAGCTAAGAAACAACTCGCTCTGCACAGTGCTCTTACAGCCTACCGGGAACATCTCTTCCAAAGGCCTGTGAAACGCAGTTTCTTTGCAGGCCTGATCTGGCTGAAGTAGGACTTCTGCTCTGGGTGTGCTACTTTGCCCAGAGCTGAAAGGCACAACGTGCAGGCTTCTTTCCAAAGGGCGAGTTGGACCCCACAGCATCTTGCTTCCAGCTCTTTGGGAAGCTAAGAAACAACTCGCTCTGCACAGTGCTCTTACAGCCTTCCGGGAACATCTCTTCCAAAGGCCTGTGAAACGCAGTTTCTTTGCAGGCCTGATCTGGCTGAAGTAGGACTTCTGCTCTCGGTGTGCTACTTTGCCCTAGAGCTGAAAGGCACAACGTGCAGGCTTCTTTCCAAAGGGCGAGTTGGGCCCCACAGCATCTTGCTTCCAGCTCTTTGGGAAGCTAAGAAACAACTCGCTCTGCACAGTGCTCTTACAGCCTACCGGGAACATCTCTTCCAAAGGCCTGTGAAACGCAGGTTCTTTGCAGGCCTGATCTGGCTGAAGTAGGACTTCTGCTCTGGGTGTGCTACATTGCCCTAGAGCTGAAAGGCACAACGTGCAGGCTTCTTTCCAAAGGGCGAGTTGGGCCCCACAGCATCTTGCTTCCAGCTCTTTGGGAAGCTAAGAAACAACTCGCTCTGCACAGTGCTCTTACAGCCTACCGGCAACATCTCTTCCAAAGGCCTGTGAAACGCAGTTTCTTTGCAGGCCTGATCTGGCTGAAGTAGGACTTCTGCTCTCGGTGTGCTACTTTGCCCTAGAGCTGAAAGGCACAACGTGCAGGCTTCTTTCCAAAGGGCGAGTTGGGCCCCACAGCATCTTGCTTCCAGCTCTTTGGGAAGCTAAGAATCAACTCGCTCTGCACAGTGCTCTTACAGCCTACCGGGAACATCTCTTCCAAAGGCCTGTGAAACGCAGTTTCTTTGCAGGCCTGATCTGGCTGAAGTAGGACTTCTGCTCTGGGTGTGCTACATTGCCCTAGAGCTGAAAGGCACAACGTGCAGGCTTCTTTCCAAAGGGCGAGTTGGGCCCCACAGCATCTTGCTTCCAGCTCTTTGGGAAGCTAAGAAACAACTCGCTCTGCACAGTGCTCTTACAGCCTACCGGGAACATCTCTTCCAAAGGCCTGTGAAACGCAGTTTCTTTGCAGGCCTGATCTGGCTGAAGTAGGACTTCTGCTCTGGGTGTGCTACATTGCCCAAGAGCTGAAAGGCACAACGTGCAGGCTTCTTTCCAAAGGGCGAGTTGGGCCCCACAGCATCTTGCTTCCAGCTCTTTGGGAAGCTAAGAAACAACTCGCTCTGCACAGTGCTCTTACAGCCTACCGGGAACATCTCTTCCAAAGGCCTGTGAAACGCAGTTTCTTTGCAGGCCTGATCTGGCTGAAGTAGGACTTCTGCTCTGGGTGTGCTACTTTGCCCTAGAGCTGAAAGGCACAACGTGCAGGCTTCTTTCCAAAGGGCGAGTTGGGCCCCACAGCATCTTGCTTCCAGCTCTTTGGGAAGCTAAGAAACAACTCGCTCTGCACAGTGCTCTTACAGCCTACCGGGAACATCTCTTCCAAAGGCCTGTGAAATGCAGTTTCTTTGCAGGCCTGATGTGGCTGAAGTAGAACTTCTGCTCTGGGTGTGCTACATTGCCCTAGAGCTGAAAGGCACAATGTGCAGGCTTCTTTCCAAAGGGCGAGTTGGGCCCCACAGCATCTTGCTTCCAGCTCTTTGGGAAGCTAAGAAACAACTCGCTCTGCACAGTGCTCTTACAGCCTACCGGGAACATCTCTTCCAAAGTCCTGTGAAACGCAGTTTCTTTGCAGGCCTGATCTGGCTGAAGTAGGACTTCTGCTCTGGGTGTGCTACATTGCCCTAGAGCTGAAAGGCACAACGTGCAGGCTTCTTTCCAAAGGGCGAGTTGGGCCCCACAGCATCTTGCTTCCAGCTCTTTGGGGAGCTAAGAAACAACTCGCTCTGCACAGTGCTCTTACAGCCTACCGGGAACATCTCTTCCAAAGGCCTGTGAAACGCAGTTTCTTTGCAGGCCTGATCTGGCTGAAGTAGGACTTCTGCTCTGGGTGTGCTACATTGCCCTAGAGCTGAAAGGCACAACGTGCAGGCTTCTTTCCAAAGGGCGAGTTGGGCCCCAAAGCATCCTCCTTCCAGCTCTTTGGGAAGCTAAGAAAGAACTCGCTCTGCGCAGTGCTCTTACAGCCTACCGCTATCATCTCTTACAAAGGCCTGTGAAACGCAGTTTCTTTGCAGGCCTGATCTGGCTGAAGTAGGACTTCTGCTCTGGGTGTGCTACTTTGCCCTAGAGCTGAAAGGCACAACGTGCAGGCTTCTTTCCAAAGGGCGAGTTGGGCCCCACAGCATCTTGCTTCCAGCTCTTTGGGAAGCTAAGAAACAACTCGCTCTGCACAGTGCTCTTACAGCCTACCGGGAACATCTCTTCCAAAGCCCTGTGAAATGCAGTTTCTTTGCAGGCCTGATCTGGCTGAAGTAGAACTTCTGCTCTGGGTGTGCTACATTGCCCTAGAGCTGAAAGGCACAACGTGCAGGCTTCTTTCCAAAGGGCGAGTTGGGCCCCACAGCATCTTGCTTCCAGCTCTTTGGGAAGCTAAGAAACAACTCGCTCTGCACAGTGCTCTTACAGCCTACCGGGAACATCTCTTCCAAAGTCCTGTGAAACGCAGTTTCTTTGCAGGCCTGATCTGGCTGAAGTAGGACTTCTGCTCTGGGTGTGCTACATTGCCCTAGAGCTGAAAGGCACAACGTGCAGGCTTCTTTCCAAAGGGCGAGTTGGGCCCCACAGCATCTTGCTTCCAGCTCTTTGGGGAGCTAAGAAACAACTCGCTCTGCACAGTGCTCTTACAGCCTACCGGGAACATCTCTTCCAAAGGCCTGTGAAACGCAGTTTCTTTGAAGGCCTGATCTGGCTGAAGTAGGACTTCTGCTCTCGGTGTGCTACTTTGCCCTAGAGCTGAAAGGCACAACGTGCAGGCTTCTTTCCAAAGGGCGAGTTGGGCCCCACAGCATCTTGCTTCCAGCTCTTTGGGAAGCTAAGAAACAAGTCGCTCTGCACAGTGCTCTTACAGCCTACCGGGAACATCTCTTCCAAAGGCCTGTGAAACGCAGTTTCTTTGCAGGCCTGATCTGGCAGAAGTAGGACTTCTGCTCTGGGTGTGCTACAATGCCCTAGAGCTGAAAGGCACAACGTGCAGGCTTCTTTCCAAAGGGCGAGTTGGGCCCCACAGCACCTTGCTTCCAGCTCTTTGGGAAGCTAAGAAACAAGTCGCTCTGCACAGTGCTCTTACAGCCTACCGGGAACATCTCTTCCAAAGGCCTGTGAAACGCAGTTTCTTTGCAGGCCTGATCTGGCAGAAGTAGGACTTCTGCTCTGGGTGTGCTACATTCCCCTAGAGCTGAAAGGCACAACGTGCAGGCTTCTTTCCAAAGGGCGAGTTGGGCCCCACAGCATCTTGCTTCCAGCTCTTTGGGAAGCTAAGAAACAACTCGCTCTGCACAGTGCTCTAACAGCCTACCGGGAACATCTCTTCCAAAGGCCTGTGAAACGCAGGTTCTTTGCAGGCCTGATCTGGCTGAAGTAGGACTTCTGCTCTGGGTGTGCTACATTGCCCTAGAGCTGAAAGGCACAACGTGCAGGCTTCTTTCCAAAGGGCGAGTTGGGCCCCACAGCATCTTGCTTCCAGCTCTTTGGGAAGCTAAGAAACTTCTCGCTCTGCACAGTGCTCTTACAGCCTACCGGGAACATCTCTTACAAAGGCCTGTGAAACGCAATTTCTTTGCAGGCCTGATCTGGCTGAAGTAGGACTTCTGCTCTGGGTGTGCTACATTGCCCTAGAGCTGAAAGGCACAACGTGCAGGCTTCTTTCCAAAGGGCGAGTTGGGCCCCACAGCATCTTGCTTCCAGCTCTTTGGGAAGCTAAGAAACAACTCGCTCTGCACAGTGCTCTTACAGCCTACCGGGAACATCTCTTCCAAAGGCCTGTGAAACGCAGTTTCTTTGCAGGCCTGATCTGGCTGAAGTAGGACTTCTTCTCTGGGTGTGCTACATTGCCCTAGAGCTGAAAGGCACAACGTGCAGGCTTCTTTCCAAAGGGCGAGTTGGGCCCCACAGAATCTTGCTTCCAGCTCTTTGGGAAGCTAAGAAACAACTCGCTCTGCACAGTGCTCTTACAGCCTACCGGGAACCGCTCTAACAAAGGCCTGTGAAACGCAGTTTCTTTGCAGGCCTGATCTGGCTGAAGTAGGACTTCTGCTCTGGGTGTGCTACATTGCCCTAGAGCTGAAAGGCACAACGTGCAGGCTTCTTTCCAAAGGGCGAGCTGGGCCCCACAGCATCTTGCTTCCAGCTCTTTGGGAAGCTAAGAAACAACTCGCTCTGCACAGTGCTCTTACAGCCTACCGGGAACATCTCTTCCAAAGGCCTGTGAAACGCAGTTTCTTTGCAGGCCTGATCTGGCTGAAGTAGGACTTCTGCTCTGGGTGTGCTACATTGCCCTAGAGCTGAAAGGCACAACGTGCAGGCTTCTTTCCAAAGGGCGAGTTGGGCCCCACAGCATCTTGCTTCCAGCTCTTTGGGAAGCTAAGAAACAACTCGCTCTGCACAGTGCTCTTACAGCCTACCGGGAACATCTCTTCCAAAGGCCTGTGAAACGCAGTTTCTTTGCAGGCCTGATCTGGCTGAAGTAGGACTTCTGCTCTGGGTGTGCTACATTGCCCTAGAGCTGAAAGGCACAACGTGCAGGCTTCTTTCCAAAGGGCGAGTTGGGCCCCACAGCATCTTGCTTCCAGCTCTTTGGGAAGCTAAGAAACAACTCGCTCTGCACAGTGCTCTTACAGCCTACCGGGAACATCTCTTCCAAAGGCCTGTGAAACGCAGTTTCTTTGCAGGCCTGATCTGGCTGAAGTAGGACTTCTGCTCTGGGTGTGCTACATGGCCCTAGAGCTGAAAGGCACAACGTGCAGGCTTCTTTCCAAAGGGCGAGTTGGGCCCCACAGCATCTTGCTTCCAGCTCTTTGGAAGGTAAGAAACAACTCGCTCTGCACAGTGCTCTTACAGCCTACCGGGAACATCTCTTCCAAAGGCCTGTGAAACGCAGTTTCTTTGCAGGCCTGATCTGGCTGAAGTCTGACTTCTGCTCTCGGTGTGCTACTTTGCCCTAGAGCTGAAAGGCACAACGTGCAGGCTTCTTTCCAAAGGGCGAGTTGGGCCCCACAGCATCTTGCTTCCAGCTCTTTGGGAAGCTAAGAAACAAGTCGCTCTGCACAGTGCTCTTACAGCCTACCGGGAACATCTCTTCCAAAAGCCTGTGAAACGCAGTTTCTTTGCAGGCCTGATCTGGCAGAAGTAGGACTTCTGCTCTGGGTGTGCTACAATGCCCTAGAGCTGAAAGGCACAACGTGCAGGCTTCTTTCCAAAGGGCGAGTTGGGCCCCACAGCACCTTGCTTCCAGCTCTTTGGGAAGCTAAGAAACAACTCGCTCTGCACAGTGCTCTTACAGCCTACCGGGAACATCTCTTCCAAAGGCCTGTGAAACGCAGTTTCTTTGCAGGCCTGATCTGGCAGAAGTAGGACTTCTGCTCTGGGTGTGCTACATTGCCCTAGAGCTGAAAGGCACAACGTGCAGGCTTCTTTCCAAAGGGCGAGTTGGGCCCCAAAGCATCTTGCTTCCAGCTCTTTGGGAAGCTAAGAAACAACTCGCTCTGCACAGTGCTCTTACAGCCTACCGGGAACATCTCTTCCAAAGGCCTGTGAAACGCAGTTTCTTTGCAGGCCTGATCTGGCTGAAGTAGGACTTCTGCTCTGGGTGTGCTACTTTGCCCAGAGCTGAAAGGCACAACGTGCAGGCTTCTTTCCAAAGGGCGAGTTGGGCCCCACAGCATCTTGCTTCCAGCTCTTTGGGAAGCTAAGAAACAACTCGCTCTGCACAGTGCTCTTACAGCCTACCGGGAACATCTCTTCCAAAGGCCTGTGAAACGCAGTTTCTTTGCAGGCCTGATCTGGCTGAAGTCTGACTTCTGCTCTCGGTGTGCTACTTTGCCCTAGAGCTGAAAGGCACAACGTGCAGGCTTCTTTCCAAAGGGCGAGTTGGGCCCCACAGCATCTTGCTTCCAGCTCTTTGGGAAGCTAAGAAACAAGTCGCTCTGCACAGTGCTCTTACAGCCTACCGGGAACATCTCTTCCAAAAGCCTGTGAAACGCAGTTTCTTTGCAGGCCTGATCTGGCAGAAGTAGGACTTCTGCTCTGGGTGTGCTACAATGCCCTAGAGCTGAAAGGCACAACGTGCAGGCTTCTTTCCAAAGGGCGAGTTGGGCCCCACAGCACCTTGCTTCCAGCTCTTTGGGAAGCTAAGAAACAAGTCGCTCTGCACAGTGCTCTTACAGCCTACCGGGAACATCTCTTCCAAAGGCCTGTGAAACGCAGTTTCTTTGCAGGCCTGATTTGGCAGAAGTAGGACTTCTGCTCTGGGTGTGCTACATTGCCCTAGAGCTGAAAGGCACAACGTGCAGGCTTCTTTCCAAAGGGCGAGTTGGGCCCCAAAGCATCTTGCTTCCAGCTCTTTGGGAAGCTAAGAAACAACTCGCTCTGCACAGTGCTCTTACAGCCTACCGGGAACATCTCTTCCAAAGGCCTGTGAAACGCAGTTTCTTTGCAGGCCTGATCTGGCTGAAGTAGGACTTCTGCTCTGGGTGTGCTACTTTGCCCAGAGCTGAAAGGCACAACGTGCAGGCTTCTTTCCAAAGGGCGAGTTGGGCCCCACAGCATCTTGCTTCCAGCTCTTTGGGAAGCTAAGAAACAACTCGCTCTGCACAGTGCTCTTACAGCCTACCGGGAACATCTCTTCCAAAGGCCTGTGAAACGCAGTTTCTTTGCAGGCCTGATCTGGCTGAAGTAGGACTTCTGCTCTCGGTGTGCTACTTTGCCCTAGAGCTGAAAGGCACAACGTGCAGGCTTCTTTCCAAAGGGCGAGTTGGGCCCCACAGCATCTTGCTTCCAGCTCTTTGGGAAGCTAAGAAACAACTCGCTCTGCACAGTGCTCTTACAGCCTACCGGGAACATCTCTTCCAAAGGCCTGTGAAACGCAGTTTCTTTGCAGGCCTGATCTGGCTGAAGTAGGACTTCTGCTCTGGGTGTGCTACATTGCCCTAGAGCTGAAAGGCACAACGTGCAGGCTTCTTTCCAAAGGGCGAGTTGGGCCCCACAGCATCTTGCTTCCAGCTCTTTGGGAAGCTAAGAAACAACTCGCTCTGCACAGTGCTCTTACAGCCTACCGGGAACATCTCTTCCAAAGGCCTGTGAAACGCAGTTTCTTTGCAGGCCTGATCTGGCTGAAGTAGGACTTCTGCTCTGGGTGTGCTACATTGCCCAAGAGCTGAAAGGCACAACGTGCAGGCTTCTTTCCAAAGGGCGAGTTGGGCCCCACAGCATCTTGCTTCCAGCTCTTTGGGAAGCTAAGAAACAACTCGCAATGCACAGTGCTCTTACAGCCTACCGGGAACATCTCTTCCAAAGGCCTGTGAAACGCAGTTTCTTTGCAGGCCTGATCTGGCTGAAGTAGGACTTCTGCTCTGGGTGTGCTACTTTGCCCTAGAGCTGAAAGGCACAACGTGCAGGCTTCTTTCCAAAGGGCGAGTTGGGCCCCACAGCATCTTGCTTCCAGCTCTTTGGGAAGCTAAGAAACAACTCGCTCTGCACAGTGCTCTTACAGCCTACCGGGAACATCTCTTCCAAAGGCCTGTGAAATGCAGTTTCTTTGCAGGCCTGATCTGGCTGAAGTAGGACTTCTGCTCTGGGTGTGCTACATTGCCCTAGAGCTGAAAGGCACAACGTGCAGGCTTCTTTCCAAAGGGCGAGTTGGGCCCCACAGCATCTTGCTTCCAGCTCTTTGGGAAGCTAAGAAACAACTCGCTCTGCACAGTGCTCTTACAGCCTACCGGGAACATCTCTTCCAAAGTCCTGTGAAACGCAGTTTCTTTGCAGGCCTGATCTGGCTGAAGTAGGACTTCTGCTCTGGGTGTGCTACATTGCCCTAGAGCTGAAAGGCACAACGTGCAGGCTTCTTTCCAAAGGGCGAGTTGGGCCCCACAGCATCTTGCTTCCAGCTCTTTGGGAAGCTAAGAAACAACTCGCTCTGCACAGTGCTCTTACAGCCTACCGGGAACATCTCTTCCAAAGGCCTGTGAAACGCAGTTTCTTTGCAGGCCTGATCTGGCTGAAGTAGGACTTCTTCTCTGGGTGTGCTACATTGCCCTAGAGCTGAAAGGCACAACGTGCAGGCTTCTTTCCAAAGGGCGAGTTGGGCCCCACAGCATCTTGCTTCCAGCTCTTTGGGAAGCTAAGAAACAACTCGCTCTGCACAGTGCTCTTACAGCCTACCGGGAACCGCTCTAACAAAGGCCTGTGAAACGCAGTTTCTTTGCAGGCCTGATCTGGCTGAAGTAGGACTTCTGCTCTGGGTGTGCTACATTGCCCTAGAGCTGAAAGGCACAACGTGCAGGCTTCTTTCCAAAGGGCGAGCTGGGCCCCACAGCATCTTGCTTCCAGCTCTTTGGGAAGCTAAGAAACAACTCGCTCTGCACAGTGCTCTTACAGCCTACCGGGAACATCTCTTCCAAAGGCCTGTGAAACGCAGTTTCTTTGCAGGCCTGATCTGGCTGAAGTAGGACTTCTGCTCTGGGTGTGCTACATTGCCCTAGAGCTGAAAGGCGCAACGTTCAGGCTTCTTTCCAAAGGGCGAGTTGGGCCCCACAGCATCTTGCTTCCAGCTCTTTGGGAAGCTAAGAAACAACTCGCTCTGCACAGTGCTCTTACAGCCTACCGGGAACATCTCTTCCAAAGGCCTGTGAAACGCAGTTTCTTTGCAGGCCTGATCTGGCTGAAGTAGGACTTCTGCTCTGGGTGTGCTACATGGCCCTAGAGCTGAAAGGCACAACGTGCCGGCTTCTTTCCAAAGGGCGAGTTGGGCCCCACAGCATCTTGCTTCCAGCTCTTTGGGAAGCTAAGAAACAACTCGCTCTGCACAGTGCTCTTACAGCCTACCGGGAACATCTCTTCCAAAGGCCTGTGAAACGCAGTTTCTTTGCAGGCCTGATCTGGCTGAAGTCTGACTTCTGCTCTCGGTGTGCTACTTTGCCCTAGAGCTGAAAGGCACAACGTGCAGGCTTCTTTCCAAAGGGCGAGTTGGGCCCCACAGCATCTTGCTTCCAGCTCTTTGGGAAGCTAAGAAACAAGTCGCTCTGCACAGTGCTCTTACAGCCTACCGGGAACATCTCTTCCAAAAGCCTGTGAAACGCAGTTTCTTTGCAGGCCTGATCTGGCAGAAGTAGGACTTCTGCTCTGGGTGTGCTACAATGCCCTAGAGCTGAAAGGCACAACGTGCAGGCTTCTTTCCAAAGGGCGAGTTGGGCCCCACAGCACCTTGCTTCCAGCTCTTTGGGAAGCTAAGAAACAAGTCGCTCTGCACAGTGCTCTTACAGCCTACCGGGAACATCTCTTCCAAAGGCCTGTGAAACGCAGTTTCTTTGCAGGCCTGATCTGGCAGAAGTAGGACTTCTGCTCTGGGTGTGCTACATTGCCCTAGAGCTGAAAGGCACAACGTGCAGGCTTCTTTCCAAAGGGCGAGTTGGGCCCCAAAGCATCTTGCTTCCAGCTCTTTGGGAAGCTAAGAAACAACTCGCTCTGCACAGTGCTCTTACAGCCTACCGGGAACATCTCTTCCAAAGGCCTGTGAAACGCAGTTTCTTTGCAGGCCTGATCTGGCTGAAGTAGGACTTCTGCTCTGGGTGTGCTACTTTGCCCAGAGCTGAAAGGCACAACGTGCAGGCTTCTTTCCAAAGGGCGAGTTGGGCCCCACAGCATCTTGCTTCCAGCTCTTTGGGAAGCTAAGAAACAACTCGCTCTGCACAGTGCTCTTACAGCCTACCGGGAACATCTCTTCCAAAGGCCTGTGAAACGCAGTTTCTTTGCAGGCCTGATCTGGCTGAAGTAGGACTTCTGCTCTCGGTGTGCTACTTTGCCCTAGAGCTGAAAGGCACAACGTGCAGGCTTCTTTCCAAAGGGCGAGTTGGGCCCCACAGCATCTTGCTTCCAGCTCTTTGGGAAGCTAAGAAACAACTCGCTCTGCACAGTGCTCTTACAGCCTACCGGGAACATCTCTTCCAAAGGCCTGTGAAACGCAGGTTCTTTGCAGGCCTGATCTGGCTGAAGTAGGACTTCTGCTCTGGGTGTGCTACATTGCCCTAGAGCTGAAAGGCACAACGTGCAGGCTTCTTTCCAAAGGGCGAGTTGGGCCCCACAGCATCTTGCTTCCAGCTCTTTGGGAAGCTAAGAAACAACTCGCTCTGCACAGTGCTCTTACAGCCTACCGGGAACATCTCTTCCAAAAGCCTGTGAAACGCAGTTTCTTTGCAGGCCTGATCTGGCTGAAGTAGGACTTCTGCTCTGGGTGTGCTACTTTGCCCACAGCTGAAAGGCACAACGTGCAGGCTTCTTTCCAAAGGGCGAGTTGGGCCCCACAGCATCTTGCTTCCAGCTCTTTGGGAAGCTAAGAAACAACTCGCTCTGCACAGTGCTCTTACAGCCTACCGGGAACATCTCTTCCAAAGGCCTGTGAAACGCAGTTTCTTTGCAGGCCTGATCTGGCTGAAGTAGGACTTCTGCTCTGGGTGTGCTACTTTGCCCTAGAGCTGAAAGGCACAACGTGCAGGCTTCTTTCCAAAGGGCGAGTTGGGCCCCACAGCATCTTGCTTCCAGCTCTTTGGGGAGCTAAGAAACAACTCGCTCTGCACAGTGCTCTTACAGCCTACTGGGAACATCTCTTCCAAAGGCCTGTGGAATGCAGTTTCTTTGCAGGCCTGATCTGGCTGAAGTAGGACTTCTGCTCTGGGTGTGCTACATTGCCCTAGAGCTGAAAGGCACAACGTGCAGGCTTCTTTCCAAAGGGCGAGTTGGGCCCCAAAGCATCTTGCTTCCAGCTCTTTGAGGAGATAAGAAACAACTCGCTCTGCATAGTGCTCTTACAGCCTACCTGGAACATCTCTTACAAAGGCCTGTGACATGCACTTTCTTTGCAGGCCTGATCTGGCTGAAGTAGAACTTCTGCTCTGCGTGTGCTACATTGCCCGAGAGCTGAAAGGCACAACGTGCAGTCGTCTTTCGAAAGGGCGAGTTTGGCCCCAAAGCATCTTGCTTCCAGCTCTTTGGGAATCTTAGAAACAACTCGCTCTGCACAGTGCTCTTACAGCCTACCGCTATCATCTCTTACAAAGGCCTGAGAAACGCAGTTTCTTTGCAGGCCTGATCTGGCTGAAGTAGAACTTCTGCTCTGGGTGTGCTACATTGCCCTAGAGCTGAAAGGCACAACGTTCAGTCTTCTTTCCAAAGGGCGAGTTGGGCCCCAAAGCATCTTGCTTCCAGTTCTTTGGGGAGATAAGAAACAACTCGCTCTGCATAGTGCTCTTACAGCCTACCTGGAACATCTCTTACAAAGGCCTGTGACATGCACTTACTTTGCAGGCCTGATCTGGCTGAAGTAGGACTTCTGCTCTGGGTGTGCTACTTTGCCCTAGAGCTGAAAGGCACAACGTGCAGGCTTCTTTCCAAAGGGCGAGTTGGGCCCCACAGCATCTTGCTTCCAGCTCTTTGGGAAGCTAAGAAACAACTCGCTCTGCACAGTGCTCTTACAGCCTACCGGGAACATCTCTTACAAAGGCCTGTGAAACGCAGTTTCTTTGCAGGCCTGATCTGGCTGAAGTAGGACTTCTGCTCTGGGTGTGCTACTTTGCCCAGAGCTGAAAGGCACAACGTGCAGGCTTCTTTCCAAAGGGCGAGTTGGGCCCCACAGCATCTTGCTTCCAGCTCTTTGGGAAGCTAAGAAACAACTCGCTCTGCACAGTGCTCTTACAGCCTACCGGGAACATCTCTTCCAAAGGCCTGTGAAACGCAGTTTCTTTGCAGGCCTGATCTGGCTGAAGTAGGACTTCTGCTCTCGGTGTGCTACTTTGCCCTAGAGCTGAAAGGCACAACGTGCAGGCTTCTTTCCAAAGGGCGAGTTGGGCCCCACAGCATCTTGCTTCCAGCTCTTTGGGAAGCTAAGAAACAACTCGCTCTGCACAGTGCTCTTACAGCCTACCGGGAACATCTCTTCCAAAGGCCTGTGAAACGCAGGTTCTTTGCAGGCCTGATCTGGCTGAAGTAGGACTTCTGCTCTGGGTGTGCTACATTGCCCTAGAGCTGAAAGGCACAACGTGCAGGCTTCTTTCCAAAGGGCGAGTTGGGCCCCACAGCATCTTGCTTCCAGCTCTTTGGGAAGCTAAGAAACAACTCGCTCTGCACAGTGCTCTTACAGCCTACCGGGAACATCTCTTCCAAAGGCCTGTGAAACGCAGTTTCTTTGCAGGCCTGATCTGGCTGAAGTAGGACTTCTGCTCTCGGTGTGCTACTTTGCCCTAGAGCTGAAAGGCACAACGTGCAGGCTTCTTTCCAAAGGGCGAATTGGGCCCCACAGCATCTTGCTTCCAGCTCTTTGGGAAGCTAAGAAACAACTCGCTCTGCACAGTGCTCTTACAGCCTACCGGGAACATCTCTTCCAAAGGCCTGTGAAACGCAGTTTCTTTGCAGGCCTGATCTGGCTGAAGTAGGACTTCTGCTCTGGGTGTGCTACATTGCCCTAGAGCTGAAAGGCACAACGTGCAGGCTTCTTTCCAAAGGGCGAGTTGGGCCCCACAGCATCTTGCTTCCAGCTCTTTGGGAAGCTAAGAAACAACTCGCTCTGCACAGTGCTCTTACAGCCTACCGGGAACATCTCTTCCAAAGGCCTGTGAAACGCAGTTTCTTTGCAGGCCTGATCTGGCTGAAGTAGGACTTCTGCTCTGGGTGTGCTACATTGCCCTAGAGCTGAAAGGCACAACGTGCAGGCTTCTTTCCAAAGGGCGAGTTGGGCCCCAAAGCATCCTCCTTCCAGCTCTTTGGGAAGCTAAGAAAGAACTCGCTCTGCGCAGTGCTCTTACAGCCTACCGCTATCATCTCTTACAAAGGCCTGTGAAACGCAGTTTCTTTGCAGGCCTGATCTGGCTGAAGTAGGACTTCTGCTCTGGGTGTGCTACTTTGCCCTAGAGCTGAAAGGCACAACGTGCAGGCTTCTTTCCAAAGGGCGAGTTGGGCCCCACAGCATCTTGCTTCCAGCTCTTTGGGAAGCTAAGAAACAACTCGCTCTGCACAGTGCTCTTACAGCCTACCGGGAACATCTCTTCCAAAGGCCTGTGAAATGCAGTTTCTTTGCAGGCCTGATCTGGCTGAAGTAGAACTTCTGCTCTGGGTGTGCTACATTGCCCTAGAGCTGAAAGGCACAACGTGCAGGCTTCTTTCCAAAGGGCGATTTGGGCCCCACAGCATCTTGCTTCCAGCTCTTTGGGAAGCTAAGAAACAACTCGCTCTGCACAGTGCTCTTACAGCCTACCGGGAACATCTCTTCCAAAGGCCTGTGAAACGCAGTTTCTTTGCAGGCCTGATCTGGCTGAAGTAGGACTTCTGCTCTGGGTGTGCTACTTTGCCCTAGAGCTGAAAGGCACAACGTGCAGGCTTCTTTCCAAAGGGCGAGTTGGGCCCCACAGCATCTTGCTTCCAGCTCTTTGGGAAGCTAAGAAACAACTCGCTCTGCACAGTGCTCTTACAGCCTACCGGGAACACCTCTTCCAAAGGCCTGTGAAACGCAGTTTCTTTGCAGGCCTGATCTGGCTGAAGTAGGGCTTCTGCTCTGGGTGTGCTACTTTGCCCTAGAGCTGAAAGGCACAACGTGCAGGCTTCTTTCCAAAGGGCGAGTTGGGCCCCACAGCATCTTGCTTCCAGCTCTTTGGGAAGCTAAGAAACAACTCGCTCTGCACAGTGCTCTTACAGCCTACCCGGAACATGTCTTCCAAAGGCCTGTGAAACGCAGTTTCTTTGCAGGCCTGATCTGGCTCAAGTAGGACTTCTGCTCTGGGTGTGCTACTTTGCCCTAGAGCTGAAAGGCACAACGTGGAGGCTTCTTTCCAAAGGGCGAGTTGGGCCCCACAGCATCTTGCTTCCAGCTCTTTGGGAAGCTAAGAAACAACTCGCTCTGCACAGTGCTCTTACAGCCTACGGGGAACATCTCTTCCAAAGGCCTGTGAAACGCAGTTTCTTTGCAGGCCTGATCTGGCTGAAGTAGGACTTCTGCTCTGGGTGTGCTACTTTGCCCTAGAGCTGAAAGGCACAACGTGCAGGCTTCTTTCCAAAGGGCGAGTTGGGCCCCACAGCATCTTGCTTCCAGCTCTTTGGGAAGCTAAGAAACAACTCGCTCTGCACAGTGCTCTTACAGCCTACCGGGAACATCTCTTCCAAAGGCCTGTGAAACGCAGTTTCTTTGCAGGCCTGATCTGGCTGAAGTAGGACTTCTGCTCTGGGTGTGCTACTTTGCCCTAGAGCTGAAAGGCACAACGTGCAGGCTTCTTTCCAAAGGGCGAGTTGGGCCCCTCAGCATCTTGCTTCCAGCTCTTTGGGAAGCTAAGAAACAACTCGCTCTTCACAGTGTTCTTACAGCCTACCAGGAACATCTCTTCCAAAGGCCTGTGAAACGCAGTTTCTTTGCAGGCCAGATCTGGGTGAAGTAGGACTTCTGCTCTGGGTGTGCTACTTTGCCCTAGAGCTGAAAGGCACATCGTGCAGGCTTCTTTCCAAAGGGCGAGTTGGGCCCCACAGCATCTTGCTTCCAGCTCTTTGGGAAGCTAAGAAACAAGTCGCTCTGCACAGTCCTCTTACAGCCTACCGGGAACATCTCTTCCAAAGGCCTGTGAAACGCAGTTTCTTTGCAGGCCTGATCTGGCTGATGTAGGACTTCTGCTCTGGGTGTGCTACTTTGCCCAGAGCTGAAAGGCACAACGTGCAGGCTTCTTTCCAAAGGGCGAGTTGGGCCCCAAAGCATCTTGCTTCCAGCTCTTTGGGAAGCTAAGAAACAACTCGCTCTGCACAGTGCTCTTACAGCCTACCGGGAACATCTCTTCCAAAGGCCTGTGAAACGCAGTTTCTTTGCAGGCCTGATCTGGCTGAAGTAGGACTTCTGCTCTGGGTGTGCTACTTTGCCCTAGAGCTGAAAGGCACAACGTGCAGGCTTCTTTCCAAAGGGCGAGTTGGGCCCCACAGCATCTTGCTTCCAGCTCTTTGGGAAGCTAAGAAACAACTCGCTCTGCACAGTGCTCTTACAGCCTACCGGGAACATCTCTTCCAAAGGCCTGTGAAACGCAGGTTCTTTGCAGGCCTGATCTGGCTGAAGTAGGACTTCTGCTCTGGGTGTGCTACATTGCCCTAGAGCTGAAAGCCACAACGTGCAGGCTTCTTTCCAAATGGCGAGTTGGGCCCCACAGCATCTTGCTTCCAGCTCTTTGGGAAGCTAAGAAACAACTCGCTCTGCACAATGCTCTTACAGCCTACCGGGAACATCTCTTACAAAGGCCTGTGAAATGCAGTTTCTTTGCAGGCCTGATCTGGCTGAAGTAGGACTTCTGCTCTGGGTGTGCTACTTTGCCCAGAGCTGAAAGGCACAACGTGCAGGCTTCTTTCCAAAGGGCGAGTTGGGCCCCACAGCATCTTGCTTCCAGCTCTTTGGGAAGCTAAGAAACAACTCGCTCTGCACAGTGCTCTTACAGCCTACCGGGAACATCTCTTCCAAAGGCCTGTGAAACGCAGTTTCTTTGCAGGCCTGATCTGGCTGAAGTAGGACTTCTGCTCTGGGTGTGCTACTTTGCCCACAGCTGAAAGGCACAACGTGCAGGCTTCTTTCCAAAGGGCGAGTTGGGCCCCACAGCATCTTGCTTCCAGCTCTTTGGGAAGCTAAGAAACAACTCGCTCTGCACAGTGCTCTTACAGCCTACCGGGAACATCTCTTCCAAAGGCCTGTGAAACGCAGTTTCTTTGCAGGCCTGATCTGGCTGAAGTAGGACTTCTGCTCTGGGTGTGCTACTTTGCCCTAGAGCTGAAAGGCACAACGTGCAGGCTTCTTTCCAAAGGGCGAGTTGGGCCTCTCAGCATCTTGCTTCCAGCTCTTTGGGAAGCTAAGAAACAACTCGCTCTGCACAGTGCTCTTACAGCCTACCGGGAACATCTCTTCCAAAGGCCTGTGAAACGCAGTTTCTTTGCAGGCCTGATCTGGCTCAAGTAGGACTTCTGCTCTGGGTGTGCTACATTGCCCTAGAGCTGAAAGGCACAACGTGCAGGCTTCTTTCCAAAGGGCGAGTTGGGCCCCACAGCATCTTGCTTCCAGCTCTTTGGGAAGCTAAGAAACAACTCGCTCTGCACAGTGCTCTTACAGCCTACCGGGAACATCTCTTCCAAAGGCCTGTGAAACGCAGTTTCTTTGCAGGCCTGATCTGGCTCAAGTAGGACTTCTGCTCTGGGTGTGCTACTTTGCCCTAGAGCTGAAAGGCACAACGTGCAGGCTTCTTTCCAAAGGGCGAGTTGGGCCCCACAGCATCTTGCTTCCAGCTCTTTGGGAAGCTAAGAAACAACTCGCTCTGCACAGTGCTCTTACAGCCTACCTGGAACATCTCTTCCAAAGGCCTGTGAAACGCAGTTTCTTTGCAGGCCTGATCTGGCTGAAGTAGGACTTCTGCTCTCGGTGTGCTACTTTGCCCTAGAGCTGAAAGGCACAACGTGCAGGCTTCTTTCCAAAGGGCGAGTTGGGCCCCACAGCATCTTGCTTCCAGCTCTTTGGGAAGCTAAGAAACAACTCGCTCTGCACAGTGCTCTTACAGCCTACCGGGAACATCTCTTCCAAAGTCCTGTGAAACGCAGTTTCTTTGCAGGCCTGATCTGGCTGAAGCAGGACTTCTGCTCTGGGTGTGCTACATTGCCCTAGAGCTGAAAGGCACAACGTGCAGGCTTCTTTCCAAAGGGCGAGTTGGGCCCCACAGCATCTTGCTTCCAGCTCTTTGGGGAGCTAAGAAACAACTCGCTCTGCACAGTGCTCTTACAGCCTACCGGGAACATCTCTTCCAAAGGCCTGTGAAACGCAGTTTCTTTGCAGGCCTGATCTGGCTGAAGTAGGACTTCTGCTCTGGGTGTGCTACATTGCCCTAGAGCTGAAAGGCACAACGTGCAGGCTTCTTTCCAAAGGGCGAGTTGGGCCCCAAAGCATCCTGCTTCCAGCTCTTTGGGAAGCTAAGAAAGAACTCGCTCTGCACAGTGCTCTTACTGCCTACCGCTATCATCTCTTACAAAGGCCTGTGAAACGCAGTTTCTTTGCAGGCCTGATCTGGCTGAAGTAGAACTTCTGCTCTGGGTGTGCTACATTGCCCTAGAGCTGAAAGGCACAACGTTCAGGCTTCTTTCCAAAGGGCGAGTTGGGCCCCAAAGCATCTTGCTTCCAGCTCTTTGGGAAGATAAGAAACAACTCGCTCTTCATAGTGCTCTTACAGCCTACCTGGAACATCTCTTACAAAGGCCTGTGACATGCACTTTCTTTGCAGGCCTGATCTGGCTGAAGTAGAACTTCTGCTCTGCGTGTGCTACATTGCCCGAGAGCTGAAAGGCACAACGTGCAGTCGTCTTTCGAAAGGGCGAGTTTGGCCCCAAAGCATCTTGCTTCCAGCTCTTTGGGAAGCTTAGAAACAACTCGCTCTGCACAGTGCTCTTACAGCCAACCGGGAACATCTCTTCCAAAGGCCTGTGAAACGCAGTTTCTATGCAGGCCTGATCTGGCTGAAGTAGGACTTCTGCTCTGGGTGTGCTACATTGCCCTAGAGCTGAAAGGCACAACGTGCAGGCTTCTTTCCAAAGGGTGAGTTGGGCCCCACAGAATCTTGCTTCCAGCTCTTTGGGAAGCTAAGAAACAACTCGCTCTGCACAGTGCTCTTACAGCCTACCGGGAACATCTCTTCCAAAGGCCTGTGAAATGCAGTTTCTTTGCAGGCCTGAAGTGGCTGAAGTAGGACTTCTGCTCTGGGTGTGCTACTTTGCCCTAGAGCTGAAATGCACAACGTGCAGGCTTCTTTCCAAAGGGGGAGTTGGTCCCCAGAGCATCTTGCTTCTAGCTCTTTGGGAAGCTGAGAAACAACTCGCTCTGCACAGTGCTCTTACAGCCTACCGGGAACATCTCTTCCAAAGGCCTGTGAAACGCAGTTTCTTTGCAGGCCTGATCTGGCAGAAGTAGGACTTCTGCTCTGGGTGTGCTACATTGCCCTAGAGCTGAAAGGCACAACGTGCAGGCTTCTTTCCAAAGGGCGAGTTGTGCCCCACACCATCTTGCTTCCAGCTCTTTGGGAAGCTAAGAAACAACTCGCTCTTCACAGTGTTCTTACAGCCTACCAGGAACATCTCTTCCAAAGGCCTGTGAAACGCAGTTTCTTTGCAGGCCAGATCTGGGTGAAGTAGGACTTCTGCTCTGGGTGTGCTACTTTGCCCTAGAGCTGAAAGGCACATCGTGCAGGCTTCTTTCCAAAGGGCGAGTTGGGCCCCACAGCATCTTGCTTCCAGCTCTTTGGGAAGCTAAGAAACAAGTCGCTCTGCACAGTGCTCTTACAGCCTACCGGGAACATCTCTTCCAAAGGCCTGTGAAACGCAGTTTCTTTGCAGGCCTGATCTGGCTGAAGTAGGACTTCTGCTCTCAGTGTGCTACTTTGCCCTAGAGCCGAAAGGCACAACGTGCAGGCTTCTTTCCAAAGGCCGAGTTGGGCCCCACAGCATCTTGCTTCCAGCTCTTTGGGAAGCTAAGAAACAACTCGCTCTGCACAGTGCTCTTACAGCCTACCGGGAACATCTCTTTCAAAGGCCTGTGAAACGCAGTTTCTTTGCAGGCCTGATCTGGCTGAAGTAGGACTTCTGCCCTGGGTGTGCTACATTGCCCTAGTGCTGAAAGTCACAACGTGCAGGCTTCTTTCCAAAGGGCGAGTTGGGCCCCACAGCATCTTGCTTCCAGCTCTTTGGGAAGCTAAGAAACAACTCGCTCTGCACAGTGCTCTTACAGCCTACCGGGAACATCTCTTCCAAAGGCCTGTGAAATGCAGTTTCTTTGCAGGCCTGATCTGGCTGAAGTAGGACTTCTGCTCTGGGTGTGCTACTTTGGCCTAGAGCTGAAATGCACAACGTGCAGGCTTCTTTCCAAAGGGGGAGTTGGTCCCCTGAGCATCTTGCTTCTAGCTCTTTGGGAAGCTAAGAAACAACTCGCTCTGCACAGTGCTCTTACAGCCTACCGGGAACATCTCTTCCAAAGGCCTGTGAAACGCAGTTTCTTTGCAGGCCTGATCTGGCAGAAGTAGGACTTCTGCTCTGGGTGTGTTACATTGCCCTAGAGCTGAAAGGCACAACGTGCAGGCTTCTTTCCAAAGGGCGAGTTGTGCCCCACACCATCTTGCTTCCAGCTCTTTGGGAAGCTAAGAAACAACTCGCCCTTCACAGTGTTCTTACAGCCTACCAGGAACATCTCTTCCAAAGGCCTGTGAAACGCAGTTTCTTTGCAGGCCAGATCTGGCTGAAGTAGGACTACTGCTCTGGGTGTACTACATTGCCCTAGAGCTGAAAGGCACAACGTGCAGGCTTCTTTCCAAAGGGCGAGTTGGGCCCCACAGAATCTTGCTTCCAGCCATTTGGGAAGGTAAGAAATATCTCGCTCTGCACAGTGCTCTTGCAGCCTACCGGGAACATCTCTTCCAAAGGCCTGTGAAACGCAGTTTCTTTGCAGGCCTGATCTGGCTGAAGTAGGACTTCTGCTCTGGGTGTGCTACATTGCCCTAGAGCTGAAAGGCACAACGTGCAGGCTTCTTTCCAAAGGGCGAGCTGGGCCCCACAGCATCTTGCTTCCAGCTCTTTGGGAAGCTAAGAAACAACTCGCTCTGCACAGTGCTCTTACAGCCTACCGGGAACATCTCTTCCAAAGGCCTGTGAAACGCAGTTTCTTTGCAGGCCTGATCTGGCTGAAGTATGACTTCTGCTCTGGGTGTGCTACATTGCCCTAGAGCTGAAAGGCACAACGTGCAGGCTTCTTTCCAAAGGGCGAGTTGTGCCCCAAAGCATCCTGCTTCCAGCTCTTTGGGAAGCTATGAAAGAACTAGCTCTGCACAGTGCTCTTACAGCCTACCGCTATCATCTCTTACAAAGGCCTGTGAAACGCAGTTTCTTTGCAGGCCTGATCTGGCTGAAGTAGAACTTCTGCTCTGGGTGTGCTACATTGCCCTAGAGCTGAAAGGCACAACGTTCAGTCTTCTTTCCAAAGGGCGAGTTGGGGCCCAAAGCATCTTGCTTCCAGCTCTTTGGGAAGATAAGAAACAACTCGCTCTGCATAGTGCTCTTACAGCCTACCTGGAACATCTCTTACAAAGGCCTGTGACATGCACTTTCTTTGCAGGCCTGATCTGGCTGAAGTAGAACTTCTGCTCTGCGTGTGCTACATTGCCCGTGAGCTGAAAGGCACAACGTGCAGTCGTCTTTCGAAAGGGCGAGTTTGGCCCCAAAGCATCTTGCTTCCAGCTCTTTGGGAAGCTTAGAAACAACTCGCTCTGCACAGTGCTCTTACAGCCAACCGGGAACATCTCTTCCAAAGGCCTGTGAAACGCAGTTTCTATGCAGGCCTGATCTGGCTGAAGTAGGACTTCTGCTCTGGGTGTGCTACATTGTCCTAGAGCTGTAAGGCACAATGTGCAGGCTTCTTTCCAAAGGGCGAGTTGGGCCCCACAGCATCTTGCTTCCAGCTCTTTGGGAAGCTAAGAAACAAGTCGCTCTGCACAGTGCTCTTACAGCCTACCGGGAACATCTCTTCCAAAGGCCTGTGAAACGCAGTTTCTTTGCAGGCCTGATCTGGCTGAAGTAGGACTTCTGCTCTGGGTGTGCTACTTTGCCCAGAGCTGAAAGGCACAACGTGCAGGCTTCTTTCCAAAGGGCGAGTTGGGCCCCACAGCATCTTGCTTCCAGCTCTTTGGGAAGCTAAGAAACAACTCGCTCTGCACAGTGCTCTTACAGCCTACTGGGAACATCTCTTCCAAAGGCCTGTGAAACGCAGTTTCTTTGCAGGCCTGATCTGGCTGAAGTAGGACTTCTGCTCTCGGTGTGCTACTTTGCCCTAGAGCTGAAAGGCACAACGTGCAGGCTTCTTTCCAAAGGGCGAGTTGGGCCCCACAGCATCTTGCTTCCAGCTCTTTGGGAAGCTAAGAAACAACTCGCTCTGCACAGTGCTCTTACAGCCTACCGGGAACATCTCTTCCAAAGGCCTGTGAAACGCAGGTTCTTTGCAGGCCTGATCTGGCTGAAGTAGGACTTCTGCTCTGGGTGTGCTACATTGCCCTAGAGCTGAAAGGCACAACGTGCAGGCTTCTTTCAAAGGGCGAGTTGGGCCCCACAGCATCTTGCTTCCAGCTCTTTGGGAAGCTAAGAAACAACTCGCTCTGCACAGTGCTCTTACAGCCTACCGGGAACATCTCTTCCAAAGGCCTGTGAAACGCAGTTTCTTTGCAGGCCTGATCTGGCAGAAGTAGGACTTCTGCTCTGGGTGTGCTACATTGCCCTAGAGCTGAAAGGCACAACGTGCAGGCTTCTTTCCAAAGGGCGAGTTGGGCCCCACAGCATCTTGCTTCCAGCTCTTTGGGAAGCTAAGAAACAACTCGCTCTGCACAGTGCTCTTACAGCCTACCGGGAACATCTCTTCCAAAGGCCTGTGAAACGCAGTTTCTTTGCAGGCCTGATCTGGCTGAAGTAGGACTTCTGCTCTAGGTGTGCTACTTTGCCCACAGCTGAAAGGCACAACGTGCAGGCTTCTTTCCAAAGGGCGAGTTGGGCCCCACAGCATCTTGCTTCCAGCTCTTTGGGAAGCTAAGAAACAACTCGCTCTGCACAGTGCTCTTACAGCCTACCGGGAACATCTCTTCCAAAGGCCTGTGAAACGCAGTTTCTTTGCAGGCCTGATCTGGCTGAAGTAGGACTTCTGCTCTCGGTGTGCTACTTTGCCCTAGAGCTGAAAGGCACAACGTGCAGGCTTCTTTCCAAAGGGCGAGTTGGGCCACTCAGCATCTTGCTTCCAGCTCTTTGGGAAGCTAAGAAACAACTCGCTCTGCACAGTGCTCTTACAGCCTACCGGGAACATCTCTTCCAAAGGCCTGTGAAACGCAGTTTCTTTGCAGGCCTGATCTGGCAGAAGTAGGACTTCTGCTCTGGGTGTGCTACATTGCCCTAGAGCTGAAAGGCACAACGTGCAGGCTTCTTTCCAAAGGGCGAGTTGGGCCCCACAGCATCTTGCTTCCAGCTCTTTGGGAAGCTAAGAAACAACTCGCTCTGCACAGTGCTCTTACAGCCTACCGGGAACATCTCTTCCAAAGGCCTGTGAAACGCAGTTTCTTTGCAGGCCTGATCTGGCTGAAGTAGGACTTCTGCTCTGGGTGTGCTACATTGCCCAAGAGCTGAAAGGCACAACGTGCAGGCTTCTTTCCAAAGGGCGAGTTGGGCCCCACAGCATCTTGCTTCCAGCTCTTTGGGAAGCTAAGAAACAACTCGCTCTGCACAGTGCTCTTACAGCCTACCGGGAACATCTCTTCCAAAGTCCTGTGAAACGCAGTTTCTTTGCAGGCCTGATCTGGCTGAAGTAGGACTTCTGCTCTCGGTGTGCTACTTTGCCCTAGAGCTGAAAGGCACAACGTGCAGGCTTCTTTCCAAAGGGCGAGTTTGGCCCCACAGCATCTTGCTTCCAGGTCTTTGGGAAGCTAAGAAACAACTCGCTCTGCACAGTGCTCTTACAGCCTAGTGCGAACATGTCTTCCAAAGGCCTGTGAAACGCAGTTTCTTTGCAGGCCTGATCTGGCTGAAGTAGGACTTCTGCTCTGGGTGTGCTACTTTGCCCTAGAGCTGAAAGGCACAACGTGCAGGCTTCTTTCCAAAGGGCGAGTTGGGCCCCACAGCATCTTGCTTCCAGCTCTTTGGGAAGCTAAGAAACAACTCGCTCTGCACAGTGCTCTTACAGCCTACCCGGAACATGTCTTCCAAAGGCCTGTGAAACGCAGTTTCTTTGCAGGCCTGATCTGGCTCAAGTAGGACTTCTGCTCTGGGTGTGCTACTTTGCCCTAGAGCTGAAAGGCACAACGTGCAGGCTTCTTTCCAAAGGGCGAGTTGGGCCCCACAGCATCTTGCTTCCAGCTCTTTGGGAAGCTAAGAAACAACTCGCTCTGCACAGTGCTCTTACAGCCTACGGGGAACATCTCTTCCAAAGGCCTGTGAAACGCAGTTTCTTTGCAGGCCTGATCTGGCTGAAGTAGGACTTCTGCTCTGGGTGTGCTACTTTGCCCTAGAGCTGAAAGGCACAACGTGCAGGCTTCTTTCCAAAGGGCGAGTTGGTGCCCACAGCATCTTGCTTCCAGCTCTTTGGGAAGCTAAGAAACAACTCGCTCTGCACAGTGCTCTTACAGCCTACCGGGAACATCTCTTCCAAAGGCCTGTGAAACGCAGTTTCTTTGCAGGCCTGATCTGGCTGAAGTAGGACTTCTGCTCTGGGTGTGCTACATTGCCCTAGAGCTGAAAGGCACAACGTGCAGGCTTCTTTCCAAAGGGGGAGTTGGGCCCCACAGCATCTTGCTTCCAGCTCTTTGGGAAGCTAAGAAACAACTCGCTCTGCACAGTGCTCTTACAGCCTACCGGGAACATCTCTTCCAAAGGCCTGTGAAACGCAGTTTCTTTGCAGGCCTGATCTGGCTGAAGTAGGACTTCTGCTCTCGGTGTGCTACTTTGCCCTAGAGCTGAAAGGCACAACGTACAGGCTTCTTTCCAAAGGGCGAGTTGGGCCCCTCAGCATCTTGCTTCCAGCTCTTTGGGAAGCTAAGAAACAACTCGCTCTGCACAGTGCTCTTACAGCCTACCGGGAACATCTCTTCCAAAGGCCTGTGAAACGCAGTTTCTTTGCAGGCCTGATCTGGCAGAAGTAGGACTTCTGCTCTGGGTGTGCTACATTGCCCTAGAGCTGAAAGGCACAACGTGCAGGCTTCTTTCCAAAGGGCGAGTTGGGCCCCACAGCATCTTGCTTCCAGCTCTTTGGGAAGCTAAGAAACAACTCGCTCTGCACAGTGCTCTTACAGCCTACCGGGAACATCTCTTCCAAAGGCCTGTGAAACGCAGTTTCTTTGCAGGCCTGATCTGGCTGAAGTAGGACTTCTGCTCTGGGTGTGCTACATTGCCCAAGAGCTGAAAGGCACAACGTGCAGGCTTCTTTCCAAAGGGCGAGTTGGGCCCCACAGCATCTTGCTTCCAGCTCTTTGGGAAGCTAAGAAACAACTCGCTCTGCACAGTGCTCTTACAGCCTACCGGGAACATCTCTTCCAAAGGCCTGTGAAACGCAGTTTCTTTGCAGGCCTGATCTGGCTGAAGTAGGACTTCTGCTCTCGGTGTGCTACTTTGCCCTAGAGCTGAAAGGCACAACGTGCAGGCTTCTTTCCAAAGGGCGAGTTGGGCCCCACAGCATCTTGCTTCCAGGTCTTTGGGAAGCTAAGAAACAACTCGCTCTGCACAGTGCTCTTACAGCCTACCGGGAACATCTCTTCCAAAGGCCTGTGAAACGCAGTTTCTTTGCAGGCCTGATCTGGCTGAAGTAGAACTTCTGCTCTGGGTGTGCTACATTGCCCTAGAGCTGAAAGGCACAACGTGCAGGCTTCTTTCCAAAGGGCGAGTTGGGCCCCACAGCATCTTGCTTCCAGCTCTTTGGGAAGCTAAGAAACAACTCGCTCTGCACAGTGCTCTTACAGCCTACCGGGAACATCTCTTCCAAAGGCCTGTGAAACGCAGTTTCTTTGCAGGCCTGATCTGGCTGAAGTAGGACTGATGCTCTGGGTGTGCTACATTGCCCTAGAGCTGAAAGGCACAACGTGCAGGCTTCTTTCCAAAGGGCGAGTTGGGCCCCAAAGCATCCTGCTTCCAGCTCTTTGGGAAGCTAAGAAAGAACTCGCTCTGCACAGTGCTCTTACAGCCTACCGCTATCATCTCTTACAAAGGCCTGTGAAACGCAGTTTCTTTGCAGGCCTGATCTGGCTGAAGTAGAACTTCTGCTCTGGGTGTGCTACATTGCCCTAGAGCTGAAAGGCACAACGTTCAGTCTTCTTTCCAAAGGGCGAGTTGGGCCCCAAAGCATCTTGCTTCCAGCTCTTTTTGAAGATAAGAAACAACTCGCTCTGCATAGTGCTCTTACAGCCTACCTGGAACATCTCTTACAAAGGCCTGTGACATGCACTTTCTTTGCAGGCCTGATCTGGCTGAAGTAGAACTTCTGCTCTGCGTGTGCTACATTGCCCGAGAGCTGAAAGGCACAACGTGCAGTCGTCTTTCGAAAGGGCGAGTTTGGCCCCAAAGCATCTTGCTTCCAGCTCTTTGGGAAGCTAAGAAACAACTCGCTCTGCACAGTGCTCTTACAGCCTAGTGGGAACATGTCTTCCAAAGGCCTGTGAAACGCAGTTTCTTTGCAGGCCTGATCTGGCTGAAGTAGGACTTCTGCTCTGGGTGTGCTACTTTGCCCTAGAGCTGAAAGGCACAACGTGCAGGCTTCTTTCCAAAGGGCGAGTTGGGCCCCACAGCATCCTGCTTCCAGCTCTTTGGGAAGCTAAGAAACAACTCGCTCTGCACAGTGCTCTTACAGTCTAGTGGGAACATCTCTTCCAAAGGCCTGTGAAACGCAGTTTCTTTGCAGGCCTGATCTGGCTGAAGTAGGACTTCTGCTCTCGGTGTGCTACATTGCCCTAGAGCTGAAAGGCACAACGTGCAGGCTTCTTTCCAAAGGGCGAGTTGGGCCCCACAGCATCTTGCTTCCAGCTCTTTGGGAAGCTAAGAAACAACTCGCTCTGCACAGTGCTCTTACAGCCTACCGGGAACATGTCTTCCAAAGGCCTGTGAAACGCAGTTTCTTTGCAGGCCTGATCTGGCTGAAGTAGGACTTCTGCTCTGGGTGTGCTACTTTGCCCTAGAGCTGAAAGGCACAACGTGCAGGCTTGTTTTCCAAAGGGAGAGTTGGGCCCCACAGCATCTTGCTTCCACTCTTTGGGAAGCTAAGAAACAACTCGCTCTGCACAGTGCTCTTACAGCCTAGTGGGAACATGTCTTCCAAAGGCCTGTGAAACGCAGTTTCTTTGCAGGCCTGATCTTGCTGAAGTAGGACTTCTGCTCTGTGTGTGCTACTTTGCCCTAGAGCTGAAAGGCACAACGTGCAGGCTTCTTTCCAAAGGGCGAGTTGGGCCCCACAGCATCTTGCTTCCAGCTCTTTGGGAAGCTAAGAAACAACTCGCTCTGCACAGTGCTCTTACAGCCTACGGGGAACATCTCTTCCAAAGGCCTGTGAAACGCAGTTTCTTTGCAGGCCTGATCTGGCTGAAGTAGGACTTCTGCTCTGGGTGTGCTACTTTGCCCTAGAGCTGAAAGGCACAACGTGCAGGCTTCTTTCCAAAGGGCGAGATGGGCCCCACAGCATCTTGCTTCCAGCTCTTTGGGAAGCTAAGAAACAACTCGCTCTGCACAGTGCTCTTACAGCCTAGTGGGAACATGTCTTCCAAAGGCCTGTGAAACGCAGTTTCTTTGCAGGCCTGATCTGGCTGAAGTAGGACTTCTGCTCTGGGTGTGCTACTTTGCCCTAGAGCTGAAAGGCACAACGTGCAGGCTTGTTTCCAAAGGGCGAGTTGGGCCCCACAGAATCTTGCTTCCAGCTCTTTGGGAAGCTAAGAAACAACTCGCTCTGCACAGTGCTCTTACAGCCTAGTGGGAACATGTCTTCCAAAGGCCTGTGAAACGCAGTTTCTTTGCAGGCCTGATCTGGCTGAAGTAGGACTTCTGCTCTGGGTGTGCTACTTTGCCCTAGAGCTGAAAGGCACAACGTGCAGGCTTCTTTCCAAAGGGCGAGTTGGGCCCCACAGCATCTTGCTTCCAGCTCTTTGGGAAGCTAAGAAACAACTCGCTCTGCACAGTGCTCTTACAGCCTACCGGGAACATCTCTTCCAAAAGCCTGTGAAACGCAGTTTCTTTGCAGGCCTGATCTGGCTGAAGTAGGACTTCTGCTCTGGGTGTGCTACTTTGCCCTAGAGCTGAAAGGCACAACGTGCAGGCTTCTTTCCAAAGGGCGAGTTGGGCCCCACAGCATCTTGCTTCCAGCTCTTTGGGAAGCTAAGAAACAACTCGCTCTGCACAGTGCTCTTACAGCCTACCGGGAACACCTCTTCCAAAGGCCTGTGAAACGCAGTTTCTTTGCAGGCCTGATCTGGCTGAAGTAGGACTTCTGCTCTGGGTGTGCTACTTTGCCCTAGAGCTGAAAGGCACAACGTGCAGGCTTCTTTCCAAAGGGCGAGTTGGGCCCCACAGCATCTTGCTTCCAGCTCTTTGGGAAGCTAAGAAACAACTCGCTCTGCACAGTGCTCTTACAGCCTACCGGGAACATGTCTTCCAAAGGCCTGTGAAACGCAGTTTCTTTGCAGGCCTGATCTGGCTCAAGTAGGACTTCTGCTCTGGGTGTGCTACTTTGCCCTAGAGCTGAAAGGCACAACGTGCAGGCTTCTTTCCAAAGGGCGAGTTGGGCCCCACAGCATCTTGCTTCCAGCTCTTTGGGAAGCTAAGAAACAACTCGCTCTGCACAGTGCTCTTACAGCCTACGGGGAACATCTCTTCCAAAGGCCTGTGAAACGCAGTATCTTTGCAGGCCTGATCTGGCTGAAGTAGGACTTCTGCTCTGGGTGTGCTACTTTGCCCTAGAGCTGAAAGGCACAACGTGCAGGCTTCTTTCCAAAGGGCGAGTTGGGCCCCACAGCATCTTGCTTCCAGCTCTTTGGGAAGCTAAGAAACAACTCGCTCTGCACAGTGCTCTTACAGCCTACCGGGAACATCTCTTCCAAAGGCCTGTGAAACGCAGTTTCTTTGCAGGCCTGATCTGGCTGAAGTAGGACTTCTGCTCTGGGTGTGCTACTTTGCCCTAGAGCTGAAAGGCACAACGTGCAGGCTTCTTTCCAAAGGGCGAGTTGGGCCCCACAGCATCTTGCTTCCAGCTCTTTGGGAAGCTAAGAAACAACTCGCTCTGCACAGTGCTCTTACAGCCTACCGGGAACATGTCTTCCAAAGGCCTGTGAAACGCAGTTTCTTTGCAGGCCTGATCTGGCTCAAGTAGGACTTCTGCTCTGGGTGTGCTACTTTGCCCTAGAGCTGAAAGGCACAACGTGCAGGCTTCTTTACAAAGGGCGAGTTGGGCCCCACAGCATCTTGCTTCCAGCTCTTTGGGAAGCTAAGAAACAACTCGCTCTGCACAGTGCTCTTACAGCCTACGGGGAACATCTCTTCCAAAGGCCTGTGAAACGCAGTTTCTTTGCAGGCCTGATCTGGCTGAAGTAGGACTTCTGCTCTGGGTGTGCTACTTTGCCCTAGAGCTGAAAGGCACAACGTGCAGGCTTCTTTCCAAAGGGCGAGTTGGGCCCCACAGCATCTTGCTTCCAGCTCTTTGGGAAGCTAAGAAACAACTCGCTCTGCACAGTGCTCTTACAGCTAACCGGGAACATCTCTTCCAAAGGCCTGTGAAACGCAGTTTCTTTGCAGGCCTGATCTGGCTGAAGTAGGACTTCTGCTCTGGGTGTGCTACTTTGCCCTAGAGCTGAAAGGCACAACGTGCAGGCTTCTTTCCAAAGGGCGAGTTGGGCCCCACAGCATCTTGCTTCCAGCTCTTTGGGAAGCTAAGAAACAACTCGATCTGCACAGTGCTCTTACAGCCTAGTGGGAACATCTCTTCCAAAGGCGTGTGAAACGCAGTTTCTTTGCAGGCCTGATCTGGCAGAAGTAGGACTTCTGCTCTGGGTGTGCTACTTTGCCCTAGAGCTGAAAGGCACAACGTGCAGGCTTCTTTCCAAAGGGCGAGTTGGGCCCCACAGCATCTTGCTTCCAGCTCTTTGGGAAGCTAAGAAACAACTCGCTCTGCACAGTGCTCTTACAGCCTACCGGGAACATCTCTTCCAAAGGCCTGTGAAACGCAGTTTCTTTGCAGGCCTGATCTGGCTGAAGTAGGACTTCTGCTCGCGGTGTGCTACTTTGCCCTAGAGCTGAAAGGCACAACGTGCAGGCTTCTTTCCAAAGGGCGAGTTGGGCCCCACAGCATCTTGCTTCCAGCTCTTTGGGAAGCTAAGAAACAACTCGCTCTGCACAGTGCTCTTACAGCCTACAGGGAACATCTCTTCCAAAGGCCTGTGAAACGCAGTTTCTTTGCAGGCCTGATCTGGCTGAAGTAGGACATCTGCTCTGGGTGTGCTACTTTGCCCTAGAGCTGAAAGGCACAACGTACAGTCTTCTTTCCAAAGGGCGAGTTGGGCCCCACAGCATCTTGCTTCCAGCTCTTTGGGAAGCTAAGAAACAACTCGCTCTGCACAGTGCTCTTACAGCCTACCGGGAACATCTCTTCCAAAGGCCTGTGAAACGCAGTTTCTTTGCAGGCCTGATCTGGCTGAAGTAGGACTTCTGCTCTGGGTGTGCTACTTTGCCCTAGAGCTGAAAGGCACAACGTGCAGGCTTCTTTCCAAAGGGCGAGTTGGGCCCCACAGCATCTTGCTTCCAGCTCTTTGGGAAGCTAAGAAACAACTCGCTCTGCACAGTGCTCTT
This sequence comes from Equus caballus, assembly GCF_041296265.1. Classification (NCBI taxonomy): domain Eukaryota; kingdom Metazoa; phylum Chordata; class Mammalia; order Perissodactyla; family Equidae; genus Equus; species Equus caballus. The sequence goes on from NC_091715.1 coordinate 55,596,484, forward strand.
ACAGCCTACCGGGAACATGTCTTCCAAAGGCCTGTGAAACGCAGTTTCTTTGCAGGCCTGATCTGGCTGAAGTAGGACTTCTGCTCTGGGTGTGCTACTTTGCCCTAGAGCTGAAAGGCACAACGTGCAGGCTTCTTTCCAAAGGGCGAGTTGGGCCCCACAGCATCTTGCTTCCAGCTCTTTGGGAAGCTAAGAAACAACTCGCTCGGCACAGTGCTCTTACAGCCTAGTGGGAACATGTCTTCCAAAGGCCTGTGAAACGCAGTTTCTTTGCAGGCCTGATCTGGCTGAAGTAGGACTTCTGCTCTGGGTGTGCTACTTTGCCCTAGAGCTGAAAGGCACAACGTGCAGGCTTCTTTCCAAAGGGCGAGTTGGGCCCCACAGCATCTTGCTTCCAGCTCTTTGGGAAGCTAAGAAACAACTCGCTCTGCACAGTGCTCTTACAGCCTAGTGGGAACATGTCTTCCAAAGGCCTGTGAAACGCAGTTTCTTTGCAGGCCTGATCTGGCTGAAGTAGGACTTCTGCTCTGGGTGTGCTACTTTGCCCTAGAGCTGAAAGGCACAACGTGCAGGCTTCTTTCCAAACGGCGAGTTGGGCCCCACAGCATCTTGCTTCCAGCTCTTTGGGAAGCTAAGAAACAACTCGCTCTGCACAGTGCTCTTACAGCCTAGTGGGAACATGTCTTCCAAAGGCCTGTGAAACGCAGTTTCTTTGCAGGCCTGATCTGGCTGAAGTAGGACTTCTGCTCTGGGTGTGCTACTTCGCCCTAGAGCTGAAAGGCACAACGTGCAGGCTTCTTTCCAAAGGGCGAGTTGGGCCCCACAGCATCTTGCTTCCAGCTCTTTGGGAAGCTAAGAAACAACTCGCTCTGCACAGTTCTCTTACAGCCTACCGGGAACATCTCTTCCAAAGGCCTGTGAAACGCAGTTTCTTTGCAGGCCTGATCTGGCTGAAGTAGGACTTCTGCTCTGGGTGTGCTACTTAGCCCTAGAGCTGAAAGGCACAACGTGCAGGCTTCTTTCCAAAGGGCGAGTTGGGCCCCACAGCATCTTGCTTCCAGCTCTTTGGGAAGCTAAGAAACAACTCGCTCTGCACAGTGCTCTTACAGCCTACGGAGAACATCTCTTCCAAAGGCCTGTGAAACGCAGTTTCTTTGCAGGCCTGATCTGGCTGAAGTAGGACTTCTGCTCTGGGTGTGCTACTTTGCCCTAGAGCTGAAAGGCACAACGTGCAGGCTTCTTTCCAAAGGGCGAGTTGGGCCCCACAGCATCTTGCTTCCAGCTCTTTGGGAAGCTAAGAAACAACTCGCTCTGCACAGTGCTCTTACAGCCTAGTGGGAACATCTCTTCCAAAGGCCTGTGAAACGCAGTTTCTTTGCAGGCCTGATCTGGCTGAAGTAGGACTTCTGCTCTGGGTGTGCTCCATTGCCCTAGAGCTGAAAGGCACAACGTGCAGGCTTCTTTCCAAAGGGCGAGTTGGGCCCCACAGCATCTTGCTTCCAGCTCTTTGGGAAGCTAAGAAACAAGTCGCTCTGCACAGTGCTCTTACAGCCTACCGGGAACATCTCTTCCAAAGGCCTGTGAAACGCAGTTTCTTTGCAGGCCTGATCTGGCTGAAGTAGGACTTCTGCTCTCAGTGTGCTACTTTGCCCTAGAGCCGAAAGGCACAAAGTGCAGGCTTCTTTCCAGAGGCCGAGATGGGCCCCACAGCATCTTGCTTCCAGCTCTTTGGGAAGCTAAGAAACAACTCGCTCTGCACAGTGCTCTTACAGCCTACCGGGAACATCTCTTTCAAAGGCCTGTGAAACGCAGTTTCTTTGCAGGCCTGATCTGGCTGAAGTAGGACTTCTGCCCTGGGTGTGCTACATTGCCCTAGTGCTGAAAGTCACAACGTGCAGGCTGCTTTCCAAAGGGCGAGTTGGGCCCCACAGCATCTTGCTTCCAGCTCTTTGGGAAGCTAAGAAACAACTCGCTCTGCACAGTGCTCTTACAGCCTACCGGGAACATCTCTTCCAAAGGCCTGTGAAATGCAGTTTCTTTGCAGGCCTGATCTGGCTGAAGTAGGACTTCTGCTCTGGGTGTGCTACTTTGCCCTAGAGCTGAAATGCACAACGTGCAGGCTTCTTTCCAAAGGGGGAGTTGGTCCCCAGAGCATCTTGCTTCTAGCTCTTTGGGAAGCTAAGAAACAACACGCTCTGCACAGTGCTCTTACAGCCTACCGGGAACATCTCTTCCAAAGGCCTGTGAAACGCAGTTTCTTTGCAGGCCTGATCTGGCAGAAGTAGGACTTCTGCTCTGGGTGTGTTACATTTCCCTAGAGCTGAAAGGCACAACGTGCAGGCTTCTTTCCAAAGGGCGAGTTGTGCCCCACACGATCTTGCTTCCAGCTCTTTGGGAAGCTAAGAAACAACTCGCTCTTCACAGTGTTCTTACAACCTACCAGGAACATCTCTTCCAAAGGCCTGTGAAACGCAGTTTCTTTGCAGGCCAGATCTGGCTGAAGTAGGACTACTGCTCTGGGTGTGCTACATTGCCCTAGAGCTGAAAGGCACAACGTGCAGGCTTCTTTCCAAAGGGCGAGTTGGGCCCCACAGAATCTTGCTTCCAGCCATTTGGGAAGGTAAGAAACAACTCGCTCTGCACAGTGCTCTTGCAGCCTACCGGGAACATCTCTTCCAAAGGCCTGTGAAACGCAGTTTCTTTGCAGGCCTGATCTGGCTGAAGTAGGACTTCTGCTCTGGGTGTGCTACATTGCCCTAGAGCTGAAAGGCACAACGTGCAGGCTTCTTTCCAAAGGGCGAGTTGGGCCCCAAACCATCCTGCTTCCAGCTCTTTGGGAAGCTAAGAAAGAACTCGCTCTGCACAGTGCTCTTACAGCCTACCGCTATCATCTGATACAAAGGCCTGTGAAACGCAGTTTCTTTGCAGGCCTGATCTGGCTGAAGTAGAACTTCTGCTCTGGGTGTGCTACATTGCCCTAGAGCTGAAAGGCACAACGTTCAGTCTTCTTTCCAAAGGGCGAGTTGGGCCCCAAAGCATCTTGCTTCCAGCTCTTTGGGAAGATAAGAAACAACTCGCTCTGCATAGTGCTCTTACAGCCTACCTGGAACATCTCTTACAAAGGCCTGTGACATGCACTTTCTTTGCAGGCCTGATCTGGCTGAAGTAGAACTTCTGCTCTGCGTGTGCTACATTGCCCGAGAGCTGAAAGGCACAACGTGCAGTCGTCTTTCGAAAGGGCGAGTTTGGCCCCAAAGCATCTTGCTTCCAGCTCTTTGGGAAGCTTAGAAACAACTCGCTCTGCACAGTGCTCTTACAGCCTACCGGGAACATCTCTTCCAAAGGCCTGTGAAACGCAGTTTCTATGCAGGCCTGATCTGGCTGAAGTAGGACTTCTGCTCTGGGTGTGCTACATTGCCCTAGAGCTGAAAGGCACAACGTGCAGGCGTCTTTCCAAAGGGCGAGTTGGGCCCCACAGCATCTTGCTTCCAGCTCTTTGGGAAGCTAAGAAACAACTCGCTCTGCACAGTGCTCTTACAGCCTACCGGGAACATCTCTTCCAAAGGCCTGTGAAACGCAGTTTCTTTGCAGGCCTGATCTGGCTGAAGTCGGACTTCTGCTCTCGGTGTGCTACTTTGCCCTAGAGCTGAAAGGCACAACGTGCAGGCTTCTTTCCAAAGGGCGAGTTGGGCCCCACAGCATCTTGCTTCCAGCTCTTTGGGAAGCTAAGAAACAAGTCGCTCTGCACAGTGCTCTTACAGCCTACCGGGAACATCTCTTCCAAAGGCCTGTGAAACGCAGTTTCTTTGCAGGCCTGATCTGGCAGAAGTAGGACTTCTGCTCTGGGTGTGCTACAATGCCCTAGAGCTGAAAGGCACAACGTGCAGGCTTCTTTCCAAAGGGCGAGTTGGGCCCCACAGCACCTTGCTTCCAGCTCTTTGGGAAGCTAAGAAACAAGTCGCTCTGCACAGTGCTCTTACAGCCTACCGGGAACATCTCTTCCAAAGGCCTGTGAAACGCAGTTTCTTTGCAGGCCTGATCTGGCTGAAGTAGGACTTCTGCTCTGGGTGTGCTACATTGCCCTAGAGCTGAAAGGCACAACGTGCAGGCTTCTTTCCAAAGGGCGAGTTGGGCCCCAAAGCATCTTGCTTCCAGCTCTTTGGGAAGCTAAGAAACAACTCGCTCTGCACAGTGCTCTTACAGCCTACCGGGAACATCTCTTCCAAAGGCCTGTGAAACGCAGTTTCTTTGCAGGCCTGATCTGGCTGAAGTAGGACTTCTGCTCTGGGTGTGCTACTTTGCCCTAGAGCTGAAAGGCACAACGTGCAGGCTTCTTTCCAAAGGGCGAGTTGGGCCCCACAGCATCTTGCTTCGAGCTCTTTGGGAAGCTAAGAAACAACTCGCTCTGCACAGTGCTCTTACAGCCTACCGGGAACATCTCTTCCAAAGGCCTGTGAAACGCAGTTTCTTTGCAGGCCTGATCTGGCTGAAGTCGGACTTCTGCTCTGGGTGTGCTACATTGTCCTAGAGCTGAAAGGCACAACGTGCAGGCTTCTTTCCAAAGGGCGAGTTGGGCCCCACAGCATCTTGCTTCCAGCTCTTTGGGAAGCTAAGAAACAACTCGCTCTGCACAGTGCTCTTACAGCCTACCGGGAACATCTCTTCCAAAGGCCTGTGAAACGCAGTTTCTTTGCAGGCCTGATCTGGCTGAAGTAGGACTTCTGCTCTGGGTGTGCTACTTGCAAAGAGCTGAAAGGCACAACGTGCAGGCTTCTTTCCAAAGGGCGAGTTGGGCCCCACAGCATCTTGCTTCCAGCTCTTTGGGAAGCTAAGAAACAACTCGCTCTGCACAGTGCTCTTACAGCCTACCGGGAACATCTCTTCCAAAGGCCTGTGAAACGCAGTTTCTTTGCAGGCCTGATCTGGCTGAAGTCGGACTTCTGTTCTGGGTGTGCTACATTGTCCTAGAGCTGAAAGGCACAATGTGCAGGCTTCTTTCCAAAGGGCGAGTTGGGCCCCACAGCATCTTGCTTCCAGCTCTTTGGGAAGCTAAGAAACAACTCGCTCTGCACAGTGCTCTTACAGCCTAGTGGGAACATGTCTTCCAAAGGCCTGTGAAACGCAGTTTCTTTGCAGGCCTGATCTGGCTGAAGTAGGACTTCTGCTCTGGGTGTGCTACTTTGCCCAGAGCTGAAAGGCACAACGTGCAGGCTTCTTTCCAAAGGGCGAGTTGGGCCCCAAAGCATCTTGCTTCCAGCTCTTTGGGAAGCTAAGAAACAACTCGCTCTGCACAGTGCTCTTACAGCCTACCGGGAACATCTCTTCCAAAGGCCTGTGAAACGCAGTTTCTTTGCAGGCCTGATCTGGCTGAAGTAGGACTTCTGCTCTCGGTGTGCTACTTTGCCCTAGAGCTGAAAGGCACAACGTGCAGGCTTCTTTCCAAAGGGCGAGTTGGGCCCCACAGCATCTTGCTTCCAGCTCTTTGGGAAGCTAAGAAACAACTCGCTCTGCACAGTGCTCTTACAGCCTACCGGGAACATCTCTTCCAAAGGCCTGTGAAACGCAGGTTCTTTGCAGGCCTGATCTGGCTGAAGTAGGACTTCTGCTCTGGGTGTGCTACATTGCCCTAGAGCTGAAAGCCACAACGTGCAGGCTTCTTTCCAAATGGCGAGTTGGGCCCCACAGCATCTTGCTTCCAGCTCTTTGGGAAGCTAAGAAACAACTCGCTCTGCACAATGCTCTTACAGCCTACCGGGAACATCTCTTCCAAAGGCCTGTGAAACGCAGTTTCTTTGCAGGCCTGATCTGGCTGAAGTCGGACTTCTGCTCTGGGTGTGCTACATTGTCCTAGAGCTGAAAGTCACAACGTGCAGGCTTCTTTCCAAAGGGCGAGTTGGGCCCCATAGCATCTTGCTTCCAGCTCTTTGGGAAGCTAAGAAACAACTCGCTCTGCACAGTGCTCTTACAGCCTACCGGGAACATCTCTTACAAAGGCCTGTGAAATGCAGTTTCTTTGAAGGCCTGATCTGGCTGAAGTAGGACTTCTGCTCTGGGTGTGCCACTTTGCCCAGAGCTGAAAGGCACAACGTGCAGGCTTCTTTCCAAAGGGCGAGTTGGGCCCCACAGCATCTTGCTTCCAGCTCTTTGGGAAGCTAAGAAACAACTCGCTCTGCACAGTGCTCTTACAGCCTACCGGGAACATCTCTTCCAAAGGCCTGTGAAACGCAGGTTCTTTGCAGGCCTGATCTGGCTGAAGTAGGACTTCTGCTCTCGGTGTGCTACATTGCCCTAGAGCTGAAAGGCACAACGTGCAGGCTTCTTTCCAAATGGCGAGTTGGGCCCCACAGCATCTTGCTTCCAGCTCTTTGGAAAGCTAAGAAACAACTCGCTCTGCACAGTGCTCTTACAGCCTACCGGGAACATCTCTTCCAAAGGCCTGTGAAACGCAGTTTCTTTGCAGGCCTGATCTGGCAGAAGTAGGACTTCTGCTCTGGGTGTGCTACATTGCCCTAGAGCTGAAAGGCACAACGTGCAGGCTTCTTTCCAAAGGGCGAGTTGGGCCCCACAGCATCTTGCTTCCAGCTCTTTGGGAAGCTAAGAAACAACTCGCTCTGCACAGTGCTCTTACAGCCTACCGGGAACATCTCTTCCAAAGGCCTGTGAAACGCAGTTTCTTTGCAGGCCTGATCTGGCTGAAGTAGGACTTCTGCTCTGGGTGTGCTACTTTGCCCACAGCAGAAAGGCACAACGTGCAGGCTTCTTTCCAAAGGGCGAGTTGGGCCCCACAGCATCTTGCTTCCAGCTCTTTGGGAAGCTAAGAAACAACTCGCTCTGCCCAGTGCTCTTACAGCCTACCGGGAACATCTCTTCCAAAGGCCTGTGAAACGCAGTTTCTTTGCAGGCCTGATCTGGCTGAAGTAGGACTTCTGCTCGCGGTGTGCTACTTTGCCCTAGAGCTGAAAGGCACAACGTGCAGGCTTCTTTCCAAAGGGCGAGTTGGGCCCCACAGCATCTTGCTTCCAGCTCTTTGGGAAGCTAAGAAACAACTCGCTCTGCACAGTGCTCTTACAGCCTACCGGGAACATCTCTTCCAAAGGCCTGTGAAACGCAGTTTCTTTGCAGGCCTGATATGGCTGAAGTAGGACTTCTGCTCTCGGTGTGCTACTTTGCCCTAGAGCTGAAAGGCACAACGTGCAGGCTTCTTTCCAAAGGGCGAGTTGGGCCCCACAGCATCTTGCTTCCAGCTCTTTGGGAAGCTATGAAACAACTCGCTCTGCACAGTGCTCTTACAGCCTACCGGGAACATCTCTTACAAAGGCCTGTGAAATGCAGTTTCTTTGCAGGCCTGATCTGGCTGAAGTAGGACTTCTGCTCTGGGTGTGCCACTTTGCCCAGAGCTGAAAGGCACAACGTGCAGGCTTCTTTCCAAAGGGCGAGTTGGGCCCCACAGCATCTTGCTTCCAGCTCTTTGGGAAGCTAAGAAACAACTCGCTCTGCACAGTGCTCTTACAGCCTACCGGGAACATCTCTTCCAAAGGCCTGTGAAACGCAGGTTCTTTGCAGGCCTGATCTGGCTGAAGTAGGACTTCTGCTCTCGGTGTGCTACATTGCCCTAGAGCTGAAAGGCACAACGTGCAGGCTTCTTTCCAAAGGGCGAGTTGGGCCCCACAGCATCTTGCTTCCAGCTCTTTGGAAAGCTAAGAAACAACTCGCTCTGCACAGTGCTCTTACAGCCTACCGGGAACATCTCTTCCAAAGGCCTGTGAAACGCAGTTTCTTTGCAGGCCTGATCTGGCTGAAGTAGGACTTCTGCTCTGGGTGTGCTACATTGCCCTAGAGCTGAAAGGCACAACGTGCAGGCTTCTTTCCAAAGGGCGAGTTGGGCCCCACAGCATCTTGCTTCCAGCTCTTTGGGAAGCTAAGAAACAACTCGCTCTGCACAGTGCTCTTACAGCCTACCGGGAACATCTCTTCCAAAGGCCTGTGAAACGCAGTTTCTTTGCAGGCCTGATCTGGCTGAAGTAGGACTTCTGCTCTGGGTGTGCTACTTTGCCCACAGCAGAAAGGCACAACGTGCAGGCATCTTTCCAAAGGGCGAGTTGGGCCCCACAGCATCTTGCTTCCAGCTCTTTGGGAAGCTAAGAAACAACTCGCTCTGCACAGTGCTCTTACAGCCTACCGGGAACATCTCTTCCAAAGGCCTGTGAAACGCAGTTTCTTTGCAGGCCTGATCTGGCTGAAGTAGGACTTCTGCTCGCGGTGTGCTACTTTGCCCTAGAGCTGAAAGGCACAACGTGCAGGCTTCTTTCCAAAGGGCGAGTTGGGCCCCACAGCATCTTGCTTCCAGCTCTTTGGGAAGCTAAGAAACAACTCGCTCTGCACAGTGCTCTTACAGCCTACCGGGAACATCTCTTCCAAAGGCCTGTGAAACGCAGTTTCTTTGCAGGCCTGATATGGCTGAAGTAGGACTTCTGCTCTCGGTGTGCTACTTTGCCCTAGAGCTGAAAGGCACAACGTGCAGGCTTCTTTCCAAAGGGCGAGTTGGGCCCCACAGCATCTTGCTTCCAGCTCTTTGGGAAGCTATGAAACAACTCGCTCTGCACAGTGCTCTTACAGCCTACCGGGAACATCTCTTCCAAAGGCCTGTGAAACGCAGTTTCTTTGCAGGCCTGATCTGGCTGAAGTAGAACTTCTGCTCTGGGTGTGCTACATTGCCCTAGAGCTGAAAGGCACAACGTGCAGGCTTCTTTCCAAAGGGCGAGTTGGGCCCCACAGCATCTTGCTTCCAGCTCTTTGGGAAGCTAAGAAACAACTCGCTCTGCACAGTGCTCTTACAGCCTACCGGGAACATCTCTTCCATAGGCCTGTGAAACGCAGTTTCTTTGCAGGCCTGATCTGGCTGAAGTAGGACTTCTGCTCTGGGTGTGCTACATTGCCCTAGAGCTGAAAGGCACAACGTGCAGGCTTCTTTCCAAAGGGCGAGTTGGGCCCCACAGCATCTTGCTTCCAGCTCTTTGGGGAGCTAAGAAACAACTCGCTCTGCACAGTGCTCTTACAGCCTACCGGGAACATCTCTTCCAAAGGCCTGTGAAACGCAGTTTCTTTGCAGGCCTGATCTGGCTGAAGTAGGACTTCTGCTCTGGGTGTGCTACATTGCCCTAGAGCTGAAAGGCACAACGTGCAGGCTTCTTTACAAAGGGCGCGTTGGGCCCCAAAGCATCCTGCTTCCAGCTCTTTGAGAAGCTAAGAAAGAACTCGCTCTGCACAGTGCTCTTACAGCCTACCGCTATCATCTCTTACAAAGGCCTGTGAAACGCAGTTTCTTTGCAGGCCTGATCTGGCTGAAGTAGAACTTCTGCTCTGGGTGTGCTACATTGCCCTAGAGCTGAAAGGCACAACGTTCAGTCTTCTTTCCAAAGGGCGAGTTGGGCCCCAAAGCATCTTGCTTCCAGCTCTTTGGGAAGATAAGAAACAACTCGCTCTGCATAGTGCTCTTACAGCCTACCTGGAACATCTCTTACAAAGGCCTGTGACATGCACTTTCTTTGCAGGCCTGATCTGGCTGAAGTAGAACTTCTGCTCTGCGTGTGCTACATTGCCCGAGAGCTGAAAGGCACAACGTGCAGTCGTCTTTCGAAAGGGCGAGTTTGGCCCCAAAGCATCTTGCTTCCAGCTCTTTGGGAAGCTTAGAAACAACTCGCTCTGCACAGTGCTCTTACAGCCTACCGGGAACATCTCTTCCAAAGGCCTGTGAAACGCAGTTTCTTTGCAGGCCTGATCTGGCTGAAGTAGGACTTCTGTTCTCGGTGTGCTACTTTGCCCTAGAGCTGAAAGGCACAACGTGCAGGCTTCTTTCCAAAGGGCGAGTTGGGCCCCACAGCATCTTGCTTCCAGCTCTTTGGGAAGCTAAGAAACAACTCGCTCTGCACAGTGCTCTTACAGCCTACCGGTAACATCTCTTCCAAAGGCCTGTGAAACGCAGTTTCTTTGCAGGCCTGATCTGGCTGAAGTAGGACTTCTGCTCTCGGTGTGCTACTTTGCCCTAGAGCTGAAAGGCACAACGTGCAGGCTTCTTTCCAAAGGGCGAGTTGGGCCCCACAGCATCTTGCTTCCAGCTCTTTGGGAAGCTAAGAAACAACTCGCTCTGCACAGTGCTCTTACAGCCTACCGGGAACATCTCTTCCAAAGGCCTGTGAAACGCAGTTTCTTTGCAGGCCTGATCTGGCTGAAGTAGAACTTCTGCTCTGGGTGTGCTACATTGCCCTAGAGCTGAAAGGCACAACGTGCAGGCTTCTTTCCAAAGGGCGAGTTGGGCCCCACAGCATCTTGCTTCCAGCTCTTTGGGAAGCTAAGAAACAACTCGCTCTGCACAGTGCTCTTACAGCCTACCGGGAACATCTCTTCCAAAGTCCTGTGAAACGCAGTTTCTTTGCAGGCCTGATCTGGCTGAAGTAGGACTTCTGCTCTGGGTGTGCTACATTGCCCTAGAGCTGAAAGGCACAACGTGCAGGCTTCTTTCCAAAGGGCGAGTTGGGCCCCACAGCATCTTGCTTCCAGCTCTTTGGGGAGCTAAGAAACAACTCGCTCTGCACAGTGCTCTTACAGCCTACCGGGAACATCTCTTCCAAAGGCCTGTGAAACGCAGTTTCTTTGCAGGCCTGATCTGGCTGAAGTAGGACTTCTGCTCTGGGTGTGCTACATTGCCCTAGAGCTGAAAGGCACAACGTGCAGGCTTCTTTCCAAAGGGCGAGTTGGGCCCCAAAGCATCCTGCTTCCAGCTCTTTGGGAAGCTAAGAAAGAACTCGCTCTGCACAGTGCTCTTACAGCCTACCGCTATCATCTCTTACAAAGGCCTGTGAAACGCAGTTTCTTTGCAGGCCTGATCTGGCTGAAGTAGAACTTCTGCTCTGGGTGTGCTACATTGCCCTAGAGCTGAAAGGCACAACGTTCAGTCTTCTTTCCAAAGGGCGAGTTGGGCCCCAAAGCATCTTGCTTCCAGCTCTTTGGGAAGATAAGAAACAACTCGCTCTGCATAGTGCTCTTACAGCCTACCTGGAACATCTCTTACAAAGGCCTGTGACATGCACTTTCTTTGCAGGCCTGATCTGGCTGAAGTAGAACTTCTGCTCTGCGTGTGCTACATTGCCCGAGAGCTGAAAGGCACAACGTGCAGTCGTCTTTCGAAAGGGAGAGTTTGGCCCCAAAGCATCTTGCTTCCAGCTCTTTGGGAAGCTTAGAAACAACTCGCTCTGCACAGTGCTCTTACAGCCTACCAGGAACATCTCTTACAAAGGCCTGTGAAACGCAGTTTCTATGCAGGCCTGATCTGGCTGAAGTAGGACTTCTGCTCTGGGTGTGCTACATTGCCCTAGAGCTGAACGGCACAACGTGCAGGCTTCTTTCCAAAGGGCGAGTTGGGCCCCACAGCATCTTGCTTCCAGCTCTTTGGGAAGCTAAGAAACAACTCGCTCTGCACAGTGCTCTTACAGCCTACCGGGAACATCTCTTCCAAAGGCCTGTGAAATGCAGTTTCTTTGCAGGCCTGATCTGGCTGAAGTAGGACTTCTGCTCTGGGTGTGCTACTTTGCCCTAGAGCTGAAATGCACAACGTGCAGGCTTCTTTCCAAAGGGGGAGTTGGTCCCCACAGCATCTTGCTTCCAGCTCTTTGGGAAGCTAAGAAACAACTCGCTCTGCACAGTGCTCTTACAGCCTACCGGGAACATCTCTTCCAAAGTCCTGTGAAACGCAGTTTCTTTGCAGGCCTGATCTGGCTGAAGTAGGACTTCTGCTCTGGGTGTGCTACATTGCCCTAGAGCTGAAAGGCACAACGTGCAGGCTTCTTTCCAAAGGGCGAGTTGGGCCCCACAGCATCTTGCTTCCAGCTCTTTGGGGAGCTAAGAAACAACTCGCTCTGCACAGTGCTCTTACAGCCTACCGGGAACATCTCTTCCAAAGGCCTGTGAAACGCAGTTTCTTTGCAGGCCTGATCTGGCTGAAGTAGGACTTCTGCTCTGGGTGTGCTACATTGCCCTAGAGCTGAAAGGCACAACGTGCAGGCTTCTTTCCAAAGGGCGAGTTGGGCCCCAAAGCATCCTGCTTCCAGCTCTTTGGGAAGCTAAGAAAGAACTCGCTCTGCACAGTGCTCTTACAGCCTACCGCTATCATCTCTTACAAAGGCCTGTGAAACGCAGTTTCTTTGCAGGCCTGATCTGGCTGAAGTAGAACTTCTGCTCTGGGTGTGCTACATTGCCCTAGAGCTGAAAGGCACAACGTTCAGTCTTCTTTCCAAAGGGCGAGTTGGGCCCCAAAGCATCTTGCTTCCAGCTCTTTGGGAAGATAAGAAACAACTCGCTCTGCATAGTGCTCTTACAGCCTACCTGGAACATCTCTTACAAAGGCCTGTGACATGCACTTTCTTTGCAGGCCTGATCTGGCTGAAGTAGAACTTCTGCTCTGCGTGTGCTACATTGCCCGAGAGCTGAAAGGCACAACGTGCAGTCGTCTTTCGAAAGGGAGAGTTTGGCCCCAAAGCATCTTGCTTCCAGCTCTTTGGGAAGCTTAGAAACAACTCGCTCTGCACAGTGCTCTTACAGCCTACCAGGAACATCTCTTACAAAGGCCTGTGAAACGCAGTTTCTATGCAGGCCTGATCTGGCTGAAGTAGGACTTCTGCTCTGGGTGTGCTACATTGCCCTAGAGCTGAACGGCACAACGTGCAGGCTTCTTTCCAAAGGGCGAGTTGGGCCCCACAGCATCTTGCTTCCAGCTCTTTGGGAAGCTAAGAAACAACTCGCTCTGCACAGTGCTCTTACAGCCTACCGGGAACATCTCTTCCAAAGGCCTGTGAAATGCAGTTTCTTTGCAGGCCTGATCTGGCTGAAGTAGGACTTCTGCTCTGGGTGTGCTACTTTGCCCTAGAGCTGAAATGCACAACGTGCAGGCTTCTTTCCAAAGGGGGAGTTGGTCCCCAGAGCATCTTGCTTCTAGCTCTTTGGGAAGCTAAGAAACAACTCGCTCTGCACAGTGCTCTTACAGCCTACCGGGAACATCTCTTCCAAAGGCCTGTGAAACGCAGTTTCTTTGCAGGCCTGATCTGGCAGAAGTAGGACTTCTGCTCTGGGTGTGTTACATTGCCCTAGAGCTGAAAGGCACAACGTGCAGGCTTCTTTCCAAAGGGCGAGTTGGGCCCCACACCATCTTGCTTCCAGCTCTTTGGGAAGCTAAGAAACAACTCGCTCTTCACAGTGTTCTTACAGCCTACCAGGAACATCTCTTCCAAAGGCCTGTGAAACGCAGTTTCTTTGCAGGCCAGATCTGGGTGAAGTAGGACTTCTGCTCTGGGTGTGCTACTTTGCCCTTGAGCTGAAAGGCACATCGTGCAGGCTTCTTTCCAAAGGGCGAGTTGGGCCCCACAGCATATTGTTTCCAGCTCTTTGGGAAGCTAAGAAACAAGTCGCTCTGCACAGTGCTCTTACAGCCTACCGGGAACATCTCTTCCAAAGGCCTGTGAAACGCAGTTTCTATGCAGGCCTGATCTGGCTGAAGTAGGACTTCTGCTCTGGGTGTGCTACATTGCCCTAGAGCTGAACGGCACAACGTGCAGGCTTCTTTCCAAAGGGCGAGTTGGGCCCCACAGCATCTTGCTTCCAGCTCTTTGGGAAGCTAAGAAACAACTCGCTCTGCACAGTGCTCTTACAGCCTACCGGGAACATCTCTTCCAAAGTCCTGTGAAACGCAGTTTCTTTGCAGGCCTGATCTGGCTGAAGTAGGACTTCTGCTCTGGGTGTGCTACATTGCCCTAGAGCTGAAAGGCACAACGTGCAGGCTTCTTTCCAAAGGGCGAGTTGGGCCCCACAGCATCTTGCTTCCAGCTCTTTGGGGAGCTAAGAAACAACTCGCTCTGCACAGTGCTCTTACAGCCTACCGGGAACATCTCTTCCAAAGGCCTGTGAAACGCAGTTTCTTTGCAGGCCTGATCTGGCTGAAGTAGGACTTCTGCTCTGGGTGTGCTACATTGCCCTAGAGCTGAAAGGCACAACGTGCAGGCTTCTTTCCAAAGGGCGAGTTGGGCCCCAAAGCATCCTGCTTCCAGCTCTTTGGGAAGCTAAGAAAGAACTCGCTCTGCACAGTGCTCTTACAGCCTACCGCTATCATCTCTTACAAAGGCCTGTGAAACGCAGTTTCTTTGCAGGCCTGATCTGGCTGAAGTAGAACTTCTGCTCTGGGTGTGCTACATTGCCCTAGAGCTGAAAGGCACAACGTTCAGTCTTCTTTCCAAAGGGCGAGTTGGGCCCCAAAGCATCTTGCTTCCAGCTCTTTGGGAAGATAAGAAACAACTCGCTCTGCATAGTGCTCTTACAGCCTACCTGGAACATCTCTTACAAAGGCCTGTGACATGCACTTTCTTTGCAGGCCTGATCTGGCTGAAGTAGAACTTCTGCTCTGCGTGTGCTACATTGCCCGAGAGCTGAAAGGCACAACGTGCAGTCGTCTTTCGAAAGGGAGAGTTTGGCCCCAAAGCATCTTGCTTCCAGCTCTTTGGGAAGCTTAGAAACAACTCGCTCTGCACAGTGCTCTTACAGCCTACCAGGAACATCTCTTACAAAGGCCTGTGAAACGCAGTTTCTATGCAGGCCTGATCTGGCTGAAGTAGGACTTCTGCTCTGGGTGTGCTACATTGCCCTAGAGCTGAACGGCACAACGTGCAGGCTTCTTTCCAAAGGGCGAGTTGGGCCCCACAGCATCTTGCTTCCAGCTCTTTGGGAAGCTAAGAAACAACTCGCTCTGCACAGTGCTCTTACAGCCTACCGGGAATTCTCTTCCAAAGGCCTGTGAAATGCAGTTTCTTTGCAGGCCTGATCTGGCTGAAGTAGGACTTCTGCTCTGGGTGTGCTACTTTGCCCTAGAGCTGAAATGCACAACGTGCAGGCTTCTTTCCAAAGGGGGAGTTGGTCCCCACAGCATCTTGCTTCCAGCTCTTTGGGAAGCTAAGAAACAACTCGCTCTGCACAGTGCTCTTACAGCCTACCGGGAACATCTCTTCCAAAGTCCTGTGAAACGCAGTTTCTTTGCAGGCCTGATCTGGCTGAAGTAGGACTTCTGCTCTGGGTGTGCTACATTGCCCTAGAGCTGAAAGGCACAACGTGCAGGCTTCTTTCCAAAGGGCGAGTTGGGCCCCACAGCATCTTGCTTCCAGCTCTTTGGGGAGCTAAGAAACAACTCGCTCTGCACAGTGCTCTTACAGCCTACCGGGAACATCTCTTCCAAAGGCCTGTGAAACGCAGTTTCTTTGCAGGCCTGATCTGGCTGAAGTAGGACTTCTGCTCTGGGTGTGCTACATTGCCCTAGAGCTGAAAGGCACAACGTGCAGGCTTCTTTCCAAAGGGCGAGTTGGGCCCCAAAGCATCCTGCTTCCAGCTCTTTGGGAAGCTAAGAAAGAACTCGCTCTGCACAGTGCTCTTACAGCCTACCGCTATCATCTCTTACAAAGGCCTGTGAAACGCAGTTTCTTTGCAGGCCTGATCTGGCTGAAGTAGAACTTCTGCTCTGGGTGTGCTACATTGCCCTAGAGCTGAAAGGCACAACGTTCAGTCTTCTTTCCAAAGGGCGAGTTGGGCCCCAAAGCATCTTGCTTCCAGCTCTTTGGGAAGATAAGAAACAACTCGCTCTGCATAGTGCTCTTACAGCCTACCTGGAACATCTCTTACAAAGGCCTGTGACATGCACTTTCTTTGCAGGCCTGATCTGGCTGAAGTAGAACTTCTGCTCTGCGTGTGCTACATTGCCCGAGAGCTGAAAGGCACAACGTGCAGTCGTCTTTCGAAAGGGAGAGTTTGGCCCCAAAGCATCTTGCTTCCAGCTCTTTGGGAAGCTTAGAAACAACTCGCTCTGCACAGTGCTCTTACAGCCTACCAGGAACATCTCTTACAAAGGCCTGTGAAACGCAGTTTCTATGCAGGCCTGATCTGGCTGAAGTAGGACTTCTGCTCTGGGTGTGCTACATTGCCCTAGAGCTGAACGGCACAACGTGCAGGCTTCTTTCCAAAGGGCGAGTTGGGCCCCACAGCATCTTGCTTCCAGCTCTTTGGGAAGCTAAGAAACAACTCGCTCTGCACAGTGCTCTTACAGCCTACCGGGAACATCTCTTCCAAAGGCCTGTGAAATGCAGTTTCTTTGCAGGCCTGATCTGGCTGAAGTAGGACTTCTGCTCTGGGTGTGCTACTTTGCCCTAGAGCTGAAATGCACAACGTGCAGGCTTCTTTCCAAAGGGGGAGTTGGTCCCCAGAGCATCTTGCTTCTAGCTCTTTGGGAAGCTAAGAAACAACTCGCTCTGCACAGTGCTCTTACAGCCTACCGGGAACATCTCTTCCAAAGGCCTGTGAAACGCAGTTTCTTTGCAGGCCTGATCTGGCAGAAGTAGGACTTCTGCTCTGGGTGTGTTACATTGCCCTAGAGCTGAAAGGCACAACGTGCAGGCTTCTTTCCAAAGGGCGAGTTGGGCCCCACACCATCTTGCTTCCAGCTCTTTGGGAAGCTAAGAAACAACTCGCTCTTCACAGTGTTCTTACAGCCTACCAGGAACATCTCTTCCAAAGGCCTGTGAAACGCAGTTTCTTTGCAGGCCAGATCTGGGTGAAGTAGGACTTCTGCTCTGGGTGTGCTACTTTGCCCTTGAGCTGAAAGGCACATCGTGCAGGCTTCTTTCCAAAGGGCGAGTTGGGCCCCACAGCATATTGTTTCCAGCTCTTTGGGAAGCTAAGAAACAAGTCGCTCTGCACAGTGCTCTTACAGCCTACCGGGAACATCTCTTCCAAAGGCCTGTGAAACGCAGTTTCTTTGCAGGCCTGATCTGGCTGAAGTAGGACTTCTGCTCTCAGTGTGCTACTTTGCCCTAGAGCCGAAAGGCACAACGTGCAGGCTTCTTTCCAAAGGCCGAGTTGGGCCCCACAGCATCTTGCTTCCAGCTCTTTGGGAAGCTAAGAAACAACTCGCTCTGCACAGTGCTCTTACAGCCTACCGGGAACATCTCTTCCAAAGGCCTGTGAAACGCAGTTTCTTTGCAGGCCTGATATGGCAGAAGTAGGACTTCTGCTCTGGGTGTGTTACATTGCCCTAGAGCTGAAAGGCACAACGTGCAGGCTTCTTTCCAAAGGGCGAGTTGTGCCCCACACCATCTTGCTTCCAGCTCTTTGGGAAGCTAAGAAACAACTCGTTCTTCACAGTGTTCTTACAGCCTACCAGGAACATCTCTTCCAAAGGCCTGTGAAACGCAGTTTCTTTGCAGGCCAGATCTGGCTGAAGTAGGACTACTGCTGTGGGTGTGCTACATTGCCCTAGAGCTGAAAGGCACCACGTGCAGGCTTCTTTCCAAAGGGCGAGTTGGGCCCCACAGAATCTTGCTTCCAGCCATTTGGGAAGGTAAGAAACAACTCGCTCTGCACAGTGCTCTTGCAGCCTACCGGGAACATCTCTTCCAAAGGCCTGTGAAACGCAGTTTCTTTGCAGGCCTGATCTGGCTGAAGTAGGACTTCTGCTCTGGGTGTGCTACATTGCCCTAGAGCTGAAAGGCACAACGTGCAGGCTTCTTTCCAAAGGGCGAGCTGGGCCCCACAGCATCTTGCTTCCAGCTCTTTGGGAAGCTAAGAAACAACTCGCTCTGCACAGTGCTCTTACAGCCTACCGGGAACATCTCTTCCAAAGGCCTGTGAAACGCAGTTTCTTTGCAGGCCTGATCTGGCTGAAGTAGGACTTCTGCTCTTGGTGTGCTACAGTGCCCTAGAGCTGAAAGGCACAACGTGCAGGCTTCTTTCCAAAGGGCGAGTTGGGCCCCAAAGCATCCTGCTTCCAGCTCTTTGGGAAGCTAAGAAAGAACTCGCTCTGCACAGTGCTCTTACTGCCTACCGCTATCATCTCTTCCAAAGGCCTGTGAAACGCAGTTTCTTTGCAGGCCTGATCTGGCTGAAGTAGAACTTCTGCTCTGGGTGTGCTACATTGCCCTAGAGCTGAAAGGCACAACGTTCAGTCTTCTTTCCAAAGGGCGAGTTGGGCCCCAAAGCATCTTGCTTCCAGCTCTTTGGGAAGCTAAGAAACAACTCGCTCTGCATAGTGCTCTTACAGCCTACCTGGAACATCTCTTACAAAGGCCTGTGACATGCACTTTCTTTGCAGGCCTGATCTGGCTGAAGTAGAACTTCTGCTCTGCGTGTGCTACATTGCCCGAGAGCTGAAAGGCACAACGTGCAGTCGTCTTTCGAAAGGGCGAGTTTGGCTCCAAAGCATCTTGCTTCCAGCTCTTTGGGAAGCTTAGAAACAACTCGCTCTGCACAGTGCTCTACAGCCAACCGGGAACATCTCTTCCAAAGGCCTGTGAAACGCAGTTTCTATGCAGGCCTGATCTGGCTGAAGTAGGACTTCTGCTCTGGGTGTGCTACATTGCCCTAGAGCTGAAAGGCACAACGTGCAGGCTTCTTTCCAAAGGGCGAGTTGGGCCCCACAGCATCTTGCTTCCAGCTCTTTGGGAAGCTAAGAAACAACTCGCTCTGCACAGTGCTCTTACAGCCTACTGGGAACATCTCTTCCAAAGGCCTGTGAAACGCAGTTTCTTTGCAGGCCTGATCTGGCTGAAGTAGGACTTCTGCTCTCGGTGTGCTACTTTGCCCTAGAGCTGAAAGGCACAACGTGCAGGCTTCTTTCCAAAGGGCGAGTTGGGCCCCACAGCATCTTGCTTCCAGCTCTTTGGGAAGCTATGAAACAACTCGCTCTGCACAGTGCTCTTACAGCCTACCGGGAACATCTCTTCCAAAGGCCTGTGAAACGCAGTTTCTTTGCAGGCCTGATCTGGCTGAAGTAGAACTTCTGCTCTGGGTGTGCTACATTGCCCTAGAGCTGAAAGGCACAACGTGCAGGCTTCTTTCCAAAGGGCGAGTTGGGCCCCACAGCATCTTGCTTCCAGCTCTTTGGGAAGCTAAGAAACAACTCGCTCTGCACAGTGCTCTTACAGCCTACCGGGAACATCTCTTCCAAAGGCCTGTGAAACGCAGTTTCTTTGCAGGCCTGATCTGGCTGAAGTAGGACTTCTGCTCTGGGTGTGCTACATTGCCCTAGAGCTGAAAGGCACAACGTGCAGGCTTCTTTCCAAAGGGCGAGTTGGGCCCCACAGCATCTTGCTTCCAGCTCTTTGGGGAGCTAAGAAACAACTCGCTCTGCACAGTGCTCTTACAGCCTACCGGGAACATCTCTTCCAAAGGCCTGTGAAACGCAGTTTCTTTGCAGGCCTGATCTGGCTGAAGTAGGACTTCTGCTCTGGGTGTGCTACATTCCCCTAGAGCTGAAAGGCACAACGTGCAGGCTTCTTTCCAAAGGGCGAGTTGGGCCCCAAAGCATCCTGCTTCCAGCTCTTTGGGAAGCTAAGAAAGAACTCGCTCTGCACAGTGCTCTTACAGCCTACCGCTATCATCTCTTACAAAGGCCTGTGAAACGCAGTTTCTTTGCAGGCCTGATCTGGCTGAAGTAGAACTTCTGCTCTGGGTGTGCTACATTGCCCTAGAGCTGAAAGGCACAACGTTCAGTCTTCTTTCCAAAGGGCGAGTTGGGCCCCAAAGCATCTTGCTTCCAGCTCTTTGGGAAGCTAAGAAACAACTCGCTCTGCATAGTGCTCTTACAGCCTACCTGGAACATCTCTTACAAAGGCCTGTGACATGCACTTTCTTTGCAGGCCTGATCTGGCTGAAGTAGAACTTCTGCTCTGCGTGTGCTACATTGCCCGAGAGCTGAAAGGCACAACGTGCAGTCGTCTTTCGAAAGGGCGAGTTTGGCTCCAAAGCATCTTGCTTCCAGCTCTTTGGGAAGCTTAGAAACAACTCGCTCTGCACAGTGCTCTTACAGCCTACCGGGAACATCTCTTCCAAAGGCCTGTGAAACGCAGTTTCTTTGCAGGCCTGATCTGGCTGAAGTAGGACTTCTGCTCTCGGTGTGCTACTTTGCCCTAGAGCTGAAAGGCACAACGTGCAGGCTTCTTTCCAAAGGGCGAGTTGGGCCCCACAGCATCTTGCTTCCAGCTCTTTGGGAAGCTAAGAAACAACTCGCTCTGCACAGTGCTCTTACAGCCTACCGGGAACATCTCCTCCAAAGGCCTGTGAAATGCAGTTTCTTTACAGGCCTGATCTGGCTGAAGTAGGACTTCTGCTCTCGGTGTGCTCCTTTGCCCTAGAGCTGAAAGGCACAACGTGCAGGCTTCTTTCCAAAGGGCGAGTTGGGCCCCACAGCATCTTGCTTCCAGCTCTTTGGGAAGCTAAGAAACAACTCGCTCTGCACAGTGCTCTTACAGCCTACCGGGAACATCTCTTCCAAAGGCCTGTGAAACGCAGTTTCTTGGCAGGCCTGATCTGGCTGAAGTAGGACTTCTGCTCTGGGTGTGCTACATTGCCCTAGAGCTGAAAGGCACAACGTGCAGGCTTCTTTCCAAAGGGCGAGTTGGGCCCCACAGCATCTTGCTTCCAGCTCTTTGGGGAGCTAAGAAACAACTCGCTCTGCACAGTGCTCTTACAGCCTACCGGGAACATCTCTTCCAAAGGCCTGTGAAACGCAGTTTCTTTGCAGGCCTGATCTGGCTGAAGTAGGACTTCTGCTCTGGGTGTGCTACATTGCCCTAGAGCTGAAAGGCACAACGTGCAGGCTTCTTTCCAAAGGGCGAGTTGGGCCCCAAAGCATCCTGCTTCCAGCTCTTTGGGAAGCTAAGAAAGAACTCGCTCTGCACAGTGCTCTTACAGCCTACCGCTATCATCTGTTACAAAGGCCTGTGAAACGCAGTTTCTTTGCAGGCCTGATCTGGCTGAAGTAGAACTTCTGCTCTGGGTGTGCTACATTGCCCTAGAGCTGAAAGGCACAACGTTCAGTCTTCTTTCCAAAGGGCGAGTTGGGCCCCAAAGCATCTTGCTTCCAGCTCTTTGGGAAGATAAGAAACAACTCGCTCTGCATAGTGCTCTTACAGCCTACCTGGAACATCTCTTACAAAGGCCTGTGACATGCACTTTCTTTGCAGGCCTGATCTGGCTGAAGTAGAACTTCTGCTCTGCGTGTGCTACATTGCCCGAGAGCTGAAAGGCACAACGTGCAGTCGTCTTTCGAAAGGGCGAGTTTGGCCCCAAAGCATCTTGCTTCCAGCTCTTTGGGAAGCTTAGAAACAACTCGCTCTGCACAGTGCTCTTACAGCCAACCGGGAACATCTCTTCCAAAGGCCTGTGAAACGCAGTTTCTATGCAGGCCTGATCTGGCTGAAGTAGGACTTCTGCTCTGGGTGTGCTACATTGCCCTAGAGCTGAAAGGCACAACGTGCAGGCTTCTTTCCAAAGGGCGAGTTGGGCCCCACAGCATCTTGCTTCCAGCTCTTTGGGAAGCTAAGAAACAACTCGCTCTGCACAGTGCTCTTACAGCCTACCGGGAACATCTCTTCCAAAGGCCTGTGAAACGCAGTTTCTTTGCAGGCCTGATCTGGCTGAAGTCGGACTTCTGCTCTCGGTGTGCTACTTTGCCCTAGAGCTGAAAGGCACAACGTGCAGGCTTCTTTCCAAAGGGCGAGTTGGGCCCCACAGCATCTTGCTTCCAGCTCTTTGGGAAGCTAAGAAACAACTCGCTCTGCACAGTGCTCTTACAGCCTACCGGGAACATCTCTTCCAAAGGCCTGTGAAACGCAGTTTCTTTGCAGGCCTGATCTGGCAGAAGTAGGACTTCTGCTCTGGGTGTGCTACAATGCCCTAGAGCTGAAAGGCACAACGTGCAGGCTTCTTTCCAAAGGGCGAGTTGGGCCCCACAGCACCTTGCTTCCAGCTCTTTGGGAAGCTAAGAAACAACTCGCTCTGCACAGTGCTCTTACAGCCTACCGGGAACATCTCTTCCAAAGGCCTGTGAAACGCAGTTTCTTTGCAGGCCTGATCTGGCAGAAGTGGGACTTCTGCTCTGGGTGTGCTACATTGCCCTAGAGCTGAAAGGCACAACGTGCAGGCTTCTTTCCAAAGGGCGAGTTGGGCCCCAAAGCATCTTGCTTCCAGCTCTTTGGGAAGCTAAGAAACAACTCGCTCTGCACAGTGCTCTTACAGCCTACCGGGAACATCTCTTCCAAAGGCCTGTGAAACGCAGTTTCTTTGCAGGCCTGATCTGGCTGAAGTAGGACTTCTGCTCTGGGTGTGCTACTTTGCCCTAGAGCTGAAAGGCACAACGTGCAGGCTTCTTTCCAAAGGGCGAGTTGGGCCCCACAGCATCTTGCTTCGAGCTCTTTGGGAAGCTAAGAAACAACTCGCTCTGCACAGTGCTCTTACAGCCTACCGGGAACATCTCTTCCAAAGGCCTGTGAAACGCAGTTTCTTTGCAGGCCTGATCTGGCTGAAGTCGGACTTCTGCTCTGGGTGTGCTACATTGTCCTAGAGCTGAAAGGCACAACGTGCAGCCTTCTTTCCAAAGGGCGAGTTGGGCCCCACAGCATCTTGCTTCCAGCTCTTTGGGAAGCTAAGAAACAACTCGCTCTGCACAGTGCTCTTACAGCCTACCGGGAACATCTCTTCCAAAGGCCTGTGAAACGCAGTTTCTTTGCAGGCCTGATCTGGCTGAAGTAGGACTTCTGCTCTGGGTGTGCTACTTTGCCCAGAGCTGAAAGGCACAACGTGCAGGCTTCTTTCCAAAGGGCGAGTTGGGCCCCACAGCATCTTGCTTCCAGCTCTTTGGGAAGCTAAGAAACAACTCGCTCTGCACAGTGCTCTTACAGCCTACCGGGAACATCTCTTCCAAAGGCCTGTGAAACGCAGTTTCTTTGCAGGCCTGATCTGGCTGAAGTAGGACTTCTGCTCTGGGTGTGCTACTTTGCCCACAGTAGAAAGGCACAACGTGCAGGCTTCTTTCCAAAGGGCGAGTTGGGCCCCACAGCATCTTGCTTCCAGCTCTTTGGGAAGCTAAGAAACAACTCGCTCTGCCCAGTGCTCTTACAGCCTACCGGGAACATCTCTTCCAAAGGCCTGTGAAACGCAGTTTCTTTGCAGGCCTGATCTGGCTGAAGTAGGACTTCTGCTCGCGGTGTGCTACTTTGCCCTAGAGCTGAAAGGCACAACGTGCAGGCTTCTTTCCAAAGGGCGAGTTGGGCCCCACAGCATCTTGCTTCCAGCTCTTTGGGAAGCTAAGAAACAACTCGCTCTGCACAGTGCTCTTACAGCCTACCGGGAACATCTCTTCCAAAGGCCTGTGAAACGCAGTTTCTTTGCAGGCCTGATATGGCTGAAGTAGGACTTCTGCTCTCGGTGTGCTACTTTGCCCTAGAGCTGAAAGGCACAACGTGCAAGCTTCTTTCCAAAGGGCGAGTTGGGCCCCACAGCATCTTGCTTCCAGCTCTTTGGGAAGCTATGAAACAACTCGCTCTGCACAGTGCTCTTACAGCCTACCGGGAACATCTCTTCCAAAGGCCTGTGAAACGCAGTTTCTTTGCAGGCCTGATCTGGCTGAAGTAGAACTTCTGCTCTGGGTGTGCTACATTGCCCTAGAGCTGAAAGGCACAACGTGCAGGCTTCTTTCCAAAGGGCGAGTTGGGCCCCACAGCATCTTGCTTCCAGCTCTTTGGGAAGCTAAGAAACAACTCGCTCTGCACAGTGCTCTTACAGCCTACCGGGAACATCTCTTCCAAAGGCCTGTGAAACGCAGTTTCTTTGCAGGCCTGATCTGGCTGAAGTAGGACTTCTGCTCTGGGTGTGCTACATTGCCCTAGAGCTGAAAGGCACAACGTGCAGGCTTCTTTCCAAAGGGCGAGTTGGGCCCCACAGCATCTTGCTTCCAGCTCTTTGGGGAGCTAAGAAACAACTCGCTCTGCACAGTGCTCTTACAGCCTACCGGGAACATCTCTTCCAAAGGCCTGTGAAACGCAGTTTCTTTGCAGGCCTGATCTGGCTGAAGTAGGACTTCTGTTCTCGGTGTGCTACTTTGCCCTAGAGCTGAAAGGCACAACGTGCAGGCTTCTTTCCAAAGGGCGAGTTGGGCCCCACAGCATCTTGCTTCCAGCTCTTTGGGAAGCTAAGAAACAACTCGCTCTGCACAGTGCTCTTACAGCCTACCGGGAACATCTCTTCCAAAGGCCTGTGAAACGCAGTTTCTTTGCAGGCCAGATCTGGCTGAAGTAGGACTACTGCTGTGGGTGTGCTACATTGCCCTAGAGCTGAAAGGCACAACGTGCAGGCTTCTTTCCAAAGGGCGAGTTGGGCCCCACAGAATCTTGCTTCCAGCCATTTGGGAAGGTAAGAAACAACTCGCTCTGCACAGTGCTCTTGCAGCCTACCGGGAACATCTCTTCCAAAGGCCTGTGAAACGCAGTTTCTTTGCAGGCCTGATCTGGCTGAAGTAGGACTTCTGCTCTGGGTGTGCTACATTGCCCTAGAGCTGAAAGGCACAACGTGCAGGCTTCTTTCCAAAGGGCGAGCTGGGCCCCACAGCATCTTACTTCCAGCTCTTTGGGAAGCTAAGAAACAACTCGCTCTGCACAGTGCTCTTACAGCCTACCGGGAACATCTCTTCCAAAGGCCTGTGAAACGCAGTTTCTTTGCAGGCCTGATCTGGCTGAAGTAGGACTTCTGCTCTGGGTGTGCTACAGTGCCCTAGAGCTGAAAGGCACAACGTGCAGGCTTCTTTCCAAAGGGCGAGTTGGGCCCCAAAGCATCCTGCTTCCAGCTCTTTGGGAAGCTAAGAAAGAACTCGCTCTGCACAGTGCTCTTACAGCCTACCGCTATCATCTCTTACAAAGGCCTGTGAAACGCAGTTTCTTTGCAGGCCTGATCTGGTTGAAGTAGAACTTCTGCTCTGGGTGTGCTACATTGCCCTAGAGCTGAAAGGCACAACGTTCAGTCTTCTTTCCAAAGGGCGAGTTGGGCCCCAAAGCATCTTGCTTCCAGCTCTTTGGGAAGATAAGAAACAACTCGCTCTGCATAGTGCTCTTACAGCCTACCTGGAACATCTCTTACAAAGGCCTGTGACATGCACTTTCTTTGCAGGCCTGATCTGGCTGAAGTAGAACTTCTGCTCTGCGTGTGCTACATTGCCCGAGAGCTGAAAGGCACAACGTGCAGTCGTCTTTCGAAAGGGCGAGTTTGGCCCCAAAGCATCTTGCTTCCAGCTCTTTGGGAAGCTTAGAAACAACTCGCTCTGCACAGTGCTCTTACAGCCAACCGGGAACATCTCTTCCAAAGGCCTGTGAAACGCAGTTTCTATGCAGGCCTGATCTGGCTGAAGTAGGACTTCTGCTCTGGGTGTGCTACATTGCCCTAGAGCTGAAAGGCACAACGTGCAGGCTTCTTTCCAAAGGGCGAGTTGGGCCCCACAGCATCTTGCTTCCAGCTCTTTGGGAAGCTAAGAAACAACTCGCTCTGCACAGTGCTCTTACAGCCTACCGGGAACATCTCTTCCAAAGGCCTGTGAAACGCAGTTTCTTTGCAGGCCTGATCTGGCTGAAGTAGGACTTCTGCTCTCGGTGTGCTACTTTGCCCTAGAGCTGAAAGGCACAACGTGCAGTCTTCTTTCCAAAGGGCGAGTTGGGCCCCACAGCATCTTGCTTCCAGCTCTTTGGGAAGCTATGAAACAACTCGCTCTGCACAGTGCTCTTACAGCCTACCGGGAACATCTCTTCCAAAGGCCTGTGAAACGCAGTTTCTTTGCAGGCCTGATCTGGCTGAAGTAGCACTTCTGCTCTGGGTGTGCTACATTGCCCTAGAGCTGAAAGGCACAACGTGCAGGCTTCTTTCCAAAGGGCGAGTTGGGCCCCACAGCATCTTGCTTCCAGCTCTTTGGGAAGCTAAGAAACAACTCGCTCTGCACAGTGCTCTTACAGCCTACCGGGAACATCTCTTCCAAAGGCCTGTGAAACGCAGTTTCTTTGCAGGCCTGATCTGGCTGAAGTAGGACTTCTGCTCTGGGTGTGCTACATTGCCCTAGAGCTGAAAGGCACAACGTGCAGGCTTCTTTCCAAAGGGCGAGTTGGGCCCCACAGCATCTTGCTTCCAGCTCTTTGGGGAGCTAAGAAACAACTCGCTCTGCACAGTGCTCTTACAGCCTACCGGGAACATCTCTTCCAAAGGCCTGTGAAACGCAGTTTCTTTGCAGGCCTGATCTGGCTGAAGTAGGACTTCTGCTCTGGGTGTGCTACATTGCCCTAGAGCTGAAAGGCACAACGTGCAGGCTTCTTTCCAAAGGGCGAGTTGGGCCCCAAAGCATCCTGCTTCCAGCTCTTTGGGAAGCTAAGAAAGAACTCGCTCTGCACAGTGCTCTTACAGCCTACCGCTATCATCTCTTACAAAGGCCTGTGAAACGCAGTTTCTTTGCAGGCCTGATCTGGCTGAAGTAGAACTTCTGCTCTGGGTGTGCTACATTGCCCTAGAGCTGAAAGGCACAACGTTCAGTCTTCCTTCCAAAGGGCGAGTTGGGCCCCAAAGCATCTTGCTTCCAGCTCTTTGGGAAGATAAGAAACAACTCGCTCTGCATAGTGCTCTTACAGCCTACCTGGAACATCTCTTACAAAGGCCTGTGACATGCACTTTCTTTGCAGGCCTGATCTGGCTGAAGTAGAACTTCTGCTCTGCGTGTGCTACATTGCCCGAGAGCTGAAAGGCACAACGTGCAGTCGTCTTTCGAAAGGGCGAGTTTGGCCCCAAAGCATCTTGCTTCCAGCTCTTTGGGAAGCTTAGAAACAACTCGCTCTGCACAGTGCTCTTACAGCCTACCAGGAACATCTCTTACAAAGGCCTGTGAAACGCAGTTTCTATGCAGGCCTGATCTGGCTGAAGTAGGACTTCTGCTCTGGGTGTGCTACATTGCCCTAGAGCTGAACGGCACAACGTGCAGGCTTCTTTCCAAAGGGCGAGTTGGGCCCCTCAGCATCTTGCTTCCAGCTCTTTGGGAAGCTAAGAAACAACTCGCTCTGCACAGTGCTCTTACAGCCTACCGGGAACATCTCTTGCAAAGGCCTGTGAAATGCAGTTTCTTTGCAGGCCTGATCTGGCTGAAGTAGGACTTCTGCTCTGGGTGTGCTACTTTGCCCTAGAGCTGAAATGCACAACGTGCAGGCTTCTTTCCAAAGGGGGAGTTGGTCCCCAGAGCATCTTGCTTCTAGCTCTTTGGGAAGCTAAGAAACAACTCGCTCTGCACAGTGCTCTTACAGCCTACCGGGAACATCTCTTCCAAAGGCCTGTGAAACGCAGTTTCTTTGCAGGCCTGATCTGGCAGAAGTAGGACTTCTGCTCTGGGTGTGTTACATTGCCCTAGAGCTGAAAGGCACAACGTGCAGGCTTCTTTCCAAAGGGCGAGTTGGGCCCCACAGCATCTTGCTTCCAGCTCATTGGGAAGCTAAGAAAAAAGTCGCTCTGCACAGTGCTCTTACAGCCTACCGGGAGCATCACTTCCAAAGGCCTGTGAAACGCAGTTTCTTTGCAGGCCTGATCTGGCTGAAGTAGGACTTCTGCTCTGGGTGTGCTACATTGCCCTAGAGCTGAAAGGCACAACGTGCAGGCTTCTTTCCAAAGGGCGAGTTTGGCCCCACAGCATCTTGCTTCCAGCTCTTTGGGAAGCTAAGAAACAACTCGCTCTGCAGAGTGCTCTTACAGCCTACCGTTAACATCTCTTCCAAAGGCCTGTGAAACGCAGTTTCTTTCCAGGCCTGATCTGGCTGAAGTAGGACTTCTGCTCTGGGTGTGCTACATTGCCCTAGAGCTGAAAGGCACAACGTGCAGGCTTCTTTCCAAAGGGCGAGTTGGGCCCCACAGCATCTTGCTTCCAGCTCTTTGGGAAGCTAAGAAACAACTCGCTCTGCACCGTGCTCTTACAGCCTACCGGGAACATCTCTTCCAAAGGCCTGTGAAACGCAGTTTCTTTGCAAGCCTGATCTGGCTGAAGCAGGACTTCTGCTCTCGGTGTTCTACTTTGCCCTAGAGCTGAAAGGCACAACGTGCAGGCTTCTTTCCAAAGGGCGAGTTGGTCCCTACAGCATCTTGCTTCCAGCTCTTTGGGAAGCTAAGAAACAACTCGCTCTGCACAGTGCTCTTACAGCCTACCTGGAACATCTCTTCCAAAGGCCTGTGAAACGCAGTTTCTTTGCAGGCCTGATCTAGCAGAGTAGGACTTCTGCTCTGGGTGTGCTACATTGCCCTAGAGCTGAAAGGCACAACGTGCAGGCTTCTTTCCAAAGGGCGAGTTGGGCCCCACAGCATCTTGCTTCCAGCTCTTTGGGAAGCTAAGAAACAACTCGCACTGCACAGTGCTCTTACAGCCTACCAGCAACATTTCTTCCAAAGGCCTGTGAAACGCAGTTTCTTTGCAGGCCTGATCTGGCTGAAGTAGGACTTCTGCTCTGGGTGTGCTACATTGCCCTAGAGCTGAAAGGCAGAACGTGCAGGCTTGTTTCCAAAGGGCGAGTTGGGCCCCACAGCATCTTGCTTCCAGCTCTTTGGGAAGCTAAGAAACAACTCGCTCTGCTCAGTGCTCTTACACACTAGTGTGAACATCTCTTCCAAAGGCCTGTGAAACGCAGTTTCTTTGCAGGCCTGATCTGGCTGAAGTAGGACTTCTGCTCTGGGTGTGCTACATTGCCCTAGAGCTGAAAGCCACAACGTGCAGGCTTCTTTCCAAAGGGTGAGTTGGGCCCCACAGCATCTTGCTTCCAGCTCTTTGGGAAGCTAAGAAACAACTCGCTCTGCACAGTGCTCTTACAGCCTACCGGGAACATCTCTTCCAAAGGCCTGTGAAACGCAGTTTCTTTGCAGGCCTCATCTGGCTGAAGTAGGACTTCTGCTCTGGGTGTGCTACATTGCCCTAGAGCTGAAAGGCACAACGTGCAGGCTTCTTTCCAAAGGGCGAGTTGGGCCCCACAGCATCTTGCTTCCAGCTCTTTGGGAAGCTAAGAAAAAAGTCGCTCTGCACAGTGCTCTTACAGCCTACCGGGAACATCTCTTCCAAAGGCCTGTGAAACGCAGTTTCTTTGCAGGCCTGATCTGGCTGAAGTAGGACTTCTGCTCTCAGTGTGCTACTTTGCCCTAGAGCCGAAAGGCACAACGTGCAGGCTTCTTTGCAAAGGGCGAGTTGGGCCCCACAGCATCTGGCTTCCAGCTCTTTCGGAAGCTAAGAAACAACTCGCTCTGCACAGTGCTCTTACAGCCTACCGGGAACATCTCTTCCAAAGGCCTGTGAAACGCAGTTTCTTTGCAGGCCTGATCTGGCAGAAGTAGGACTTCTGCTCTGGGTGTGTTACATTGCCCTAGAGCTGAAAGGCACAACGTGCAGGCTTCTTTCCAAAGGGCGAGTTGGGCCCCACAGCATCTTGCTTCCAGCTCATTGGGAAGCTAAGAAAAAAGTCGCTCTGCACAGTGCTCTTACAGCCTACCGGGAGCATCACTTCCAAAGGCCTGTGAAACGCAGTTTCTTTGCAGGCCTGATCTGGCTGAAGTAGGACTTCTGCTCTGGGTGTGCTACATTGCCCTAGAGCTGAAAGGCACAACGTGCAGGCTTCTTTCCAAAGGGCGAGTTTGGCCCCACAGCATCTTGCTTCCAGCTCTTTGGGAAGCTAAGAAACAACTCGCTCTGCAGAGTGCTCTTACAGCCTACCGTTAACATCTCTTCCAAAGGCCTGTGAAACGCAGTTTCTTTCCAGGCCTGATCTGGCTGAAGTAGGACTTCTGCTCTGGGTGTGCTACATTGCCCTAGAGCTGAAAGGCACAACGTGCAGGCTTCTTTCCAAAGGGCGAGTTGGGCCCCACAGCATCTTGCTTCCAGCTCTTTGGGAAGCTAAGAAACAACTCGCTCTGCACCGTGCTCTTACAGCCTACCGGGAACATCTCTTCCAAAGGCCTGTGAAACGCAGTTTCTTTGCAAGCCTGATCTGGCTGAAGCAGGACTTCTGCTCTCGGTGTTCTACTTTGCCCTAGAGCTGAAAGGCACAACGTGCAGGCTTCTTTCCAAAGGGCGAGTTGGTCCCTACAGCATCTTGCTTCCAGCTCTTTGGGAAGCTAAGAAACAACTCGCTCTGCACAGTGCTCTTACAGCCTACCTGGAACATCTCTTCCAAAGGCCTGTGAAACGCAGTTTCTTTGCAGGCCTGATCTAGCAGAGTAGGACTTCTGCTCTGGGTGTGCTACATTGCCCTAGAGCTGAAAGGCACAACGTGCAGGCTTCTTTCCAAAGGGCGAGTTGGGCCCCACAGCATCTTGCTTCCAGCTCTTTGGGAAGCTAAGAAACAACTCGCACTGCACAGTGCTCTTACAGCCTACCAGCAACATTTCTTCCAAAGGCCTGTGAAACGCAGTTTCTTTGCAGGCCTGATCTGGCTGAAGTAGGACTTCTGCTCTGGGTGTGCTACATTGCCCTAGAGCTGAAAGGCAGAACGTGCAGGCTTGTTTCCAAAGGGCGAGTTGGGCCCCACAGCATCTTGCTTCCAGCTCTTTGGGAAGCTAAGAAACAACTCGCTCTGCTCAGTGCTCTTACACACTAGTGTGAACATCTCTTCCAAAGGCCTGTGAAACGCAGTTTCTTTGCAGGCCTGATCTGGCTGAAGTAGGACTTCTGCTCTGGGTGTGCTACATTGCCCTAGAGCTGAAAGCCACAACGTGCAGGCTTCTTTCCAAAGGGTGAGTTGGGCCCCACAGCATCTTGCTTCCAGCTCTTTGGGAAGCTAAGAAACAACTCGCTCTGCACAGTGCTCTTACAGCCTACCGGGAACATCTCTTCCAAAGGCCTGTGAAACGCAGTTTCTTTGCAGGCCTCATCTGGCTGAAGTAGGACTTCTGCTCTGGGTGTGCTACATTGCCCTAGAGCTGAAAGGCACAACGTGCAGGCTTCTTTCCAAAGGGCGAGTTGGGCCCCACAGCATCTTGCTTCCAGCTCTTTGGGAAGCTAAGAAAAAAGTCGCTCTGCACAGTGCTCTTACAGCCTACCGGGAACATCTCTTCCAAAGGCCTGTGAAACGCAGTTTCTTTGCAGGCCTGATCTGGCTGAAGTAGGACTTCTGCTCTCAGTGTGCTACTTTGCCCTAGAGCCGAAAGGCACAACGTGCAGGCTTCTTTGCAAAGGGCGAGTTGGGCCCCACAGCATCTGGCTTCCAGCTCTTTCGGAAGCTAAGAAACAACTCGCTCTGCACAGTGCTCTTACAGCCTACCGGGAACATCTCTTCCAAAGGCCTGTGAAACGCAGTTTCTTTGCAGGCCTGATCTGGCTGAAGTAGGACTTCTGCTCTGGGTGTGCTACATTGCCCTAGAGCTGAAAGGCACAACGTGCAGGCTTCTTTCCAAAGGGCGAGTTGGGCCCCACAGCATCTTGCTTCCAGCTCTTTGGGAAGCTAAGAAACAACTCGCTCTGCACAGTGCTCTTACAGCCTACCGTTAACATCTCTTCCAAAGGCCTGTGAAACGCAGTTTCTTTGCAGGCCTGATCTGGCTGAAACAGGACTTCTGCTCTCTGTGTTCTACTTTGCCCTAGAGCTGAAAGGCACAACGTGCAGGCTTCTTTCCAAAGGGCGAGTTGGTCCCCACAGCATCTTGCTTCCAGCTCTTTGGGAAGCTAAGAAACAACTCGCTCTGCACAGTGCTCTTACAGCCTACCTGGAACATCTCTTCCAAAGGTCTGTGAAACGCAGTTTCTTTGCAGGCCTGATCTGGCAGAGTAGGACTTCTGCTCTGGGTGTGCTACATTGCCCTAGAGCCGAAAGGCACAACGTGCAGGCTTCTTTCCAAAGGGCGAGTTGGGCCCCACAGCATCTTGCTTCCAGCTCTTTGGGAAGCTAAGAAACAACTCGCACTGCACAGTGCTCTTACAGCCTACCAGCAACATTTCTTCCAAAGGCCTGTGAAACGCAGTTTCTTTGCAGGCCTGATCTGGCTGTAGTAGGACTTCTGCTCTGGGTGTGCTACTTTGCCCTAGAGCTGAAAGGCACAACGTGCAGGCTTCTTTCCAAAGGGCGAGTTGGGCCCCACAGCATCTTGCTTCCAGCTCTTTGGGAAGCTAAGAAACAACTCGCTCTGCTCAGTGCTCTTACACACTAGTGAGAGCATCTCTTCCAAAGGCCTGTGAAACGCAGTTTCTTTGCAGGCCTGATCTGGCTGAAGTAGGACTTCTGCTCTGGGTGTGCTACATTGCCCTAGAGCTGAAAGGCACAACGTGCAGGCTTCTTTCCAAAGGGCGAGTTGGGCCCCACAGCATCTTGCTTCCAGCTCTTTGGGAAGCTAAGAAACAACTCGCTCTGCACAGTGCTCTTACAGCCTACCGGGAACATCTCTTCCAAAGGCCTGTGAAACGCAGTTTCTTTGCAGGTCTGATCTGGCTGAAGTAGGACTTCTGCTATGGGTGTGCTAAATTGCCCTAGAGCTGAAAGGCACAACGTGCAGGCTTCTTTCCAAAGGGCGAGTTGGGCCCCACAGCATCTTGCTTCCAGCTCTTTGGGAAGCTAAGAAACAACTCGCTCTGCACAGTGCTCTTACAGCCTACCGGGAACATCTCTTACAAAGGCCTGTGAAACGCAGTTTCTTTGCAGGCCTGATCTGGCTGAAGCAGGACTTCTGCTCTCGGTGTTCTACTTTGCCCTAGAGCTGAAAGGCACAACGTGCAGGCTTCTATCCAAAGGGCAAGTTGGTCCCCACAACATCTTGCTTCCACCTCTTTGGGAAGCTATGAAACAACTCGCTCTGCACAGTGCTCTTACAGCCTACCTGGAACATCACTTCCAAAGGCCTGTGAAACGCAGTTTCTTTGCAGGCCTGATCTGGCAGAGTAGGACTTCTGCTCTTAGTGTGCTACTTTGCCCTAGAGCCGAAAGGCACAACGGGCAGGCTTCTTTCCAAAGGGCGAGTTGGGCCGCACAGCATCTTGCTTCCAGCACTTTGGGAAGCTAAGAAACAACTCGCTCTGCACAGTGCTCTTACAGCCTACCGGGAACATCTCTTCCAAAGGCCTGTGAAACGCAGTTTCTTTGCAGGCCTTATCTGGCAGAGTAGGACTTCTGCTCTGGGTGTGCTACATTGCCCTAGAGCTGAAAGGCACAACGTGCAGGCTTCTTTCCAAAGGGCGAGTTGGGCCCCACAGCATCTTGCTTCCAGCTCTTTGGGAAGCTAAGAAACAACTCGCACTGCACAGTGCTCTTACAGCCTACCAGCAACATTTCTTCCAAAGGCCTGTGAAACGCAGTTTCTTTGCAGGCCTGATCTGGCTGAAGTAGGACTTCTGCTCTGGGTGTGCTACATTGCCCTAGAGCTGAAAGGCAGAACGTGCAGGCTTCTTTCCAAAGGGCGAGTTGGGCCCCACAGCATCTTGCTTCCAGCTCTTTGGGAAGCTAAGAAACAACTCGCTCTGCTCACTGCTCTTACACACTAGTGTGAACATCTCTTCCAAAGGCCTGTGAAACGCAGTTTCTTTGCAGGCCTGATCTGGCTGAAGTAGAACTTCTGCTCTGGGTGTGCTACATTACCCTAGAGCTGAAAGCCAGAACGAGCAGGCTTCTTTCCAAAGGGTGAGTTTGGCCCCACAGCATCTTGCTTCCAGCTCTTTGGGAAGCTAAGAAACAACTCGCTCTGCACAGTGCTCTTACAGCCTACCGGCAACATCTCTTCCAAAGGCCTGTGAAACGCAGTTTCTTTGCAGGCCTGATCTGGCTGAAGTAGGACTTCTGCTCTGGGTGTGCTACATTGCCCTAGAGCTGAAAGGCACAACGTGCAGGCTTCTTTCCAAAGGGCGAGTTGGGCCCCACAGCATCTTGCTTCCAGCTCTTTGGGAAGCTAAGAAACAACTCGCTCTGCACAGTGCTCTTACAGCCTACCGGGAACATCTCTTCCAAAGGCCTGTGAAACGCAGTTTCTTTGCAGGCCTGATCTGGCTGAAGTAGGACTTCTGCTCTGGGTGTGCTACATTGCCCTAGAGCTGAAAGGCACAACGTGCAGGCTTCTTTCCAAAGGGCGAGTTCGGCCCCACAGCATCTTGCTTCCAGCTCATTGGGAAGCTAAGAAAAAAGTCGCTCTGCACAGTGCTCTTACAGCCTACCGGGAACATCTCTTCCAAAGGCCTGTGAAACGCAGTTTCTTTGCAGGCCTGATCTGGCTGAAGTAGGACTTCTGCTCTCAGTGTGCTACTTTGCCCTAGAGCTGAAAGGCACAACGTGCAGGCTTCTTTGCAAAGGGCGAGTTGGGCCCCACAGCATCTTGCTTCCAGCTCTTTCGGAAGCTAAGAAACAACTCGCTCTGCACAGTGCTCTTACAGCCTACCGGGAACATCTCTTCCAAAGGCCTGTGAAACGCAGTTTCTTTGCAGGCCTGATCTGGCTGAAGTAGGACTTCTGCTCTGGGTGTGCTACATTGCCCGAGAGCTGAAAGGCACAACGTGCAGGCTTCTTTCCAAAGGGCGAGTTGGGCCCCACAGCATCTTGCTTCCAGCTCTTTGGGAAGCTAAGAAACAACTCGCTCTGCACAGTGCTCTTACAGCCTACCGTTAACATCTCTTCCAAAGGCCTGTGAAACGCAGTTTCTTTGCAGGCCTGATCTGGCTGAAGCAGGACTTCTGCTCTCGGTGTTCTACTTTGCCCTAGAGCTGAAAGGCACAACGTGCAGGCTTCTTTCCAAAGGGCGAGTTGGTCCCCACAGCATCTTGCTTCCAGCTCTTTGGGAAGCTAAGAAACAACTCGCTCTGCACAGTGCTCTTACAGCCTACCTGGAACATCTCTTCCAAAGGCCTGTGAAACGCAGTTTCTTTGCAGGCCTGATCTGGCAGAGTAGGACTTCTGCTCTGGGTGTGCTACATTACCCTAGAGCTGAAAGGCACAACGTGCAGGCTTCTTTCCAAAGGGCGAGTTGGGCCCCACAGCATCTTGCTTCCAGCTCTTTGGGAAGCTAAGAAACAACTCGCACTGCACAGTTCTCTTACAGCCTACCAGCAACATTTCTTCCAAAGGCCTGTGAAACGCAGTTTCTTTGCAGGCCTGATCTGGCTGAAGTAGGACTTCTGCTCTGGGTGTGCTACATTGCCCTAGAGCTGAAAGGCAGAACGTGCAGGCTTCCTTCCAAAGGGCGAGTTGGGCCCCACAGCATCTTGCTTCCAGCTCTTTGATAAGCTAAGAAACAACTCGCTCTGCTCAGTGCTCTTACACACTAGTGTGAACATCTCTTCCAAAGGCCTGTGAAACGCAGTTTCTTTGCAGGCCTGATCTGGCTGAAGTAGAACTTCTGCTCTGGGTGTGCTACATTGCCCTAGAGCTGAAAGCCACAACGTGCAGGCTTCTTTCCAAAGGGTGAGTTGGGCCCCACAGCATCTTGCTTCCAGCTCTTTGGGAAGCTAAGAAACAACTCGCTCTGCACAGTCCTCTTACAGCCTACCGGCAACATCTCTTCCAAAGGC
The DNA here is from genome assembly GCF_041296265.1 of Equus caballus. Taxonomy (NCBI): domain Eukaryota; kingdom Metazoa; phylum Chordata; class Mammalia; order Perissodactyla; family Equidae; genus Equus; species Equus caballus. The sequence goes on from NC_091715.1 coordinate 55,631,858, forward strand.
CTGTGAAACGCAGTTTCTTTGCAGGCCTGATCTGGCTGAAGTAGGACTTCTGCTCTGGGTGTGCTACATTGCCCTAGAGCTGAAAGGCACAACGTGCAGGCTTCTTTCCAAAGGGCGAGTTGGGCCCCACAGCATCTTGCTTCCAGCTCTTTGGGAAGCTAAGAAACAACTCGCTCTGTACAGTGCTCTTACAGCCTACCGGGAACATCTCTTCCAAAGGCCTGTGAAACGCAGTTTCTTTGCAGGCCTCATCTGGCTGAAGTAGGACTTCTGCTCTGGGTGTGCTACATTGCCCTAGAGCTGAAAGGCACAACGTGCAGGCTTCTTTCCAAAGGGCGAGTTGGGCCCCACAGCATCTTGCTTCCAGCTCATTGGGAAGCTAAGAAAAAAGTCGCTCTGCACAGTGCTCTTACAGCCTACCGGGAACATCTCTTCCAAAGGCCTGTGAAACGCAGTTTCTTTGCAGGCCTGATCTGGCTGAAGTAGGACTTCTGCTCTCAGTGTGCTACTTTGCCCTAGAGCCGAAAGGCACAACGTGCAGGCTTCTTTGCAAAGGGCGAGTTGGGCCCCACAGCATCTTGCTTCCAGCTCTTTCGGAAGCTAAGAAACAACTCGCTCTGCACAGTGCTCTTACAGCCTACCGGGAACATCTCTTCCAAAGGCCTGTGAAACGCAGTTTCTTTGCAGGCCTGATCTGGCTGAAGTAGGACTTCTGCTCTGGGTGTGCTACATTGCCCTAGAGCTGAAAGGCACAACGTGCAGGCTTCTTTCCAAAGGGCGAGTTGGGCCGCACAGCATCTTGCTTCCAGCTCTTTGGGAAGCTAAGAAACAACTCGCTCTGCACAGTGCTCTTACAGCCTACCGGCAACATCTCTTCCAAAGGCCTGTGAGACGCAGTTGCTTTGCAGGCCTGATCTGGCTGAAGTAGGACTTCTGCTCTGGGTGTGCTACATTGCCCTAGAGCTGAAAGGCACAACGTGCAGGCTTCTTTGCAAAGGGCGAGGTGGGCCCAACAGCATCTTGCTTCCAGCTCTTTGGGAAGCTCAGAAACAACTCGCTCTGCACAGTGCTCTTACAGACTACCGGGAACATCTCTTCCAAAGGCCTGTGAAACGCAGTTTCTTTACAGGCCTGATCTGGCTGAAGTAGGACTTCTGCTCTGGGTGTGCTACATTGCCCTAGAGCTGAAAGGCACAACGTGCAGGCTTCTTTCCAAAGGGCGAGTTGGGCCCCACAGCATCTTGCTTCCAGCTCTTTGGGAAGCTAAGAAACAACTCGCTCTGCATAGTGCTCTTACAGACTACTGGGAACATCTCTTCCAAAGTCCTGTTAAACGCAGTTTCTTTCCAGGCCTGATCTGGTTGAAGTAGGACTTCTACTCTGGGTGTGCTACATTGCCCTAGAGCTGAAAGGCACAACGTGCAGGCTTCTTTCCAAAGGGCGAGTTGGGCCCCACAGCATCTAGCTTCCAGCTCTTTGGGAAGCTAAGAAGCAACTCGCTCTGCACAGTGCTCTTACAGCCTAACGGGAACATCTCTTCCAAAGGCCTGCGAAACGCAGTTTCTTTGCAGGCCAGATCTGGCTGAAGTAGGACTTCTGCTCTGGGTGTGCTACATTGCCCTAGAGCTGAAAGACACAACGTGCAGGCTTCTTTCCAAAGGGCGAGTTGGGCACCACACATCTTGCTTCAATCTCTTTGGGAAGCTAAGAAAAAACTCGCTCTGCACAGTGCTCTTGCAGCCTACCGGGAACATCTCTTCCAAAGGCCTGTGAAACGCAGTTTCTTTGCAGACCTGATCTGGCTGAAGTAGGACTTCTGCTCTGGGTGTGCTACATTGCCCTAGAGCTGAAAGGCACAACGTGCAGGCTTCTTTCCAAAGGGCGAGTTGGGCCCCACAGCATCGTGCTTCCAGCTCTTTGGGAAGCTAAGAAACAACTCGCTCTGCACAGTGCTCTTACACCCTAGTGGGAACATCTCTTCCAAAGGCCTTTGAAACGCAGTTTCTTTGCAGGCCTGATCTGGCTGAAGTAGGACTTCTGCTCTGGGTGTGCTACATTGTCCTAGAGCTGAAAGGCACAACGTGCAGGCTTCTTTCCAAAGGGCGAGTTGGGCCCCACAGCATCTTGCTTCCAGCTCTTTGGGAAGCTAAGAAACAACTCACTCTGCACAGTGCTCTTACAGCCTACCGGGAACATCTCTTCCAAAGGCCTGTGAAACGCAGTTTCTTTGCAGGCCTGATCTGGCTGAAGTAGGAGTTCTGCTCTAGGTGTGCTACATTGCCCTAGAGCTGAAAGGCACAACGTGCAGGCTTCTTTCCAAAGGGCGAGTTGGGCCCCACAGCATCTTGCTTCCAGCTCTTTGGGAAGCTAAGAAACAACTCGCTCTGCACAGTGCTCTTACAGCCTACCGGGAGCATCTCTTCCAAAGGCCTGTGAGACGCAGTTTCTTTGCAGGCCTGATCTGGCTGAAGTAGGACTTCTGCTCTGGGTGTGCTACATTGCCCTAGAGCTGAAAGGCACAACGTGCAGGCTTCTTTCCAAAGGGCGAGTTGGGCCCCACAGCATCTTGCTTCCAGCTCTTTGGGAAGCTAAGAAACAACTCGCTCTGCACAGTGCTCTTACAGCCTACCAGGAACATCTCTTCCAAAGGCCTGTGAAACGCAGTTGCTTTGCAGGCCTGATCTGGCTGAAGTAGGACTTCTGCTCTGGGTGTGCTACATTGCCCTAGAGCTGAAAGGCACAACGTGCAGGCTTCTTTCCAAAGGCCGAGTTGGGCCCCACAGCATCTTGCTTCCAGCTCTTTGGGAAGCTAAGAAACAACTCGCTCTGCACAGTGCTCTTACAGCCTACCGGGAGCATCTCTTCCAAAGGCCTGTGAGACGCAGTTTCTTTGCAGGCCTGATCTGGCTGAAGTAGGACTTCTGCTCTGGGTGTGCTACATTGCCCTAGAGCTGAAAGGCACAACGTGCAGGCTTCTTTCCAAAGGGCGAGTTGGGCCCCACAGCATCTTGCTTCCAGCTCTTTGGGAAGCTAAGAAACAACTCGCTCTGCACAGTGCTCTTACAGCCTACCGGGAACATCTCTTCCAAAGGCCTGTGAGACGCAGTTGCTTTGCAGGCCTGATCTGGCTGAAGTAGGACTTCTGCTCTGGGTGTGCTACATTGCCCTAGAACTGAAAGGCACAACGTGCAGGCTTCTTTCCAAAGGGTGAGTTGGGCCCCACAGCAGATTGCTTCCAGCTCTTTGGGAAGCTAACAAACAACTCGCTCTGCACAGTGCTCTTACAGCCTACCGGGAACATCTCTTCCAAAGGCCTGTGAAACGCAGTTTCTTTGCAGGCCTGATCTGGCAGATGTAGGACTTCTGCTCTGGGTGTGCTACATTGCCCTAGAGCTGAAAGGCACAACGTGCAGGCTTCTTTCCAAAGGGCGAGTTGGGCCCCACAGCATCTTGCTTCCAGCTCTTTGGGAAGCTAAGAAACAACTCGCTCTGCACAGTGCTCTTACAGCCTACCGGCAACATCTCTTCCAAAGGCCTGTGAAACGCAGTTTCTTTGCAGGCCTGATCTGGCTGAAGTAGGACTTCTGCTCTGGGTGTGCTACATTGCCCTAGAGCTGAAAGGCACAACGTGCAGGCTTCTTTCCAAAGGGCGAGTTGGGCCCCACAGCAGATTGCTTCCAGCTCTTTGGGAAGCTAAGAAACAACTCGCTCTGCACAGTGCTCTTACAGCCTACCGGGAACATCTCTTCCAAAGGCCTGTGAAACGCAGTTTCTTTGCAGGCCTGATCTGGCAGATGTAGGACTTCTGCTCTGGGTGTGCTACATTGCCCTAGAGCTGAAAGGCACAACGTGCAGGCTTCTTTCCAAAGGGCGAGTTGGGCCCCACAGCATCTTGCTTCCAGCTCTTTGGGAAGCTAAGAAACCACTCGCTGCACAGTGCTCTTACAGCCTACCGGGAACATCTCTTCCAAAGGCCTGTGAAATGCAGTTTCTTTGCAGGCCTGATCTGGCTGAAGTAGGACTTCTGCTCTGGGTGTGCTACATTGCCGTAGAGCTGAAAGGCACAACGTGCAGGCTTCTTTCCAAAGGGCGAGTTGGGCCCCACAGCATCTTGCTTCCAGCTCTTTGGGAAGCGAAGAAACAACTCGCTCTGCACAGTTCTCTTACAGCCTACCGGGAGCATCTCTTCCAAAGGCCTGTGAGACGCAGTTTCTTTGCAGGCCTGATCTGGCTGAAGTAGGACTTCTGCTCTGGGTGTGCTACATTGCCCTAGAGCTGAAAGGCACAACGTGCAGGCTTCTTTCCAAAGGGCGAGTTTGGCCCCACAGCATCTTGCTTCCAGCTCTTTGGGAAGCTAAGAAACAACTCGCTCTGCACAGTGCTCTTACAGCCTACCGGGAACATCTCTTCCAAAGGCCTGTGAAACGCAGTTGCTTTGCAGGCCTGATCTGGCTGAAGTAGGACTTCTGCTCTGGGTGTGCTACATTGCCCTAGAGCTGAAAGGCACAACGTGCAGGCTTCTTTCCAAAGGCCGAGTTGGGCCCCACAGCATCTTGCTTCCAGCTCTTTTGGAAGCTAAGAAACAACTCGCTCTGCACAGTGCTCTTACAGCCTGCCGGGAGCATCTCTTCCAAAGGCCTGTGAGACGCAGTTTCTTTGCAGGCCTGATCTGGCTGAAGTAGGACTTCTGCTCTGGGTGTGCTACATTGCCCTAGAGCTGAAAGGCACAACGTGCAGGCTTCTTTCCAAAGGGCGAGTTTGGCCCCACAGCATCTTGCTTCCAGCTCTTTGGGAAGCTAAGAAACAACTCGCTGTGCACAGAGCTCTTACAGCCTACCGGGAACATCTCTTCCAAAGGCCTGTGAGACGCAGTTGCTTTGCAGGCCTGATCTGGCTGAAGTAGGACTTCTGCTCTGGGTGTGCTACATTGCCCTAGAGCTGAAAGGCACAACGTGCAGGCTTCTTTCCAAAGGCCGAGTTGGGCCCCACAGCATCTTGCTTCCAGCTCTTTGGGAAGCTAAGAAACAACTCGCTCTGCACAGTGCTCTTACAGCCTACCGGGAACATCTCTTCCAAAGGCCTGTGAAACGCAGTTTCTTTGCAGGCCTGATATGGCTGAAGTAGGACTTCTGCTCTGGGTGTGCTACATTGCCCTAGAGCTGAAAGGCACAACGTGCAGGCTTGTTTCCAAAGGGCGAGTTGGGCCCCACAGCATCTTGCTTCCAGCTCTTTGGGAAGCTAAGAAACAACTCGCTCTGCACAGTGCTCTTACAGCCTACCGGGAACATCTCTTCCAAAGGCCTGTGAAACGCAGTTTCTTTGCAGGCCTGATCTGGCTGAAGTAGGACTTCTGCTCTGGGTGTGCTACATTGCCCTAGAGCTGAAAGGCACAACGTGCAGGCTTCTTTCCAAAGGGCGAGTTGGGCCCCACAGCATCTTGCTTCCAGCTCTTTGGGAAGCTAAGAAACAACTCGCTCTGCACAGTGCTCTTACAGCCTACCGGCAACATCTCTTCCAAAGGCCTGTGAAACGCAGTTTCTTTGCAGGCCTGATCTGGCTGAAGTAGGACTTCTGCTCTGGGTGTGCTACATTGCCCTAGAGCTGAAAGGCACAACGTGCAGGCTTCTTTCCAAAGGGCGAGTTGGGCCCCACAGCATCTTGCTTCCAGTCTTTGGGAAGCTAAGAAACAACTCGCTCTGCACAGTGCTCTTACAGCCTACCGGGAACATCTCTTCCAAAGGCCTGTGAAACGCAGTTTCTTTGCAGGCCTGATCTGGCAGATGTAGGACTTCTGCTCTGGGTGTGCTACATTGCCCTAGAGCTGAAAGGCACAACGTGCCAGCTTCTTTCCAAAGGGCGAGTTGGGATCCACAGCATCTTGCTTCCAGCTCTTTGGGAAGCTAAGAAACAACTGGCTCTGCACAGTGCTCTTACAGCCTACCGGGAACATCTCTTCCAAAGGCCTGTGAAACGCAGTTTCTTTGCAGGCCTGATCTGGCTGAAGTAGGACTTCTGCTCTGGGTGTGCCACATTGCCCTAGAGCTGAAAGGCACAACGCGCAGGGTTCTTTCCAAAGGGCGAGTTGGGCCCCACAGCATCTTGCTTCCAGCTCTTTGGGAAGCTAAGAAACAATTCGCTCTGCACAGTGCTCTTACAGCCTACCGGGAACATCTCTTCCAAAGGCCTGTGAAACGCAGTTTCTTTGCAGGCCTCATCTGGCTGAAGTAGGACTTCTGCTCTGGGTGTGCTACATTGCCCTAGAGCTGAAAGGCACAACGTGCAGGCTTCTTTCCAAAGGGCGAGTTGGGCCCCACAGCATCTTGCTTCCAGCTCATTGGGAAGCTAAGAAAAAAGTCGCTCTGCACAGTGCTCTTACAGCCTACCGGGAACATCTCTTCCAAAGGCCTGTGAAACGCAGTTTCTTTGCAGGCCTGATCTGGCTGAAGTAGGACTTCTGCTCTCAGTGTGCTACTTTGCCCTAGAGCCGAAAGGCACAACGTGCAGGCTTCTTTGCAAAGGGCGAGTTGGGCCCCACAGCATCTTGCTTCCAGCTCTTTCGGAAGCTAAGAAACAACTCGCTCTGCACAGTGCTCTTACAGCCTACCGGGAACATCTCTTCCAAAGGCCTGTGAAACGCAGTTTCTTTGCAGGCCTGATCTGGCTGAAGTAGGACTTCTGCTCTGGGTGTGCTACATTGCCCTAGAGCTGAAAGGCACAACGTGCAGGCTTCTTTCCAAAGGGCGAGTTGGGCCCCACAGCATCTTGCTTCCAGCTCTTTGGGAAGCTAAGAAACAACTCGCTCTGCACAGTGCTCTTACAGCCTACCGGCAACATCTCTTCCAAAGGCCTGTGAGACGCAGTTGCTTTGCAGGCCTGATCTGGCTGAAGTAGGACTTCTGCTCTGGGTGTGCTACATTGCCCTAGAGCTGAAAGGCACAACGTGCAGGCTTCTTTGCAAAGGGCGAGGTGGGCCCCACAGCATCTTGCTTCCAGCTCTTTGGGAAGCTCAGAAACAACTCGCTCTGCACAGTGCTCTTACAGACTACCGGGAACATCTCTTCCAAAGGCCTGTGAAACGCAGTTTCTTTACAGGCCTGATCTGGCTGAAGTAGGACTTCTGCTCTGGGTGTGCTACATTGCCCTAGAGCTGAAAGGCACAACGTGCAGGCTTCTTTCCAAAGGGCGAGTTTGGCCCCACAGCATCTTGCTTCCAGCTCTTTGGGAAGCTAAGAAACAACTCGCTGTGCACAGAGCTCTTACAGCCTACCGGGAACATCTCTTCCAAAGGCCTGTGAGACGCAGTTGCTTTGCAGGCCTGATCTGGCTGAAGTAGGACTTCTGCTCTGTGTGTGCTACATTGCCCTAGAGCTGAAAGGCACAACGTGCAGGCTTCTTTCCAAAGGCCGAGTTGGGCCCCACAGCATCTTGCTTCCAGCTCTTTGGGAAGCTAAGAAACAACTCGCTCTGCACAGTGCTCTTACAGCCTACCGGGAACATCTCTTCCAAAGGCCTGTGAAACGCAGTTTCTTTGCAGGCCTGATATGGCTGAAGTAGGACTTCTGCTCTGGGTGTGCTACATTGCCCTAGAGCTGAAAGGCACAACGTGCAGGCTTGTTTCCAAAGGGCGAGTTGGGCCCCACAGCATCTTGCTTCCAGCTCTTTGGGAAGCTAAGAAACAACTCGCTCTGCACAGTGCTCTTACAGCCTACCGGGAACATCTCTTCCAAAGGCCTGTGAAACGCAGTTTCTTTGCAGGCCTGATCTGGCTGAAGTAGGACTTCTGCTCTGGGTGTGCTACATTGCCCTAGAGCTGAAAGGCACAACGTGCAGGCTTCTTTCCAAAGGGCGAGTTGGGCCCCACAGCATCTTGCTTCCAGCTCTTTGGGAAGCTAAGAAACAACTCGCTCTGCACAGTGCTCTTACAGCCTACCGGCAACATCTCTTCCAAAGGCCTGTGAAACGCAGTTTCTTTGCAGGCCTGATCTGGCTGAAGTAGGACTTCTGCTCTGGGTGTGCTACATTGCCCTAGAGCTGAAAGGCACAACGTGCAGGCTTCTTTCCAAAGGGCGAGTTGGGCCCCACAGCATCTTGCTTCCAGTCTTTGGGAAGCTAAGAAACAACTCGCTCTGCACAGTGCTCTTACAGCCTACCGGGAACATCTCTTCCAAAGGCCTGTGAAACGCAGTTTCTTTGCAGGCCTGATCTGGCAGATGTAGGACTTCTGCTCTGGGTGTGCTACATTGCCCTAGAGCTGAAAGGCACAACGTGCCAGCTTCTTTCCAAAGGGCGAGTTGGGATCCACAGCATCTTGCTTCCAGCTCTTTGGGAAGCTAAGAAACAACTGGCTCTGCACAGTGCTCTTACAGCCTACCGGGAACATCTCTTCCAAAGGCCTGTGAAACGCAGTTTCTTTGCAGGCCTGATCTGGCTGAAGTAGGACTTCTGCTCTGGGTGTGCCACATTGCCCTAGAGCTGAAAGGCACAACGCGCAGGGTTCTTTCCAAAGGGCGAGTTGGGCCCCACAGCATCTTGCTTCCAGCTCTTTGGGAAGCTAAGAAACAATTCGCTCTGCACAGTGCTCTTACAGCCTACCGGGAACATCTCTTCCAAAGGCCTGTGAAACGCAGTTTCTTTGCAGGCCTCATCTGGCTGAAGTAGGACTTCTGCTCTGGGTGTGCTACATTGCCCTAGAGCTGAAAGGCACAACGTGCAGGCTTCTTTCCAAAGGGCGAGTTGGGCCCCACAGCATCTTGCTTCCAGCTCATTGGGAAGCTAAGAAAAAAGTCGCTCTGCACAGTGCTCTTACAGCCTACCGGGAACATCTCTTCCAAAGGCCTGTGAAACGCAGTTTCTTTGCAGGCCTGATCTGGCTGAAGTAGGACTTCTGCTCTCAGTGTGCTACTTTGCCCTAGAGCCGAAAGGCACAACGTGCAGGCTTCTTTGCAAAGGGCGAGTTGGGCCCCACAGCATCTTGCTTCCAGCTCTTTCGGAAGCTAAGAAACAACTCGCTCTGCACAGTGCTCTTACAGCCTACCGGGAACATCTCTTCCAAAGGCCTGTGAAACGCAGTTTCTTTGCAGGCCTGATCTGGCTGAAGTAGGACTTCTGCTCTGGGTGTGCTACATTGCCCTAGAGCTGAAAGGCACAACGTGCAGGCTTCTTTCCAAAGGGCGAGTTGGGCCCCACAGCATCTTGCTTCCAGCTCTTTGGGAAGCTAAGAAACAACTCGCTCTGCACAGTGCTCTTACAGCCTACCGGCAACATCTCTTCCAAAGGCCTGTGAGACGCAGTTGCTTTGCAGGCCTGATCTGGCTGAAGTAGGACTTCTGCTCTGGGTGTGCTACATTGCCCTAGAGCTGAAAGGCACAACGTGCAGGCTTCTTTGCAAAGGGCGAGGTGGGCCCCACAGCATCTTGCTTCCAGCTCTTTGGGAAGCTCAGAAACAACTCGCTCTGCACAGTGCTCTTACAGACTACCGGGAACATCTCTTCCAAAGGCCTGTGGAACGCAGTTTCTTTACAGGCCTGATCTGGCTGAAGTAGGACTTCTGCTCTGGGTGTGCTACATTGCCCTAGAGCTGAAAGGCACAACGTGCAGGCTTCTTTCCAAAGGGCGAGTTGGGCCCCACAGCATCTTGCTTCCAGCTCTTTGGGAAGCTAAGAAACAACTCGCTCTGCATAGTGCTCTTACAGACTACCGGGAACATCTCTTCCAAAGTCCTGTTAAACGCAGTTTCTTTCCAGGCCTGATCTGGTTGAAGTAGGACTTCTACTCTGGGTGTGCTACATTGCCCTAGAGCTGAAAGGCACAACGTGCAGGCTTCTTTCCAAAGGGCGAGTTGGGCCCCACAGCATCTAGCTTCCAGCTCTTTGGGAAGCTAAGAAACAACTCGCTCTGCACAGTGCTCTTACAGCCTAACGGGAACATCTCTTCCAAAGGCCTGCGAAACGCAGTTTCTTTGCAGGCCAGATCTGGCTGAAGTAGGACTTCTGCTCTGGGTGTGCTACATTGCCCTAGAGCTGAAAGGCACAACGTGCAGGCTTCTTTCCAAAGGGCGAGTTGGGCACCACACATCTTGCTTCAATCTCTTTGGGAAGCGAAGAAAAAACTCGCTCTGCACAGTGCTCTTGCAGCCTACCGGGAACATCTCTTGCAAAGGCCTGTGAAACGCAGTTTCTTTGCAGACCTGATCTGGCTGAAGTAGGACTTCTGCTCTGGGTGTGCTACATTGCCCTAGAGCTGAAAGGCACAACGTGCAGGCTTCTTTGCAAAGGGCGAGTTGGGCCCCACAGCATCGTGCTTCCAGCTCTTTGTGAAGCTAAGAAACAACTCGCTCTGCACAGTGCTCTTACACCCTAGTGGGAACATCTCTTCCAAAGGCCTTTGAAACGCAGTTTCTTTGCAGGCCTGATCTGGCTGAAGTAGGACTTCTGCTCTGGGTGTGCTACATTGTCCTAGAGCTGAAAGGCACAACGTGCAGGCTTCTTTCCAAAGGGCGAGTTGGGCCCCACAGCATCTTGCTTCCAGCTCTTTGGGAAGCTAAGAATCAACTCACTCTGCACAGTGCTCTTACAGCCTACCGGGAACATCTCTTCCAAAGGCCTGTGAAACGCAGTTTCTTTGCAGGCCTGATCTGGCTGAAGTAGGAGTTCTGCTCTAGGTGTGCTACATTGCCCTAGAGCTGAAAGGCACAACGTGCAGGCTTCTTTCCAAAGGGCGAGTTGGGCCCCACAGCATCTTGCTTCCAGCTCTTTGGGAAGCTAAGAAACAACTCGCTCTGCACAGTGCTCTTACAGCCTACCGGGAGCATCTCTTCCAAAGGCCTGTGAGACGCAGTTTCTTTGCAGGCCTGATCTGGCTGAAGTAGGACTTCTGCTCTGGGTGTGCTACATTGCCCTAGAGCTGAAAGGCACAACGTGCAGGCTTCTTTCCAAAGGGCGAGTTGGGCCCCACAGCATCTTGCTTCCAGCTCTTTGGGAAGCTAAGAAACAACTCGCTCTGCACAGTGCTCTTACAGCCTACCAGGAACATCTCTTCCAAAGGCCTGTGAAACGCAGTTGCTTTGCAGGCCTGATCTGGCTGAAGTAGGACTTCTGCTCTGGGTGTGCTACATTGCCCTAGAGCTGAAAGGCACAACGTGCAGGCTTCTTTCCAAAGGCCGAGTTGGGCCCCACAGCATCTTGCTTCCAGCTCTTTGGGAAGCTAAGAAACAACTCGCTCTGCACAGTGCTCTTACAGCCTACCGGGAGCATCTCTTCCAAAGGCCTGTGAGACGCAGTTTCTTTGCAGGCCTGATCTGGCTGAAGTACGACTTCTGCTCTGGGTGTGCTACATTGCCCTAGAGCTGAAAGGCACAACGTGCAGGCTTCTTTCCAAAGGGCGAGTTGGGCCCCACAGCATCTTGCTTCCAGCTCTTTGGGAAGCTAAGAAACAACTCGCTCTGCACAGTGCTCTTACAGCCTACCGGGAACATCTCTTCCAAAGGCCTGTGAGACGCAGTTGCTTTGCAGGCCTGATCTGGCTGAAGTAGGACTTCTGCTCTGGGTGTGCTACATTGCCCTAGAGCTGAAAGGCACAACGTGCAGGCTTCTTTCCAAAGGCCGAGTTGGGCCCCACAGCATCTTGCTTCCAGCTCTTTGGGAAGCTAAGAAACCACTCGCTCTGCACAGTGCTCTTACAGCCTACCGGGAACATCTCTTCCAAAGGCCTGTGAAACGCAGTTTCTTTGCAGGCCTGATATGGCTGAAGTAGGACTTCTGCTCTGGGTGTGCTACATTGCCCTAGAGCTGAAAGGCACAACGTGCAGGCTTATTTCCAAAGGGCGAGTTGGGCCCCACAGCATCTTGCTTCCAGCTCTTTGGGAAGCTAAGAAACAACTCGCTCTGCACAGTGCTCTTACAGCCTACCGGGAACATCTCTTCCAAAGGCCTGTGAAACGCAGTTTCTTTGCAGGCCTGATCTGGCTGAAGTAGGACTTCTGCTCTGGGTGTGCTACATTGCCCTAGAGCTGAAGGGCACAACGTGCAGGCTTCTTTCCAAAGGGCGAGTTGGGCCCCACAGCATCTTGCTTCCAGCTCTTTGGGAAGCTAAGAAACAACTCGCTCTGCACAGTGCTCTTACAGCCTACCGGGAACATCTCTTCCAAAGGCCTGTGAAACGCAGTTTCTTTGCAGGCCTGATCTGGCTGAAGTAGGACTTCTGCTCTGGGTGTGCTACATTGCCCTAGAACTGAAAGGCACAACGTGCAGGCTTCTTTCCAAAGGGTGAGTTGGGCCCCACAGCAGATTGCTTCCAGCTCTTTGGGAAGCTAACAAACAACTCGCTCTGCACAGTGCTCTTACAGCCTACCGGGAACATCTCTTCCAAAGGCCTGTGAAACGCAGTTTCTTTGCAGGCCTGATCTGGCAGATGTAGGACTTCTGCTCTGGGTGTGCTACATTGCCCTAGAGCTGAAAGGCACAACGTGCAGGCTTCTTTCCAAAGGGCGAGTTGGGCCCCACAGCATCTTGCTTCCAGCTCTTTGGGAAGCTAAGAAACAACTCGCTCTGCACAGTGCTCTTACAGCCTACCGGCAACATCTCTTCCAAAGGCCTGTGAAACGCAGTTTCTTTGCAGGCCTGATCTGGCTGAAGTAGGACTTCTGCTCTGGGTGTGCTACATTGCCCTAGAGCTGAAAGGCACAACGTGCAGGCTTCTTTCCAAAGGGCGAGTTGGGCCCCACAGCATCTTGCTTCCAGCTTTTTGGGAAGCTAAGAAACAACTCGCTCTGCACAGTGCGTTTACAGCCTACCGGAAACATCTCTTCCAAAGGCCTGTGAAACGCAGTTTCTTTGCAGGCCTGATCTGGCAGAGTAGGACATCTGCTCTGGGTGTGTTACATTGCCCTAGAGCTGAAAGGCACAACGTGCACGCTTCTTTCCAAAGGGCGAGTTGGGCCCCACAGCATCTTGCTTCCAGCTCTTTGGGAAGCTAAGAAACAACTCGCTCTGCACAGTGCTCTTACAGCCTACCGGGAACATCTCTTCCAAAGGCCTGTGAAACGCAGTTTCTTTGCAGGCCTGATCTGGCTGAAGTAGGACTTCTGCTCTGGGTGTGCTACATTGCCCTAGAGCTGAAAGGCACAACGTGCAGGCTTCTTTGCAAAGGGCGAGTTGGGCCACACAGCATCTTGCTTCCAGCTCTTTGGGAAGCTAAGAAACAACTCGCTCTGCACAGTGCTCTTACAGCCTACCGGGAACATCTCTTCCAAAGGCCTGTGAAACGCAGTTTCTTTGCAGGCCTGATCTGGCTGAAGTAGGACTTCTGCTCTGGGTGTGCTACATTGCCCTAGAGCTGAAAGGCACAACGTGCAGGCTTCTTTCCAAAGGGCGAGTTGGGCCCCACAGCATCTTGCTTCCAGCTCTTTGGGAGGCTAAGATACAACACGCTCTGCGCACTGCTCTTACAGCCTACCGGGAACATCTCTTCCAAAGGCCTGTGAAACGCAGTTTCTTTGCAGGCCTGATCTGGCTGAAGTAGGACTTCTGCTCTGGGTGTGCTACATTGCCCTAGAGCTGAAAGGCACAACGTGCAGGCTTCTTTCCAAAGGGCGAGTTGGGCCCCACAGCATCTTGCTTCCAGCTCTTTGGGAAGCTAAGAAACAAGTCGCTCTGCACAGTGCTCTTGCAGCCTACCGGGAACATCTCTTCCAAAGGCCTGTGAAACGCAGTTTCTTTGCAGGCCCGATCTGGCAGAAGTAGGACTTCTGCTCTGGGTGTGCTACATTGCCCTAGAGCTGAAAGGCACAACGTGCAGGCTTCTTTCCAAAGGGCGAGTAGGCACCCACATCATCTTGCTTCCAGTTCTTTGGGAAGCTAAGAAACAACTCGCTCTGCACAGTGCTCTTACAGCCTACCGGGAACATCTCTTCCAAAGGCCTGTGAAACGCAGTTTCTTGTCAGGCCTGATCTGGCTGAGGTAGGACTTCTGCTCTAGGAGTTCTACTTTGCCCTAGAGCTGAAAGGCACAACGTGCAGGCTTCTTTCCAAAGGGCGAATTTGTCCCCACAGCATCTTGCTTCCAGCTCTTTGGGAAGCTAAGAAACAACTCGCTCTGCACAGTGCTCTTACAGCCTACCGGGAACATCTCTTCCAAAGGCCTGTGAAACGCAGTTTCTTTGCAGGCCTCATCTGGCAGAAGTAGGACTTCTGCTCTGGGTGTGCTACATTGTCCTAGAGCTGAAAGGCACAACGTGCAGGCTTCTTTCCAAAGGGCGAGTTGGGCCCCACAGCATCTTGCTTCCAGCTCTTTGGGAAGCTAAGAAACAACTCGCTCTGCACAGTGCTCTTACAGCCTACCGGGAACATCTCTTCCAAAGGCCTGTGAAACGCAGTTTCTTTGCAGGCCTGATCTGGCTGAAGTAGGACTTCTGCTCTGGGTGTGCTACATTGCCCTAGATCTGAAAGGCGCAACGTGCAGGCTTCTTTCCAAAGGGCGAGTTGGGCCCCACAGCATCTTGCTTCCAGCTCTTTGGGAAGCTAATAAACAACTCGCTCTGCACAGTGCTCTTACAGCCTACCGGGAACATCTCTTCCAAAGGCCTGTGAAACGCAGTTTCTTTGCAGGCCTGATCTGGCTGAAGTAGGACTTCTGCTCTGGGTGTGCTACATTGCCCTAAAGCTGGAAGGCACAACGTGCAGGCTTCTTTCCAAAGGGCGAGTTGGGCCCCACAGCATCTTGCTTCCAGCTCTTTGGGAAGCTAAGAAACAACTCGCTATGCACAGTGCTCTTACAGCCTACCGGGAACATCTCTTCCAAAGGCCTGTGAAACGCAGTTTCTTTGCAGGCCTGATCTGGCTGAAGTAGGACTTCTGCTCTGGGTGTGCTACATTGCCCTAGAGCTGAAAGGCACAACGTGCAGGCTTCTTTCCAAAGGGCGAGTTGGGCCCCACAGCATCTTGCTTCCAGCTCTTTGGGAAGCTAAGAAACAACTCGCTCTGCACAGTGCTCTTACAGCCTACCGGGAACATCTCTTCCAAAGGCCTGTGAAACGCAGTTTCTTTGCAGGCCTGATCTGGCTGAAGTAGGACTTCTGCTCTGGGTGTTCTACATTGCCCTAGAGCTGAAAGGCACAACGTGCAGGCTTCTTTCCAAAGGGCGAGTTGGGCCCCACAGCATCTTGCGTCCAGCTCTATGGGAAGCTAAGAAACAACTCGCTCTGCACAGTGCTCTTACAGCCTACCGGGAACATCTCTTCCAAAGGCCTGTGAAACGCAGTTTCTTTGCAGGCCTGATCTGGCAGAGTAGGACTTCTGCTCTGGGTGTGCTACATTGCCCTAGAGCTGAAAGGCACAACGTGCAGGCTTCTTTCCAAAGGGCGAGTTGGGCCCCACAGCATCTTGCGTCCAGCTCTATGGGAAGCTAAGAAACAACTCGCTCTGCACAGTGCTCTTACAGCCTACCGGGAACATCTCTTCCAAAGGCCTGTGAAACGCAGTTTCTTTGCAGGCCTGATCTGGCAGAGTAGGACTTCTGCTCTGGGTGTGCTACATTGCCCTAGTGCTGAAAGGCACAACGTGCAGGCTTCTTTCCAAAGGGCGAGTTGGGCCCCACAGCATCTTGCTTCCAGCTCTTTGGGAAGCTAAGAAACAACTCGCTCTGCACAGTGCTCTTACAGCCTACCGGGAACATCTCTTCCAAAGGCCTGTGAAACGCAGTTTCTTTGCAGGCCTGATCTGGCAGAGTAGGACTTCTGCTCTGGGTGTGCTACATTGCCCTAGAGCTGAAAGGCACAACGTGCAGGCTTCTTTCCAAAGGGCGAGTTGGGCCCCACAGCATCTTGCTTCCAGCTCTTTGGGAAGCTAAGAAACAACTCGCTCTGCACAGTGCTCTTGCAGCCTACCGGGAACATCTCTTCCAAAGGCCTGTGAAACGCAGTTTCTTTGCAGGCCCGATCTGGCAGAAGTAGGACTTCTGCTCTGGGTGTGCTACATTGCCCTAGAGCTGAAAGGCACAACGTGCAGGCTTCTTTCCAAAGGGCGAGTAGGCCCCCACATCATCTTGCTTCCAGTTCTTTGGGAAGCTAAGAAACAACTCGCTCTGCACAGTGCTCTTACAGCCTACCGGGAACATCTCTTCCAAAGGCCTGTGAAACGCAGTTTCTTGGCAGGCCTGATCTGGCTGAGGTAGGACTTCTGCTCTCGGAGTTCTACTTTGCCCTAGAGCTGAAAGGCACAACGTGCAGGCTTCTTTCCAAAGGGCGAATTTGTCCCCACAGCATCTTGCTTCCAGCTCTTTGGGAAGCTAAGAAACAACTCGCTCTGCACAGTGCTCTTACAGCCTACCGGGAACATCTCTTCCAAAGGCCTGTGAAACGCAGTTTCTTTGCAGGCCTCATCTGGCAGAAGTAGGACTTCTGCTCTGGGTGTGCTACATTGTCCTAGAGCTGAAAGGCACAACGTGCAGGCTTCTTTACAAAGGGCGAGTTGGGCCCCACAGCATCTTGCTTCCAGCTCTTTGGGAAGCTAAGAAACAACTCGCTCTGCACAGTGCTCTTACAGCCTACCGGGAACATCTCTTCCAAAGGCCTGTGAAACGCAGTTTCTTTGCAGGCCTGATCTGGCTGAAGTAGGACTTCTGCTCTGGGTGTGCTACATTGCCCTAGAGCTGAAAGGCACAACGTGCAGGCTTCTTTGCAAAGGGCGAGTTGGGCCACACAGCATCTTGCTTCCAGCTCTTTGGGAAGCTAAGAAACAACTCGCTCTGCACAGTGCTCTTACAGCCTACCGGGAACATCTCTTCCAAAGGCCTGTGAAACGCAGTTTCTTTGCAGGCCTGATCTGGCTGAAGTAGGACTTCTGCTCTGGGTGTGCTACATTGCCCTAGAGCTGAAAGGCACAACGTGCAGGCTTCTTTCCAAAGGGCGAGTTGGGCCCCACAGCATCTTGCTTCCAGCTCTTTGGGAGGCTAAGATACAACACGCTCTGCACAGTGCTCTTACAGCCTACCGGGAACATCTCTTCCAAAGGCCTGTGAAACGCAGTTTCTTTGCAGGCCTGATCTGGCTGAAGTAGGACTTCTGCTCTGGGTGTGCTACATTGCCCTAGAGCTGAAAGGCACAACGTGCAGGCTTCTTTCCAAAGGGCGAGTTGGGCCCCACAGCATCTTGCTTAAAGCTCTTTGGGAAGCTAAGAAACAACTCGCTCTGCACAGTGCTCTTGCAGCCTACCGGGAACATCTCTTCCAAAGGCCTGTGAAACGCAGTTTCTTTGCAGGCCCGATCTGGCAGAAGTAGGACTTCTGCTCTGGGTGTGCTACATTGCCCTAGAGCTGAAAGGCACAACGTGCAGGCTTCTTTCCAAAGGGCGAGTAGGCCCCCACATCATCTTGCTTCCAGTTCTTTGGGAAGCTAAGAAACAACTCGCTCTGCACAGTGCTCTTACAGCCTACCGGGAACATCTCTTCCAAAGGCCTGTGAAACGCAGTTTCTTGTCAGGCCTGATCTGGCTGAGGTAGGACTTCTGCTCTCGGAGTTCTACTTTGCCCTAGAGCTGAAAGGCACAACGTGCAGGCTTCTTTCCAAAGGGCGAATTTGTCCCCACAGCATCTTGCTTCCAGCTCTTTGGGAAGCTAAGAAACAACTCGCTCTGCACAGTGCTCTTACAGCCTACCGGGAACATCTCTTCCAAAGGCCTGTGAAACGCAGTTTCTTTGCAGGCCTCATCTGGCAGAAGTAGGACTTCTGCTCTGGGTGTGCTACATTGTCCTAGAGCTGAAAGGCACAACGTGCAGGCTTCTTTCCAAAGGGCGAGTTGGGCCCCACAGCATCTTGCTTCCAGCTCTTTGGGAAGCTAAGAAACAACTCGCTCTGCACAGTGCTCTTACAGCCTACCGGGAACATCTCTTCCAAAGGCCTGTGAAACGCAGTTTCTTTGCAGGCCTGATCTGGCTGAAGTAGGACTTCTGCTCTGGGTGTGCTACATTGCCCTAGATCTGAAAGGCACAACGTGCAGGCTTCTTTCCAAAGGGCGAGTTGGGCCCCACAGCATCTTGCTTCCACCTCTTTGGGAAGCTAAGAAACAACTCGCTCTGCACAGTGCTCTTACAGCCTACCGGGAACATCTCTTCCAAAGGCCTGTGAAACGCAGTTTCTTTGCAGGCCTGATCTGGCTGAAGTAGGACTTCTGCTCTGGGTGTGCTACATTGCCCTAGAGCTGGAAGGCACAACGTGCAGGCTTCTTTCCAAAGGGCGAGTTGGGCCCCACAGCATCTTGCTTCCAGCTCTTTGGGAAGCTAAGAAACAACTCGCTATGCACAGTGCTCTTGCAGCCTACCGGCAACATCTCTTCCAAAGGCCTGTGAAACGCAGTTTCTTTGCAGGCCTGATCTGGCTGAAGTAGGACTTCTGCTCTGGGTGTGCTACATTGCCCTAGAGCTGAAAGGCACAACGTGCAGGCTTCTTTCCAAAGGGCGAGTTGGGCCCCACAGCATCTTGCTTCCAGCTCTTTGGGAAGCTAAGAAACAACTCGCTCTGCACAGTGCTCTTACAGCCTACCGGGAACATCTCTTCCAAAGGCCTGTGAAACGCAGTTTCTTTGCAGGCCTGATCTGGCTGAAGTAGGACTTCTGCTCTGGGTGTGCTACATTGCCCTAGAGCTGAAAGGCACAACGTGCCGGCTTCTTTCCAAAGGGCGAGTTGGGACCCACAGCATCTTGCTTCCAGCTCTTTGGGAAGCTAAGAAACAACTGGCTCTGCACAGTGCTCTTACAGCCTACCGGGAACATCTCTTCCAAAGGCCTGTGAAACGCAGTTTCTTTGCAGGCCTGATCTGGCTGAAGTAGGACTTCTGCTCTGGGTGTGCCACATTGCCCTAGAGCTGATAGGCACAACGTGCAGGGTTCTTTCCAAAGGGCGAGTTGGGCCCCACAGCATCTTGCTTCCAGCTCTTTGGGAAGCTAAGAAACAACTCGCTCTGCACAGTGCTCTTACAGCCTACCGGGAACATCTCTTCCAAAGGCCTGTGAAACGCAGTTTCTTTGCAGGCCTGATCTGGCTGAAGTAGGACTTCTGCTCTGGGTGTGCTACATTGCCCTAGAGCTGAAAGGCACAACGTGCAGGCTTCTTTGCAAAGGGCGAGTTGGGCCCCACAGCATCTTGCTTCCAGCTCTTTGGGAAGCTAAGAAAGAACTCGCTCTGCACAGTGCTCTTACAGCCTACCGGGAACATCTCTTCCAAAGGCCTGTGAAACGCAGTTTCTTTGCAGGCCTGATCTGGCTGAAGTAGGATTTCTGCTCTGGGTGTGCTACATTGCCCTAGAGATGAAAGGCACAAAGTGCAGGCTTCTTTCCAAAGGGCGAGTTGGGCCCCACAGCATCTTGCTTCCAGCTCTTTGGGAAGCTAAGAAACAACTCGCTCTGCACAGTGCTCTTACAGCCTACCGGGAACATCTCTTCCAAAGGCCTGTGAAACGCAGTTTCTTTGCAGGCCTGATCTGACTGAAGTAGGACTTCTGCTCTGGGTGTGCTACATTGCCCTAGAGCTGAAAGGCACAACGTGCCGGCTTCTTTCAAAAGGGCGAGTTGGGACCCACAGCATCTTGCTTCCAGCTCTTTGGGAAGCTAAGAAACAACTCGCTCTGCACAGTGCTCTTACAGCCTACTGGGAACATCTCTTCCAAAGCCCTGTGAAACGCAGTTTCTTTGCAGGCCTGATCTGGCTGAAGTAGGACTTCTGCTCTGGGTGTGCTCCATTGCCCTAGAGCTGAAAGGCACAACGTGCAGGCTTCTTTCCAAAGGGCGAGATGGGCCCCACAGCATCTTGCGTCCAGCTCTATGGGAAGCTAAGAAACAACTCGCTCTGCACAGTGCTCTTACAGCCTACCGGGAACATCTCTTCCAAAGGCCTGTGAAACGCAGTTTCTTGGCAGGCCTGATCTGGCAGAGTAGGACTTCTGCTCTGGGTGTGCCACATTGCCCTAGAGCTGATAGGCACAACGTGCAGGGTTCTTTCCAAAGGGCGAGTTGGGCCCCACAGCATCTTGCTTCCAGCTCTTTGGGAAGCTAAGAAACAACTCGCTCTGCACAGTGCTCTTACAGCCTACCGGGAACATCTCTTCCAAAGGCCTGTGAAACGCAGTTTCTTTGCAGGCCTGATCTGGCTGAAGTAGGACTTCTGCTCTGGGTGTGCTACATTGCCCTAGAGCTGAAAGGCACAACGTGCAGGCTTCTTTGCAAAGGGCGAGTTGGGCCCCACAGCATCTTGCTTCCAGCTCTTTGGGAAGCTAAGAAAGAACTCGCTCTGCACAGTGCTCTTACAGCCTACCGGGAACATCTCTTCCAAAGGCCTGTGAAACGCAGTTTCTTTGCAGGCCTGATCTGGCTGAAGTAGGATTTCTGCTCTGGGTGTGCTACATTGCCCTAGAGATGAAAGGCACAAAGTGCAGGCTTCTTTCCAAAGGGCGAGTTGGGCCCCACAGCATCTTGCTTCCAGCTCTTTGGGAAGCTAAGAAACAACTCGCTCTGCACAGTGCTCTTACAGCCTACCGGGAACATCTCTTCCAAAGGCCTGTGAAACGCAGTTTCTTTGCAGGCCTGATCTGACTGAAGTAGGACTTCTGCTCTGGGTGTGCTACATTGCCCTAGAGCTGAAAGGCACAACGTGCCGGCTTCTTTCAAAAGGGCGAGTTGGGACCCACAGCATCTTGCTTCCAGCTCTTTGGGAAGCTAAGAAACAACTCGCTCTGCACAGTGCTCTTACAGCCTACTGGGAACATCTCTTCCAAAGCCCTGTGAAACGCAGTTTCTTTGCAGGCCTGATCTGGCTGAAGTAGGACTTCTGCTCTGGGTGTGCTCCATTGCCCTAGAGCTGAAAGGCACAACGTGCAGGCTTCTTTCCAAAGGGCGAGATGGGCCCCACAGCATCTTGCGTCCAGCTCTATGGGAAGCTAAGAAACAACTCGCTCTGCACAGTGCTCTTACAGCCTACCGGGAACATCTCTTCCAAAGGCCTGTGAAACGCAGTTTCTTTGCAGGCCTGATCTGGCAGAGTAGGACTTCTGCTCTGGGTGTGCTACATTGCCCTAGAGCTGAAAGGCACAACGTGCAGGCTTCTTTCCAAAGGGCGAGTTGGGCCCCACAGCATCTTGCGTCCAGCTCTATGGGAAGCTAAGAAACAACTCGCTCTGCACAGTGCTCTTACAGCCTACCGGGAACATCTCTTCCAAAGGCCTGTGAAACGCAGTTTCTTGGCAGGCCTGATCTGGCAGAGTAGGATTTCTGCTCTGGGTGTGCTACATTGCCCTAGAGCTGAAAGGCACAACGTGCAGGCTTCTTTCCAAAGGGCGAGTTGGGCCCCACAGCATCTTGCTTCCAGCTCTTTGGGAAGCTAAGAAACAACTCGCTCTGCACAGTGCTCTTACAGCCTACCGGGAACATCTCTTCCAAAGGCCTGTGAAACGCAGTTTCTTTGCAGGCCTGATCTGGCAGAGTAGGACTTCTGCTCTGGGTGTGCTACATTGCCCTAGAGCTGAAAGGCACAACGTGCAGGCTTCTTTCCAAAGGGCGAGTTGGGCCCCACAGCATCTTGCTTCCAGCTCTTTGGGAAGCTAAGAAACAACTCGCTCTGCACAGTGCTCTTGCAGCCTACCGGGAACATCTCTTCCAAAGGCCTGTGAAACGCAGTTTCTTTGCAGGCCCGATCTGGCAGAAGTAGGACTTCTGCTCTGGGTGTGCTACATTGCCCTAGAGCTGAAAGGCACAACGTGCAGGCTTCTTTCCAAAGGGCGAGTAGGCCCCCACATCATCTTGCTTCCAGTTCTTTGGGAAGCTAAGAAACAACTCGCTCTGCACAGTGCTCTTACAGCCTACCGGGAACATCTCTTCCAAAGGCCTGTGAAACGCAGTTTCTTGGCAGGCCTGATCTGGCTGATGTAGGACTTCTCCTCTCGGAGTTCTACTTTGCCCTAGAGCTGAAAGGTACAACGTGCAGGCTTCTTTCCAAAGGGCGAATTTGTCCCCACAGCATCTTGCTTCCAGCTCTTTGGGAAGCTAAGAAACAACTCGCTCTGCACAGTGCTCTTACAGCCTACCGGGAACATCTCTTCCAAAGGCCTGTGAAACGCAGTTTCTTTGCAGGCCTCATCTGGCAGAAGTAGGACTTCTGCTCTGGGTGTGCTACATTGTCCTAGAGCTGAAAGGCACAACGTGCAGGCTTCTTTACAAAGGGCGAGTTGGGCCCCACAGCATCTTGCTTCCAGCTCTTTGGGAAGCTAAGAAACAACTCGCTCTGCACAGTGCTCTTACAGCCTACCGGGAACATCTCTTCCAAAGGCCTGTGAAACGCAGTTTCTTTGCAGGCCTGATCTGGCTGAAGTAGGACTTCTGCTCTGGGTGTGCTACATTGCCCTAGATCTGAAAGGCACAACGTGCAGGCTTCTTTCCAAAGGGCGAGTTGGGCCCCACAGCATCTTGCTTCCAGCTCTTTGGGAAGCTAATAAACAACTCGCTCTGCACAGTGCTCTTACAGCCTACCGGGAACATCTCTTCCAAAGGCCTTTGAAACGCAGCTTCTTTGCAGGCCTGATCTGGCTGAAGTAGGACTTCTGCTCTGGGTGTGCTACATTGCCCTAGAGCTGGAAGGCACAACGTGCAGGCTTCTTTCCAAAGGGCGAGTTGGGCCCCACAGCATCTTGCTTCCAGCTCTTTGGGAAGCTAAGAAACAACTCGCTATGCACAGTGCTCTTACAGCCTACCGGCAACATCTCTTCCAAAGGCCTGTGAAACGCAGTTTCTTTGCAGGCCTGATCTGGCTGAAGTAGGACTTCTGCTCTGGGTGTGCTACATTGCCCTAGAGCTGAAAGGCACAACGTGCAGGCTTCTTTGCAAAGGGCGAGTTGGGCCACACAGCATCTTGCTTCCAGCTCTTTGGGAAGCTAAGAAACAACTCGCTCTGCACAGTGCTCTTACAGCCTACCGGGAACATCTCTTCCAAATGCCTGTGAAACGCAGTTTCTTTGCAGGCCTGATCTGGCTGAAGTAGGACTTCTGCTCTGGGTGTGCTACATTGCCCTAGAGCTGAAAGGCACAACGTGCAGCCTTCTTTCCAAAGGGCGAGTTGGGCCCCACAGCATCTTGCTTCCAGCTCTTTGGGAGGCTAAGATACAACACGCTCTGCACAGTGCTCTTACAGCCTACCGGGAAGATCTCTTCCAAAGGCCTGTGAAACGCAGTTTCATTGCAGGCCTGATCTGGCTGAAGTAGGACTTCTGCTCTGGGTGTGCTACATTGCCCTAGAGCTGAAAGGCACAACGTGCAGGCTTCTTTCCAAAGGGCGAGTTGGGCCCCACAGCATCTTGCTTCCAGCTCTTTGGTAAGCTAAGCAACAACTCGCTCTGCACAGTGGTCTTGCAGCCTACCGGGAACATCTCTTCCAAAGGCCTGTGAAACGCAGTTTCTTTGCAGGCCTGATCTGGCAGAAGTAGGACTTCTGCTCTGGGTGTGCTACATTGCCCTAGAGCTGAAAGGCACAACGTGCAGGCTTCTTTCCAAAGGGCGAGTAGGCCCCCACATCATCTTGCTTCCAGTTCTTTGGGAAGCTAAGAAACAACTCGCTCTGCACAGTGCTCTTACAGCCTACCGGGAACATCTCTTCCAAAGGCCTGTGAAACGCAGTTTCTTGGCAGGCCTGATCTGGCTGAGGTAGGACTTCTGCTCTCGGAGTTCTACTTTGCCCTAGAGCTGAAAGGCACAACGTGCAGGCTTCTTTCCAAAGGGCGAATTTGTCCCCACAGCATCTTGCTTCCAGCTCTTTGGGAAGCTAAGAAACAACTCGCTCTGCACAGTGCTCTTACAGCCTACCGGGAACATCTCTTCCAAAGGCCTGTGAAACGCAGTTTCTTTGCAGGCCTCATCTGGCAGAAGTAGGACTTCTGCTCTGGGTGTGCTACATTGTCCTAGAGCTGAAAGGCACAACGTGCAGGCTTCTTTCCAAAGGGCGAGTTGGGCCCCACAGCATCTTGCTTCCAGCTCTTTGGGAAGCTAAGAAACAACTCGCTCTGCACAGTGCTCTTACAGCCTACCGGGAACATCTCTTCCAAAGGCTTGTGAAACGCAGTTTCTTTGCAGGCCTGATCTGGCTGAAGTAGGACTTCTGCTCTGGGTGTGCTACATTGCTCTAGATCTGAAAGGCACAACGTGCAGGCTTCTTTCCAAAGGGCGAGTTGGGCCCCACAGCATCTTGCTTCCAGCTCTTTGGGAAGCTAATAAACAACTCGCTCTGCACAGTGCTCTTACAGCCTACCGGGAACATCTCTTCCAAAGGCCTGTGAAACGCAGCTTCTTTGCAGGCCTGATCTGGCTGAAGTAGGACTTCTGCTCTGGGTGTGCTACATTGCCCTAGAGCTGGAAGGCACAACGTGCAGGCTTCTTTCCAAAGGGCGAGTTGGGCCCCACAGCATCTTGCTTCCAGCTCTTTGGAAAGCTAAGAAACAACTCGCTATGCACAGTGCTCTTACAGCCTACCGGCAACATCTCTTCCAAAGGCCTGTGAAACGCAGTTTCTTTGCAGGCCTGATCTGGCTGAAGTAGGACTTCTGCTCTGGGTGTGCTACATTGCCCTAGAGCTGAAAGGCACAACGTGCAGGGTTCTTTCCAAAGGGCGAGTTGGGCCCCACAGCATCTTGCTTCCAGCTCTTTGGGAAGCTAAGAAACAACTCGCTCTGCACAGTGCTCTTACAGCCTACCGGGAACATCTCTTCCAAAGGCCTGTGAAACGCAGTTTCTTTGCAGGCCTGATCTGGCTGAAGTAGGACTTCTGCTCTGGGTGTGCTACATTGCCCTAGAGCTGAAAGGCACAACGTGCCGGCTTCTTTCCAAAGGGCGAGTTGGGACCCACAGCATCTTGCTTCCAGCTCTTTGGGAAGCTAAGAAACAACTGGCTCTGCACAGTGCTCTTACAGCCTACCGGGAACATCTCTTCCAAAGGCCTGTGAAACGCAGTTTCTTTGCAGGCCTGATCTGGCTGAAGTAGGACTTCTGCTCTGGGTGTGCCACATTGCCCTAGAGCTGATAGGCACAACGTGCAGGGTTCTTTCCAAAGGGCGAGTTGGGCCCCACAGCATCTTGCTTCCAGCTCTTTGGGAAGCTAAGAAACAACTCGCTCTGCACAGTGCTCTTACAGCCTACCGGGAACATCTCTTCCAAAGGCCTGTGAAACGCAGTTTCTTTGCAGGCCTGATCTGGCTGAAGTAGGACTTCTGCTCTGGGTGTGCTACATTGCCCTAGAGCTGAAAGGCACAACGTGCAGGCTTCTTTGCAAAGGGCGAGTTGGGCCCCACAGCATCTTGCTTCCAGCTCTTTGGGAAGCTAAGAAACAACTCGCTCTGCACAGTGCTCTTACAGCCTACCGGGAACATCTCTTCCAAAGGCCTGTGAAACGCAGTTTCTTTGCAGGCCTGATCTGGCTGAAGTAGGACTTCTGCTCTGGGTGTGCTACATTGCCCTAGAGCTGAAAGGCACAACGTGCAGGCTTCTTTGCAAAGGGCGAGTTGGGCCCCACAGCATCTTGCTTCCAGCTCTTTGGGAAGCTAAGAAACAACTCGCTCTGCACAGTGCTCTTACAGCCTACCGGGAACATCTCTTCCAAAGGCCTGTGAAACGCAGTTTCTTTGCAGGCCTGATCTGACTGAAGTAGGACTTCTGCTCTGGGTGTGAAACATTGCCCTAGAGCTGAAAGGCACAACGTGCCAGCTTCTTTCAAAAGGGCGAGTTGGGACCCACAGCATCTTGCTTCCAGCTCTTTGGGAAGCTAAGAAACAACTCGCTCTGCACAGTGCTCTTACAGCCTACCGGGAACATCTCTTCCAAAGCCCTGTGAAACGCAGTTTCTTTGCAGGCCTGATCTGGCTGAAGTAGGACTTCTGCTCTGGGTGTGCTACATTGCCCTAGAGCTGAAAGGCACAACGTGCAGGCTTCTTTCCAAAGGGCGAGTTGGGCCCCACAGCATCTTGCGTCCAGCTCTATGGGAAGCTAAGAAACAACTCGCTCTGCACAGTGCTCTTACACCCTACCGGGAACATCTCTTCCAAAGGCCTGTGAAACGCAGTTTCTTTGCAGGCCTGATCTGGCAGAGTAGGACTTCTGCTCTGGGTGTGCTACATTGCCCTAGAGCTGAAAGGCACAACGTGCAGGCTTCTTTCCAAAGGGCGAGTTGGGCCCCACAGCATCTTGCGTCCAGCTCTATGGGAAGCTAAGAAACAACTCGCTCTGCACAGTGCTCTTACAGCCTACCGGGAACATCTCTTCCAAAGGCCTGTGAAACGCAGTTTCTTTGCAGGCCTGATCTGGCAGAATAGGACTTCTGCTCTGGGTGTGCTACATTGCCCTAGAGCTGAAAGGCACAACGTGCAGGCTTCTTTCCAAAGGGCGAGTTGGTCCCCACAGCATCTTGCTTCCAGCTCTTTGGGAAGCTAAGAAACAACTCGCTCTGCACAGTGCTCTTACAGCCTACCGGGAACATCTCTTCCAAAGGCCTGTGAAACGCAGTTTCTTTGCAGGCCTGATCTGGCAGAGTAGGACATCTGCTCTGGGTGTGCTACATTGCCCTAGAGCTGAAAGGCACAACGTGCAGGCTTCTTTCCAAAGGGCGAGTTGGGCCCCACAGCATCTTGCTTCCAGCTCTTTGGGAAGCTAAGAAACAACTCGCTCTGCACAGTGCTCTTACAGCCTACCGGGAACATCTCTTCCAAAGGCCTGTGAAACGCAGTTTCTTTGCAGGCCTGATCTGGCTGAAGTAGGACTTCTGCTCTGGGTGTGCTACATTGCCCTAGAGCTGAAAGGCACAACGTGCAGGCTTCTTTGCAAAGGGCGAGTTGGGCCCCACAGCATCTTGCTTCCAGCTCTTTGGGAAGCTAAGAAACAACTCGCTCTGCACAGTGCTCTTACAGCCTACCGGGAAGATCTCTTCCAAAGGCCTGTGAAACGCAGTTTCTTTGCAGGCCTGATCTGGCTGAAGTAGGACTTCTGCTCTGGGTGTGCTACATTGCCCTAGAGCTGAAAGGCACAACGTGCAGGCTTCTTTGCAAAGGGCGAGTTGGGCCCCACAGCATCTTGCTTCCAGCTCTTTGGGAAGCTAAGAAACAACTCGCTCTGCACAGTGCTCTTACAGCCTACAGGGAACATCTCTTCCAAAGGCCTGTGAAACGCAGTTTCTTTGCATGCCTGATCTGGCTGAAGTAGGACTTCTGCTCTGGGTGTGCCACATTGCCCTAGAGCTGAAAGGCACAACGTGCAGGCTTCTTTCCAAAGGGCGAGTTGGGCCCCACAGCATCTTGCTTCCAGCTCTTTGGGAAGCTAAGAAACAACTCGCTCTGCACAGTGCTCTTACAGCCTACCGGGAACATCTCTTCCAAAGGCCTGTGAAACGCAGTTTCTTTGCAGGCCTGATCTGGCAGAGTAGGACATCTGCTCTGGGTGTGCTACATTGCCCTAGAGCTGAAAGGCACAACGTGCAGGCTTCTTTCCAAAGGGCGAGTTCGGCCCCAAAGCATCTTGCTTCCAGCTCTTTGGGAAGCTAAGAAACAACTCGCTCTGCACAGTGCTCTTACAGCCTACCGGGAACATCTCTTCCAAAGGCCTGTGAAACGCAGTTTCTTTGCAGGCCTGATCTGGCTGAAGTAGGACTTCTGCTCTGGGTGTGCTACATTGCCCTAGAGCTGAAAGGCACAACGTGCAGGCTTCTTTCCAAAGGGCGAGTTGGGCCCCACAGCATCTTGCTTCCAGCTCTTTGGGAAGCTAAGAAACAACTCGCTCTGCACAGTGCTCTTACAGCCTACCGGGAACATCTCTTCCAAAGGCCTGTGAAACGCAGTTTCTTTGCAGGCCTGATCTGGCTGAAGTAGGACTTCTGCTCTGGGTGTGCCACATTGCCCTAGAGCTGAAAGGCACAACGTGCAGGCTTCTTTGCAAAGGGCGAGTTGGGCCCCACAGCATCTTGCTTCCAGCTCTTTGGGAAGCTAAGATACAACACGCTCTGCACAGTGCTCTTACAGCCTACCGGGAACATTTTTTCCAAAGGCCTGTGAAACGCAGTTTCTTTGCAGGCCTGATCTGGCTGAAGTACGACTTCTGCTCTGGGTGTGCTACATTGCCCTAGAGCTGAAAGGCACAACGTGCAGGCTTCTTTCCAAAGGGCGAGTTGGGCCCCACAGCATCTTGCTTCCAGCTCTTTGGGAAGCTAAGAAACAACTCGCTCTGCACAGTGCTCTTGCAGCCTACCGGGAACATCTCTTCCAAAGGCCTGTGAAACGCAGTTTCTTTGCAGGCCCGATCTGGCAGAAGTAGGACTTCTGCTCTGGGTGTGATACATTGCCCTAGAGCTGAAAGGCACAACGTGCAGGCTTCTTTCCAAAGGGCGAGTAGGCCCCCACATCATCTTGCTTCCAGCTCTTTGGGAAGCTAAGAAACAACTCGCTCTGCACAGTGCTCTTACAGCCTACCGGGAACATCTCTTCCAAAGGCCTGTGAAACGCAGTTTCTTGGCAGGCCTGATCTGGCTGAGGTAGGACGTCTGCTCTCGGAGTTCTACTTTGCCCTAGAGCTGAAAGGCACAACGTGCAGGCTTCTTTCCAAAGGGCGAATTTGTCCCCACAGCATCTTGCTTCCAGCTCTTTGGGAAGCTAAGAAACAACTCGCTCTGCACAGTGCTCTTACAGCCTACCGGGAACATCTCTTCCAAAGGCCTGTGAAACGCAGTTTCTTTGCAGGCCTGATCTGGCAGAGTAGGACATCTGCTCTGGGTGTGCTACATTGCCCTAGAGCTGAAAGGCACAACGTGCAGGCTTCTTTGCAAAGGGCGAGTTGGTCCCCACAGCATCTTGCTTCCAGCTCTTTGGGAAGCTAAGAAACAACTCCCTCTGCACAGTGCTCTTACAGCCTACCGGGAACATCTCTTCCAAAGGCCTGTGAAACGCAGTTTCTTTGCAGGCCTGATCTGGCTGAAGTAGGACTTCTGCTCTGGGTGTGCTACATTGCCCTAGAGCTGAAAGGCACAACGTGCAGGCTTCTTTCCAAAGGGCGAGTTGGGCCCCACAGCATCTTGCGTCCAGCTCTATGGGAAGCTAAGAAACAACTCGCTCTGCACAGTGCTCTTACACCCTACCGGGAACATCTCTTCCAAAGGCCTGTGAAACGCAGTTTCTTTGCAGGCCTGATCTGGCAGAGTAGGACTTCTGCTCTGGGTGTGCTACATTGCCCTAGAGCTGAAAGGCACAACGTGCAGGCTTCTTTCCAAAGGGCGAGTTGGGCCCCACAGCATCTTGCGTCCAGCTCTATGGGAAGCTAAGAAACAACTCGCTCTGCACAGTGCTCTTACAGCCTACCGGGAACATCTCTTCCAAAGGCCTGTGAAACGCAGTTTCTTTGCAGGCCTGATCTGGCAGAATAGGACTTCTGCTCTGGGTGTGCTACATTGCCCTAGAGCTGAAAGGCACAACGTGCAGGCTTCTTTCCAAAGGGCGAGTTGGTCCCCACAGCATCTTGCTTCCAGCTCTTTGGGAAGCTAAGAAACAACTCGCTCTGCACAGTGCTCTTACAGCCTACCGGGAACATCTCTTCCAAAGGCCTGTGAAACGCAGTTTCTTTGCAGGCCTGATCTGGCAGAGTAGGACATCTGCTCTGGGTGTGCTACATTGCCCTAGAGCTGAAAGGCACAACGTGCAGGCTTCTTTCCAAACGGCGAGTTGGGCCCCACAGCATCTTGCTTCCAGCTCTTTGGGAAGCTAAGAAACAACTCGCTCTGCACAGTGCTCTTACAGCCTACCGGGAACATCTCTTCCAAAGGCCTGTGAAACGCAGTTTCTTTGCAGGCCTGATCTGGCTGAAGTAGGACTTCTGCTCTGGGTGTGCTACATTGCCCTAGAGCTGAAAGGCACAACGTGCAGGCTTCTTTGCAAAGGGCGAGTTGGGCCCCACAGCATCTTGCTTCCAGCTCTTTGGGAAGCTAAGAAACAACTCGCTCTGCACAGTGCTCTTACAGCCTACCGGGAAGATCTCTTCCAAAGGCCTGTGAAACGCAGTTTCTTTGCAGGCCTGATCTGGCTGAAGTAGGACTTCTGCTCTGGGTGTGCTACATTGCCCTAGAGCTGAAAGGCACAACGTGCAGGCTTCTTTGCAAAGGGCGAGTTGGGCCCCACAGCATCTTGCTTCCAGCTCTTTGGGAAGCTAAGAAACAACTCGCTCTGCACAGTGCTCTTACAGCCTACAGGGAACATCTCTTCCAAAGGCCTGTGAAACGCCGTTTCTTTGCATGCCTGATCTGGCTGAAGTAGGACTTCTGCTCTGGGTGTGCCACATTGCCCTAGAGCTGAAAGGCACAACGTGCAGGCTTCTTTCCAAAGGGCGAGTTGGGCCCCACAGCATCTTGCTTCCAGCTCTTTGGGAAGCTAAGAAACAACTCGCTCTGCACAGTGCTCTTACAGCCTACCGGGAACATCTCTTCCAAAGGCCTGTGAAACGCAGTTTCTTTGCAGGCCTGATCTGGCAGAGTAGGACATCTGCTCTGGGTGTGCTACATTGCCCTAGAGCTGAAAGGCACAACGTGCAGGCTTCTTTCCAAAGGGCGAGTTCGGCCCCAAAGCATCTTGCTTCCAGCTCTTTGGGAAGCTAAGAAACAACTCGCTCTGCACAGTGCTCTTACAGCCTACCGGGAACATCTCTTCCAAAGGCCTGTGAAACGCAGTTTCTTTGCAGGCCTGATCTGGCTGAAGTAGGACTTCTGCTCTGGGTGTGCTACATTGCCCTAGAGCTGAAAGGCACAACGTGCAGGCTTCTTTCCAAAGGGCGAGTTGGGCCCCACAGCATCTTGCTTCCAGCTCTTTGGGAAGCTAAGAAACAACTCGCTCTGCACAGTGCTCTTACAGCCTACCGGGAACATCTCTTCCAAAGGCCTGTGAAACGCAGTTTCTTTGCAGGCCTGATCTGGCTGAAGTAGGACTTCTGCTCTGGGTGTGCCACATTGCCCTAGAGCTGAAAGGCACAACGTGCAGGCTTCTTTCCAAAGGGCGAGTTGGGCCCCACAGCATCTTGCTTCCAGCTCTTTGGGAAGCTAAGATACAACACGCTCTGCACAGTGCTCTTACAGCCTACCGGGAACATTTTTTCCAAAGGCCTGTGAAACGCAGTTTCTTTGCAGGCCTGATCTGGCTGAAGTACGACTTCTGCTCTGGGTGTGCTACATTGCCCTAGAGCTGAAAGGCACAACGTGCAGGCTTCTTTCCAAAGGGCGAGTTGGGCCCCACAGCATCTTGCTTCCAGCTCTTTGGGAAGCTAAGAAACAACTCGCTCTGCACAGTGCTCTTGCAGCCTACCGGGAACATCTCTTCCAAAGGCCTGTGAAACGCAGTTTCTTTGCAGGCCCGATCTGGCAGAAGTAGGACTTCTGCTCTGGGTGTGATACATTGCCCTAGAGCTGAAAGGCACAACGTGCAGGCTTCTTTCCAAAGGGCGAGTAGGCCCCCACATCATCTTGCTTCCAGCTCTTTGGGAAGCTAAGAAACAACTCGCTCTGCACAGTGCTCTTACAGCCTACCGGGAACATCTCTTCCAAAGGCCTGTGAAACGCAGTTTTTTGGCAGGCCTGATCTGGCTGAGGTAGGACGTCTGCTCTCGGAGTTCTACTTTGCCCTAGAGCTGAAAGGCACAACGTGCAGGCTTCTTTCCAAAGGGCGAATTTGTCCCCACAGCATCTTGCTTCCAGCTCTTTGGGAAGCTAAGAAACAACTCGCTCTGCACAGTGCTCTTACAGCCTACCGGGAACATCTCTTCCAAAGGCCTGTGAAACGCAGTTTCTTTGCAGGCCTGATCTGGCAGAGTAGGACATCTGCTCTGGGTGTGCTACATTGCCCTAGAGCTGAAAGGCACAACGTGCAGGCTTCTTTGCAAAGGGCGAGTTGGTCCCCACAGCATCTTGCTTCCAGCTCTTTGGGAAGCTAAGAAACAACTCGCTCTGCACAGTGCTCTTACAGCCTACCGGGAACATCTCTTCCAAAGGCCTGTGAAACGCAGTTTCTTTGCAGGCCTGATCTGGCTGAAGTAGGACTTCTGCTCTGGGCGTGCTACATTGCCCTAGAGCTGAAAGGCACAACGTGCAGGCTTCTTTCCAAAGGGCGAGTTGGGCCCCACAGCATCTTGCTTCCAGCTCTTTGGGAAGCTAAGAAACAACTCGCTCTGCACAGTGCTCTTACAGCCTACCGGGAACATCTCTTCCAAAGGCCTGTGAAAGGCAGTTTCTTTGCAGGCCTGATCTGGCTGAAGTAGGACTTCTGCTCTGGGTGTGCTACATTGCCCTAGAGCTGAAAGGCACAACGTGCAGGCTTCTTTCCAAAGGGCGAGTTGGGCCCCACAGCATCTTGCTTCCAGCTCTATGGGAAGCTAAGAAACAACTCGCTCTGAACAGTGCTCTTACAGCCTACCGGGAACATCTCTTCCAAAGGCCTGTGAAACGCAGTTTCTTTGCAGGCCTGATCTGGCTGAAGTAGGACTTCTGCTCTGGGTGTGCTACATTGCCCTAGAGCTGAAAGGCACAACGTGCAGGCTTCTTTCCAAAGGGCGAGTTGGGCCCCACAGCATCTTGCTTCCCGCTCTTTGGGAAGCTAAGAAACAACTCGCTCTGCACAGTGCTCTTGCAGCCTACCGGGAACATCTCTTCCAAAGGCCTGTGAAACGCAGTTTCTTTGCAGGCCTGATCTGGCTGAAGTAGGACTTGTGCTCTGGGTGTGCTACATTGCCCTAGAGCTGAAAGGCACAACGTGCAGGCTTCTTTCCAAAGGGCGAGTTGGGCCCCACAGCATCTTGCTTCCAGCTCTTTGGGAAGCTAAGAAACAACTCGCTATGCACAGTGCTCTTACAGCCTACCGGCAACATCTCTTCCAAAGGCCTGTGAAACGCAGTTTCTTTGCAGGCCTGATCTGGCTGAAGTAGGACTTCTGCTCTGGTTGTGCTACATTGCCCTAGAGCTGAAAGGCACAACGTGCAGGCTTCTTTCCAAAGGGCGAGTTGGGCCCCACAGCATCTTGCTTCCAGCTCTTTGGGAAGCTAAGAAACAACTCGCTCTGCACAGTTCTCTTGGAGCGTACCGGGAACATCTCTTCCAAAGGCCTGTGAAACGCAGATTCTTTGCAGGCCTGATCTGGCTCAAGTAGGACTTCTGCTCTGTGTGTGCTACATTGCCCTAGAGCTGAAAGGCACAATGTGCAGGCTTCTTTCCAAAGGGCGAGTTGGGCCCCACAGCATCTTGCGTCCAGCTCTATGGGAAGCTAAGAAACAACTCGCTCTGCACAGTGCTCTTACAGCCTACCGGGAACATCTCTTCCAAAGGCCTGTGAAACGCAGTTTCTTTGCAGGCCTGATCTGGCAGAGTAGGACTTCTGCTCTGGGTGTGCTACATTGCCCTAGAGCTGAAAGGCACAACGTGCAGGCTTCTTTCCAAAGGGCGAGTTGGTCCCCACAGCATCTTGCTTCCAGCTCTTTGGGAAGCTAAGAAACAAGTCGCTCTGCACAGTGCTCTTACAGCCTACCGGGAACATCTCTTCCAAAGGCCTGTGAAACGCAGTTTCTTTGCAGGCCTGATCTGGCAGAGTAGGACATCTGCTCTGGGTGTGCTACATTGCCCTAGAGCTGAAAGGCACAACGTGCAGGCTTCTTTGCAAAGGGCGAGTTGGTCCCCACAGCATCTTGCTTCCAGCTCTTTGGGAAGCTAAGAAACAACTCGCTCTGCACAGTGCTCTTACAGCCTACCGGGAACATCTCTTCCAAAGGCCTGTGAAACGCAGTTTATTTGCAGGCCTGATCTGGCTGAAGTAGGACTTCTGCTCTGGGCGTGCTACATTGCCCTAGAGCTGAAAGGCACAACGTGCAGGCTTCTTTCCAAAGGGCGAGTTGGGCCCCACAGCATCTTGCTTCCAGCTCTTTGGGAAGCTAAGAAACAACTCGCTCTGCACAGTGCTCTTACAGCCTACCGGGAACATCTCTTCCAAAGGCCTGTGAAAGGCAGTTTCTTTGCAGGCCTGATCTGGCTGAAGTAGGACTTCTGCTCTGGGTGTGCTACATTGCCCTAGAGCTGAAAGGCACAACGTGCAGGCTCCTTTCCAAAGGGTGAGTTGGGCCCCACAGCATCTTGCTTCCAGCTCTATGGGAAGCTAAGAAACAACTCGCTCTGAACAGTGCTCTTACAGCCTACCGGGAACATCTCTTCCAAAGGCCTGTGAAACGCAGTTTCTTTGCAGGCCTGATCTGGCTGAAGTAGGACTTCTGCTCTGGGTGTGCTACATTGCCCTAGAGCTGAAAGGCACAACGTGCAGGCTTCTTTCCAAAGGGCGAGTTGGGCCCCACAGCATCTTGCTTCCCGCTCTTTGGGAAGCTAAGAAACAACTCGCTCTGCACAGTGCTCTTACAGCCTACCGGGAACATCTCTTCCAAAGGCCTGTGAAACGCAGTTTCTTTGCAGGCCTGATCTGGCTGAAGTAGGACTTCTGCTCTGGTTGTGCTACATTGCCCTAGAGCTGAAAGGCACAACGTGCAGGCTTCTTTCCAAAGGGCGAGTTGGGCCCCACAGCATCTTGCTTCCAGCTCTTTGGGAAGCTAAGAAACAACTCGCTCTGCACAATTCTCTTGGAGCGTACCGGGAACATCTCTTCCAAAGGCCTGTGAAACGCAGTTTCTTTGCAGGCCTGATCTGGCTCAAGTAGGACTTCTGCTCTGGGTGTGCTACATTGCCCTAGAGCTGAAAGGCACAACGTGCAGGCTTCTTTCCAAAGGGCGAGTTGGGCCCCACAGCATCTTGCGTCCAGCTCTATGGGAAGCTAAGAAACAACTTGCTCTGCACAGTGCTCTTACAGCCTACTGGGAACATCTCTTCCAAAGGCCTGTGAAACGCAGTTTCTTTGCAGGCCTGATCTGGCAGAGTAGGACTTCTGCTCTGGGTGTGCTACATTGCCCTAGAGCTGAAAGGCACAACGTGCAGGCTTCTTTCCAAAGGGCGAGTTGGTCCCCACAGCATCTTGCTTCCAGCTCTTTGGGAAGCTAAGAAACAACTCGCTCTGCACAGTGCTCTTACAGCCTACCGGGAACATCTCTTCCAAAGGCCTGTGAAACGCAGTTTCTTTGCAGGCCTGATCTGGCAGAGTAGGACATCTGCTCTGGGTGTGCTACATTGCCCTAGAGCTGAAAGGCACAACGTGCAGGCTTCTTTGCAAAGGGCGAGTTGGTCCCCACAGCATCTTGCTTCCAGCTCTTTGGGAAGCTAAGAAACAACTCGCTCTGCACAGTGCTCTTACAGCCTACCGGGAACATCTCTTCCAAAGGCCTGTGAAACGCAGTTTCTTTGCAGGCCTGATCTGGCTGAAGTAGGACTTCTGCTCTGGGTGTGCTACATTGCCCTAGAGCTGAAAGGCACAACGTGCAGGCTTCTTTCCAAAGGGCGAGTTGGGCCCCACAGCATCTTGCTTCCAGCTCTTTGGGAAGCTAAGAAACAACTCGCTCTGCACAGTGCTCTTACAGCCTACCGGGAACATCTCTTCCAAAGGCCTGTGAAACGCAGTTTCTTTGCAGGCCTGATCTGGCTGAAGTAGGACTTCTGCTCTGGGTGTGCTACATTGCCCTAGAGCTGAAAGGCACAACGTGCAGGCTTCTTTGCAAAGGGCGAGTTGGGCCCCACAGCATCTTGCTTCCAGCTCTTTGGGAAGCTAAGAAACAACTCGCTCTGCACAGTGCTCTTACAGCCTACCGGGAACATCTCTTCCAAAGGCCTGTGAAACGCAGTTTCTTTGCAGGCCTGATCTGGCTGAAGTAGGACTTCTGCTCTGGGTGTGCTACATTGCCCTAGAGCTGAAAGGCACAACCTGCAGGCTTCTTTGCAAAGGGCGAGTTGGGCCACACAGCATCTTGCTTCCAGCTCTTTGGGAAGCTAAGAAACAACTCGCTCTGCACAGTGCTCTTGCAGCCTACCGGGAACATCTCTTCCAAAGGCCTGTGAAACGCAGTTTCTTTGCAGGCCCGATCTGGCAGAAGTAGGACTTCTGCTCTGGGTGTGCTACATTGCCCTAGAGCTGAAAGGCACAACGTGCAGGCTTCTTTCCAAAGGGCGAGTAGGCCCCCACATCATCTTGCTACCAGCTCTTTGGGAAGCTAAGAAACAACTCGCTCTGCACAGTGCTCTTACAGCCTACCGGGAACATCTCTTCCAAAGGCCTGTGAAACGCAGTTTCTTGGCAGGCCTGATCTGGCTGAGGTAGGACGTCTGCTCTCGGAGTTCTACTTTGCCCTAGAGCTGAAAGGCACAACGTGCAGGCTTCTTTCCAAAGGGCGAATTTGTCCCCACAGCATCTTGCTTCCAGCTCTTTGGGAAGCTAAGAAACAACTCGCTCTGCACAGTGCTCTTACAGCCTACCGGGAACATCTCTTCCAAAGGCCTGTGAAACGCAGTTTCTTTGCAGGCCTCATCTGGCAGAAGTAGGACTTCTGCTCTGGGTGTGCTACATTTTCCTAGAGCTGAAAGGCACAACGTGCAGGCTTCTTTCCAAAGGGCGAGTTGGGCCCCACAGCATCTTGCTTCCAGCTCTTTGGGAAGCTAAGAAACAACTCGCTCTGCACAGTGCTCTTACAGCCTACCGGGAACATCTCTTCCAAAGGCCTGTGAAACGCAGTTTCTTTGCAGGCCTGATCTGGCTGAGGTAGGACTTCTGCTCTGGGTGTGCTACATTGCCCTAGAGCTGAAAGGCAGAACGTGCAGGCTTCTTTCCAAAGGGTGAGTTGGGCCCCACAGCATCTTGCTTCCAGCTCTTTGGGAAGCTAAGAAACAACTCGCTCTGCACAGTGCTCTTACAGCCTACCGGGAACATCTCTTCCAAAGGCCTGTGAAACGCAGTTTCTTTGCAGGCCTGATCTGGCTGAAGTAGGACTTCTGCTCTGGGTGTGCTACATTGCCCTAGAGCTGAAAGGCACAACGTGCAGGCTCCTTTCCAAGGGGCGAGTTGGGCCCCACAGCATCTTCCTTCCAGCTCTTTGGGAAGCTAAGGAACAACTCGCTCTGCACAGTGCTCTTACAGCCTACCGGGAACATCTCTTCCAAAGGCCTGTGAAACGCAGTTTCTTTGCAGGCCTGATCTGGCTGAAGTAGGACTTCTGCTCTGGGTGTGCCACATTGCCCTAGAGCTGAAAGGCACAACGTGCAGGCTTCTTTCCAAAGGGCGAGTTGGGCCCCACAGCATCTTGCTTCCAGCTCTTTGGGAAGCTAAGAAACAACTCGCTCTGCACAGTGCTCTTACAGCCTACCGGGAACATCTCTTCCAAAGGCCTGTGAAAGGCAGTTTCTTTGCAGGCCTGATCTGGCTGAAGTAGGACTTCTGCTCTGGGTGTTTTACATTGCCCTAGAGCTGAAAGGCACAACGTGCAGGCTTCTTTCCAAAGGGTGAGTTGGGCCCCACAGCATCTTGCTTCCAGCTCTTTGGGAAGCTAAGAAACAACTCGCTCTGCACAGTGCTCTTACAGCCTACCGGGAAGATCTCTTCCAAAGGCCTGTGAAACGCAGTTTCTTTGCAGGCC
This sequence comes from Equus caballus, assembly GCF_041296265.1. Taxonomy (NCBI): domain Eukaryota; kingdom Metazoa; phylum Chordata; class Mammalia; order Perissodactyla; family Equidae; genus Equus; species Equus caballus. Next base: position 55,669,427 of record NC_091715.1, read on the forward strand.
TGATCTGGCTGAAGTAGGACTTCTGCTCTGGGTGTGCTACATTGCCCTAGAGCTGAAAGGCACAACGTGCAGGCTTCTTTCCAAAGGGCGAGTTGGGCCCCACAGCATCTTGCTTCCAGCTCTTTGGGAAGCTAAAAAACAACTCGCTCTGCACAGTGCTCTTACAGCCTACCGGGAACATCTCTTCCAAAGGCCTGTGAAACGCAGTTTCTTTGCAGGCCTGATCTGGCTGAAGTAGGACTTCTGCTCTGGGTGTGCTACATTGCCCTAGAGCTGAAAGGCACAACGTGCAGGCTTCTTTCCAAAGGGCGAGTTGGGCCCCACAGCATCTTGCTTCCAGCTCTTTGGGAAGCTAAGAAACAACTCGCTATGCACAGTGCTCTTACAGCCTACCGGCAACATCTCTTCCAAAGGCCTGTGAAACGCAGTTTCTTTGCAGGCCTGATCTGGCTGAAGTAGGACTTCTGCTCTGGGTGTGCTACATTGCCCTAGAGCTGAAAGGCACAACGTGCAGGCTTCTTTCCAAAGGGCGAGTTGGTCCCCACAGCATCTTGCTTCCTGCTCTTTGGGAAGCTAAGAAACAACTCGCTCTGCACAGTGCTCTTACAGCCTACCGGGAACATCTCTTCCAAAGGCCTGTGAAACGCAGTTTCTTTGCAGGCCTGATCTGGCAGAGTAGGACATCTGCTCTGGGTGTGCTACATTGCCCTAGAGCTGAAAGGCACAACGTGCAGGCTTCTTTGCAAAGGGCGAGTTGGTCCCCACAGCATCTTGCTTCCAGCTCTTTGGGAAGCTAAGAAACAACTCGCTCTGCACAGTGCTCTTACAGCCTACCGGGAACATCTCTTCCAAAGGCCTGTGAAAGGCAGTTTCTTTGCAGGCCTGATCTGGCTGAAGTAGGACTTCTGCTCTGGGTGTGCTACATTGCCCTAGAGCTGAAAGGCACAACGTGCAGGCTTCTTTCCAAAGGGCGAGTTGGGCCCCACAGCATCTTGCTTCCAGCTCTTTGGGAAGCTAAGAAACAACTCGCTCTGCACAGTGCTCTTACAGCCTACCGGGAACATCTCTTCCAAAGGCCTGTGAAACGCAGTTTCTTTGCAGGCCTGATCTGGCTGAAGTAGGACTTCTGCTCTGGGTGTGCTACATTGCCCTAGAGCTGAAAGGCACAACGTGCAGGCTTCTTTCCAAAGGGCGAGTTGGGCCCCACAGCATCTTGCTTCCAGCTCTTTGGGAAGCTAAGAAACAACTCGCTCTGCACAGTGCTCTTACAGCCTACCGGGAACATCTCTTCCAAAGGCCTGTGAAACGCAGTTTCTTTGCAGGCCTGATCTGGCTGAAGTAGGACTTCTGCTCTGGGTGTGCTACATTGCCCTAGAGCTGAAAGGCACAACGTGCAGGCTTCTTTGCAAAGGGCGAGTTGGGCCACACAGCATCTTGCTTCCACCTCTTTGGGAAGCTAAGAAACAACTCGCTCTGCACAGTGCTCTTGCAGCCTACCGGGAACATCTCTTCCAAAGGCCTGTGAAACGCAGTTTCTTTGCAGGCCCGATCTGGCTGAAGTAGGACTTCTGCTCTGGGTGTGCTACATTGCCCTAGAGCTGAAAGGCACAACGTGCAGGCTTCTTTGCAAAGGGCGAGTTGGGCCACACAGCATCTTGCTTCCAGCTCTTTGGCAAGCTAAGAAACAACTCGCTCTGCACAGTGCTCTTACAGCCTACCGGGAACATCTCTTCCAAAGGCCTGTGAAACGCAGTTTCTTTGCAGGCCTGATCTGGCTGAAGTAGGACTTCTGCTCTGGGTGTGCCACATTGCCCTAGAGCTGAAAGTCACAAGGTGCAGGCTTCTTTCCAAAGGTCGAGTTGGGCCCCACAGCATCTTGCTTCCAGCTCTTTGGGAAGCTAAGAAACAACTCGCTCTGCACAGTGCTCTTACAGCCTACCGGGAACATCTCTTCCAAAGGCCTGTGAAACGCAGTTTCTTTGCAGGCCTGATCTGGCTGAAGTAGGATTTCTGCTCTGGGTGTGCCACATTGCCCTAGAGCTGAAAGGCACAACGTGCCGGCTTCTTTCCAAAGGGCGAGTTGGGCCCCACAGCATCTTGCTTCCAGCTCTTTGGGAAGCTAAGAAACAACTCGCTCTGCACAGTGCTCTTACAGCCTACCGGGAACATCTCTTCCAAAGGCCTGTGAAACGCAGTTTCTTTGCAGGCCTGATCTGGCTGAAGTAGGACTTCTGCTCTGGGTGTGCTACATTGCCCTAGAGCTGAAAGGCACAACGTGCAGGCTTCTTTCCAAAGGGCGAGTTGGGCCCCACAGCATCTTGCTTCCAGCTCTTTGGGAAGCTAAGAAACAACTCGCTCTGCACAGTGCTCTTACAGCCTACCGGGAACATCTCTTCCAAAGGCCTGTGAAAGGCAGTTTCTTTGCAGGCCTGATCTGGCTGAAGTAGGACTTCTGCTCTGGGTGTGCTACATTGCCCTAGAGCTGAAAGGCACAACGTGCAGGCTTCTTTCCAAAGGGTGAGTTGGGCCCCACAGCATCTTGCTTCCAGCTCTATGGGAAGCTAAGAAACAACTCGCTCTGAACAGTGCTCTTACAGCCTACCGGGAACATCTCTTCCAAAGGCCTGTGAAACGCAGTTTCTTTGCAGGCCTGATCTGGCTGAAGTAGGACTTCTGCTCTGGGTGTGCTACATTGCCCTAGAGCTGAAAGGCACAAAGTGCAGGCTTCTTTCCAAAGGGCGAGTTGGGCCCCACAGCATCTTGCTTCCCGCTCTTTGGGAAGCTAAGAAACAACTCGCTCTGCACAGTGCTCTTACAGCCTACCGGGAACATCTCTTCCAAAGGCCTGTGAAACGCAGTTTCTTTGCAGGCCTGATCTGGCTGAAGTAGGACTTCTGCTCTGGGTGTGCTACATTGCCCTAGAGCTGAAAGGCACAACGTGCAGGCTTCTTTCCAAAGGGCGAGTTGGGCCCCACAGCATCTTGCTTCCAGCTCTTTGGGAAGCTAAGAAACAACTCGCTATGCACAGTGCTCTTACAGCCTACCGGCAACATCTCTTCCAAAGGCCTGTGAAACGCAGTTTCTTTGCAGGCCTGATCTGGCTGAAGTAGGACTTCTGCTCTGGTTGTGCTACATTGCCCTAGAGCTGAAAGGCACAACGTGCAGGCTTCTTTCCAAAGGGCGAGTTGGGCCCCACAGCATCTTGCTTCCAGCTCTTTGGGAAGCTAAGAAACAACTCGCTCTGCACAATTCTCTTGGAGCGTACCGGGAACATCTCTTCCAAAGGCCTGTGAAACGCAGTTTCTTTGCAGGCCTGATCTGGCTGAAGTAGGACTTCTGCTCTGGGTGTGCTACATTGCCCTAGAGCTGAAAGGCACAACGTGCAGGCTTCTTTCCAAAGGGCGAGTTGGGCCCCACAGCATCTTGCGTCCAGCTCTATGGGAAGCTAAGAAACAACTTGCTCTCCACAGTGCTCTTACAGCCTACCGGGAACATCTCTTCCAAAGGCCTGTGAAACGCAGTTTCTTTGCAGGCCTGATCTGGCAGAGTAGGACTTCTGCTCTGGGTGTGCTACATTGCCCTAGAGCTGAAAGGCACAACGTGCAGGCTTCTTTCCAAAGGGCGAGTTGGTCCCCACAGCATCTTGCTTCCTGCTCTTTGGGAAGCTAAGAAACAACTCGCTCTGCACAGTGCTCTTACAGCCTACCGGGAACATCTCTTCCAAAGGCCTGTGAAACGCAGTTTCTTTGCAGGCCTGATCTGGCAGAGTAGGACATCTGCTCTGGGTGTGCTACATTGCCCTAGAGCTGAAAGGCACAACGTGCAGGCTTCTTTGCAAAGGGCGAGTTGGTCCCCACAGCATCTTGCTTCCAGCTCTTTGGGAAGCTAAGAAACAACTCGCTCTGCACAGTGCTCTTACAGCCTACCGGGAACATCTCTTCCAAAGGCCTGTGAAAGGCAGTTTCTTTGCAGGCCTGATCTGGCTGAAGTAGGACTTCTGCTCTGGGTGTGCTACATTGCCCTAGAGCTGAAAGGCACAACGTGCAGGCTTCTTTCCAAAGGGCGAGTTGGGCCCCACAGCATCTTGCTTCCAGCTCTTTGGGAAGCTAAGAAACAACTCGCTCTGCACAGTGCTCTTACAGCCTACCGGGAACATCTCTTCCAAAGGCCTGTGAAACGCAGTTTCTTTGCAGGCCTGATCTGGCTGAAGTAGGACTTCTGCTCTGGGTGTGCTACATTGCCCTAGAGCTGAAAGGCACAACGTGCAGGCTTCTTTCCAAAGGGCGAGTTGGGCCCCACAGCATCTTGCTTCCAGCTCTTTGGGAAGCTAAGAAACAACTCGCTCTGCACAGTGCTCTTACAGCCTACCGGGAACATCTCTTCCAAAGGCCTGTGAAACGCAGTTTCTTTGCAGGCCTGATCTGGCTGAAGTAGGACTTCTGCTCTGGGTGTGCTACATTGCCCTAGAGCTGAAAGGCACAACGTGCAGGCTTCTTTGCAAAGGGCGAGTTGGGCCCCACAGCATCTTGCTTCCACCTCTTTGGGAAGCTAAGAAACAACTCGCTCTGCACAGTGCTCTTGCAGCCTACTGGGAACATCTCTTTCAAAGGCCTGTGAAACGCAGTTTCTTTGCAGGCCCGATCTGGCAGAAGTAGGACTTCTGCTCTGGGTGTGCTACATTGCCCTAGAGCTGAAAGGCACAACGTGCAGGCTTCTTTCCAAAGGGCGAGTAGGCCCCCACATCATCTTGCTTCCAGCTCTTTGGGAAGCTAAGAAACAACTCGCTCTGCACAGTGCTCTTACAGCCTACCGGGAACATCTCTTCCAAAGGCCTGTGAAACGCAGTTTCTTGGCAGGCCTGATCTGGCTGAGGTAGGACGTCTGCTCTCGGAGTTCTACTTTGCCCTAGAGCTGAAAGGCACAACGTGCAGGCTTCTTTCCAAAGGGCGAATTTGTCACCACAGCATCTTGCTTCCAGCTCTTTGGGAAGCTAAGAAACAACTCGCTCTGCACAGTGCTCTTACAGCCTACCGGGAACATCTCTTCCAAAGGCCTGTGAAACGCAGTTTCTTTGCAGGCCTCATCTGGCCGAAGTAGGACTTCTGTTCTGGGTGTGCTACATTTTCCTAGAGCTGAAAGGCACAACGTGCAGGCTTCTTTCCAAAGGGCGAGTTGGGCCCCACAGCATCTTGCTTCCAGCTCTTTGGGAAGCTAAGAAACAACTCGCTCTGCACAGTGCTCTTACAGCCTACCGGGAACATCTCTTCCAAAGGCCTGTGAAACGCAGTTTCTTTGCAGGCCTGATCTGGCTGAGGTAGGACTTCTGCTCTGGGTGTGCTACATTGCCCTAGAGCTGAAAGGCAGAACGTGCAGGCTTCTTTCCAAAGGGTGAGTTGGGCCCCACAGCATCTTGCTTCCAGCTCTTTGGGAAGCTAAGAAACAACTCGCTCTGCACAGTGCTCTTACAGCCTACCGGGAACATCTCTTCCAAAGGCCTGTGAAACGCAGTTTCTTTGCAGGCCTGATCTGGCTGAAGTAGGACTTCTGCTCTGGGTGTGCTACATTGCCCTAGAGCTGAAAGGCACAACGTGCAGGCTCCTTTCCAAGGGGCGAGTTGGGCCCCACAGCATCTTCCTTCCAGCTCTTTGGGAAGCTAAGGAACAACTCGCTCTGCACAGTGCTCTTACAGCCTACCGGGAACATCTCTTCCAAAGGCCTGTGAAACGCAGTTTCTTTGCAGGCCTGATCTGGCTGAAGTAGGACTTCTGCTCTGGGTGTGCCACATTGCCCTAGAGCTGAAAGGCACAACGTGCAGGCTTCTTTCCAAAGGGCGAGTTGGGCCCCACAGCATCTTGCTTCCAGCTCTTTGGGAAGCTAAGAAACAACTCGCTCTGCACAGTGCTCTTACAGCCTACCGGGAACATCTCTTCCAAAGGCCTGTGAAAGGCAGTTTCTTTGCAGGCCTCATCTGGCTGAAGTAGGACTTCTGCTCTGGGTGTGCTACATTGCCCTACAGCTGAAAGGCACAACGTGCAGGCTTCTTTCCAAAGGGTGAGTTGGGCCCCACAGCATCTTGCTTCCAGCTCTTTGGGAAGCTAAGAAACAACTCGCTCTGCACAGTGCTCTTACAGCCTACCGGGAAGATCTCTTCCAAAGGCCTGTGAAACGCAGTTTCTTTGCAGGCCTGATCTGGCTGAAGTAGGACTTCTGCTCTGGGTGTGCTACATTGCCCTAGAGCTGAAAGGCACAACGTGCAGGCTTCTTTCCAAAGGGCGAGTTGGGCCCCACAGCATCTTGCTTCCAGCTCTTTGGGAAGCTAAAAAACAACTCGCTCTGCACAGTGCTCTTACAGCCTACCGGGAACATCTCTTCCAAAGGCCTGTGAAACGCAGTTTCTTTGCAGGCCTGATCTGGCTGAAGTAGGACTTCTGCTCTGGGTGTGCTACATTGCCCTAGAGCTGAAAGGCACAACGTGCAGGCTTCTTTCCAAAGGGCGAGTTGGGCCCCACAGCATCTTGCTTCCAGCTCTTTGGGAAGCTAAGAAACAACTCGCTATGCACAGTGCTCTTACAGCCTACCGGCAACATCTCTTCCAAAGGCCTGTGAAACGCAGTTTCTTTGCAGGCCTGATCTGGCTGAAGTAGGACTTCTGCTCTGGTTGTGCTACATTGCCCTAGAGCTGAAAGGCACAACGTGCAGGCTTCTTTCCAAAGGGCGAGTTGGGCCCCACAGCATCTTGCTTCCAGCTCTTTGGGAAGCTAAGAAACAACTCGCTCTGCACAGTTCTCTTGGAGCGTACCGGGAACATCTCTTCCAAAGGCCTGTGAAACGCAGTTTCTTTGCAGGCCTGATCTGGCTGAAGTAGGACTTCTGCTCTGGGTGTGCTACATTGCCCTAGAGCTGAAAGGCACAACGTGCAGGCTTCTTTCCAAAGGGCGAGTTGGGCCCCACAGCATCTTGCGTCCAGCTCTATGGGAAGCTAAGAAACAACTCGCTCTGCACAGTGCTCTTACAGCCTACCGGGAACATCTCTTCCAAAGGCCTGTGAAACGCAGTTTCTTTGCAGGCCTGATCTGGCAGAGTAGGACTTCTGCTCTGGGTGTGCTACATTGCCCTAGAGCTGAAAGGCACAACGTGCAGGCTTCTTTCCAAAGGGCGAGTTGGTCCCCACAGCATCTTGCTTCCAGCTCTTTGGGAAGCTAAGAAACAACTCGCTCTGCACAGTGCTCTTACAGCCTACCGGGAACATCTCTTCCAAAGGCCTGTGAAACGCAGTTTCTTTGCAGGCCTGATCTGGCAGAGTAGGACATCTGCTCTGGGTGTGCTACATTGCCCTAGAGCTGAAAGGCACAACGTGCAGGCTTCTTTCCAAAGGGCGAGTTGGGCCCCACAGCATCTTGCTTCCAGCTCTTTGGGAAGCTAAGAAACAACTCGCTCTGCACAGTGCTCTTACAGCCTACCGGGAACATCTCTTCCAAAGGCCTGTGAAAGGCAGTTTCTTTGCAGGCCTGATCTGGCTGAGGTAGGACTTCTGCTCTGGGTGTGCTACATTGCCCTAGAGCTGAAAGGCACAACGTGCAGGCTTCTTTCCAAAGGGCGAGTTGGGCCCCACAGCATCTTGCTTCCAGCTCTTTGGGAAGCTAAGAAACAACTCGCTCTGCACAGTGCTCTTACAGCATACCGGCAACATCTCTTCCAAAGGCCTGTGAAATGCAGTTTCTTTGCAGGCCTGATCTGGCTGAAGTAGGACTTCTGCTCTGGGTGTGCTACATTGCCCTAGAGCTGAAAGGCACAACGTGCAGGCTTCTTTGCAAAGGGCGAGTTGGGCCACACAGCATCTTGCTTCCAGCTCTTTGGCAAGCTAAGAAACAACTCGCTCTGCACAGTGCTCTTACAGCCTACCGGGAACATCTCTTCCAAAGGCCTGTGAAACGCAGTTTCTTTGCAGGCCTGATCTGGCTGAAGTAGGACTTCTGCTCTGGGTGTGCCACATTGCCCTAGAGCTGAAAGTCACAAGGTGCAGGCTTCTTTCCAAAGGTCGAGTTGGGCCCCACAGCATCTTGCTTCCAGCTCTTTGGGAAGCTAAGAAACAACTCGCTCTGCACAGTGCTCTTACAGCCTACCGGGAACATCTCTTCCAAAGGCCTGTGAAAGGCAGTTTCTTGGCAGGCCTGATCTGGCTGAAGTAGGACTTCTGCTCTGGGTGTGCTACATTGCCCTAGAGCTGAAAGGCACAACGTGCAGGCTTCTTTCCAAAGGGTGAGTTGGGCCCCACAGCATCTTGCTTCCAGCTCTTTGGGAAGCTAAGAAACAACTCGCTCTGCACAGTGCTCTTACAGCCTACCGGGAACATCGCTTCCAAAGGCCTGTGAAACGCAGTTTCTTTGCAGGCCTGATCTGGCTGAAGTAGGACTTCTGCTCTGGGTGTGCTACATTGCCCTAGAGCTGAAAGGCACAACGTGCAGGCTTCTTTCCAAAGGGCGAGTTGGGCCCCACAGCATCTTGCTTCCAGCTCTTTGGGAAGCTAAAAAACAACTCGCTCTGCACAGTGCTCTTACAGCCTACCGGGAACATCTCTTCCAAAGGCCTGTGAAACGCAGTTTCTTTGCAGGCCTGATCTGGCTGAAGTAGGACTTCTGCTCTGGGTGTGCTACATTGCCCTAGAGCTGAAAGGCACAACGTGCAGGCTTCTTTCCAAAGGGCGAGTTGGGCCCCACAGCATCTTGCTTCCAGCTCTTTGGGAAGCTAAGAAACAACTCGCTATGCACAGTGCTCTTACAGCCTACCGGCAACATCTCTTCCAAAGGCCTGTGAAACGCAGTTTCTTTGCAGGCCTGATCTGGCTGAAGTAGGACTTCTGCTCTGGTTGTGCTACATTGCCCTAGAGCTGAAAGGCACAACGTGCAGGCTTCTTTCCAAAGGGCGAGTTGGGCCCCACAGCATCTTGCTTCCAGCTCTTTGGGAAGCTAAGAAACAACTCGCTCTGCACAGTTCTCTTGGAGCGTACCGGGAACATGTCTTCCAAAGGCCTGTGAAACGCAGTTTCTTTGCAGGCCTGATCTGGCTGAAGTAGGACTTCTGCTCTGGGTGTGCTACATTGCCCTAGAGCTGAAAGGCACAACGTGCAGGCTTCTTTCCAAAGGGCGAGTTGGGCCCCACAGCATCTTGCGTCCAGCTCTATGGGAAGCTAAGAAACAACTCGCTCTGCACAGTGCTCTTACAGCCTACCGGGAACATCTCTTCCAAAGGCCTGTGAAACGCAGTTTCTTTGCAGGCCTGATCTGGCAGAGTAGGACTTCTGCTCTGGGTGTGCTACATTGCCCTAGAGCTGAAAGGCACAACGTGCAGGCTTCTTTCCAAAGGGCGAGTTGGTCCCCACAGCATCTTGCTTCCAGCTCTTTGGGAAGCTAAGAAACAACTCGCTCTGCACAGTGCTCTTACAGCCTACCGGGAACATCTCTTCCAAAGGCCTGTGAAACGCAGTTTCTTTGCAGGCCTGATCTGGCAGAGTAGGACATCTGCTCTGGGTGTGCTACATTGCCCTAGAGCTGAAAGGCACAACGTGCAGGCTTCTTTCCAAAGGGCGAGTTGGGCCCCACAGCATCTTGCTTCCAGCTCTTTGGGAAGCTAAGAAACAACTCGCTCTGCACAGTGCTCTTACAGCCTACCGGGAACATCTCTTCCAAAGGCCTGTGAAAGGCAGTTTCTTTGCAGGCCTGATCTGGCTGAGGTAGGACTTCTGCTCTGGGTGTGCTACATTGCCCTAGAGCTGAAAGGCACAACGTGCAGGCTTCTTTCCAAAGGGCGAGTTGGGCCCCACAGCATCTTGCTTCCAGCTCTTTGGGAAGCTAAGAAACAACTCGCTCTGCACAGTGCTCTTACAGCATACCGGCAACATCTCTTCCAAAGGCCTGTGAAATGCAGTTTCTTTGCAGGCCTGATCTGGCTGAAGTAGGACTTCTGCTCTGGGTGTGCTACATTGCCCTAGAGCTGAAAGGCACAACGTGCAGGCTTCTTTGCAAAGGGCGAGTTGGGCCACACAGCATCTTGCTTCCAGCTCTTTGGCAAGCTAAGAAACAACTCGCTCTGCACAGTGCTCTTACAGCCTACCGGGAACATCTCTTCCAAAGGCCTGTGAAACGCAGTTTCTTTGCAGGCCTGATCTGGCTGAAGTAGGACTTCTGCTCTGGGTGTGCCACATTGCCCTAGAGCTGAAAGTCACAAGGTGCAGGCTTCTTTCCAAAGGTCGAGTTGGGCCCCACAGCATCTTGCTTCCAGCTCTTTGGGAAGCTAAGAAACAACTCGCTCTGCACAGTGCTCTTACAGCCTACCGGGAACATCTCTTCCAAAGGCCTGTGAAAGGCAGTTTCTTGGCAGGCCTGATCTGGCTGAAGTAGGACTTCTGCTCTGGGTGTGCTACATTGCCCTAGAGCTGAAAGGCACAACGTGCAGGCTTCTTTCCAAAGGGTGAGTTGGGCCCCACAGCATCTTGCTTCCAGCTCTTTGGGAAGCTAAGAAACAACTCGCTCTGCACAGTGCTCTTACAGCCTACCGGGAACATCGCTTCCAAAGGCCTGTGAAACGCAGTTTCTTTGCAGGCCTGATCTGGCAGAGTAGGACCTCTGCTCTGGGTGTGCTACATTGCCCTAGAGCTGAAAGGCACAACGTGCAGGCTTCTTTCCAAAGGGCGAGTTGGGCCCCACAGCATCTTGCTTCCAGCTCTTTGGGAAGCTAAAAAACAACTCGCTCTGCACAGTGCTCTTACAGCCTACCGGGAACATCTCTTCCAAAGGCCTGTGAAACGCAGTTTCTTTGCAGGCCTGATCTGGCTGAAGTAGGACTTCTGCTCTGGGTGTGCTACATTGCCCTAGAGCTGAAAGGCACAACGTGCAGGCTTCTTTCCAAAGGGCGAGTTGGGCCCCACAGCATCTTGCTTCCAGCTCTTTGGGAAGCTAAGAAACAACTCGCTATGCACAGTGCTCTTACAGCCTACCGGCAACATCTCTTCCAAAGGCCTGTGAAACGCAGTTTCTTTGCAGGCCTGATCTGGCTGAAGTAGGACTTCTGCTCTGGTTGTGCTACATTGCCCTAGAGCTGAAAGGCACAACGTGCAGGCTTCTTTCCAAAGGGCGAGTTGGGCCCCACAGCATCTTGCTTCCAGCTCTTTGGGAAGCTAAGAAACAACTCGCTCTGCACAGTTCTCTTGGAGCGTACCGGGAACATCTCTTCCAAAGGCCTGTGAAACGCAGTTTCTTTGCAGGCCTGATCTGGCTGAAGTAGGACTTCTGCTCTGGGTGTGCTACATTGCCCTAGAGCTGAAAGGCACAACGTGCAGGCTTCTTTCCAAAGGGCGAGTTGGGCCCCACAGCATCTTGCGTCCAGCTCTATGGGAAGCTAAGAAACAACTCGCTCTGCACAGTGCTCTTACAGCCTACCGGGAACATCTCTTCCAAAGGCCTGTGAAACGCAGTTTCTTTGCAGGCCTGATCTGGCAGAGTAGGACTTCTGCTCTGGGTGTGCTACATTGCCCTAGAGCTGAAAGGCACAACGTGCAGGCTTCTTTCCAAAGGGCGAGTTGGTCCCCACAGCATCTTGCTTCCAGCTCTTTGGGAAGCTAAGAAACAACTCGCTCTGCACAGTGCTCTTACAGCCTACCGGGAACATCTCTTCCAAAGGCCTGTGAAACGCAGTTTCTTTGCAGGCCTGATCTGGCAGAGTAGGACATCTGCTCTGGGTGTGCTACATTGCCCTAGAGCTGAAAGGCACAACGTGCAGGCTTCTTTCCAAAGGGCGAGTTGGGCCCCACAGCATCTTGCTTCCAGCTCTTTGGGAAGCTAAGAAACAACTCGCTCTGCACAGTGCTCTTACAGCCTACCGGGAACATCTCTTCCAAAGGCCTGTGAAAGGCAGTTTCTTTGCAGGCCTGATCTGGCTGAGGTAGGACTTCTGCTCTGGGTGTGCTACATTGCCCTAGAGCTGAAAGGCACAACGTGCAGGCTTCTTTCCAAAGGGCGAGTTGGGCCCCACAGCATCTTGCTTCCAGCTCTTTGGGAAGCTAAGAAACAACTCGCTCTGCACAGTGCTCTTACAGCATACCGGCAACATCTCTTCCAAAGGCCTGTGAAATGCAGTTTCTTTGCAGGCCTGATCTGGCTGAAGTAGGACTTCTGCTCTGGGTGTGCTACATTGCCCTAGAGCTGAAAGGCACAACGTGCAGGCTTCTTTGCAAAGGGCGAGTTGGGCCACACAGCATCTTGCTTCCAGCTCTTTGGCAAGCTAAGAAACAACTCGCTCTGCACAGTGCTCTTACAGCCTACCGGGAACATCTCTTCCAAAGGCCTGTGAAACGCAGTTTCTTTGCAGGCCTGATCTGGCTGAAGTAGGACTTCTGCTCTGGGTGTGCCACATTGCCCTAGAGCTGAAAGTCACAAGGTGCAGGCTTCTTTCCAAAGGTCGAGTTGGGCCCCACAGCATCTTGCTTCCAGCTCTTTGGGAAGCTAAGAAACAACTCGCTCTGCACAGTGCTCTTACAGCCTACCGGGAACATCTCTTCCAAAGGCCTGTGAAAGGCAGTTTCTTGGCAGGCCTGATCTGGCTGAAGTAGGACTTCTGCTCTGGGTGTGCTACATTGCCCTAGAGCTGAAAGGCACAACGTGCAGGCTTCTTTCCAAAGGGTGAGTTGGGCCCCACAGCATCTTGCTTCCAGCTCTTTGGGAAGCTAAGAAACAACTCGCTCTGCACAGTGCTCTTACAGCCTACCGGGAACATCGCTTCCAAAGGCCTGTGAAACGCAGTTTCTTTGCAGGCCTGATCTGGCAGAGTAGGACCTCTGCTCTGGGTGTGCTACATTGCCCTAGAGCTGAAAGGCACAACGTGCAGGCTTCTTTCCAAAGGGCGAGTTGGGCCCCACAGCATCTTTCTTCCAGCTCTTTGGGAAGCTAAGAAACAACTCGCTCTGCACAGTGCTCTTACAGCCTACCGGGAACATCTCTTCCAAAGGCCTGTGAAACGCAGTTTCTTTGCAGGCCTGATCTGGCTGAAGTAGGACTTCTGCTCTGGGTGTGCTACATTGCCCTAGAGCTGAAAGGCACAAGGTGCAGGCTTCTTTCCAAAGGGCGAGTTGGGCCCCACAGCATCTTGCTTCCAGCTCTTTGGGAAGCTAAGAAACAACTCGCTCTGCACAGTGCTCTTACAGCCTACCGGGAAGATCTCTTCCAAAGGCCTGTGAAACGCAGTTTCTTTGCAGGCCTGATCTGGCTGAAGTAGGACTTCTGCTCTGGGTGTGCTACATTGCCCTAGACCTGAAAGGCACAACGTGCAGGCTTCTTTGCAAAGTGCGAGTTGGGCCCCACAGCATCTTGCTTCCAGCTCTTTGGGAAGCTAAGAAACAACTCGCTCTGCACAGTGCTCTTACAGCCTACCGGGAACATCTCTTCCAAAGGCCTGTGAAACGCAGTTTCTTTGCAGGCCTGATCTGGCTGAAGTAGGATTTCTGCTCTGGGTGTGCCACATTGCCCTAGAGCTGAAAGGCACAACGTGCCGGCTTCTTTCCAAAGGGCGAGTTGGGCCCCACAGCATCTTGCTTCCAGCTCTTTGGGAAGCTAAGAAACAACTCGCTCTGCACAGTGCTCTTACAGCCTACCGGGAACATCTCTTCCAAAGTCCTGTGAAACGCAGTTTCTTTGCAGGCCTGATCTGGCTGAAGTAGGACTTCTGCTCTGGGTGTGCTACATTGCCCTAGAGCTGAAAGGCACAACGTGCAGGCTTCTTTCCAAAGGGCGAGTTGGGCCCCACAGCATCTTGCTTCCAGCTCTTTGGGAAGCTAAGAAACAACTCGCTCTGCACAGTTCTCTTGGAGCGTACCGGGAACATCTCTTCCAAAGGCCTGTGAAACGCAGTTTCTTTGCAGGCCTGATCTGGCTGAAGTAGGACTTCTGCTCTGGGTGTGCTACATTGCCCTAGAGCTGAAAGGCACAACGTGCAGGCTTCTTTCCAAAGGGCGAGTTGGGCCCCACAGCATCTTGCGTCCAGCTCTATGGGAAGCTAAGAAACAACTCGCTCTGCACAGTGCTCTTACAGCCTACCGGGAACATCTCTTCCAAAGGCCTGTGAAACGCAGTTTCTTTGCAGGCCTGATCTGGCAGAGTAGGACATCTGCTCTCGGTGTGCTACATTGCCCTAGAGCTGAAAGGCACAACGTGCAGGCTTCTTTCCAAAGGGCGAGTTGGGCCCCACAGCATCTTGCTTCCAGCTCTTTGGGAAGCTAAGAAACAACTCGCTCTGCACAGTGCTCTTACAGCCTACCGGGAACATCTCTTCCAAAGGCCTGTGAAACGCAGTTTCTTTGCAGGCCTGATCTGGCTGAAGTAGGACTTCTGCTCTGGGTGTGCTACATTGCCCTAGAGCTGAAAGGCACAACGTGCAGGCTTCTTTGCAAAGGGCGAGTTGGGCCCCACAGCATCTTGCTTCCAGCTCTTTGGGAAGCTAAGAAACAACTCGCTCTGCACAGTGCTCTTACAGCCTACCGGGAAGATCTCTTCCAAAGGCCTGTGACACGCAGTTTCTTTGCAGGCCTGATCTGGCTGAAGTAGGACTTCTGCTCTGGGTGTGCCCCATTGCCCTAGAGCTGAAAGGCACAACGTGCAGGCTTCTTTCCAAAGGGCGAGTTGGGCCCCACAGCATCTTGCTTCCAGCTCTTTGGGAAGCTAAGAAACCACTCTCTCTGCACAGTGCTCTTACAGCCTACCGGGAACATCTCTTCCAAAGGCCTGTGAAACGCAGTTTCTTTGCAGGCCTGATCTGGCTGAAGTAGGACTTCTGCTCTGGGTGTGCCACATTGCCCTAGAGGTGAAAGGCACAACGTGCAGGCTTCTTTCCAAAGGGCGAGTTGCGCCCCACAGCATCTTGCTTCCACCTCTTTGGGAAGCTAAGAAACAACTCGCTCTGCACAGTGCTCTTACACCCTACCGGGAACATCTCTTCCAAAGGCCTGTGAAACGCAGTTTCTTTGCAGGCCTGATCTGGCTGAAGTAGGACTTCTGCTCTGGGTGTGCTACATTGCCCTAGAGCTGAAAGGCACAACGTGCAGGCTTCTTTCCAAAGGGTGAGTTGGGCCCCACAGCATCTTGCTTCCAGCTCTTTGGGAAGCTAAGAAACAACTCGCTCTGCACAGTGCTCTTACAGCCTACCGGGAACATCTCTTCCAAAGGCCTGTGAAACGCAGTTTCTTTGCAGGCCTGATCTGGCTGAAGTAGGACTTCTGCTCTGGGTGTGCTACATTGCCCTAGAGCTGAAAGGCACAACGTGCAGGCTTCTTTCCAAAGGGCGAGTTGGGCCCCACAGCATCTTGCTTCCAGCTCTTTGGGAAGCTAAGAAACAACTCGCTCTGCACAGTTCTCTTGGAGCGTACCGGGAACATCTCTTCCAAAGGCCTGTGAAACGCAGTTTCTTTGCAGGCCTGATCTGGCTGAAGTAGGACTTCTGCTCTGGGTGTGCTACATTGCCCTAGAGCTGAAAGGCACAACGTGCAGGCTTCTTTCCAAAGGGCGAGTTGGGCCCCACAGCATCTTGCGTCCAGCTCTATGGGAAGCTAAGAAACAACTCGCTCTGCACAGTGCTCTTACAGCCTACCGGGAACATCTCTTCCAAAGGCCTGTGAAACGCAGTTTCTTTGCAGGCCTGATCTGGCAGAGTAGGACATCTGCTCTCGGTGTGCTACATTGCCCTAGAGCTGAAAGGCACAACGTGCAGGCTTCTTTCCAAAGGGCGAGTTGGGCCCCACAGCATCTTGCTTCCAGCTCTTTGGGAAGCTAAGAAACAACTCGCTCTGCACAGTGCTCTTACAGCCTACCGGGAACATCTCTTCCAAAGGCCTGTGAAACGCAGTTTCTTTGCAGGCCTGATCTGGCTGAAGTAGGACTTCTGCTCTGGGTGTGCTACATTGCCCTAGAGCTGAAAGGCACAACGTGCAGGCTTCTTTGCAAAGGGCGAGTTGGGCCCCACAGCATCTTGCTTCCAGCTCTTTGGGAAGCTAAGAAACAACTCGCTCTGCACAGTGCTCTTACAGCCTACCGGGAAGATCTCTTCCAAAGGCCTGTGAAACGCAGTTTCTTTGCAGGCCTGATCTGGCTGAAGTAGGACTTCTGCTCTGGGTGTGCTACATTGCCCTAGAGCTGAAAGGCACAACGTGCAGGCTTCTTTGCAAAGGGCGAGTTGGGCCCCACAGCATCTTGCTTCCAGCTCTTTGGGAAGCTAAGAAACAACTCGCTCTGCACAGTGCTCTTACAGCCTACAGGGAACATCTCTTCCAAAGGCCTGTGAAACGCAGTTTCTTTACAGGCCTGATCTGGCTGAAGTAGGATTTCTGCTCTGGGTGTGCCACATTGCCCTAGAGCTGAAAGGCACAACGTGCCGGCTTCTTTCCAAAGGGCGAGTTGGGCCCCACAGCATCTTGCTTCCAGCTCTTTGGGAAGCTAAGAAACAACTCGCTCTGCACAGTGCTCTTACAGCCTACCGGGAACATCTCTTCCAAAGGCCTGTGAAACGCAGTTTCTTTGCAGGCCTGATCTGGCTGAAGTAGGACTTCTGCTCTGGGTGTGCTACATTGCCCTAGAGCTGAAAGGCACAACGTGCAGGCTTCTTTCCAAAGGGCGAGTTGGGCCCCAGAGCATCTTGCTTCCAGCTCTTTGGGAAGCTAAGAAACAACTCGCTCTGCACAGTTCTCTTGGAGCGTACCGGGAACATCTCTTCCAAAGGCCTGTGAAACGCAGTTTCTTTGCAGGCCTGATCTGGCTGAAGTAGGACTTCTGCTCTGGGTGTGCTACATTGCCCTAGAGCTGAAAGGCACAACGTGCAGGCTTCTTTCCAAAGGGCGAGTTGGGCCCCACAGCATCTTGCTTCCAGCTCTTTGGGAAGCTAAGAAACAACTCGCTCTGCACAGTGCTCTTACAGCCTACCGGGAACATCTCTTCCAAAGTCCTGTGAAACGCAGTTTCTTGGCAGGCCTGATCTGGCTGAAGTAGGACTTCTGCTCTGGGTGTGCTACATTGCCCTAGAGCTGAAAGGCACAACGTGCAGGCTTCTTTCCAAAGGGCGAGTTGGGCCCCACAGCATCTTGCTTCCAGCTCTTTGGGAAGCTAAGAAACAACTCGCTCTGCACAGTGCTCTTACAGCCTACCCGGAACATCTCTTCCAAAGGCCTGTGAAACGCAGTTTCTTTGCAGGCCTGATCTGGCTGAAGTAGGACTTCTGCTCTGGGTGTGACACATAGCCCTAGAGCTGAAAGGCACAACGTGCCGGCTTCTTTCCAAAGGGAGAGTTGGGCCCCACAGCATCTTGCTTCCAGCTCTTTGGGAAGCTAAGAAACAACTCGCTCTGCACAGTGCTCTTACAGCATACCGGCAACATCTCTTCCAAAGGCCTGTGAAACGCAGTTTCTTTGCAGGCCTGATCTGGCTGAAGTAGGACTTCTGCTCTGGGTGTGCCACATTGCCCTAGAGCTGAAAGGCACAACGTGCCGGCTTCTTTCCAATGCGTGAGTTGGGCCCCACAGCATCTTGCTTCCAGCTGTTTGGGAAGCTAAGAAACAACTCGCTCTGCACAGTGCTCTTACAGCCTACCGGCAACATCTCTTCCAAAGGCCTGTGAAACGCAGTTTCTTTGCAGGCCTGATCTGGCTGAAGTAGGACTTCTGCTCTGGGTGTGCCACATTGCCCTAGAGCTGAAAGGCACAACGTGCCGGCTTCTTTCCAATGCGTGAGTTGGGACCAAAAGCATCTTGCTTCGAGCTCTTTGGGAAGCTAAGAAACAACTCGCTCTGCACAGTGCTCTTACAGCCTACCGGGAACATCTCTTCCAAAGGCCTGTGAAACGCAGTTTCTTGGCAGGCCTGATCTGGCTGAAGTAGGACTTCTGCTCTGGGTGTGCCACATTGCCCTAGAGCTGAAAGGCACAACGTGCCGGTTTCTTTCCAAAGGGCGAGTTGGGCCCCACAGCATCTTGCTTCCAGCTCTTTGGGAAGCTAAGAAACTACTCGCTCTGCACAGTGCTCTTACAGCCTACCGGGAACATCTCTTCCAAAGGCCTGTGAAACGCAGTTTCTTGGCAGGCCTGATCTGGCTGAAGTAGGACTTCTGCTCTGGGTGTGCTACATTGCCTTAGAGCTGAAAGGCACAACGTGCAGGCTTCTTTCCAAAGGGCGAGTTGGGCCCCACAGCATCTTGCTTCCAGCTCTTTGGGAAGCTAAGAAACAACTCGCTCTGCACAGTGCTCTTACAGCCTACCGGGAACATCTCTTCCAAAGGCCTGTGAAACGCAGTTTCTTGGCAGGCCTGATCTGGCTGAAGTAGGACTTCTGCTCTGGGTGTGCTACATTGCCCTAGAGCTGAAAGGCACAACGTGCAGGCTTCTTTCCAAAGGGCGAGTTGGGCCCCACAGCATCTTGCTTCCAGCTCTTTGGGAAGATAAAAAACAACTCGCTCTGCACAGTGCTCTTACAGCCTACCGGGAACATCTCTTCCAAAGGCCTGTGAAACGCAGTTTCTTTGCAGGCCTGATCTGGCTGAAGTAGGACTTCTGCTCTGGGTGTGCTACATTGCCCTAGAGCTGAAAGGCACAACGTGCAGGCTTCTTTCCAAAGGGCGAGTTGGGCCCCACAGCATCTTGCTTCCAGCTCTTTGGGAAGCTAAGAAACAACTCGCTATGCACAGTGCTCTTACAGCCTACCGGCAACATCTCTTCCAAAGGCCTGTGAAACGCAGTTTCTTTGCAGGCCTGATCTGGCTGAAGTAGGACTTCTGCTCTGGTTGTGCTACATTGCCCTAGAGCTGAAAGGCACAACGTGCAGGCTTCTTTCCAAAGGGCGAGTTGGGCCCCACAGCATCTTGCTTCCAGCTCTTTGGGAAGCTAAGAAACAACTCGCTCTGCACAGTTCTCTTGGAGCGTACCGGGAACATCTCTTCCAAAGGCCTGTGAAACGCAGTTTCTTTGCAGGCCTGATCTGGCTGAAGTAGGACTTCTGCTCTGGGTGTGCTACATTGCCCTAGAGCTGAAAGGCACAACGTGCAGGCTTCTTTCCAAAGGGCGAGTTGGGCCCCACAGCATCTTGCGTCCAGCTCTATGGGAAGCTAAGAAACAACTCGCTCTGCACAGTGCTCTTACAGCCTACCGGGAACATCTCTTCCAAAGGCCTGTGAAACGCAGTTTCTTTGCAGGCCTGATCTGGCAGAGTAGGACTTCTGCTCTGGGTGTGCTACATTGCCCTAGAGCTGAAAGGCACAACGTGCAGGCTTCTTTCCAAAGGGCGAGTTGGGCCCCACAGCATCTTGCTTCCAGCTCTTTGGGAAGCTAAGAAACAACTCGCTCTGCACAGTGCTCTTACAGCCTACCGGGAACATCTCTTCCAAAGGCCTGTGAAACGCAGTTTCTTTGCAGGCCTGATCTGGCAGAGTAGGACATCTGCTCTGGGTGTGCTACATTGCCCTAGAGCTGAAAGTCACAAGGTGCAGGCTTCTTTCCAAAGGTCGAGTTGGGCACCACAGCATCTTGCTTCCAGCTCTTTGGGAAGCTAAGAAACAACTCGCTCTGCACAGTGCTCTTACAGCCTACCGGGAACATCTCTTCCAAAGGCCTGTGAAAGGCAGTTTCTTGGCAGGCCTGATCTGGCTGAAGTAGGACTTCTGTTCTGGGTGTGCTACATTGCCCTAGAGCTGAAAGGCACAACGTGCAGGCTTCTTTCCAAAGGGTGAGTTGGGCCCCACAGCATCTTGCTTCCAGCTCTTTGGGAAGCTAAGAAACAACTCGCTCTGCACAGTGCTCTTACAGCCTACCGGGAACATCTCTTCCAAAGGCCTGTGAAACGCAGTTTCTTTGCAGGCCTGATCTGGCAGAGTAGGACCTCTGCTCTGGGTGTGCTACATTGCCCTAGAGCTGAAAGGCACAACGTGCAGGCTTCTTTCCAAAGGGCGAGTTGGGCCCCACAGCATCTTGCTTCCAGCTCTTTGGGAAGCTAAGAAACCACTCGCTCTGCACAGTGCTCTTACAGCCTACCGGGAACATCTCTTCCAAAGGCCTGTGAAACGCAGTTTCTTTGCAGGCCTGATCTGGCTGAAGTAGGACTTCTGCTCTGGGTGTGCTACATTGCCCTAGAGCTGAAAGGCACAAGGTGCAGGCTTCTTTCCAAAGGGCGAGTTGGGCCCCACAGCATCTTGCTTCCAGCTCTTTGGGAAGCTAAGAAACAACTCGCTCTGCACAGTGCTCTTACAGCCTACCGGGAAGATCTCTTCCAAAGGCCTGTGAAACGCAGTTTCTTTGCAGGCCTGATCTGGCTGAAGTAGGACTTCTGCTCTGGGTGTGCTACATTGCCCTAGAGCTGAAAGGCACAACGTGCAGGCTTCTTTGCAAAGGGCGAGTTGGGCCCCACAGCATCTTGCTTCCAGCTCTTTGGGAAGCTAAGAAACAACTCGCTCTGCACAGTTCTCTTGGAGCGTACCGGGAACATCTCTTCCAAAGGCCTGTGAAACGCAGTTTCTTTGCAGGCCTGATCTGGCTGAAGTAGGACTTCTGCTCTGGGTGTGCTACATTGCCCTAGAGCTGAAAGGCACAACGTGCAGGCTTCTTTCCAAAGGGCGAGTTGGGCCCCACAGCATCTTGCGTCCAGCTCTATGGGAAGCTAAGAAACAACTCGCTCTGCACAGTGCTCTTACAGCCTACCGGGAACATCTCTTCCAAAGGCCTGTGAAACGCAGTTTCTTTGCAGGCCTGATCTGGCAGAGTAGGACATCTGCTCTCGGTGTGCTACATTGCCCTAGAGCTGAAAGGCACAACGTGCAGGCTTCTTTCCAAAGGGCGAGTTGGGCCCCACAGCATCTTGCTTCCAGCTCTTTGGGAAGCTAAGAAACAACTCGCTCTGCACAGTGCTCTTACAGCCTACCGGGAACATCTCTTCCAAAGGCCTGTGAAACGCAGTTTCTTTGCAGGCCTGATCTGGCTGAAGTAGGACTTCTGCTCTGGGTGTGCTACATTGCCCTAGAGCTGAAAGGCACAACGTGCAGGCTTCTTTGCAAAGGGCGAGTTGGGCCCCACAGCATCTTGCTTCCAGCTCTTTGGGAAGCTAAGAAACAACTCGCTCTGCACAGTGCTCTTACAGCCTACCGGGAACATCTCTTCCAAAGGCCTGTGAAACGCAGTTTCTTGGCAGGCCTGATCTGGCTGAAGTAGGACTTCTGCTCTGGGTGTGCCCCATTGCCCTAGAGCTGAAAGGCACAACGTGCAGGCTTCTTTCCAAAGGGCGAGTTGGGCCCCACAGCATCTTGCTTCCAGCTCTTTGGGAAGCTAAGAAACCACTCTCTCTGCACAGTGCTCTTACAGCCTACCGGGAACATCTCTTCCAAAGGCCTGTGAAACGCAGTTTCTTTGCAGGCCTGATCTGGCTGAAGTAGGACTTCTGCTCTGGGTGTGCCACATTGCCCTAGAGGTGAAAGGCACAACGTGCAGGCTTCTTTCCAAAGGGCGAGTTGCGCCCCACAGCATCTTGCTTCCACCTCTTTGGGAAGCTAAGAAACAACTCGCTCTGCACAGTGCTCTTACACCCTACCGGGAACATCTCTTCCAAAGGCCTGTGAAACGCAGTTTCTTTGCAGGCCTGATCTGGCTGAAGTAGGACTTCTGCTCTGGGTGTGCTACATTGCCCTAGAGCTGAAAGGCACAACGTGCAGGCTTCTTTCCAAAGGGTGAGTTGGGCCCCACAGCATCTTGCTTCCAGCTCTTTGGGAAGCTAAGAAACAACTCGCTCTGCACAGTGCTCTTACAGCCTACCGGGAACATCTCTTCCAAAGGCCTGTGAAACGCAGTTTCTTTGCAGGCCTGATCTGGCTGAAGTAGGACTTCTGCTCTGGGTGTGCTACATTGCCCTAGAGCTGAAAGGCACAACGTGCAGGCTTCTTTGCAAAGGGCGAGTTGGGCCCCACAGCATCTTGCTTCCAGCTCTTTGGGAAGCTAAGAAACAACTCGCTCTGCACAGTGCTCTTACAGCCTACCGGGAAGATCTCTTCCAAAGGCCTGTGAAACGCAGTTTCTTTGCAGGCCTGATCTGGCTGAAGTAGGACTTCTGCTCTGGGTGTGCTACATTGCCCTAGAGCTGAAAGGCACAACGTGCAGGCTTCTTTGCAAAGGGCGAGTTGGGCCCCACAGCATCTTGCTTCCAGCTCTTTGGGAAGCTAAGAAACAACTCGCTCTGCACAGTGCTCTTACAGCCTACAGGGAACATCTCTTCCAAAGGCCTGTGAAACGCAGTTTCTTTGCAGGCCTGATCTGGCTGAAGTAGGATTTCTGCTCTGGGTGTGCCACATTGCCCTAGAGCTGAAAGGCACAACGTGCCGGCTTCTTTCCAAAGGGCGAGTTGGGCCCCACAGCATCTTGCTTCCAGCTCTTTGGGAAGCTAAGAAACAACTCGCTCTGCCCAGTGCTCTTACAGCCTACCGGGAACATCTCTTCCAAAGGCCTGTGAAACGCAGTTTCTTTGCAGGCCTGATCTGGCTGAAGTAGGACTTCTGCTCGCGGTGTGCTACATTGCCCTAGAGCTGAAAGGCACAACGTGCAGGCTTCTTTCCAAAGGGCGAGTTGGGCCCCACAGCATCTTGCTTCCAGCTCTTTGTGAAGCTAAGAAACAACTCGCTCTGCACAGTTCTCTTGGAGCGTACCGGGAACATCTCTTCCAAAGGCCTGTGAAACGCAGTTTCTTTGCAGGCCTGATCTGGCTGAAGTAGGACTTCTGCTCTGGGTGTGCTACATTGCCCTAGAGCTGAAAGGCACAACGTGCAGGCTTCTTTCCAAAGGGCGAGTTGGGCCCCACAGCATCTTGCTTCCAGCTCTTTGGGAAGCTAAGAAACAACTCGCTCTGCACAGTGCTCTTACAGCCTACCGGGAACATCTCTTCCAAAGGCCTGTGAAACGCAGTTTCTTGGCAGGCCTGATCTGGCTGAAGTAGGACTTCTGCTCTGGGTGTGCTACATTGCCCTAGAGCTGAAAGGCACAACGTGCAGGCTTCTTTCCAAAGGGCGAGTTGGGCCCCACAGCATCTTGCTTCCAGCTCTTTGGGAAGCTAAGAAACAACTCGCTCTGCACAGTGCTCTTACAGCCTACCCGGAACATCTCTTCCAAAGGCCTGTGAAACGCAGTTTCTTTGCAGGCCTGATCTGGCTGAAGTAGGACTTCTGCTCTGGGTGTGACACATAGCCCTAGAGCTGAAAGGCACAACGTGCCGGCTTCTTTCCAAAGGGAGAGTTGGGCCCCACAGCATCTTGCTTCCAGCTCTTTGGGAAGCTAAGAAACAACTCGCTCTGCACAGTGCTCTTACAGCATACCGGCAACATCTCTTCCAAAGGCCTGTGAAACGCAGTTTCTTTGCAGGCCTGATCTGGCTGAAGTAGGATTTCTGCTCTGGGTGTGCTACATTGCCCTAGAGCTGAAAGGCACAACGTGCCGGCTTCTTTCCAATGCGTGAGTTGGGCCCCACAGCATCTTGCTTCCAGCTGTTTGGGAAGCTAAGAAACAACTCGCTCTGCACAGTGCTCTTACAGCCTACCGGCAACATCTCTTCCAAAGGCCTGTGAAACGCAGTTTCTTTGCAGGCCTGATCTGGCTGAAGTAGGACTTCTTCTCTGGGTGTGCCACATTGCCCTAGAGCTGAAAGGCACAACGTGCCGGCTTCTTTCCAATGCGTGAGTTGGGACCAAAAGCATCTTGCTTCCAGCTCTTTGGGAAGCTAAGAAACAACTCGCTCTGCACAGTGCTCTTACAGCCTACCGGGAACATCTCTTCCAAAGGCCTGTGAAACGCAGTTTCTTGGCAGGCCTGATCTGGCTGAAGTAGGACTTCTGCTCTGGGTGTGCCACATTGCCCTAGAGCTGAAAGGCACAACGTGCCGGTTTCTTTCCAAAGGGCGAGTTGGGCCCCACAGCATCTTGCTTCCAGCTCTTTGGGAAGCTAAGAAACAACTCGCTCTGCACAGTGCTCTTACAGCCTACCGGGAACATCTCTTCCAAAGGCCTGTGAAACGCAGTTTCTTGGCAGGCCTGATCTGGCTGAAGTAGCACTTCTGCTCTGGGTGTGCTACATTGCCCTAGAGCTGAAAGGCACAACGTGCAGGCTTCTTTCCAAAGGGTGAGTTGGTCCCCACAGCATCTTGCTTCCAGCTCTTTGGGAAGCTAAGAAACAACTCGCTCTGTACAGTGCTCTTACAGCCTACCGGGAACATCTCTTCCAAAGGCCTGTGAAACGCAGTTTCTTTGCAGGCCTGATCTGGCTGAAGTAGGACTTCTGCTCTGGGTGTGCTACATTGCCCTAGAGCTGAAAGGCACAACGTGCAGGCTTCTTTCCAAAGGGCGATTTGGGCCCCACAGCATCTTGCTTCCAGCTTTTTGGGAAGCTAAGTATCAACTCGCTCTGCACAGTGCTCTTACAGCCTAACGGGAACATCTCTTCCAAAGGCCTGTGAAACGCAGTTTCTTTGCAGGCCTGATCTGGCTGAAGTAGGACTTCTGCTCTGGGTGTGCTACATTGCCCTAGAGCTGAAAGGCACAACGTGCAGGCTTCTTTCCAAAGGGCGAGTTGGGCCCCACAGCATCTTGCTTCCAGCTCTTTGGGAAGCTAAGAAACAACTCGCTCTGCACAGTGCTCTTACAGCCTACCGGGAACGTCTCTTCCAAAGGCCTGTGAAACGCAGTTTCTTTGCAGGCCTGATCTGGCTGAAGTAGGACTTCTGCTCTGGGTGTGCTACATTGCCCTAGAGCTGAAAGGCACAACGTGCAGGCTTCTTTCCAAAGGGCGAGTTGGGCCCCACAGCACCTTGCTTCCAACTCTTTGGGAAGCTAAGAATCAACTCGCTCTGCACAGTGCTCTTACAGCCTACCGTGAACATCTCTTCCAAAGGCCTGTGAAACGCAGTTTCTTTGCAGGCCTGATCTGGCTGAAGTAGAACTTCTGCTCTGGGTGTGCTACATTGCCCTAGAGATGAAAGGCACAACGTGCAGGCTTCTTTCCAAAGGGCGAGTTTGGCCCCACAGCATCTTGCTTCCAGCTCTTTGGGAAGCTAAGAAACAACTCGCTCTGCACAGTGCTCTTACAGCCTACCGGGAACATCTCTTCCAAAGGCCTGTGAAACGCAGTTTCTTGGCAGGCCTGATCTGGCTGAAGTAGGACTTCTGCTCTGGGTGTGCTACATTGCCCTAGAGCTGAAAGGCACAACGTGCAGGCTTCTTTCCAAAGGGCGAGTTGGGCCAAACAGCATCTTGCTTCCAGCTCTTTGGGAAGCTAAGAAACAACTCGCTCTGCACAGTGCTCTTACAGCCTACCGGGAACATCTCTTCCAAAGGCCTGTGAAACGCAGTTTCTTGGCAGGCCTGATCTGGCTGAAGTAGGACTTCTGCTCTGGGTGTGACACATAGCCCTAGAGCTGAAAGGCACAACGTGCCGGCTTCTTTCCAAAGGGAGAGTTGGGCCCCACAGCATCTTGCTTCCAGCTCTTTGGGAAGCTAAGAAACAACTCGCTCTGCACAGTGCTCTTACAGCCTACCGGCAACATCTCTTCCAAAGGCCTGTGAAACGCAGTTTCTTTACAGGCCTGATCTGGCTGAAGTAGGACTTCTGCTCTGGGTGTGCCACATTGCCCTAGAGCTGAAAGGCACAACGTGCCGGCTTCTTTCCAATGCGTGAGTTGGGACCAAAAGCATCTTGCTTCCAGCTCTTTGGGAAGCTAAGAAACAACTCGCTCTGCACAGTGCTCTTACAGCCTACCAGGAACATCTCTTCCAAAGGCCTGTGAAACGCAGTTTCTTTGCAGGCCTGATCTGGCTGAAGTAGCACTTCTGCTCTGGGTGTGCTACATTGCCCTAGAGCTGAAAGGCACAACGTGCAGGCTTCTTTCCAAAGGGTGAGTTGGTCCCCACAGCATCTTGCTTCCAGCTCTTTGGGAAGCTAAGAAACAACTCGCTCTGTACAGTGCTCTTACAGCCTACCGGGAACATCTCTTCCAAAGGCCTGTGAAACGCAGTTTCTTTGCAGGCCTGATCTGGCTGAAGTAGGACTTCTGCTCTGGGTGTGCTACATTGCCCTAGAGCTGAAAGGCACAACGTGCAGGCTTCTTTCCAAAGGGCGAGTTGGGCCCCACAGCATCTTGCTTCCAGCTTTTTGGGAAGCTAAGTATCAACTCGCTCTGCACAGTGCTCTTACAGCCTACCGGGAACATCTCTTCCAAAGGCCTGTGAAACGCAGTTTCTTTGCAGGCCTGATCTGGCTGAAGTAGGACTTCTGCTCTGGGTGTGCTACATTGCCCTAGAGCTGAAAGGCACAACGTGCAGGCTTCTTTCCAAAGGGCGAGTTGGGCCCCACAGCATCTTGCTTCCAGCTCTTTGGGAAGCTAAGAAACAACTCGCTCTGCACAGTGCTCTTACAGCCTACCGGGAACGTCTCTTCCAAAGGCCTGTGAAACGCAGTTTCTTTGCAGGCCTGATCTGGCAGATGTAGGACTTCTGCTCTGGGTGTGCTACATTGCCCTAGAGATGAAAGGCACAACGTGCAGGCTTCTTTCCAAAGGGCGAGTTGGTCCCCACAGCATCTTGCTTCCAGCTCTTTGGGAAGCTAAGAAACCACTCGCGCTGCACAGTGCTCTTACATCCTACCGGGAACATCTCTTCCAAAGGCCTGTGAAACGCAGTTTCTTGGCAGGCCTGATCTGGCTGAAGTAGGACTTCTGCTCTGGGTGTGCTACATTGCCCTAGAGCTGAAAGGCACAACGTGCAGGCTTCTTTCCAAAGGGCGAGTTGGGCCCCACAGCATCTTGCTTCCAGCTCTTTGGGAAGCTAAGAAACAACTCGCTCTGCACAGTGCTCTTACAGCCTACCGGGAACATCTCTTCCAAAGGCCTGTGAAACGCAGTTTCTTTGCAGGCCTGATCTGGCTGAAGTAGGACTTCTGCTCTGGGTGTGCTACATTGCCCTAGAGCTGAACGGCACAACGTGCCGGCTTCTTTCCAAAGGGAGAGTTGGGCCCCACAGCATCTTGCTTCCAGCTCTTTGGGAAGCTAAGAAACAACTCGCTCTGCACAGTGCTCTTACAGCCTACCGGCAACATCTCTTCCAAAGGCCTGTGAAACGCAGTTTCTTTGCAGGCCTGATCTGGCTGAAGTAGGACTTCTGCTCTGGGTGTGCCACATTGCCCTAGAGCTGAAAGGCACAACGTGCCGGCTTCTTTCCAATGCGTGAGTTGGGACCAAAAGCATCTTGCTTCCAGCTCTTTGGGAAGCTAAGAAACAACTCGCTCTGCACAGTGCTCTTACAGCCTACCGGGAACATCTCTTCCAAAGGCCTGTGAAACGCAGTTTCTTTGCAGGCCTGATCTGGCTGAAGTAGCACTTCTGCTCTGGGTGTGCTACATTGCCCTAGAGCTGAAAGGCACAACGTGCAGGCTTCTTTCCAAATGGTGAGTTGGTCCCCACAGCATCTTGCTTCCAGCTCTTTGGGAAGCTAAGAAACAACTCGCTCTGCACAGTGCTCTTACAGCCTACCGGGAACATCTCTTCCAAAGGCCTGTGAAACGCAGTTTCTTGGCAGGCCTGATCTGGCTGAAGTAGGACTTCTGCTCTGGGTGTGCTACATTGCCCTAGAGCTGAAAGGCACAACGTGCAGGCTTCTTTCCAAAGGGCGAGTTGGGCCCCACAGCATCTTGCTTCCAGCTCTTTGGGAAGCTAAGAAACAACTCGCTCTGCAGAGTGCTCTTACAGCCTACCCGGAACATCTCTTCCAAAGGCCTGTGAAACGCAGTTTCTTGGCAGGCCTGATCTGGCTGAAGTAGGACTTCTGCTCTGGGTGTGACACATAGCCCTAGAGCTGAAAGGCACAACGTGCCGGCTTCTTTCCAAAGGGAGAGTTCGGCCCCACAGCATCTTGCTTCCAGCTCTTTGGGAAGCTAAGAAACAACTCGCTCTGCACAGTGCTCTTACAGCATACCGGCAACATCTCTTCCAAAGGCCTGTGAAACGCAGTTTCTTTGCAGGCCTGATCTGGCTGAAGTAGGACTTCTGCTCTGGGTGTGCCACATTGCCCTAGAGCTGAAAGGCACAACGTGCCGGCTTCTTTCCAATGCGTGAGTTGGGCCCCACAGCATCTTGCTTCCAGCTGTTTGGGAAGCTAAGAAACAACTCGCTCTGCACAGTGCTCTTACAGCCTACCGGCAACATCTCTTCCAAAGGCCTGTGAAACGCAGTTTCTTTGCAGGCCTGATCTGGCTGAAGTAGGACTTCTGCTCTGGGTGTGCCACATTGCCCTAGAGCTGAAAGGCACAACGTGCCGGCTTCTTTCCAATGCGTGAGTTGGGACCAAAAGCATCTTGCTTCCAGCTCTTTGGGAACCTAAGAAACAACTCGCTCTGCACAGTGCTCTTACAGCCTACCGGGAACATCTCTTCCAAAGGCCTGTGAAACGCAGTTTCTTGGCAGGCCTGATCTGGCTGAAGTAGGACTTCTGCTCTGGGTGTGCCACATTGCCCTAGAGCTGAAAGGCACAACGTGCCGGCTTCTTTCCAAAGGGCGAGTTGGGCCCCACAGCATCTTGCTTCCAGCTCTTTGGGAAGCTAAGAAACAACTCGCTCTGCACAGTGCTCTTACAGCCTACCGGGAACATCTCTTCCAAAGGCCTGTGAAACGCAGTTTCTTGGCAGGCCTGATCTGGCTGAAGTAGGACTTCTGCTCTGGGTGTGCTACATTGCCCTAGAGCTGAAAGGCACAACGTGCAGGCTTCTTTCCAAAGGGCGAGTTGGGCCCCACAGCATCTTGCTTCCAGCTCTTTGGGAAGCTAAGAAACAACTCGCTCTGCACAGTGCTCTTACAGCCTACCGGGAACATCTCTTCCAAAGGCCTGTGAAACGCAGTTTCTTGGCAGGCCTGATCTGGCTGAAGTAGGACTTCTGCTCTGGGTGTGCTACATTGCCCTAGAGCTGAAAGGCACAACGTGCAGGCTTCTTTCCAAAGGGCGAGTTGGGCCCCACAGCATCTTGCTTCCAGCTTTGTGGGAAGCTATGTCTCAACTCGCTCTGCACAGTGCTCTTACAGCCTACCGGGAACATCTCTTCCAAAGGCCTGTGAAACGCAGTTTCATTGCAGGCCTGATCTGGCTGAAGTAGGACTTCTGCTCTGGGTGTGCTACATTGCCCTAGAGCTGAAAGGCACAACGTGCAGGCTTCTTTCCAAAGGGCGAGTTGGGCCCCACAGCATCTTGCTTCCAGCTTTTTGGGAAGCGAAGTATCAACCCGCTCTGCACATTGCTCTTACAGCCTACCGGGAACATCTCTTCCAAAGGCCTGTGAAACGCAGTTTCTTTGCAGGCCTGATCTGGCAGATGTAGGACTTCTGCTCTGGGTGTGCTACATTGCCCTAGAGCTGAAAGGCACAACGTGCAGGCTTCTTTCCAAAGGGCGAGTTGGGCCCCACAGCATCTTGCTTCCAGCTCTTTGGGAAGCTAAGAAACAACTCGCTCTGTACAGTGCTCTTACAGCCTACCGGGAACATCTCTTCCAAAGGCCTGTGAAACGCAGTTTCTTTGCAGGCCTGATCTGGCTGAAGTAGGACTTCTGCTCTGGGTGTGCTACATTGCCCTAGAGCTGAAAGGCACAACGCGCAGGCTTCTTTCCAAAGGGCGAGTTGGGCCCCACAGCATCTTGCTTCCAGCTTTTTGGGAAGCTAAGTATCAACTCGCTCTGCACAGTGCTCTTAATGCCTACCGGGAACATCTCTTCCAAAGGCCTGTGAAACGCAGTTTCTTTGCAGGCCTGATCTGGCTGAAGTAGGACTTCTGCTCTGGGTGTGCTACATTGCCCTAGAGCTGAAAGGCACAACGTGCAGGCTTCTTTCCAAAGGGCGAGTTGGGCCCCACAGCATCTTGCTTCCAGCTCTTTGGGAAGCTAAGAAACAACTCGCTCTGCACAGTGCTCTTACAGCCTACCGGGAGCATCTCTTCCAAAGGCCTGTGAAACGCAATTTCTTTGCAGGCCTGATGTGGCAGATGTAGGACTTCTGCTCTGGGTGTGCTACATTGCCCTAGAGCTGAAAGGCACAACGTGCAGGCTTCTTTCCAAATGGCGAGTTGGGCCCCACAGCATCTTGCCTCCAGCTCTTTGGGAAGCTAAGAAACCACTCGCTCTGCACAGTGCTCTTACAGCCTACCGGGAACATCTCTTCCAAAGGCCTGTGAAACGCAGTTTCTTGGCAGGCCTGATCTGGCTGAAGTAGGACGTCTGCTCTGGGTGTGCTACATTGCCCTAGAGCTGAAAGGCACAACGTGCAGGCTTCTTTCCAAAGGGCGAATTGGGCCCCACAGCATCTTGCTTCCAGCCCTTTGGGAAGCTAAGAAACAACTCGCTCTGCACAGTGCTCTTACACACTAGTGGGAACATCTCTTCCAAAGGCCTGTGAAACGCAGTTTCTTTGCAGGCCTGATCTGGCTGAAGTAGGACTTCTGCTCTGGGTGTGCTACATTGCCCTAGAGCTGAAAGGCACAACGTGCAGGCTTCTTTCCAAAGGGCAAGTTGGGCCCCACAGCATCTTGCATCCAGCTCTTTGGGAAGCTATGAAACAGCTCGCTCTGCACAGTGCTCTTACAGCCTACCGGGAACATCTCTTCCAAAGGCCTGTGAAACGCAGTTTCTTTGCAGGCCTGATCTGGCAGAAGTAGGACTTCTGCTCTGGGTGTGCTACATTGCCCTAGAGCTGAAAGGCACAACGTGCCGGCTTCTTTCCAAAGGGCGAGTTGGGACCAACAGCATCTTGCTTCCAGCTCTTTGGGATTCTAAGAAACAACTCGCTCTGCACAGTGCTCTTACAGCCTACCAGCAACATCTCTTCCAAAGGCCTGTGAAACGCAGTTTCTTTGCAGGCCTGATCTGGCTGAAGTAGGACTTCTGCTCTGGGTGTGCCACATTGCCCTAGAGCTGAAAGGCACAACGTGCCGGCTTCTTTCCAATGCGTGAGTTGGGACCAAAAGCATCTTGCTTCCAGCTCTTTGGGAAGCTAAGAAGCAACTCGCTCTGCACAGTGCTCTTACAGCCTACCGGGAACATCTCTTCCAAAGGCCTGTGAAACGCAGTTTCTTTGCAGGCCTGATCTGGCTGAAGTAGGACTTCTGCTCTGGGTGTGCTACATTGCCCTAGAGCTGAAAGGCACAACGTGCAGGCTTCTTTCCAAAGGGCGAGTTGGGCCCCACAGCATCTTGCTTCCAGCTCTTTGGGAAGCTAAGAAACAACTCGCTCTGCACAGTTTTCTTACAGCCTACCCGGAACATCTCTTCCAAAGGCCTGTGAAACGCAGTTTCTTGGCAGGCCTGATCTGGCTGAAGTAGGACTTCTGCTCTGGGTGTGACACATAGCCCTAGAGCTGAAAGGCACAACGTGCCGGCTTCTTTCCAAAGGGAGAGTTGGGCCCCACAGCATCTTGCTTCCAGCTCTTTGGGAAGCTAAGAAACAACTCGCTCTGCACAGTGCTCTTACAGCATACCGGCAACATCTCTTCCAAAGGCCTGTGAAACGCAGTTTCTTTGCAGGCCTGATCTGGCTGAAGTAGGACTTCTGCTCTGGGTGTGCCACATTGCCCTAGAGCTGAAAGGCACAACGTGCCGGCTTCTTTCCAATGCGTGAGTTGGGCCCCACAGCATCTTGCTTCCAGCTGTTTGGGAAGCTAAGAAACAACTCGCTCTGCACAGTGCTCTTACAGCCTACCGGCAACATCTCTTCCAAAGGCCTGTGAAACGCAGTTTCTTTGCAGGCCTGATCTGGCTGAAGTAGGACTTCTGCTCTGGGTGTGCCACATTGCCCTAGAGCTGAAAGGCACAACGTGCCGGCTTCTTTCCAATGCGTGAGTTGGGACCAAAAGCATCTTGCTTCCAGCTCTTTGGGAAGCTAAGAAACAACTCGCTCTGCACAGTGCTCTTACAGCCTACCGGGAACATCTCTTCCAAAGGCCTGTGAAACGCAGTTTCTTGGCAGGCCTGATCTGGCTGAAGTAGGACTTCTGCTCTGGGTGTGCCACATTGCCCTAGAGCTGAAAGGCACAACGTGCCGGCTTCTTTCCAAAGGGCGAGTTGGGCCCCACAGCATCTTGCTTCCAGCTCTTTGGGAAGCTAAGAAACAACTCGCTCTGCACAGTGCTCTTACAGCCTACCGGGAACATCTCTTCCAAAGGCCTGTGAAACGCAGTTTCTTGGCAGGCCTGATCTGGCTGAAGTAGGACTTCTGCTCTGGGTGTGCTACATTGCCCTAGAGCTGAAAGGCACAACGTGCAGGCTTCTTTCCAAAGGGCGAGTTGGGCCCCACAGCATCTTGCTTCCAGCTCTTTGGGAAGCTAAGAAACAACTCGCTCTGCACAGTGCTCTTACAGCCTACCGGGAACATCTCTTCCAAAGGCCTGTGAAACGCAGTTTCTTGGCAGGCCTGATCTGGCTGAAGTAGGACTTCTGCTCTGGGTGTGCTACATTGCCCTAGAGCTGAAAGGCACAACGTGCAGGCTTCTTTCCAAAGGGCGAGTTGGGCCCCACAGCATCTTGCTTCCAGCTTTTTGGGAAGCTAAGTCTCAACTCGCTCTGCACAGTGCTCTTACAGCCTACCGGGAACATCTCTTCCAAAGGCCTGTGAAACGCAGTTTCATTGCAGGCCTGATCTGGCTGAAGTAGGACTTCTGCTCTGGGTGTGCTACATTGCCCTAGAGCTGAAAGGCACAACGTGCAGGCTTCTTTCCAAAGGGCGAGTTGGGCCCCACAGCATCTTGCTTCCAGCTTTTTGGGAAGCGAAGTATCAACCCGCTCTGCACATTGCTCTTACAGCCTACCGGGAACATCTCTTCCAAAGGCCTGTGAAACGCAGTTTCTTTGCAGGCCTGATCTGGCTGAAGTAGGACTTCTGCTCTGGGTGTGCTACATTGCCCTAGCGCTGAAAGGCACAACGTGCAGGCTTCTTTCCAAAGGGCGAGTTGGGCCCCACAGCATCTTGCTTCCAGCTCTTTGGGAAGCTAAGAAACAACTCGCTCTGTACAGTGCTCTTACAGCCTACCGGGAACATCTCTTCCAAAGGCCTGTGAAACGCAGTTTCTTTGCAGGCCTGATCTGGCTGAAGTAGGACTTCTGCTCTGGGTGTGCTACATTGCCCTAGAGCTAAAAGGCACAACGTGCAGGCTTCTTTCCAAAGGGCGAGTTGGGCCCCACAGCATCTTGCTTCCAGCTTTTTGGGAAGCTAAGTATCAACTCGCTCTGCACAGTGCTCTTACAGCCTACCGGGAACATCTCTTCCAAAGGCCTGTGAAACGCAGTTTCTTTGCAGGCCTGATCTGGCTGAAGTAGGACTTCTGCTCTGGGTGTGCTACATTGCCCTAGAGCTGAAAGGCACAACGTGCAGGCTTCTTTCCAAAGGGCGAGTTGGGCCCCACAGCATCTTGCTTCCAGCTCTTTGGGAAGCTAAGAAACAACTCGCTCTGCACAGTGCTCTTACAGCCTACCGGGAACGTCTCTTCCAAAGGCCTGTGAAACGCAGTTTCTTTGCAGGCCTGATCTGGCAGATGTAGGACTTCTGCTCTGGGTGTGCTACATTGCCCTAGAGCTGAAAGGCACAAGGTGCAGGCTTCTTTCCAAAGGGCGAGTTGGGCCCCACAGCATCTTGCTTCCAGCTCTTTGGGAAGCTAAGAAACAACTCGCGCTGCACAGTGCTCTTACAGCCTACCGGGAACATCTCTTCCAAAGGCCTGTGAAACGCAGTTTCTTGGCAGGCCTGATCTGGCTGAAGTAGGACTTCTGCTCTGGGTGTGCTACATTGCCCTAGAGCTGAAAGGCACAACGTGCCGGCTTCTTTCCAAAGGGCGAGTTGGGCCCCACAGCATCTTGCTTCCAGCTCTTTGGGAAGCTAAGAAACAACTCGCTCTGCACAGTGCTCTTACAGCCTACCGGGAACATCTCTTCCAAAGGCCTGTGAAACGCAGTTTCTTGGCAGGCCTGATCTGGCTGAAGTAGGACTTCTGCTCTGGGTGTGCCACATTGCCCTAGAGCTGAAAGGCACAACGTGCCGGCTTCTTTCCAATGCGTGAGTTGGGACCAAAAGCATCTTGCTTCCAGCTCTTTGGGAAGCTAAGAAACAACTCGCTCTGCACAGTGCTCTTACAGCCTACCGGGAACATCTCTTCCAAAGGCCTGTGAAACGCAGTTTCTTTGCAGGCCTGATCTGGCTGAAGTAGCACTTCTGCTCTGGGTGTGCTACATTGCCCTAGAGCTGAAAGGCACAACGTGCAGGCTTCTTTCCAAAGGGTGAGTTGGTCCCCACAGCATCTTGCTTCCAGCTCTTTGGGAAGCTAAGAAACAACTCGCTCTGTACAGTGCTCTTACAGCCTACCGGGAACATCTCTTCCAAAGGCCTGTGAAACGCAGTTTCTTTGCAGGCCTGATCTGGCTGAAGTAGGACTTCTGCTCTGGGTGTGCTACATTGCCCTAGAGCTGAAAGGCACAACGTGCAGGCTTCTTTCCAAAGGGCGAGTTGGGCCCCACAGCATCTTGCTTCCAGCTCTTTGGGAAGCTAAGAAACAACTCGCTCTGCACAGTGCTCTTACAGCCTACCGGGAACATCTCTTCCAAAGGCCTGTGAAACGCAGTTTCTTGGCAGGCCTGATCTGGCTGAAGTAGGACTTCTGCTCTGGGTGTGCTACATTGCCCTAGAGCTGAAAGGCACAACGTGCAGGCTTCTTTCCAAAGGGCGAGTTGGGCCCCACAGCATCTTGCTTCCAGCTCTTTGGGAAGCTAAGAAACAACTTGCTCTGCACAGTGCTCTTACACCCTACCGGGAGCATCTCTTCCAAAGGCCTGTGAAACGCAGTTTCTTTGCAGGCCTGATGTGGCAGATGTAGGACTTCTGCTCTGGGTGTGCTACATTGCCCTAGAGCTGAAAGGCACAACGTGCAGGCTTCTTTCCAAATGGCGAGTTGGGCCCCACAGCATCTTGCCTCCAGCTCTTTGGGAAGCTAAGAAACCACTCGCTCTGCACAGTGCTCTTACAGCCTACCGGGAACATCTCTTCCAAAGGCCTGTGAAACGCAGTTTCTTGGCAGGCCTGATCTGGCTGAAGTAGGACGTCTGCTCTGGGTGTGCTACATTGCCCTAGAGCTGAAAGGCACAACGTGCAGGCTTCTTTCCAAAGGGCGAATTGGGCCCCACAGCATCTTGCTTCCAGCCCTTTGGGAAGCTAAGAAACAACTCGCTCTGCACAGTGCTCTTACACACTAGTGGGAACATCTCTTCCAAAGGCCTGTGAAACGCAGTTTCTTTGCAGGCCTGATCTGGCTGAAGTAGGACTTCTGCTCTGGGTGTGCTACATTGCCCTAGAGCTGAAAGGCACAACGTGCAGGCTTCTTTCCAAAGGGCAAGTTGGGCCCCACAGCATCTTGCATCCAGCTCTTTGGGAAGCTATGAAACAACTCGCTCTGCACAGTGCTCTTACAGCCTACCGGGAACATCTCTTCCAAAGGCCTGTGAAACGCAGTTTCTTTGCAGGCCTGATCTGGCAGAAGTAGGACTTCTGCTCTGGGTGTGCTACATTGCCCTAGAGCTGAAAGGCACAACGTGCCGGCTTCTTTCCAAAGGGCGAGTTGGACCCAACAGCATCTTGCTTCCAGCTCTTTGGGAAGCTAAGAAACAACTGGCTCTGCACAGTGCTCTTACAGCCTACCGGGAACATCTCTTCCAAAGGCCTGTGAAACGCAGTTTCTTTGCAGGCCTGATCTGGCTGAAGTAGGACTTCTGCTCTGGGTGTGCTACATTGCCCTAGAGCTGAAAGGCACAACGTGCAGGCTTCTTTCCAAAGGGCGAGTTGGGACCCACAGCATCTTGCTTCCAGCTCTTTGGGAAGCTAAGAAACAACTCGCTCTGCACAGTGCTCTTACAGCCTACCGGGAACATCTCTTCCAAAGGCCTGTGAAACGCAGTTTCTTTGCAGGCCTGATCTGGCAGATGTAGGACTTCTGCTCTGGGTGTGCTACATTGCCCTAGAGCTGAAAGGGACAACGTGCAGGCTTCTTTCCAAAGGGCGAGTTGGGCCCCACAGCATCTTGCTTCCAGCTCTTTGGAAGGCTAAGAAACAAGTCGCTCTGCACAGTGCTCTTACAGCCTACCGGGAACATCTCTTCCAAAGGCCTGTGAAACGCAGTTTCTTTGCAGGCCTGATCTGGCTGAAGTAGGACTTCTGCTCTGGGTGTGCTACATTGCCCTAGAGCTGAAAGGCACAACGTGCAGGCTTCTTTCCAAAGGGCGAGTTGGGCCCCACAGCATCTTGCTTCCAGCTCTTTGGGAAGCTAAGAAACAACTGGCTCTGCACAGTGCTCTTACAGCCTACCGGGAACATCTCTTCCAAAGGCCTGTGAAACGCAGTTTCTTTGCAGGCCTGATCTGGCTGAAGTAGGACTTCTGTTCTGGGTGTGCTACATTGCCCTAGAGCTGAAAGGCACAACGTGCAGGCTTCTTTCCAAAGGGCGAGTTGGGCCCCACAGCATCTTGCTTCCAGCTCTTTGGGAAGCAAGAAACAACTCGCTCTGCACAGTGCTCTTACAGCCTACCGGGAACATCTCTTCCAAAGGCCTGTGAAACGCAGTTTCTTTGCAGGCCTGATCTGGCTGAAGTAGGACTTCTGCTCTGGGTGTGCTACATTGCCTTAGAGCTGAAAGGCACAACGTGCAGGCTTCTTTCCAAAGGGCGAGTTGGGCCCCACAGCATCTTGCTTCCAGCTTTTTGGGAAGCTAAGTATCAACTCGCTCAGCACAGTGCTCTTAAAGCCTACCGGGAACATCTCTTCCAAAGGCCTGTGAAACGCAGTTTCTTTGCAGGCCTGATCTGGCAGATGTAGGACTTCTGCTCTGGGTGTGCTACATTGCCCTAGAGCTGAAAGGCACAACGTGCCAGCTTCTTTCCAAAGGGCGTGTTGGGATCCACAGCATCTTGCTTCCAGCTCTTTGGGAAGCAAAGAAACAACTGGCTCTGCACAGTGCTCTTACAGCCTACCGGGAACATCTCTTCCAAAGGCCTGTGAAACGCAGTTTCTTTGCAGGCCTGATCTGGCTGAAGTAGGACTTGTGCTCTGGGTGTGCCACATTGCCCTAGAGCTGAAAGGCACAACGTGCAGGCTTCTTTCCAAAGGGCGAGTTGGGCCCCACAGCATCTTGCTTCCAGCTGTTTGGGAACCTAAGAAACAACTCGCTCTGCACAGTGCTCTTACAGCCTACCGGGATCATCTCTTCCAAAGGCCTGTGAAACGCAGTTTCTTTGCAGGCCTTATCTGGCTGAAGTAGGACTTATGCTCTGGGTGTGCTACATTGCCCTAGAGCTGAAAGGCAGAACGTGCAGGCTTCTTTCCAAAGGGCGAGTTGGGACCCACAGCATCTTGCTTCCAGCTCTTTGGGAAGCTAAGAAACAACTCGCTCTGCACAGTGCTCTTACAGCCTACCGGGAACATCTCTTCCAAAGGCCTGTGAAACGCAGTTTCTTTACAGGCCTGATCTGGCTGAAGTAGGACTTCTGCTCTGGGTGTGCTACATTGCCCTAGAGCTGAAAGGCACAACGTGCAGGCTTCTTTCCAAAGGGCGAGTTGGGCCCCACAGCATCTTGCTTCCAGCTCTTTGGGAAGATAAGAAACAACTCGCTCTGCACAGTGCTCTTACAGCCTACTGGGAACATCTCTTCCAAAGGCCTGTGAAACGCAGTTTCTTTGCAGGCCTGATCTGGCTGAAGTAGGACTTCTGCTCTGGGTGTGCTACATTGCTCTAGAGCTGAAAGGCACAACGTGCAGGCTTCTTTCCAAAGGGCGAGTTGGGCCCCACAGCATCTTGCTTCCAGCTCTTTGGGAAGCTAAGAAACAACTCGCTCTGCACAGTGCTCTTACAGCCTACCGGGAACATCTCTTCCAAAGGCCTGTGAAACGCAGTTTCTTTGCAGGCCTGATCTGGCTGAAGTAGGACTTCTGCTCTGGGTGTGCTACATTGCCCTAGAGCTGAAAGGCACAACGTGCAGGCTTCTTTGCAAAGGGCGAGTTGGGCCCCACAGCATCTTGCTTCCAGCTCTTTGGGAAGCTAAGAAACAACTCGCTCTGCACAGTGCTCTTACAGCCTACCGGGAAGATCTCTTCCAAAGGCCTGTGAAACGCTGTTTCTTTGCAGGCCTGATCTGGCTGAAGTAGGACTTCTGCTCTGGGTGTGCCCCATTGCCCTAGAGCTGAAAGGCACAAGGTGCAGGCTTCTTTCCAAAGGGCGAGTTGGGCCCCACAGCATCTTGCTTCCAGCTCTTTGGGAAGCTAAGAAACAACTCTCTCTGCACAGTTCTCTTACAGCCTACCGGGAACAACTCTTCCAAAGGCCTGTGAAACGCAGTTTCTTTGCAGGCCTGATCTGGCTGAAGTAGGACTTCTGCTCTGGGTGTGCCACATTGCCCTAGAGGTGAAAGGCACAACGTGCAGGCTTCTTTCCAAAGGGCGAGTTGGGCCCCACAGCATCTTGCTTCCAGCTCTTTGGGAAGCTAAGAAACAACTCGCTCTGCACAGTCCTCTTACACCCTACCGGGAACATCTCTTCCAAAGGCCTGTGAAACGCAGTTTCTTTGCAGGCCTGATCTGGCTGAAGTAGGACTTCTGCTCTGGGTGTGCTACATTGCCCTAGAGCTGAAAGGCACAACGTGCAGGCTTCTTTCCAAAGGGTGAGTTGGGCCCCACAGCATCTTGCTTCCAGCTCTTTGGGAAGCTAAGAAACAACTCGCTCTGCACAGTGCTCTTACAGCCTACCGGGAACATCTCTTCCAAAGGCCTGTGAAACGCAGTTTCTTTGCAGGCCTGATCTGGCTGAAGTAGGACTTCTGCTCTGGGTGTGCTACATTGCCCTAGAGCTGAAAGGCACAATGTGCAGGCTTCTTTCAAAAGGGCGAGTT
This sequence comes from Equus caballus, assembly GCF_041296265.1. NCBI lineage: Eukaryota > Metazoa > Chordata > Mammalia > Perissodactyla > Equidae > Equus > Equus caballus. The sequence goes on from NC_091715.1 coordinate 55,708,399, forward strand.
GGGCCCCACAGCATCTTGCTTCCAGCTGTTTGGGAAGCTAAGAAACAACTCGCTCTGCACAGTGCTCTTACAGCCTACCGGGAACATCTCTTCCAAAGGCCTGTGAAACGCAGTTTCTTTGCAGGCCTGATCTGGCTGAAGTAGGACTTCTGCTCTGGGTGTGCTACATTGCCCTAGAGCTGAAAGGCACAACGTGCAGGCTTCTTTCCAAAGGGCGAGTTGGGCCCCACAGCATCTTGCTTCCAGCTCTTTGGGAAGCTAAGAAACAACTCGCTCTGCACAGTGCTCTTACAGCCTACCGGGAAGATCTCTTCCAAAGGCCTGTGAAACGCAGTTTCTTTGCAGGCCTGATCTGGCTGAAGTAGGACTTCTGCTCTGGGTGTGCCCCATTGCCCTAGAGCTGAAAGGCACAAGGTGCAGGCTTCTTTCCAAAGGGCGAGTTGGGCCCCACAGCATCTTGCTTCCAGCTCTTTGGGAAGCTAAGAAACCACTCTCTCTGCACAGTGCTCTTACAGCCTACCGGGAACAACTCTTCCAAAGGCCTGTGAAACGCAGTTTCTTTGCAGGCCTGATCTGGCTGAAGTAGGACTTCTGCTCTGGGTGTGCCACATTGCCCTAGAGGTGAAAGGCACAACGTGCAGGCTTCTTTCCAAAGGGCGAGTTGGGCCCCACAGCATCTTGCTTCCAGCTCTTTGGGAAGCTAAGAAACAACTCGCTCTGCACAGTCCTCTTACACCCTACCGGGAACATCTCTTCCAAAGGCCTGTGAAACGCAGTTTCTTTGCAGGCCTGATCTGGCTGAAGTAGGACTTCTGCTCTGGGTGTGCTACATTGCCCTAGAGCTGAAAGGCACAACGTGCAGGCTTCTTTCCAAAGGGTGAGTTGGGCCCCACAGCATCTTGCTTCCAGCTCTTTGGGAAGCTAAGAAACAACTCGCTCTGCACAGTGCTCTTACAGCCTACCGGGAACATCTCTTCCAAAGGCCTGTGAAACGCAGTTTCTTTGCAGGCCTGATCTGGCTGAAGTAGGACTTCTGCTCTGGGTGTGCTACATTGCCCTAGAGCTGAAAGGCACAATGTGCAGGCTTCTTTCCAAAGGGCGAGTTGGGCCCCACAGCATCTTGCTTCCAGCTGTTTGGGAAGCTAAGAAACAACTCGCTCTGCACAGTGCTCTTACAGCCTACCGGGAACATCTCTTCCAAAGGCCTGTGAAACGCAGTTTCTTTGCAGGCCTGATCTGGCTGAAGTAGGACTTCTGCTCTGGGTGTGCTACATTGCCCTAGAGCTGAAAGGCACAACGTGCAGGCTTCTTTCCAAAGGGCGAGTTGGGCCCCACAGCATCTTGCTTCCAGCTCTTTGGGAAGCTAAGAAACAACTCGCTCTGCACAGTGCTCTTACAGCCTACCGGGAACATCTCTTCCAAAGGCCTGTGAAACGCAGTTTCTTTGCAGGCCTGATCTGGCTGAAGTAGGACTTCTGCTCTCAGTGTGCTACTTTGCCCTAGAGCCGAAAGGCACAACGTGCAGGCTTCTTTCCAAAGGGCGAGTTGGGCCCCACAGCATCTTGCTTCCAGCTCTTTGGGAAGCTAAGAAACAACTCGCTCTGCACAGTGCTCTTACAGCCTACCGTGAACATCTCTTCCAAAGGCCTGTGAAACGCAGTTTCTTTGCAGGCCTGATCTGGCTGAAGTAGGACTTCTGCTCTGGGTGTGCTACATTGCTCTAGAGCTGAAAGGCACAACGTGCAGGCTTCTTTCCAAAGGGCGAGTTGGGCCCCACAGCATCTTGCTTCCAGCTCTTTGGGAAGCTAAGAAACAACTCGCTCTGCACAGTGCTCTTACAGCCTACCGGGAACATCTCTTCCAAAGGGCTGTGAAACGTAGTTTCTTTGCAGGCCTGATCTGGCTGAAGTAGGACTTCTGCTCTCGGAGTTCTACTTTGCCCTAGAGCTGAAAGGCACAACGTGCAGGCTTCTTTCCAAAGGGCGAATTTGTCCCCACAGCATCTTGCTTCCAGCTCTTTGGGAAGCTAAGAAACAACTCGCTCTGCACAGTGCTCTTGCAGCCTACCGGGAACATCTCTTCCAAAGGCCTGTGAAACGCAGTTTCTTTGCAGGCCTGATCTGGCTGAAGTAGGACTTCTGCTCTGGGTGTGCCACATTGCCCTAAAGCTGAAAGGCACAACGTGCAGGCTTCTTTCCAAAGGGCGAGTTGGGCCCCAAAGCATCTTGCTTCCAGCTCTTTGGGAAGCTAAGAAACCACTCGCTCTGCACAGTGCTCTTACACCCTACCGGGAACATCTCTTCCAAAGGCCTGTGAAACGCAGTTTCTTTGCAGGCCTGATCTGGCTGAAGTAGGACTTCTGCTCTGGGTGTGCTACATTGCCCTAGAGCTGGAAGGCACAACGTGCAGGCTTCTTTCCAAAGGGCGAGTTGGGCCCCACAGCATCTTGCTTCCAGCTCTTTGGGAACCTAAGAAACAACTCGCTCTGCACAGTGCTCTTACAGCCTACCGGGAACATCTCTTCCAAAGGCCTGTGAAACGCAGTTTCTTTGCAGGCCTGATCTGGCTGAAGTAGGACTTCTGCTCTGGGTGTGCTACTTTGCCCTAGAGCTGAAAGGCACAACGTGCAGGCTTCTTTCCAAAGGGCGAGTTGGGCCCCACAGCATCTTGCTTCCAGCTCTTTGGGAAGCTAAGAAACAACTTGCTCTGCACAGTGCTCTTACAGCCTACTGGGAACATCTCTTCCAAAGGCCTGTGAAACGCAGTTTCTTTGCAGGCCTCATCTGGGTGAAGTAGGACTTCTGCTCTGGGTGTGCTACATTGTCCTAGAGCTGAAAGGCACAACGTGCAGGCTTCTTTCCAAAGGGCGAGTTGGGCCCCACAGCATCTTGCTTCCACCTCTTTGGGAAGCTAGGAAACAACTCGCTCTGCACAGTGCTCTTACAGCCTACCGGGAACATCTCTTCCAAAGGCCTGTGAAACGCAGTTTCATTGCAGGCCTGATCTGGCTGAAGTAGGACTTCTGCTCTGGGTGTGCTACATTGCCCTAGAGCTGAAAGGCACAACGTGCAGGCTTCTTTGCAAAGGGCGAGTTGGGCCCCACAGCATCTTGCTTCCAGCTCTTTGGGAAGCTAAGAAACAACTCGCTCTGCACAGTGCTCTTACAGCCTACCGGGAAGATCTCTTCCAAAGGCCTGTGAAACGCTGTTTCTTTGCAGGCCTGATCTGGCTGAAGTAGGACTTCTGCTCTGGGTGTGCCCCATTGCCCTAGAGCTGAAAGGCACAAGGTGCAGGCTTCTTTCCAAAGGGCGAGTTGGGCCCCACAGCATCTTGCTTCCAGCTCTTTGGGAAGCTAAGAAACAACTCTCTCTGCACAGTTCTCTTACAGCCTACCGGGAACAACTCTTCCAAAGGCCTGTGAAACGCAGTTTCTTTGCAGGCCTGATCTGGCTGAAGTAGGACTTCTGCTCTGGGTGTGCCACATTGCCCTAGAGGTGAAAGGCACAACGTGCAGGCTTCTTTCCAAAGGGCGAGTTGGGCCCCACAGCATCTTGCTTCCAGCTCTTTGGGAAGCTAAGAAACAACTCGCTCTGCACAGTCCTCTTACACCCTACCGGGAACATCTCTTCCAAAGGCCTGTGAAACGCAGTTTCTTTGCAGGCCTGATCTGGCTGAAGTAGGACTTCTGCTCTGGGTGTGCTACATTGCCCTAGAGCTGAAAGGCACAACGTGCAGGCTTCTTTCCAAAGGGTGAGTTGGGCCCCACAGCATCTTGCTTCCAGCTCTTTGGGAAGCTAAGAAACAACTCGCTCTGCACAGTGCTCTTACAGCCTACCGGGAACATCTCTTCCAAAGGCCTGTGAAACGCAGTTTCTTTGCAGGCCTGATCTGGCTGAAGTAGGACTTCTGCTCTGGGTGTGCTACATTGCCCTAGAGCTGAAAGGCACAATGTGCAGGCTTCTTTCAAAAGGGCGAGTTGGGCCCCACAGCATCTTGCTTCCAGCTGTTTGGGAAGCTAAGAAACAACTCGCTCTGCACAGTGCTCTTACAGCCTACCGGGAACATCTCTTCCAAAGGCCTGTGAAACGCAGTTTCTTTGCAGGCCTGATCTGGCTGAAGTAGGACTTCTGCTCTGGGTGTGCTACATTGCCCTAGAGCTGAAAGGCACAACGTGCAGGCTTCTTTCCAAAGGGCGAGTTGGGCCCCACAGCATCTTGCTTCCAGCTCTTTGGGAAGCTAAGAAACAACTCGCTCTGCACAGTGCTCTTACAGCCTACCGGGAAGATCTCTTCCAAAGGCCTGTGAAACGCAGTTTCTTTGCAGGCCTGATCTGGCTGAAGTAGGACTTCTGCTCTGGGTGTGCCCCATTGCCCTAGAGCTGAAAGGCACAAGGTGCAGGCTTCTTTCCAAAGGGCGAGTTGGGCCCCACAGCATCTTGCTTCCAGCTCTTTGGGAAGCTAAGAAACCACTCTCTCTGCACAGTGCTCTTACAGCCTACCGGGAACAACTCTTCCAAAGGCCTGTGAAACGCAGTTTCTTTGCAGGCCTGATCTGGCTGAAGTAGGACTTCTGCTCTGGGTGTGCCACATTGCCCTAGAGGTGAAAGGCACAACGTGCAGGCTTCTTTCCAAAGGGCGAGTTGGGCCCCACAGCATCTTGCTTCCAGCTCTTTGGGAAGCTAAGAAACAACTCGCTCTGCACAGTCCTCTTACACCCTACCGGGAACATCTCTTCCAAAGGCCTGTGAAACGCAGTTTCTTTGCAGGCCTGATCTGGCTGAAGTAGGACTTCTGCTCTGGGTGTGCTACATTGCCCTAGAGCTGAAAGGCACAACGTGCAGGCTTCTTTCCAAAGGGTGAGTTGGGCCCCACAGCATCTTGCTTCCAGCTCTTTGGGAAGCTAAGAAACAACTCGCTCTGCACAGTGCTCTTACAGCCTACCGGGAACATCTCTTCCAAAGGCCTGTGAAACGCAGTTTCTTTGCAGGCCTGATCTGGCTGAAGTAGGACTTCTGCTCTGGGTGTGCTACATTGCCCTAGAGCTGAAAGGCACAATGTGCAGGCTTCTTTCCAAAGGGCGAGTTGGGCCCCACAGCATCTTGCTTCCAGCTGTTTGGGAAGCTAAGAAACAACTCGCTCTGCACAGTGCTCTTACAGCCTACCGGGAACATCTCTTCCAAAGGCCTGTGAAACGCAGTTTCTTTGCAGGCCTGATCTGGCTGAAGTAGGACTTCTGCTCTGGGTGTGCTACATTGCCCTAGAGCTGAAAGGCACAACGTGCAGGCTTCTTTCCAAAGGGCGAGTTGGGCCCCACAGCATCTTGCTTCCAGCTCTTTGGGAAGCTAAGAAACAACTCGCTCTGCACAGTGCTCTTACAGCCTACCGGGAACATCTCTTCCAAAGGCCTGTGAAACGCAGTTTCTTTGCAGGCCTGATCTGGCTGAAGTAGGACTTCTGCTCTCAGTGTGCTACTTTGCCCTAGAGCCGAAAGGCACAACGTGCAGGCTTCTTTCCAAAGGGCGAGTTGGGCCCCACAGCATCTTGCTTCCAGCTCTTTGGGAAGCTAAGAAACAACTCGCTCTGCACAGTGCTCTTACAGCCTACCGTGAACATCTCTTCCAAAGGCCTGTGAAACGCAGTTTCTTTGCAGGCCTGATCTGGCTGAAGTAGGACTTCTGCTCTGGGTGTGCTACATTGCTCTAGAGCTGAAAGGCACAACGTGCAGGCTTCTTTCCAAAGGGCGAGTTGGGCCCCACAGCATCTTGCTTCCAGCTCTTTGGGAAGCTAAGAAACAACTCGCTCTGCACAGTGCTCTTACAGCCTACCGGGAACATCTCTTCCAAAGGGCTGTGAAACGTAGTTTCTTTGCAGGCCTGATCTGGCTGAAGTAGGACTTCTGCTCTCGGAGTTCTACTTTGCCCTAGAGCTGAAAGGCACAACGTGCAGGCTTCTTTCCAAAGGGCGAATTTGTCCCCACAGCATCTTGCTTCCAGCTCTTTGGGAAGCTAAGAAACAACTCGCTCTGCACAGTGCTCTTGCAGCCTACCGGGAACATCTCTTCCAAAGGCCTGTGAAACGCAGTTTCTTTGCAGGCCTGATCTGGCTGAAGTAGGACTTCTGCTCTGGGTGTGCCACATTGCCCTAAAGCTGAAAGGCACAACGTGCAGGCTTCTTTCCAAAGGGCGAGTTGGGCCCCACAGCATCTTGCTTCCAGCTCTTTGGGAAGCTAAGAAACCACTCGCTCTGCACAGTGCTCTTACAGCCTACCGGGAACATCTCTTCCAAAGGCCTGTGAAACGCAGTTTCATTGCAGGCCTGATCTGGCTGAAGTAGGACTTCTGCTCTGGGTGTGCTACATTGCCCTAGAGCTGAAAGGCACAACGTGCAGGCTTCTTTCCAAAGGGCGAGTTGGGCCCCACAGCATCTTGCTTCCAGCTTTTTGGGAAGCGAAGTATCAACTCGCTCTGCACAGTGCTCTTACAGCCTACCGGGAACATCTCTTCCAAAGGCCTGTGAAACGCAGTTTCTTTGCAGGCCTGATCTGGCTGAAGTAGGACTTCTGCTCTGGGTGTGCTACCTTGCCCTAGAGCTGAAAGGCACAACGTGCAGGCTTCTTTCCAAAGGGCGAGTTCGGCCCCACAGCACCTTGCTTCCAACTCTTTGGGAAGCTAAGAAACAACTCGCTCTGCACAGTGCTCTTACAGCCTACCCGGAACATCTCTTCCAAAGGCCTGTGAAACGCTGTTTCTTGGCAGGCCTGATCTGGCTGAAGTAGGACTTCTGCTCTGGGTGTGACACATAGCCCTAGAGCTGAAAGGCACAACGTGCCGGCTTCTTTCCAAAGGGAGAGTTGGGCCCCACAGCATCATGCTTCCAGCTCTTTGGGAAGCTAAGAAACAACTCGCTCTGCACAGTGCTCTTACAGCATACCGGCAACATCTCTTCCAAAGGCCTGTGAAACGCAGTTTCTTTGCAGGCCTGATCTGGCTGAAGTAGGACTTCTGCTCTGGGTGTGCCACATTGCCCTAGAGCTGAAAGGCACAACGTGCCGGCTTCTTTCCAATGCGTGAGTTGGGCCCCACAGCATCTTGCTTCCAGCTGTTTGGGAAGCTAAGAAACAACTCGCTCTGCACAGTGCTCTTACAGCCTACCGGCAGCATCTCTTCCAAAGGCCTGTGAAACGCAGTTTCTTTGCAGGCCTGATCTGGCTGAAGTAGGACTTCTGCTATGGGTGTGCCACCTTGCCCTAGAGCTGAAAGGCACAACGTGCCGGCTTCTTTCCAATGCGTGAGTTGGGACCAAAAGCATCTTGCTTCCAGCTCTTTGGGAAGCTAAGAAACAACTCGCTCTGCACAGTGCTCTTACAGCCTACCGGGAACATCTCTTCCAAAGGCCTGTGAAACGCACTTTCTTGGCAGGCCTGATCTGGCTGAAGTAGGACTTCTGCTCTGGGTGTGCCACATTGCCCTAGAGCTGAAAGGCACAACGTGCCGGCTTCTTTCCAAAGGGCGAGTTGGGCCCCACAGCATCTTGCTTCCAGCTCTTTGGGAAGCTAAGAAACAACTCGCTCTGCACAGTGCTCTTACAGCCTACCGGGAACATCTCTTCCAAAGGCCTGTGAAACGCAGTTTCTTGGCAGGCCTGATCTGGCTGAAGTAGGACTTCTGCTCTGGGTGTGCTACATTGCCCTAGAGCTGAAAGGCACAACGTGCAGGCTTCTTTCCAAAGGGCGAGTTGGGCCCCACAGCATCTTGCTTCCAGCTTTTTGGGAAGCGAAGTATCAACCCGCTCTGCACAGTGCTCTTACAGCCTACCGGGAACATCTCTTCCAAAGGCCTGTGAAACGCAGTTTCTTTGCAGGCCTGATCTGGCTGAAGTAGGACTTCTGCTCTGGGTGTGCCACATTGCCCTAGAGCTGAAAGGCACAACGTGCAGGCTTCTTTCCAAAGGGCGAGTTGGGCCCCACAGCACCTTGCTTCCAACTCTTTGGGAAGCTAAGAAACAACTCGCTCTGCACAGTGCTCTTACAGCCTACCGTGAACATCTCTTCCAAAGGCCTGTGAAACGCAGTTTCTTTGCAGGCCTGATCTGCCTGAAGTAGAACTTCTGCTCTGGGTGTGCTACATTGCCCTAGAGATGAAAGGCACAACGTGCAGGCTTCTTTCCAAAGGGCGAGTTGGGCCCCACAGCATCTTGCTTCCAGCTCTTTGGGAAGCTAAGAAACAACTCGCTCTGCACAGTGCTCTTACAGCCTACCGGGAACATCTCTTCCAAAGGCCTGTGAAACGCAGTTTCTTGGCAGGCCTGATCTGGCTGAAGTAGGACTTCTGCTCTGGGTGTGCTACATTGCCCTAGAGCTGAAAGGCACAACGTGCAGGCTTCTTTCCAAAGGGCGAGTTGGGCCAAACAGCATCTTGCTTCCAGCTCTTTGGGAAGCTAAGAAACAACTCGCTCTGCACAGTGCTCTTACAGCCTACCGGGAACATCTCTTCCAAAGGCCTGTGAAACGCAGTTTCTTGGCAGGCCTGATCTGGCTGAAGTAGGACTTCTGCTCTGGGTGTGACACATAGCCCTAGAGCTGAAAGGCACAACGTGCCGGCTTCTTTCCAAAGGGAGTGTTGGGCCCCACAGCATCTTGCTTCCAGCTCTTTGGGAAGCTAAGAAACAACTCGCTCTGCACAGTGCTCTTACAGCCTACCGGCAACATATCTTCCAAAGGCCTGTGAAACGCAGTTTCTTGGCAGGCCTGATCTGGCTGAAGTAGGACTTCTGCTCTGGGTGTGCCACATTGCCCTAGAGCTGAAAGGCACAACGTGCCGGCTTCTTTCCAATGCGTGAGTTGGGACCAAAAGCATCTTGCTTCCAGCTCTTTGGGAAGCTAAGAAACAACTCGCTCTGCACAGTGCTCTTACAGCCTACCAGGAACATCTCTTCCAAAGGCCTGTGAAACGCAGTTTCTTTGCAGGCCTGATCTGGCTGAAGTAGCACTTCTGCTCTGGGTGTGCTACATTGCCCTAGAGCTGAAAGGCACAACGTGCAGGCTTCTTTCCAAAGGGTGAGTTGGTCCCCACAGCATCTTGCTTCCAGCTCTTTGGGAAGCTAAGAAACAACTCGCTCTGCACAGTGCTCTTACAGCCTACCGGGAACATCTCTTCCAAAGGCCTGTGAAACGCAGTTTCTTTGCAGGCCTGATCTGGCTGAAGTAGGACTTCTGCTCTGGGTGTGCTACATTGCCCTAGAGCTGAAAGGCACAACGTGCAGGCTTCTTTGCAAAGGGCGAGTTGGGCCCCACAGCATCTTGCTTCCAGCTCTTTGGGAAGCTAAGAAACAACTCGCTCTGCACAGTGCTCTTACAGCCTACCGGGAACGTCTCTTCCAAAGGCCTGTGAAACGCAGTTTCTTTGCAGGCCTGATCTGGCAGATGTAGGACTTCTGCTCTGGGTGTGCTACATTGCCCTAGAGCTGAAAGGCACAAGGTGCAGGCTTCTTTTCAAAGGGCGAGTTGGGCCCCACAGCATCTTGCTTCCAGCTCTTTGGGAAGCTAAGAAACCACTCGCGCTGCACAGTGCTCTTACAGCCTACCGGGAACATCTCTTCCAAAGGCCTGTGAAACGCAGTTTCTTGGCAGGCCTGATCTGGCTGAAGTAGGACTTCTGCTCTGGGTGTGACACATAGCCTTAGAGCTGAAAGGCACAACGTGCCGGCTTCTTTCCAAAGGGAGTGTTGGGCCCCACAGCATCTTGCTTCCAGCTCTTTGGGAAGCTAAGAAACAACTCGCTCTGCACAGTGCTCTTACAGCCTACCGGGAACATCTCTTCCAAAGGCCTGTGAAACGCAGTTTCTTTGCAGGCCTGATCTGGCTGAAGTAGCACTTCTGCTCTGGGTGTGCTACATTGCCCTAGAGCTGAAAGGCACAACGTGCAGGCTTCTTTCCAAAGGGTGAGTTGGTCCCCACAGCATCTTGCTTCCAGCTCTTTGGGAAGCTAAGAAACAACTCGCTCTGTACAGTGCTCTTACAGCCTACCGGGAACATCTCTTCCAAAGGCCTGTGAAACGCAGTTTCTTTGCAGGCCTGATCTGGCTGAAGTAGGACTTCTGCTCTGGGTGTGCTACATTGCCCTAGAGCTGAAAGGCACAACGTGCAGGCTTCTTTCCAAAGGGCGAGTTGGGCCCCACAGCATCTTGCTTCCAGCTTTTTGGGAAGCTAAGTATCAACTCGCTCTGCACAGTGCTCTTAATGCCTACCGGGAACATCTCTTCCAAAGGCCTGTGAAACGCAGTTTCTTTGCAGGCCTGATCTGGCTGAAGTAGGACTTCTGCTCTGGGTGTGCCACATTGCCCTAGAGCTGAAAGGCACAACGTGCAGGCTTCTTTCCAAAGGGCGAGTTGGGCCCCACAGCATCTTGCTTCCAGCCCTTTGGGAAGCTAAGAAACAACTCGCTCTGCACAGTGCTCTTACACACTAGTGGGAACATCTCTTCCAAAGGCCTGTGAAACGCAGTTTCTTTGCAGGCCTGATCTGGCTGAAGTAGGACTTCTGCTCTGGGTGTGCTACATTGCCCTAGAGCTGAAAGGCACAACGTGCAGGCTTCTTTCCAAAGGGCAAGTTGGGCCCCACAGCATCTTGCATCCAGCTCTTTGGGAAGCTAAGAAACAACTCGCTCTGCACAGTGCTCTTACAGCCTACCGGGAACGTCTCTACCAAAGGCCTTTGAAACGCAGTTTCTTTGCAGGCCTGATCTGGCAGATGTAGGACTTCTGCTCTGGGTGTGCTACATTGCCCTAGAGCTGAAAGGCACAAGGTGCAGGCTTCTTTCCAAAGGGCGAGTTGGGCCCCACAGCATCTTGCTTCCAGCTCTTTGGGAAGCTAAGAAACCACTCGCGCTGCACAGTGCTCTTACAGCCTACCGGGAACATCTCTTCCAAAGGCCTGTGAAACGCAGTTTCTTGGCAGGCCTGATTTGGCTGAAGTAGGACTTCTGCTCTGGGTGTGCTACATTGCCCTAGAGCTGAAAGGCACAACGTGCAGGCTTCTTTGCAAAGGGCGAGTTGGGCCCCACAGCATCTTGCTTCCAGCTCTTTGGGAAGCTAAGAAACAACTCGCTCTGCACAGTGCTCTTACAGCCTACCGGGAACATCTCTTCCAAAGGCCTGTGAAACGCAGTTTCTTGGCAGGCCTGATCTGGCTGAAGTAGGACTTCTGCTCTGGGTGTGCTACATTGCCCTAGAGCTGAAAGGCACAACGTGCCGGCTTCTTTCCAAAGGGAGAGTTGGGCCCCACAGCATCTTGCTTCCAGCTCTTTGGGAAGCTAAGAAACAACTCGCTCTGCACAGTGCTCTTACAGCCTACCGGCAACATCTCTTCCAAAGGCCTGTGAAACGCAGTTTCTTTGCAGGCCTGATCTGGCTGAAGTAGGACTTCTGCTCTGGGTGTGCCACATTGCCCTAGAGCTGAAAGGCACAACGTGCCGGCTTCTTTCCAATGCGTGAGTTGGGACCAAAAGCATCTTGCTTAGAGCTCTTTGGGAAGCTAAGAAACAACTCGCTCTGCACAGTGCTCTTACAGCCTACCGGGAACATCTCTTCCAAAGGCCTGTGAAACGCAGTTTCTTTGCAGGCCTGATCTGGCTGAAGTAGCACTTCTGCTCTGGGTGTGCTACATTGCCCTAGAGCTGAAAGGCACAACGTGCAGGCTTCTTTCCAAAGGGTGAGTTGGTCCCCACAGCATCTTCCTTCCAGCTCTTTGGGAAGCTAAGAAACAACTCGCTCTGTACAGTGCTCTTACAGCCTACCGGGAACATCTCTTCCAAAGGCCTGTGAAACGCAGTTTCTTTGCAGGCCTGATCTGGCTGAAGTAGGACTTCTGCTCTGGGTGTGCTACATTGCCCTAGAGCTGAAAGGCACAACGTGCCGGCTTCTTTCCAAAGGGCGAGTTGGGACCAACAGCATCTTGCTTCCAGCTCTTTGGGAAGCTAAGAAACAACTGGCTCTGCACAGTGCTCGTACAGCCTACCGGGAACATCTCTTCCAAAGGCCTGTGAAACGCAGTTTCTTTGCAGGCCTGATCTGGCTGAAGTAGGACTTCTGCTCTGGGTGTGCTACATTGCCCTAGAGCTGAAAGGCACAACGTGCAGGCTTCTTTCCAAAGGGCGAGTTGGGACCCACAGCATCTTGCTTCCAGCTCTTTGGGAAGCTAAGAAACAACTCGCTCTGCACAGTGCTCTTACAGCCTACCGGGAACATCTCTTCCAAAGGCCTGTGAAACGCAGTTTCTTTGCAGGCCTGATCTGGCAGATGTAGGACTTCTGCTCTGGGTGTGCTACATTCCCATAGAGCTGAAAGGGACAACGTGCAGGCTTCTTTCCAAAGGGCGAGTTGGGCCCCACAGCATCTTGCTTCCAGCTCTTTGGAAGGCTAAGAAACAAGTCGCTCTGCACAGTGCTCTTACAGCCTACCGGGAACATCTCTTCCAAAGGCCTGTGAAACGCAGTTTCTTTGCAGGCCTGATCTGGCTGAAGTAGGACTTCTGCTCTGGGTGTGCTACATTGCCCTAGAGCTGAAAGGCACAACGTGCAGGCTTCTTTGCAAAGGGCGAGTTGGGCCCCACAGCATCTTGCTTCCAGCTTTTTGGGAAGCTAAGTATCAACTCGCTCTGCACAGTGCTCTTACAGCCTACCGGGAGCATCTGTTCCAAAGGCCTGTGAAACGCAGTTTCTTTGCAGGCCTGATGTGGCAGATGTAGGACTTCTGCTCTGGGTGTGCTACATTGCCCTAGAGCTGAAAGGCACAACGTGCAGGCTTCTTTCCAAATGGCGAGTTGGGCCCCACAGCATCTTGCCTCCAGCTCTTTGGGAAGCTAAGAAACAACTCGCTCTGCACAGTGCTCTTACAGCCTACCGGGAACATCTCTTCCAAAGGCCTGTGAAACGCAGTTTCTTGGCAGGCCTGATCTGGCTGAAGTAGGACGTCTGCTCTGGGTGTGCTACATTGCCCTAGAGCTGAAAGGCACAACGTGCAGGCTTCTTTCCAAAGGGCGAATTGGGCCCCACAGCATCTTGCTTCCAGCCCTTTGGGAAGCTAAGAAACAACTCGCTCTGCACAGTGCTCTTACACACTAGTGGGAACATCTCTTCCAAAGGCCTGTGAAACGCAGTTTCTTTGCAGGCCTGATCTGGCTGAAGTAGGACTTCTGCTCTGGGTGTGCTACATTGCCCTAGAGCTGAAAGGCACAACGTGCAGGCTTCTTTCCAAAGGGCGAGTTGGGCCCCACAGCATCTTGCTTCCAGCTCTTTGGGAAGCTAAGAAACAACTCGCTCTGCACAGTGCTCTTACAGCCTACCGGGAAAATCTCTTCCAAAGGCCTGTGAAACGCAGTTTCTTTGCAGGCCTGATCTGGCAGAAGTAGGACTTCTGCTCTGGGTGTGCACATTGCCCTAGAGCTGAAAGGCACAACGTGCAGGCTTCATTCCAAAGGGCGAGTTGGGCCCCACCGCATGTTGCTTCCAGCACTTTGGGAAGCTAAGAAACAACTCGCTCTGCACAGTGCTCTTACAGCCTACCGGGAACATCTCTTCCAAAGGCCTGTGAAACGCAGTTTCTTTGCAGGCCTGATCTGGCTGAAGTAGGACTTCTGCTCTGGGTGTGCTACATTGCCCTAGAGCTGAAAGGCACAACGTGCAGGCTTCTTTCCAAAGGGCGAGTTGGGCCCCACAGCATCTTGCTTCCAGCTCTTTGGGAAGCTAAGAAACAACTTGCTCTGCACAGTGCTCTTACAGCCTACCGGGAGCATCTGTTCCAAAGGCCTGTGAAACGCAGTTTCTTTGCAGGCCTGATGTGGCAGATGTAGGACTTCTGCTCTGGGTGTGCTACATTGCCCTAGAGCTGAAAGGCACAACGTGCAGGCTTCTTTCCAAATGGCGAGTTGGGCCCCACAGCATCTTGCCTCCAGCTCTTTGGGAAGCTAAGAAACAACTCGCTCTGCACAGTGCTCTTACAGCCTACCGGGAACATCTCTTCCAAAGGCCTGTGAAACGCAGTTTCTTGGCAGGCCTGATCTGGCTGAAGTAGGACGTCTGCTCTGGGTGTGCTACATTGCCCTAGAGCTGAAAGGCACAACGTGCAGGCTTCTTTCCAAAGGGCGAATTGGGCCCCACAGCATCTTGCTTCCAGCCCTTTGGGAAGCTAAGAAACAACTCGCTCTGCACAGTGCTCTTACACACTAGTGGGAACATCTCTTCCAAAGGCCTGTGAAACGCAGTTTCTTTGCAGGCCTGATCTGGCTGAAGTAGGACTTCTGCTCTGGGTGTGCTACATTGCCCTAGAGCTGAAAGGCACAACGTGCAGGCTTCTTTCCAAAGGGCGAGTTGGGCCCCACAGCATCTTGCTTCCAGCTCTTTGGGAAGCTAAGAAACAACTCGCTCTGCACAGTGCTCTTACAGCCTACCGGGAAAATCTCTTCCAAAGGCCTGTGAAACGCAGTTTCTTTGCAGGCCTGATCTGGCAGAAGTAGGACTTCTGCTCTGGGTGTGCACATTGCCCTAGAGCTGAAAGGCACAACGTGCAGGCTTCATTCCAAAGGGCGAGTTGGGCCCCACCGCATGTTGCTTCCAGCACTTTGGGAAGCTAAGAAACAACTCGCTCTGCACAGTGCTCTTACAGCCTACCGGGAACATCTCTTCCAAAGGCCTGTGAAACGCAGTTTCTTTGCAGGCCTGATCTGGCTGAAGTAGGACTTCTGCTCTGGGTGTGCTACATTGCCCTAGAGCTGAAAGGCACAACGTGCCAGCTTCTTTCCATGGGCGAGTTGGGACCCACAGCATCTTGCTTCCAGCTCTTTGGGAAGCTAAGAAACAACTCGCTCTGCACAGTGCTCTTACAGCCTACCGGGAACATCTCTTCCAAAGGCCTGTGAAACGCAGTTTCTTTGCAGGCCTGATCTGGCTGAAGTAGGACTTCTGCTCTGGGTGTGCCACATTGCCCTAGAGCTGAAAGGCACAACGTGCAGGCTTCTTTCCAAAGGGCAAGTTGGGCCCCACAGCATCTTGCTTCCAGCTCTTTGGGAAGCTAAGAAACAACGCGCTCTGCACAGTGCTCTTACAGCCTACCGGGAACATCTCTTCCAAAGGCCTGTGAAACGCAGTTTCTTTGCAGGCCTGATCTGGCTGAAGTCGGACTTCTGCTCTGGGTGTGCTACATTGCCCTAGAGCTGAAAGGCACAACGTGCAGGCTTCTTTCCAAAGGGCGAGTTGGGCCCCACAGCATCTTGCTTCCAGCTTTTTGGGAAGCTAAGAAACAACTCGCTCTGCACAGTGCTCTTACAGCCTACCGGGAACATCTCTTCCAAAGGCCTGTGAAACGCAGTTTCTTTGCAGGCCTGATCTGGCAGAGTAGGACATCTGCTCTGGGTGTGCTACATTGCCCTAGAGCTGAAAGGCACAACGTGCAGGCTTCTTTCCAAAGGGCGAGTTGGGCCCCACAGCATCTTGCTTCCAGTCTTTGGGAAGCTAAGAAACAACTCGCTCTGCACAGTGCTCTTACAGCCTACCGGGAACATCTCTTCCAAAGGCCTGTGAAACGCAGTTTCTTTGCAGGCCTGATCTGGCAGATGTAGGACTTCTGCTCTGGGTGTGCTACATTGCCCTAGAGCTGAAAGGCACAACGTGCCAGCTTCTTTCCAAAGGGCGAGATGGGATCCACAGCATCTTGCTTCCAGCTCTTTGGGAAGCTAAGAAACAACTGGCTCTGCACAGTGCTCTTACAGCCTACCGGGAACATCTCTTCCAAAGGCCTGTGAAACGCAGTTTCTTTGCAGGCCTGATCTGGCTGAAGTAGGACTTCTGCTCTGGGTGTGCCACATTGCCCTAGAGCTGAAAGGCACAACGTGCAGGCTTCTTTCCAAAGGGCGAGTTGGGCCCCACAGCATCTTGCTTCCAGCGCTTTGGGAAGCTAAGAAACAACTCGCTCTGCACAGTGCTCTTACAGCCTACCGGGAACATCTCTTCCAAAGGCCTGTGAAACGCAGTTTCTTTGCAGGCCTGATCTGGCTGAAGTAGGACTTCTGCTCTGGGTGTGCTACATTGCCCTAGAGCTGAAAGGCACAACGTGCAGGCTTCTTTCCAAAGGGCGAGTTGGGCCCCACAGCATCTTGCTTCCAGCTGTTTGGGCAGCTAAGAAACAACTCGCTCTGCACAGTGCTCTTACAGCCTACCGGGATCATCTCTTCCAAAGGCCTGTGAAACGCAGTTTCTTTGCAGGCCTGATCTGGCTGAAGTAGGACTTATGCTCTGGGTGTGCTACATTGCCCTAGAGCTGAAAGGCAGAACGTGCAGGCTTCTTTCCAAAGGGCGAGTTGGGACCCACAGCATCTTGCTTCCAGCTCTTTGGGAAGCTAAGAAACAACTCGCTCTGCACAGTGCTCTTACAGCCTACCGGGAACATCTCTTCCAAAGGCCTGTGAAACGCAGTTTCTTTGCAGGCCTGATCTGGCTGAAGTAGGACTTCTGCTCTGGGTGTGCTACATTGCCCTAGAGCTGAAAGGCACAACGTGCAGGCTTCTTTCCAAAGGGCGAGTTGGGCCCCACAGCATCTTGCTTCCAGCTCTTTGGGAAGATAAGAAACAACTCGCTCTGCACAGTGCTCTTACAGCCTACCGGGAACATCTCTTCCAAAGGCCTGTGAAACGCAGTTTCTTTGCAGGCCTGATCTGGCTGAAGTAGGACTTCTGCTCTGGGTGTGCTACATTGCCCTAGAGCTGAAAGGCACAACGTGCAGGCTTCTTTCCAAAGGGCGAGTTGGGCCCCACAGCATCTTGCTTCCAGCTTTTTGGGAAGCTAAGAAACAACTCGCTCTGCACAGTGCTCTTACAGCCTACCGGGAACATCTCTTCCAAAGGCCTGTGAAACGCAGTTTCTTTGCAGGCCTGATCTGGCAGAGTAGGACATCTGCTCTGGGTGTGCTACATTGCCCTAGAGCTGAAAGGCACAACGTGCAGGCTTCTTTCCAAAGGGCGAGTTGGGCCCCACAGCATCTTGCTTCCAGCTCTTTGGGAAGCTAAGAAACAACTCGCTCTGCACAGTGCTCTTACAGCCTACCGGGAACATCTCTTCCAAAGGCCTGTGAAAGGCAGTTTCTTTGCAGGCCTGATCTGGCTGAAGTAGGACTTCTGCTCTGGGTGTGCTACATTGCCCTAGAGCTGAAAGGCACAACGTGCAGGCTTCTTTCCAAAGGGTGAGTTGGGCCCCACAGCATCTTGCTTCCAGCTCTTTGGGAAGCTAAGAAACAACTCGCTCTGCACAGTGCTCTTACAGCCTACCGGGAACATCTCTTCCAAAGGCCTGTGAAACGCAGTTTCTTTGCAGGCCTGATCTGGCTGAAGTAGGACTTCTGCTCTGGGTGTGCTACATTGCCCTAGAGCTGAAAGGCACAACGTGCAGGCTTCTTTCCAAAGGGCGAGTTGGGCCCCACAGCATCTTGCTTCCAGCTCTTTGGGAAGCTAAGAAACAACTCGCTCTGCACAGTGCTCTTACAGCCTACCGGGAAGATCTCTTCCAAAGGCCTGTGAAACGCAGTTTCTTTGCAGGCCTGATCTGGATGAAGTAGGACTTCTGCTCTGGGTGTACTACATTGCCCTAGAGCTGAAAGGCACAAAGTGCAGGCTTCTTTCCAAAGGGCGAGTTGGGCCCCACAGCATCTTGCTTCCAGCTCTTTGGGAAGCTAAGAAACAACTCGCTCTGCACAGTGCTCTTACAGCCTACCGGGAACATCTCTTCCAAAGGCCTGTGAAACGCAGTTTCTTTGCAGGCCTGATCTGGCTGAAGTAGGACTTCTGCTCTGGGTGTGCTACATTGCCCTAGAGCTTAAAGGCACAACGTGCAGGCTTCTTTCCAAAGGGCGAGTTGGGCCCCACAGCATCTTGCTTCCAGCTCTTTGGGAAGCTAAGAAACAACTCGCTATGCACAGTGCTCTTACAGCCTACCGGCAACATCTCTTCCAAAGGCCTGTGAAACGCAGTTTCTTTGCAGGCCTGATCTGGCTGAAGTAGGACTTCTGCTCTGGGTGTGCTACATTGCCCTAGAGCTGAAAGGCACAACGTGCAGGCTTCTTTCCAAAGGGCGAGTTGGGCCCCACAGCATCTTGCTTCCAGCTCTTTGGGAAGCTAAGAAACAACTCGCTCTGCACAGTTCTCTTGGAGCGTACCGGGAACATCTCTTCCAAAGGCCTGTGAAACGCAGTTTCTTTGCAGGCCTGATCTGGCTGAAGTAGGACTTCTGCTCTGGGTGTGCTACATTGCCCTAGAGCTGAAAGGCACAACGTGCAGGCTTCTTTCCAAAGGGCGAGTTGGGCCCCACAGCATCTTGCGTCCAGCTCTATGGGAAGCTAAGAAACAACTCGCTCTGCACAGTGCTCTTACAGCCTACCGGGAACATCTCTTCCAAAGGCCTGTGAAACGCAGTTTCTTTGCAGGCCTGATCTGGCAGAGTAGGACTTCTGCTCTGGGTGTGCTACATTGCCCTAGAGCTGAAAGGCACAACGTGCAGGCTTCTTTCCAAAGGGCGAGTTGGTCCCCACAGCATCTTGCTTCCAGCTCTTTGGGAAGCTAAGAAACAACTCGCTCTGCACAGTGCTCTTACAGCCTACCGGGAACATCTCTTCCAAAGGCCTGTGAAATGCAGTTTCTTTGCAGGCCTGATCTGGCAGAGTAGGACATCTGCTCTGGGTGTGCTACATTGCCCTAGAGCTGAAAGGCACAACGTGCAGGCTTCTTTGCAAAGGGCGAGTTGGTCCCCACAGCATCTTGCTTCCAGCTCTTTGGGAAGCTAAGAAACAACTCGCTCTGCACAGTGCTCTTACAGCCTATCGGGAACATCTCTTCCAAAGGCCTGTGAAACGCAGTTTCTTTGCAGGCCTGATCTGGCTCAAGTAGGACTTCTGCTCTGGGTGTGCTACATTGCCCTAGAGCTGAAAGGCACAACGTGCAGGCTTCTTTCCAAAGGGCGAGTTGGGCCCCACAGCATCTTGCTTCCAGCTCTTTGGGAAGCTAAGAAACAACTCGCTCTGCACAGTGCTCTTACAGCCTACCGGGAACATCTCTTCCAAAGGCCTGTGAAACGCAGTTTCTTTGCAGGCCTGATCTGGCTGAAGTAGGACTTCTGCTCTGGGTGTGCTACATTGCCCTAGAGCTGAAAGGCACAACGTGCCGGCTTCTTTCCAAAGGGCGAGTTGGGCCCCACAGCATCTTGCTTCCAGCTCTTTGGGAAGCTAAGAAACAACTCGCTCTGCACAGTGCTCTTACAGCCTACCGGGAACATCTCTTCCAAAGGCCTGTGAAACGCAGTTTCTTTGCAGGCCTGATCTGGCTGAAGTAGGACTTCTGCTCTGGGTGTGCTACATTGCCCTAGAGCTGAAAGGCACAACGTGCAGGCTTCTTTCCAAAGGGCGAGTTGGGCCCCACAGCATCTTGCTTCCAGCCCTTTGGGAAGCTAAGAAACAACTCGCTCTGCACAGTTCTCTTGGAGCGTACCGGGAACACCTCTTCCTAAGGCCTGTGAAACGCAGTTTCTTTGCAGGCCTGATCTGGCTGAAGTAGGACTTCTGCTCTGGGTGTGCTACATTGCCCTAGAGCTGAAAGGCACAACGTGCAGGCTTCTTTCCAAAGGGCGAGTTGGGCCCCACAGCATCTTGCTTCCAGCTGTTTGGGCAGCTAAGAAACAACTCGCTCTGCACAGTGCTCTTACAGCCTACCGGGATCATCTCTTCCAAAGGCCTGTGAAACGCAGTTTCTTTGCAGGCCTGATCTGGCTGAAGTAGGACTTATGCTCTGGGTGTGCTACATTGCCCTAGAGCTGAAAGGCAGAACGTGCAGGCTTCTTTCCAAAGGGCGAGTTGGGACCCACAGCATCTTGCTTCCAGCTCTTTGGGAAGCTAAGAAACAACTCGCTCTGCACAGTGCTCTTACAGCCTACCGGGAACATCTCTTCCAAAGGCCTGTGAAACGCAGTTTCTTTGCAGGCCTGATCTGGCTGAAGTAGGACTTCTGCTCTGGGTGTGCTACATTGCCCTAGAGCTGAAAGGCACAACGTGCAGGCTTCTTTCCAAAGGGCGAGTTGGGCCCCACAGCATCTTGCTTCCAGCTCTTTGGGAAGATAAGAAACAACTCGCTCTGCACAGTGCTCTTACAGCCTACCGGGAACATCTCTTCCAAAGGCCTGTGAAACGCAGTTTCTTTGCAGGCCTGATCTGGCTGAAGTAGGACTTCTGCTCTGGGTGTGCTACATTGCCCTAGAGCTGAAAGGCACAACGTGCAGGCTTCTTTCCAAAGGGCGAGTTGGGCCCCACAGCATCTTGCTTCCAGCTTTTTGGGAAGCTAAGAAACAACTCGCTCTGCACAGTGCTCTTACAGCCTACCGGGAACATCTCTTCCAAAGGCCTGTGAAACGCAGTTTCTTTGCAGGCCTGATCTGGCAGAGTAGGACATCTGCTCTGGGTGTGCTACATTGCCCTAGAGCTGAAAGGCACAACGTGCAGGCTTCTTTCCAAAGGGCGAGTTGGGCCCCACAGCATCTTGCTTCCAGCTCTTTGGGAAGCTAAGAAACAACTCGCTCTGCACAGTTCTCTTGGAGCGTACCGGGAACATCTCTTCCAAAGGCCTGTGAAACGCAGTTTCTTTGCACGCCTGATCTGGCTGAAGTAGGACTTCTGCTCTGGGTGTGCTACATTGCCCTAGAGCTGAAAGGCACAACGTGCAGGCTTCTTTCCAAAGGGCGAGTTGGGCCCCACAGCATCTTGCGTCCAGCTCTATGGGAAGCTAAGAAACAACTCGCTCTGCACAGTGCTCTTACAGCCTACCGGGAACATCTCTTCCAAAGGCCTGTGAAACGCAGTTTCTTTGCAGGCCTGATCTGGCAGAGTAGGACTTCTGCTCTGGGTGTGCTACATTGCCCTAGAGCTGAAAGGCACAACGTGCAGGCTTCTTTCCAAAGGGCGAGTTGGTCCCCACAGCATCTTGCTTCCAGCTCTTTGGGAAGCTAAGAAACAACTCGCTCTGCACAGTGCTCTTACAGCCTACCGGGAACATCTCTTCCAAAGGCCTGTGAAATGCAGTTTCTTTGCAGGCCTGATCTGGCAGAGTAGGACATCTGCTCTGGGTGTGCTACATTGCCCTAGAGCTGAAAGGCACAACGTGCAGGCTTCTTTGCAAAGGGCGAGTTGGTCCCCACAGCATCTTGCTTCCAGCTCTTTGGGAAGCTAAGAAACAACTCGCTCTGCACAGTGCTCTTACAGCCTATCGGGAACATCTCTTCCAAAGGCCTGTGAAACGCAGTTTCTTTGCAGGCCTGATCTGGCTCAAGTAGGACTTCTGCTCTGGGTGTGCTACATTGCCCTAGAGCTGAAAGGCACAACGTGCAGGCTTCTTTCCAAAGGGCGAGTTGGGCCCCACAGCATCTTGCTTCCAGCTCTTTGGGAAGCTAAGAAACAACTCGCTCTGCACAGTGCTCTTACAGCCTACCGGGAACATCTCTTCCAAAGGCCTGTGAAACGCAGTTTCTTTGCAGGCCTGATCTGGCTGAAGTAGGACTTCTGCTCTGGGTGTGCTACATTGCCCTAGAGCTGAAAGGCACAACGTGCAGGCTTCTTTGCAACGGGTGAGTTGGGCCACACAGCATCTTGCTTCCAGCTCTTTGGGAAGCTAAGAAACAACTCGCTCTGCACAGTGCTCTTACAGCCTACCGGGAACATCTCTTCCAAAGGCCTGTGAAACGCAGTTTCTTTGCAGGCCTGATCTGGCTGAAGTAGGACTTCTGCTCTGGGTGTGCCACATTGCCCTAGAGCTGAAAGGCACAACGTGCAGGCTTCTTTCCAAAGGGCGAGTTGGGCCCCACAGCATCTTGCTTCCAGCTCTTTGGGAAGCTAAGAAACAACTCGCTCTGCATAGTGCTCTTACAGCCTACCGGGAACATCTCTTCCAAAGGCCTGTGAAACGCAGTTTCTTGGCAGGCCTGATCTGGCTGAAGTAGGACTTCTGCTCTGGGTGTGCTACATTGCCCTAGAGCTGAAAGGCACAACGTGCAGGCTTCTTTCCAAAGGGCGAGTTGGGCCCCACAGCATCTTGCTTCCAGCTCTTTGGGAAGCTAAGAAACAACTCGCTCTGCACAGTGCTCTTACAGCCTACCGGGAACATCTCTTCCAAAGGCCTGTGAAACGCAGTTTCTTTGCAGGCCTGATCTGGCTGAAGTAGGACTTCTGCTCTGGGTGTGCTACATTGCCCTAGAGCTGAAAGGCACAACGTGCAGGCTTCTTTGCAAAGGGCGAGTTGGGCCACACAGCATCTTGCTTCCAGCTCTTTGGGAAGCTAAGAAACAACTCGCTCTGCACAGTGCTCTTACAGCCTACCGGGAACATCTCTTCCAAAGGCCTGTGAAACGCAGTTTCTTTGCAGGCCTGATCTGGCTGAAGTAGGACTTCTGCTCTGGGTGTGCCCCATTGCCCTAGAGCTGAAAGGCACAACGTGCAAGCTTCTTTCCAAAGGGCGAGTTGGGCCCCACAGCATCTTGCTTCCAGCTCTTTGGGAAGCTAAGAAACCACTCGCTCTGCACAGTGCTCTTACAGCCTACCGGGAACATCTCTTCCAAAGGCCTGTGAAACGCAGTTTCTTTGCAGGCCTGATCTGGCTGAAGTAGGACTTCTGCTCTGGGTGTGCTACATTGCCCTAGAGCTGAAAGGCACAACGTGCAGGCTTCTTTGCAAAGGGCGAGTTGGGCCCCACAGCATCTTGCTTCCAGCTCTTTGGGAAGCTAAGAAACAACTCGCTCTGCACAGTGCTCTTACAGCCTACCGGGAAGATCTCTTCCAAAGGCCTGTGAAACGCAGTTTCTTTGCAGGCCTGATCTGGCTGAAGTAGGACTTCTGCTCTGGGTGTGCTACATTGCCCTAGAGCTGAAAGGCACAACGTGCAGGCTTCTTTGCAAAGGGCGAGTTGGGCCCCACAGCATCTTGCTTCCAGCTCTTTGGGAAGCTAAGAAACAACTCGCTCTGCACAGTGCTCTTACAGCCTACAGGGAACATCTCTTCCAAAGGCCTGTGAAACGCAGTTTCTTTGCAGGCCTGATCTGGCTGAAGTAGGATTTCTGCTCTGGGTGTGCCACATGCCCTAGAGCTGAAAGGCACAACGTGCCGGCTTCTTTCCAAAGGGCGAGTTGGGCCCCACAGCATCTTGCTTCCAGCTCTTTGGGAAGCTAAGAAACAACTCGCTCTGCACAGTGCTCTTACAGCCTACCGGGAACATCTCTTCCAAAGGCCTGTGAAACGCAGTTTCTTTGCAGGCCTGATCTGGCTGAAGTAGGACTTCTGCTCTGGGTGTGCTACATTGCCCTAGAGCTGAAAGGCACAACGTGCAGGCTTCTTTCCAAAGGGCGAGTTGGGCCCCACAGCATCTTGCTTCCAGCCCTTTGGGAAGCTAAGAAACAACTCGCTCTGCACAGTTCTCTTGGAGCGTACCGGGAACACCTCTTCCTAAGGCCTGTGAAACGCAGTTTCTTTGCAGGCCTGATCTGGCTGAAGTAGGACTTCTGCTCTGGGTGTGCTACATTGCCCTAGAGCTGAAAGGCACAACGTGCAGGCTTCTTTCCAAAGGGCGAGTTGGGCCCCACAGCATCTTGCGTCCAGCTCTACGGGAAGCTAAGAAACAACTCGCTCTGCACAGTGCTCTTACAGCCTACCGGGAACATCTCTTCCAAAGGCCTGTGAAACGCAGTTTCTTTGCAGGCCTGATCTGGCAGAGTAGGACTTCTGCTCTGGGTGTGCTACATTGCCCTAGAGCTGAAAGGCACAACGTGCAGGCTTCTTTCCAAAGGGCGAGTTGGTCCCCACAGCATCTTGCTTCCAGCTCTTTGGGAAGCTAAGAAACAACTCGCTCTGCACAGTGCTCTTACAGCCTACCGGGAACATCTCTTCCAAAGGCCTGTGAAACGCAGTTTCTTTGCAGGCCTGATCTGGCAGAGTAGGACATCTGCTCTGGGTGTGCTACATTGCCCTAGAGCTGAAAGGCACAACGTGCAGGCTTCTTTCCAAAGGGCGAGTTGGGCCCCACAGCATCTTGCTTCCAGCTCTTTGGGAAGCTAAGAAACAACTCGCTCTGCACAGTGCTCTTACAGCCTACCGGGAGCATCTCTTCCAAAGGCCTGTGAAACGCAATTTCTTTGCAGGCCTGATCTGGCTGAAGTAGGACTTCTGCTCTGGGCGTGCCACATTGCCCTAGAGCTGAAAGGCACAACGTGCCGGCTTCTTTCCAAAGGGCGAGTTGGGCCCCACAGCATCTTGCTTCCAGCTCTTTGGGAAGCTAAGAAACAACTCGCTCTGCACAGTGTCTCTTACAGCCTACCGGGAACATCTCTTCCAAAGGCCTGTGAAACGCAGTTTCTTTGCAGGCCTGATCTGGCTGAAGTCGGACTTCTGCTCTGGGTGTGCTACATTGCCCTAGAGCTGAAAGGCACAACGTGCAGGCTTCTTTCCAAAGGGCGAGTTGGGCCCCACAGCATCTTGCGTCCAGCTCTATGGGAAGCTAAGAAACAACTCGCTATGCACAGTGCTCTTACAGCCTACCGGGAACATCTCTTCCAAAGGCCTGTGAAACGCAGTTTCTTTGCAGGCCTGATCTGGCAGAGTAGGACTTCTGCTCTGGGTGTGCTACATTGCCCTAGAGCTGAAAGGCACAACGTGCAGGCTTCTTTCCAAAGGGCGAGTTGGTCCCCACAGCATCTTGCTTCCAGCTCTTTGGGAAGCTAAGAAACAACTCGCTCTGCACAGTGCTCTTGCAGCCTACCGGGAACATCTCTTCCAAAGGCCTGTGAAACGCAGTTTCTTTGCAGGCCTGATCTGGCAGAGTAGGACATCTGCTCTGGGTGTGCTACATTGCCCTAGAGCTGAAAGGCACAACGTGCAGGCTTCTTTCCAAAGGGGGAGTTGGGCCCCACAGCATCTTGCTTCCAGCTCTTTGGGAAGCTAAGAAACAACTCGCTCTGCACAGTGCTCTTACAGCCTACCGGGAACATCTCTTCCAAAGGCCTGTGAAACGCAGTTTCTTTGCAGGCCTGATCTGGCTGAAGTAGGACTTCTGCTCTGGGTGTGCTACATTGCCCTAGAGCTGAAAGGCACAACGTGCAGGCTTCTTTCCAAAGGGCGAGTTGGGCCCCACAGCATCTTGCTTCCAGCTTTTTGGGAAGCTAAGAAACAACTCGCTCTGCACAGTGCTCTTACAGCCTACCGGGAGCATCTCTTCCAAAGGCCTGTGAAACGCAGTTTCTTTGCAGGCCTGATCTGGCTGAAGTAGGACTTCTGCTCTGGGTGTGCCACATTGCCCTAGAGCTGAAAGGCACAACGTGCCGGCTTCTTTCCAAAGGGCGAGTTGGGCCCCACAGCATCTTGCTTCCAGCTCTTTGGGAAGCTAAGAAACAACTCGCTCTGCACAGTGCTCTTACAGCCTACCGGGAACATCTCTTCCAAAGGCCTGTGAAACGCAGTTTCTTTGCAGGCCTGATCTGGCTGAAGTAGGATTTCTGCTCTGGGTGTGCCACATTGCCCTAGAGCTGAAAGGCACAACGTGCCGGCTTCTTTCCAAAGGGCGAGTTGGGCCCCACAGCATCTTGCTTCCAGCTCTTTGGGAAGCTAAGAAACAACTCGCTCTGCACAGTGCTCTTACAGCCTACCGGGAACATCTCTTCCAAAGGCCTGTGAAACGCAGTTTCTTGGCAGGCCTGATCTGGCTGAAGTAGGACTTCTGCTCTGGGTGTGCTACATTGCCCTAGAGCTGAAAGGCACAACGTGCAGGCTTCTTTCCAAAGGGCGAGTTGGGCCCCACAGCATCTTGCTTCCAGCCCTTTGGGAAGCTAAGAAACAACTTGCTCTGCACAGTTCTCTTGGAGCGTACCGGGAACACCTCTTCCTAAGGCCTGTGAAACGCAGTTTCTTTGCAGGCCTGATCTGGCTGAAGTAGGACTTCTGCTCTGGGTGTGCTACATTGCCCTAGAGCTGAAAGGCACAACGTGCAGGCTTCTTTCCAAAGGGCGAGTTGGGCCCCACAGCATCTTGCGTCCAGCTCTACGGGAAGCTAAGAAACAACTCGCTCTGCACAGTGCTCTTACAGCCTACCGGGAACATCTCTTCCAAAGGCCTGTGAAACGCAGTTTCTTTGCAGGCCTGATCTGGCAGAGTAGGACTTCTGCTCTGGGTGTGCTACATTGCCCTAGAGCTGAAAGGCACAACGTGCAGGCTTCTTTCCAAAGGGCGAGTTGGTCCCCACAGCATCTTGCTTCCAGCTCTTTGGGAAGCTAAGAAACAACTCGCTCTGCACAGTGCTCTTACAGCCTACCGGGAACATCTCTTCCAAAGGCCTGTGAAACGCAGTTTCTTTGCAGGCCTGATCTGGCAGAGTAGGACATCTGCTCTGGGTGTGCTACATTGCCCTAGAGCTGAAAGGCACAACGTGCAGGCTTCTTTCCAAAGGGCGAGTTGGGCCCCACAGCATCTTGCTTCCAGCTCTTTGGGAAGCTAAGAAACAACTCGCTCTGCACAGTGCTCTTGCAGCCTACCGGGAACATCTCTTCCAAAGGCCTTTGAAACGCAGTTTCTTTGCAGGCCTGATCTGGCAGAGTAGGACATCTGCTCTGGGTGTGCTACATTGCCCTAGAGCTGAAAGGCACAACGTGCAGGCTTCTTTCCAAAGGGCGAGTTGGGCCCCACAGCATCTTGCTTCCAGCTCTTTGGGAAGCTAAGAAACAACTCGCTCTGCACAGTGCTCTTACAGCCTACCGGGAACATCTCTTCCAAAGGCCTGTGAAACGCAGTTTCTTTGCAGGCCTGATCTGGCTGAAGTAGGACTTCTGCTCTGGGTGTGCTACATTGCCCTAGAGCTGAAAGGCACAACGTGCAGGCTTCTTTGCAAAGGGCGAGTTGGGCCCCACAGCATCTTGCTTCCAGCTCTTTGGGAAGCTAAGAAACAACTCGCTCTGCACAGTGCTCTTACAGCCTACAGGGAACATCTCTTCCAAAGGCCTGTGAAACGCAGTTTCTTTGCAGGCCTGATCTGGCTGAAGTAGGACTTCTGCTCTGGGTGTGCCACATTGCCCTAGAGCTGAAAGGCACAACGTGCCGGCTTCTTTCCAAAGGGAGAGTTGGGCCCCACAGCATCTTGCTTCCAGCTCTTTGGGAAGCTAAGAAACAACTCGCTCTGCACAGTGCTCTTACAGCCTACCGGGAACATCTCTTCCAAAGGCCTGTGAAACGCAGTTTCTTTGCAGGCCTGATCTGGCTGAAGTAGGACTTCTGCTCTGGGTGTGCTACTTTGCCCTAGAGCTGAAAGGCACAACGTGCAGGCTTCTTTCCAAAGGGTGAGTTGGGCCCCACAGCATCTTGCTTCCAGCTCTTTGGGAAGCTAAGAAACAACTCGCTCTGCACAGTGCTCTTACAGCCTACCGGGAACATCTCTTCCAAAGGCCTGTGAAACGCAGTTTCTTTGCAGGCCTGATCTGGCTGAAGTAGGACTTCTGCTCTGGGTGTGCTACATTGCCCTAGAGCTGAAAGGCACAACGTGCAGGCTTCTTTCCAAAGGGCGAGTTGGGTCCCACAGCATCTTGCTTCCAGCTCTTTGGGAAGCTAAGAAACAACTCGCTCTGCACAGTGCTCTTACAGCCTACCGGGAACATCTCTTCCAAAGGCCTGTGAAACGCAGTTTCTTTGCAGGCCTGATCTGGCTGAAGTAGGACTTCTGCTCTGGGTGTGCTACATTGCCCTAGAGCTGAAAGGCACAACGTGCAGGCTCCTTTCCAAAGGGCGAATTGGGACCCACAGCATCTTCCTTCCAGCTCTTTGGGTAGCTAAGGAACAACTCGCTCTGCACAGTGCTCTTACAGCCTACCGGGAACATCTCTTCCAAAGGCCTGTGAAACGCAGTTTCTTTCCAGGCCTGATCTGGCTGAAGTAGGACTTCTGCTCTGGGTGTGCCACATTGCCCTAGAGCTGAAAGGCACAACGTGCAGGCTTCTTTCCAAAGGGCGAGTTGGGCCCCACAGCATCTTGCTTCCAGCTCTTTGGGAAGCTAAGAAACCACTCGCTCTGCACAGTGCTCTTACACCCTACCGGGAACATCTCTTCCAAAGGCCTGTGAAACGCAGTTTCTTTGCAGGCCTGATCTGGCTGAAGTAGGACTTCTGCTCTGGGTGTGCTACATTGCCCTAGAGCTGAAAGGCACAACGTGCAGGCTTCTTTCCAAAGGGCCAGTTGGGCCCCACAGCATCTTGCTTCCAGCTCTTTGGGAAGCTAAGAAACAACTCGCTCTGCACAGTGCTCTTACAGCCTACCGGGAACATCTCTTCCAAAGGCCTGTGAAACGCAGTTTCTTTGCAGGCCTGATCTGGCTGAAGTCGGACTTCTGCTCTGGGTGTGATACATTGCCCTAGAGCTGAAAGGCACAACGTGCAGGCTTCTTTCCAAAGGGCGAGTTGGGCCCCACAGCATCTTGCTTCCAGCTCTTTGGGAAGCTAAGAAACAACTCGCTCTGCACAGTGCTCTTACAGCCTACCGGGAACATCTCTTCCAAAGGCCTGTGAAACGCAGTTTCTTTGCAGGCCTGATCTGGCTGAAGTAGGACTTCTGCTCTGGGTGTGCTACATTGCCCTAGAGCTGAAAGGCACAACGTGCAGGCTTCTTTCCAAAGGGCGAGTTGGGCCCCACAGCATCTTGCTTCCAGCTGTTTGGGAAGCTAAGAAACAACTCGCTCTGCACAGTGCTCTTACAGCCTACCGGGAACATCTCTTCCAAAGGCCTGTGAAACGCAGTTTCTTTGCAGGCCTGATCTGGCTGAAGTAGGACTTATGCTCTGGGTGTGCTACATTGCCCTAGAGCTGAAAGGCACAACGTGCAGGCTTCTTTCCAAAGGGCGAGTTGGGCCCCACAGCATCTTGCTTCCAGCTCTTTGGGAAGCTAAGAAACAAATCGCTCTGCACAGTGCTCTTACAGCCTACCGTGAACATCTCTTCCAAAGGCCTGTGAAACGCAGTTTCTTTGCAGGCCTGATCTGGCTTAAGTAGGACTTCTGCTGTGGGTGTGCTACATTGCTCTAGAGCTGAAAGGCACAACGTGCAGGCTTCTTTCCAAAGGGCGAGTTGGGCCCCACAGCATCTTGCTTCCAGCTCTTTGGGAAGCTAAGAAACAACTCGCTCTGCACAGTGCTCTTACAGCCTACCGGGAACATCTCTTCCAAAGGCCTGTGAAACGCAGTTTCTTTGCAGGCCTGATCTGGCTGAAGTCGGACTTCTGCTCTGGGTGTGCTACATTGCCCTAGAGCTGAAAGGCACAACGTGCAGGCTTCTTTCCAAAGGTCGAGTTGGGCCCCACAGCATCTTGCGTCCAGCTCTATGGGAAGCTAAGAAACAACTCGCTCTGCACAGTGCTCTTACAGCCTACCGGGAACATGTCTTCCAAAGGCCTGTGAAACGCAGTTTCTTTGCAGGCCTGATCTGGCAGAGTAGGACTTCTGCTCTGGGTGTGCTACATTGCCCTAGAGCTGAAAGGCACAACGTGCAGGCTTCTTTCCAAAGGGCGAGTTGGTCCCCACAGCATCTTGCTTCCAGCTCTTTGGGAAGCTAAGAAACAACTCGCTCTGCACAGTGCTCTTGCAGCCTACCGGGAACATCTCTTCCAAAGGCCTTTGAAACGCAGTTTCTTTGCAGGCCTGATCTGGCAGAGTAGGACATCTGCTCTGGGTGTGCTACATTGCCCTAGAGCTGAAAGGCACAACGTGCAGGCTTCTTTCCAAAGGGCGAGTTGGGCCCCACAGCATCTTGCTTCCAGCTCTTTGGGAAGCTAAGAAACAACTCGCTCTGCACAGTGCTCTTACAGCCTACCGGGAACATCTTTTCCAAAGGCCTGTGAAACGCAGTTTCTTTGCAGGCCTGATCTGGCTGAAGTAGGACTTCTGCTCTGGGTGTGCTACATTGCCCTAGAGCTGAAAGGCACAACGTGCAGGCTTCTTTGCAAAGGGCGAGTTGGGCCCCACAGCATCTTGCTTCCAGCTCTTTGGGAAGCTAAGAAACAACTCGCTCTGCACAGTGCTCTTACAGCCTACAGGGAACATCTCTTCCAAAGGCCTGTGAAACGCAGTTTCTTTGCAGGCCTGATCTGGCTGAAGTAGGACTTCTGCTCTGGGTGTGCCACATTGCCCTAGAGCTGAAAGGCACAACGTGCCGGCTTCTTTCCAAAGGGAGAGTTGGGCCCCACAGCATCTTGCTTCCAGCTCTTTGGGAAGCTAAGAAACAACTCGCTCTGCACAGTGCTCTTACAGCCTACCGGGAACATCTCTTCCAAAGGCCTGTGAAACGCAGTTTCTTTGCAGGCCTGATCTGGCTGAAGTAGGACTTCTGCTCTGGGTGTGCTACTTTGCCCTAGAGCTGAAAGGCACAACGTGCAGGCTTCTTTCCAAAGGGTGAGTTGGGCCCCACAGCATCTTGCTTCCAGCTCTTTGGGAAGCTAAGAAACAACTCGCTCTGCACAGTGCTCTTACAGCCTACCGGGAACATCTCTTCCAAAGGCCTGTGAAACGCAGTTTCTTTGCAGGCCTGATCTGGCTGAAGTAGGACTTCTGCTCTGGGTGTGCTACATTGCCCTAGAGCTGAAAGGCACAACGTGCAGGCTTCTTTCCAAAGGGCGAGTTGGGCCCCACAGCATCTTGCTTCCAGCTCTTTGGGAAGCTAAGAAACAACTCGCTCTGCACAGTGCTCTTACAGCCTACCGGGAACATCTCTTCCAAAGGCCTGTGAAACGCAGTTTCTTTGCAGGCCTGATCTGGCTGAAGTAGGACTTCTGCTCTGGGTGTGCTACATTGCCCTAGAGCTGAAAGGCACAACGTGCAGGCTCCTTTCCAAAGGGCGAATTGGGACACACAGCATCTTCCTTCCAGCTCTTTGGGTAGCTAAGGAACAACTCGCTCTGCACAGTGCTCTTACAGCCTACCGGGAACATCTCTTCCAAAGGCCTGTGAAACGCAGTTTCTTTCCAGGCCTGATCTGGCTGAAGTAGGACTTCTGCTCTGGGTGTGCCACATTGCCCTAGAGCTGAAAGGCACAACGTGCAGGCTTCTTTCCAAAGGGCGAGTTGGGCCCCACAGCATCTTGCTTCCAGCTCTTTGGGAAGCTA
Organism: Equus caballus; assembly: GCF_041296265.1. Lineage (NCBI taxonomy): Eukaryota > Metazoa > Chordata > Mammalia > Perissodactyla > Equidae > Equus > Equus caballus. The sequence continues at coordinate 55,739,580 of NC_091715.1, forward strand.
AGAAACCACTCGCTCTGCACAGTGCTCTTACACCCTACCGGGAACATCTCTTCCAAAGGCCTGTGAAACGCAGTTTCTTTGCAGGCCTGATCTGGCTGAAGTAGGACTTCTGCTCTGGGTGTGCTACATTGCCCTAGAGCTGAAAGGCACAACGTGCAGGCTTCTTTCCAAAGGGCCAGTTGGGCCCCACAGCATCTTGCTTCCAGCTCTTTGGGAAGCTAAGAAACAACTCGCTCTGCACAGTGCTCTTACAGCCTACCGGGAACATCTCTTCCAAAGGCCTGTGAAACGCAGTTTCTTTGCAGGCCTGATCTGGCTGAAGTCGGACTTCTGCTCTGGGTGTGATACATTGCCCTAGAGCTGAAAGGCACAACGTGCAGGCTTCTTTCCAAAGGGCGAGTTGGGCCCCACAGCATCTTGCTTCCAGCTCTTTGGGAAGCTAAGAAACAACTCGCTCTGCACAGTGCTCTTACAGCCTACCGGGAACATCTCTTCCAAAGGCCTGTGAAACGCAGTTTCTTTGCAGGCCTGATCTGGCTGAAGTAGGACTTCTGCTCTGGGTGTGCTACATTGCCCTAGAGCTGAAAGGCACAACGTGCAGGCTTCTTTCCAAAGGGCGAGTTGGGCCCCACAGCATCTTGCTTCCAGCTGTTTGGGAAGCTAAGAAACAACTCGCTCTGCACAGTGCTCTTACAGCCTACCGGGAACATCTCTTCCAAAGGCCTGTGAAACGCAGTTTCTTTGCAGGCCTGATCTGGCTGAAGTAGGACTTATGCTCTGGGTGTGCTACATTGCCCTAGAGCTGAAAGGCACAACGTGCAGGCTTCTTTCCAAAGGGCGAGTTGGGCCCCACAGCATCTTGCTTCCAGCTCTTTGGGAAGCTAAGAAACAACTCGCTCTGCACAGTGCTCTTACAGCCTACCGGGAACATCTCTTCCAAAGGCCTGTGAAACCCAGTTTCTTTGCAGGCCTGATCTGGCTGAAGTAGGACTTCTGCTCTGGGTGTGCTACATTGCCCTAGAGCTGAAAGGCACAACGTGCAGGCTCCTTTCCAAAGGGCGAATTGGGCCCCACAGCATCTTCCTTCCAGCTCTTTGGGTAGCTAAGGAACAACTCGCTCTGCACAGTGCTCTTACAGCCTACCGGGAACATCTCTTCCAAAGGCCTGTGAAACGCAGTTTCTTTCCAGGCCTGATCTGGCTGAAGTAGGACTTCTGCTCTGGGTGTGCCACATTGCCCTAGAGCTGAAAGGCACAACGTGCAGGCTTCTTTCCAAAGGGCGAGTTGGGCCCCACAGCATCTTGCTTCCAGCTCTTTGGGAAGCTAAGAAACAACTCGCTCTGCACAGTGCTCTTACAGCCTACCGGGAACATCTCTTCCAAAGGCCTGTGAAACGCAGTTTCTTTGCAGAGCTGATCTGGCTGAAGTAGGACTTCTGCTCTGGGTGTGCCACATTGCCCTAGAGCTGAAAGGCACAACGTGCAGGCTTCTTTCCAAAGGGCGAGTTGGGCCCCACAGCATCTTGCTTCCAGCTCTTTGGGAAGCTAAGAAACCACTCGCTCTGCACAGTGCTCTTACACCCTACCGGGAACATCTCTTCCAAAGGCCTGTGAAACGCAGTTTCTTTGCAGGCCTGATCTGGCTGAACTAGGACTTCTGTTCTGCGTGTGCTACATTGACCTAGAGCTGAAAGGCACAACGTGCAGGCTTCTTTCCAAAGGGCGAGTTGGGCCCCACAGCATCTTGCTTCCAGCTCTTTGGGAAGCAAGAAACAACTCGCTCTGCACAGTGCTCTTACAGCCTACCGGGAACATCTCTTCCAAAGGCCTGTGAAACGCAGTTTCTTTGCAGGCCTGATCTGGCTGAAGTAGGAGTTCTGCTCTGGGTGTGCTACATTGCCCTAGAGCTGAAAGGCACAACGTGCAGGCTTCTTTCCAAAGGGCGAGTTGGGCCCCACAGCATCTTGCTTCCAGCTTTTTGGGAAGCTAAGTATCAACTCGCTCAGCACAGTGCTCTTAAAGCCTACCGGGAACATCTCTTCCAAAGGCCTGTGAAACGCAGTTTCTTTGCAGGCCTGATCTGGCTGAAGTAGGACTTCTGCTCTGGGTGTGCTACATTGCCCTAGAGCTGAAAGGCACAACGTGCAGGCTTCTTTCCAAAGGGCGAGTTGGGCCACACAGCATCTTGCTTCCAGTCTTTGGGAAGCTAAGAAACAACTCGCTCTGCACAGTGCTCTTACAGCCTACCGGGAACATCTCTTCCAAAGGCCTGTGAAACGCAGTTTCTTTGCAGGCCTGATCTGGCAGATGTAGGACTTCTGCTCTGGGTGTGCTACATTGCCCTAGAGCTGAAAGGCACAACGTGCCAGCTTCTTTCCAAAGGGCGAGATGGGATCCACAGCATTTTGCTTCCAGCTCTTTGGGAAGCTAAGAAACAACTGGCTCTGCACAGTGCTCTTACAGCCTACCGGGAACATCTCTTCCAAAGGCCTGTGAAACGCAGTTTCTTTGCAGGCCTGATCTGGCTGAAGTAGGACTTCTGCTCTGGGTGTGCTACATTGCCCTAGAGCTGAAATGCACAACGTGCAGGCTTCTTTCCAAAGGGCGAGTTGGGCCCCACAGCATCTTGCTTCCAGCTGTTTGGGAAGCTAAGAAACAACTCGCTCTGCACAGTGCTCTTACAGCCTACCGGGATCATCTCTTCCAAAGGCCTGTGAAACGCAGTTTCTTTGCAGGCCTGATCTGGCTGAAGTAGGACTTATGCTCTGGGTGTGCTACATTGCCCTAGAGCTGAAAGGCAGAACGTGCAGGCTTCTTTCCAAAGGGCGAGTTGGGCCCCACAGCATCTTGCTTCCAGCTCTTTGGGAAGCTAAGAAACAACTCGCTCTGCACAGTGCTCTTACAGCCTACCGGGAACATCTCTTCCAAAGGCCTGTCAAACGCAGTTTCTTTGCAGGCCCGATCTGGCTGAAGTAGGACTTCTGCTCTGGGTGTGCTACATTGCTCTAGAGCTGAAAGGCACAACGTGCAGGCTTCTTTCCAAAGGGCGAGTTGGGCCCCACAGCATCTTGCTTCCAGCTCTTTGGGAAGCTAAGAAACAACTCGCTCTGCACAGTGCTCTTACAGCCTACCGGGAACATCTCTTCCAAAGGCCTGTGAAACGCAGTTTCTTTGCAGGCCTGATCTGGCTGAAGTAGGACTTCTGCTCTGGGTGTGCTACATTGCCCTAGAGCTGAAAGGCACAACGTGCAGGCTTCTTTGCAAAGGGCGAGTTGGGCCCCACAGCATCTTGCTTCCAGCTCTTTGGGAAGCTAAGAAACAACTCGCTCTGCACAGTGCTCTTACAGCCTACCGGGAACATCTCTTCCAAAGGCCTGTGAAACGCAGTTTCTTTGCAGGCCTGATCTGGCTGAAGTAGGACTTCTGCTCTGGGTGTGCTACATTGCCCTAGAGCTGAAAGGCACAACGTGCAGGCTTCTTTCCAAAGGGCGAGTTGGGCCCCACAGCATCTTGCTTCCAGCTCTTTGGGAAGCTAAGAAACCACTCTCTCTGCACAGTGCTCTTACAGCCTACCGGGAACATCTCTTCCAAAGGCCTGTGAAACGCAGTTTCTTTGCAGGCCTGATCTGGCTGAAGTAGGACTTCTGCTCTGGGTGTGCCACATTGCCCTAGAGGTGAAAGGCACAACGTGCAGGCTTCTTTCCAAAGGGCGAGTTGGGCCCCACAGCATCTTGCTTCCAGCTCTTTGGGAAGCTAAGAAACAACTCGCTCTGCACAGTGCTCTTAAAGCCTACCGGGAACATCTCTTCCAAAGGCCTGTGAAACGCAGTTTCTTTGCAGGCCTGATCTGGCAGATGTAGGACTTCTGCTCTGGGTGTGCTACATTGCCCTAGAGCTGAAAGGCACAACGTGCCAGCTTCTTTCCAAAGGGCGAGATGGGATCCACAGCATCTTGCTTCCAGCTCTTTGGGAAGCTAAGAAACAACTGGCTCTGCACAGTGCTCTTACAGCCTACCGGGAACATCTCTTCCAAAGGCCTGTGAAACGCAGTTTCTTTGCAGGCCTGATCTGGCTGAAGTAGGACTTCTGCTCTGGGTGTGCCACATTGCCCTAGAGCTGAAAGGCACAACGTGCAGGCTTCTTTCCAAAGGGCGAGTTGGGCCCCACAGCATCTTGCTTCCAGCTCTTTGGGAAGCTAAGAAACAACTCGCTCTGCACAGTGCTCTTACAGCCTACCGGGAACATCTCTTCCAAAGGCCTGTGAAACGCAGTTTCTTTTCAGGCCTGATCTGGCAGATGTAGGACTTCTGCTCTGGGTGTGCTACATTGCCCTAGAGCTGAAATGCACAACGTGCAGGCTTCTTTCCAAAGGGCGAGTTGGGCCCCACAGCATCTTGCTTCCAGCTGTTTGGGAAGCTAAGAAACAACTCGCTCTGCACAGTGCTCTTACAGCCTACCGGGATCATCTCTTCCAAAGGCCTGTGAAACGCAGTTTCTTTGCAGGCCTGATCTGGCTGAAGTAGGACTTATGCTCTGGGTGTGCTACATTGCCCTAGAGCTGAAAGGCAGAACGTGCAGGCTTCTTTCCAAAGGGCGAGTTGGGACCCACAGCATCTTGCTTCCAGCTCTTTGGGAAGCTAAGAAACAACTCGCTCTGCACAGTGCTCTTACAGCCTACTGGGAACATCTCTTCCAAAGGCCTGTGAAACGCAGTTTCTTTGCAGGCCTGATCTGGCTGAAGTAGGACTTCTGCTCTGGGTGTGCCACATTGCCCTAGAGCTGAAAGGCACAACGTGCAGGCTTCTTTCCAAAGGGCGAGTTGGGCCCCACAGCATCTTGCTTCCAGCTCTTTGGGAAGATAAGGAACAACTCGCTCTGCACAGTGCTCTTACAGCCTACCGGGAACATCTCTTCCAAAGGCCTGTCAAACGCAGTTTCTTTGCAGGCCCGATCTGGCTGAAGTAGGACTTCTGCTCTGGGTGTGCTACATTGCTCTAGAGCTGAAAGGCACAACGTGCAGGCTTCTTTCCAAAGGGCGAGTTGGGCCCCACAGCATCTTGCTTCCAGCTCTTTGGGAAGCTAAGAAACAACTCGCTCTGCACAGTGCTCTTACAGCCTACCGGGAACATCTCTTCCAAAGGCCTGTGAAACGCAGTTTCTTTGCAGGCCTGATCTGGCTGAAGTAGGACTTCTGCTCTGGGTGTGCTACATTGCCCTAGAGCTGAAAGGCACAACGTGCAGGCTTCTTTGCAAAGGGCGAGTTGGGCCCCACAGCATCTTGCTTCCAGCTCTTTGGGAAGCTAAGAAACAACTCGCTCTGCACAGTGCTCTTACAGCCTACCGGGAAGATCTCTTCCAAAGGCCTGTGAAACGCAGTTTCTTTGCAGGCCTGATCTGGCTGAAGTAGGACTTCTGCTCTGGGTGTGCCACATTGCCCTAGAGCTGAAAGGCACAACGTGCAGGCTTCTTTCCAAAGGGCGAGTTGGGCCCCACAGCATCTTGCTTCCAGCTCTTTGGGAAGCTAAGAAACCACTCTCTCTGCACAGTGCTCTTACAGCCTACCGGGAACATCTCTTCCAAAGGCCTGTGAAACGCAGTTTCTTTGCAGGCCTGATCTGGCTGAAGTAGGACTTCTGCTCTGGGTGTGCCACATTGCCCTAGAGGTGAAAGGCACAACGTGCAGGCTCCTTTCCAAAGGGCGAGTTGGGCCCCACAGCATCTTGCTTCCAGCTCTTTGGGAAGCTAAGAAACAACTCGCTCTGCACAGTGCTCTTACACCCTACCGGGAACATCTCTTCCAAAGGCCTGTGAAACGCAGTTTCTTTGCAGGCCTGATCTGGCAGAAGTAGGACTTCTGCTCTGGGTGTGCTACATTGCCCTAGAGCTGAAAGGCACAACGTGCAGGCTTCTTTCCAAAGGGTGAGTTGGGCCCCACAGCATCTTGCTTCCAGCTCTTTGGGAAGCTAAGAAACAACTCGCTCTGCACAGTGCTCTTACAGCCTACCGGGAACATCTCTTCCAAAGGCCTGTGAAACGCAGTTTCTTTGCAGGCCTGATCTGGCTGAAGTAGGACTTCTGCTCTGGGTGTGCTACATTGCCCTAGAGCTGAAAGGCACAACGTGCAGGCTTCTTTCCAAAGGGCGAGTTGGGCCCCACAGCATCTTGCTTCCAGCTGTTTGGGAAGGTAAGAAACAACTCGCTCTGCACAGTGCTCTTACAGCCTACCGGGAACATCTCTTCCAAAGGCCTGTGAAACGCAGTTTCTTTGCAGGCCTGATCTGGCTGAAGTAGGACTTCTGCTCTGGGTGTGCTACATTGCTCTAGAGCTGAAAGGCACAACGTGCAGGCTTCTTTCCAAAGGGCGAGTTGGGCCCCACAGCATCTTGCTTCCAGCTCTTTGGGAAGCTAAGAAACAACTCGCTCTGCACAGTGCTCTTACAGCCTACCGGGAACATCTCTTCCAAAGGCCTGTGAAACGCAGTTTCTTTGCAGGCCTGATCTGGCTGAAGTCGGACTTCTGCTCTGGGTGTGCTACATTGCCCTAGAGCTGAAAGGCACAACGTGCAGGCTTCTTTCCAAAGGGCGAGTTGGGCCCCACAGCATCTTGCTTCCAGCTCTTTGGGAAGCTAAGAAACAACTCGCTCTGCACAGTGCTCTTACAGCCTACCGGGAACATCTCTTCCAAAGGGCTGTGAAACGTAGTTTCTTTGCAGGCCTGATCTGGCTGAAGTAGGACTTCTGCTCTCGGAGTTCTACTTTGCCCTAGAGCTGAAAGGCACAACGTGCAGGCTTCTTTCCAAAGGGCGAATTTGTCCCCACAGCATCTTGCTTCCAGCTCTTTGGGAAGCTAAGGAACAACTCGCTCTGCACAGTGCTCTTACAGCCTACCGGGAACATCTCTTCCAAAGGCCTGTGAAACGCAGTTTCTTTGCAGGCCTGATCTGGCTGAAGTAGGACTTCTGCTCTGGGTGTGCCACATTGCCATAGAGCTGAAAGGCACAACGTGCAGGCTTCTTTCCAAAGGGCGAGTTGGGCCCCACAGCATCTTGCTTCCAGCTCTTTGGGAAGCTAAGAAACCACTCGCTCTGCACAGTGCTCTTACACCCTACCGGGAACATCTCTTCCAAAGGCCTGTGAAACGCAGTTTCTTTGCAGGCCTGATCTGGCTGAAGTAGGACTTCTGCTCTGGGTGTGCTACATTGCCCTAGAGCTGGAAGGCACAACGTGCAGGCTTCTTTCCAAAGGGCGAGTTGGGCCCCACAGCATCTTGCTTCCAGCTCTTTGGGAACCTAAGAAACAACTCGCTCTGCACAGTGCTCTTACAGCCTACCGGGAACATCTCTTCCAAAGGCCTGTGAAACGCAGTTTCTTTGCAGGCCTGATCTGGCTGAAGTAGAACTTCTGCTCTGGGTGTGCTACATTGCCCTAGAGCTGAAAGGCACAACGTGCAGGCTTCTTTCCAAAGGGCGAGTTGGGCCCCACAGCATCTTGCTTCCACCTCTTTGGGAAGCTAGGAAACAATTCGCTCTGCACAGTGCTCTTACAGCCTACCGGGAACATCTCTTCCAAAGGCCTGTGAAACGCCGTTTCTTGGCAGGCCTGATCTGGCTGAAGTAGGACTTCTGCTCTGGGTGTGCCACATTGCCCTAGAGCTGAAAGGCACAACGTGCCGGCTTCTTTCCAAAGGGCGAGTTGGGCCCCACAGCATCTTGCTTCCAGCTCTTTGGGAAGCTAAGAAACAACTCGCTCTGCACAGTGCTCTTACAGCCTACCGGGAACATCTCTTCCAAAGGCCTGTGAAACGCAGTTTCTTGGCAGGCGTGATCTGGCTGAAGTAGGACTTCTGCTCTGGGTGTGCTACATTGCCCTAGAGCTGAAAGGCACAACGTGCAGGCTTCTTTCCAAAGGGCGAGTTGGGCCCCACAGCATCTTGCTTCCAGCTCTTTGGGAAGCTAAGAAACAACTCGCTCTGCACAGTGCTCTTACAGCCTACCGGGAACATCTCTTCCAAAGGCCTGTGAAAGGCAGTTTCTTGGCAGGCCTGATCTGGCTGAAGTAGGACTTCTGCTCTGGGTGTGCTACATTGCCCTAGAGCTGAAAGGCACAACGTGCAGGCTTCTTTCCAAAGGGCGAGTTGGGCCCCACAGCATCTTGCTTCCAGCTTTTTGGGAAGCTAAGTCTCAACTCGCTCTGCACAGTGCTCTTACAGCCTACCGGGAACATCTCTTCCAAAGGCCTGTGAAACGCAGTTTCATTGCAGGCCTGATCTGGCTGAAGTAGGACTTCTGCTCTGGGTGTGCTACATTGCCCTAGAGCTGAAAGGCACAACGTGCAGGCTTCTTTCCAAAGGGCGAGTTGGGCCCCACAGCATCTTGCTTCCAGCTTTTTGGGAAGCGAAGTATAAACTCGCTCTGCACAGTGCTCTTACAGCCTACCGGGAACATCTCTTCCAAAGGCCTGTGAAACGCAGTTTCTTTGCAGGCCTGATCTGGCTGAAGTAGGACTTCTGCTCTGGGTGTGCCACATTGCCCTAGAGCTGAAAGGCACAACGTGCAGGCTTCTTTCCAAAGGGCGAGTTCGGCCCCACAGCACCTTGCTTCCAACTCTTTGGGAAGCTAAGAAACAACTCGCTCTGCACAGTGCTCTTACAGCCTACCGTGAACATCTCTTCCAAAGGCCTGTGACACGCAGTTTCTCTGCAGGCCTGATCTGGCTGAAGTAGAACTTCTGCTCTGGGTGTGCTACATTGCCCTAGAGCTGAAAGGCACAACGTGCAGGCTTCTTTCCAGAGGGCGAGTTGGGCCCCACAGCATCTTGCTTCCAGCTCTTTGGGAAGCTAAGAAACAACTCGCTCTGCACAGTGCTCTTACAGCCTACTGCGAACATCTCTTCCAAAGGCCTGTGAAACGCAGTTTCTTGGCAGGCCTGATCTGGCTGAAGTAGGACTTCTGCTCTGGGTGTGACACATAGCCCTAGAGCTGAAAGGCACAACGTGCCGGCTTCTTTCAAAAGGGAGAGTTGGGCCCCACAGCATCTTGCTTCCAGCTCTTTGGGAAGCTAAGAAACAACTCGCTCTGCACAGTGCTCTTACAGCCTACCGGCAACATCTCTTCCAAAGGCCTGTGAAACGCAGTTTCTTTGCAGGCCTGATCTGGCTGAAGTAGGACTTCTGCTCTGGGTGTGCCACATTGCCCTAGAGCTGAAAGGCACAACGTGCCGGCTTCTTTCCAATGCGTGAGTTGGGACCAAAAGCATGTTGCTTCCAGCTCTTTGGGAAGCTAAGAAACAACTCGCTCTGCACAGTGCTCTTACAGCCTACCGGGAACATCTCTTCCAAAGGCCTGTGAAACGCAGTTTCTTGGCAGGCCTGATCTGGCTGAAGTAGGACTTCTGCTCTGGGTGTGCTACATTGCCCTAGAGCTGAAAGGCACAACGTGCAGGCTTCTTTCCAAAGGGCGAGTTGGGCCCCACAGCACCTTGCTTCCAACTCTTTGGGAAGCTAAGAAACAACTCGCTCTGCACAGTGCTCTTACAGCCTACCGTGAACATCTCTTCCAAAGGCCTGTGAAACGCAGTTTCTTTGCAGGCCTGATCTGGCTGAAGTAGAACTTCTGCTCTGGGTGTGCTACATTGCCCTAGATCTGAAAGGCACAACGTGCAGGCTTCTTTCCAAAGGGCGAGTTGGGCCCCAAAGCATCTTGCTTCCAGCTCTTTGGGAAGCTAAGAAACAACTCGCTCTGCACAGTGCTCTTACAGCATACCGGCAACATCTCTTCCAAAGGCCTGTGAAACGCAGTTTCTTTGCAGGCCTGATCTGGCTGAAGTAGGACTTCTGCTCTGGGTGTGCCACATTGCCCTAGAGCTGAAAGGCACAACGTGCCGGCTTCTTTCCAATGCGTGAGTTGGGCCCCACAGCATCTTGCTTCCAGCTGTTTGGGAAGCTAAGAAACAACTCGCTCTGCACAGTGCTCTTACAGCCTACCGGCAACATCTCTTCCAAAGGCCTGTGAAACGCAGTTTCTTTGCAGGCCTGATCTGGCTGAAGTAGGACTTCTGCTCTGGGTGTGCCACATTGCCCTAGAGCTGAAAGGCACAACGTGCCGGCTTCTTTCCAATGCGTGAGTTGGGACCAAAAGCATCTTGCTTCCAGCTCTTTGGGAAGCTAAGAAACAACTCGCTCTGCACAGTGCTCTTACAGCCTACCGGGAACATCTCTTCCAAAGGCCTGTGAAACGCAGTTTCTTGGCAGGCCTGATCTGGCTGAAGTAGGACTTCTGCTCTGGGTGTGCTACATTGCCCTAGAGCTGAAAGGCACAACGTGCAGGCTTCTTTCCAAAGGGCAAGTTGGGCCCCACAGCATCTTGCATCCAGCTCATTGGGAAGCTAAGAAACAACTCGCTCTGCACAGTGCTCTTACAGCCTACCGGGAACATCTCTTCCAAAGGCCTGTGAAACGCAGTTTCTTTGCAGGCCTGATCTGGCAGAAGTAGGACTTCTGCTCTGGGTGTGCTACATTGCCCTAGAGCTGAAAGGCACAACGTGCCGGCTTCTTTCCAAAGGGCGAGTTCGGACCAACAGCATCTTGCTTCCAGCTCTTTGGGAAGCTAAGAAACAACTCGCTCTGCACAGTGCTCTTACAGCCTACCGGGAACATCTCTTGCAAAGGCCTGTGAAACGCAGTTTCTTTGCAGGCCTGATCTGGCTGAAGTAGGACTTCTGCTCTGGGTGTGCTACATTGCCCTAGAGCTGAAAGGCACAACGTGCAGGCTTCTTTCCAAAGGGCGAGTTGGGACCCACAGCATCTTGCTTCCAGCTCTTTGGGAAGCTAAGAAACAACTCGCTCTGCACAGTGCTCTTACAGCCTACCGGGAACATCTCTTCCAAAGGCCTGTGAAACGCAGTTTCTTTGCAGGCCTGATCTGGCAGATGTAGGACTTCTGCTCTGGGTGTGCTACATTGCCCTAGAGCTGAAAGGCACAACGTGCAGGCTTCTTTCCAAAGGGCGAGTTGGGCCCCACAGCATCTTGCTTCCAGCTCTTTGGAAGGCTAAGAAACAAGTCGCTCTGCACAGTGCTCTTACAGCCTACCGGGAACATCTCTTCCAAAGGCCTGTGAAACGCAGTTTCTTTGCAGGCCTGATCTGGCTGAAGTAGGACTTCTGCTCTGGGTGTGCTACGTTGCCCTAGAGCTGAAAGGCACAACGTGCAGGCTTCTTTCCAAAGGGCGAGTTGGGCCCCACAGCATCTTGCTTCCAGCTCTTTGGGAAGCTAAGAAACAACTCGCTCTGCACAGTGCTCTTACAGCCTACCGGGAACATCTCTTCCAAAGGCCTGTGAAACGCAGTTTCTTTGCAGGCCTGATCTGGCTGAAGTAGGACTTCTGCTCTGGGTGTGCTACATTGCCCTAGAGCTGAAAGGAACAACGTGCAGGCTTCTTTCCAAAGGGCGAGTTGGGCCCCACAGCATCTTGCTTCCAGCTCTTTGGGAAGCTAAGAAACAACTCGCTCTGCACAGTGCTCTTACAGCCTACCGGGAACATCTCTTCCAAAGGCCTGTGAAACGCAGTTTCTTTGCAGAGCTGATCTGGCTGAAGTAGGACTTCTGCTCTGGGTGTGCCACATTGCCCTAGAGCTGAAAGGCACAACGTGCAGGCTTCTTTCCAAAGGGCGAGTTGGGCCCCACAGCATCTTGCTTCCAGCTCTTTGGGAAGCAAGAAACAACTCGCTCTGCACAGTGCTCTTACAGCCTACCGGGAACATCTCTTCCAAAGGCCTGTGAAACGCAGTTTCTTTGCAGGCCTGATCTGGCTGAAGTAGGACTTCTGCTCTGGGTGTGCTACATTGCCCTAGAGCTGAAAGGCACAACGTGCAGGCTTCTTTCCAAAGGGCGAGTTGGGCCCCACAGCATCTTGCTTCCAGGTTTTTGGGAAGCTAAGTATCAACTCGCTCAGCACAGTGCTCTTAAAGCCTACCGGGAACATCTCTTCCAAAGGCCTGTGAAACGCAGTTTCTTGGCAGGCCTGATCTGGCTGAAGTAGGACTTCTGCTCTGGGTGTGCTACATTGCCCTAGAGCTGAAAGGCACAACGTGCAGGCTTCTTTCCAAAGGGCGAGTTGGGCCCCACAGCATCTTGCTTCCAGTCTTTGGGAAGCTAAGAAACAACTCGCTCTGCACAGTGCTCTTACAGCCTACCGGGAACATCTCTACCAAAGGCCTGTGAAACGCAGTTTCTTTGCAGGCCTGATCTGGCAGATGTAGGACTTCTGCTCTGGGTGTGCTACATTGCCCTAGAGCTGAAAGGCACAACGTGCCAGCTTCTTTCCAAAGGGCGAGAAGGGATCCACAGCATCTTGCTTCCAGCTCTTTGGGAAGCTAAGAAACAACTGGCTCTGCACAGTGCTCTTACAGCCTACCGGGAACATCTCTTCCAAAGGCCTGTGAAACGCAGTTTCTTTTCAGGCCTGATCTGGCTGAAGTAGGACTTCTGCTCTGGGTGTGCCACATTGCCCTAGAGCTGAAAGGCACAACGTGCAGGCTTCTTTCCAAAGGGCGAGTTGGGCCCCACAGCATCTTGCTTCCAGCTCTTTGGGAAGCTAAGTAACAACTCGCTCTGCACAGTGCTCTTACAGCCTACCGGGAACATCTCTTCCAAAGGCCTGTGAAACGCAGTTTCTTTGCAGGCCTGATCTGGCTGAAGTAGGACTTCTGCTCTGGGTGTGCTACATTGCCCTAGAGCTGAAAGGCACAACGTGCAGGCTTCTTTCCAAAGGGCGAGTTGGGCCCCACAGCATCTTGCTTCCAGCTGTTTGGGAAGCTAAGAAACAACTCGCTCTGCACAGTGCTCTTACAGCCTACCGGGATCATCTCTTCCAAAGGCCTGTGAAACGCAGTTTCTTTGCAGGCCTGATCTGGCTGAAGTAGGACTTATGCTCTGGGTGTGCTACATTGCCCTAGAGCTGAAAGGCAGAACGTGCAGGCTTCTTTCCAAAGGGCGAGTTGGGACCCACAGCATCTTGCTTCCAGCTCTTTGGGAAGCTAAGAAACAACTCGCTCTGCACAGTGCTCTTACAGCCTACCGGGAACATCTCTTCCAAAGGCCTGTGAAACGCAGTTTCTTTGCAGGCCTGATCTGGCTGAAGTAGGACTTCTGCTCTGGGTGTGCTACATTGCCCTAGAGCTGAAAGGCACAACGTGCAGGCTTCTTTGCAAAGGGCGAGTTGGGCCCCACAGCATCTTGCTTCCAGCTCTTTGGGAAGCTAAGAAACAACTCGCTCTGCACAGTGCTCTTACAGCCTACCGGGAAGATCTCTTCCAAAGGCCTGTGAAACGCAGTTTCTTTGCAGGCCTGATCTGGCTGAAGTAGGACTTCTGCTCTGGGTGTGCTACATTGCCCTAGAGCTGAAAGGCACAACGTGCAGGCTTCTTTGCAAAGGGCGAGTTGGGCCCCACAGCATCTTGCTTCCAGCTCTTTGGGAAGCTAAGAAACAACTCGCTCTGCACAGTGCTCTTACAGCCTACCGGGAAGATCTCTTCCAAAGGCCTGTGAAACGCAGTTTCTTTGCAGGACTGATCTGGCTGAAGTAGGACTTCTGCTCTGGGTGTGCTACATTGCCCTAGAGCTGAAAGGCACAACGTGCAGGCTTCTTTGCAAAGGGCGAGTTGGGCCCCACAGCATCTTGCTTCCAGCTCTTTGGGAAGCTAAGAAACAACTCGCTCTGCAGAGTGCTCTTACAGCCTACAGGGAACATCTCTTCCAAAGGCCTGTGAAACGCAGTTTCTTTGCAGGCCTGATCTGGCTGAAGTAGGATTTCTGCTCTGGGTGTGCCACATTGCCCTAGAGCTGAAAGGCACAACGTGCCGGCTTCTTTCCAAAGGGCGAGTTGGGCCCCACAGCATCTTGCTTCCAGCTCTTTGGGAAGCTAAGAAACAACTGGCTCTGCACAGTGCTCTTACAGCCTACCGGGAACATCTCTTCCAAAGGCCTGTGAAACGCAGTTTCTTTGCAGGCCTGATCTGGCTGAAGTAGGACTTCTGCTCTGGGTGTGCTACATTGCCCTAGAGCTGAAAGGCACAACGTGCAGGCTTCTTTCCAAAGGGCGAGTTGGGCCCCACAGCATCTTGCTTCCAGCTCTTTAGGAAGCTAAGAAACAACTCGCTCTGCACAGTTCTCTTGGAGCGTACCGGGAACATCTCTTCCAAAGGCCTGTGAAACGCAGTTTCTTTGCAGGCCTGATCTGGCTGAAGTAGGACTTCTGCTCTGGGTGTGCTACATTGCCCTAGAGCTGAAAGGCACAACGTGCAGGCTTCTTTCCAAAGGGCGAGTTGGGCCCCACAGCATCTTGCGTCCAGCTCTACGGGAAGCTAAGAAACAACTCGCTCTGCACAGTGCTCTTACAGCCTACCGGGAACATCTCTTCCAAAGGCCTGTGAAACGCAGTTTCTTTGCAGGCCTGATCTGGCAGAGTAGGACTTCTGCTCTGGGTGTGCTACATTGCCCTAGAGCTGAAAGGCACAACGTGCAGGCTTCTTTCCAAAGGGCGAGTTGGGCCCCACAGCATCTTGCTTCCAGCTCTTTGGGAAGCTAAGAAACAACTCGCTCTGCACAGTGCTCTTACAGCCTAACGGGAAGATCTCTTCCAAAGGCCTGTGAAACGCAGTTTCTTTGCAGGCCTGATCTGGATGAAGTAGGACTTCTGCTCTGGGTGTACTACATTGCCCTAGAGCTGAAAGGCACAACGTGCAGGCTTCTTTCCAAAGGGCGAGTTGGGCCCCACAGCATCTTGCTTCCAGCTCTTTGGGAAGCTAAGAAACAACTCGCTCTGCACAGTGCTCTTACAGCCTACCGGGAACATCTCTTCCAAAGGCCTGTGAAACGCAGTTTCTTGGCAGGCCTGATCTGGCTGAAGTAGGACTTCTGCTCTGGGTGTGCTACATTGCCCTAGAGCTGAAAGGCACAACGTGCAGGCTTCTTTCCAAAGGGCGAGTTGGGCCCCACAGCATCTTGCTTCCAGCTCTTTGGGAAGCTAAGAAACAACTCGCTCTGCACAGTGCTCTTACAGCCTACCGGGAACATCTCTTCCAAAGGCCTGTGAAACGCAGTTTCTTTGCAGGCCTGATCTGGCTGAAGTAGGACTTCTGCTCTGGGTGTGCTACATTGCCCTAGAGCTGAAAGGCACAACGTGCAGGCTTCTTTGCAAAGGGCGAGTTGGGCCACACAGCATCTTGCTTCCAGCTCTTTGGGAAGCTAAGAAACAACTCGCTCTGCACAGTGCTCTTACAGCCTACCGGGAACATCTCTTCCAAAGGCCTGTGAAACGCAGTTTCTTTGCAGGCCTGATCTGGCTGAAGTAGGACTTCTGCTCTGGGTGTGCCACATTGCCCTAGAGCTGAAAGGCACAACGTGCAGGCTTCTTTCCAAAGGGCGAGTTGGGCCCCACAGCATCTTGCTTCCAGCTCTTTGGGAAGCTAAGAAACAACTCGCTCTGCACCGTGCTCTTACAGCCTACCGGGAACATCTCTTCCAAAGGCCTGTGAAACGCAGTTTCTTGGCAGGCCTGATCTGGCTGAAGTAGGACTTCTGCTCTGGGTGTGCCACATTGCCCTAGAGCTGAAAGGCACAACGTGCAGGCTTCTTTCCAAAGGGCGAGTTGGGCCCCACAGCATCTTGCTTCCAGCTCTTTGGGAAGCTAAGAAACAACTCGCTCTGCACCGTGCTCTTACAGCCTACCGGGAACATCTCTTCCAAAGGCCTGTGAAACGCAGTTTCTTGGCAGGCCTGATCTGGCTGAAGTAGGACTTCTGCTCTGGGTGTGCTACATTGCCCTAGAGCTGAAAGGCACAACGTGCAGGCTTCTTTCCAAAGGGCGAGTTGGGCCCCACAGCATCTTGCTTCGAGCTCTTTGGGAAGCTAAGAAACAACTCGCTCTGCACAGTGCTCTTACAGCCTACCGGGAACATCTCTTCCAAAGGCCTGTGAAACGCAGATTCTTTGCAGGCCTGATCTGGCTGAAGTAGGACTTCTGCTCTGGGTGTGCTACATTGCCCTAGAGCTGAAAGGCACAACGTGCAGGCTTCTTTCCAAAGGGCGAGTTGGGCCACACAGCATCTTGCTTCCAGCTCTTTGGGAAGCTAAGAAGCAACTCGCTCTGCACAGTGCTCTTACAGCCTACCGGGAACATCTCTTCCAAAGGCCTGTGAAACGCAGTTTCTTTGCAGGCCTGATCTGGCTGAAGTAGGACTTCTGCTCTGGGTGTGCCCCATTGCCCTAGAGCTGAAAGGCACAACGTGCAGGCTTCTTTCCAAAGGGCGAGTTGGGCCCCACAGCATCTTGCTTCCAGCTCTTTGGGAAGCTAAGAAACCACTCGCTCTGCACAGTGCTCTTACAGCCTACCGGGAACATCTCTTCCAAAGGCCTGTGAAACGCAGTTTCTTTGCAGGCCTGATCTGGCTGAAGTAGGACTTCTGCTCTGGGTGTGCTACATTGCCCTAGAGCTGAAAGGCACAACGTGCAGGCTTCTTTGCAAAGGGCGAGTTGGGCCCCACAGCATCTTGCTTCCAGCTCTTTGGGAAGCTAAGAAACAACTCGCTCTGCACAGTGCTCTTACAGCCTACCGGGAAGATCTCTTCCAAAGGCCTGTGAAACGCAGTTTCTTTGCAGGCCTGATCTGGCTGAAGTAGGACTTCTGCTCTGGGTGTGCTACATTGCCCTAGAGCTGAAAGGCACAACGTGCAGGCTTCTTTCCAAAGGGCGAGTTGGGCCCCACAGCATCTTGCTTCCAGCTCTTTGGGAAGCTAAGAAACAACTCGCTCTGCACAGTTCTCTTGGAGCGTACCGGGAACATCTCTTCCAAAGGCCTGTGAAACGCAGTTTCTTTGCAGGCCTGATCTGGCTGAAGTAGGACTTCTGCTCTGGGTGTGCTACATTGCCCTAGAGCTGAAAGGCACAACGTGCAGGCTTCTTTCCAAAGGGCGAGTTGGGCCCCACAGCATCTTGCGTCCAGCTCTACGGGAAGCTAAGAAACAACTCGCTCTGCACAGTGCTCTTACAGCCTACCGGGAACATCTCTTCCAAAGGCCTGTGAAACGCAGTTTCTTTGCAGGCCTGATCTGTCAGAGTAGGACTTCTGCTCTGGGTGTGCTACATTGCCCTAGAGCTGAAAGGCACAACGTGCAGGCTTCTTTCCAAAGGGCGAGTTGGGCCCCACAGCATCTTGCTTCCAGCTCTTTGGGAAGCTAAGAAACAACTCGCTCTGCACAGTGCTCTTACAGCCTACCGGGAAGATCTCTTCCAAAGGCCTGTGAAACGCAGTTTCTTTGCAGGCCTGATCTGGATGAAGTAGGACTTCTGCTCTGGGTGTACTACATTGCCCTAGAGCTGAAAGGCACAACGTGCAGGCTTCTTTCCAAAGGGCGAGTTGGGCCCCACAGCATCTTGCTTCCAGCTCTTTGGGAAGCTAAGAAACAACTCGCTCTGCACAGTGCTCTTACAGCCTACCGGGAACATCTCTTCCAAAGGCCTGTGAAACGCAGTTTCTTTGCAGGCCTGATCTGGCTGAAGTAGGACTTCTGCTCTGGGTGTGCTACATTGCCCTAGAGCTGAAAGGCACAACGTGCAGGCTTCTTTCCAAAGGGCGAGTTGGGCCCCACAGCATCTTGCTTCCAGCTCTTTGGGAAGCTAAGAAACAACTCGCTCTGCACAGTGCTCTTACAGCCTACCGGGAACATCTCTTCCAAAGGCCTGTGAAACGCAGTTTCTTTGCAGGCCTGATCTGGCTGAAGTAGGACTTCTGCTCTGGGTGTGCTACATTGCCCTAGAGCTGAAAGGCACAACGTGCAGGCTTCTTTCCAAAGGGCGAGTTGGGCCCCACAGCATCTTGCTTCCAGCTCTTTGGGAAGCTAAGAAACAACTCGCTCTGCACAGTTCTCTTGGAGCGTACCGGGAACATCTCTTCCAAAGGCCTGTGAAACGCAGTTTCTTTGCTGGCCTGATCTGGCTGAAGTAGGACTTCTGCTCTGGGTGTGCTACATTGCCCTAGAGCTGAAAGGCACAACGTGCAGGCTTCTTTGCAAAGGGCGAGTTGGGCCCCACAGCATCTTGCGTCCAGCTCTACGGGAAGCTAAGAAACAACTCGCTCTGCACAGTGCTCTTACAGCCTACCGGGAACATCTCTTCCAAAGGCCTGTGAAACGCAGTTTCTTTGCAGGCCTGATCTGGCAGAGTAGGACTTCTGCTCTGGGTGTGCTACATTGCCCTAGAGCTGAAAGGCACAACGTGCAGGCTTCTTTCCAAAGGGCGAGTTGGTCCCCACAGCATCTTGCTTCCAGCTCTTTGGGAAGCTAAGAAACAACTCGCTCTGCACAGTGCTCTTACAGCCTACCGGGAACATCTCTTCCAAAGGCCTGTGAAACGCAGTTTCTTTGCAGGCCTGATCTGGCAGAGTAGGACATCTGCTCTGGCTGTGCTACATTGCCCTAGAGCTGAAAGGCACAACGTGCAGGCTTCTTTCCAAAGGGCGAGTTGGGCCCCACAGCATCTTGCTTCCAGCTCTTTGGGAAGCTAAGAAACAACTCGCTCTGCACAGTGCTCTTACAGCCTACCGGGAACATCTCTTCCAAAGGCCTGTGAAACGCAGTTTCTTTGCAGGCCTGATCTGGCTGAAGTAGGACTTCTGCTCTGGGTGTGCTACATTGCCCTAGAGCTGAAAGGCACAACGTGCAGGCTTCTTTGCAAAGGGCGAGTTGGGCCCCACAGCATCTTGCTTCCAGCTCTTTGGGAAGCTAAGAAACAACTCGCTCTGCACAGTGCTCTTACAGCCTACCGGGAACATCTCTTCCAAAGGCCTGTGAAACGCAGTTTCTTTGCAGGCCTGATCTGGCTGAAGTAGGACTTCTGCTCTGGGTGTGCTACATTGCCCTAGAGCTGAAAGGCACAACGTGCAGGCTTCTTTCCAAAGGGCGAGTTGGGCCCCACAGCATCTTGCTTCCAGCTCTTTGGGAAGCTAAGAAACAACTCGCTCTGCACAGTGCTCTTACAGCCTACCGGGAACATCTCTTCCAAAGGCCTGTGAAACGCAGTTTCTTGGCAGGCCTGATCTGGCTGAAGTAGGACTTCTGCTCTGGGTGTGCTACATTGCCCTAGAGCTGAAAGGCACAACGTGCAGGCTTCTTTCCAAAGGGCGAGTTGGGCAACACAGCATCTTGCTTCCAGCTCTTCGGGAAGCTAAGAAACAACTCGCTCTGCACAGTGCTCTTACAGCCTACCGGGAACATCTCTTCCAAAGGCCTGTGAAACGCAGTTTCTTTGCAGGCCTGATCTGGCTGAAGTAGGACTTCTGCTCTGGGTGTGCCCCATTGCCCTAGAGCTGAAAGGCACAACGTGCAGGCTTCTTTCCAAAGGGCGAGTTGGGCCCCACAGCATCTTGCTTCCAGCTTTTTGGGAAGCTAAAAAACAACTCGCTCTGCACAGTGCTCTTACAGCCTACCGGGAACATCTCTTCCAAAGGCCTGTGAAACGCAGTTTCTTTGCAGGCCTGATCTGGCTGAAGTAGGACTTCTGCTCTGGGTGTGCCACATTGCCCTAGAGCTGAAAGGCACAACGTGCAGGCTTCTTTCCAAAGGGCGAGTTGGGCCCCACAGCATCTTGCTTCCAACTCTTTGGGAAGCTAAGAAACAACTCGCTCTGCACAGTGCTCTTACAGCCTACCGGGAACATCTCTTCCAAAGGCCTGTGAAACGCAGTTTCTTTGCAGGCCTGATCTGGCTGAAGTCGGACTTCTGCTCTGGGTGTGCTACATTGCCCTAGAGCTGAAAGGCACAACGTGCAGGCTTCTTTCCAAAGGGCGAGTTGGGCCCCACAGCATCTTGCTTCCAGCTCTTTGGGAAGCTAAGAAACAACTCGCTCTGCACAGTTCTCTTGCAGCGTACCGGGAACATCTCTTCCAAAGGCCTGTGAAACGCAGTTTCTTTGCAGGCATGATCTGGCTGAAGTAGGACTTCTGCTCTGGGTGTGCTACATTGCCCTAGAGCTGAAAGGCACAACGTGCAGGCTTCTTTCCAAAGGGCGAGTTGGGCCCCACAGCATCTTGCGTCCAGCTCTAAGGGAAGCTAAGAAACAACTCGCTCTGCACAGTGCTCTTACAGCCTACCGGGAACATCTCTTCCAAAGGCCTGTGAAACGCAGTTTCTTTGCAGGCCTGATCTGGCAGAGTAGGACTTCTGCTCTGGGTGTGCTACATTGCCCTAGAGCTGAAAGGCACAACGTGCAGGCTTCTTTCCAAAGGGCGAGTTGGTCCCCACAGCATCTTGCTTCCAGCTCTTTGGGAAGCTAAGAAACAACTCGCTCTGCACAGTGCTCTTGCAGCCTACCGGGAACATCTCTTCCAAAGGCCTGTGAAACGCAGTTTCTTTGCAGGCCTGATCTGGCAGAGTAGGACATCTGCTCTGGGTGTGCTACATTGCCCTAGAACTGAAAGGCACAACGTGCAGGCTTCTTTCCAAAGGGCGAGTTGGGCCCCACAGCATCTTGCTTCCAGCTGTTTGGGAAGCTAAGAAACAACTCGCTCTGCACAGTGCTCTTACAGCCTACCGGGAACATCTCTTCCAAAGGCCTGTGAAACGCAGTTTCTTTGCAGGCCTGATCTGGCTGAAGTAGGACTTCTGCTCTGGGTGTGCTACATTGCCCTAGAGCTGAAAGGCACAACGTGCAGGCTTCTTTGCAAAGGGCGAGTTGGGCCCCACAGCATCTTGCTTCCAGCTCTTTGGGAAGCTAAGAAACAACTCGCTCTGCACAGTGCTCTTACAGCCTACAGGGAACATCTCTTCCAAAGGCCTGTGAAACGCAGTTTCTTTGCAGGCCTGATCTGGCTGAAGTAGGACTTCTGCTCTGGGTGTGCCACATTGCCCTAGAGCTGAAAGGCACAACGTGCCGGCTTCTTTCCAAAGGGCGAGTTGGGCCCCACAGCATCTTGCTTCCAGCTCTTTGGGAAGCTAAGAAACAACTCGCTCTGCACAGTGCTCTTACAGCCTACCGCGAACATCTCTTCCAAAGGCCTGTGAAACGCAGTTTCTTTGCAGGCCTGATCTGGCTGAAGTAGGACTTCTGCTCTGGGTGTGCTACATTGCCCTAGAGCTGAAAGGCACAACGTGCAGGCTTCTTTCCAAAGGGTGAGTTGGGCCCCACAGCATCTTGCTTCCAGCTCTTTGGGAAGCTAAGAAACAACTCGCTCTGCACAGTGCTCTTACAGCCTACCGGGAACATCTCTTCCAAAGGCCTGTGAAACGCAGTTTCTTTGCAGGCCTGATCTGGCTGAAGTAGGACTTCTGCTCTGGGTGTGCTACATTGCCCTAGAGCTGAAAGGCACAACGTGCAGTCTTCTTTCCAAAGGGCGAGTTGGGCCCCACAGCATCTTGCTTCCAGCTCTTTGGGAAGCTAAGAAACAACTCGCTCTGCACAGTGCTCTTACAGCCTACCGGGAACATCTCTTCCAAAGGCCTGTGAAACGCAGTTTCTTTGCAGGCCTGATCTGGCTGAAGTAGGACTTCTGCTCTGGGTGTGCCACATTGCCCTAGAGCTGAAAGGCACAACGTGCAGGCTTCTTTCCAAAGGGCGAGTTGGGCCCCACAGCATCTTGCTTCCAGCTCTTTGGGAAGCTAAGAAACAACTCGCTCTGCACAGTGCTCTTACAGCCTACCGGGAACATCTCTTCCAAAGGCCTGTGAAACGCAGTTTCTTTGCAGGCCTGATCTGGCTGAAGTAGGACTTATGCTCTGGGTGTGCCACATTGCCCTAGAGCTGAAAGGCACAACGGGCAGGCTTCTTTCCAAAGGGCGAGTTGGGCCCCACAGCATCTTGCTTCCAGCTCTTTGGGAAGCTAAGAAACAACTCGCTCTGCACAGTGCTCTTACAGCCTACCGGGAACATCTCTTCCAAAGGCCTGTGAAACGCAGTTTCTTTGCAGGCCTGATCTGGCTGAAGTAGGACTTCTGCTCTGGGTGTGCAACATTGCCCTAGAGCTGAAAGGCACAACGTGCAGGGTTCTTTCCAAAGGGCGAGTTGGGCCCCACAGCATCTTGCTTCCAGCTCTTTGGGAAGCTAAGAAACAACTCGCTCTGCACAGTGCTCTTACAGCCTACCGGGAACATCTCTTCCAAAGGCCTGTGAAACGCAGTTTCTTTGCAGGCCTGATCTGGCTGAAGTAGGACTTCTGCTCTGGGTGTGCTACATTGCCCTAGAGCTGAAAGGCACAACGTGCAGGCTTCTTTCCAAAGGGCGAGTTGGGCCCCACAGCATCTTGCTTCCAGCTGTTTGGGAAGCTAAGAAACAACTCGCTCTGCACAGTGCTCTTACAGCCTACCGGGAACATCTCTTCCAAAGGCCTGTGAAACGCAGTTTCTTTGCAGGCCTGATCTGGCTGAAGTAGGACTTCTGCTCTGGGTGTGCTACATTGCCCTAGAGCTGAAAGGCACAACGTGCAGGCTTCTTTCCAAAGGGCGAGTTGGGCCCCACAGCATCTTGCTTCCAGCTCTTTCGGAAGCTAAGAAACAACTCGCTCTGCACAGTGCTCTTACAGCCTACCGGGAACATCTCTTCCAAAGGCCTGTGAAACGCAGTTTCTTTGCAGGCCTGATCTGGCTGAAGTAGGACTTCTGCTCTCAGTGTGCTACTTTGCCCTAGAGCCGAAAGGCACAACGTGCAGGCTTCTTTCCAAAGGGCGAGTTGGGCCCCACAGCATATTGCTTCCAGCTCTTTGGGAAGCTAAGAAACAACTCGCTCTGCACAGTGCTCTTACAGCCTACCGTGAACATCTCTTCCAAAGGCCTGTGAAACGCAGTTTCTTTGCAGGCCTGATCTGGCTGAAGTAGGACTTCTGCTCTGGGTGTGCTACATTGCTCTAGAGCTGAAAGGCAGAACGTGCAGGCTTCTTTCCAAAGGGCGAGTTGGGCCCCACAGCATATTGCTTCCAGCTCTTTGGGAAGCTAAGAAACAACTCGCTCTGCACAGTGCTCTTACAGCCTACCGGGAACATCTCTTCCAAAGGCCTGTGAAACGCAGTTTCTTTGCAGGCCTGATCTGGCTGAAGTAGGACTTCTGCTCTGGGTGTGCTACATTGCCCTAGAGCTGAAAGGCTAACGTGCAGGCTCCTTTCCAAAGGGCGAATTGGGCCCCACAGCATCTTCCTTCCAGCTCTTTGGGTAGCTAAGGAACAACTCGCTCTGCACAGTGCTCTTACAGCCTACCGGGAACCTCTCTTCCAAAGGCCTGTGAAACGCAGTTTCTTTCCAGGCCTGATCTGGCTGAAGTAGGACTTCTGCTCTGGGTGTGCCACATTGCCCTAGAGCTGAAAGGCACAACGTGCAGGCTTCTTTCCAAAGGGCGAGTTGGGCCCCACAGCATCTTGCTTCCAGCTCTTTGGGAAGCTAAGAAACAACTCGCTCTGCACAGTGCTCTTACAGCCTACCGGGAACATCTCTTCCAAAGGGCTGTGAAACGTAGTTTCTTTGCAGGCCTGATCTGGCTGAAGTAGGACTTCTGCTCTCGGAGTTCTACTTTGCCCTAGAGCTGAAAGGCACAACGTGCAGGCTTCTTTCCAAGGGGCGAATTTGTCCCCACAGCATCTTGCTTCCAGCTCTTTGGGAAGCTAAGGAACAACTCGCTCTGCACAGTGCTCTTACAGCCTACCGGGAACATCTCTTCCAAAGGCCTGTGAAACGCAGTTTCTTTGCAGGCCTGATCTGGCTGAAGTAGGACTTCTGCTCTGGGTGTGCCACATTGCCCTAGAGCTGAAAGGCACAACGTGCAGGCTTCTTTCCAAAGGGCGAGTTGGGCCCCACAGCATCTTGCTTCCAGCTCTTTGGGAAGCTAAGAAACCACTAGCTCTGCACAGTGCTCTTACACCCTACCGGGAACATCTCTTCCAAAGGCCTGTGAAACGCAGTTTCTTTGCAGGCCTGATCTGGCTGAAGTAGGACTTCTGCTCTGGGTGTGCTACATTGCCCTAGAGCTGGAAGGCACAACGGGCAGGCTGCTTTCCAAAGGGCGAGTTGGGCCCCACAGCATCTTGCGTCCAGCTCTATGGGAAGCTAAGAAACAACTCGCTCTGCACAGTGCTCTTACAGCCTACCGGGAACATCTCTTCCAAAGGCCTGTGAAACGCAGTTTCTTTGCAGGCCTGATCTGGCAGAGTAGGACTTCTGCTCTGGGTGTGCTACATTGCCCTAGAGCTGAAAGGCACAACGTGCAGGCTTCTTTCCAAAGGGCGAGTTGGTCCCCACAGCATCTTGCTTCCAGCTCTTTGGGAAGCTAAGAAACAACTCGCTCTGCACAGTGCTCTTGCAGCCTACCGGGAACATCTCTTCCAAAGGCCTGTGAAACGCAGTTTCTTTGCAAGCTTGATCTGGCAGAGTAGGACATCTGCTCTGGGTGTGCTACATTGCCCTAGAGCTGAAAGGCACAACGTGCAGGCTTCTTTCCAAAGGGCGATTTGGGCCCCACAGCATCTTGCTTCCAGCTCTTTGGGAAGCTAAGAAACAACTCGCTCTGCACAGTGCTCTTACAGCCTACCGGGAACATCTCTTCCAAAGGCCTGTGAAACGCAGTTTCTTTGCAGGCCTGATCTGGCTGAAGTAGGACTTCTGCTCTGGGTGTGCTACATTGCCCTAGAGCTGAAAGGCACAACGTGCAGGCTTCTTTGCAAAGGGCGAGTTGGGCCCCACAGCATCTTGCTTCCAGCTCTTTGGGAAGCTAAGAAACAACTCGCTCTGCACAGTGCTCTTACAGCCTACCGGGAACATCTCTTCCAAAGGCCTGTGAAACGCAGTTTCTTGGCAGGCCTGATCTGGCTGAAGTAGCACTTCTGCTCTGGGTGTGCTACATTGCCCTAGAGCTGAAAGGCACAACGTGCAGGCTTCTTTCCAAAGGGTGAGTTGGTCCCCACAGCATCTTGCTTCCAGCTCTTTGGGAAGCTAAGAAACAACTCGCTCTGTACAGTGCTCTTACAGCCACCGGGAACATCTCTTCCAAAGGCCTGTGAAACGCAGTTTCTTTGCAGGCCT
Organism: Equus caballus; assembly: GCF_041296265.1. Lineage (NCBI taxonomy): Eukaryota > Metazoa > Chordata > Mammalia > Perissodactyla > Equidae > Equus > Equus caballus. The sequence goes on from NC_091715.1 coordinate 55,764,627, forward strand.
GATCTGGCTGAAGTAGGACTTCTGCTCTGGGTGTGCTACATTGCCCTAGAGCTGAAAGGCACAACGTGCAGGCTTCTTTCCAAAGGGCGAGTTGGGCCCCACAGCACCTTGCTTCCAACTCTTTGGGAAGCTAAGAAACAACTCGCTCTGCACAGTGCTCTTACAGCCTACCGTGAACATCTCTTCCAAAGGCCTGTGACACGCAGTTTCTTTGCAGCCCTGATCTGGCTGAAGTAGAACTTCTGCTCTGGGTGTGCTACATTGCCCTAGAGATGAAAGGCACAACGTGCAGGCTTCTTTCCAAATGGCGAGTTGGGCCCCACAGCATCTTGCTTCCAGCTCTTTGGGAAGCTAATAAACAACTCGCTCTGCACAGTGCTCTTACAGCCTACCGGGAACATCTCTTCCAAAGGCCTGTCAAACGCAGTTTCTTGGCAGGCCTGATCTGGCTGAAGTAGGACTTCTGCTCTGGGTGTGCTACATTGCCCTAGAGCTGAAAGGCACAACGTGCAGGCTTCTTTCCAAAGGGTGAGTTGGGCCCCACAGCATCTTGCTTCCAGCTTTTTGGGAAGCTAAGTCTCAACTCGCTCTGCACAGTGCTCTTACAGCCTACCGGGAACATCTCTTCCAAAGGCCTGTGAAACGCAGTTTCTTTGCAGGCCTGATCTGGCTGAAGTAGGACTTCTGCTCTCAGTGTGCTACTTTGCCCTAGAGCCGAAAGGCACAACGTGCAGGCTTCTTTCCAAAGGGCGAGTTGGGCCCCACAGCATCTTGCTTCCAGCTCTTTGGGAAGCTAAGAAACAACTCGCTCTGCACAGTGCTCTTACAGCCTACCGTGAACATCTCTTCCAAAGGCCTGTGAAACGCAGTTTCTTTGCAGGCCTGATCTGGCTGAAGTAGGACTTCTGCTCTGGGTGTGCTACATTGCTCTAGAGCTGAAAGGCACAACGTGCAGGCTTCTTTCCAAAGGGCGAGTTGGGCCCCACAGCATCTTGCTTCCAGCTTTTTGGGAAGCGAAGTATCAACTCGCTCTGCACAGTGCTCTTACAGCCTACCGGGAACATCTCTTCCAAAGGCCTGTGAAACGCAGTTTCTTTGCAGGCCTGATCTGGCTGAAGTAGGACTTCTGCTCTGGGTGTGCTACATTGCCCTAGAGCTGAAAGGCACAAGGTGCAGGCTTCTTTCCAAAGGGCGAGTTGGGCCCCACAGCATCTTGCTTCCAGCTCTTTGGGAAGCTAAGAAACCACTCGCGCTGCACAGTGCTCTTACAGCCTACCGGGAACATCTCTTCCAAAGGCCTGTGAAACGCAGTTTCTTGGCAGGCCTGATCTGGCTGAAGTAGGACTTCTGCTCTGGGTGTGCTACATTGCCCTAGAGCTGAAAGGCACAACGTGCAGGCTTCTTTCCAAAGGGCGAGTTGGGCCCCACAGCATCTTGCTTCCAGCTCTTTGGGAAGCTAAGAAACAACTCGCTCTGCACAGTGCTCTTACAGCCTACCGGGAACGTCTCTTCCAAAGGCCTGTGAAACGCAGTTTCTTGGCAGGCCTGATCTGGCTGAAGTAGGACTTCTGCTCTGGGTGTGCTACATTGCCCTAGAGCTGAAAGGCACAACGTGCCGGCTTCTTTCCAAAGGGAGAGTTGGGCCCCACAGCATCTTGCTTCCAGCACTTTGGGAAGCTAAGAAACAACTCGCTCTGCACAGTGCTCTTACAGCCTACCGGCAACATCTCTTCCAAAGGCCTGTGAAACGCAGTTTCTTTGCAGGCCTGATCTGGCTGAAGTAGGACTTCTGCTCTGGGTGTGCCACATTGCCCTAGAGCTGAAAGGCACAACGTGCCGGCTTCTTTCCAATGCGTGAGTTGGGACCAAAAGCATCTTGCTTCCAGCTCTTTGGGAAGCTAAGAAACAACTCGCTCTGCACAGTGCTCTTACAGCCTACCGGGAACATCTCTTCCAAAGGCCTGTGAAACGCAGTTTCTTTGCAGGCCTGATCTGGCTGAAGTAGCACTTCTGCTCTGGGTGTGCTACATTGCCCTAGAGCTGAAAGGCACAACGTGCAGGCTTCTTTCCAAAGGGTGAGTTGGTCCCCACAGCATCTTGCTTCCAGCTCTTTGGGAAGCTAAGAAACAACTCGCTCTGTACAGTGCTCTTACAGCCTACCGGGAACATCTCTTCCAAAGGCCTGTGAAACGCAGTTTCTTTGCAGGCCTGATCTGGCTGAAGTAGGACTTCTGCTCTGGGTGTGCTACATTGCCCTAGAGCTGAAAGGCACAACGTGCAGGCTTCTTTCCAAAGGGCGAGTTGGGCCCCACAGCATCTTGCTTCCAGCTTTTTGGGAAGCTAAGTATCTACTCGCGTTGCACAGTGCTCTTAATGCCTACCGGGAACATCTCTTCCAAAGGCCTGTGAAACGCAGTTTCTTTGCAGGCCTGATCTGGCTGAAGTAGGACTTCTGCTCTGGGTGTGCTACATTGCCCTAGAGCTGAAAGGCACAACGTGCAGGCTTCTTTCCAAAGGGCGAGTTGGGCCCCACAGCATCTTGCTTCCAGCTCTTTGGGAAGCTAAGAAACAACTCGCTCTGCACAGTGCTCTTACAGCCTACCGGGAACGTCTCTTCCAAAGGCCTGTGAAACGCAGTTTGTTTGCAGGCCTGATCTGGCAGATGTAGGACTTCTTCTCTGGGTGTGCTACATTGCCCTAGAGCTGAAAGGCAGAACGTGCAGGCTTCTTTCCAAAGGGCGAGTTGGGCCCCACAGCATCTTGCTTCCAGCTCTTTGGGAAGCTAAGAAACAACTCGCTCTGTACAGTGCTCTTACAGCCTACCGGGAACATCTCTTCCAAAGGCCTGTGAAACGCAGTTTCTTGGCAGGCCTGATCTGGCTGAAGTAGGACTTCTGCTCTGGGTGTGCTACATTGCCCTAGAGCTGAAAGGCACAACGTGCAGGCTTCTTTCCAAAGGGGGAGTTGGGCCCCACAGCATCTTGCTTCCAGCTCTTTGGGAAGCTAAGAAACAACTCGCTCTGCACAGTGCTCTTACAGCCTACCGGGAGCATCTCTTCCAAAGGCCTGTGAAACGCAGTTTCTTTGCAGGCCTGATGTGGCAGATGTAGGACTTCTGCTCTGGGTGTGCTACATTGCCCTAGAGCTGAAAGGCACAACGTGCAGGCTTCTTTCCAAATGGCGAGTTGGGCCCCACAGCATCTTGCCTCCAGCTCTTTGGGAAGCTAAGAAACAACTCGCTCTGCACAGTGCTCTTACAGCCTACCGGGAACATCTCTTCCAAAGGCCTGTGAAACGCAGTTTCTTGGCAGGCCTGATCTGGCTGAAGTAGGACGTCTGCTCTGGGTGTGCTACATTGCCCTAGAGCTGAAAGGCACAACGTGCAGGCTTCTTTCCAAAGGGCGAATTGGGCCCCACAGCATCTTGCTTCCAGCCCTTTGGGAAGCTAAGAAACAACTCGCTCTGCACAGTGCTCTTACACACTAGTGGGAACATCTCTTCCAAAGGCCTGTGAAACGCAGTTTCTTTGCAGGCCTGATCTGGCTGAAGTAGGACTTCTGCTCTGGGTGTGCTACATTGCCCTAGAGCTGAAAGGCAAAACGTGCAGGCTTCTTTCCAAAGGGCAAGTTGGGCCCCAAAGCATCTTGCATCCAGCTCTTTGGGAAGCTATGAAACAACTCGCTCTGCACAGTGCTCTTACAGCCTACCGGGAACATCTCTTCCAAAGGCCTGTGAAACGCAGTTTCTTTGCAGGCCTGATCTGGCAGAAGTAGGACTTCTGCTCTGGGTGTGCTACATTGCCCTAGAGCTGAAAGGCACAACGTGCAGGCTTCTTTGCAAAGGGCGAGTTGGGCCCCACAGCATCTTGCTTCCAGCTCTTTGGGAAGCTAAGAAACAACTGGCTCTGCACAGTGCCCTTACAGCCTACCGGGAACATCTCTTCCAAAGGCCTGTGAAACGCAGTTTCTTTGCAGGCCTGATCTGGCTGAAGTAGGACTTCTGCTCTGGGTGTGCTACATTGCCCTAGAGCTGAAAGGCACAACGTGCAGGCTTCTTTCCAAAGGGCGAGTTGGGCCCCACAGCATCTGGCTTCCAGCTCTTTGGGAAGCTAAGAAACAACTCGCTCTGCACAGTGCTCTTACAGCCTACCGGGAACGTCTCTTCCAAAGGCCTGTGAAACGCAGTTTGTTTGCAGGCCTGATCTGGCTGAAGTAGGACTTCTGCTCTGGGTGTGCTACATTGCCCTAGAGCTGAAAGGCACAACGTGCAGGCTTCTTTCCAAAGGGCGAGTTGGGCCCCACAGCATCTTGCTTCCAGCTCTTTGGGAAGCTAAGAAACAACTCGCTCTGCACAGTGCTCTTACAGCCTACCGGGAGCATCTCTTCCAAAGGCCTGTGAAACGCAGTTTCTTTGCAGGCCTGATGTGGCAGATGTAGGACTTCTGCTCTGGGTGTGCTACATTGCCCTAGAGCTGAAAGGCACAACGTGCAGGCTTCTTTCCAAATGGCGAGTTGGGCCCCACAGCATCTTGCCTCCAGCTCTTTGGGAAGCTAAGAAACCACTCGCTCTGCACAGTGCTCTTACAGCCTACCGGGAGCATCTCTTCCAAAGGCCTGTGAAACGCAGTTTCTTGGCAGGCCTGATCTGGCTGAAGTAGGACGTCTGCTCTGGGTGTGCTACATTGCCCTAGAGCTGAAAGGCACAACGTGCAGGCTTCTTTCCAAAGGGCGAATTGGGCCCCACAGCATCTTGCTTCCAGCCCTTTGGGAAGCTAAGAAACAACTCGCTCTGCACAGTGCTCTTACACACTAGTGGGAACATCTCTTCCAAAGGCCTGTGAAACGCAGTTTCTTTGCAGGCCTGATCTGGCTGAAGTAGGACTTCTGCTCTGGGTGTGCTACATTGCCCTAGAGCTGAAAGGCACAACGTGCAGGCTTCTTTCCAAAGGGCAAGTTGGGCCCCACAGCATCTTGCATCCAGCTCTTTGGGAAGCTATGAAACAACTCGCTCTGCACAGTGCTCTTACAGCCTACCGGGAACATCTCTTCCAAAGGCCTGTGAAACGCAGTTTCTTTGCAGGCCTGATCTGGCAGAAGTAGGACTTCTGCTCTGGGTGTGCTACATTGCCCTAGAGCTGAAAGGCACAACGTGCCGGCTTCTTTCCAAAGGGCGAGTTGGGACCAACAGCATCTTGCTTCCAGCTCTTTGGGAAGCTAAGAAACAACTGGCTCTGCACAGTGCTCTTACAGCCTACCGGGAACATCTCTTCCAAAGGCCTGTGAAACGCAGTTTCTTTGCAGGCCTGATCTGGCTGAAGTAGGACTTCTGCTCTGGGTGTGCTACATTGCCCTAGAGCTGAAAGGCACAACGTGCAGGCTTCTTTCCAAAGGGGGAGTTGGGCCCCACAGCATCTTGCTTCCAGCTCTTTGGGAAGCTAAGAAACAACTCGCTCTGCACAGTGCTCTTACAGCCTACCGGGAGCATCTCTTCCAAAGGCCTGTGAAACGCAGTTTCTTTGCAGGCCTGATGTGGCAGATGTAGGACTTCTGCTCTGGGTGTGCTACATTGCCCTAGAGCTGAAAGGCACAACGTGCAGGCTTCTTTCCAAATGGCGAGTTGGGCCCCACAGCATCTTGCCTCCAGCTCTTTGGGAAGCTAAGAAACAACTCGCTCTGCACAGTGCTCTTACAGCCTACCGGGAACATCTCTTCCAAAGGCCTGTGAAACGCAGTTTCTTGGCAGGCCTGATCTGGCTGAAGTAGGACGTCTGCTCTGGGTGTGCTACATTGCCCTAGAGCTGAAAGGCACAACGTGCAGGCTTCTTTCCAAAGGGCGAATTGGGCCCCACAGCATCTTGCTTCCAGCCCTTTGGGAAGCTAAGAAACAACTCGCTCTGCACAGTGCTCTTACACACTAGTGGGAACATCTCTTCCAAAGGCCTGTGAAACGCAGTTTCTTTGCAGGCCTGATCTGGCTGAAGTAGGACTTCTGCTCTGGGTGTGCTACATTGCCCTAGAGCTGAAAGGCAAAACGTGCAGGCTTCTTTCCAAAGGGCAAGTTGGGCCCCAAAGCATCTTGCATCCAGCTCTTTGGGAAGCTATGAAACAACTCGCTCTGCACAGTGCTCTTACAGCCTACCGGGAACATCTCTTCCAAAGGCCTGTGAAACGCAGTTTCTTTGCAGGCCTGATCTGGCAGAAGTAGGACTTCTGCTCTGGGTGTGCTACATTGCCCTAGAGCTGAAAGGCACAACGTGCAGGCTTCTTTGCAAAGGGCGAGTTGGGCCCCACAGCATCTTGCTTCCAGCTCTTTGGGAAGCTAAGAAACAACTGGCTCTGCACAGTGCCCTTACAGCCTACCGGGAACATCTCTTCCAAAGGCCTGTGAAACGCAGTTTCTTTGCAGGCCTGATCTGGCTGAAGTAGGACTTCTGCTCTGGGTGTGCTACATTGCCCTAGAGCTGAAAGGCACAACGTGCAGGCTTCTTTCCAAAGGGCGAGTTGGGCCCCACAGCATCTGGCTTCCAGCTCTTTGGGAAGCTAAGAAACAACTCGCTCTGCACAGTGCTCTTACAGCCTACCGGGAACGTCTCTTCCAAAGGCCTGTGAAACGCAGTTTGTTTGCAGGCCTGATCTGGCTGAAGTAGGACTTCTGCTCTGGGTGTGCTACATTGCCCTAGAGCTGAAAGGCACAACGTGCAGGCTTCTTTCCAAAGGGCGAGTTGGGCCCCACAGCATCTTGCTTCCAGCTCTTTGGGAAGCTAAGAAACAACTCGCTCTGCACAGTGCTCTTACAGCCTACCGGGAGCATCTCTTCCAAAGGCCTGTGAAACGCAGTTTCTTTGCAGGCCTGATGTGGCAGATGTAGGACTTCTGCTCTGGGTGTGCTACATTGCCCTAGAGCTGAAAGGCACAACGTGCAGGCTTCTTTCCAAATGGCGAGTTGGGCCCCACAGCATCTTGCCTCCAGCTCTTTGGGAAGCTAAGAAACCACTCGCTCTGCACAGTGCTCTTACAGCCTACCGGGAGCATCTCTTCCAAAGGCCTGTGAAACGCAGTTTCTTGGCAGGCCTGATCTGGCTGAAGTAGGACGTCTGCTCTGGGTGTGCTACATTGCCCTAGAGCTGAAAGGCACAACGTGCAGGCTTCTTTCCAAAGGGCGAATTGGGCCCCACAGCATCTTGCTTCCAGCCCTTTGGGAAGCTAAGAAACAACTCGCTCTGCACAGTGCTCTTACACACTAGTGGGAACATCTCTTCCAAAGGCCTGTGAAACGCAGTTTCTTTGCAGGCCTGATCTGGCTGAAGTAGGACTTCTGCTCTGGGTGTGCTACATTGCCCTAGAGCTGAAAGGCACAACGTGCAGGCTTCTTTCCAAAGGGCAAGTTGGGCCCCACAGCATCTTGCATCCAGCTCTTTGGGAAGCTATGAAACAACTCGCTCTGCACAGTGCTCTTACAGCCTACCGGGAACATCTCTTCCAAAGGCCTGTGAAACGCAGTTTCTTTGCAGGCCTGATCTGGCAGAAGTAGGACTTCTGCTCTGGGTGTGCTACATTGCCCTAGAGCTGAAAGGCACAACGTGCCGGCTTCTTTCCAAAGGGCGAGTTGGGACCAACAGCATCTTGCTTCCAGCTCTTTGGGAAGCTAAGAAACAACTGGCTCTGCACAGTGCTCTTACAGCCTACCGGGAACATCTCTTCCAAAGGCCTGTGAAACGCAGTTTCTTTGCAGGCCTGATCTGGCTGAAGTAGGACTTCTGCTCTGGGTGTGCTACATTGCCCTAGAGCTGAAAGGCACAACGTGCAGGCTTCTTTCCAAAGGGCGAGTTGGGCCCCACAGCATCTTGCTTCCAGCTCTTTGGGAAGCTAAGAAACAACTCGCTCTGCACAGTGCTCTTACAGCCTACCGGGAACATCTCTTCCAAAGGCCTGTGAAACGCAGTTTCTTTGCAGGCCTGATCTGGCTGAAGTAGGACTTCTGCTCTGGGTGTGCTACATTGCCCTAGAGCTGAAAGGGACAACGTGCAGGCTTCTTTCCAAAGGGCGAGTTGGGCCCCACAGCATCTTGCTTCCAGCTCTTTGGAAGGCTAAGAAACAAGTCGCTCTGCACAGTGCTCTTACAGCCTACCGGGAACATCTCTTCCAAAGGCCTGTGAAACGCAGATTCTTTGCAGGCCTGATCTGGCTGAAGTAGGACTTCTGCTCTGGGTGTGCTACATTGCCCTAGAGCTGAAAGGCAAAACGTGCAGGCTTCTTTCCAAAGGGCGAGTTGGGCCCCACAGCATCTTGCTTCCAGCTCTTTGGGAAGCTAAGAAACAACTGGCTCTGCAAGTGCCCTTACAGCCTACCGGGAACATCTCTTCCAAAGGCCTGTGAAACGCAGTTTCTTTGCAGGCCTGATCTGGCTGAAGTAGGACTTCTGCTCTGGGTGTGCTACATTGCCCTAGAGCTGAAAGGCACAACGTGCAGGCTTCTTTCCAAAGGGCGAGTTGGGCCCCACAGCATCTGGCTTCCAGCTCTTTGGGAAGCTAAGAAACAACTCGCTCTGCACAGTGCTCTTACAGCCTACCGGGAACATCTCTTCCAAAGGCCTGTGAAACGCAGTTTCTTTGCAGGCCTGATCTGGCTGAAGTAGGACTTCTGCTCTGGGTGTGCTACATTGCCCTAGAGCTGAAAGGCAGAACGTGCAGGCTTCTTTCCAAAGGGCGAGTTGGGCCCCACAGCATCTTGCTTCCAGCTCTTTGGGAAGCGAAGAAACAACTCGCTCTGCACAGTGCTCTTACAGCCTACCGGGAACATCTCTTCCAAAGGCCTTTGAAACGCAGTTTCTTTGCAGAGCTGATCTGGCTGAAGTAGGACTTCTGCTCTGGGTGTGCCACATTGCCCTAGAGCTGAAAGGCACAACGTGCAGGCTTCTTTCCAAAGGGCGAGTTGGGCCCCACAGCATCTTGCTTCCAGCTCTTTGGGAAGATAAGAAACCACTCGCTCTGCACAGTGCTCTTACACCCTACCGGGAACATCTCTTCCAAAGGCCTGTGAAACGCAGTTTCTTTGCAGGCCTGATCTGGCTGTATTGGGACTTCTGTTCTGGGTGTGCTACATTGCCCTAGAGCTGAAAGGCACAACGTGCAGGCTTCTTTCCAAAGGGCGAGTTGGCCCCCACAGCATCTTGCTTCCAGCTCTTTGGGAAGCAAGAAACAACTCGCTCTGCACAGTGCTCTTACAGCCTACCGGGAACATCTCTTCCAAAGGCCTGTGAAACGCAGTTTCTTTGCAGGCCTGATCTGGCTGAAGTAGGACTTCTGCTCTGGGTGTGCTACATTGCCCTAGAGCTGAAAGGCACAACGTGCAGGCTTCTTTCCAAAGGGCGAGTTGGGCCCCACAGCATCTTGCTTCCAGCTTTTTGGGAAGCTAAGTATCAACTCGCTCAGCACAGTGCTCTTAAAGCCTACCGGGAACATCTCTTCCAAAGGCCTGTGAAACGCAGTTTCTTTGCAGGCCTGATCTGGCTGAAGTAGGACTTCTGCTCTGGGTGTGCTACATTGCCCTAGAGCTGAAAGGCACAACGTGCAGGCTTCTTTCCAAAGGGCTAGTTGGGCCCCACAGCATCTTGCTTCCAGTCTTTAGGAAGCTAAGAAACAACTCGCTCTGCACAGTGCTCTTACAGCCTACCGGGAACATCTCTTCCAAAGGCCTGTGAAACGCAGTTTCTTTGCAGGCCTGATCTGGCAGATGTAGGACTTCTGCTCTGGGTGTGCTACATTGCCCTAGAGCTGAAAGGCACAACGTGCCAGCTTCTTTCCAAAGGGCGAGATGGGATCCACAGCATCTTGCTTCCAGCTCTTTGGGAAGCTAAGAAACAACTCGCTCTGCACAGTGCTCTTACAGCCTACCGGGAACATCTCTTCCAAAGGCCTGTGAAACGCAGTTTCTTTGCAGGCCTGATCTGGCTGAAGTAGGACTTCTGCTCTGGGTGTGCCACATTGCCCTAGAGCTGAAAGGCACAACGTGCAGGCTTCTTTCCAAAGGGCGAGTTGGGCCCCACAGCATCTTGCTTCCAGCTCTTTGGGAAGCTAAAAAACAACTCGCTCTGCACAGTGCTCTTACAGCCTACCGGGAACATCTCTTCCAAAGGCCTGTGAAACGCAGTTTCTTTGCAGGCCTGATCTGGCTGAAGTAGGACTTCTGCTCTGGGTGTGCTACATTGCCCTAGAGCTGAAAGGCACAACGTGCAGGCTTCTTTCCAAAGGGCGAGTTGGGCCCCACAGCATCTTGCTTCCAGCTCTTTGGGAAGCTAAGAAACAACTCGCTCTGCACAGTGCTCTTACAGCCTACCGGGAACATCTCTTCCAAAGGCCTGTGAAACGCAGTTTCTTTGCAGGCCTGATCTGGCTGAAGTAGGACTTCTGCTCTGGGTGTGCTACATTGCCCTAGAGCTGAAAGGCACAACGTGCAGGCTTCTTTCCAAAGGGCGGGTTGGGACCCACAGCATCTTGCTTCCAGCTCTTTGGGAAGCTAAGAAACAACTCGCTCTGCACAGTGCTCTTCCAGCCTACCGGGAACATCTCTTCCAAAGGCCTGTGAAACGCAGTTTCTTTGCAGGCCTGATCTGGCTGAAGTAGGACTTCTGCTCTGGGTGTGCTACATTGCCCTAGAGCTGAAAGGCACAACGTGCAGGCTTCTTTGCAAAGGGCGAGTTGGGCCCCACAGCATCTTGCTTCCAGCTCTTTGGGAAGCTAAGAAACAACTCGCTCTGCACAGTGCTCTTACAGCCTACCGGGAACATCTCTTCCAAAGGCCTGTGAAACGCAGTTTCTTTGCAGGCCTCATCTGGCTGAAGTAGGACTTCTGCTCTGGGTGTGCTACATTGCCCTAGAGCTGAAAGGCACAACGTGCAGGCTTCTTTCCAAAGGGCGAGTTGGGCCCCACAGCATCTTGCTTCCAGCTCTTTGGGAAGCTAAGAAACAACTCGCTCTGCACAGTGCTCTTACAGCCTACCGGGAACATCTCTTCGAAAGGCCTGTGAAACGCAGTTTCTTTGCAGGCCTGATCTGGCTATAGTAGGACTTCTGCTCTGGGTGTGCTACATTGCCCTAGAGCTGAAAGGCACAACGTGCAGGCTTCTTTCCAAAGGGCGAGTTGGGCCCCACAGCATCTTGCTTCCAGCTCTTTGGGAAGCTAAGAAACAACTCGCTATGCACAGTGCTCTTACAGCCTACCGGCAACATCTCTTCCAAAGGCCTGTGAAACGCAGTTTCTTTGCAGGCCTGATCTGGCTGAAGTAGGACTTCTGCTCTGGTTGTGCTACATTGCCCTAGAGCTGAAAGGCACAACGTGCAGGCTTCTTTCCAAAGGGCGAGTGGGGCCCCACAGCATCTTGCTTCCAGCTCTTTGGGAAGCTAAGAAACAACTCGCTCTGCACAGTTCTCTTGGAGCGTACCGGGAACATCTCTTCCAAAGGCCTGTGAAACGCAGTTTCTTTGCAGGCCTGATCTGGCTGAAGTAGGACTTCTGCTCTGGGTGTGCTACATTGCCCTAGAGCTGAAAGGCACAACGTGCCGGCTTCTTTCCAAAGGGCGAGTTGGGCCCCACAGCATCTTGCGTCCAGCTCTATGGGAAGCTAAGAAACAACTCGCTCTGCACAGTGCTCTTACAGCCTACCGGGAACATCTCTTCCAAAGGCCTGTGAAACGCAGTTTCTTTGCAGGCCTGATCTGGCAGAGTAGGACTTCTGCTCTGGGTGTGCTACATTGCCCTAGAGCTGAAAGGCACAACGTGCAGGCTTCTTTCCAAAGGGCGAGTTGGTCCCCACAGCATCTTGCTTCCAGCTCTTTGGGAAGCTAAGAAACAACTCGCTCTGCACAGTGCTCTTACAGCCTACCGGGAACATCTCTTCCAAAGGCCTGTGAAACGCAGTTTCTTTGCAGGCCTGATCTGGCAGAGTAGGACATCTGCTCTGGGTGTGCTACATTGCCCTAGAGCTGAAAGGCACAACGTGCAGGCTTCTTTGCAAAGGGCGAGTTGGTCCCCACAGCATCTTGCTTCCAGCTCTTTGGGAAGCTAAGAAACAACTCGCTCTGCACAGTGCTCTTACAGCCTACCGGGAACATCTCTTCCAAAGGCCTGTGAAACGCAGTTTCTTTGCAGGCCTGATCTGGCTGAAGTAGGACTTCTGCTCTGGGCGTGCTACATTGCCCTAGAGCTGAAAGGCACAACGTGCAGGCTTCTTTCCAAAGGGCGAGTTGGGCCCCACAGCATCTTGCTTCCAGCTCTTTGGGAAGCTAAGAAACAACTCGCTCTGCACAGTGCTCTTACAGCCTACCGGGAACATCTCTTCCAAAGGCCTGTGAAACGCAGTTTCTTGGCAGGCCTGATCTGGCTGAAGTAGGACTTCTGCTCTGGGTGTGCTACATTGCCCTAGAGCTGAAAGGCACAACGTGCAGGCTTCTTTCCAAAGGGCGAGTTGGGCCCCACAGCATCTTGCTTCCAGCTCTATGGGAAGCTAAGAAACAACTCGCTCTGAACAGTGCTCTTACAGCCTACCGGGAACATCTCTTCCAAAGGCCTGTGAAACGCAGTTTCTTTGCAGGCCTGATCTGGCTGAAGTAGGACTTCTGCTCTGGGTGTGCCACATTGCCCTAGAGCTGAAAGGCACAACGTGCAGGGTTCTTTCCAAAGGGCGAGTTGGGCCCCACAGCATCTTGCTTCCAGCTCTTTGGGAAGCTAAAAAACAACTCGCTCTGCACAGTGCTCTTACAGCCTACCGGGAACATCTCTTCCAAAGGCCTGTGAAACGCAGTTTCTTTGCAGGCCTGATCTGGCTGAAGTAGGACTTCTGCTCTGGGTGTGCTACATTGCCCTAGAGCTGAAAGGCACAACGTGCAGTCTTCTTTCCAAAGGGCGGGTTGGGACCCACAGCATCTTGCTTCCAGCTCTTTGGGAAGCTAAGAAACAACTCGCTCTGCACAGTGCTCTTCCAGCCTACCGGGAACATCTCTTCCAAAGGCCTGTGAAACGCAGTTTCTTTGCAGGCCTGATCTGGCTGAAGTAGGACTTCTGCTCTGGGTGTGCCACATTGCCCTAGAGCTGAAAGGCACAACGTGCAGGCTTCTTTGCAAAGGGCGAGTTGGGCCCCACAGCATCTTGCTTCCAGCTCTTTGGGAAGCTAAGAAACAACTCGCTCTGCACAGTGCTCTTACAGCCTACCGGGAAGATCTCTTCCAAAGGCCTGTGAAACGCAGTTTCTTTGCAGGCCTGATCTGGCTGAAGTAGGACTTCTGCTCTGGGTGTGCTACATTGCCCTAGAGCTGAAAGGCACAACGTGCAGGCTTCTTTCCAAAGGGCGAGTTGGGCCCCACAGCATCTTGCTTCCAGCTCTTTGGGAAGCTAAGAAACAACTCGCTCTGCACAGTGCTCTTACAGCCTACCGGGAACATCTCTTCGAAAGGCCTGTGAAACGCAGTTTCTTTGCAGGCCTGATCTGGCTATAGTAGGACTTCTGCTCTGGGTGTGCTACATTGCCCTAGAGCTGAAAGGCACAACGTGCAGGCTTCTTTCCAAAGGGCGAGTTGGGCCCCACAGCATCTTGCTTCCAGCTCTTTGGGAAGCTAAGAAACAACTCGCTATGCACAGTGCTCTTACAGCCTACCGGCAACATCTCTTCCAAAGGCCTGTGAAACGCAGTTTCTTTGCAGGCCTGATCTGACTGAAGTAGGACTTCTGCTCTGGTTGTGCTACATTGCCCTAGAGCTGAAAGGCACAACGTGCAGGCTTCTTTCCAAAGGGCGAGTGGGGCCCCACAGCATCTTGCTTCCAGCTCTTTGGGAAGCTAAGAAACAACTCGCTCTGCACAGTTCTCTTGGAGCGTACCGGGAACATCTCTTCCAAAGGCCTGTGAAACGCAGTTTCTTTGCAGGCCTGATCTGGCTGAAGTAGGACTTCTGCTCTGGGTGTGCTACATTGCCCTAGAGCTGAAAGGCACAACGTGCAGGCTTCTTTCCAAAGGGCGAGTTGGGCCCCACAGCATCTTGCGTCCAGCTCTATGGGAAGCTAAGAAACAACTCGCTCTGCACAGTGCTCTTACAGCCTACCGGGAACATCTCTTCCAAAGGCCTGTGAAACGCAGTTTCTTTGCAGGCCTGATCTGGCAGAGTAGGACTTCTGCTCTGGGTGTGCTACATTGCCCTAGAGCTGAAAGGCACAACGTGCAGGCTTCTTTCCAAAGGGCGAGTTGGTCCCCACAGCATCTTGCTTCCAGCTCTTTGGGAAGCTAAGAAACAACTCGCTCTGCACAGTGCTCTTACAGCCTACCGGGAACATCTCTTCCAAAGGCCTGTGAAACGCAGTTTCTTTGCAGGCCTGATCTGGCAGAGTAGGACATCTGCTCTGGGTGTGCTACATTGCCCTAGAGCTGAAAGGCACAACGTGCAGGCTTCTTTGCAAAGGGCGAGTTGGTACCCACAGCATCTTGCTTCCAGCTCTTTGGGAAGCTAAGAAACCACTCGCTCTGCACAGTGCTCTTACAGCCTAGTGGGAACATGTCTTCCAAAGGCCTGTGAAACGCAGTTTCTTTGCAGGCCTGATCTGGCTGAAGTAGGACTTCTGCTCTGGGCGTGCTACATTGCCCTAGAGCTGAAAGGCACAACGTGCAGGCTTCTTTCCAAAGGGCGAGTTGGGCCCCACAGCATCTTGCTTCCAGCTCTTTGGGAAGCTAAGAAACAACTCGCTCTGCACAGTGCTCTTACAGCCTACCGGGAACATCTCTTCCAAAGGCCTGTGAAAGGCAGTTTCTTTGCAGGCCTGATCTGGCTGAAGTAGGACTTCTGCTCTGGGTGTGCTACATTGCCCTAGAGCTGAAAGGCACAACGTGCAGGCTTCTTTCCAAAGGGCGAGTTGGGCCCCACAGCATCTTGCTTCCAGCTCTATGGGAAGCTAAGAAACAACTCGCTCTGAACAGTGCTCTTACAGCCTACCGGGAACATCTCTTCCAAAGGCCTGTGAAACGCAGTTTCTTTGCAGGCCTGATCTGGCTGAAGTAGGACTTCTGCTCTGGGTGTGCTACATTGCCCTAGAGCTGAAAGGCACAACGTGCAGGCTTCTTTCCAAAGGGCGAGTTGGGCCCCACAGCATCTTGCTTCCCGCTCTTTGGGAAGCTAATAAACAACTCGCTCTGCACAGTGCTCTTGCAGCCTACCGGGAACATCTCTTCCAAAGGCCTGTGAAACGCAGTTTCTTTGCAGGCCTGATCTGGCTGAAGTAGGACTTCTGCTCTGGGTGTGCTACATTGCCCTAGAGCTGAAAGGCACAACGTGCAGGCTTCTTTCCAAAGGGCGAGTTGGGCCCCACAGCATCTTGCTTCCAGCTCTTTGGGAAGCTAAGAAACAACTCGCTCTGCACAGTGCTCTTACAGCCTACCGGCAACATCTCTTCCAAAGGCCTGTGAAACGCAGTTTCTTTGCAGGCCTGATCTGGCTGAAGTAGGACTTCTGCTCTGGTTGTGCTACATTGCCCTAGAGCTGAAAGGCACAACGTGCAGGCTTCTTTCCAAAGGGCGAGTTGGGCCCCACAGCATCTTGCTTCCAGCTCTTTGGGAAGCTAAGAAACAACTCGCTCTGCACAGTTCTCTTGGAGCGTACCGGGAACATCTCTTCCAAAGGCCTGTGAAACGCAGTTTCTTTGCAGGCCTGATCTGGCTCAAGTAGGACTTCTGCTCTGGGTGTGCTACATTGCCCTAGAGCTGAAAGGCACAATGTGCAGGCTTCTTTCCAAAGGGCGAGTTGGGCCCCACAGCATCTTGCGTCCAGCTCTATGGGAAGCTAAGAAACAACTCGCTCTGCACAGTGCTCTTACAGCCTACCGGGAACATCTCTTCCAAAGGCCTGTGAAACGCAGTTTCTTTGCAGGCCTGATCTGGCAGAGTAGGACTTCTGCTCTGGGTGTGCTACATTGCCCTAGAGCTGAAAGGCACAACGTGCAGGCTTCTTTCCAAAGGGCGAGTTGGTCCCCACAGCATCTTGCTTCCAGCTCTTTGGGAAGCTAAGAAACAACTCGCTCTGCACAGTGCTCTTACAGCCTACCGGGAACATCTCTTCCAAAGGCCTGTGAAACGCAATTTCTTTGCAGGCCTGATCTGGCAGAGTAGGACATCTGCTCTGGGTGTGCTACATTGCCCTAGAGATGAAAGGCACAACGTGCAGGCTTCTTTCCAAAGGGTGAGTTGGGCCCCACAGCATCTTGCTTCCAGCTCTATGGGAAGCTAAGAAACAACTCGCTCTGAACAGTGCTCTTACAGCCTACCGGGAACATCTCTTCCAAAGGCCTGTGAAACGCAGTTTCTTTGCAGGCCTGATCTGGCTGAAGTAGGACTTCTGCTCTGGGTGTGCTACATTGCCCTAGAGCTGAAAGGCACAACGTGCAGGCTTCTTTCCAAAGGGCGAGTTGGGCCCCACAGCATCTTGCGTCCAGCTCTATGGGAAGCTAAGAAACAACTTGCTCTGCACAGTGCTCTTACAGCCTACCGGGAACATCTCTTCCAAAGGCCTGTGAAACGCAGTTTCTTTGCAGGCCTGATCTGGCAGAGTAGGACTTCTGCTCTGGGTGTGCTACATTGCCCTAGAGCTGAAAGGCACAACGTGCAGGCTTCTTTCCAAAGGGCGAGTTGGGCCCCACAGCATCTTGCTTCCAGCTCTTTGGGAAGCTAAGAAACAACTCGCGCTGCACAGTGCTCTTACAGCCTACCGGGAACATCTCTTCCAAAGGCCTGTGAAACGCAGTTTCTTTGCAGGCCTGATCTGGCAGAGTAGGACATCTGCTCTGGGTGTGCTACATTGCCCTAGAGCTGAAAGGCACAACGTGCAGGCTTCTTTCCAAAGGGCGAGTTGGGCCCCACAGCATCTTGCTTCCAGCTCTTTGGGAAGCTAAGAAACAACTCGCTCTGCACAGTGCTCTTACAGCCTACCGGGAGCATCTCTTCCAAAGGCCTGTGAAACGCAGTTTCTTTGCAGGCCTGATCTGGCTGAAGTAGGACTTCTGCTCTGGGTGTGCTACATTGCCCTAGAGCTGAAAGGCACAACGTGCAGGCTTCTTTCCAAAGGGCGAGTTGGGCCCCACAGCATCTTGCTTCCAGCTCTTTGGGAAGCTAAGAAACAACTCGCTCTGCACAGTGCTCTTACAGCCTACCGGGAACATCTCTTCCAAAGGCCTGTGAAACGCAGTTTCTTTGCAGGCCTGATCTGGCTGAAGTAGGACTTCTGCTCTGGGTGTGTTACATTGCCCTAGAGCTGAAAGGCACAACGTGCAGGCTTCTTTCCAAAGGGCGAGTTGGGCCCCACAGCATCTTGCTTCCAGCTCTTTGGGAAGCTAAGAAACAACTCGCTCTGCACAGTGCTCTTACAGCCTACCGGGAACATCTCTTCCAAAGGCCTGTGAAACGCAGTTTCATTGCAGGCCTGATCTGGCTGAAGTAGGACTTCTGCTCTGGGTGTGCTACATTGCCCTAGAGCTGAAAGGCACAACGTGCAGGCTTCTTTGCAAAGGGAGAGTTGGGCCACACAGCATCTTGCTTCCAGCTCTTTGGGAAGCTAAGAAACAACTCGCTCTGCACAGTGCTCTTGCAGCCTACCGGGAACATCTCTTCCAAAGGCCTGTGAAACGCAGTTTCTTTGCAGGCCCGATCTGGCAGAAGTAGGACTTCTGCTCTGGGTGTGCTACATTGCCCTAGAGCTGAAAGGCACAACGTGCAGGCTTCTTTCCAAAGGGCGAGTAGGCCCCCACATCATCTTGCTTCCAGCTCTTTGGGAAGCTAAGAAACAACTCGCTCTGCACAGTGCTCTTACAGCCTACCGGGAACATCTCTTCCAAAGGCCTGTGAAACGCAGTTTCTTGGCAGGCCTGATCTGGCTGAGGTAGGACGTCTGCTCTCGGAGTTCTACTTTGCCTTAGAGCTGAAAGGCACAACGTGCAGGCTTCTTTCCAAAGGGCGAATTTGTCCCCACAGCATCTTGCTTCCAGCTCTTTGGGAAGCTAAGAAACAACTCGCTCTGCACAGTGCTCTTACAGCCTACCGGGAACATCTCTTCCAAAGGCCTGTGAAACGCAGTTTCTTTGCAGGCCTCATCTGGCAGAAGTAGGACTTCTGCTCTGGGTGTGCTACATTTTCCTAGAGCTGAAAGGCACAACGTGCAGGCTTCTTTCCAAAGGGCGAGTTGGGCCCCACAGCATCTTGCTTCCAGCTCTTTGGGAAGCTAAGAAACAACTCGCTCTGCACAGTGCTCTTACAGCCTACCGGGAACATCTCTTCCAAAGGCCTGTGAAACGCAGTTTCTTTGCAGGCCTGATCTGGCTGAGGTAGGACTTCTGCTCTGGGTGTGCTACATTGCCCTAGAGCTGAAAGGCAGAACGTGCAGGCTTCTTTCCAAAGGGTGAGTTGGGCCCCACAGCATCTTGCTTCCAGCTCTTTGGGAAGCTAAGAAACAACTCGCTCTGCACAGTGCTCTTACAGCCTACCGGGAACATCTCTTCCAAAGGCCTGTGAAACGCAGTTTCTTTGCAGGCCTGATCTGGCTGAAGTAGGACTTCTGCTCTGGGTGTGCTACATTGCCCTAGAGCTGAAAGGCACAACGTGCAGGCTCCTTTCCAAGGGGCGAGTTGGGCCCCACAGCATCTTCCTTCCAGCTCTTTGGGAAGCTAAGGAACAACTCGCTCTGCACAGTGCTCTTACAGCCTACCGGGAACATCTCTTCCAAAGGCCTGTGAAACGCAGTTTCTTTGCAGGCCTGATCTGGCTGAAGTAGGACTTCTGCTCTGGGTGTGCCACATTGCCCTAGAGCTGAAAGGCACAACGTGCAGGCTTCTTTCCAAAGGGCGAGTTGGGCCCCACAGCATCTTGCTTCCAGCTCTTTGGGAAGCTAAGAAACAACTCGCTCTGCACAGTGCTCTTACAGCCTACCGGGAACACCTCTTCCAAAGGCCTGTGAAAGGCAGTTTCTTTGCAGGCCTGATCTGGCTGAAGTAGGACTTCTGCTCTGGGTGTGTTACATTGCCCTAGAGCTGAAAGGCACAACGTGCAGGCTTCTTTCCAAAGGGTGAGTTGGGCCCCACAGCATCTTGCTTCCAGCTCTTTGGGAAGCTAAGAAACAACTCGCTCTGCACAGTGCTCTTACAGCCTACCGGGAAGATCTCTTCCAAAGGCCTGTGAAACGCAGTTTCTTTGCAGGCCTGATCTGGCTGAAGTAGGACTTCTGCTCTGGGTGTGCTACATTGCCCTAGAGCTGAAAGGCACAACGTGCAGGCTTCTTTCCAAAGGGCGAGTTGGGCCCCACAGCATCTTGCTTCCAGCTCTTTGGGAAGCTAAAAAACAACTCGCTCTGCACAGTGCTCTTACAGCCTACCGGGAACATCTCTTCCAAAGGCCTGTGAAACGCAGTTTCTTTGCAGGCCTGATCTGGCTGAAGTAGGACTTCTGCTCTGGGTGTGCTACATTGCCCTAGACCTGAAAGGCACAACGTGCAGGCTTCTTTCCAAAGGGCGAGTTGGGCCCCACAGCATCTTGCTTCCAGCTCTTTGGGAAGCTAAGAAACAACTCGCTATGCACAGTGCTCTTACAGCCTACCGGCAACATCTCTTCCAAAGGCCTGTGAAACGCAGTTTCTTTGCAGGCCTGATCTGGCTGAAGTAGGACTTCTGCTCTGGGTGTGCTACATTGCCCTAGAGCTGAAAGGCACAACGTGCAGGCTTCTTTCCAAAGGGCGAGTTGGGCCCCACAGCATCTTGCTTCCAGCTCTTTGGGAAGCTAAGAAACAACTCGCTGTGCACAGTTCTCTTGGAGCGTACCGGGAACATCTCTTCCAAAGGCCTGTGAAACGCAGTTTCTTTGCAGGCCTGATCTGGCTGAAGTAGGACTTCTGCTCTGGGTGTGCTACATTGCCCTAGAGCTGAAAGGCACAACGTGCAGGCTTCTTTCCAAAGGGCGAGTTGGGCCCCACAGCATCTTGCGTCCAGCTCTATGGGAAGCTAAGAAACAACTCGCTCTGCACAGTGCTCTTACAGCCTACCGGGAACATCTCTTCCAAAGGCCTGTGAAACGCAGTTTCTTTGCAGGCCTGATCTGGCAGAGTAGGACTTCTGCTCTGGGTGTGCTACATTGCCCTAGAGCTGAAAGGCACAACGTGCAGGCTTCTTTCCAAAGGGCGAGTTGGTCCCCACAGCATCTTGCTTCCAGCTCTTTGGGAAGCTAAGAAACAACTCGCTCTGCACAGTGCTCTTACAGCCTACCGGGAACATCTCTTCCAAAGGCCTGTGAAACGCAGTTTCTTTGCAGGCCTGATCTGGCAGAGTAGGACATCTGCTCTGGGTGTGCTACATTGCCCTAGAGCTGAAAGGCACAACGTGCAGGCTTCTTTCCAAAGGGCGAGTTGGGCCCCACAGCATCTTGCTTCCAGCTCTTTGGGAAGCTAAGAAACAACTCGCTCTGCACAGTGCTCTTACAGCCTACCGGGAACATCTCTTCCAAAGGCCTGTGAAAGGCAGTTTCTTTGCAGGCCTGATCTGGCTGAAGTAGGACTTCTGCTCTGGGTGTGCTACATTGCCCTAGAGCTGAAAGGCACAACGTGCAGGCTTCTTTCCAAATGGCGAGTTGGGCCCCACAGCATCTTGCTTCCAGCTCTTTGGGAAGCTAAGAAACAACTCGCTATGCCCAGTGCTCTTACAGCATACCGGCAACATCTCTTCCAAAGGCCTGTGAAATGCAGTTTCTTTGCAGGCCTGATCTGGCTGAAGTAGGACTTCTGCTCTGGGTGTGATACATTGCCCTAGAGCTGAAAGGCACAACGTGCAGGCTTCTTTGCAAAGGGCGAGTTGGGCCACACAGCATCTTGCTTCCAGCTCTTTGGGAAGCTAAGAAACAACTCGCTCTGCACAGTGCTCTTACAGCCTACCGGGAACATCTCTTCCAAAGGCCTGTGAAACGCAGTTTCTTTGCAGGCCTGATCTGGCTGAAGTAGGACTTCTGCTCTGGGTGTGCCACATTGCCCTAGAGCTGAAAGTCACAAGGTGCAGGCTTCTTTCCAAAGGTCGAGTTGGGGCCCACAGCATCTTGCTTCCAGCTCTTTGGGAAGCTAAGAAACAACTCGCTCTGCACAGTGCTCTTACAGCCTACGGGGAACATCTCTTCCAAAGGCCTGTGAAAGGCAGTTTCTTGGCAGGCCTGATCTGGCTGAAGTAGGACTTCTGCTCTGGGTGTGCTACATTGCCCTAGAGCTGAAAGGCACAACGTGCAGGCTTCTTTCCAAAGGGTGAGTTGGGCCCCACAGCATCTTGCTTCCAGCTCTTTGGGAAGCTAAGAAACAACTCGCTCTGCACAGTGCTCTTACAGCCTACCGGGAACATCTCTTCCAAAGGCCTGTGAAACGCAGTTTCTTTGCAGGCCTGATCTGGCAGAGTAGGACCTCTGCTCTGGGTGTGCTACATTGCCCTAGAGCTGAAAGGCACAACGTGCAGGCTTCTTTCCAAAGGGCGAGTTGGGCCCCACAGCATCTTGCTTCCAGCTCTTTGGGAAGCTAAGAAACCACTCGCTCTGCACAGTGCTCTTACAGCCTACCGGGAACATCTCTTCCAAAGGCCTGTGAAACGCAGTTTCTTTGCAGGCCTGATCTGGCTGAAGTAGGACTTCTGCTCTGGGTGTGCTACATTGCCCTAGAGCTGAAAGGCACAAGGTGCAGGCTTCTTTCCAAAGGGCGAGTTGGGCCCCACAGCATCTTGCTTCCAGCTCTTTGGGAAGCTAAGAAACAACTCGCTCTGCACAGTGCTCTTACAGCCTACCGGGAAGATCTCTTCCAAAGGCCTGTGAAACGCAGTTTCTTTGCAGGCCTGATCTGGCTGAAGTAGAACTTCTGCTCTGGGTGTGCTACATTGCCCTAGAGATGAAAGGCACAACGTGCAGGCTTCTTTCCAAAGGGCGAGTTGGGCCCCACAGCATCTTGCTTCCAGCTCTTTGGGAAGCTAAGAAACAACTCGCTCTGCACAGTGCTCTTACAGCCTACAGGGAACATCTCTTCCAAAGGCCTGTGAAACGCAGTTTCTTTGCAGGCCTGATCTGGCTGAAGTAGGATTTCTGCTCTGGGTGTGCCACATTGCCCTAGAGCTGAAAGGCACAACGTGCCGGCTTCTTTCCAAAGGGCGAGTTGGGCCCCACAGCATCTTGCTTCCAGCTCTTTGGGAAGCTAAGAAACAACTCGCTCTGCACAGTGCTCTTACAGCCTACCGGGAACATCTCTTCCAAAGGCCTGTGAAACGCAGTTTCTTTGCAGGCCTGATCTGGCTGAAGTAGGACTTCTGCTCTGGGTGTGCTACATTGCCCTAGAGCTGAAAGGCACAACGTGCAGGCTTCTTTCCAAAGGGCGAGTTGGGCCCCACAGCATCTTGCTTCAAGCTCTTTGGGAAGCTAAGAAACAACTCGCTCTGCACAGTGCTCTTACAGCCTACCGGGAACATCTCTTCCAAAGGCCTGTGAAAGGCAGTTTCTTTGCAGGCCTGATCTGGCTGAAGTAGGACTTCTGCTCTGGGTGTGCTACATTGCCCTAGAGCTGAAAGGCACAACGTGCAGGCTTCTTTCCAAAGGGTGAGTTGGGCCCCACAGCATCTTGCTTCCAGCTCTATGGGAAGCTAAGAAACAACTCGCTCTGGACAGTGCTCTTACAGCCTACCGGGAACATCTCTTCCAAAGGCCTGTGAAACGCAGTTTCTTTGCAGGCCTGATCTGGCTGAAGTAGGACTTCTGCTCTGGGTGTGCTACATTGCCCTAGAGCTGAAAGGCACAAAGTGAAGGCTTCTTTCCAAAGGGCGAGTTGGGCCCCACAGCATCTTGCTTCCCGCTCTTTGGGAAGCTAAGAAACAACTCGCTCTGCACAGTGCTCTTACAGCCTACCGGGAACATCTCTTCCAAAGGCCTGTGAAACGCAGTTTCTTTGCAGGCCTGATCTGGCTGAAGTAGGACTTCTGCTCTGGGTGTGCTACATTGCCCTAGAGCTGAAAGGCACAACGTGCAGGCTTCTTTCCAAAGGGCGAGTTGGGCCCCACAGCATCTTGCTTCCAGCTCTTTGGGAAGCTAAGAAACAACTCGCTATGCACAGTGCTCTTACAGCCTACCGGCAACATCTCTTCCAAAGGCCTGTGAAACGCAGTTTCTTTGCAGGCCTGATCTGGCTGAAGTAGGACTTCTGCTCTGGTTGTGCTGCATTGCCCTAGAGCTGAAAGGCACAACGTGCAGGCTTCTTTCCAAAGGGCGAGTTGGGCCCCACAGCATCTTGCTTCCAGCTCTTTGGGAAGCTAAGAAACAACTCGCTCTGCACAATTCTCTTGGAGCGTACCGGGAACATCTCTTCCAAAGGCCTGTGAAACGCAGTTTCTTTGCAGGCCTGATCTGGCTGAAGTAGGACTTCTGCTCTGGGTGTGCTACATTGCCCTAGAGCTGAAAGGCACAACGTGCAGGCTTCTTTCCAAAGGGCGAGTTGGGCCCCACAGCATCTTGCGTCCAGCTCTATGGGAAGCTAAGAAACAACTTGCTCTGCACAGTGCTCTTACAGCCTACCGGGAACATCTCTTCCAAAGGCCTGTGAAACGCAGTTTCTTTGCAGGCCTGATCTGGCAGAGTAGGACTTCTGCTCTGGGTGTGCTACATTGCCCTAGAGCTGAAAGGCACAACGTGCAGGCTTCTTTCCAAAGGGCGAGTTGGTCCCCACAGCATCTTGCTTCCAGCTCTTTGGGAAGCTAAGAAACAACTCGCTCTGCACAGTGCTCTTACAGCCTACCGGGAACATCTCTTCCAAAGGCCTGTGAAACGCAGTTTCTTTGCAGGCCTGATCTGGCAGAGTAGGACATCTGCTCTGGGTGTGCTACATTGCCCTAGAGCTGAAAGGCACAACGTGCAGGCTTCTTTGCAAAGGGCGAGTTGGTCCCCACAGCATCTTGCTTCCAGCTCTTTGGGAAGCTAAGAAACAACTCGCTCTGCACAGTGCTCTTACAGCCTACCGGGAACATCTCTTCCAAAGGCCTGTGAAACGCAGTTTCTTTGCAGGCCTGATCTGGCTGAAGTAGGACTTCTGCTCTGGGTGTGCTACATTGCCCTAGAGCTGAAAGGCACAACGTGCAGGCTTCTTTCCAAAGGGCGAGTTGGGCCCCACAGCATCTTGCTTCCAGCTCTTTGGGAAGCTAAGAAACAACTCGCTCTGCACAGTGCTCTTACAGCCTACCGGGAACATCTCTTCCAAAGGCCTGTGAAACGCAGTTTCTTTGCAGGCCTGATCTGGCTGAAGTAGGACTTCTGCTCTGGGTGTGCTACATTGCCCTAGAGCTGAAAGGCACAACGTGCAGGCTTCTTTCCAAAGGGCGAGTTGGGCCCCACAGCATCTTGCTTCCAGCTCTTTGGGAAGCTAAGAAACAACTCGCTCTGCACAGTGCTCTTACAGCCTACCGGGAACATCTCTTCCAAAGGCCTGTGAAACGCAGTTTCTTTGCAGGCCTGATCTGGCTGAAGTAGGACTTCTGCTCTGGGTGTGCTACATTGCCCTAGAGCTGAAAGGCACAACGTGCAGGCTTCTTTGCAAAGGGCGAGTTGGGCCACACAGCATCTTGCTTCCACCTCTTTGGGAAGCTAAGAAACAACTCGCTCTGCACAGTGCTCTTGCAGCCTACCGGGAACATCTCTTCCAAAGGCCTGTGAAACGCAGTTTCTTTGCAGGCCCGATCTGGCAGAAGTAGGACTTCTGCTCTGGTTGTACTACATTGCCCTAGAGCTGAAAGGCACAACGTGCAGGCTTCTTTCCAAAGGGCGAGTAGGCCCCCACATCATCTTGCTTCCAGCTCTTTGGGAAGCTAAGAAACAACTCGCTCTGCACAGTGTTCTTACAGCCTACCGGGAACATCTCTTCCAAAGGCCTGTGAAACGCAGTTTCTTGGCAGGCCTGATCTGGCTGAGGTAGGACGTCTGCTCTCGGAGTTCTACTTTGCCCTAGAGCTGAAAGGCACAACGTGCAGGCTTCTTTCCAAAGGGCGAATTTGTCCCCACAGCATCTTGCTTCCAGCTCTTTGGGAAGCTAAGAAACAACTCGCTCTGCACAGTGCTCTTACAGCCTACCGGGAACATCTCTTCCAAAGGCCTGTGAAACGCAGTTTCTTTGCAGGCCTGATCTGGCTGAAGTAGGACTTCTGCTCTGGGTGTGCCACATTGCCCTAGAGCTGAAAGGCACAACGTGCAGGCTTCTTTCCAAAGGGCGAGTTGGGCCCCACAGCATCTTGCTTCCAGCTCTTTGGGAAGCTAAGAAACAACTCGCTCTGCACAGTGCTCTTACAGCCTACCGGGAACATCTCTTCCAAAGGCCTGTGAAACGCAGTTTCTTTGCAGGCCTGATCTGGTTGAAGTAGGACTTCTGCTCTGGGTGTGCTACATTGCCCTAGAGCTGAAAGGCACAACGTGCAGGCTTCTTTGCAAAGGGCGAGTTGGGCCACACAGCATCTTGCTTTCACCTCTTTGGGAAGCTAAGAAACAACTCGCTCTGCACAGTGCTCTTGCAGCCTACCGGGAACATCTCTTCCAAAGGCCTGTGAAACGCAGTTTCTTTGCAGGCCCGATCTGGCAGAAGTAGGACTTCTGCTCTGGTTGTGCTACATTGCCCTAGAGCTGAAAGGCACAACGTGCAGGCTTCTTTCCAAAGGGCGAGTAGGCCCCCACATCATCTTGCTTCCAGCTCTTTGGGAAGCTAAGAAACAACTCGCTCTGCACAGTGCTCTTACAGCCTACCGGGAACATCTCTTCCAAAGGCCTGTGAAACGCAGTTTCTTGGCAGGCCTGATCTGGCTGAGGTAGGACGTCTGCTCTCGGAGTTCTACTTTGCCCTAGAGCTGAAAGGCACAACGTGCAGGCTTCTTTCCAAAGGGCGAATTTGTCCCCACAGCATCTTGCTTCCAGCTCTTTGGGAAGCTAAGAAACAACTCGCTCTGCACAGTGCTCTTACAGCCTACCGGGAACATCTCTTCCAAAGGCCTGTGAAACGCAGTTTCTTTGCAGGCCTCATCTGGCAGAAGTAGGACTTCTGTTCTGGGTGTGCTACATTTTCCTAGAGCTGAAAGGCACAACGTGCAGGCTTCTTTCCAAAGGGCGTGTTGGGCCCCACAGCATCTTGCTTCCAGCTCTTTGGGAAGCTAAGAAACAACTCGCTCTGCACAGTGCTCTTACAGCCTACCGGGAACATCTCTTCCAAAGGCCTGTGAAACGCAGTTTCTTTGCAGGCCTGATCTGGCTGAGGTAGGACTTCTGCTCTGGGTGTGCTACATTGCCCTAGAGCTGAAAGGCAGAACGTGCAGGCTTCTTTCCAAAGGGTGAGTTGGGCCCCACAGCATCTTGCTTCCAGCTCTTTGGGAAGCTAAGAAACAACTCGCTCTGCACAGTGCTCTTACAGCCTACCGGGAACATCTCTTCCAAAGGCCTGTGAAACGCAGTTTCTTTGCAGGCCTGATCTGGCTGAAGTAGGACTTCTGCTCTGGGTGTGCTACATTGCCCTAGAGCTGAAAGGCACAACGTGCAGGCTCCTTTCCAAGGGGCGAGTTGGGCCCCACAGCATCTTCCTTCCAGCTCTTTGGGAAGCTAAGGAACAACTCGCTCTGCACAGTGCTCTTACAGCCTACCGGGAACATCTCTTCCAAAGGCCTGTGAAACGCAGTTTCTTTGCAGGCCTGATCTGGCTGAAGTAGGACTTCTGCTCTGGGTGTGCCACATTGCCCTAGAGCTGAAAGGCACAACGTGCAGGCTTCTTTCCAAAGGGCGAGTTGGGCCCCACAGCATCTTGCTTCCAGCTCTTTGGGAAGCTAAGAAACAACTCGCTCTGCACAGTGCTCTTACAGCCTACCGGGAACATCTCTTCCAAAGGCCTGTGAAAGGCAGTTTCTTTGCAGGCCTGATCTGGCTGAAGTAGGACTTCTGCTCTGGGTGTGCTACATTGCCCTAGAGCTGAAAGGCACAACGTGCAGGCTTCTTTCCAAAGGGCGAGTTGGGCCCCACAGCATCTTGCGTCCAGCTCTATGGGAAGCTAAGAAACAACTCGCTCTGCACAGTGCTCTTACAGCCTACCGGGAACATCTCTTCCAAAGGCCTGTGAAACGCAGTTTCTTTGCAGGCCTGATCTGGCAGAGTAGGACTTCTGCTCTGGGTGTGCTACATTGCCCTAGAGCTGAAAGGCACAACGTGCAGGCTTCTTTCCAAAGGGCGAGTTGGTCCCCACAGCATCTTGCTTCCAGCTCTTTGGGAAGCTAAGAAACAACTCGCTCTGCACAGTGCTCTTACAGCCTACCGGGAACATCTCTTCCAAAGGCCTGTGAAACGCAGTTTCTTTGCAGGCCTGATCTGGCAGAGTAGGACATCTGCTCTGGGTGTGCTACATTGCCCTAGAGCTGAAAGGCACAACGTGCAGGCTTCTTTCCAAAGGGCGAGTTGGGCCCCACAGCATCTTGCTTCCAGCTCTTTGGGAAGCTAAGAAACAACTCGCTCTGCACAGTGCTCTTACAGCCTACCGGGAACATCTCTTCCAAAGGCCTGTGAAAGGCAGTTTCTTTGCAGGCCTGATCTGGCTGAAGTAGGACTTCTGCTCTGGGTGTGCTACATTGCCCTAGAGCTGAAAGGCACAACGTGCAGGCTTCTTTCCAAAGGGCGAGTTGGGCCCCACAGCATCTTGCTTCCAGCTCTTTGGGAAGCTAAGAAACAACTCGCTCTGCACAGTGCTCTTACAGCATACCGGCAACATCTCTTCCAAAGGCCTGTGAAATGCAGTTTCTTTGCAGGCCTGATCTGGCTGAAGTAGGACTTCTGCTCTGGGTGTGCTACATTGCCCTAGAGCTGAAAGGCACAACGTGCAGGCTTCTTTGCAAAGGGCGAGTTGGGCCACACAGCATCTTGCTTCCAGCTCTTTGGCAAGCTAAGAAACAACTCGCTCTGCACAGTGCTCTTACAGCCTACCGGGAACATCTCTTCCAAAGGCCTGTGAAACGCAGTTTCTTTGCAGGCCTGATCTGGCTGAAGTAGGACTTCTGCTCTGGGTGTGCCACATTGCCCTAGAGCTGAAAGTCACAAGGTGCAGGCTTCTTTCCAAAGGTCGAGTTGGGCCCCACAGCATCTTGCTTCCAGCTCTTTGGGAAGCTAAGAAACAACTCGCTCTGCACAGTGCTCTTACAGCCTACCGGGAACATCTCTTCCAAAGGCCTGTGAAAGGCAGTTTCTTGGCAGGCCTGATCTGGCTGAAGTAGGACTTCTGCTCTGGGTGTGCTACATTGCCCTAGAGCTGAAAGGCACAACGTGCAGGCTTCTTTCCAAAGGGTGAGTTGGGCCCCACAGCATCTTGCTTCCAGCTCTTTGGGAAGCTAAGAAACAACTCGCTCTGCACAGTGCTCTTACAGCCTAGAGGGAACATCTCTTCCAAAGGCCTGTGAAACGCAGTTTCTTTGCAGGCCTGATCTGGCAGAGTAGGACCTCTGCTCTGGGTGTGCTACATTGCCCTAGAGCTGAAAGGCACAACGTGCAGGCTTCTTTCCAAAGGGCGAGTTGGGCCCCACAGCATCTTGCTTCCAGCTCTTTGGGAAGCTAAGAAACCACTCGCTCTGCACAGTGCTCTTACAGCCTACCGGGAACATCTCTTCCAAAGGCCTGTGAAACGCAGTTTCTTTGCAGGCCTGATCTGGCTGAAGTAGGACTTCTGCTCTGGGTGTGCCCCATTGCCCTAGAGCTGAAAGGCACAACGTGCAGGCTTCTTTCCAAAGGGCGAGTTGGGCCCCACAGCATCTTGCTTCCAGCTCTTTGGGAAGCTAAGAAACCACTCTCTCTGCACAGTGCTCTTACAGCCTACCGGGAACATCTCTTCAAAGGCCTGTGAAACGCAGTTTCTTTGCAGGCCTGATCTGGCTGAAGTAGGACTTCTGCTCTGGGTGTGCCACATTGCCCTAGAGGTGAAAGGCACAACGTGCAGGCTTCTTTCCAAAGGGCGAGTTGCGCCCCACAGCATCTTGCTTCCACCTCTTTGGGAAGCTAAGAAACAACTCGCTCTGCACAGTGCTCTTACACCCTACCGGGAACATCTCTTCCAAAGGCCTGTGAAACGCAGTTTCTTTGCAGGCCTGATCTGGCTGAAGTAGGACTTCTGCTCTGGGTGTGCTACATTGCCCTAGAGCTGAAAGGCACAACGTGCAGGCTTCTTTCCAAAGGGTGAGTTGGGCCCCACAGCATCTTGCTTCCAGCTCTTTGGGAAGCTAAGAAACAACTCGCTCTGCACAGTGCTCTTACAGCCTACCGGGAACATCTCTTCCAAAGGCCTGTGAAACGCAGTTTCTTTGCAGGCCTGATCTGGCTGAAGTAGGACTTCTGCTCTGGGTGTGCTACATTGCCCTAGAGCTGAAAGGCACAACGTGCTGGCTTCTTTCCAAAGGGCGAGTTGGGCCCCACAGCATCTTGCTTCCAGCTCTTTGGGAAGCTAAGAAACAACTCGCTCTGCACAGTGCTCTTACAGCCTACCGGGAACATCTCTTCCAAAGGCCTGTGAAACGCAGTTTCTTTGCAGGCCTGATCTGGCTGAAGTAGGACTTATGCTCTGGGTGTGCTACATTGCCCTAGAGCTGAAAGGCACAACGTGCAGGCTTCTTTGCAAAGGGCGAGTTGGGCCCCACAGCATCTTGCTTCCAGCTCTTTGGGAAGCTAAGAAACAACTCGCTCTGCACAGTGCTCTTACAGCCTACCGGGAAGATCTCTTCCAAAGGCCTGTGAAACGCAGTTTCTTTGCAGGCCTGATCTGGCTGAAGTAGGACTTCTGCTCTGGGTGTGCTACATTGCCCTAGAGCTGAAAGGCACAACGTGCAGGCTTCTTTGCAAAGGGCGAGTTGGGCCCCACAGCATCTTGCTTCCAGCTCTTTGGGAAGCTAAGAAACAACTCGCTCTGCACAGTGCTCTTACAGCCTACAGGGAACATCTCTTCCAAAGGCCTGTGAAACGCAGTTTCTTTGCAGGCCTGATCTGGCTGAAGTAGGATTTCTGCTCTGGGTGTGCCACATTGCCCTAGAGCTGAAAGGCACAACGTGCCGGCTTCTTTCCAAAGGGCGAGTTGGGCCCCACAGCATCTTGCTTCCAGCTCTTTGGGAAGCTAAGAAACAACTCGCTCTGCACAGTGCTCTTACAGCCTACCGGGAACATCTCTTCCAAAGGCCTGTGAAACGCAGTTTCTTTGCAGGCCTGATCTGGCTGAAGTAGGACTTCTGCTCTGGGTGTGCTACATTGCCCTAGAGCTGAAAGGCACAACGTGCAGGCTTCTTTCCAAAGGGCGAGTTGGGCCCCAGAGCATCTTGCTTCCAGCTCTTTGGGAAGCTAAGAAACAACTCGCTCTGCACAGTTCTCTTGGAGCGTACCGGGAACATCTCTTCCAAAGGCCTGTGAAACGCAGTTTCTTTGCAGGCCTGATCTGGCTGAAGTAGGACTTCTGCTCTGGGTGTGCTACATTGCCCTAGAGCTGAAAGGCACAACGTGCAGGCTTCTTTCCAAAGGGCGAGTTGGGCCCCACAGCATCTTGCTTCCAGCTCTTTGGGAAGCTAAGAAACAACTCGCTCTGCACAGTGCTCTTACAGCCTACCGGGAACATCTCTTCCAAAGGCCTGTGAAACGCAGTTTCTTGGCAGGCCTGATCTGGCTGAAGTAGGACTTCTGCTCTGGGTGTGCTACATTGCCCTAGAGCTGAAGGGCACAACGTGCAGGCTTCTTTCCAAAGGGCGAGTTGGGCCCCACAGCATCTTGCTTCCAGCTCTTTGGGAAGCTAAGAAACAACTCGCTCTGCACAGTGCTCTTACAGCCTACCCGGAACATCTCTTCCAAAGGCCTGTGAAACGCAGTTTCTTTGCAGGCCTGATCTGGCTGAAGTAGGACTTCTGCTCTGGGTGTGCTACATTGCCCTAGAGCTGAAAGGCACAACGTGCAGGCTTCTTTCCAAAGGGTGAGTTGGGCCCCACAGCATCTTGCTTCCAGCTCTTTGGGAAGCTAAGAAACAACTCGCTCTGCACAGTGCTCTTACAGCCTACCGGGAACATCTCTTCCAAAGGCCTGTGAAACGCAGTTTCTTTGCAGGCCTGATCTGGCTGAAGTAGGACTTCTGCTCTGGGTGTGCTACATTGCCCTAGAGCTGAAAGGCACAACGTGCTGGCTTCTTTCCAAAGGGCGAGTTGGGCCCCACAGCATCTTGCTTCCAGCTCTTTGGGAAGCTAAGAAACAACTCGCTCTGCACAGTGCTCTTACAGCCTACCGGGAACATCTCTTCCAAAGGCCTGTGAAACGCAGTTTCTTTGCAGGCCTGATCTGGCTGAAGTAGGACTTATGCTCTGGGTGTGCTACATTGCCCTAGAGCTGAAAGGCACAACGTGCAGGCTTCTTTGCAAAGGGCGAGTTGGGCCCCACAGCATCTTGCTTCCAGCTCTTTGGGAAGCTAAGAAACAACTCGCTCTGCACAGTGCTCTTACAGCCTACCGGGAAGATCTCTTCCAAAGGCCTGTGAAACGCAGTTTCTTTGCAGGCCTGATCTGGCTGAAGTAGGACTTCTGCTCTGGGTGTGCTACATTGCCCTAGAGCTGAAAGGCACAACGTGCAGGCTTCTTTGCAAAGGGCGAGTTGGGCCCCACAGCATCTTGCTTCCAGCTCTTTGGGAAGCTAAGAAACAACTCGCTCTGCACAGTGCTCTTACAGCCTACAGGGAACATCTCTTCCAAAGGCCTGTGAAACGCAGTTTCTTTGCAGGCCTGATCTGGCTGAAGTAGGATTTCTGCTCTGGGTGTGCCACATTGCCCTAGAGCTGAAAGGCACAACGTGCCGGCTTCTTTCCAAAGGGCGAGTTGGGCCCCACAGCATCTTGCTTCCAGCTCTTTGGGAAGCTAAGAAACAACTCGCTCTGCACAGTGCTCTTACAGCCTACCGGGAACATCTCTTCCAAAGGCCTGTGAAACGCAGTTTCTTTGCAGGCCTGATCTGGCTGAAGTAGGACTTCTGCTCTGGGTGTGCTACATTGCCCTAGAGCTGAAAGGCACAACGTGCAGGCTTCTTTCCAAAGGGCGAGTTGGGCCCCAGAGCATCTTGCTTCCAGCTCTTTGGGAAGCTAAGAAACAACTCGCTCTGCACAGTTCTCTTGGAGCGTACCGGGAACATCTCTTCCAAAGGCCTGTGAAACGCAGTTTCTTTGCAGGCCTGATCTGGCTGAAGTAGGACTTCTGCTCTGGGTGTGCTACATTGCCCTAGAGCTGAAAGGCACAACGTGCAGGCTTCTTTCCAAAGGGCGAGTTGGGCCCCACAGCATCTTGCTTCCAGCTCTTTGGGAAGCTAAGAAACAACTCGCTCTGCACAGTGCTCTTACAGCCTACCGGGAACATCTCTTCCAAAGGCCTGTGAAACGCAGTTTCTTGGCAGGCCTGATCTGGCTGAAGTAGGACTTCTGCTCTGGGTGTGCTACATTGCCCTAGAGCTGAAGGGCACAACGTGCAGGCTTCTTTCCAAAGGGCGAGTTGGGCCCCACAGCATCTTGCTTCCAGCTCTTTGGGAAGCTAAGAAACAACTCGCTCTGCACAGTGCTCTTACAGCCTACCCGGAACATCTCTTCCAAAGGCCTGTGAAACGCAGTTTCTTTGCAGGCCTGATCTGGCTGAAGTAGGACTTCTGCTCTGGGTGTGCTACATTGCCCTAGAGCTGAAAGGCACAAAGTGAAGGCTTCTTTCCAAAGGGCGAGTTGGGCCCCACAGCATCTTGCTTCCCGCTCTTTGGGAAGCTAAGAAACAACTCGCTCTGCACAGTGCTCTTACAGCCTACCGGGAACATCTCTTCCAAAGGCCTGTGAAACGCAGTTTCTTTGCAGGCCTGATCTGGCTGAAGTAGGACTTCTGCTCTGGGTGTGCTACATTGCCCTAGAGCTGAAAGGCACAACGTGCAGGCTTCTTTCCAAAGGGCGAATTTGTCCCCACAGCATCTTGCTTCCAGCTCTTTGGGAAGCTAAGAAACAACTCGCTCTGCACAGTGCTCTTACAGCCTACCGGGAACATCTCTTCCAAAGGCCTGTGAAACGCAGTTTCTTTGCAGGCCTCATCTGGCAGAAGTAGGACTTCTGTTCTGGGTGTGCTACATTTTCCTAGAGCTGAAAGGCACAACGTGCAGGCTTCTTTCCAAAGGGCGTGTTGGGCCCCACAGCATCTTGCTTCCAGCTCTTTGGGAAGCTAAGAAACAACTCGCTCTGCACAGTGCTCTTACAGCCTACCGGGAACATCTCTTCCAAAGGCCTGTGAAACGCAGTTTCTTTGCAGGCCTGATCTGGCTGAGGTAGGACTTCTGCTCTGGGTGTGCTACATTGCCCTAGAGCTGAAAGGCAGAACGTGCAGGCTTCTTTCCAAAGGGTGAGTTGGGCCCCACAGCATCTTGCTTCCAGCTCTTTGGGAAGCTAAGAAACAACTCGCTCTGCACAGTGCTCTTACAGCCTACCGGGAACATCTCTTCCAAAGGCCTGTGAAACGCAGTTTCTTTGCAGGCCTGATCTGGCTGAAGTAGGACTTCTGCTCTGGGTGTGCTACATTGCCCTAGAGCTGAAAGGCACAACGTGCAGGCTCCTTTCCAAGGGGCGAGTTGGGCCCCACAGCATCTTCCTTCCAGCTCTTTGGGAAGCTAAGGAACAACTCGCTCTGCACAGTGCTCTTACAGCCTACCGGGAACATCTCTTCCAAAGGCCTGTGAAACGCAGTTTCTTTGCAGGCCTGATCTGGCTGAAGTAGGACTTCTGCTCTGGGTGTGCCACATTGCCCTAGAGCTGAAAGGCACAACGTGCAGGCTTCTTTCCAAAGGGCGAGTTGGGCCACACAGCATCTTGCTTCCAGCTCTTTGGCAAGCTAAGAAACAACTCGCTCTGCACAGTGCTCTTACAGCCTACCGGGAACATCTCTTCCAAAGGCCTGTGAAACGCAGTTTCTTTGCAGGCCTGATCTGGCTGAAGTAGGACTTCTGCTCTGGGTGTGCCACATTGCCCTAGAGCTGAAAGTCACAAGGTGCAGGCTTCTTTCCAAAGGTCGAGTTGGGCCCCACAGCATCTTGCTTCCAGCTCTTTGGGAAGCTAAGAAACAACTCGCTCTGCACAGTGCTCTTACAGCCTACCGGGAACATCTCTTCCAAAGGCCTGTGAAAGGCAGTTTCTTGGCAGGCCTGATCTGGCTGAAGTAGGACTTCTGCTCTGGGTGTGCTACATTGCCCTAGAGCTGAAAGGCACAACGTGCAGGCTTCTTTCCAAAGGGTGAGTTGGGCCCCACAGCATCTTGCTTCCAGCTCTTTGGGAAGCTAAGAAACAACTCGCTCTGCACAGTGCTCTTACAGCCTAGAGGGAACATCTCTTCCAAAGGCCTGTGAAACGCAGTTTCTTTGCAGGCCTGATCTGGCAGAGTAGGACCTCTGCTCTGAGTGTGCTACATTGCCCTAGAGCTGAAAGGCACAACGTGCAGGCTTCTTTCCAAAGGGCGAGTTGGGCCCCACAGCATCTTGCTTCCAGCTCTTTGGGAAGCTAAGAAACCACTCGCTCTGCACAGTGCTCTTACAGCCTACCGGGAACATCTCTTCCAAAGGCCTGTGAAACGCAGTTTCTTTGCAGGCCTGATCTGGCTGAAGTAGGACTTCTGCTCTGGGTGTGCCCCATTGCCCTAGAGCTGAAAGGCACAACGTGCAGGCTTCTTTCCAAAGGGCGAGTTGGGCCCCACAGCATCTTGCTTCCAGCTCTTTGGGAAGCTAAGAAACCACTCTCTCTGCACAGTGCTCTTACAGCCTACCGGGAACATCTCTTCCAAAGGCCTGTGAAACGCAGTTTCTTTGCAGGCCTGATCTGGCTGAAGTAGGACTTCTGCTCTGGGTGTGCCACATTGCCCTAGAGGTGAAAGGCACAACGTGCAGGCTTCTTTCCAAAGGGCGAGTTGCGCCCCACAGCATCTTGCTTCCACCTCTTTGGGAAGCTAAGAAACAACTCGCTCTGCACAGTGCTCTTACACCCTACCGGGAACATCTCTTCCAAAGGCCTGTGAAACGCAGTTTCTTTGCAGGCCTGATCTGGCTGAAGTAGGACTTCTGCTCTGGGTGTGCTACATTGCCCTAGAGCTGAAAGGCACAACGTGCAGGCTTCTTTCCAAAGGGTGAGTTGGGCCCCACAGCATCTTGCTTCCAGCTCTTTGGGAAGCTAAGAAACAACTCGCTCTGCACAGTGCTCTTACAGCCTACCGGGAACATCTCTTCCAAAGGCCTGTGAAACGCAGTTTCTTTGCAGGCCTGATCTGGCTGAAGTAGGACTTCTGCTCTGGGTGTGCTACATTGCCCTAGAGCTGAAAGGCACAACGTGCTGGCTTCTTTCCAAAGGGCGAGTTGGGCCCCACAGCATCTTGCTTCCAGCTCTTTGGGAAGCTAAGAAACAACTCGCTCTGCACAGTGCTCTTACAGCCTACCGGGAACATCTCTTCCAAAGGCCTGTGAAACGCAGTTTCTTTGCAGGCCTGATCTGGCTGAAGTAGGACTTATGCTCTGGGTGTGCTACATTGCCCTAGAGCTGAAAGGCACAACGTGCAGGCTTCTTTGCAAAGGGCGAGTTGGGCCCCACAGCATCTTGCTTCCAGCTCTTTGGGAAGCTAAGAAACAACTCGCTCTGCACAGTGCTCTTACAGCCTACCGGGAAGATCTCTTCCAAAGGCCTGTGAAACGCAGTTTCTTTGCAGGCCTGATCTGGCTGAAGTAGGACTTCTGCTCTGGGTGTGCTACATTGCCCTAGAGCTGAAAGGCACAACGTGCAGGCTTCTTTGCAAAGGGCGAGTTGGGCCCCACAGCATCTTGCTTCCAGCTCTTTGGGAAGCTAAGAAACAACTCGCTCTGCACAGTGCTCTTACAGCCTACAGGGAACATCTCTTCCAAAGGCCTGTGAAACGCAGTTTCTTTGCAGGCCTGATCTGGCTGAAGTAGGATTTCTGCTCTGGGTGTGCCACATTGCCCTAGAGCTGAAAGGCACAACGTGCCGGCTTCTTTCCAAAGGGCGAGTTGGGCCCCACAGCATCTTGCTTCCAGCTCTTTGGGAAGCTAAGAAACAACTCGCTCTGCACAGTGCTCTTACAGCCTACCGGGAACATCTCTTCCAAAGGCCTGTGAAACGCAGTTTCTTTGCAGGCCTGATCTGGCTGAAGTAGGACTTCTGCTCTGGGTGTGCTACATTGCCCTAGAGCTGAAAGGCACAACGTGCAGGCTTCTTTCCAAAGGGCGAGTTGGGCCCCAGAGCATCTTGCTTCCAGCTCTTTGGGAAGCTAAGAAACAACTCGCTCTGCACAGTTCTCTTGGAGCGTACCGGGAACATCTCTTCCAAAGGCCTGTGAAACGCAGTTTCTTTGCAGGCCTGATCTGGCTGAAGTAGGACTTCTGCTCTGGGTGTGCTACATTGCCCTAGAGCTGAAAGGCACAACGTGCAGGCTTCTTTCCAAAGGGCGAGTTGGGCCCCACAGCATCTTGCTTCCAGCTCTTTGGGAAGCTAAGAAACAACTCGCTCTGCACAGTGCTCTTACAGCCTACCGGGAACATCTCTTCCAAAGGCCTGTGAAACGCAGTTTCTTGGCAGGCCTGATCTGGCTGAAGTAGGACTTCTGCTCTGGGTGTGCTACATTGCCCTAGAGCTGAAGGGCACAACGTGCAGGCTTCTTTCCAAAGGGCGAGTTGGGCCCCACAGCATCTTGCTTCCAGCTCTTTGGGAAGCTAAGAAACAACTCGCTCTGCACAGTGCTCTTACAGCCTACCCGGAACATCTCTTCCAAAGGCCTGTGAAACGCAGTTTCTTTGCAGGCCTGATCTGGCTGAAGTAGGACTTCTGCTCTGGGTGTGCTACATTGCCCTAGAGCTGAAAGGCACAAAGTGAAGGCTTCTTTCCAAAGGGCGAGTTGGGCCCCACAGCATCTTGCTTCCCGCTCTTTGGGAAGCTAAGAAACAACTCGCTCTGCACAGTGCTCTTACAGCCTACCGGGAACATCTCTTCCAAAGGCCTGTGAAACGCAGTTTCTTTGCAGGCCTGATCTGGCTGAAGTAGGACTTCTGCTCTGGGTGTGCTACATTGCCCTAGAGCTGAAAGGCACAACGTGCAGGCTTCTTTCCAAAGGGCGAGTTGGGCCCCACAGCATCTTGCTTCCAGCTCTTTGGGAAGCTAAGAAACAACTCGCTATGCACAGTGCTCTTACAGCCTACCGGCAACATCTCTTCCAAAGGCCTGTGAAACGCAGTTTCTTTGCAGGCCTGATCTGGCTGAAGTAGGACTTCTGCTCTGGTTGTGCTGCATTGCCCTAGAGCTGAAAGGCACAACGTGCAGGCTTCTTTCCAAAGGGCGAGTTGGGCCCCACAGCATCTTGCTTCCAGCTCTTTGGGAAGCTAAGAAACAACTCGCTCTGCACAATTCTCTTGGAGCGTACCGGGAACATCTCTTCCAAAGGCCTGTGAAACGCAGTTTCTTTGCAGGCCTGATCTGGCTGAAGTAGGACTTCTGCTCTGGGTGTGCTACATTGCCCTAGAGCTGAAAGGCACAACGTGCAGGCTTCTTTCCAAAGGGCGAGTTGGGCCCCACAGCATCTTGCGTCCAGCTCTATGGGAAGCTAAGAAACAACTTGCTCTGCACAGTGCTCTTACAGCCTACCGGGAACATCTCTTCCAAAGGCCTGTGAAACGCAGTTTCTTTGCAGGCCTGATCTGGCAGAGTAGGACTTCTGCTCTGGGTGTGCTACATTGCCCTAGAGCTGAAAGGCACAACGTGCAGGCTTCTTTCCAAAGGGCGAGTTGGTCCCCACAGCATCTTGCTTCCAGCTCTTTGGGAAGCTAAGAAACAACTCGCTCTGCACAGTGCTCTTACAGCCTACCGGGAACATCTCTTCCAAAGGCCTGTGAAACGCAGTTTCTTTGCAGGCCTGATCTGGCAGAGTAGGACATCTGCTCTGGGTGTGCTACATTGCCCTAGAGCTGAAAGGCACAACGTGCAGGCTTCTTTGCAAAGGGCGAGTTGGTCCCCACAGCATCTTGCTTCCAGCTCTTTGGGAAGCTAAGAAACAACTCGCTCTGCACAGTGCTCTTACAGCCTACCGGGAACATCTCTTCCAAAGGCCTGTGAAACGCAGTTTCTTTGCAGGCCTGATCTGGCTGAAGTAGGACTTCTGCTCTGGGTGTGCTACATTGCCCTAGAGCTGAAAGGCACAACGTGCAGGCTTCTTTCCAAAGGGCGAGTTGGGCCCCACAGCATCTTGCTTCCAGCTCTTTGGGAAGCTAAGAAACAACTCGCTCTGCACAGTGCTCTTACAGCCTACCGGGAACATCTCTTCCAAAGGCCTGTGAAACGCAGTTTCTTTGCAGGCCTGATCTGGCTGAAGTAGGACTTCTGCTCTGGGTGTGCTACATTGCCCTAGAGCTGAAAGGCACAACGTGCAGGCTTCTTTCCAAAGGGCGAGTTGGGCCCCACAGCATCTTGCTTCCAGCTCTTTGGGAAGCTAAGAAACAACTCGCTCTGCACAGTGCTCTTACAGCCTACCGGGAACATCTCTTCCAAAGGCCTGTGAAACGCAGTTTCTTTGCAGGCCTGATCTGGCTGAAGTAGGACTTCTGCTCTGGGTGTGCTACATTGCCCTAGAGCTGAAAGGCACAACGTGCAGGCTTCTTTGCAAAGGGCGAGTTGGGCCACACAGCATCTTGCTTCCACCTCTTTGGGAAGCTAAGAAACAACTCGCTCTGCACAGTGCTCTTGCAGCCTACCGGGAACATCTCTTCCAAAGGCCTGTGAAACGCAGTTTCTTTGCAGGCCCGATCTGGCAGAAGTAGGACTTCTGCTCTGGTTGTACTACATTGCCCTAGAGCTGAAAGGCACAACGTGCAGGCTTCTTTCCAAAGGGCGAGTAGGCCCCCACATCATCTTGCTTCCAGCTCTTTGGGAAGCTAAGAAACAACTCGCTCTGCACAGTGTTCTTACAGCCTACCGGGAACATCTCTTCCAAAGGCCTGTGAAACGCAGTTTCTTGGCAGGCCTGATCTGGCTGAGGTAGGACGTCTGCTCTCGGAGTTCTACTTTGCCCTAGAGCTGAAAGGCACAACGTGCAGGCTTCTTTCCAAAGGGCGAATTTGTCCCCACAGCATCTTGCTTCCAGCTCTTTGGGAAGCTAAGAAACAACTCGCTCTGCACAGTGCTCTTACAGCCTACCGGGAACATCTCTTCCAAAGGCCTGTGAAACGCAGTTTCTTTGCAGGCCTGATCTGGCTGAAGTAGGACTTCTGCTCTGGGTGTGCCACATTGCCCTAGAGCTGAAAGGCACAACGTGCAGGCTTCTTTCCAAAGGGCGAGTTGGGCCCCACAGCATCTTGCTTCCAGCTCTTTGGGAAGCTAAGAAACAACTCGCTCTGCACAGTGCTCTTACAGCCTACCGGGAACATCTCTTCCAAAGGCCTGTGAAACGCAGTTTCTTTGCAGGCCTGATCTGGTTGAAGTAGGACTTCTGCTCTGGGTGTGCTACATTGCCCTAGAGCTGAAAGGCACAACGTGCAGGCTTCTTTGCAAAGGGCGAGTTGGGCCACACAGCATCTTGCTTTCACCTCTTTGGGAAGCTAAGAAACAACTCGCTCTGCACAGTGCTCTTGCAGCCTACCGGGAACATCTCTTCCAAAGGCCTGTGAAACGCAGTTTCTTTGCAGGCCCGATCTGGCAGAAGTAGGACTTCTGCTCTGGTTGTGCTACATTGCCCTAGAGCTGAAAGGCACAACGTGCAGGCTTCTTTCCAAAGGGCGAGTAGGCCCCCACATCATCTTGCTTCCAGCTCTTTGGGAAGCTAAGAAACAACTCGCTCTGCACAGTGCTCTTACAGCCTACCGGGAACATCTCTTCCAAAGGCCTGTGAAACGCAGTTTCTTGGCAGGCCTGATCTGGCTGAGGTAGGACGTCTGCTCTCGGAGTTCTACTTTGCCCTAGAGCTGAAAGGCACAACGTGCAGGCTTCTTTCCAAAGGGCGAATTTGTCCCCACAGCATCTTGCTTCCAGCTCTTTGGGAAGCTAAGAAACAACTCGCTCTGCACAGTGCTCTTACAGCCTACCGGGAACATCTCTTCCAAAGGCCTGTGAAACGCAGTTTCTTTGCAGGCCTCATCTGGCAGAAGTAGGACTTCTGTTCTGGGTGTGCTACATTTTCCTAGAGCTGAAAGGCACAACGTGCAGGCTTCTTTCCAAAGGGCGTGTTGGGCCCCACAGCATCTTGCTTCCAGCTCTTTGGGAAGCTAAGAAACAACTCGCTCTGCACAGTGCTCTTACAGCCTACCGGGAACATCTCTTCCAAAGGCCTGTGAAACGCAGTTTCTTTGCAGGCCTGATCTGGCTGAGGTAGGACTTCTGCTCTGGGTGTGCTACATTGCCCTAGAGCTGAAAGGCAGAACGTGCAGGCTTCTTTCCAAAGGGTGAGTTGGGCCCCACAGCATCTTGCTTCCAGCTCTTTGGGAAGCTAAGAAACAACTCGCTCTGCACAGTGCTCTTACAGCCTACCGGGAACATCTCTTCCAAAGGCCTGTGAAACGCAGTTTCTTTGCAGGCCTGATCTGGCTGAAGTAGGACTTCTGCTCTGGGTGTGCTACATTGCCCTAGAGCTGAAAGGCACAACGTGCAGGCTCCTTTCCAAGGGGCGAGTTGGGCCCCACAGCATCTTCCTTCCAGCTCTTTGGGAAGCTAAGGAACAACTCGCTCTGCACAGTGCTCTTACAGCCTACCGGGAACATCTCTTCCAAAGGCCTGTGAAACGCAGTTTCTTTGCAGGCCTGATCTGGCTGAAGTAGGACTTCTGCTCTGGGTGTGCCACATTGCCCTAGAGCTGAAAGGCACAACGTGCAGGCTTCTTTCCAAAGGGCGAGTTGGGCCCCACAGCATCTTGCTTCCAGCTCTTTGGGAAGCTAAGAAACAACTCGCTCTGCACAGTGCTCTTACAGCCTACCGGGAACATCTCTTCCAAAGGCCTGTGAAAGGCAGTTTCTTTGCAGGCCTGATCTGGCTGAAGTAGGACTTCTGCTCTGGGTGTGCTACATTGCCCTAGAGCTGAAAGGCACAACGTGCAGGCTTCTTTCCAAAGGGCGAGTTGGGCCCCACAGCATCTTGCGTCCAGCTCTATGGGAAGCTAAGAAACAACTCGCTCTGCACAGTGCTCTTACAGCCTACCGGGAACATCTCTTCCAAAGGCCTGTGAAACGCAGTTTCTTTGCAGGCCTGATCTGGCAGAGTAGGACTTCTGCTCTGGGTGTGCTACATTGCCCTAGAGCTGAAAGGCACAACGTGCAGGCTTCTTTCCAAAGGGCGAGTTGGTCCCCACAGCATCTTGCTTCCAGCTCTTTGGGAAGCTAAGAAACAACTCGCTCTGCACAGTGCTCTTACAGCCTACCGGGAACATCTCTTCCAAAGGCCTGTGAAACGCAGTTTCTTTGCAGGCCTGATCTGGCAGAGTAGGACATCTGCTCTGGGTGTGCTACATTGCCCTAGAGCTGAAAGGCACAACGTGCAGGCTTCTTTCCAAAGGGCGAGTTGGGCCCCACAGCATCTTGCTTCCAGCTCTTTGGGAAGCTAAGAAACAACTCGCTCTGCACAGTGCTCTTACAGCCTACCGGGAACATCTCTTCCAAAGGCCTGTGAAAGGCAGTTTCTTTGCAGGCCTGATCTGGCTGAAGTAGGACTTCTGCTCTGGGTGTGCTACATTGCCCTAGAGCTGAAAGGCACAACGTGCAGGCTTCTTTCCAAAGGGCGAGTTGGGCCCCACAGCATCTTGCTTCCAGCTCTTTGGGAAGCTAAGAAACAACTCGCTCTGCACAGTGCTCTTACAGCATACCGGCAACATCTCTTCCAAAGGCCTGTGAAATGCAGTTTCTTTGCAGGCCTGATCTGGCTGAAGTAGGACTTCTGCTCTGGGTGTGCTACATTGCCCTAGAGCTGAAAGGCACAACGTGCAGGCTTCTTTGCAAAGGGCGAGTTGGGCCACACAGCATCTTGCTTCCAGCTCTTTGGCAAGCTAAGAAACAACTCGCTCTGCACAGTGCTCTTACAGCCTACCGGGAACATCTCTTCCAAAGGCCTGTGAAACGCAGTTTCTTTGCAGGCCTGATCTGGCTGAAGTAGGACTTCTGCTCTGGGTGTGCCACATTGCCCTAGAGCTGAAAGTCACAAGGTGCAGGCTTCTTTCCAAAGGTCGAGTTGGGCCCCACAGCATCTTGCTTCCAGCTCTTTGGGAAGCTAAGAAACAACTCGCTCTGCACAGTGCTCTTACAGCCTACCGGGAACATCTCTTCCAAAGGCCTGTGAAAGGCAGTTTCTTGGCAGGCCTGATCTGGCTGAAGTAGGACTTCTGCTCTGGGTGTGCTACATTGCCCTAGAGCTGAAAGGCACAACGTGCAGGCTTCTTTCCAAAGGGTGAGTTGGGCCCCACAGCATCTTGCTTCCAGCTCTTTGGGAAGCTAAGAAACAACTCGCTCTGCACAGTGCTCTTACAGCCTAGAGGGAACATCTCTTCCAAAGGCCTGTGAAACGCAGTTTCTTTGCAGGCCTGATCTGGCAGAGTAGGACCTCTGCTCTGAGTGTGCTACATTGCCCTAGAGCTGAAAGGCACAACGTGCAGGCTTCTTTCCAAAGGGCGAGTTGGGCCCCACAGCATCTTGCTTCCAGCTCTTTGGGAAGCTAAGAAACCACTCGCTCTGCACAGTGCTCTTACAGCCTACCGGGAACATCTCTTCCAAAGGCCTGTGAAACGCAGTTTCTTTGCAGGCCTGATCTGGCTGAAGTAGGACTTCTGCTCTGGGTGTGCTACATTGCCCTAGAGCTGAAAGGCACAACGTGCAGGCTTCTTTCCAAAGGGCGAGTTGGGCCCCACAGCATCTTGCTTCCAGCTCTTTGGGAAGCTAAGAAACAACTCGCTCTGCACAGTGCTCTTACAGCCTACCGGGAACATCTCTTCCAAAGGCCTGTGAAACGCAGTTTCTTGGCAGGCCTGATCTGGCTGAAGTAGGACTTCTGCTCTGGGTGTGCTACATTGCCCTAGAGCTGAAGGGCACAACGTGCAGGCTTCTTTCCAAAGGGCGAGTTGGGCCCCACAGCATCTTGCTTCCAGCTCTTTGGGAAGCTAAGAAACAACTCGCTCTGCACAGTGCTCTTACAGCCTACCCGGAACATCTCTTCCAAAGGCCTGTGAAACGCAGTTTCTTTGCAGGCCTGATCTGGCTGAAGTAGGACTTTTGCTCTGGGTGTGACACATAGCCCTAGAGCTGAAAGGCACAACGTGCCGGCTACTTTCCAAAGGGAGAGTTGGGCCCCACAGCATCTTGCTTCCAGCTCTTTGGGAAGCTAAGAAACAACTCGCTCTGCACAGTGCTCTTACAGCATACCGGCAACATCTCTTCCAAAGGCCTGTGAAACGCAGTTTCTTTGCAGGCCTGATCTGGCTGAAGTAGGACTTCTGCTCTGGGTGTGCCACATTGCCCTAGAGCTGAAAGGCACAACGTGCCGGCTTCTTTCCAAGGCGTGAGTTGGGCCCCACAGCATCTTGCTTCCAGCTGTTTGGGAA
Organism: Equus caballus; assembly: GCF_041296265.1. Classification (NCBI taxonomy): domain Eukaryota; kingdom Metazoa; phylum Chordata; class Mammalia; order Perissodactyla; family Equidae; genus Equus; species Equus caballus. The sequence continues at coordinate 55,808,267 of NC_091715.1, forward strand.
GCTAAGAAACAACTCGCTCTGCACAGTGCTCTTACAGCCTACCGGCAACATCTCTTCCAAAGGCCTGTGAAACGCAGTTTCTTTGCAGGCCTGATCTGGCTGAAGTAGGACTTCTGCTCTGGGTGTGCCACATTGCCCTAGAGCTGAAAGGCACAACGTGCCGGTTTCTTTCCAAAGGGCGAGTTGGGCCCCACAGCATCTTGCTTCCAGCTCTTTGGGAAGCTAAGAAACAACTCGCTCTGCACAGTGCTCTTACAGCCTACCGGGAACATCTCTTCCAAAGACCTGTGAAACGCAGTTTCTTGGCAGGCCTGATCTGGCTGAAGTAGGACTTCTGCTCTGGGTGTGCTACATTGCCTTAGAGCTAAAAGGCACAACGTGCAGGCTTCTTTCCAAAGGGCGAGTTGGGCCCCACAGCATCTTGCTTCCAGCTCTTTGAGAAGCTAAGAAACAACTCGCTCTGCACAGTGCTCTTACAGCCTACCGGGAACATCTCTTCCAAAGGCCTGTGAAACGCAGTTTCTTGGCAGGCCTGATCTGGCTGAAGTAGGACTTCTGCTCTGGGTGTGCTACATTGCCCTAGAGCTGAAAGGCACAACGTGCAGGCTTCTTTCCAAAGGGCGAGTTGGGCCCCACAGCATCTTGCTTCCCGCTCTTTGGGAAGCTAAAAAACAACTCGCTCTGCACAGTGCTCTTACAGCCTACCGGGAACATCTCTTCCAAAGGCCTGTGAAACGCAGTTTCTTGGCAGGCCTGATCTGGCTGAAGTAGGACTTCTGCTCTGGGTGTGCTACATTGCCCTAGAGCTGAAAGGCACAACGTGCAGGCTTCTTTCCAAAGGGCGAGTTGGGCCCCACAGCATCTTGCTTCCAGCTCTTTGGGAAGCTAAGAAACAACTCACTCTGCACAGTGCTCTTACAGCCTACCGGGAACATCTCTTCCAAAGGCCTGTGAAACGCAGTTTCTTTGCAGGCCTGATCTGGCAGAGTAGGACATCTGCTCTGGGTGTGCTACATTGCCCTAGAGCTGAAAGGCACAACGTGCAGGCTTCGTTCCAAAGGGCGAGTTGGGCCGCACAGCATCTTGCTTCCAGCTCTTTGGGAAGCTAAGAAACAACTCGCTCTGCACAGTGCTCTTACAGCCTACCGGGAACATCTCTTCCAAAGGCCTGTGAAACGCAGTTTCTTTGCAGGCCTGATCTGGCTGAAGTAGGACTTCTGCTCTGGGTGTGCTACATTGCCCTAGAGCTGAAAGGCACAACGTGCAGGCTTCTTTCCAAAGGGCGAGTTGGGCCCCACAGCATCTTGCTTCCAGCTCTTTGGGAAGCTAAGAAACTACTCGCTCTGCACAGTGCTCTTACAGCATACCGGCAACATCTCTTCCAAAGGCCTGTGAAATGCAGTTTCTTTGCAGGCCTGATCTGGCTGAAGTAGGACTTCTGCTCTGGGTGTGCTACATTGCCCTAGAGCTGAAAGGCACAACGTGCAGGCTTCTTTGCAAAGGGCGAGTTGGGCCACACAGCATCTTGCTTCCAGCTCTTTGGGAAGCTAAGAAACAACTCGCTCTGCACAGTGCTCTTACAGCCTACCGGGAACATCTCTTCCAAAGGCCTGTGAAACGCAGTTTCTTTGCAGGCCTGATCTGGCTGAAGTAGGACTTCTGCTCTGGGTGTGCCACATTGCCCTAGAGCTGAAAGTCACAAGGTGCAGGCTTCTTTCCAAAGGTCGAGTTGGGCCCCACAGCATCTTGCTTCCAGCTCTTTGGGAAGCTAAGAAACAACTCGCTCTGCACAGTGCTCTTACAGCCTACCGGGAACATCTCTTCCAAAGGCCTGTGAAAGGCAGTTTCTTGGCAGGCCTGATCTGGCTGAAGTAGGACTTCTGCTCTGGGTGTGCTACATTGCCCTAGAGCTGAAAGGCACAACGTGCAGGCTTCTTTCCAAAGGGTGAGTTGGGCCCCACAGCATCTTGCTTCCAGCTCTTTGGGAAGCTAAGAAACAACTCGCTCTGCACAGTGCTCTTACAGCCTACCGGGAACATCTCTTCCAAAGGCCTGTGAAACGCAGTTTCTTTGCAGGCCTGATCTGGCAGAGTAGGACCTCTGCTCTGGGTGTGCTACATTGCCCTAGAGCTGAAAGGCACAACGTGCAGGCTTCTTTCCAAAGGGCGAGTTGGGCCCCACAGCATCTTGCTTCCAGCTCTTTGGGAAGCTAAGAAACCACTCGCTCTGCACAGTGCTCTTACAGCCTACCGGGAACATCTCTTCCAAAGGCCTGTGAAACGCAGTTTCTTGGCAGGCCTGATCTGGCTGAAGTAGGACTTCTGCTCTGGGTGTGCTACATTGCCCTAGAGCTGAAAGGCACAAGGTGCAGGCTTCTTTCCAAAGGGCGAGTTGGGCCCCACAGCATCTTGCTTCCAGCTCTTTGGGAAGCTAAGAAACAACTCGCTCTGCACAGTGCTCTTACAGCCTACCGGGAAGATCTCTTCCAAAGGCCTGTGAAACGCAGTTTCTTTGCAGGCCTGATCTGGCTGAAGTAGGACTTCTGCTCTGGGTGTGCTACATTGCCCTAGAGCTGAAAGGCACAACGTGCAGGCTTCTTTGCAAAGGGCGAGTTGGGCCCCACAGCATCTTGCTTCCAGCTCTTTGGGAAGCTAAGAAACAACTCGCTCTGCACAGTGCTCTTACAGCCTACAGGGAACATCTCTTCCAAAGGCCTGTGAAACGCAGTTTCTATGCAGGCCTGATCTGGCTGAAGTAGGATTTCTGCTCTGGGTGTGCCACATTGCCCTAGAGCTGAAAGGCACAACGTGCCGGCTTCTTTCCAAAGGGCGAGTTGGGCCCCACAGCATCTTGCTTCCAGCTCTTTGGGAAGCTAAGAAACAACTCGCTCTGCACAGTGCTCTTACAGCCTACCGGGAACATCTCTTCCAAAGGCCTGTGAAACGCAGTTTCTTTGCAGGCCTGATCTGGCTGAAGTAGGACTTCTGCTCTGGGTGTGCTACATTGCCCTAGAGCTGAAAGGCACAACGTGCAGGCTTCTTTCCAAAGGGCGAGTTGGGCCCCACAGCATCTTGCTTCCAGCTCTTTGGGAAGCTAAGAAACAACTCGCTCTGCACAGTTCTCTTGGAGCGTACCGGGAACATCTCTTCCAAAGGCCTGTGAAACGCAGTTTCTTTGCAGGCCTGATCTGGCTGAAGTAGGACTTCTGCTCTGGGTGTGCTACATTGCCCTAGAGCTGAAAGGCACAACGTGCCGGCTTCTTTCCAAAGGGAGAGTTGGGCCCCACAGCATCTTGCTTCCAGCTCTTTGGGAAGCTAAGAAACAACTCGCTCTGCACAGTGCTCTTACAGCATACCGGCAACATCTCTTCCAAAGGCCTGTGAAACGCAGTTTCTTTGCAGGCCTGATCTGGCTGAAGTAGGACTTCTGCTCTGGGTGTGCCACATTGCCCTAGAGCTGAAAGGCACAACGTGCCGGCTTCTTTCCAATGCGTGAGTTGGGCCCCACAGCATCTTGCTTCCAGCTGTTTGGGAAGCTAAGAAACAACTCGCTCTGCACAGTGCTCTTACAGCCTACCGGCAACATCTCTTCCAAAGGCCTGTGAAACGCAGTTTCTTTGCAGGCCTGATCTGGCTGAAGTAGGACTTCTGCTCTGGGTGTGCCACATTGCCCTAGAGCTGAAAGGCACAACGTGGCGGCTTCTTTCCAATGCGTGAGTTGGGCCCCACAGCATCTTGCTTCCAGCTCTTTGGGAAGCTAAGAAACAACTCGCTCTGCACAGTGCTCTTACAGCCTACCGGGAACATCTCTTCCAAAGGCCTGTGAAACGCAGTTTCTTGGCAGGCCTGATCTGGCTGAAGTAGGACTTCTGCTCTGGGTGTGCCACATTGCCCTAGAGCTGAAAGGCACAACGTGCCGGTTTCTTTCCAAAGGGCGAGTTGGGCACCACAGCATCTTGAATCCAGCTCTTTGGGAAGCTAAGAAACAACTCGCTCTGCACAGTGCTCTTACAGCCTACCGGGAACATCTCTTCCAAAGGCCTGTGAAACGCAGTTTCTTGGCAGGCCTGATCTGGCTGAAGTAGGACTTCTGCTCTGGGTGTGCTACATTGCCTTAGAGCTGAAAGGCACAACGTGCAGGCTTCTTTCCAAAGGGCGAGTTGGGCCCCACAGCATCTTGCTTCCAGCTCTTTGGGAAGCTAAGAAACAACTCGCTCTGCACAGTGCTCTTACAGCCTACCGGGAACATCTCTTCCAAAGGCCTGTGAAACGCAGTTTCTTGGCAGGCCTGATCTGGCTGAAGTAGGACTTCTGCTCTGGGTGTGCTACATTGCCCTAGAGCTGAAAGGCACAACGTGCAGGCTTCTTTCCAAAGGGCGAGTTGGGCCCCACAGCATCTTGCTTCCAGCTTTTTGGGAAGCGAAGTATCAACCCGCTCTGCACATTGCTCTTACAGCCTACCGGGAACATCTCTTCCAAAGGCCTGTGAAACGCAGTTTCTTTGCAGGCCTGATCTGGCTGAAGTAGGACTTCTGCTCTGGGTGTGCTACATTGCCCTAGAGCTGAAAGGCACAACGTGCAGGCTTCTTTCCAAAGGGCGAGTTGGGCCCCACAGCACCTTGCTTCCAACTCTTTGGGAAGCTAAGAAACAACTCGCTCTGCACAGTGCTCTTACAGCCTACCGTGAACATCTCTTCCAAAGGCCTGTGAAACGCAGTTTCTTTGCAGGCCTGATCTGGCTGAAGTAGAACTTCTGCTCTGGGTGTGCTACATTGCCCTAGAGATGAAAGGCACAACGTGCAGGCTTCTTTCCAAAGGGCGAGTTGGGCCCCACAGCATCTTGCTTCCAGCTCTTTGGGAAGCTAAGAAACAACTCGCTCTGCACAGTGCTCTTACAGCCTACCGGGAACATCTCTTCCAAAGGCCTGTGAAACGCAGTTTCTTGGCAGGCCTGATCTGGCTGAAGTAGGACTTCTGCTCTGGGTGTGCTACATTGCCCTAGAGCTGAAAGGCACAACGTGCAGGCTTCTTTCCAAAGGGCGAGTTGGGCCAAACAGCATCTTGCTTCCAGCTCTTTGGGAAGCTAAGAAACAACTCGCTCTGCACAGTGCTCTTACAGCCTACCGGGAACATCTCTTCCAAAGGCCTGTGAAACGCAGTTTCTTGGCAGGCCTGATCTGGCTGAAGTAGGACTTCTGCTCTGGGTGTGACACATAGCCCTAGAGCTGAAAGGCACAACGTGCCGGCTTCTTTCCAAAGGGAGAGTTGGGCCCCACAGCATCTTGCTTCCAGCTCTTTGGGAAGCTAAGAAACAACTCGCTCTGCACAGTGCTCTTACATCCTACCGGCAACATCTCTTCCAAAGGCCTGTCAAACGCAGTTTCTTTGCAGGCCTGATCTGGCTGAAGTAGGACTTCTGCTCTGGGTGTGCCACATTGCCCTAGAGCTGAAAGGCACAACGTGCCGGCTTCTTTCCAATGCGTGAGTTGGGACCAAAAGCATCTTGCTTCCAGCTCTTTGGGAAGCTAAGAAACAACTCGCTCTGCACAGTGCTCTTACAGCCAACCGGGAACATCTCTTCCAAAGGCCTGTGAAACGCAGTTTCTTTGCAGGCCTGATCTGGCTGAAGTAGCACTTCTGCTCTGGGTGTGCTACATTGCCCTAGAGCTGAAAGGCACAACGTGCAGGCTTCTTTCCAAAGGGTGAGTTGGTCCCCACAGCATCTTGCTTCCAGCTCTTTGGGAAGCTAAGAAACAACTCGCTCTGTACAGTGCTCTTACAGCCTACCGGGAACATCTCTTCCAAAGGCCTGTGAAACGCAGTTTCTTTGCAGGCCTGATCTGGCTGAAGTAGGACTTCTGCTCTGGGTGTGCTACATTGCCCTAGAGCTGAAAGGCACAACGTGCAGGCTTCTTTCCAAAGGGCGAGTTGGGCCCCACAGCATCTTGCGTCCAGCTCTATGGGAAGCTAAGGAACAACTCGCTCTGCACAGTGCTCTTACAGCCTACCGGGAACATCTCTTCCAAAGGCCTGTGAAACGCAGTTTCTTTGCAGGTCTGATCTGGCAGAGTAGGACTTCTGCTCTGGGTGTGCTACATTGCCCTAGAGCTGAAAGGCACAACGTGCAGGCTTCTTTCCAAAGGGCGAGTTGGTCCCCACAGCATCTTGCTTCCAGCTCTTTGGGAAGCTAAGAAACAACTCACTCTGCACAGTGCTCTTACAGCCTACCGGGAACATCTCTTCCAAAGGCCTGTGAAACGCAGTTTCTTTGCAGGCCTGATCTGGCAGAGTAGGACATCTGCTCTGGGTGTGCTACATTGCCCTAGAGCTGAAAGGCACAACGTGCAGGCTTCGTTCCAAAGGGCGAGTTGGGCCCCACAGCATCTTGCTTCCAGCTCTTTGGGAAGCTAAGAAACAACTCGCTCTGCACAGTGCTCTTACAGCCTACCGGGAACATCTCTTCCAAAGGCCTGTGAAACGCAGTTTCTTTGCAGGCCTGATCTGGCTGAAGTAGGACTTCTGCTCTGGGTGTGCTACATTGCCCTAGAGCTGAAAGGCACAACGTGCAGGCTTCTTTCCAAAGGGCGAGTTGGGCCCCACAGCATCTTGCTTCCAGCTCTTTGGGAAGCTAAGAAACAACTCGCTCTGCACAGTGCTCTTACAGCATACCGGCAACATCTCTTCCAAAGGCCTGTGAAATGCAGTTTCTTTGCAGGCCTGATCTGGCTGAAGTAGGACTTCTGCTCTGGGTGTGCTACATTGCCCTAGAGCTGAAAGGCACAACGTGCAGGCTTCTTTGCAAAGGGCGAGTTGGGCCACACAGCATCTTGCTTCCAGCTCTTTGGGAAGCTAAGAAACAACTCGCTCTGCACAGTGCTCTTACAGCCTACCGGGAACATCTCTTCCAAAGGCCTGTGAAACGCAGTTTCTTTGCAGGCCTGATCTGGCTGAAGTAGGACTTCTGCTCTGGGTGTGCCACATTGCCCTAGAGCTGAAAGTCACAAGGTGCAGGCTTCTTTCCAAAGGTCGAGTTGGGCCCCACAGCATCTTGCTTCCAGCTCTTTGGGAAGCTAAGAAACAACTCGCTCTGCACAGTGCTCTTACAGCCTACCGGGAACATCTCTTCCAAAGGCCTGTGAAAGGCAGTTTCTTGGCAGGCCTGATCTGGCTGAAGTAGGACTTCTGCTCTGGGTGTGCTACATTGCCCTAGAGCTGAAAGGCACAACGTGCAGGCTTCTTTCCAAAGGGTGAGTTGGGCCCCACAGCATCTTGCTTCCAGCTCTTTGGGAAGCTAAGAAACAACTCGCTCTGCACAGTGCTCTTACAGCCTACCGGGAACATCTCTTCCAAAGGCCTGTGAAACGCAGTTTCTTTGCAGGCCTGATCTGGCAGAGTAGGACCTCTGCTCTGGGTGTGCTACATTGCCCTAGAGCTGAAAGGCACAACGTGCAGGCTTCTTTCCAAAGGGCGAGTTGGGCCCCACAGCATCTTGCTTCCAGCTCTTTGGGAAGCTAAGAAACCACTCGCTCTGCACAGTGCTCTTACAGCCTACCGGGAACATCTCTTCCAAAGGCCTGTGAAACGCAGTTTCTTGGCAGGCCTGATCTGGCTGAAGTAGGACTTCTGCTCTGGGTGTGCTACATTGCCCTAGAGCTGAAAGGCACAAGGTGCAGGCTTCTTTCCAAAGGGCGAGTTGGGCCCCACAGCATCTTGCTTCCAGCTCTTTGGGAAGCTAAGAAACAACTCGCTCTGCACAGTGCTCTTACAGCCTACCGGGAAGATCTCTTCCAAAGGCCTGTGAAACGCAGTTTCTTTGCAGGCCTGATCTGGCTGAAGTAGGACTTCTGCTCTGGGTGTGCTACATTGCCCTAGAGCTGAAAGGCACAACGTGCAGGCTTCTTTGCAAAGGGCGAGTTGGGCCCCACAGCATCTTGCTTCCAGCTCTTTGGGAAGCTAAGAAACAACTCGCTCTGCACAGTGCTCTTACAGCCTACAGGGAACATCTCTTCCAAAGGCCTGTGAAACGCAGTTTCTATGCAGGCCTGATCTGGCTGAAGTAGGATTTCTGCTCTGGGTGTGCCACATTGCCCTAGAGCTGAAAGGCACAACGTGCCGGCTTCTTTCCAAAGGGCGAGTTGGGCCCCACAGCATCTTGCTTCCAGCTCTTTGGGAAGCTAAGAAACAACTCGCTCTGCACAGTGCTCTTACAGCCTACCGGGAACATCTCTTCCAAAGGCCTGTGAAACGCAGTTTCTTTGCAGGCCTGATCTGGCTGAAGTAGGACTTCTGCTCTGGGTGTGCTACATTGCCCTAGAGCTGAAAGGCACAACGTGCAGGCTTCTTTCCAAAGGGCGAGTTGCCCCCCACAGCATCTTGCTTCCAGCTCTTTGGGAAGCTAAGAAACAACTCGCTCTGCACAGTTCTCTTGGAGCGTACCGGGAACATCTCTTCCAAAGGCCTGTGAAACGCAGTTTCTTTGCAGGCCTGATCTGGCTGAAGTAGGACTTCTGCTCTGGGTGTGCTACATTGCCCTAGAGCTGAAAGGCACAACGTGCCGGCTTCTTTCCAAAGGGAGAGTTGGGCCCCACAGCATCTTGCTTCCAGCTCTTTGGGAAGCTAAGAAACAACTCGCTCTGCACAGTGCTCTTACAGCATACCGGCAACATCTCTTCCAAAGGCCTGTGAAACGCAGTTTCTTTGCAGGCCTGATCTGGCTGAAGTAGGACTTCTGCTCTGGGTGTGCCACATTGCCCTAGAGCTGAAAGGCACAACGTGCCGGCTTCTTTCCAATGCGTGAGTTGGGCCCCACAGCATCTTGCTTCCAGCTGTTTGGGAAGCTAAGAAACAACTCGCTCTGCACAGTGCTCTTACAGCCTACCGGCAACATCTCTTCCAAAGGCCTGTGAAACGCAGTTTCTTTGCAGGCCTGATCTGGCTGAAGTAGGACTTCTGCTCTGGGTGTGCCACATTGCCCTAGAGCTGAAAGGCACAACGTGGCGGCTTCTTTCCAATGCGTGAGTTGGGCCCCACAGCATCTTGCTTCCAGCTCTTTGGGAAGCTAAGAAACAACTCGCTCTGCACAGTGCTCTTACAGCCTACCGGGAACATCTCTTCCAAAGGCCTGTGAAACGCAGTTTCTTGGCAGGCCTGATCTGGCTGAAGTAGGACTTCTGCTCTGGGTGTGCCACATTGCCCTAGAGCTGAAAGGCACAACGTGCCGGTTTCTTTCCAAAGGGCGAGTTGGGCCCCACAGCATCTTGAATCCAGCTCTTTGGGAAGCTAAGAAACAACTCGCTCTGCACAGTGCTCTTACAGCCTACCGGGAACATCTCTTCCAAAGGCCTGTGAAACGCAGTTTCTTGGCAGGCCTGATCTGGCTGAAGTAGGACTTCTGCTCTGGGTGTGCTACATTGCCTTAGAGCTGAAAGGCACAACGTGCAGGCTTCTTTCCAAAGGGCGAGTTGGGCCCCACAGCATCTTGCTTCCAGCTCTTTGGGAAGCTAAGAAACAACTCGCTCTGCACAGTGCTCTTACAGCCTACCGGGAACATCTCTTCCAAAGGCCTGTGAAACGCAGTTTCTTGGCAGGCCTGATCTGGCTGAAGTAGGACTTCTGCTCTGGGTGTGCTACATTGCCCTAGAGCTGAAAGGCACAACGTGCAGGCTTCTTTCCAAAGGGCGAGTTGGGCCCCACAGCATCTTGCTTCCAGCTTTTTGGGAAGCGAAGTATCAACCCGCTCTGCACATTGCTCTTACAGCCTACCGGGAACATCTCTTCCAAAGGCCTGTGAAACGCAGTTTCTTTGCAGGCCTGATCTGGCTGAAGTAGGACTTCTGCTCTGGGTGTGCTACATTGCCCTAGAGCTGAAAGGCACAACGTGCAGGCTTCTTTCCAAAGGGCGAGTTGGGCCCCACAGCACCTTGCTTCCAACTCTTTGGGAAGCTAAGAAACAACTCGCTCTGCACAGTGCTCTTACAGCCTACCGTGAACATCTCTTCCAAAGGCCTGTGAAACGCAGTTTCTTTGCAGGCCTGATCTGGCTGAAGTAGAACTTCTGCTCTGGGTGTGCTACATTGCCCTAGAGATGAAAGGCACAACGTGCAGGCTTCTTTCCAAAGGGCGAGTTGGGCCCCACAGCATCTTGCTTCCAGCTCTTTGGGAAGCTAAGAAACAACTCGCTCTGCACAGTGCTCTTACAGCCTACCGGGAACATCTCTTCCAAAGGCCTGTGAAACGCAGTTTCTTGGCAGGCCTGATCTGGCTGAAGTAGGACTTCTGCTCTGGGTGTGCTACATTGCCCTAGAGCTGAAAGGCACAACGTGCAGGCTTCTTTCCAAAGGGCGAGTTGGGCCAAACAGCATCTTGCTTCCAGCTCTTTGGGAAGCTAAGAAACAACTCGCTCTGCACAGTGCTCTTACAGCCTACCGGGAACATCTCTTCCAAAGGCCTGTGAAACGCAGTTTCTTGGCAGGCCTGATCTGGCTGAAGTAGGACTTCTGCTCTGGGTGTGACACATAGCCCTAGAGCTGAAAGGCACAACGTGCCGGCTTCTTTCCAAAGGGAGAGTTGGGCCCCACAGCATCTTGCTTCCAGCTCTTTGGGAAGCTAAGAAACAACTCGCTCTGCACAGTGCTCTTACATCCTACCGGCAACATCTCTTCCAAAGGCCTGTCAAACGCAGTTTCTTTGCAGGCCTGATCTGGCTGAAGTAGGACTTCTGCTCTGGGTGTGCCACATTGCCCTAGAGCTGAAAGGCACAACGTGCCGGCTTCTTTCCAATGCGTGAGTTGGGACCAAAAGCATCTTGCTTCCAGCTCTTTGGGAAGCTAAGAAACAACTCGCTCTGCACAGTGCTCTTACAGCCTACCGGGAACATCTCTTCCAAAGGCCTGTGAAACGCAGTTTCTTTGCAGGCCTGATCTGGCTGAAGTAGCACTTCTGCTCTGGGTGTGCTACATTGCCCTAGAGCTGAAAGGCACAACGTGCAGGCTTCTTTCCAAAGGGTGAGTTGGTCCCCACAGCATCTTGCTTCCAGCTCTTTGGGAAGCTAAGAAACAACTCGCTCTGTACAGTGCTCTTACAGCCTACCGGGAACATCTCTTCCAAAGGCCTGTGAAACGCAGTTTCTTTGCAGGCCTGATCTGGCTGAAGTAGGACTTCTGCTCTGGGTGTGCTACATTGCCCTAGAGCTGAAAGGCACAACGTGCAGGCTTCTTTCCAAAGGGCGAGTTGGGCCCCACAGCATCTTGCTTCCAGCTTTTTGGGAAGCTAAGTATCAACTCGCTCTGCACAGTTCTCTTACAGCCTACCGGGAACATCTCTTCCAAAGGCCTGTGAAACGCAGTTTCTTTGCAGGCCTGATCTGGCTGAAGTAGGACTTCTGCTCTGGGTGTGCTACATTGCCCTAGAGCTGAAAGGCACAACGTGCAGGCTTCTTTCCAAAGGGCGAGTTGGGCCCCACAGCATCTTGCTTCCAGCTCTTTGGGAAGCTAAGAAACAACTCGCTCTGCACAGTGCTCTTACAGCCTACCGGGAACGTCTCTTCCAAAGGCCTGTGAAACGCAGTTTCTTTGCAGGCCTGATCTGGCTGAAGTAGGACTTCTGCTCTGGGTGTGCTACATTGCCCTAGAGCTGAAAGGCACAACGTGCAGGCTTCTTTCCAAAGGGCGAGTTGGGCCCCACAGCACCTTGCTTCCAACTCTTTGGGAAGGTAAGAATCAACTCGCTCTGCACAGTGCTCTTACAGCCTACCGTGAACATCTCTTCCAAAGGCCTGTGAAACGCAGTTTCTTTGCAGGCCTGATCTGGCTGAAGTAGAACTTCTGCTCTGGGTGTGCTACATTGCCCTAGAGATGAAAGGCACAACGTGCAGGCTTCTTTCCAAAGGGCGAGTTGGGCCCCACAGCATCTTGCTTCCAGCTCTTTGGGAAGCTAAGAAACAACTCGCTCTGCACAGTGCTCTTACAGCCTACCAGGAACATCTCTTCCAAAGGCCTGTGAAACGCAGTTTCTTGGCAGGCCTGATCTGGCTGAAGTAGGACTTCTGCTCTGGGTGTGCTACATTGCCCTAGAGCTGAAAGGCACAACGTGCAGGCTTCTTTCCAAAGGGCGAGTTGGGCCAAACAGCATCTTGCTTCCAGCTCTTTGGGAAGCTAAGAAACAACTCGCTCTGCACAGTGCTCTTACAGCCTACCGGGAACATCTCTTCCAAAGGCCTGTGAAACGCAGTTTCTTGGCAGGCCTGATCTGGCTGAAGTAGGACTTCTGCTCTGGGTGTGACACATAGCCCTAGAGCTGAAAGGCACAACGTGCCGGCTTCTTTCCAAAGGGAGAGTTGGGCCCCACAGCATCTTGCTTCCAGCTCTTTGGGAAGCTAAGAAACAACTCGCTCTGCACAGTGCTCTTACATCCTACCGGCAACATCTCTTCCAAAGGCCTGTGAAACACAGTTTCTTTGCAGGCCTGATCTGGCTGAAGTAGGACTTCTGCTCTGGGTGTGCCACATTGCCCTAGAGCTGAAAGGCACAACGTGCCGGCTTCTTTCCAATGCGTGAGTTGGGACCAAAAGCATCTTGCTTCCAGCTCTTTGGGAAGCTAAGAAACAACTCGCTCTGCACAGTGCTCTTACAGCCTACCAGGAACATCTCTTCCAAAGGCCTGTGAAACGCAGTTTCTTTGCAGGCCTGATCTGGCTGAAGTAGCACTTCTGCTCTGGGTGTGCTACATTGCCCTAGAGCTGAAAGGCACAACGTGCAGGCTTCTTTCCAAAGGGCGAGTTGGTCCCCACAGCATCTTGCTTCCAGCTCTTTGGGAAGCTAAGAAACAACTCGCTCTGTACAGTGCTCTTACAGCCTACCGGGAACATCTCTTCCAAAGGCCTGTGAAACGCAGTTTCTTTGCAGGCCTGATCTGGCTGAAGTAGGACTTCTGCTCTGGGTGTGCTACATTGCCCTAGAGCTGAAAGGCACAACGTGCAGGCTTCTTTCCAAAGGGCGAGTTGGGCCCCACAGCATCTTGCTTCCAGCTTTTTGGGAAGCTAAGTATCAACTCGCTCTGCACAGTGCTCTTACAGCCTACCGGGAACATCTCTTCCAAAGGCCTGTGAAACGCAGTTTCTTTGCAGGCCTGATCTGGCTGAAGTAGGACTTCTGCTCTGGGTGTGCTACATTGCCCTAGAGCTGAAAGGCACAACCTGCAGGCTTCTTTCCAAAGGGCGAGTTGGGCCCCACAGCATCTTGCTTCCAGCTCTTTGGGAAGCTAAGAAACAACTCGCTCTGCACAGTGCTCTTACAGCCTACCGGGAACATCTCTTCCAAAGGCCTGTGAAACGCAGTTTCTTTGCAGGCCTGATCTGGCAGATGTAGGACTTCTGCTCTGGGTGTGCTACATTGCCCTAGAGCTGAAAGGCACAAGGTGCAGGCTTCTTTCCAAAGGGCGAGTTGGGCCCCACAGCATCTTGCTTCCAGCTCTTTGGGAAGCTAAGAAACCACTCGCGCTGCACAGTGCTCTTACAGCCTACCGGGAACATCTCTTCCAAAGGCCTGTGAAACGCAGTTTCTTTGCAGGCCTGATCTGGCTGAAGTAGGACTTCTGCTCTGGGTGTGCTACATTGCCCTAGAGCTGAAAGGCACAACGTGCAGGCTTCTTTCCAAAGGGCGAGTTGGGCCCCACAGCATCTTGCTTCCAGCTCTTTGGGAAGCTAAGAAACAACTCGCTCTGCACAGTGCTCTTACAGCCTACCGGGAACATCTCTTCCAAAGGCCTGTGAAACGCAGTTTCTTTGCAGGCCTGATCTGGCTGAAGTAGGACTTCTGCTCTGGGTGTGCTACATTGCCCTAGAGCTGAAAGGCAGAACGTGCCGGCTTCTTTCCAAAGGGAGAGTTGGGCCCCACAGCATCTTGCTTCCAGCTCTTTGGGAATCTAAGAAACAACTCGCTCTGCACAGTGCTCTTACAGCCTACCGGCAACATCTCTTCCAAAGGCCTGTGAAACGCAGTTTCTTTGCAGGCCTGATCTGGCTGAAGTAGGACTTCTGCTCTGGGTGTGCCACATTGCCCTAGAGCTGAAAGGCACAACGTGCCGGCTTCTTTCCAAGGCGTGAGTTGGGACCAAAAGCATCTTGCTTCCAGCTCTTTGGGAAGCTAAGAAACAACTCGCTCTGCACAGTGCTCTTACAGCCTACCGGGAACATCTCTTCCAAAGGCCTGTGAAACGCAGTTTCTTTGCAGGCCTGATCTGGCTGAAGTAGCACTTCTGCTCTGGGTGTGCTACATTGCCCTAGAGCTGAAAGGCACAACGTGCAGGCTTCTTTCCAAATGGTGAGTTGGTCCCCACAGCATCTTGCTTCCAGCTCTTTGGGAAGCTAAGAAACAACTCGCTCTGCACAGTGCTCTTACAGCCTACCGGGAACATCTCTTCCAAAGGCCTGTGAAACGCAGTTTCTTGGCAGGCCTGATCTGGCTGAAGTAGGACTTCTGCTCTGGGTGTGCTACATTGCCCTAGAGCTGAAAGGCACAACGTGCAGGCTTCTTTCCAAAGGGCGAGTTGGGCCCCACAGCATCTTGCTTCCAGCTCTTTGGGAAGCTAAGAAACAACTCGCTCTGCAGAGTGCTCTTACAGCCTACCCGGAACATCTCTTCCAAAGGCCTGTGAAACGCAGTTTCTTGGCAGGCCTGATCTGGCTGAAGTAGGACTTCTGCTCTGGGTGTGACACATAGCCCTAGAGCTGAAAGGCACAACGTGCCGGCTTCTTTCCAAAGGGAGAGTTGGGCCCCACAGCATCTTGCTTCCAGCTCTTTGGGAAGCTAAGAAACAACTCGCTCTGCACAGTGCTCTTACAGCATACCGGCAACATCTCTTCCAAAGGCCTGTGAAACGCAGTTTCTTTGCAGGCCTGATCTGGCTGAAGTAGGACTTCTGCTCTGGGTGTGCCACATTGCCCTAGAGCTGAAAGGCACAACGTGCCGGCTTCTTTCCAATGCGTGAGTTGGGCCCCACAGCATCTTGCTTCCAGCTGTTTGGGAAGCTAAGAAACAACTCGCTCTGCACAGTGCTCTTACAGCCTACCGGCAACATCTCTTCCAAAGGCCTGTGAAACGCAGTTTCTTTGCAGGCCTGATCTGGCTGAAGTAGGACTTCTGCTCTGGGTGTGCCACATTGCCCTAGAGCTGAAAGGCACAACGTGCCGGCTTCTTTCCAATGCGTGAGTTGGGACCAAAAGCATCTTGCTTCCAGCTCTTTGGGAACCTAAGAAACAACTCGCTCTGCACAGTGCTCTTACAGCCTACCGGGAACATCTCTTCCAAAGGCCTGTGAAACGCAGTTTCTTGGCAGGCCTGATCTGGCTGAAGTAGGACTTCTGCTCTGGGTGTGCCACATTGCCCTAGAGCTGAAAGGCACAACGTGCCGGCTTCTTTCCAAAGGGCGAGTTGGGCCCCACAGCATCTTGCTTCCAGCTCTTTGGGAAGCTAAGAAACAACTCGCTCTGCACAGTGCTCTTACAGCCTACCGGGAACATCTCTTCCAAAGGCCTGTGAAACGCAGTTTCTTGGCAGGCCTGATCTGGCTGAAGTAGGACTTCTGCTCTGGGTGTGCTACATTGCCCTAGAGCTGAAAGGCACAACGTGCAGGCTTCTTTCCAAAGGGCGAGTTGGGCCCCACAGCATCTTGCTTCCAGCTCTTTGGGAAGCTAAGAAACAACTCGCTCTGCACAGTGCTCTTACAGCCTACCGGGAACATCTCTTCCAAAGGCCTGTGAAACGCAGTTTCTTGGCAGGCCTGATCTGGCTGAAGTAGGACTTCTGCTCTGGGTGTGCTACATTGCCCTAGAGCTGAAAGGCACAACGTGCAGGCTTCTTTCCAAAGGGCGAGTTGGGCCCCACAGCATCTTGCTTCCAGCTTTTTGGGAAGCTAAGTCTCAACTCGCTCTGCACAGTGCTCTTACAGCCTACCGGGAACATCTCTTCCAAAGGCCTGTGAAACGCAGTTTCATTGCAGGCCTGATCTGGCTGAAGTAGGACTTCTGCTCTGGGTGTGCTACATTGCCCTAGAGCTGAAAGGCACAACGTGCAGGCTTCTTTCCAAAGGGCGAGTTGGGCCCCACAGCATCTTGCTTCCAGCTTTTTGGGAAGCGAAGTATCAACCCGCTCTGCACATTGCTCTTACAGCCTACCGGGAACATCTCTTCCAAAGGCCTGTGAAACGCAGTTTCTTTGCAGGCCTGATCTGGCTGAAGTAGGACTTCTGCTCTGGGTGTGCTACATTGCCCTAGAGCTGAAAGGCACAACGTGCAGGCTTCTTTCCAAAGGGCGAGTTGGGCCCCACAGCATCTTGCTTCCAGCTCTTTGGGAAGCTAAGAAACAACTCGCTCTGTACAGTGCTCTTACAGCCTACCGGGAACATCTCTTCCAAAGGCCTGTGAAACGCAGTTTCTTGGCAGGCCTGATCTGGCTGAAGTAGGACTTCTGCTCTGGGTGTGCTACATTGCCCTAGAGCTGAAAGGCACAACGCGCAGGCTTCTTTCCAAAGGGCGAGTTGGGACCCACAGCATCTTGCTTCCAGCTTTTTGGGAAGCTAAGTATCAACTCGCTCTGCACAGTGCTCTTAATGCCTACCGGGAACATCTCTTCCAAAGGCCTGTGAAACGCAGTTTCTTTGCAGGCCTGATCTGGCTGAAGTAGGACTTCTGCTCTGGGTGTGCTACATTGCCCTAGAGCTGAAAGGCACAACGTGCAGGCTTCTTTCCAAAGGGCGAGTTGGGCCCCACAGCATCTTGCTTCCAGCTCTTTGGGAAGCTAAGAAACAACTCGCTCTGCACAGTGCTCCTACAGCCTACCGGGAGCATCTCTTCCAAAGGCCTGTGAAACGCAGTTTCTTTGCAGGCCTGATGTGGCAGATGTAGGACTTCTGCTCTGGGTGTGCTACATTGCCCTAGAGCTGAAAGGCACAACGTGCAGGCTTCTTTCCAAAGGGCGAGTTGGGCCAAACAGCATCTTGCTTCCAGCTCTTTGGGAAGCTAAGAAACAACTCGCTCTGCACAGTGCTCTTACAGCCTACCGGGAACATCTCTTCCAAAGGCCTGTGAAACGCAGTTTCTTGGCAGGCCTGATCTGGCTGAAGTAGGACTTCTGCTCTGGGTGTGACACATAGCCCTAGAGCTGAAAGGCACAACGTGCCGGCTTCTTTCCAAAGGGAGAGTTGGGCCCCACAGCATCTTGCTTCCAGCTCTTTGGGAAGCTAAGAAACAACTCGCTCTGCACAGTGCTCTTACATCCTACCGGCAACATCTCTTCCAAAGGCCTGTCAAACGCAGTTTCTTTGCAGGCCTGATCTGGCTGAAGTAGGACTTCTGCTCTGGGTGTGCCACATTGCCCTAGAGCTGAAAGGCACAACGTGCCGGCTTCTTTCCAATGCGTGAGTTGGGACCAAAAGCATCTTGCTTCCAGCTCTTTGGGAAGCTAAGAAACAACTCGCTCTGCACAGTGCTCTTACAGCCTACCGGGAACATCTCTTCCAAAGGCCTGTGAAACGCAGTTTCTTTGCAGGCCTGATCTGGCTGAAGTAGCACTTCTGCTCTGGGTGTGCTACATTGCCCTAGAGCTGAAAGGCACAACGTGCAGGCTTCTTTCCAAAGGGTGAGTTGGTCCCCACAGCATCTTGCTTCCAGCTCTTTGGGAAGCTAAGAAACAACTCGCTCTGTACAGTGCTCTTACAGCCTACCGGGAACATCTCTTCCAAAGGCCTGTGAAACGCAGTTTCTTTGCAGGCCTGATCTGGCTGAAGTAGGACTTCTGCTCTGGGTGTGCTACATTGCCCTAGAGCTGAAAGGCACAACGTGCAGGCTTCTTTCCAAAGGGCGAGTTGGGCCCCACAGCATCTTGCTTCCAGCTCTATGGGAAGCTAAGGAACAACTCGCTCTGCACAGTGCTCTTACAGCCTACCGGGAACATCTCTTCCAAAGGCCTGTGAAACGCAGTTTCTTTGCAGGTCTGATCTGGCAGAGTAGGACTTCTGCTCTGGGTGTGCTACATTGCCCTAGAGCTGAAAGGCACAACGTGCAGGCTTCTTTCCAAAGGGCGAGTTGGTCCCCACAGCATCTTGCTTCCAGCTCTTTGGGAAGCTAAGAAACAACTCACTCTGCACAGTGCTCTTACAGCCTACCGGGAACATCTCTTCCAAAGGCCTGTGAAACGCAGTTTCTTTGCAGGCCTGATCTGGCAGAGTAGGACATCTGCTCTGGGTGTGCTACATTGCCCTAGAGCTGAAAGGCACAACGTGCAGGCTTCGTTCCAAAGGGCGAGTTGGGCCCCACAGCATCTTGCTTCCAGCTCTTTGGGAAGCTAAGAAACAACTCGCTCTGCACAGTGCTCTTACAGCCTACCGGGAACATCTCTTCCAAAGGCCTGTGAAACGCAGTTTCTTTGCAGGCCTGATCTGGCTGAAGTAGGACTTCTGCTCTGGGTGTGCTACATTGCCCTAGAGCTGAAAGGCACAACGTGCAGGCTTCTTTCCAAAGGGCGAGTTGGGCCCCACAGCATCTTGCTTCCAGCTCTTTGGGAAGCTAAGAAACAACTCGCTCTGCACAGTGCTCTTACAGCATACCGGCAACATCTCTTCCAAAGGCCTGTGAAATGCAGTTTCTTTGCAGGCCTGATCTGGCTGAAGTAGGACTTCTGCTCTGGGTGTGCTACATTGCCCTAGAGCTGAAAGGCACAACGTGCAGGCTTCTTTGCAAAGGGCGAGTTGGGCCACACAGCATCTTGCTTCCAGCTCTTTGGGAAGCTAAGAAACAACTCGCTCTGCACAGTGCTCTTACAGCCTACCGGGAACATCTCTTCCAAAGGCCTGTGAAACGCAGTTTCTTTGCAGGCCTGATCTGGCTGAAGTAGGACTTCTGCTCTGGGTGTGCCACATTGCCCTAGAGCTGAAAGTCACAAGGTGCAGGCTTCTTTCCAAAGGTCGAGTTGGGCCCCACAGCATCTTGCTTCCAGCTCTTTGGGAAGCTAAGAAACAACTCGCTCTGCACAGTGCTCTTACAGCCTACCGGGAACATCTCTTCCAAAGGCCTGTGAAAGGCAGTTTCTTGGCAGGCCTGATCTGGCTGAAGTAGGACTTCTGCTCTGGGTGTGCTACATTGCCCTAGAGCTGAAAGGCACAACGTGCAGGCTTCTTTCCAAAGGGTGAGTTGGGCCCCACAGCATCTTGCTTCCAGCTCTTTGGGAAGCTAAGAAACAACTCGCTCTGCACAGTGCTCTTACAGCCTACCGGGAACATCTCTTCCAAAGGCCTGTGAAACGCAGTTTCTTTGCAGGCCTGATCTGGCAGAGTAGGACCTCTGCTCTGGGTGTGCTACATTGCCCTAGAGCTGAAAGGCACAACGTGCAGGCTTCTTTCCAAAGGGCGAGTTGGGCCCCACAGCATCTTGCTTCCAGCTCTTTGGGAAGCTAAGAAACCACTCGCTCTGCACAGTGCTCTTACAGCCTACCGGGAACATCTCTTCCAAAGGCCTGTGAAACGCAGTTTCTTGGCAGGCCTGATCTGGCTGAAGTAGGACTTCTGCTCTGGGTGTGCTACATTGCCCTAGAGCTGAAAGGCACAAGGTGCAGGCTTCTTTCCAAAGGGCGAGTTGGGCCCCACAGCATCTTGCTTCCAGCTCTTTGGGAAGCTAAGAAACAACTCGCTCTGCACAGTGCTCTTACAGCCTACCGGGAAGATCTCTTCCAAAGGCCTGTGAAACGCAGTTTCTTTGCAGGCCTGATCTGGCTGAAGTAGGACTTCTGCTCTGGGTGTGCTACATTGCCCTAGAGCTGAAAGGCACAACGTGCAGGCTTCTTTGCAAAGGGCGAGTTGGGCCCCACAGCATCTTGCTTCCAGCTCTTTGGGAAGCTAAGAAACAACTCGCTCTGCACAGTGCTCTTACAGCCTACAGGGAACATCTCTTCCAAAGGCCTGTGAAACGCAGTTTCTATGCAGGCCTGATCTGGCTGAAGTAGGATTTCTGCTCTGGGTGTGCCACATTGCCCTAGAGCTGAAAGGCACAACGTGCCGGCTTCTTTCCAAAGGGCGAGTTGGGCCCCACAGCATCTTGCTTCCAGCTCTTTGGGAAGCTAAGAAACAACTCGCTCTGCACAGTGCTCTTACAGCCTACCGGGAACATCTCTTCCAAAGGCCTGTGAAACGCAGTTTCTTTGCAGGCCTGATCTGGCTGAAGTAGGACTTCTGCTCTGGGTGTGCTACATTGCCCTAGAGCTGAAAGGCACAACGTGCAGGCTTCTTTCCAAAGGGCGAGTTGGGCCCCACAGCATCTTGCTTCCAGCTCTTTGGGAAGCTAAGAAACAACTCGCTCTGCACAGTTCTCTTGGAGCGTACCGGGAACATCTCTTCCAAAGGCCTGTGAAACGCAGTTTCTTTGCAGGCCTGATCTGGCTGAAGTAGGACTTCTGCTCTGGGTGTGCTACATTGCCCTAGAGCTGAAAGGCACAACGTGCCGGCTTCTTTCCAAAGGGAGAGTTGGGCCCCACAGCATCTTGCTTCCAGCTCTTTGGGAAGCTAAGAAACAACTCGCTCTGCACAGTGCTCTTACAGCATACCGGCAACATCTCTTCCAAAGGCCTGTGAAACGCAGTTTCTTTGCAGGCCTGATCTGGCTGAAGTAGGACTTCTGCTCTGGGTGTGCCACATTGCCCTAGAGCTGAAAGGCACAACGTGCCGGCTTCTTTCCAATGCGTGAGTTGGGCCCCACATCATCTTGCTTCCAGCTGTTTGGGAAGCTAAGAAACAACTCGCTCTGCACAGTGCTCTTACAGCCTACCGGCAACATCTCTTCCAAAGGCCTGTGAAACGCAGTTTCTTTGCAGGCCTGATCTGGCTGAAGTAGGACTTCTGCTCTGGGTGTGCCACATTGCCCTAGAGCTGAAAGGCACAACGTGGCGGCTTCTTTCCAATGCGTGAGTTGGGCCCCACAGCATCTTGCTTCCAGCTCTTTGGGAAGCTAAGAAACAACTCGCTCTGCACAGTGCTCTTACAGCCTACCGGGAACATCTCTTCCAAAGGCCTGTGAAACGCAGTTTCTTGGCAGGCCTGATCTGGCTGAAGTAGGACTTCTGCTCTGGGTGTGCCACATTGCCCTAGAGCTGAAAGGCACAACGTGCCGGTTTCTTTCCAAAGGGCGAGTTGGGCCCCACAGCATCTTGAATCCAGCTCTTTGGGAAGCTAAGAAACAACTCGCTCTGCACAGTGCTCTTACAGCCTACCGGGAA
Source organism: Equus caballus (assembly GCF_041296265.1). NCBI lineage: Eukaryota > Metazoa > Chordata > Mammalia > Perissodactyla > Equidae > Equus > Equus caballus. The sequence continues at coordinate 55,829,523 of NC_091715.1, forward strand.
CATCTCTTCCAAAGGCCTGTGAAACGCAGTTTCTTGGCAGGCCTGATCTGGCTGAAGTAGGACTTCTGCTCTGGGTGTGCTACATTGCCTTAGAGCTGAAAGGCACAACGTGCAGGCTTCTTTCCAAAGGGCGAGTTGGGCCCCACAGCATCTTGCTTCCAGCTCTTTGGGAAGCTAAGAAACAACTCGCTCTGCACAGTGCTCTTACAGCCTACCGGGAACATCTCTTCCAAAGGCCTGTGAAACGCAGTTTCTTGGCAGGCCTGATCTGGCTGAAGTAGGACTTCTGCTCTGGGTGTGCTACATTGCCCTAGAGCTGAAAGGCACAACGTGCAGGCTTCTTTCCAAAGGGCGAGTTGGGCCCCACAGCATCTTGCTTCCAGCTTTTTGGGAAGCGAAGTATCAACCCGCTCTGCACATTGCTCTTACAGCCTACCGGGAACATCTCTTCCAAAGGCCTGTGAAACGCAGTTTCTTTGCAGGCCTGATCTGGCTGAAGTAGGACTTCTGCTCTGGGTGTGCTACATTGCCCTAGAGCTGAAAGGCACAACGTGCAGGCTTCTTTCCAAAGGGCGAGTTGGGCCCCACAGCACCTTGCTTCCAACTCTTTGGGAAGCTAAGAAACAACTCGCTCTGCACAGTGCTCTTACAGCCTACCGTGAACATCTCTTCCAAAGGCCTGTGAAACGCAGTTTCTTTGCAGGCCTGATCTGGCTGAAGTAGAACTTCTGCTCTGGGTGTGCTACATTGCCCTAGAGATGAAAGGCACAACGTGCAGGCTTCTTTCCAAAGGGCGAGTTGGGCCCCACAGCATCTTGCTTCCAGCTCTTTGGGAAGCTAAGAAACAACTCGCTCTGCACAGTGCTCTTACAGCCTACCGGGAACATCTCTTCCAAAGGCCTGTGAAACGCAGTTTCTTGGCAGGCCTGATCTGGCTGAAGTAGGACTTCTGCTCTGGGTGTGCTACATTGCCCTAGAGCTGAAAGGCACAACGTGCAGGCTTCTTTCCAAAGGGCGAGTTGGGCCAAACAGCATCTTGCTTCCAGCTCTTTGGGAAGCTAAGAAACAACTCGCTCTGCACAGTGCTCTTACAGCCTACCGGGAACATCTCTTCCAAAGGCCTGTGAAACGCAGTTTCTTGGCAGGCCTGATCTGGCTGAAGTAGGACTTCTGCTCTGGGTGTGACACATAGCCCTAGAGCTGAAAGGCACAACGTGCCGGCTTCTTTCCAAAGGGAGAGTTGGGCCCCACAGCATCTTGCTTCCAGCTCTTTGGGAAGCTAAGAAACAACTCGCTCTGCACAGTGCTCTTACATCCTACCGGCAACATCTCTTCCAAAGGCCTGTCAAACGCAGTTTCTTTGCAGGCCTGATCTGGCTGAAGTAGGACTTCTGCTCTGGGTGTGCCACATTGCCCTAGAGCTGAAAGGCACAACGTGCCGGCTTCTTTCCAATGCGTGAGTTGGGACCAAAAGCATCTTGCTTCCAGCTCTTTGGGAAGCTAAGAAACAACTCGCTCTGCACAGTGCTCTTACAGCCTACCGGGAACATCTCTTCCAAAGGCCTGTGAAACGCAGTTTCTTTGCAGGCCTGATCTGGCTGAAGTAGCACTTCTGCTCTGGGTGTGCTACATTGCCCTAGAGCTGAAAGGCACAACGTGCAGGCTTCTTTCCAAAGGGTGAGTTGGTCCCCACAGCATCTTGCTTCCAGCTCTTTGGGAAGCTAAGAAACAACTCGCTCTGTACAGTGCTCTTACAGCCTACCGGGAACATCTCTTCCAAAGGCCTGTGAAACGCAGTTTCTTTGCAGGCCTGATCTGGCTGAAGTAGGACTTCTGCTCTGGGTGTGCTACATTGCCCTAGAGCTGAAAGGCACAACGTGCAGGCTTCTTTCCAAAGGGCGAGTTGGGCCCCACAGCATCTTGCTTCCAGCTCTTTGGGAAGCTAAGAAACAACTCGCTCTGCACAGTGCTCTTACAGCCTACCGGGAACATCTCTTCCAAAGGCCTGTGAAACGCAGTTTCTTGGCAGGCCTGATCTGGCTGAAGTAGGACTTCTGCTCTGGGTGTGCTACATTGCCCTAGAGCTGAAAGGCACAACGTGCAGGCTTCTTTCCAAAGGGCGAGTTGGGCCCCACAGCATCTTGCTTCCAGCTTTTTGGGAAGCGAAGTATCAACCCGCTCTGCACATTGCTCTTACAGCCTACCGGGAACATCTCTTCCAAAGGCCTGTGAAACGCAGTTTCTTTGCAGGCCTGATCTGGCTGAAGTAGGACTTCTGCTCTGGGTGTGCTACATTGCCCTAGAGCTGAAAGGCACAACGTGCAGGCTTCTTTCCAAAGGGCGAGTTGGGCCCCACAGCACCTTGCTTCCAACTCTTTGGGAAGCTAAGAAACAACTCGCTCTGCACAGTGCTCTTACAGCCTACCGTGAACATCTCTTCCAAAGGCCTGTGAAACGCAGTTTCTTTGCAGGCCTGATCTGGCTGAAGTAGAACTTCTGCTCTGGGTGTGCTACATTGCCCTAGAGATGAAAGGCACAACGTGCAGGCTTCTTTCCAAAGGGCGAGTTGGGCCCCACAGCATCTTGCTTCCAGCTCTTTGGGAAGCTAAGAAACAACTCGCTCTGCACAGTGCTCTTACAGCCTACCGGGAACATCTCTTCCAAAGGCCTGTGAAACGCAGTTTCTTGGCAGGCCTGATCTGGCTGAAGTAGGACTTCTGCTCTGGGTGTGCTACATTGCCCTAGAGCTGAAAGGCACAACGTGCAGGCTTCTTTCCAAAGGGCGAGTTGGGCCAAACAGCATCTTGCTTCCAGCTCTTTGGGAAGCTAAGAAACAACTCGCTCTGCACAGTGCTCTTACAGCCTACCGGGAACATCTCTTCCAAAGGCCTGTGAAACGCAGTTTCTTGGCAGGCCTGATCTGGCTGAAGTAGGACTTCTGCTCTGGGTGTGACACATAGCCCTAGAGCTGAAAGGCACAACGTGCCGGCTTCTTTCCAAAGGGAGAGTTGGGCCCCACAGCATCTTGCTTCCAGCTCTTTGGGAAGCTAAGAAACAACTCGCTCTGCACAGTGCTCTTACATCCTACCGGCAACATCTCTTCCAAAGGCCTGTCAAACGCAGTTTCTTTGCAGGCCTGATCTGGCTGAAGTAGGACTTCTGCTCTGGGTGTGCCACATTGCCCTAGAGCTGAAAGGCACAACGTGCCGGCTTCTTTCCAATGCGTGAGTTGGGACCAAAAGCATCTTGCTTCCAGCTCTTTGGGAAGCTAAGAAACAACTCGCTCTGCACAGTGCTCTTACAGCCTACCGGGAACATCTCTTCCAAAGGCCTGTGAAACGCAGTTTCTTTGCAGGCCTGATCTGGCTGAAGTAGCACTTCTGCTCTGGGTGTGCTACATTGCCCTAGAGCTGAAAGGCACAACGTGCAGGCTTCTTTCCAAAGGGTGAGTTGGTCCCCACAGCATCTTGCTTCCAGCTCTTTGGGAAGCTAAGAAACAACTCGCTCTGTACAGTGCTCTTACAGCCTACCGGGAACATCTCTTCCAAAGGCCTGTGAAACGCAGTTTCTTTGCAGGCCTGATCTGGCTGAAGTAGGACTTCTGCTCTGGGTGTGCTACATTGCCCTAGAGCTGAAAGGCACAACGTGCAGGCTTCTTTCCAAAGGGCGAGTTGGGCCCCACAGCATCTTGCTTCCAGCTTTTTGGGAAGCTAAGTATCAACTCGCTCTGCACAGTTCTCTTACAGCCTACCGGGAACATCTCTTCCAAAGGCCTGTGAAACGCAGTTTCTTTGCAGGCCTGATCTGGCTGAAGTAGGACTTCTGCTCTGGGTGTGCTACATTGCCCTAGAGCTGAAAGGCACAACGTGCAGGCTTCTTTCCAAAGGGCGAGTTGGGCCCCACAGCATCTTGCTTCCAGCTCTTTGGGAAGCTAAGAAACAACTCGCTCTGCACAGTGCTCTTACAGCCTACCGGGAACGTCTCTTCCAAAGGCCTGTGAAACGCAGTTTCTTTGCAGGCCTGATCTGGCTGAAGTAGGACTTCTGCTCTGGGTGTGCTACATTGCCCTAGAGCTGAAAGGCACAACGTGCAGGCTTCTTTCCAAAGGGCGAGTTGGGCCCCACAGCACCTTGCTTCCAACTCTTTGGGAAGGTAAGAATCAACTCGCTCTGCACAGTGCTCTTACAGCCTACCGTGAACATCTCTTCCAAAGGCCTGTGAAACGCAGTTTCTTTGCAGGCCTGATCTGGCTGAAGTAGAACTTCTGCTCTGGGTGTGCTACATTGCCCTAGAGATGAAAGGCACAACGTGCAGGCTTCTTTCCAAAGGGCGAGTTGGGCCCCACAGCATCTTGCTTCCAGCTCTTTGGGAAGCTAAGAAACAACTCGCTCTGCACAGTGCTCTTACAGCCTACCGGGAACATCTCTTCCAAAGGCCTGTGAAACGCAGTTTCTTGGCAGGCCTGATCTGGCTGAAGTAGGACTTCTGCTCTGGGTGTGCTACATTGCCCTAGAGCTGAAAGGCACAACGTGCAGGCTTCTTTCCAAAGGGCGAGTTGGGCCAAACAGCATCTTGCTTCCAGCTCTTTGGGAAGCTAAGAAACAACTCGCTCTGCACAGTGCTCTTACAGCCTACCGGGAACATCTCTTCCAAAGGCCTGTGAAACGCAGTTTCTTGGCAGGCCTGATCTGGCTGAAGTAGGACTTCTGCTCTGGGTGTGACACATAGCCCTAGAGCTGAAAGGCACAACGTGCCGGCTTCTTTCCAAAGGGAGAGTTGGGCCCCACAGCATCTTGCTTCCAGCTCTTTGGGAAGCTAAGAAACAACTCGCTCTGCACAGTGCTCTTACATCCTACCGGCAACATCTCTTCCAAAGGCCTGTGAAACACAGTTTCTTTGCAGGCCTGATCTGGCTGAAGTAGGACTTCTGCTCTGGGTGTGCCACATTGCCCTAGAGCTGAAAGGCACAACGTGCCGGCTTCTTTCCAATGCGTGAGTTGGGACCAAAAGCATCTTGCTTCCAGCTCTTTGGGAAGCTAAGAAACAACTCGCTCTGCACAGTGCTCTTACAGCCTACCAGGAACATCTCTTCCAAAGGCCTGTGAAACGCAGTTTCTTTGCAGGCCTGATCTGGCTGAAGTAGCACTTCTGCTCTGGGTGTGCTACATTGCCCTAGAGCTGAAAGGCACAACGTGCAGGCTTCTTTCCAAAGGGTGAGTTGGTCCCCACAGCATCTTGCTTCCAGCTCTTTGGGAAGCTAAGAAACAACTCGCTCTGTACAGTGCTCTTACAGCCTACCGGGAACATCTCTTCCAAAGGCCTGTGAAACGCAGTTTCTTTGCAGGCCTGATCTGGCTGAAGTAGGACTTCTGCTCTGGGTGTGCTACATTGCCCTAGAGCTGAAAGGCACAACGTGCAGGCTTCTTTCCAAAGGGCGAGTTGGGCCCCACAGCATCTTGCTTCCAGCTTTTTGGGAAGCTAAGTATCAACTCGCTCTGCACAGTGCTCTTACAGCCTACCGGGAACATCTCTTCCAAAGGCCTGTGAAACGCAGTTTCTTTGCAGGCCTGATCTGGCTGAAGTAGGACTTCTGCTCTGGGTGTGCTACATTGCCCTAGAGCTGAAAGGCACAACCTGCAGGCTTCTTTCCAAAGGGCGAGTTGGGCCCCACAGCATCTTGCTTCCAGCTCTTTGGGAAGCTAAGAAACAACTCGCTCTGCACAGTGCTCTTACAGCCTACCGGGAACATCTCTTCCAAAGGCCTGTGAAACGCAGTTTCTTTGCAGGCCTGATCTGGCAGATGTAGGACTTCTGCTCTGGGTGTGCTACATTGCCCTAGAGCTGAAAGGCACAAGGTGCAGGCTTCTTTCCAAAGGGCGAGTTGGGCCCCACAGCATCTTGCTTCCAGCTCTTTGGGAAGCTAAGAAACCACTCGCGCTGCACAGTGCTCTTACAGCCTACCGGGAACATCTCTTCCAAAGGCCTGTGAAACGCAGTTTCTTTGCAGGCCTGATCTGGCTGAAGTAGGACTTCTGCTCTGGGTGTGCTACATTGCCCTAGAGCTGAAAGGCACAACGTGCAGGCTTCTTTCCAAAGGGCGAGTTGGGCCCCACAGCATCTTGCTTCCAGCTCTTTGGGAAGCTAAGAAACAACTCGCTCTGCACAGTGCTCTTACAGCCTACCGGGAACATCTCTTCCAAAGGCCTGTGAAACGCAGTTTCTTTGCAGGCCTGATCTGGCTGAAGTAGGACTTCTGCTCTGGGTGTGCTACATTGCCCTAGAGCTGAAAGGCAGAACGTGCCGGCTTCTTTCCAAAGGGAGAGTTGGGCCCCACAGCATCTTGCTTCCAGCTCTTTGGGAATCTAAGAAACAACTCGCTCTGCACAGTGCTCTTACAGCCTACCGGCAACATCTCTTCCAAAGGCCTGTGAAACGCAGTTTCTTTGCAGGCCTGATCTGGCTGAAGTAGGACTTCTGCTCTGGGTGTGCCACATTGCCCTAGAGCTGAAAGGCACAACGTGCCGGCTTCTTTCCAAGGCGTGAGTTGGGACCAAAAGCATCTTGCTTCCAGCTCTTTGGGAAGCTAAGAAACAACTCGCTCTGCACAGTGCTCTTACAGCCTACCGGGAACATCTCTTCCAAAGGCCTGTGAAACGCAGTTTCTTTGCAGGCCTGATCTGGCTGAAGTAGCACTTCTGCTCTGGGTGTGCTACATTGCCCTAGAGCTGAAAGGCACAACGTGCAGGCTTCTTTCCAAATGGTGAGTTGGTCCCCACAGCATCTTGCTTCCAGCTCTTTGGGAAGCTAAGAAACAACTCGCTCTGCACAGTGCTCTTACAGCCTACCGGGAACATCTCTTCCAAAGGCCTGTGAAACGCAGTTTCTTGGCAGGCCTGATCTGGCTGAAGTAGGACTTCTGCTCTGGGTGTGCTACATTGCCCTAGAGCTGAAAGGCACAACGTGCAGGCTTCTTTCCAAAGGGCGAGTTGGGCCCCACAGCATCTTGCTTCCAGCTCTTTGGGAAGCTAAGAAACAACTCGCTCTGCAGAGTGCTCTTACAGCCTACCCGGAACATCTCTTCCAAAGGCCTGTGAAACGCAGTTTCTTGGCAGGCCTGATCTGGCTGAAGTAGGACTTCTGCTCTGGGTGTGACACATAGCCCTAGAGCTGAAAGGCACAACGTGCCGGCTTCTTTCCAAAGGGAGAGTTGGGCCCCACAGCATCTTGCTTCCAGCTCTTTGGGAAGCTAAGAAACAACTCGCTCTGCACAGTGCTCTTACAGCATACCGGCAACATCTCTTCCAAAGGCCTGTGAAACGCAGTTTCTTTGCAGGCCTGATCTGGCTGAAGTAGGACTTCTGCTCTGGGTGTGCCACATTGCCCTAGAGCTGAAAGGCACAACGTGCCGGCTTCTTTCCAATGCGTGAGTTGGGCCCCACAGCATCTTGCTTCCAGCTGTTTGGGAAGCTAAGAAACAACTCGCTCTGCACAGTGCTCTTACAGCCTACCGGCAACATCTCTTCCAAAGGCCTGTGAAACGCAGTTTCTTTGCAGGCCTGATCTGGCTGAAGTAGGACTTCTGCTCTGGGTGTGCCACATTGCCCTAGAGCTGAAAGGCACAACGTGCCGGCTTCTTTCCAATGCGTGAGTTGGGACCAAAAGCATCTTGCTTCCAGCTCTTTGGGAACCTAAGAAACAACTCGCTCTGCACAGTGCTCTTACAGCCTACCGGGAACATCTCTTCCAAAGGCCTGTGAAACGCAGTTTCTTGGCAGGCCTGATCTGGCTGAAGTAGGACTTCTGCTCTGGGTGTGCCACATTGCCCTAGAGCTGAAAGGCACAACGTGCCGGCTTCTTTCCAAAGGGCGAGTTGGGCCCCACAGCATCTTGCTTCCAGCTCTTTGGGAAGCTAAGAAACAACTCGCTCTGCACAGTGCTCTTACAGCCTACCGGGAACATCTCTTCCAAAGGCCTGTGAAACGCAGTTTCTTGGCAGGCCTGATCTGGCTGAAGTAGGACTTCTGCTCTGGGTGTGCTACATTGCCCTAGAGCTGAAAGGCACAACGTGCAGGCTTCTTTCCAAAGGGCGAGTTGGGCCCCACAGCATCTTGCTTCCAGCTCTTTGGGAAGCTAAGAAACAACTCGCTCTGCACAGTGCTCTTACAGCCTACCGGGAACATCTCTTCCAAAGGCCTGTGAAACGCAGTTTCTTGGCAGGCCTGATCTGGCTGAAGTAGGACTTCTGCTCTGGGTGTGCTACATTGCCCTAGAGCTGAAAGGCACAACGTGCAGGCTTCTTTCCAAAGGGCGAGTTGGGCCCCACAGCATCTTGCTTCCAGCTTTTTGGGAAGCTAAGTCTCAACTCGCTCTGCACAGTGCTCTTACAGCCTACCGGGAACATCTCTTCCAAAGGCCTGTGAAACGCAGTTTCATTGCAGGCCTGATCTGGCTGAAGTAGGACTTCTGCTCTGGGTGTGCTACATTGCCCTAGAGCTGAAAGGCACAACGTGCAGGCTTCTTTCCAAAGGGCGAGTTGGGCCCCACAGCATCTTGCTTCCAGCTTTTTGGGAAGCGAAGTATCAACCCGCTCTGCACATTGCTCTTACAGCCTACCGGGAACATCTCTTCCAAAGGCCTGTGAAACGCAGTTTCTTTGCAGGCCTGATCTGGCTGAAGTAGGACTTCTGCTCTGGGTGTGCTACATTGCCCTAGAGCTGAAAGGCACAACGTGCAGGCTTCTTTCCAAAGGGCGAGTTGGGCCCCACAGCATCTTGCTTCCAGCTCTTTGGGAAGCTAAGAAACAACTCGCTCTGTACAGTGCTCTTACAGCCTACCGGGAACATCTCTTCCAAAGGCCTGTGAAACGCAGTTTCTTGGCAGGCCTGATCTGGCTGAAGTAGGACTTCTGCTCTGGGTGTGCTACATTGCCCTAGAGCTGAAAGGCACAACGCGCAGGCTTCTTTCCAAAGGGCGAGTTGGGACCCACAGCATCTTGCTTCCAGCTTTTTGGGAAGCTAAGTATCAACTCGCTCTGCACAGTGCTCTTAATGCCTACCGGGAACATCTCTTCCAAAGGCCTGTGAAACGCAGTTTCTTTGCAGGCCTGATCTGGCTGAAGTAGGACTTCTGCTCTGGGTGTGCTACATTGCCCTAGAGCTGAAAGGCACAACGTGCAGGCTTCTTTCCAAAGGGCGAGTTGGGCCCCACAGCATCTTGCTTCCAGCTCTTTGGGAAGCTAAGAAACAACTCGCTCTGCACAGTGCTCCTACAGCCTACCGGGAGCATCTCTTCCAAAGGCCTGTGAAACGCAGTTTCTTTGCAGGCCTGATGTGGCAGATGTAGGACTTCTGCTCTGGGTGTGCTACATTGCCCTAGAGCTGAAAGGCACAACGTGCCGGCTTCTTTCCAAATGGCGAGTTGGGCCCCACAGCATCTTGCCTCCAGCTCTTTGGGAAGCTAAGAAACCACTCGCTCTGCACAGTGCTCTTACAGCCTACCGGCAACATCTCTTCCAAAGGCCTGTGAAACGCAGTTTCTTGGCAGGCCTGATCTGGCTGAAGTAGGACGTCTGCTCTGGGTGTGCTACATTGCCCTAGAGCTGAAAGGCACAACGTGCAGGCTTCTTTCCAAAGGGCGAATTGGGCCCCACAGCATCTTGCTTCCAGCCCTTTGGGAAGCTAAGAAACAACTCGCTCTGCACAGTGCTCTTACACACTAGTGGGAACATCTCTTCCAAAGGCCTGTGAAACGCAGTTTCTTTGCAGGCCTGATCTGGCTGAAGTAGGACTTCTGCTCTGGGTGTGCTACATTGCCCTAGAGCTGAAAGGCACAACGTGCAGGCTTCTTTCCAAAGGGCAAGTTGGGCCCCACAGCATCTTGCATCCAGCTCTTTGGGAAGCTAAGAAACAACTCGCTCTGCACAGTGCTCTTACAGCCTACCGGCAACATCTCTTCCAAAGGCCTGTGAAACGCAGTTTCTTTCCAGGCCTGATCTGGCAGAAGTAGGACTTCTGCTCTGGGTGTGCCACATTGCCCTAGAGCTGAAAGGCACAACGTGCCGGCTTCTTTCCAATGCGTGAGTTGGGACCAAAAGCATCTTGCTTCCAGCTCTTTGGGAAGCTAAGAAGCAACTCGCTCTGCACAGTGCTCTTACAGCCTACCGGGAACATCTCTTCCAAAGGCCTGTGAAACGCAGTTTCTTTGCAGGCCTGATCTGGCTGAAGTAGCACTTCTGCTCTGGGTGTGCTACATTGCCCTAGAGATGAAAGGCACAACGTGCAGGCTTCTTTCCAAATGGTGAGTTGGTCCCCACAGCATCTTGCTTCCAGCTCTTTGGGAAGCTAAGAAACAACTCGCTCTGCACAGTGCTCTTACAGCCTACCGGGAACATCTCTTCCAAAGGCCTGTGAAACGCAGTTTCTTGGCAGGCCTGATCTGGCTGAAGTAGGACTTCTCCTCTGGGTGTGCTACATTGCCCTAGAGCTGAAAGGCACAACGTGCAGGCTTCTTTCCAAAGGGCGAGTTGGGCCCCACAGCATCTTGCTTCCAGCTCTTTGGGAAGCTAAGAAACAACTCGCTCTGCACAGTTCTCTTACAGCCTACCCGGAACATCTCTTCCAAAGGCCTGTGAAACGCAGTTTCTTGGCAGGCCTGATCTGGCTGAAGTAGGACTTCTGCTCTGGGTGTGACACATAGCCCTAGAGCTGAAAGGCACAACGTGCCGGCTTCTTTCCAAAGGGAGAGTTGGGCCCCACAGCATCTTGCTTCCAGCTCTTTGGGAAGCTAAGAAACAACTCGCTCTGCACAGTGCTCTTACAGCATACCGGCAACATCTCTTCCAAAGGCCTGTGAAACGCAGTTTCTTTGCAGGCCTGATCTGGCTGAAGTAGGACTTCTGCTCTGGGTGTGCCACATTGCCCTAGAGCTGAAAGGCACAACGTGCCGGCTTCTTTCCAATGCGTGAGTTGGGCCCCACAGCATCTTGCTTCCAGCTGTTTGGGAAGCTAAGAAACAACTCGCTCTGCACAGTGCTCTTACAGCCTACCGGCAACATCTCTTCCAAAGGCCTGTGAAACGCAGTTTCTTTGCAGGCCTGATCTGGCTGAAGTAGGACTTCTGCTCTGGGTGTGCCACATTGCCCTAGAGCTGAAAGGCACAACGTGCCGGCTTCTTTCCAATGCGTGAGTTGGGACCAAAAGCATCTTGCTTCCAGCTCTTTGGGAAGCTAAGAAACAACTCGCTCTGCACAGTGCTCTTACAGCCTACCGGGAACATCTCTTCCAAAGGCCTGTGAAACGCAGTTTCTTGGCAGGCCTGATCTGGCTGAAGTAGGACTTCTGCTCTGGGTGTGCCACATTGCCCTAGAGCTGAAAGGCACAACGTGCCGGCTTCTTTCCAAAGGGCGAGTTGGGCCCCACAGCATCTTGCTTCCAGCTCTTTGGGAAGCTAAGAAACAACTCGCTCTGCACAGTGCTCTTACAGCCTACCGGGAACATCTCTTCCAAAGGCCTGTGAAACGCAGTTTCTTGGCAGGCCTGATCTGGCTGAAGTAGGACTTCTGCTCTGGGTGTGCTACATTGCCCTAGAGCTGAAAGGCACAACGTGCAGGCTTCTTTCCAAAGGGCGAGTTTGGCCCCACAGCATCTTGCTTCCAGCTCTTTGGGAAGCTAAGAAACAACTCGCTCTGCACAGTGCTCTTACAGCCTACCGGGAACATCTCTTCCAAAGGCCTGTGAAACGCAGTTTCTTGGCAAGCCTGATCTGGCTGAAGTAGGACTTCTGCTCTGGGTGTGCTACATTGCCCTAGAGCTGAAAGGCACAACGTGCAGGCTTCTTTCCAAAGGGCGAGTTGGGCCCCACAGCATCTTGCTTCCAGCTTTTTGGGAAGCTAAGTCTCAACTCGCTCTGCACAGTGCTCTTACAGCCTACCGGGAACATCTCTTCCAAAGGCCTGTGAAACGCAGTTTCATTGCAGGCCTGATCTGGCTGAAGTAGGACTTCTGCTCTGGGTGTGCTACATTGCCCTAGAGCTGAAAGGCACAACGTGCACGCTTCTTTCCAAAGGGCGAGTTGGGCCCCACAGCATCTTGCTTCCAGCTTTTTGGGAAGCGAAGTATCAACCCGCTCTGCACATTGCTCTTACAGCCTACCGGGAACATCTCTTCCAAAGGCCTGTGAAACGCAGTTTCTTTGCAGGCCTGATCTGGCTGAAGTAGGACTTCTGCTCTGGGTGTGCTACATTGCCCTAGCGCTGAAAGGCACAACGTGCAGGCTTCTTTCCAAAGGGCGAGTTGGGCCCCACAGCATCTTGCTTCCAGCTCTTTGGGAAGCTAAGAAACAACTCGCTCTGCACAGTGCTCTTACAGCCTACCGGGAACGTCTCTTCCAAAGGCCTGTGAAACGCAGTTTCTTTGCAGGCCTGATCTGGCAGATGTAGGACTTCTGCTCTGGGTGTGCTACATTGCCCTAGAGCTGAAAGGCACAAGGTGCAGGCTTCTTTCCAAAGGGCGAGTTGGGCCCCACAGCATCTTGCTTCCAGCTCTTTGGGAAGCTAAGAAACCACTCGCGCTGCACAGTGCTCTTACAGCCTACCGGGAACATCTCTTCCAAAGGCCTGTGAAACGCAGTTTCTTGGCAGGCCTGATCTGGCTGAAGTAGGACTTCTGCTCTGGGTGTGCTACATTGCCCTAGAGCTGAAAGGCACAACGTGCAGGCTTCTTTCCAAAGGGCGAGTTGGGCCCCACAGCATCTTGCTTCCAGCTCTTTGGGAAGCTAAGAAACAACTCGCTCTGCACAGTGCTCTTACAGCCTACCGGGAACATCTCTTCCAAAGGCCTGTGAAACGCAGTTTCTTGGCAGGCCTGATCTGGCTGAAGTAGGACTTCTGCTCTGGGTGTGCTACATTGCCCTAGAGCTGAAAGGCACAACGTGCAGGCTTCTTTCCAAAGGGTGAGTTGGGCCCCACAGCATCTTGCTTCCAGCTCTTTGGGAAGCTAAGAAACAACTCGCTCTGCACAGTGCTCTTACAGCCTACCGGCAACATCTCTTCCAAAGGCCTGTGAAACGCAGTTTCTTTGCAGGCCTGATCTGGCTGAAGTAGGACTTCTGCTCTGGGTGTGCCACATTGCCCTAGAGCTGAAAGGCACAACGTGCCGGCTTCTTTCCAATGCGTGAGTTGGGACCAAAAGCATCTTGCTTCCAGCTCTTTGGGAAGCTAAGAAACAACTCGCTCTGCACAGTGCTCTTACAGCCTACCGGGAACATCTCTTCCAAAGGCCTGTGAAACGCAGTTTCTTTGCAGGCCTGATCTGGCTGAAGTAGCACTTCTGCTCTGGGTGTGCTACATTGCCCTAGAGCTGAAAGGCACAACGTGCAGGCTTCTTTCCAAAGGGTGAGTTGGTCCCCACAGCATCTTGCTTCCAGCTCTTTGGGAAGCTAAGAAACAACTCGCTCTGTACAGTGCTCTTACAGCCTACCGGGAACATCTCTTCCAAAGGCCTGTGAAACGCAGTTTCTTTGCAGGCCTGATCTGGCTGAAGTAGGACTTCTGCTCTGGGTGTGCTACATTGCCCTAGAGCTGAAAGGCACACCGTGCAGGCTTCTTTCCAAAGGGCGAGTTGGGCCCCACAGCATCTTGCTTCCAGCTTTTTGGGAAGCTAAGTATCAACTCGCTCTGCACAGTGCTCTTAATGCCTACCGGGAACATCTCTTCCAAAGGCCTGTGAAACGCAGTTTCTTTGCAGGCCTGATCTGGCTGAAGTAGGACTTCTGCTCTGGGTGTGCTACATTGCCCTAGAGCTGAAAGGCACAACGTGCAGGCTTCTTTCCAAAGGGTGAGTTGGGCCCCACAGCATCTTGCTTCCAGCTCTTTGGGAAGCTAAGAAACAACTCGCTCTGCACAGTGCTCTTACAGCCTACCGGGAACGTCTCTTCCAAAGGCCTGTGAAACGCAGTTTGTTTGCAGGCCTGATCTGGCAGATGTAGGACTTCTGCTCTGGGTGTGCTACATTGCCCTAGAGCTGAAAGGCACAAGGTGCAGGCTTCTTTCCAAAGGGCGAGTTGGGCCCCACAGCATCTTGCTTCCAGCTCTTTGGGAAGCTAAGAAACAACTCGCTCTGCACAGTGCTCTTACAGCCTACCGGGAACATCTCTTCCAAAGGCCTGTGAAACGCAGTTTCTTGGCAGGCCTGATCTGGCTGAAGTAGGACTTCTGCTCTGGGTGTGCTACATTGCCCTAGAGCTGAAAGGCACAACGTGCAGGCTTCTTTCCAAAGGGCGAGTTGGGCCCCACAGCATCTTGCTTCCAGCTCTTTGGGAAGCTAAGAAACAACTCGCTCTGCACAGTGCTCTTACACCCTACCGGGAGCATCTCTTCCAAAGGCCTGTGAAACGCAGTTTCTTTGCAGGCCTGATGTGGCAGATGTAGGACTTCTGCTCTGGGTGTGCTACATTGCCCTAGAGCTGAAAGGCACAACGTGCAGGCTTCTTTCCAAATGGCGAGTTGGGCCCCACAGCATCTTGCCTCCTGCTCTTTGGGAAGCTAAGAAACCACTCGCTCTGCACAGTGCTCTTACAGCCTACCGGGAACATCTCTTCCAAAGGCCTGTGAAACGCAGTTTCTTGGCAGGCCTGATCTGGCTGAAGTAGGACGTCTGCTCTGGGTGTGCTACATTGCCCTAGAGCTGAAAGGCACAACGTGCAGGCTTCTTTCCAAAGGGCGAATTGGGCCCCACAGCATCTTGCTTCCAGCCCTTTGGGAAGCTAAGAAACAACTCGCTCTGCACAGTGCTCTTACACACTAGTGGGAACATCTCTTCCAAAGGCCTGTGAAACGCAGTTTCTTTGCAGGCCTGATCTGGCTGAAGTAGGACTTCTGCTCTGGGTGTGCTACATTGCCCTAGAGCTGAAAGGCACAACGTGCAGGCTTCTTTCCAAAGGGCAAGTTGGGCCCCACAGCATCTTGCATCCAGCTCTTTGGGAAGCTATGAAACAACTCGCTCTGCACAGTGCTCTTACAGCCTACCGGGAACATCTCTTCCAAAGGCCTGTGAAACGCAGTTTCTTTGCAGGCCTGATCTGGCAGAAGTAGGACGTCTGCTCTGGGTGTGCTACATTGCCCTAGAGCTGAAAGGCACAACGTGCAGGCTTCTTTCCAAATGGCGAGTTGGGCCCCACAGCATCTTGCCTCCAGCTCTTTGGGAAGCTAAGAAACCACTCGCTCTGCACAGTGCTCTTACAGCCTACCGGGAACATCTCTTCCAAAGGCCTGTGAAACGCAGTTTCTTGGCAGGCCTGATCTGGCTGAAGTAGGACGTCTGCTCTGGGTGTGCTACATTGCCCTAGAGCTGAAGGGCACAACGTGCCGGCTTCTTTCCAAAGGGCGAGTTGGACCCAACAGCATCTTGCTTCCAGCTCTTTGGGAAGCTAAGAAACAACTGGCTCTGCACAGTGCTCTTACAGCCTACCGGGAACATCTCTTCCAAAGGCCTGTGAAGCGCAGTTTCTTTGCAGGCCTGATCTGGCTGAAGTAGGACTTCTGCTCTGGGTGTGCTACATTGCCCTAGAGCTGAAAGGCACAACGTGCAGGCTTCTTTCCAAAGGGCGAGTTGGGACCCACAGCATCTTGCTTCCAGCTCTTTGGGAAGCTAAGAAACAACTCGCTCTGCACAGTGCTCTTACAGCCTACCGGGAACATCTCTTCCAAAGGCCTGTGAAACGCAGTTTCTTTGCAGGCCTGATCTGGCAGATGTAGGACTTCTGCTCTGGGTGTGCTACATTGCCCTAGAGCTGAAAGGGACAACGTGCAGGCTTCTTTCCAAAGGGCGAGTTGGGCCCCACAGCATCTTGCTTCCAGCTCTTTGGAAGGCTAAGAAACAAGTCGCTCTGCACAGTGCTCTTACAGCCTACCGGGAACATCTCTTCCAAAGGCCTGTGAAACGCAGTTTCTTTGCAGGCCTGATCTGGCTGAAGTAGGACTTCTGCTCTGGGTGTGCTACATTGCCCTAGAGCTGAAAGGCACAACGTGCAGGCTTCTTTCCAAAGGGCGAGTTGGGCCCCACAGCATCTTGCTTCCAGCTCTTTGGGAAGCTAAGAAACAACTGGCTCTGCACAGTGCTCTTACAGCCTACCGGGAACATCTCTTCCAAAGGCCTGTGAAACGCAGTTTCTTTGCAGGCCTGATCTGGCTGAAGTAGGACTTCTGTTCTGGGTGTGCTACATTGCCCTAGAGCTGAAAGGCACAACGTGCAGGCTTCTTTCCAAAGGGCGAGTTGGGCCCCACAGCATCTTGCTTCCAGCTCTTTGGGAAGCAAGAAACAACTCGCTCTGCACAGTGCTCTTACAGCCTACCGGGAACATCTCTTCCAAAGGCCTGTGAAACGCAGTTTCTTTGCAGGCCTGATGTGGCTGAAGTAGGACTTCTGCTCTGGGTGTGCTACATTGCCCTAGAGCTGAAAGGCACAACGTGGAGGCTTCTTTCCAAAGGGCGAGTTGGGCCCCACAGCATCTTGCTTCCAGTCTTTGGGAAGCTAAGAAACAACTCGCTCTGCACAGTGCTCTTACAGCCTACCGGGAACATCTCTTCCAAAGGCCTGTGAAACGCAGTTTCTTTGCAGGCCTGATCTGGCTGAAGTAGGACTTATGCTCTGGGTGTGCTACATTGCCCTAGAGCTGAAAGGCACAACGTGCAGGCTTCTTTCCAAAGGGCGAGTTGGGCCCCACAGCATCTTGCTTCCAGCTCTTTGGGAAGCTAAGAAACAACTTGCTCTGCACAGTGCTCTTACAGCCTACCGGGAACATCTCTTCCAAAGGCCTGTGAAACGCAGTTTCTTTGCAGGCCTGATCTGGCTGAAGTAGGACTTCTGCTCTCAGTGTGCTACTTTGCCCTAGAGCCGAAAGGCACAACGTGCAGGCTTCTTTCCAAAGGGCGAGTTGGGCCCCACAGCATCTTGCTTCCAGCTCTTTGGGAAGCTAAGAAACAACTCGCTCTGCACAGTGCTCTTACAGCCTACCGGGAACATCTCTTCCAAAGGCCTGTGAAACGCAGTTTCTTTGCAGGCCTGATCTGGCTGAAGTAGGACTTCTGCTCTGGGTGTGCTACATTGCTCTAGAGCTGAAAGGCACAACGTGCAGGCTTCTTTCCAAAGGGCGAGTTGGGCCCCACAGCATCTTGCTTCCAGCTCTTTGGGAAGCTAAGAAACAACTCGCTCTGCACAGTGCTCTTACAGCCTACCGGGAACATCTCTTCCAAAGGGCTGTGAAACGTAGTTTCTTTGCAGGCCTGATCTGGCTGAAGTAGGACTTCTGCTCTCGGAGTTCTACTTTGCCCTAGAGCTGAAAGGCACAACGTGCAGGCTTCTTTCCAAAGGGCGAATTTGTCCCCACAGCATCTTGCTTCCAGCTCTTTGGGAAGCTAAGAAACAACTCGCTCTGCACAGTGCTCTTGCAGCCTACCGGGAACATCTCTTCCAAAGGCCTGTGAAACGCAGTTTCTTTGCAGGCCTGATCTGGCTGAAGTAGGACTTCTGCTCTGGGTGTGCCACATTGCCCTAAAGCTGAAAGGCACAACGTGCAGGCTTCTTTCCAAAGGGCGAGTTGGGCCCCAAAGCATCTTGCTTCCAGCTCTTTGGGAAGCTAAGAAACCACTCGCTCTGCACAGTGCTCTTACACCCTACCGGGAACATCTCTTCCAAAGGCCTGTGAAACGCAGTTTCTTTGCAGGCCTGATCTGGCTGAAGTAGGACTTCTGCTCTGGGTGTGCTACATTGCCCTAGAGCTGGAAGGCACAACGTGCAGGCTTCTTTCCAAAGGGCGAGTTGGGCCCCACAGCATCTTGCTTCCAGCTCTTTGGGAACCTAAGAAACAACTCGCTCTGCACAGTGCTCTTACAGCCTACCGGGAACATCTCTTCCAAAGGCCTGTGAAACGCAGTTTCTTTGCAGGCCTGATCTGGCTGAAGTAGGACTTCTGCTCTGGGTGTGCTACTTTGCCCTAGAGCTGAAAGGCACAACGTGCAGGCTTCTTTCCAAAGGGCGAGTTGGGCCCCACAGCATCTTGCTTCCAGCTCTTTGGGAAGCTAAGAAACAACTCGCTCTGCACAGTGCTCTTACAGCCTACCGGGAAGGTCTCTTCCAAAGGCCTGTGAAACGCAGTTTCTTTGCAGGCCTGATCTGGCTGAAGTAGGACTTCTGCTCTGGGTGTGCTACATTGCCCTAGAGCTGAAAGGCACAACGTGCAGGCTTCTTTCCAAAGGGCGAGTTGGGCCCCACAGCATCTTGCTTCCAGCTCTTTGGGAAGCTAAGAAACAACTTGCTCTGCACAGTGCTCTTACAGCCTACTGGGAACATCTCTTCCAAAGGCCTGTGAAACGCAGTTTCTTTGCAGGCCTCATCTGGCTGAAGTAGGACTTCTGCTCTGGGTGTGCTACATTGTCCTAGAGCTGAAAGGCACAACGTGCAGGCTTCTTTCCAAAGGGCGAGTTGGGCCCCACAGCATCTTGCTTCCAACTCTTTGGGAAGCTAGGAAACAACTCGCTCAGCACAGTGCTCTTACAGCCTACCGGGAACATCTCTTCCAAAGGCCTGTGAAACGCAGTTTCTTGGCAGGCCTGATCTGGCTGAAGTAGGACTTCTGCTCTGGGTGTGCCACATTGCCCTAGAGCTGAAAGGCACAACGTGCCGGCTTCTTTCCAAAGGGCGAGTTGGGCCCCACAGCATCTTGCTTCCAGCTCTTTGGGAAGCTAAGAAACAACTCGCTCTGCACAGTGCTCTTACAGCCTACCGGGAACATCTCTTCCAAAGGCCTGTGAAACGCAGTTTCTTGGCAGGCCTGATCTGGCTGAAGTAGGACTTCTGCTGTGGGTGTGCTACATTGCCCTAGAGCTGAAAGGCAAAACGTGCAGGCTTCTTTCCAAAGGGCGAGTTGGGCCCCACAGCATCTTGCTTCCAGCTCTTTGGGAAGCTAAGAAACAACTCGCTCTGCACTGTGCTCTTACAGCCTACCGGGAACATCTCTTCCAAAGGCCTGTGAAACGCAGTTTCTTGGCAGGCCTGATCTGGCTGAAGTAGGACTTCTGCTCTGGGTGTGCTACATTGCCCTAGAGCTGAAAGGCACAACGTGCAGGCTTCTTTCCAAAGGGCGAGTTGGGCCCCACAGCATCTTGCTTCCAGCTTTTTGGGAAGCTAAGTCTCAACTCGCTCTGCACAGTGCTCTTACAGCCTACCGGGAACATCTCTTCCAAAGGCCTGTGAAACGCAGTTTCATTGCAGGCCTGATCTGGCTGAAGTAGGACTTCTGCTCTGGGTGTGCTACATTGCCCTAGAGCTGAAAGGCACAACGTGCAGGCTTCTTTCCAAAGGGCGAGTTGGGCCCCACAGCATCTTGCTTCCAGCTTTTTGGGAAGCGAAGTATCAACTCGCTCTGCACAGTGCTCTTACAGCCTACCGGGAACATCTCTTCCAAAGGCCTGTGAAACGCAGTTTCTTGGCAGGCCTGATCTGGCTGAAGTAGGACTTCTGCTCTGGGTGTGCTACATTGCCCTAGAGCTGAAAGGCACAACGTGCAGGCTTCTTTCCAAAGGGCGAGTTCGGCCCCACAGCACCTTGCTTCCAACTCTTTGGGAAGCTAAGAAACAACTCGCTCTGCACAGTGCTCTTACAGCCTACCGTGAACATCTCTTCCAAAGGCCTGTGACACGCAGTTTCTTTGCAGGCCTGATCTGGCTGAAGTAGAACTTCTGCTCTGGGTGTGCTACATTGCCCTAGAGATGAAAGGCACAACGTGCAGGCTTCTTTCCAAAGGGCGAGTTGGGCCCCACAGCATCTTGCTTCCAGCTCTTTGGGAAGCTAAGAAACAACTCGCTCTGCACAGTGCTCTTACAACCTACTGCGAACATCTCTTCCAAAGGCCTGTGAAACGCAGTTTCTTGGCAGGCCTGATCTGGCTGAAGTAGGACTTCTGCTCTGGGTGTGACACATAGCCCTAGAGCTGAAAGGCACAACGTGCCGGCTTCTTTCCAAAGGGAGAGTTGGGCCCCACAGCATCTTGCTTCCAGCTCTTTGGGAAGCTAAGAAACAACTCGCTCTGCACAGTGCTCTTACAGCCTACCGGCAACATCTCTTCCAAAGGCCTGTGAAACGCAGTTTCTTTGCAGGCCTGATCTGGCTGAAGTAGGACTTCTGCTCTGGGTGTGCCACATTGCCCTAGAGCTGAAAGGCACAACGTGCCAGCTTCTTTCCAATGCGTGAGTTGGGACCAAAAGCATCTTGCTTCCAGCTCTTTGGGAAGCTAAGAAACAACTCGCTCTGCACAGTGCTCTTACAGCCTACCGGGAACATCTCTTCCAAAGGCCTGTGAAACGCAGTTTCTTGGCAGGCCTGATCTGGCTGAAGTAGGACTTCTGCTCTGGGTGTGCTACATTGCCCTAGAGCTGAAAGGCACAACGTGCAGTCTTCTTTCCAAAGGGCGAGTTGGGCCCCACAGCACCTTGCTTCCAACTCTTTGGGAAGCTAAGAAACAACTCGCTCTGCACAGTGCTCTTACAGCCTACCGTGAACATCTCTTCCAAAGGCCTGTGAAACGCAGTTTCTTTGCAGGCCTGATCTGGCTGAAGTAGAACTTCTGCTCTGGGTGTGCTACATTGCCCTAGAGATGAAAGGCACAACGTGCAGGCTTCTTTCCAAAGGGCGAGTTGGGCCCCACAGCATCTTGCTTCCAGCTCTTTGGGAAGCTAAGAAACAACTCGCTCTGCACAGTGCTCTTACAGCCTACCGGGAACATCTCTTCCAAAGGCCTGTGAAACGCAGTTTCTTTGCAGGCCTGATCTGGCTGAAGTAGGACTTCTGCTCTGGGTGTGCTACATTGCCCTAGAGCTGAAAGGCACAACGTGCAGGCTTCTTTCCAAAGGGCGAGTTGGGCCCCACAGCATCTTGCTTCCAGCTCTTTGGGAAGCTAAGAAACAACTCGCTCTGCACAGTGCTCTTACAGCCTACCCGGAACATCTCTTCCAAAGGCCTGTGAAACGCAGTTTCTTGGCAGGCCTGATCTGGCTGAAGTAGGACTTCTGCTCTGGGTGGTACACATAGCCCTAGAGCTGAAAGGCACAACGTGCCGGCTTCTTTCCAAAGGGAGAGTTGGGCCCCACAGCATCATGCTTCCAGCTCTTTGGGAAGCTAAGAAACAACTCGCTCTGCACAGTGCTCTTACAGCATACCGGCAACATCTCTTCCAAAGGCCTGTGAAACGCAGTTTCTTGGCAGGCCTGATCTGGCTGAAGTAGGACTTCTGCTCTGGGTGTGCCACATTGCCCTAGAGCTGAAAGGCACAACGTGCCGGCTTCTTTCCAATGCGTGAGTTGGGCCCCACAGCATCTTGCTTCCAGCTGTTTGGGAAGCTAAGAAACAACTCGCTCTGCACAGTGCTCTTACAGCCTACCGGCAGCATCTCTTCCAAAGGCCTGTGAAACGCAGTTTCTTTGCAGGCCTGATCTGGCTGAAGTAGGACTTCTGCTCTGGGTGTGCCACATTGCCCTAGAGCTGAAAGGCACAACGTGCCGGCTTCTTTCCAATGCGTGAGTTGGGACCAAAAGCATCTTGCTTCCAGCTCTTTGGGAAGCTAAGAAACAACTCGCTCTGCACAGTGCTCTTACAGCCTACCGGGAACATCTCTTCCAAAGGCCTGTGAAACGCAGTTTCTTGGCAGGCCTGATCTGGCTGAAGTAGGACTTCTGCTCTGGGTGTGCCACATTGCCCTAGAGCTGAAAGGCACAACGTGCCGGCTTCTTTCCAAAGGGCGAGTTGGGCCCCACAGCATCTTGCTTCCAGCTCTTTGGGAAGCTAAGAAACAACTCGCTCTGCACAGTGCTCTTACAGCCTACCGGGAACATCTCTTCCAAAGGCCTGTGAAACGCAGTTTCTTTGCAGGCCTGATCTGGCTGAAGTAGGACTTCTGCTCTGGGTGTGCTACATTGCCCTAGAGCTGAAAGGCACAACGTGCAGGCTTCTTTCCAAAGGGCGAGTTGGGCCCCACAGCATCTTGCTTCCAGCTCTTTGGGAAGCTAAGAAACAACTCGCTCTGCACAGTGCTCTTACAGCCTACCGGGAACATCTCTTCCAAAGGCCTGTGAAACGCAGTTTCTTGGCAGGCCTGATCTGGCTGAAGTAGGACTTCTGCTCTGGGTGTGCTACATTGCCCTAGAGCTGAAAGGCACAACGTGCAGGCTTCTTTCCAAAGGGCGAGTTGGGCCCCACAGCATCTTGCTTCCAGCTTTTTGGGAAGCTAAGTCTCAACTCGCTCTGCACAGTGCTCTTACAGCCTACCGGGAACATCTCTTCCAAAGGCCTGTGAAACGCAGTTTCATTGCAGGCCTGATCTGGCTGAAGTAGGACTTCTGCTCTGGGTGTGCTACATTGCCCTAGAGCTGAAAGGCACAACGTGCAGGCTTCTTTCCAAAGGGCGAGTTGGGCCCCAGAGCATCTTGCTTCCAGCTTTTTGGGAAGCGAAGTATCAACTCGCTCTGCACAGTGCTCTTACAGCCTACCGGGAACATCTCTTCCAAAGGCCTGTGAAACGCAGTTTCTTTGCAGGCCTGATCTGGCTGAAGTAGGACTTCTGCTCTGGGTGTGCTACATTGCCCTAGAGCTGAAAGGCACAACGTGCAGGCTTCTTTCCAAAGGGCGAGTTGGGCCCCACAGCACCTTGCTTCCAACTCTTTGGGAAGCTAAGAAACAACTCGCTCTGCACAGTGCTCTTACAGCCTACCGTGAACATCTCTTCCAAAGGCCTGTGAAACGCAGTTTCTTTGCAGGCCTGATCTGCCTGAAGTAGAACTTCTGCTCTGGGTGTGCTACATTGCCCTAGAGATGAAAGGCACAACGTGCAGGCTTCTTTCCAAAGGGCGAGTTGGGCCCCACAGCATCTTGCTTCCAGCTCTTTGGGAAGCTAAGAAACAACTCGCTCTGCACAGTGCTCTTACAGCCTACCGGGAACATCTCTTCCAAAGGCCTGTGAAACGCAGTTTCTTGGCAGGCCTGATCTGGCTGAAGTAGGACTTCTGCTCTGGGTGTGCTACATTGCCCTAGAGCTGAAAGGCACAACGTGCAGGCTTCTTTCCAAAGGGCGAGTTGGGCCAAACAGCATCTTGCTTCCAGCTCTTTGGGAAGCTAAGAAACAACTCGCTCTGCACAGTGCTCTTACAGCCTACCGGGAACATCTCTTCCAAAGGCCTGTGAAACGCAGTTTCTTGGCAGGCCTGATCTGGCTGAAGTAGGACTTCTGCTCTGGGTGTGACACATAGCCCTAGAGCTGAAAGGCACAACGTGCCGGCTTCTTTCCAAAGGGAGTGTTGGGCCCCACAGCATCTTGCTTCCAGCTCTTTGGGAAGCTAAGAAACAACTCGCTCTGCACAGTGCTCTTACAGCCTACCGGCAACATCTCTTCCAAAGGCCTGTGAAACGCAGTTTCTTTGCAGGCCTGATCTGGCTGAAGTAGGACTTCTGCTCTGGGTGTTCCACATTGCCCTAGAGCTGAAAGGCACAACGTGCCGGCTTCTTTCCAATGCGTGAGTTGGGACCAAAAGCATCTTGCTTCCAGCTCTTTGGGAAGCTAAGAAACAACTCGCTCTGCACAGTGCTCTTACAGCCTACCAGGAACATCTCTTCCAAAGGCCTGTGAAACGCAGTTTCTTTGCAGGCCTGATCTGGCTGAAGTAGCACTTCTGCTCTGGGTGTGCTACATTGCCCTAGAGCTGAAAGGCACAACGTGCAGGCTTCTTTCCAAAGGGTGAGTTGGTCCCCACAGCATCTTGCTTCCAGCTCTTTGGGAAGCTAAGAAACAACTCGCTCTGCACAGTGCTCTTACAGCCTACCGGGAACATCTCTTCCAAAGGCCTGTGAAACGCAGTTTCTTTGCAGGCCTGATCTGGCTGAAGTAGGACTTCTGCTCTGGGTGTGCTACATTGCCCTAGAGCTGAAAGGCACAACGTGCAGGCTTCTTTCCAAAGGGCGAGTTGGGCCCCACAGCATCTTGCTTCCAGCTTTTTGGGAAGCTAAGTATCAACTCGCTCTGCACAGTGCTCTTACAGCCTACCGGGAACATCTCTTCCAAAGGCCTGTGAAACGCAGTTTCTTTGCAGGCCTGATCTGGCTGACGTAGGACTTCTGCTCTGGGTGTGCTACATTGCCCTAGAGCTGAAAGGCACAACGTGCAGGCTTCTTTGCAAAGGGCGAGTTGGGCCCCACAGCATCTTGCTTCCAGCTCTTTGGGAAGCTAAGAAACAACTCGCTCTGCACAGTGCTCTTACAGCCTACCGGGAACGTCTCTTCCAAAGGCCTGTGAAACGCAGTTTCTTTGCAGGCCTGATCTGGCAGATGTAGGACTTCTGCTCTGGGTGTGCTACATTGCCCTAGAGCTGAAAGGCACAAGGTGCAGGCTTCTTTTCAAAGGGCGAGTTGGGCCCCACAGCATCTTGCTTCCAGCTCTTTGGGAAGCTAAGAAACCACTCGCGCTGCACAGTGCTCTTACAGCCTACCGGGAACATCTCTTCCAAAGGCCTGTGAAACGCAGTTTCTTGGCAGGCCTGATTTGGCTGAAGTAGGACTTCTGCTCTGGGTGTGCTACATTGCCCTAGAGCTGAAAGGCACAACGTGCAGGCTTCTTTCCAAAGGGCGAGTTGGGCCCCACAGCATCTTGCTTCCAGCTCTTTGGGAAGCTAAGAAACAACTCGCTCTGCACAGTGCTCTTACAGCCTACCGGGAACATCTCTTCCAAAGGCCTGTGAAACGCAGTTTCTTGGCAGGCCTGATCTGGCTGAAGTAGGACTTCTGCTCTGGGTGTGCTACATTGCCCTAGAGCTGAAAGGCACAACGTGCCGGCTTCTTTCCAAAGGGAGAGTTGGACCCACAGCATCTTGCTTCCAGCTCTTTGGGAAGCTAAGAAACAACTCGCTCTGCACAGTGCTCTTACAGCCTACCGGCAACATCTCTTCCAAAGGCCTGTGAAACGCAGTTTCTTTGCAGGCCTGATCTGACTGAAGTAGGACTTCTGCTCTGGGTGTGCCACATTGCCCTAGAGCTGAAAGGCACAACGTGCAGGCTTCTTTCCAATGCGTGAGTTGGGACCAAAAGCATCTTGCTTCCAGCTCTTTGGGAAGCTAAGAAACAACTCGCTCTGCACAGTGCTCTTACAGCCTACCGGGAACATCTCTTCCAAAGGCCTGTGAAACGCAGTTTCTTTGCAGGCCTGATCTGGCTGAAGTAGCACTTCTGCTCTGGGTGTGCTACATTGCCCTAGAGCTGAAAGGCACAACGTGCAGGCTTCTTTCCAAAGGGTGAGTTGGTCCCCACAGCATCTTGCTTCCAGCTCTTTGGGAAGCTAAGAAACAACTCGCTCTGTACAGTGCTCTTACAGCCTACCGGGAACATCTCTTCCAAAGGCCTGTGAAACGCAGTTTCTTTGCAGGCCTGATCTGGCTGAAGTAGGACTTCTGCTCTGGGTGTGCTACATTGCCCTAGAGCTGAAAGGCACAACGTGCAGGCTTCTTTCCAAAGGGCGAGTTGGGCCCCACAGCATCTTGCTTCCAGCTTTTTGGGAAGCTAAGTATCAACTCGCTCTGCACAGTGCTCTTAATGCCTACCGGGAACATCTCTTCCAAAGGCCTGTGAAACGCAGTTTCTTTGCAGGCCTGATCTGGCTGAAGTAGGACTTCTGCTCTGGGTGTGCCACATTGCCCTAGAGCTGAAAGGCACAACGTGCCGGCTTCTTTCCAATGCGTGAGTTGGGACCAAAAGCATCTTGCTTCCAGCTCTTTGGGAAGCTAAGAAACAACTCGCTCTGCACAGTGCTCTTACAGCCTACCGGGAACATCTCTTCCAAAGGCCTGTGAAACGCAGTTTCTTGGCAGGCCTGATCTGGCTGAAGTAGGACTTCTGCTCTGGGTGTGCCACATTGCCCTAGAGCTGAAAGGCACAACGTGCCGGCTTCTTTCCAAAGGGCGAGTTGGGCCCCACAGCATCTTGCTTCCAGCTCTTTGGGAAGCTAAGAAACAACTCGCTCTGCACAGTGCTCTTACAGCCTACCGGGAACATCTCTTCCAAAGGCCTGTGAAACGCAGTTTCTTGGCAGGCCTGATCTGGCTGAAGTAGGACTTCTGCTCTGGGTGTGCTACATTGCCCTAGAGCTGAAAGGCACAACGTGCAGGCTTCTTTCCAAAGGGCGAGTTGGGCCCCACAGCATCTTGCTTCCAGCTCTTTGGGAAGCTAAGAAACAACTCGCTCTGCACAGTGCTCTTACAGCGTACCGGGAACATCTCTTCCAAAGGCCTGTGAAACGCAGTTTCTTGGCAGGCCTGATCTGGCTGAAGTAGGACTTCTGCTCTGGGTGTGCTACATTGCCCTAGAGCTGAAAGGCACAACGTGCAGGCTTCTTTCCAAAGGGCGAGTTGGGCCCCACAGCATCTTGCTTCCAGCTTTTTGGGAAGCTAAGTCTCAACTCGCTCTGCACAGTGCTCTTACAGCCTACCGGGAACATCTCTTCCAAAGGCCTGTGAAACGCAGTTTCATTGCAGGCCTGATCTGGCTGAAGTAGGACTTCTGCTCTGGGTGTGCTACATTGCCCTAGAGCTGAAAGGCACAACGTGCAGGCTTCTTTCCAAAGGGCGAGTTGGGCCCCAGAGCATCTTGCTTCCAGCTTTTTGGGAAGCGAAGTATCAACTCGCTCTGCACAGTGCTCTTACAGCCTACCGGGAACATCTATTCCAAAGGCCTGTGAAACGCAGTTTCTTTGCAGGCCTGATCTGGCTGAAGTAGGACTTCTGCTCTGGGTGTGCTACATTGCCCTAGAGCTGAAAGGCACAACGTGCAGGCTTCTTTCCAAAGGGCGAGTTGGGCCCCACAGCACCTTGCTTCCAACTCTTTGGGAAGCTAAGAAACAACTCGCTCTGCACAGTGCTCTTACAGCCTACCGGGAACGTCTCTTCCAAAGGCCTGTGAAACGCAGTTTCTTTGCAGGCCTGATCTGGCAGATGTAGGACTTCTGCTCTGGGTGTGCTACATTGCCCTAGAGCTGAAAGGCACAAGGTGCAGGCTTCTTTTCAAAGGGCGAGTTGGGCCCCACAGCATCTTGCTTCCAGCTCTTTGGGAAGCTAAGAAACCACTCGCGCTGCACAGTGCTCTTACAGCCTACCGGGAACATCTCTTCCAAAGGCCTGTGAAACGCAGTTTCTTGGCAGGCCTGATTTGGCTGAAGTAGGACTTCTGCTCTGGGTGTGCTACATTGCCCTAGAGCAGAAAGGCACAACGTGCAGGCTTCTTTCCAAAGGGCGAGTTGGGCCCCACAGCATCTTGCTTCCAGCTCTTTGGGAAGCTAAGAAACAACTCGCTCTGCACAGTGCTCTTACAGCCTACCGGGAACATCTCTTCCAAAGGCCTGTGAAACGCAGTTTCTTGGCAGGCCTGATCTGGCTGAAGTAGGACTTCTGCTCTGGGTGTGCTACATTGCCCTAGAGCTGAAAGGCACAACGTGCCGGCTTCTTTCCAAAGGGAGAGTTGGGCCCCACAGCATCTTGCTTCCAGCTCTTTGGGAAGCTAAGAAACAACTCGCTCTGCACAGTGCTCTTACAGCCTACCGGCAACATCTCTTCCAAAGGCCTGTGAAACGCAGTTTCTTTGCAGGCCTGATCTGACTGAAGTAGGACTTCTGCTCTGGGTGTGCCACATTGCCCTAGAGCTGAAAGGCACAACGTGCAGGCTTCTTTCCAATGCGTGAGTTGGGACCAAAAGCATCTTGCTTCCAGCTCTTTGGGAAGCTAAGAAACAACTCGCTCTGCACAGTGCTCTTACAGCCTACCGGGAACATCTCTTCCAAAGGCCTGTGAAACGCAGTTTCTTTGCAGGCCTGATCTGGCTGAAGTAGCACTTCTGCTCTGGGTGTGCTACATTGCCCTAGAGCTGAAAGGCACAACGTGCAGGCTTCTTTCCAAAGGGTGAGTTGGTCCCCACAGCATCTTGCTTCCAGCTCTTTGGGAAGCTAAGAAACAACTCGCTCTGTACAGTGCTCTTACAGCCTACTGGGAACATCTCTTCCAAAGGCCTGTGAAACGCAGTTTCTTTGCAGGCCTGATCTGGCTGAAGTAGGACTTCTGCTCTGGGTGTGCTACATTGCCCTAGAGCTGAAAGGCACAACGTGCAGGCTTCTTTCCAAAGGGCGAGTTGGGCCCCACAGCATCTTGCTTCCAGCTTTTTGGGAAGCTAAGTATCAACTCGCTCTGCACAGTGCTCTTAATGCCTACCGGGAACATCTCTTCCAAAGGCCTGTGAAATGCAGTTTCTTTGCAGGCCTGATCTGGCTGAAGTAGGACTTCTGCTCTGGGTGTGCTACATTGCCCTAGAGCTGAAAGGCACAACGTGCAGGCTTCTTTCCAAAGGGCGAGTTGGGCCCCACAGCATCTTGCTTCCAGCTCTTTGGGAAGCTAAGAAACAACTCGCTCTGCACAGTGCTCTTACAGCCTACCGGGAACGTCTCTTCCAAAGGCCTGTGAAACGCAGTTTGTTTGCAGGCCTGATCTGGCAGATGTAGGACTTCTGCTCTGGGTGTGCTACATTGCCCTAGAGCTGAAAGGCACAAGGTGCAGGCTTCTTTCCAAAGGGCGAGTTGGGCCCCACAGCATCTTGCTTCCACCTCTTTGGGAAGCTAAGAAACAACTCGCTCTGCACAGTGCTCTTACAGCCTACCGGGAACATCTCTTCCAAAGGCCTGTGAAACGCAGTTTCTTTGCAGGCCTGATCTGGCTGAAGTAGGACTTCTGCTCTGGGTGTGCCACATTGCCCTAGAGCTGAAAGGCACAACGTGCCGGCTTCTTTCCAATGCGTGAGTTGGGACCAAAAGCATCTTGCTTCCAGCTCTTTGGGAAGCTAAGAAACAACTCGCTCTGCACAGTGCTCTTACAGCCTACCGGGAACATCTCTTCCAAAGGCCTGTGAAACGCAGTTTCTTGGCAGGCCTGATCTGGCTGAAGTAGGACTTCTGCTCTGGGTGTGCCACATTGCCCTAGAGCTGAAAGGCACAACGTGCCGGCTTCTTTCCAAAGGGCGAGTTGGGCCCCACAGCATCTTGCTTCCAGCTCTTTGGGAAGCTAAGAAACAACTCGCTCTGCACAGTGCTCTTACAGCCTACCGGGAACATCTCTTCCAAAGGCCTGTGAAACGCAGTTTCTTGGCAGGCCTGATCTGGCTGAAGTAGGACTTCTGCTCTGGGTGTGCTACATTGCCCTAGAGCTGAAAGGCACAACGTGCAGGCTTCTTTCCAAAGGGCGAGTTGGGCCCCACAGCATCTTGCTTCCAGCTCTTTGGGAAGCTAAGAAACAACTCGCTCTGCACAGTGCTCTTACAGCGTACCGGGAACATCTCTTCCAAAGGCCTGTGAAACGCAGTTTCTTGGCAGGCCTGATCTGGCTGAAGTAGGACTTCTGCTCTGGGTGTGCTACATTGCCCTAGAGCTGAAAGGCACAACGTGCAGGCTTCTTTCCAAAGGGCGAGTTGGGCCCCACAGCATCTTGCTTCCAGCTTTTTGGGAAGCTAAGTCTCAACTCGCTCTGCACAGTGCTCTTACAGCCTACCGGGAACATCTCTTCCAAAGGCCTGTGAAACGCAGTTTCATTGCAGGCCTGATCTGGCTGAAGTAGGACTTCTGCTCTGGGTGTGCTACATTGCCCTAGAGCTGAAAGGCACAACGTGCAGGCTTCTTTCCAAAGGGCGAGTTGGGCCCCAGAGCATCTTGCTTCCAGCTTTTTGGGAAGCGAAGTATCAACTCGCTCTGCACAGTGCTCTTACAGCCTACCGGGAACATCTATTCCAAAGGCCTGTGAAACGCAGTTTCTTTGCAGGCCTGATCTGGCTGAAGTAGGACTTCTGCTCTGGGTGTGCTACATTGCCCTAGAGCTGAAAGGCACAACGTGCAGGCTTCTTTCCAAAGGGCGAGTTGGGCCCCACAGCACCTTGCTTCCAACTCTTTGGGAAGCTAAGAAACAACTCGCTCTGCACAGTGCTCTTACAGCCTACCGGGAACGTCTCTTCCAAAGGCCTGTGAAACGCAGTTTCTTTGCAGGCCTGATCTGGCAGATGTAGGACTTCTGCTCTGGGTGTGCTACATTGCCCTAGAGCTGAAAGGCACAAGGTGCAGGCTTCTTTTCAAAGGGCGAGTTGGGCCCCACAGCATCTTGCTTCCAGCTCTTTGGGAAGCTAAGAAACCACTCGCGCTGCACAGTGCTCTTACAGCCTACCGGGAACATCTCTTCCAAAGGCCTGTGAAACGCAGTTTCTTGGCAGGCCTGATTTGGCTGAAGTAGGACTTCTGCTCTGGGTGTGCTACATTGCCCTAGAGCTGAAAGGCACAACGTGCAGGCTTCTTTCCAAAGGGCGAGTTGGGCCCCACAGCATCTTGCTTCCAGCTCTTTGGGAAGCTAAGAAACAACTCGCTCTGCACAGTGCTCTTACAGCCTACCGGGAACATCTCTTCCAAAGGCCTGTGAAACGCAGTTTCTTGGCAGGCCTGATCTGGCTGAAGTAGGACTTCTGCTCTGGGTGTGCTACATTGCCCTAGAGCTGAAAGGCACAACGTGCCGGCTTCTTTCCAAAGGGAGAGTTGGGCCCCACAGCATCTTGCTTCCAGCTCTTTGGGAAGCTAAGAAACAACTCGCTCTGCACAGTGCTCTTACAGCCTACCGGCAACATCTCTTCCAAAGGCCTGTGAAACGCAGTTTCTTTGCAGGCCTGATCTGACTGAAGTAGGACTTCTGCTCTGGGTGTGCCACATTGCCCTAGAGCTGAAAGGCACAACGTGCAGGCTTCTTTCCAATGCGTGAGTTGGGACCAAAAGCATCTTGCTTCCAGCTCTTTGGGAAGCTAAGAAACAACTCGCTCTGCACAGTGCTCTTACAGCCTACCGGGAACATCTCTTCCAAAGGCCTGTGAAACGCAGTTTCTTTGCAGGCCTGATCTGGCTGAAGTAGCACTTCTGCTCTGGGTGTGCTACATTGCCCTAGAGCTGAAAGGCACAACGTGCAGGCTTCTTTCCAAAGGGTGAGTTGGTCCCCACAGCATCTTGCTTCCAGCTCTTTGGGAAGCTAAGAAACAACTCGCTCTGTACAGTGCTCTTACAGCCTACTGGGAACATCTCTTCCAAAGGCCTGTGAAACGCAGTTTCTTTGCAGGCCTGATCTGGCTGAAGTAGGACTTCTGCTCTGGGTGTGCTACATTGCCCTAGAGCTGAAAGGCACAACGTGCAGGCTTCTTTCCAAAGGGCGAGTTGGGCCCCACAGCATCTTGCTTCCAGCTTTTTGGGAAGCTAAGTATCAACTCGCTCTGCACAGTGCTCTTAATGCCTACCGGGAACATCTCTTCCAAAGGCCTGTGAAATGCAGTTTCTTTGCAGGCCTGATCTGGCTGAAGTAGGACTTCTGCTCTGGGTGTGCTACATTGCCCTAGAGCTGAAAGGCACAACGTGCAGGCTTCTTTCCAAAGGGCGAGTTGGGCCCCACAGCATCTTGCTTCCAGCTCTTTGGGAAGCTAAGAAACAACTCGCTCTGCACAGTGCTCTTACAGCCTACCGGGAACGTCTCTTCCAAAGGCCTGTGAAACGCAGTTTGTTTGCAGGCCTGATCTGGCAGATGTAGGACTTCTGCTCTGGGTGTGCTACATTGCCCTAGAGCTGAAAGGCACAAGGTGCAGGCTTCTTTCCAAAGGGCGAGTTGGGCCCCACAGCATCTTGCTTCCACCTCTTTGGGAAGCTAAGAAACAACTCGCTCTGCACAGTGCTCTTACAGCCTACCGGGAACATCTCTTCCAAAGGCCTGTGAAACGCAGTTTCTTTGCAGGCCTGATCTGGCTGAAGTAGGACTTCTGCTCTGGGTGTGCCACATTGCCCTAGAGCTGAAAGGCACAACGTGCCGGCTTCTTTCCAATGCGTGAGTTGGGACCAAAAGCATCTTGCTTCCAGCTCTTTGGGAAGCTAAGAAACAACTCGCTCTGCACAGTGCTCTTACAGCCTACCGGGAACATCTCTTCCAAAGGCCTGTGAAACGCAGTTTCTTGGCAGGCCTGATCTGGCTGAAGTAGGACTTCTGCTCTGGGTGTGCCACATTGCCCTAGAGCTGAAAGGCACAACGTGCCGGCTTCTTTCCAAAGGGCGAGTTGGGCCCCACAGCATCTTGCTTCCAGCTCTTTGGGAAGCTAAGAAACAACTCGCTCTGCACAGTGCTCTTACAGCCTACCGGGAACATCTCTTCCAAAGGCCTGTGAAACGCAGTTTCTTGGCAGGCCTGATCTGGCTGAAGTAGGACTTCTGCTCTGGGTGTGCTACATTGCCCTAGAGCTGAAAGGCACAACGTGCAGGCTTCTTTCCAAAGGGCGAGTTGGGCCCCACAGCATCTTGCTTCCAGCTCTTTGGGAAGCTAAGAAACAACTCGCTCTGCACAGTGCTCTTACAGCGTACCGGGAACATCTCTTCCAAAGGCCTGTGAAACGCAGTTTCTTGGCAGGCCTGATCTGGCTGAAGTAGGACTTCTGCTCTGGGTGTGCTACATTGCCCTAGAGCTGAAAGGCACAACGTGCAGGCTTCTTTCCAAAGGGCGAGTTGGGCCCCACAGCATCTTGCTTCCAGCTTTTTGGGAAGCTAAGTCTCAACTCGCTCTGCACAGTGCTCTTACAGCCTACCGGGAACATCTCTTCCAAAGGCCTGTGAAACGCAGTTTCATTGCAGGCCTGATCTGGCTGAAGTAGGACTTCTGCTCTGGGTGTGCTACATTGCCCTAGAGCTGAAAGGCACAACGTGCAGGCTTCTTTCCAAAGGGCGAGTTGGGCCCCAGAGCATCTTGCTTCCAGCTTTTTGGGAAGCGAAGTATCAACTCGCTCTGCACAGTGCTCTTACAGCCTACCGGGAACATCTATTCCAAAGGCCTGTGAAACGCAGTTTCTTTGCAGGCCTGATCTGGCTGAAGTAGGACTTCTGCTCTGGGTGTGCTACATTGCCCTAGAGCTGAAAGGCACAACGTGCAGGCTTCTTTCCAAAGGGCGAGTTGGGCCCCACAGCACCTTGCTTCCAACTCTTTGGGAAGCTAAGAAACAACTCGCTCTGCACAGTGCTCTTACAGCCTACCGGGAACATCTCTTCCAAAGGCCTGTGAAACGCAGTTTCTTTGCAGGCCTGATCTGCCTGAAGTAGAACTTCTGCTCTGGGTGTGCTACATTGCCCTAGAGATGAAAGGCACAACGTGCAGGCTTCTTTCCAAAGGGCGAGTTGGGCCCCACAGCATCTTGCTTCCAGCTCTTTGGGAAGCTAAGAAACAACTCGCTCTGCACAGTGCTCTTACAGCCTACCGGGAACATCTCTTCCAAAGGCCTGTGAAACGCAGTTTCTTGGCAGGCCTGATCTGGCTGAAGTAGGACTTCTGCTCTGGGTGTGCTACATTGCCCTAGAGCTGAAAGGCACAACGTGCAGGCTTCTTTCCAAAGGGCGAGTTGGGCCAAACAGCATCTTGCTTCCAGCTCTTTGGGAAGCTAAGAAACAACTCGCTCTGCACAGTGCTCTTACAGCCTACCGGGAACATCTCTTCCAAAGGCCTGTGAAACGCAGTTTCTTGGCAGGCCTGATCTGGCTGAAGTAGGACTTCTGCTCTGGGTGTGACACATAGCCTTAGAGCTGAAAGGCACAACGTGCCGGCTTCTTTCCAAAGGGAGTGTTGGGCCCCACAGCATCTTGCTTCCAGCTCTTTGGGAAGCTAAGAAACAACTCGCTCTGCACAGTGCTCTTACAGCCTAGTGGCAACATCTCTTCCAAAGGCCTGTGAAACGCAGTTTCTTTGCAGGCCTGATCTGGCTGAAGTAGGACTTCTGCTCTGGGTGTGCCACATTGCCCTAGAGCTGAAAGGCACAACGTGCCGGCTTCTTTCCAATGCGTGAGTTGGGACCAAAAGCATCTTGCTTCCAGCTCTTTGGGAAGCTAAGAAACAACTCGCTCTGCACAGTGCTCTTACAGCCTACCGGGAACATCTCTTCCAAAGGCCTGTGAAACGCAGTTTCATTGCAGGCCTGATCTGGCTGAAGTAGGACTTCTGCTCTGGGTGTGCTACATTGCCCTAGAGCTGAAAGGCACAACGTGCAGGCTTCTTTCCAAAGGGCGAGTTGGGCCCCAGAGCATCTTGCTTCCAGCTTTTTGGGAAGCGAAGTATCAACTCGCTCTGCACAGTGCTCTTACAGCCTACCGGGAACATCTATTCCAAAGGCCTGTGAAACGCAGTTTCTTTGCAGGCCTGATCTGGCTGAAGTAGGACTTCTGCTCTGGGTGTGCTACATTGCCCTAGAGCTGAAAGGCACAACGTGCAGGCTTCTTTCCAAAGGGCGAGTTGGGCCCCACAGCACCTTGCTTCCAACTCTTTGGGAAGCTAAGAAACAACTCGCTCTGCACAGTGCTCTTACAGCCTACCGGGAACATCTCTTCCAAAGGCCTGTGAAACGCAGTTTCTTTGCAGGCCTGATCTGCCTGAAGTAGAACTTCTGCTCTGGGTGTGCTACATTGCCCTAGAGATGAAAGGCACAACGTGCAGGCTTCTTTCCAAAGGGCGAGTTGGGCCCCACAGCATCTTGCTTCCAGCTCTTTGGGAAGCTAAGAAACAACTCGCTCTGCACAGTGCTCTTACAGCCTACCGGGAACATCTCTTCCAAAGGCCTGTGAAACGCAGTTTCTTGGCAGGCCTGATCTGGCTGAAGTAGGACTTCTGCTCTGGGTGTGCTACATTGCCCTAGAGCTGAAAGGCACAACGTGCAGGCTTCTTTCCAAAGGGCGAGTTGGGCCCCACAGCATCTTGCTTCCAGCTCTTTGGGAAGCTAAGAAACAACTCGCTCTGCACAGTGCTCTTACAGCCTACCGGGAACATCTCTTCCAAAGGCCTGTGAAACGCAGTTTCTTGGCAGGCCTGATCTGGCTGAAGTAGGACTTCTGCTCTGGGTGTGACACATAGCCTTAGAGCTGAAAGGCACAACGTGCCGGCTTCTTTCCAAAGGGAGTGTTGGGCCCCACAGCATCTTGCTTCCAGCTCTTTGGGAAGCTAAGAAACAACTCGCTCTGCACAGTGCTCTTACAGCCTAGTGGCAACATCTCTTCCAAAGGCCTGTGAAACGCAGTTTCTTTGCAGGCCTGATCTGGCTGAAGTAGGACTTCTGCTCTGGGTGTGCCACATTGCCCTAGAGCTGAAAGGCACAACGTGCCGGCTTCTTTCCAATGCGTGAGTTGGGACCAAAAGCATCTTGCTTCCAGCTCTTTGGGAAGCTAAGAAACAACTCGCTCTGCACAGTGCTCTTACAGCCTACCGGGAACATCTCTTCCAAAGGCCTGTGAAACGCAGTTTCTTTGCAGGCCTGATCTGGCTGAAGTAGCACTTCTGCTCTGGGTGTGCTACATTGCCCTAGAGCTGAAAGGCACAACGTGCAGGCTTCTTTCCAAAGGGTGAGTTGGTCCCCACAGCATCTTGCTTCCAGCTCTTTGGGAAGCTAAGAAACAACTCGCTCTGTACAGTGCTCTTACAGCCTACCGGGAACATCTCTTCCAAAGGCCTGTGAAACGCAGTTTCTTTGCAGGCCTGATCTGGCTGAAGTAGGACTTCTGCTCTGGGTGTGCTACATTGCCCTAGAGCTGAAAGGCACAACGTGCAGGCTTCTTTCCAAAGGGCGAGTTGGGCCCCACAGCATCTTGCTT
The DNA here is from genome assembly GCF_041296265.1 of Equus caballus. Taxonomy (NCBI): domain Eukaryota; kingdom Metazoa; phylum Chordata; class Mammalia; order Perissodactyla; family Equidae; genus Equus; species Equus caballus. The sequence goes on from NC_091715.1 coordinate 55,865,259, forward strand.
CCAGCTTTTTGGGAAGCTAAGTATCAACTCGCTCTGCACAGTGCTCTTAATGCCTACCGGGAACATCTCTTCCAAAGGCCTGTGAAACGCAGTTTCTTTGCAGGCCTGATCTGGCTGAAGTAGGACTTCTGCTCTGGGTGTGCTACATTGCCCTAGAGCTGAAAGGCACAAGGTGCAGGCTTCTTTCCAAAGGGCGAGTTGGGCCCCACAGCATCTTGCTTCCAGCTCTTTGGGAAGCTAAGAAACCACTCGCTCTGCACAGTGCTCTTACAGCCTACCGGGAACATCTCTTCCAAAGGCCTGTGAAACGCAGTTTCTTGGCAGGCCTGATCTGGCTGAAGTAGGACGTCTGCTCTGGGTGTGCTACATTGCCCTAGAGCTGAAAGGCACAACGTGCAGGCTTCTTTCCAAAGGGCGAATTGGGCCCCACAGCATCTTGCTTCCAGCCCTTTGGGAAGCTAAGAAACAACTCGCTCTGCACAGTGCTCTTACACACTAGTGGGAACATCTCTTCCAAAGGCCTGTGAAACGCAGTTTCTTTGCAGGCCTGATCTGGCTGAAGTAGGACTTCTGCTCTGGGTGTGCTACATTGCCCTAGAGCTGAAAGGCACAACGTGCAGGTTTCTTTCCAAAGGGCAAGTTGGGCCCCACAGCATCTTGCATCCAGCTCTTTGGGAAGCTAAGAAACAACTCGCTCTGCACAGTGCTCTTACAGCCTACCGGGAACGTCTCTTCCAAAGGCCTTTGAAACGCAGTTTCTTTGCAGGCCTGATCTGGCAGATGTAGGACTTCTGCTCTGGGTGTGCTACATTGCCCTAGAGCTGAAAGGCACAAGGTGCAGGCTTCTTTCCAAAGGGCGAGTTGGGCCCCACAGCATCTTGCTTCCAGCTCTTTGGGAAGCTAAGAAACCACTCGCGCTGCACAGTGCTCTTACAGCCTACCGGGAACATCTCTTCCAAAGGCCTGTGAAACGCAGTTTCTTGGCAGGCCTGATTTGGCTGAAGTAGGACTTCTGCTCTGGGTGTGCTACATTGCCCTAGAGCTGAAAGGCACAACGTGCAGGCTTCTTTGCAAAGGGCGAGTTGGGCCCCACAGCATCTTGCTTCCAGCTCTTTGGGAAGCTAAGAAACAACTCGCTCTGCACAGTGCTCTTACAGCCTACCGGGAACATCTCTTCCAAAGGCCTGTGAAACGCAGTTTCTTGGCAGGCCTGATCTGGCTGAAGTAGGACTTCTGCTCTGGGTGTGCTACATTGCCCTAGAGCTGAAAGGCACAACGTGCAGGCTTCTTTCCAAAGGGCGAGTTGGGCCCCACAGCATCTTGCTTCCAGCTTTTTGGGAAGCTAAGTCTCAACTCGCTCTGCACAGTGCTCTTACAGCCTACCGGGAACATCTCTTCCAAAGGCCTGTGAAACGCAGTTTCATTGCAGGCCTGATCTGGCTGAAGTAGGACTTCTGCTCTGGGTGTGCTACATTGCCCTAGAGCTGAAAGGCACAACGTGCAGGCTTCTTTCCAAAGGGCGAGTTGGGCCCCAGAGCATCTTGCTTCCAGCTTTTTGGGAAGCGAAGTATCAACTCGCTCTGCACAGTGCTCTTACAGCCTACCGGGAACATCTATTCCAAAGGCCTGTGAAACGCAGTTTCTTTGCAGGCCTGATCTGGCTGAAGAAGGACTTCTGCTCTGGGTGTGCTACATTGCCCTAGAGCTGAAAGGCACAACGTGCAGGCTTCTTTCCAAAGGGCGAGTTGGGCCCCACAGCACCTTGCTTCCAACTCTTTGGGAAGCTAAGAAACAACTCGCTCTGCACAGTGCTCTTACAGCCTACCGGGAACATCTCTTCCAAAGGCCTGTGAAACGCAGTTTCTTTGCAGGCCTGATCTGCCTGAAGTAGAACTTCTGCTCTGGGTGTGCTACATTGCCCTAGAGATGAAAGGCACAACGTGCAGGCTTCTTTCCAAAGGGTGAGTTGGGCCCCACAGCATCTTGCTTCCAGCTCTTTGGGAAGCTAAGAAACAACTCGCTCTGCACAGTGCTCTTACAGCCTACCGGGAACATCTCTTCCAAAGGCCTGTGAAACGCAGTTTCTTGGCAGGCCTGATCTGGCTGAAGTAGGACTTCTGCTCTGGGTGTGCTACATTGCCCTAGAGCTGAAAGGCACAACGTGCAGGCTTCTTTCCAAAGGGCGAGTTGGGCCAAACAGCATCTTGCTTCCAGCTCTTTGGGAAGCTAAGAAACAACTCGCTCTGCACAGTGCTCTTACAGCCTACCGGGAACATCTCTTCCAAAGGCCTGTGAAACGCAGTTTCTTGGCAGGCCTGATCTGGCTGAAGTAGGACTTCTGCTCTGGGTGTGACACATAGCCTTAGAGCTGAAAGGCACAACGTGCCGGCTTCTTTCCAAAGGGAGTGTTGGGCCCCACAGCATCTTGCTTCCAGCTCTTTGGGAAGCTAAGAAACAACTCGCTCTGCACAGTGCTCTTACAGCCTACTGGCAACATCTCTTCCAAAGGCCTGTGAAACGCAGTTTCTTTGCAGGCCTGATCTGGCTGAAGTAGGACTTCTGCTCTGGGTGTGCCACATTGCCCTAGAGCTGAAAGGCACAACGTGCCGGCTTCTTTCCAATGCGTGAGTTGGGACCAAAAGCATCTTGCTTCCAGCTCTTTGGGAAGCTAAGAAACAACTCGCTCTGCACAGTGCTCTTACAGCCTACCGGGAACATCTCTTCCAAAGGCCTGTGAAACGCAGTTTCTTTGCAGGCCTGATCTGGCTGAAGTAGCACTTCTGCTCTGGGTGTGCTACATTGCCCTAGAGCTGAAAGGCACAACGTGCAGGCTTCTTTCCAAAGGGTGAGTTGGTCCCCACAGCATCTTGCTTCCAGCTCTTTGGGAAGCTAAGAAACAACTCGCTCTGTACAGTGCTCTTACAGCCTACCGGGAACATCTCTTCCAAAGGCCTGTGAAACGCAGTTTCTTTGCAGGCCTGATCTGGCTGAAGTAGGACTTCTGCTCTGGGTGTGCTACATTGCCCTAGAGCTGAAAGGCACAACGTGCAGGCTTCTTTCCAAAGGGCGAGTTGGGCCCCACAGCATCTTGCTTCCAGCTTTTTGGGAAGCTAAGTATCAACTCGCTCTGCACAGTGCTCTTAATGCCTACCGGGAACATCTCTTCCAAAGGCCTGTGAAACGCAGTTTCTTTGCAGGCCTGATCTGGCTGAAGTAGGACTTCTGCTCTGGGTGTGCTACATTGCCCTAGAGCTGAAAGGCACAAGGTGCAGGCTTCTTTCCAAAGGGCGAGTTGGGCCCCACAGCATCTTGCTTCCAGCTCTTTGGGAAGCTAAGAAACAACTCGCTCTGCACAGTGCTCTTACAGCCTACCGGGAACGTCTCTTCCAAAGGCCTGTGAAACGCAGTTTGTTTGCAGGCCTGATCTGGCAGATGTAGGACTTCTGCTCTGGGTGTGCTACATTGCCCTAGAGCTGAAAGGCACAAGGTGCAGGCTTCTTTCCAAAGGGCGAGTTGGGCCCCACAGCATCTTGCTTCCACCTCTTTGGGAAGCTAAGAAACAACTCGCTCTGCACAGTGCTCTTACAGCCTACCGGGAACATCTCTTCCAAAGGCCTGTGAAACGCAGTTTCTTGGCAGGCCTGATCTGGCTGAAGTAGGACTTCTGCTCTGGGTGTGCTACATTGCCCTAGAGCTGAAAGGCACAACGTGCAGGCTTCTTTGCAAAGGGCGAGTTGGGCCCCACAGCATCTTGCTTCCAGCTCTTTGGGAAGCTAAGAAACAACTCGCTCTGCACAGTGCTCTTACAGCCTACCGGGAGCATCTCTTCCAAAGGCCTGTGAAACGCAGTTTCTTTGCAGGCCTGATGTGGCAGATGTAGGACTTCTGCTCTGGGTGTGCTACATTGCCCTAGAGCTGAAAGGCACAACGTGCAGGCTTCTTTCCAAATGGCGAGTTGGGCCCCACAGCATCTTGCCTCCAGCTCTTTGGGAAGCTAAGAAACCACTCGCTCTGCACAGTGCTCTTACAGCCTACCGGGAACATCTCTTCCAAAGGCCTGTGAAACGCAGTTTCTTGGCAGGCCTGATCTGGCTGAAGTAGGACGTCTGCTCTGGGTGTGCTACATTGCCCTAGAGCTGAAAGGCACAACGTGCAGGCTTCTTTCCAAAGGGCGAATTGGGCCCCACAGCATCTTGCTTCCAGCCCTTTGGGAAGCTAAGAAACAACTCGCTCTGCACAGTGCTCTTACACACTAGTGGGAACATCTCTTCCAAAGGCCTGTGAAACGCAGTTTCTTTGCAGGCCTGATCTGGCTGAAGTAGGACTTCTGCTCTGGGTGTGCTACATTGCCCTAGAGCTGAAAGGCACAACGTGCAGGCTTCTTTCCAAAGGGCAAGTTGGGCCCCACAGCATCTTGCATCCAGCTCTTTGGGAAGCTAAGAAACAACTCGCTCTGCACAGTGCTCTTACAGCCTACCGGGAACGTCTCTTCCAAAGGCCTTTGAAACGCAGTTTCTTTGCAGGCCTGATCTGGCAGATGTAGGACTTCTGCTCTGGGTGTGCTACATTGCCCTAGAGCTGAAAGGCACAAGGTGCAGGCTTCTTTCCAAAGGGCGAGTTGGGCCCCACAGCATCTTGCTTCCAGCTCTTTGGGAAGCTAAGAAACCACTCGCGCTGCACAGTGCTCTTACAGCCTACCGGGAACATCTCTTCCAAAGGCCTGTGAAACGCAGTTTCTTGGCAGGCCTGATTTGGCTGAAGTAGGACTTCTGCTCTGGGTGTGCTACATTGCCCTAGAGCTGAAAGGCACAACGTGCAGGCTTCTTTGCAAAGGGCGAGTTGGGCCCCACAGCATCTTGCTTCCAGCTCTTTGGGAAGCTAAGAAACAACTCGCTCTGCACAGTGCTCTTACAGCCTACCGGGAACATCTCTTCCAAAGGCCTGTGAAACGCAGTTTCTTGGCAGGCCTGATCTGGCTGAAGTAGGACTTCTGCTCTGGGTGTGCTACATTGCCCTAGAGCTGAAAGGCACAACGTGCCGGCTTCTTTCCAAAGGGAGAGTTGGGCCCCACAGCATCTTGCTTCCAGCTCTTTGGGAAGCTAAGAAACAACTCGCTCTGCACAGTGCTCTTACAGCCTACCGGCAACATCTCTTCCAAAGGCCTGTGAAACGCAGTTTCTTTGCAGGCCTGATCTGGCTGAAGTAGGACTTCTGCTCTGGGTGTGCCACATTGCCCTAGAGCTGAAAGGCACAAGGTGCAGGCTTCTTTCCAAAGGGCGAGTTGGGCCCCACAGCATCTTGCTTCCAGCTCTTTGGGAAGCTAAGAAACAACTCGCTCTGCACAGTGCTCTTACAGCCTACCGGGAACATCTCTTCCAAAGGCCTGTGAAACGCAGTTTCTTTGCAGGCCTGATCTGGCTGAAGTAGGACTTCTGCTCTGGGTGTGCTACATTGCCCTAGAGCTGAAAGGCACAACGTGCCGGCTTCTTTCCAAAGGGCGAGTTGGGACCAACAGCATCTTGCTTCCAGCTCTTTGGGAAGCTAAGAAACAACTGGCTCTGCACAGTGCTCGTACAGCCTACCGGGAACATCTCTTCCAAAGGCCTGTGAAACGCAGTTTCTTTGCAGGCCTGATCTGGCTGAAGTAGGACTTCTGCTCTGGGTGTGCTACATTGCCCTAGAGCTGAAAGGCACAACGTGCAGGCTTCTTTCCAAAGGGCGAGTTGGGACCCACAGCATCTTGCTTCCAGCTCTTTGGGAAGCTAAGAAACAACTCGCTCTGCACAGTGCTCTTACAGCCTACCGGGAACATCTCTTCCAAAGGCCTGTGAAACGCAGTTTCTTGGCAGGCCTGATCTGGCTGAAGTAGGACTTCTGCTCTGGGTGTGCTACATTGCCCTAGAGCTGAAAGGCACAACGTGCAGGCTTCTTTCCAAAGGGCGAGTTGGGCCAAACAGCATCTTGCTTCCAGCTCTTTGGGAAGCTAAGAAACAACTCGCTCTGCACAGTGCTCTTACAGCCTACCGGGAACATCTCTTCCAAAGGCCTGTGAAACGCAGTTTCTTGGCAGGCCTGATCTGGCTGAAGTAGGACTTCTGCTCTGGGTGTGACACATAGCCTTAGAGCTGAAAGGCACAACGTGCCGGCTTCTTTCCAAAGGGAGTGTTGGGCCCCACAGCATCTTGCTTCCAGCTCTTTGGGAAGCTAAGAAACAACTCGCTCTGCACAGTGCTCTTACAGCCTACTGGCAACATCTCTTCCAAAGGCCTGTGAAACGCAGTTTCTTTGCAGGCCTGATCTGGCTGAAGTAGGACTTCTGCTCTGGGTGTGCTACATTGCCCTAGAGCTGAAAGGCACAACGTGCAGGCTTCTTTCCAAAGGGCGAGTTGGGCCCCACAGCATCTTGCTTCCAGCTCTTTGGGAAGCTAAGAAACAACTCGCTCTGCACAGTGCTCTTACAGCCTACCGGGAACGTCTCTTCCAAAGGCCTGTGAAACGCAGTTTGTTTGCAGGCCTGATCTGGCAGATGTAGGACTTCTGCTCTGGGTGTGCTACATTGCCCTAGAGCTGAAAGGCACAAGGTGCAGGCTTCTTTCCAAAGGGCGAGTTGGGCCCCACAGCATCTTGCTTCCACCTCTTTGGGAAGCTAAGAAACAACTCGCTCTGCACAGTGCTCTTACAGCCTACCGGGAACATCTCTTCCAAAGGCCTGTGAAACGCAGTTTCTTGGCAGGCCTGATCTGGCTGAAGTAGGACTTCTGCTCTGGGTGTGCTACATTGCCCTAGAGCTGAAAGGCACAACGTGCAGGCTTCTTTGCAAAGGGTGAGTTGGGCCCCACAGCATCTTGCTTCCAGCTCTTTGGGAAGCTAAGAAACAACTCGCTCTGCACAGTGCTCTTACAGCCTACCGGGAGCATCTCTTCCAAAGGCCTGTGAAACGCAGTTTCTTTGCAGGCCTGATGTGGCAGATGTAGGACTTCTGCTCTGGGTGTGCTACATTGCCCTAGAGCTGAAAGGCACAACGTGCAGGCTTCTTTCCAAATGGCGAGTTGGGCCCCACAGCATCTTGCCTCCAGCTCTTTGGGAAGCTAAGAAACCACTCGCTCTGCACAGTGCTCTTACAGCCTACCGGGAACATCTCTTCCAAAGGCCTGTGAAACGCAGTTTCTTGGCAGGCCTGATCTGGCTGAAGTAGGACGTCTGCTCTGGGTGTGCTACATTGCCCTAGAGCTGAAAGGCACAACGTGCAGGCTTCTTTCCAAAGGGCGAATTGGGCCCCACAGCATCTTGCTTCCAGCCCTTTGGGAAGCTAAGAAACAACTCGCTCTGCACAGTGCTCTTACACACTAGTGGGAACATCTCTTCCAAAGGCCTGTGAAACGCAGTTTCTTTGCAGGCCTGATCTGGCTGAAGTAGGACTTCTGCTCTGGGTGTGCTACATTGCCCTAGAGCTGAAAGGCACAACGTGCAGGCTTCTTTCCAAAGGGCAAGTTGGGCCCCACAGCATCTTGCATCCAGCTCTTTGGGAAGCTAAGAAACAACTCGCTCTGCACAGTGCTCTTACAGCCTACCGGGAACGTCTCTTCCAAAGGCCTTTGAAACGCAGTTTCTTTGCAGGCCTGATCTGGCAGATGTAGGACTTCTGCTCTGGGTGTGCTACATTGCCCTAGAGCTGAAAGGCACAAGGTGCAGGCTTCTTTCCAAAGGGCGAGTTGGGCCCCACAGCATCTTGCTTCCAGCTCTTTGGGAAGCTAAGAAACCACTCGCGCTGCACAGTGCTCTTACAGCCTACCGGGAACATCTCTTCCAAAGGCCTGTGAAACGCAGTTTCTTGGCAGGCCTGATTTGGCTGAAGTAGGACTTCTGCTCTGGGTGTGCTACATTGCCCTAGAGCTGAAAGGCACAACGTGCAGGCTTCTTTGCAAAGGGCGAGTTGGGCCCCACAGCATCTTGCTTCCAGCTCTTTGGGAAGCTAAGAAACAACTCGCTCTGCACAGTGCTCTTACAGCCTACCGGGAACATCTCTTCCAAAGGCCTGTGAAACGCAGTTTCTTTGCAGGCCTGATCTGGCTGAAGTAGGACTTCTGCTATGGGTGTGCTACATTGCCCTAGAGCTGAAAGGCACAACGTGCCGGCTTCTTTCCAAAGGGAGAGTTGGGCCCCACAGCATCTTGCTTCCAGCTCTTTGGGAAGCTAAGAAACAACTCGCTCTGCACAGTGCTCTTACAGCCTACCGGCAACATCTCTTCCAAAGGCCTGTGAAACGCAGTTTCTTTGCAGGCCTGATCTGGCTGAAGTAGGACTTCTGCTCTGGGTGTGCCACATTGCCCTAGAGCTGAAAGGCACAACGTGCCGGCTTCTTTCCAATGCGTGAGTTGGGACCAAAAGCATCTTGCTTCCAGGTCTTTGGGAAGCTAAGAAACAACTCGCTCTGCACAGTGCTCTTACAGCCTACCGGGAACATCTCTTCCAAAGGCCTGTGAAACGCAGTTTCTTTGCAGGCCTGATCTGGCTGAAGTAGCACTTCTGCTCTGGGTGTGCTACATTGCCCTAGAGCTGAAAGGCACAACGTGCAGGCTTCTTTCCAAAGGGTGAGTTGGTCCCCACAGCATCTTCCTTCCAGCTCTTTGGGAAGCTAAGAAACAACTCGCTCTGTACAGTGCTCTTACAGCCTACCGGGAACATCTCTTCCAAAGGCCTGTGAAACGCAGTTTCTTTGCAGGCCTGATCTGGCTGAAGTAGGACTTCTGCTCTGGGTGTGCTACATTGCCCTAGAGCTGAAAGGCACAACGTGCAGGCTTCTTTCCAAAGGGCGAGTTGGGCCCCACAGCATCTTGCTTCCAGCTTTTTGGGAAGCTAAGTATCAACTCGCTCTGCACAGTGCTCTTAATGCCTACCGGGAACATCTCTTCCAAAGGCCTGTGAAACGCAGTTTCTTTGCAGGCCTGATCTGGCTGAAGTAGGACTTCTGCTCTGGGTGTGCTACATTGCCCTAGAGCTGAAAGGCACAACGTGCAGGCTTCTTTCCAAAGGGCGAGTTGGGCCCCACAGCATCTTGCTTCCAGCTCTTTGGGAAGCTAAGAAACAACTCGCTCTGCACAGTGCTCTTACAGCCTACCGGGAACGTCTCTTCCAAAGGCCTGTGAAACGCAGTTTGTTTGCAGGCCTGATCTGGCAGATGTAGGACTTCTGCTCTGGGTGTGCTACATTGCCCTAGAGCTGAAAGGCACAAGGTGCAGGCTTCTTTCCAAAGGGCGAGTTGGGCCCCACAGCATCTTGCTTCCAGCTCTTTGGGAAGCTAAGAAACAACTCGCTCTGCACAGTGCTCTTACAGCCTACCGGGAACATCTCTTCCAAAGGCCTGTGAAACGCAGTTTCTTTGCAGGCCTGATCTGGCTGAAGTAGGACTTCTGCTCTGGGTGTGCTACATTGCCCTAGAGCTGAAAGGCACAACGTGCCGGCTTCTTTCCAAAGGGCGTGTTGGGACCAACAGCATCTTGCTTCCAGCTCTTTGGGAAGCTAAGAAACAACTGGCTCTGCACAGTGCTCGTACAGACTACCGGGAACATCTCTTCCAAAGGCCTGTGAAACGCAGTTTCTTTGCAGGCCTGATCTGGCTGAAGTAGGACTTCTGCTCTGGGTGTGCTACATTGCCCTAGAGCTGAAAGGCACAACGTGCAGGCTTCTTTCCAAAGGGCGAGTTGGGACCCACAGCATCTTGCTTCCAGCTCTTTGGGAAGCTAAGAAACAACTCGCTCTGCACAGTGCTCTTACAGCCTACCGGGAACATCTCTTCCAAAGGCCTGTGAAACGCAGTTTCTTTGCAGGCCTGATCTGGCAGATGTAGGACTTCTGCTCTGGGTGTGCTACATTGCCCTAGAGCTGAAAGGGACAACGTGCAGGCTTCTTTCCAAAGGGCGAGTTGGGCCCCACAGCATCTTGCTTCCAGCTCTTTGGAAGGCTAAGAAACAAGTCGCTCTGCACAGTGCTCTTACAGCCTACCGGGAACATCTCTTCCAAAGGCCTGTGAAACGCAGTTTCTTTGCAGGCCTGATCTGGCTGAAGTAGGACTTCTGCTCTGGGTGTGCTACATTGCCCTAGAGCTGAAAGGCACAACGTGCAGGCTTCTTTGCAAAGGGCGAGTTGGGCCCCACAGCATCTTGCTTCCAGCTCTTTGGGAAGCTAAGAAACAACTCGCTCTGCACAGTGCTCTTACAGCATACCGGGAGCATCTCTTCCAAAGGCCTGTGAAACGCAGTTTCTTTGCAGGCCTGATGTGGCAGATATAGGACTTCTGCTCTGGGTGTGCTACATTGCCCTAGAGCTGAAAGGCACAACGTGCAGGCTTCTTTCCAAATGGCGAGTTGGGCCCCACAGCATCTTGCCTCCAGCTCTTTGGGAAGCTAAGAAACAACTCGCTCTGCACAGTGCTCTTACAGCCTACCGGGAACATCTCTTCCAAAGGCCTGTGAAACGCAGTTTCTTGGCAGGCCTGATCTGGCTGAAGTAGGACGTCTGCTCTGGGTGTGCTACATTGCCCTAGAGCTGAAAGGCACAACGTGCAGGCTTCTTTCCAAAGGGCGAATTGGGCCCCACAGCATCTTGCTTCCAGCCCTTTGGGAAGCTAAGAAACAACTCGCTCTGCACAGTGCTCTTACACACTAGTGGGAACATCTCTTCCAAAGGCCTGTGAAACGCAGTTTCTTTGCAGGCCTGATCTGGCTGAAGTAGGACTTCTGCTCTGGGTGTGCTACATTGCCCTAGAGCTGAAAGGCACAACGTGCAGGCTTCTTTCCAAAGGGCAAGTTGGGCCCCACAGCATCTTGCATCCAGCTCTTTGGGAAGCTATGAAACAACTCGCTCTGCACAGTGCTCTTACAGCCTACCGGGAACATCTCTTCCAAAGGCCTGTGAAACGCAGTTTCATTGCAGGCCTGATCTGGCTGAAGTAGGACTTCTGCTCTGGGTGTGCTACATTGCCCTAGAGCTGAAAGGCACAACGTGCCGGCTTCTTTCCAAAGGGCGAGTTGGGACCAACAGCATCTTGCTTCCAGCTCTTTGGGAAGCTAAGAAACAACTGGCTCTGCACAGTGCTCGTACAGCCTACCGGGAACATCTCTTCCAAAGGCCTGTGAAACGCAGTTTCTTTGCAGGCCTGATCTGGCTGAAGTAGGACTTCTGCTCTGGGTGTGCTACATTGCCCTAGAGCTGAAAGGCACAACGTGCAGGCTTCTTTCCAAAGGGCGAGTTGGGACCCACAGCATCTTGCTTCCAGCTCTTTGGGAAGCTAAGAAACAACTCGCTCTGCACAGTGCTCTTACAGCCTACCGGGAACATCTCTTCCAAAGGCCTGTGAAACGCAGTTTCTTTGCAGGCCTGATCTGGCAGATGTAGGACTTCTGCTCTGGGTGTGCTACATTGCCCTAGAGCTGAAAGGCACAACGTGAAGGCTTCTTTCCAAAGGGCGAGTTGGGCCCCACAGCATCTGGCTTCCAGCTCTTTGGCAAGCTAAGAAACCACTCGCTCTGCACAGTGCTCTTACAGCCTACCGGGAACATCTCTTCCAAAGGCCTGTGAAACGCAGTTTCTTTGCAGGCCTGATCTGGCTGAAGTAGGACTTCTGCTCTGGGTGTGCTACACTGCCCTAGAGCTGAAAGGCAGAACGTGCAGGCTTCTTTCCAAAGGGCGAGTTGGGCCCCACAGCATCTTGCTTCCAGCTCTTTGGGAAGCTAAGAAACAACTCGCTCTGCACAGTGCTCTTACAGCCTACCGGGAACATCTCTTCCAAAGGCCTGTGAAACGCAGTTTCTTTGCAGAGCTGATCTGGCTGAAGTAGGACTTCTGCTCTGGGTGTGCTACATTGCCCTAGAGCTGAAAGGCACAACGTGCAGGCTTCTTTCCAAAGGGCGAGTTGGGCCCCACAGCATCTTGCTTCCAGCTCTTTGGGAAGCTAAGAAACCACTCGCTCTGCACAGTGCTCTTACAGCCTACCGGGAACATCTCTTCCAAAGGCCTGTGAAACGCAGTTTCTTTGCAGGCCTGATCTGGCTGAAGTAGGACTTCTGTTCTGGGTGTGCTACATTGCCCTAGAGCTGAAAGGCACAACGTGCAGGCTTCTTTCCAAAGGGCGAGTTGGGCCCCACAGCATCTTGCTTCCAGCTCTTTGGGAAGCAAGAAACAACTCGCTCTGCACAGTGCTCTTACAGCCTACCGGGAACATCTCTTCCAAAGGCCTGTGAAACGCAGTTTCTTTGCAGGCCTGATCTGGCTGAAGTAGGACTTCTGCTCTGGGTGTGCTACATTGCCCTATAGCTGAAAGGCACAACGTGCAGGCTTCTTTCCAAAGGGCGAGTTGGGCCCCACAGCATCTTGCTTCCAGCTTTTTGGGAAGCTAAGTATCAACTCGCTCAGCACAGTGCTCTTAAAGCCTACCGGGAACATCTCTTCCAAAGGCCTGTGAAACGCAGTTTCTTTGTAGGCCTGATCTGGCTCAAGTAGGACTTCTGCTCTGGGTGTGCTACATTGCCCTAGAGCTGAAAGGCACAACGTGCAGGCTTCTTTCCAAAGGGCGAGTTGGGCCCCACAGCATCTTGCTTCCAGCTGTTTGGGCAGCTAAGAAACAACTCGCTCTGCACAGTGCTCTTACAGCCTACCGGGATCATCTTTTCCAAAGGCCTGTGAAACGCAGTTTCTTTGCAGGCCTGATCTGCCTGAAGTAGGACTTATGCTCTGGGTGTGCTACATTGCCCTAGAGCTGAAAGGCAGAACGTGCAGGCTTCTTTCCAAAGGGCGAGTTGGGACCCACAGCATCTTGCTTCCAGCTCTTTGGGAAGCTAAGAAACAACTCGCTCTGCACAGTGCTCTTACAGCCTACCGGGAACATCTCTTCCAAAGGCCTGTGAAACGCAGTTTCTTTGCAGGCCTGATCTGGCTGAAGTAGGACTTCTGCTCTGGGTGTGCTACATTGCCCTAGAGCTGAAAGGCACAACGTGCAGGCTTCTTTCCAAAGGGCGAGTTGGGCCCCACAGCATCTTGCTTCCAGCTCTTTGGGAAGATAAGAAACAACTCGCTCTGCACAGTGCTCTTACAGCCTACAGGGAACATCTCTTCCAAAGGCCTGTGAAACGCAGTTTCTTTGCAGGCCTGATCTGGCTGAAGTAGGACTTCTGCTCTGGGTGTGCTACATTGCTCTAGAGCTGAAAGGCACAACGTGCAGGCTTCTTTCCAAAGGGCGAGTTGGGCCCCACAGCATCTTGCTTCCAGCTCTTTGGGAAGCTAAGAAACAACTCGCTCTGCACAGTGCTCTTACAGCCTACCGGGAAAATCTCTTCCAAAGGCCTGGGAAACGCAGTTTCTTTGCAGGCCTGATCTGGCAGAAGTAGGACTTCTGCTCTGTGTGTGCACATTGCCCTAGAGCTGAAAGGCACAACGTGCAGGCTTCATTCCAAAGGGCGAGTTGGGCCCCACCGCATGTTGCCTCCAGCACTTTGGGAAGCTAAGAAACAACTCGCTCTGCACAGTGCTCTTACAGCCTACCGGGAACATCTCCTCCAAAGGCCTGTGAAACGCAGTTTCTTTGCAGGCCTGATCTGGCTGAAGTAGGACTTCTGCTCTGGGTGTGCTACATTGCCCTAGAGCTGAAAGGCACAACGTGCCAGCTTCTTTCCAAAGGGCGAGTTGGGACCCACAGCATCTTACTTCCAGCTCTTTGGGAAGCTAAGAAACAACTGGCTCTGCACAGTGCTCTTACAGCCTACCGGGAACATCTCTTCCAAAGGCCTGTGAAACGCAGTTTCTTTGCAGGCCTGATCTGGCTGAAGTAGGACTTCTGCTCTGGGTGTGCCACATTGCCCTAGAGCTGAAAGGCACAACGTGCAGGCTTCTTTCCAAAGGGCGAGTTGGGCCCCACAGCATCTTGCTTCCAGCTCTTTGGGAAGCTAAGAAACAACGCGCTCTGCACAGTGCTCTTACAGCCTACCGGGAACATCTCTTCCAAAGGCCTGTGAAACGCAGTTTCTTTGCAGGCCTGATCTGGCTGAAGTCGGACTTCTGCTCTGGGTGTGCTACATTGCCCTAGAGCTGAAAGGCACAACGTGCAGGCTTCTTTCCAAAGGGCGAGTTGGGCCCCACAGCATCTTGCTTCCAGCTTTTTGGGAAGCTAAGAAACAACTCGCTCTGCACAGTGCTCTTACAGCCTACCGGGAACATCTCTTCCAAAGGCCTGTGAAACGCAGTTTCTTTGCAGGCCTGATCTGGCAGAGTAGGACATCTGCTCTGGGTGTGCTACATTGCCCTAGAGCTGAAAGGCACAATGTGCAGGCTTCTTTCCAAAGGGCGAGTTGGGCCCCACAGCATCTTGCTTCCAGCTCTTTGGGAAGCTAAGAAACAACTCGCTCTGCACAGTGCTCTTACAGCCTACCGAGAGCATCTCTTCCAAAGGCCTGTGAAACGCAGTTTCTTTGCAGGCCTGATCTGGCTGAAGTAGGACTTCTGCTCTGGGTGTGCCACATTGCCCTAGAGCTGAAAGGCACAACGTGCCGGCTTCTTTCCAAAGGGCGAGTTGGGCCCCACAGCATCTTGCTTCCAGCTCTTTGGGAAGCTAAGAAACAACTCGCTCTGCACAGTGCTCTTACAGCCTACCGGGAACATCTCTTCCAAAGGCCTGTGAAACGCAGTTTCTTTGCAGGCCTGATCTGGCTGAAGTCGGACTTCTGCTCTGGGTGTGCTACATTGCCCTAGAGCTGAAAGGCACAACGTGCAGGCTTCTTTCCAAAGGGCGAGTTGGGCCCCAAAGCATCTTGCTTCCAGCTCTTTGGGAAGCTAAGAAACAACTCGCTCTGCACAGTTCTCTTGCAGCGTACCGGGAACATCTCTTCCAAAGGCCTGTGAAACGCAGTTTCTTTGCAGGCCTGATCTGGCTGAAGTAGGACTTCTGCTCTGGGTGTGCTACATTGCCCTAGACCTGAAAGGCACAACGTGCAGGCTTCTTTCCAAAGGGCGAGTTGGGCCCCACAGCATCTTGCGTCCAGCTCTATGGGAAGCTAAGAAACAACTCGCTCTGCACAGTGCTCTTACAGCCTACCGGGAACATCTCTTCCAAAGGCCTGTGAAACGCAGTTTCTTTGCAGGCCTGATCTGGCAGAGTAGGACTTCTGCTCTGGGTGTGCTACATTGCCCTAGAGCTGAAAGGCACAACGTGCAGGCTTCTTTCCAAAGGGCGAGTTGGTCCCCACAGCATCTTGCTTCCAGCTCTTTGGGAAGCTAAGAAACAACTCGCTCTGCACAGTGCTCTTGCAGCCTACCGGGAACATCTCTTCCAAAGGCCTGTGAAACGCAGTTTCTTTGCAGGCCTGATCTGGCAGAGTAGGACATCTGCTCTGGGTGTGCTACATTGCCCTAGAGCTGAAAGGCACAACGTGCAGGCTCCTTTCCAAAGGGCGAATTGGGCCCCACAGCATCTTCCTTCCAGCTCTTTGGGTAGCTAAGGAACAACTCGCTCTGCACAGTGCTCTTACAGCCTACCGGGAACATCTCTTCCAAAGGCCTGTGAAACGCAGTTTCTTTCCAGGCCTGATCTGGCTGAAGTAGGACTTCTGCTCTGGGTGTGCCACATTACCCTAGAGCTGAAAGGCACAACGTGCAGGCTTCTTTCCAAAGGGCGAGTTGGGCCCCACAGCATCTTGCTTCCAGCTCTTTGGGAAGCTAAGAAACCACTCGCTCTGCACAGTGCTCTTACACCCTACCGGGAACATCTCTTCCAAAGGCCTGTGAAACGCAGTTTCTTTGCAGGCCTGATCTGGCTGAAGTAGGACTTCTGCTCTGGGTGTGCTACATTGCCCTAGAGCTGAAAGGCACAACGTGCAGGCTTCTTTCCAAAGGGCCAGTTGGGCCCCACAGCATCTTGCTTCCAGCTCTTTGGGAAGCTAAGAAACAACTCGCTCTGCACAGTGCTCTTACAGCCTACCGGGAACATCTCTTCCAAAGGCCTGTGAAACGCAGTTTCTTTGCAGGCCTGATCTGGCTGAAGTCGGACTTCTGCTCTGGGTGTGCTACATTGCCCTAGAGCTGAAAGGCACAACGTGCAGGCTTCTTTCCAAAGGGCGAGTTGGGCCCCACAGCATCTTGCTTCCAGCTCTTTGGGAAGCTAAGAAACAACTCGCTCTGCACAGTGCTCTTACAGCCTACCGGGAACATCTCTTCCAAAGGCCTGTGAAACGCAGTTTCTTTGCAGGCCTGATCTGGCTGAAGTAGGACTTCTGCTCTGGGTGTGCTACATTGCCCTAGAGCTGAAAGGCAGAACGTGCAGGCTTCTTTCCAAAGGGCGAGTTGGGCCCCACAGCATCTTGCTTCCAGCTCTTTGGGAAGCTAAGAAACAACTCGCTCTGCACAGTGCTCTTACAGCCTACCGGGAACATCTCTTCCAAAGGCCTGTGAAATGCAGTTTCTTTGCAGAGCTGATCTGGCTGAAGTAGGACTTCTGCTCTGGGTGTGCCACATTGCCCTAGAGCTGAAAGGCACAACGTGCAGGCTTCTTTCCAAAGGGCGAGTTGGGCCCCACAGCATCTTGCTTCCAGCTCTTTGGGAAGCTAAGAAACCACTCGCTCTGCACAGTGCTCTTACACCCTACCGGGAACATCTCTTCCAAAGGCCTGTGAAACGCAGTTTCTTTGCAGGCCTGATCTGGCTGAACTAGGACTTCTGTTCTGCGTGTGCTACATTGCCCTAGAGCTGAAAGGCACAACGTGCAGGCTTCTTTCCAAAGGGCGAGTTGGGCCCCACAGCATCTTGCTTCCAGCTCTTTGGGAAGCAAGAAACAACTCGCTCTGCACAGTGCTCTTACAGCCTACCGGGAACATCTCTTCCAAAGGCCTGTGAAACGCAGTTTCTTTGCAGGCCTGATCTGGCTGAAGTAGGAGTTCTGCTCTGGGTGTGCTACATTGCCCTAGAGCTGAAAGGCACAACGTGCAGGCTTCTTTCCAAAGGGCGAGTTGGGCCCCACAGCATCTTGCTTCCAGCTTTTTGGGAAGCTAAGTATCAACTCGCTCAGCACAGTGCTCTTAAAGCCTACCGGGAACATCTCTTCCAAAGGCCTGTGAAACGCAGTTTCTTTGCAGGCCTGATCTGGCTGAAGTAGGACTTCTGCTCTGGGTGTGCTACATTGCCCTAGAGCTGAAAGGCACAACGTGCAGGCTTCTTTCCAAAGGGCGAGTTGGGCCACACAGCATCTTGCTTCCAGTCTTTGGGAAGCTAAGAAACAACTCGCTCTGCACAGTGCTCTTACAGCCTACCGGGAACATCTCTTCCAAAGGCCTGTGAAACGCAGTTTCTTTGCAGGCCTGATCTGGCAGATGTAGGACTTCTGCTCTGGGTGTGCTACATTGCCCTAGAGCTGAAAGGCACAACGTGCCAGCTTCTTTCCAAAGGGCGAGATGGGATCCACAGCATCTTGCTTCCAGCTCTTTGGGAAGCTAATAAACAACTGGCTCTGCACAGTGCTCTTACAGCCTACCGGGAACATCTCTTCCAAAGGCCTGTGAAACGCAGTTTCTTTGCAGGCCTGATCTGGCTGAAGTAGGACTTCTGCTCTGGGTGTGCCACATTGCCCTAGAGCTGAAAGGCACAACGTGCAGGCTTCTTTCCAAAGGGCGAGTTGGGCCCCACAGCATCTTGCTTCCAGCTCTTTGGGAAGCTAAGAAACAACTCGCTCTGCACAGTGCTCTTACAGCCTACCGGGAACATCTCTTCCAAAGGCCTGTGAAACGCAGTTTCTTTGCAGGCCTGATCTGGCTGAAGTAGGACTTCTGCTCTGGGTGTGCTACATTGCCCTAGCGCTGAAATGCACAACGTGCAGGCTTCTTTCCAAAGGGCGAGTTGGGCCCCACAGCATCTTGCTTCCAGCTGTTTGGGAAGCTAAGAAACAACTCGCTCTGCACAGTGCTCTTACAGCCTACCGGGATCATCTCTTCCAAAGGCCTGTGAAACGCAGTTTCTTTGCAGGCCTGATCTGGCTGAAGTAGGACTTATGCTCTGGGTGTGCTACATTGCCCTAGAGCTGAAAGGCAGAACGTGCAGGCTTCTTTCCAAAGGGCGAGTTGGGCCCTACAGCATCTTGCTTCCAGCTCTTTGGGAAGCTAAGAAACAACTCGCTCTGCACAGTGCTCTTACAGCCTACTGGGAACATCTCTTCCAAAGGCCTGTGAAACGCAGTTTCTTTGCAGGCCTGATCTGGCTGAAGTAGGACTTCTGCTCTGGGTGTGCCACATTGCCCTAGAGCTGAAAGGCACAACGTGCAGGCTTCTTTCCAAAGGGCGAGTTGGGCCCCACAGCATCTTGCTTCCAGCTCTTTGGGAAGATAAGAAACAACTCGCTCTGCACAGTGCTCTTACAGCCTACCGGGAACATCTCTTCCAAAGGCCTGTCAAACGCAGTTTCTTTGCAGGCCCGATCTGGCTGAAGTAGGACTTCTGCTCTGGGTGTGCTACATTGCTCTAGAGCTGAAAGGCACAACGTGCAGGCTTCTTTCCAAAGGGCGAGTTGGGCCCCACAGCATCTTGCTTCCAGCTCTTTGGGAAGCTAAGAAACAACTCGCTCTGCACAGTGCTCTTACAGCCTACCGGGAACATCTCTTCCAAAGGCCTGTGAAACGCAGTTTCTTTGCAGGCCTGATCTGGCTGAAGTAGGACTTCTGCTCTGGGTGTGCTACATTGCCCTAGAGCTGAAAGGCACAACGTGCAGGCTTCTTTCCAAAGGGCGAGTTGGGCCCCACAGCATCTTGCTTCCAGCTCTTTGGGAAGCTAAGAAACAACTCGCTCTGCACAGTGCTCTTACAGCCTACCGGGAAGATCTCTTCCAAAGGCCTGTGAAACGCAGTTTCTTTGCAGGCCTGATCTGGCTGAAGTAGGACTTCTGCTCTGGGTGTGCCCCATTGCCCTAGAGCTGAAAGGCACAACGTGCAGGCTTCTTTCCAAAGGGCGAGTTGGGCCCCACAGCATCTTGCTTCCAGCTCTTTGGGAAGCTAAGAAACAACTCGCTCTGCACAGTGCTCTTACAGCCTACCGGGAACATCTCTTCC
Organism: Equus caballus; assembly: GCF_041296265.1. Classification (NCBI taxonomy): domain Eukaryota; kingdom Metazoa; phylum Chordata; class Mammalia; order Perissodactyla; family Equidae; genus Equus; species Equus caballus. Next base: position 55,884,331 of record NC_091715.1, read on the forward strand.
AAAGGCCTGTGAAACGCAGTTTCTTTGCAGGCCTGATCTGGCTGAAGTCGGACTTCTGCTCTGGGTGTGCTACATTGCCCTAGAGCTGAAAGGCACAACGTGCAGGCTTCTTTCCAAAGGGCGAGTTGGGCCCCACAGCATCTTGCTTCCAGCTCTATGGGAAGCTAAGAAACAACTCGCTCTGCACAGTGCTCTTACAGCCTACCGGGAACATCTCTTCCAAAGGCCTGTGAAACGCAGTTTCTTTGCAGGCCTGATCTGGCAGAGTAGGACTTCTGCTCTGGGTGTGCTACATTGCCCTAGAGCTGAAAGGCACAACGTGCAGGCTTCTTTCCAAAGGGCGAGTTGGTCCCCACAGCATCTTGCTTCCAGCTCTTTGGGAAGCTAAGAAACAACTCGCTCTGCACAGTGCTCTTGCAGCCTACCGGGAACATCTCTTCCAAAGGCCTGTGAAACGCAGTTTCTTTGCAGGCCTGATCTGGCAGAGTAGGACATCTGCTCTGGGTGTGCTACATTGCCCTAGAGCTGAAAGGCACAACGTGCAGGCTTCTTTCCAAAGGGGGAGTTGGGCCCCACAGCATCTTGCTTCCAGCTCTTTGGGAAGCTAAGAAACAACTCGCTCTGCACAGTGCTCTTACAGCCTACCGGGAACATCTCTTCCAAAGGCCTGTGAAACGCAGTTTCTTTGCAGGCCTGATCTGGCTGAAGTAGGACTTCTGCTCTGGGTGTGCTACATTGCCCTAGAGCTGAAAGGCACAACGTGCAGGCTTCTTTCCAAAGGGCGAGTTGGGCCCCACAGCATCTTGCTTCCAGCTTTTTGGGAAGCTAAGAAACAACTCGCTCTGCACAGTGCTCTTACAGCCTACCGGGAGCATCTCTTCCAAAGGCCTGTGAAACGCAGTTTCTTTGCAGGCCTGATCTGGCTGAAGTAGGACTTCTGCTCTGGGTGTGCCACATTGCCCTAGAGCTGAAAGGCACAACGTGCCGGCTTCTTTCCAAAGGGCGAGTTGGGCCCCACAGCATCTTGCTTCCAGCTCTTTGGGAAGCTAAGAAACAACTCGCTCTGCACAGTGCTCTTACAGCCTACCGGGAACATCTCTTCCAAAGGCCTGTGAAACGCAGTTTCTTTGCAGGCCTGATCTGGCTGAAGTCGGACTTCTGCTCTGGGTGTGCTACATTGCCCTAGAGCTGAAAGGCACAACGTGCAGGCTTCTTTCCAAAGGGCGAGTTGGGCCCCAAAGCATCTTGCTTCCAGCTCTTTGGGAAGCTAAGAAACAACTCGCTCTGCACAGTTCTCTTGCAGCGTACCGGGAACATCTCTTCCAAAGGCCTGTGAAACGCAGTTTCTTTGCAGGCCTGATCTGGCTGAAGTAGGACTTCTGCTCTGGGTGTGCTACATTGCCCTAGACCTGAAAGGCACAACGTGCAGGCTTCTTTCCAAAGGGCGAGTTGGGCCCCACAGCATCTTGCGTCCAGCTCTATGGGAAGCTAAGAAACAACTCGCTCTGCACAGTGCTCTTACAGCCTACCGGGAACATCTCTTCCAAAGGCCTGTGAAACGCAGTTTCTTTGCAGGCCTGATCTGGCAGAGTAGGACTTCTGCTCTGGGTGTGCTACATTGCCCTAGAGCTGAAAGGCACAACGTGCAGGCTTCTTTCCAAAGGGCGAGTTGGTCCCCACAGCATCTTGCTTCCAGCTCTTTGGGAAGCTAAGAAACAACTCGCTCTGCACAGTGCTCTTGCAGCCTACCGGGAACATCTCTTCCAAAGGCCTGTGAAACGCAGTTTCTTTGCAGGCCTGATCTGGCAGAGTAGGACATCTGCTCTGGGTGTGCTACATTGCCCTAGAGCTGAAAGGCACAACGTGCAGGCTCCTTTCCAAAGGGCGAATTGGGCCCCACAGCATCTTCCTTCCAGCTCTTTGGGTAGCTAAGGAACAACTCGCTCTGCACAGTGCTCTTACAGCCTACCGGGAACATCTCTTCCAAAGGCCTGTGAAACGCAGTTTCTTTCCAGGCCTGATCTGGCTGAAGTAGGACTTCTGCTCTGGGTGTGCCACATTACCCTAGAGCTGAAAGGCACAACGTGCAGGCTTCTTTCCAAAGGGCGAGTTGGGCCCCACAGCATCTTGCTTCCAGCTCTTTGGGAAGCTAAGAAACCACTCGCTCTGCACAGTGCTCTTACACCCTACCGGGAACATCTCTTCCAAAGGCCTGTGAAACGCAGTTTCTTTGCAGGCCTGATCTGGCTGAAGTAGGACTTCTGCTCTGGGTGTGCTACATTGCCCTAGAGCTGAAAGGCACAACGTGCAGGCTTCTTTCCAAAGGGCCAGTTGGGCCCCACAGCATCTTGCTTCCAGCTCTTTGGGAAGCTAAGAAACAACTCGCTCTGCACAGTGCTCTTACAGCCTACCGGGAACATCTCTTCCAAAGGCCTGTGAAACGCAGTTTCTTTGCAGGCCTGATCTGGCTGAAGTCGGACTTCTGCTCTGGGTGTGCTACATTGCCCTAGAGCTGAAAGGCACAACGTGCAGGCTTCTTTCCAAAGGGCGAGTTGGGCCCCACAGCATCTTGCTTCCAGCTCTTTGGGAAGCTAAGAAACAACTCGCTCTGCACAGTGCTCTTACAGCCTACCGGGAACATCTCTTCCAAAGGCCTGTGAAACGCAGTTTCTTTGCAGGCCTGATCTGGCTGAAGTAGGACTTCTGCTCTGGGTGTGCTACATTGCCCTAGAGCTGAAAGGCAGAACGTGCAGGCTTCTTTCCAAAGGGCGAGTTGGGCCCCACAGCATCTTGCTTCCAGCTCTTTGGGAAGCTAAGAAACAACTCGCTCTGCACAGTGCTCTTACAGCCTACCGGGAACATCTCTTCCAAAGGCCTGTGAAACGCAGTTTCTTTGCAGAGCTGATCTGGCTGAAGTAGGACTTCTGCTCTGGGTGTGCCACATTGCCCTAGAGCTGAAAGGCACAACGTGCAGGCTTCTTTCCAAAGGGCGAGTTGGGCCCCACAGCATCTTGCTTCCAGCTCTTTGGGAAGCTAAGAAACCACTCGCTCTGCACAGTGCTCTTACACCCTACCGGGAACATCTCTTCCAAAGGCCTGTGAAACGCAGTTTCTTTGCAGGCCTGATCTGGCTGAACTAGGACTTCTGTTCTGCGTGTGCTACATTGCCCTAGAGCTGAAAGGCACAACGTGCAGGCTTCTTTCCAAAGGGCGAGTTGGGCCCCACAGCATCTTGCTTCCAGCTCTTTGGGAAGCAAGAAACAACTCGCTCTGCACAGTGCTCTTACAGCCTACCGGGAACATCTCTTCCAAAGGCCTCTGAAACGCAGTTTCTTTGCAGGCCTGATCTGGCTGAAGTAGGAGTTCTGCTCTGGGTGTGCTACATTGCCCTAGAGCTGAAAGGCACAACGTGCAGGCTTCTTTCCAAAGGGCGAGTTGGGCCCCACAGCATCTTGCTTCCAGCTTTTTGGGAAGCTAAGTATCAACTCGCTCAGCACAGTGCTCTTAAAGCCTACCGGGAACATCTCTTCCAAAGGCCTGTGAAACGCAGTTTCTTTGCAGGCCTGATCTGGCTGAAGTAGGACTTCTGCTCTGGGTGTGCTACATTGCCCTAGAGCTGAAAGGCACAACGTGCAGGCTTCTTTCCAAAGGGCGAGTTGGGCCACACAGCATCTTGCTTCCAGTCTTTGGGAAGCTAAGAAACAACTCGCTCTGCACAGTGCTCTTACAGCCTACCGGGAACATCTCTTCCAAAGGCCTGTGAAACGCAGTTTCTTTGCAGGCCTGATCTGGCAGATGTAGGACTTCTGCTCTGGGTGTGCTACATTGCCCTAGAGCTGAAAGGCACAACGTGCCAGCTTCTTTCCAAAGGGCGAGATGGGATCCACAGCATCTTGCTTCCAGCTCTTTGGGAAGCTAATAAACAACTGGCTCTGCACAGTGCTCTTACAGCCTACCGGGAACATCTCTTCCAAAGGCCTGTGAAACGCAGTTTCTTTGCAGGCCTGATCTGGCTGAAGTAGGACTTCTGCTCTGGGTGTGCCCCATTGCCCTAGAGCTGAAAGGCACAACGTGCAGGCTTCTTTCCAAAGGGCGAGTTGGGCCCCACAGCATCTTGCTTCCAGCTCTTTGGGAAGCTAAGAAACCACTCTCTCTGCACAGTGCTCTTACAGCCTACCGGGAACATCTCTTCCAAAGGCCTGTGAAACGCAGTTTCTTTGCAGGCCTGTTCTGGCTGAAGTAGGACTTCTGCTCTGGGTGTGCCACATTGCCCTAGAGGTGAAAGGCACAACGTGCAGGCTTCTTTCCAAAGGGCGAGTTGGGCCCCACAGAATCTTGCTTCCAGCTCTTTGGGAAGCTAAGAAACAACTCGCTCTGCACAGTGCTCTTACACCCTACCGGGAACATCTCTTCCAAAGGCCTGTGAAACGCAGTTTCTTTGCAGGCCTGATCTGGCAGAAGTAGGACTTCTGCTCTGGGTGTGCTACATTGCCCTAGAGCTGAAAGGCACAACGTGCAGGCTTCTTTCCAAAGGGTGAGTTGGGCCCCACAGCATCTTGCTTCCAGCTCTTTGGGAAGCTAAGAAACAACTCGCTCTGCACAGTGCTCTTACAGCCTACCGGGAACATCTCTTCCAAAGGCCTGTGAAACGCAGTTTCTTTGCAGGCCTGATCTGGCTGAAGTAGGACTTCTGCTCTGGGTGTGCTACATTGCCCTAGAGCTGAAAGGCACAACGTGCAGGCTTCTTTCCAAAGGGCGAGTTGGGCCCCACAGCATCTTGCTTCCAGCTGTTTGGGAAGCTAAGAAACAACTCGCTCTGCACAGTGCTCTTACAGCCTACCGGGAACATCTCTTCCAAAGGCCTGTGAAACGCAGTTTCTTTGCAGGCCTGATCTGGCTGAAGTAGGACTTCTGCTCTGGGTGTGCTACATTGCCCTAGAGCTGAAAGGCACAACGTGCAGGCTTCTTTCCAAAGGGCGAGTTGGGCCCCACAGCATCTTGCTTCCAGCTCTTTGGGAAGCTAAGAAACAACTCGCTCTGCACAGTGCTCTTACAGCCTACCGGGAACATCTCTTCCAAAGGCCTGTGAAACGCAGTTTCTTGGCAGGCCTGATCTGGCTGAAGTAGGACTTCTGCTCTCAGTGTGCTACTTTGCCCTAGAGCCGAAAGGCACAACGTGCAGGCTTCTTTCCAAAGGGCGAGTTGGGCCCCACAGCATCTTGCTTCCAGCTCTTTGGGAAGCTAAGAAACAACTCGCTCTGCACAGTGCTCTTACAGCCTACTGTGAACATCTCTTCCAAAGGCCTGTGAAACGCAGTTTCTTTGCAGGCCTGATCTGGCTGAAGTAGGACTTCTGCTCTGGGTGTGCTACATTGCTCTAGAGGTGAAAGGCACAACGTGCAGGCTTCTTTCCAAAGGGCGAGTTGGGCCCCACAGCATCTTGCTTCCAGCTCTTTGGGAAGCTAAGAAACCACTCTCTCTGCACAGTGCTCTTACAGCCTACCGGGAACATCTCTTCCAAAGGCCTGTGAAACGCAGTTTCTTTGCAGGCCTGATCTGGCTGAAGTAGGACTTCTGCTCTGGGTGTGCTACATTGCCCTAGAGCTGAAAGGCACAACGTGCAGGCTTCTTTCCAAAGGGCGAGTTGGGCCCCACAGCATCTTGCTTCCAGCTCTTTGGGAAGCTAAGAAACAACTCGCTCTGCACAGTGCTCTTACACCCCACCGGGAACATCTCTTCCAAAGGCCTGTGAAACGCAGTTTCTTATCAGGCCTGATATGGCTGAAGTAGGATTTCTGCTCTGGGTGTGCTACATTGCCCTAGAGCTGAAAGGCACAACGTGCAGGCTTCTTTCCAAGGGGCGAGTTGGGCCCCACAGCATCTTGCTTCCAGCTCTTTGGGAAGCTAAGAAACAACTCGCTCTGCACAGTGCTCTTACAGCCTACCGGGAACATCTCTTCCAAAGGCCTGTGAAACGCAGTTTCTTTGCAGGCCTGATCTGGCTGAAGTAGGACTTCTGCTCTGGGTGTGCTACATTGCCCTAGAGCTGAAAGGCACAACGTGCAGGCTTCTTTCCAAAGGGCGAGTTGGGCCCCACAGAATCTTGCTTCCAGCTCTTTGGGAAGCTAAGAAACCACTCGCTCTGCACAGTGCTCTTACAGCCTACCGGGAACATCTCTTCCAAAGGCCTGTGAAACGCAGTTTCTTTGCAGGCCTGATCTGGCTGAAGTAGGACTTCTGCTCTCAGTGTGCTACTTTGCCCTAGAGCCGAAAGGCACAACGTGCAGGCTTCTTTCCAAAGGGCGAGTTGGGCCCCACAGCATCTTGCTTCCAGCTCTTTGGGAAGCTAAGAAACAACTCGCTCTGCACAGTGCTCTTACAGCCTACCGGGAACATCTCTTCCAAAGGCCTGTGAAACGCAGTTTCTTTGCAGGCCTGATCTGGCTGAAGTAGGACTTCTGCTCTGGGTGTGCTACATTGCTCTAGAGCTGAAAGGCACAACGTGCAGGCTTCTTTCCAAAGGGCGAGTTGGGCCCCACAGCATCTTGCTTCCAGCTCTTTGGGAAGCTAAGAAACAACTCGCTCTGCACAGTGCTCTTACAGCCTACCGGGAACATCTCTTCCAAAGGCCTGTGAAACGCAGTTTCTTTGCAGGCCTGATCTGGCTGAAGTCGGACTTCTGCTCTGGGTGTGCTACATTGCCCTAGAGCTGAAAGGCACAACGTGCAGGCTTCTTTCCAAAGGGCGAGTTGGGCCCCACAGCATCTTGCTTCCAGCTCTTTGGGAAGCTAAGAAACAACTCGCTCTGCACAGTGCTCTTACAGCCTACCGGGAACATCTCTTCCAAAGGGCTGTGAAACGTAGTTTCTTTGCAGGCCTGATCTGGCTGAAGTAGGACTTCTGCTCTCGGAGTTCTACTTTGCCCTAGAGCTGAAAGGCACAACGTGCAGGCTTCTTTCCAAAGGGCGAATTTGTCCCCACAGCATCTTGCTTCCAGCTCTTTGGGAAGCTAAGGAACAACTCGCTCTGCACAGTGCTCTTACAGCCTACCGGGAACATCTCTTCCAAAGGCCTGTGAAACGCAGTTTCTTTGCAGGCCTGATCTGGCTGAAGTAGGACTTCTGCTCTGGGTGTGCCACATTGCCATAGAGCTGAAAGGCACAACGTGCAGGCTTCTTTCCAAAGGGCGAGTTGGGCCCCACAGCATCTTGCTTCCAGCTCTTTGGGAAGCTAAGAAACCACTCGCTCTGCACAGTGCTCTTACACCCTACCGGGAACATCTCTTCCAAAGGCCTGTGAAACGCAGTTTCTTTGCAGGCCTGATCTGGCTGAAGTAGGACTTCTGCTCTGGGTGTGCTACATTGCCCTAGAGCTTGAAGGCACAACGTGCAGGCTTCTTTCCAAAGGGCGAGTTGGGCCCCACAGCATCTTGCTTCCAGCTCTTTGGGAAGCTAAGAAACAACTCGCTCTGCACAGTGCTCTTACAGCCTACCGGGAACATCTCTTCCAAAGGCCTGTGAAACGCAGTTTCTTTGCAGGCCTGATCTGGCTGAAGTAGGACTTCTGCTCTGGGTGTGCTACATTGCCCTAGAGCTGAAAGGCACAACGTGCAGGCTTCTTTCCAAAGGGCGAGTTGGGCCCCACAGCATCTTGCTTCCACCTCTTTGGGAAGCTAGGAAACAACTCGCTCTGCACAGTGCTCTTACAGCCTACCGGGAACATCTCTTCCAAAGGCCTGTGAAACGCAGTTTCTTGGCAGGCCTGATCTGGCTGAAGTAGGACTTCTGCTCTGGGTGTGCCACATTGCCCTAGAGCTGAAAGGCACAACGTGCCGGCTTCTTTCCAAAGGGCGAGTTGGGCCCCACAGCATCTTGCTTCCAGCTCTTTGGGAAGCTAAGAAACAACTCGCTCTGCACAGTGCTCTTACAGCCTACCGGGAACATCTCTTCCAAAGGCCTGTGAAACGCAGTTTCTTGGCAGGCGTGATCTGGCTGAAGTAGGACTTCTGCTCTGGGTGTGCTACATTGCCCTAGAGCTGAAAGGCACAACGTGCAGGCTTCTTTCCAAAGGGCGAGTTGGGCCCCACAGCATCTTGCTTCCAGCTCTTTGGGAAGCTAAGAAACAACTCGCTCTGCACAGTGCTCTTACAGCCTACCGGGAACATCTCTTCCAAAGGCCTGTGAAACGCAGTTTCTTGGCAGGCCTGATCTGGCTGAAGTAGGACTTCTGCTCTGGGTGTGCTACATTGCCCTAGAGCTGAAAGGCACAACGTGCAGGCTTCTTTCCAAAGGGCGAGTTGGGCCCCACAGCATCTTGCTTCCAGCTTTTTGGGAAGCTAAGTCTCAACTCGCTCTGCACAGTGCTCTTACAGCCTACCGGGAACATCTCTTCCAAAGGCCTGTGAAACGCAGTTTCATTGCAGGCCTGATCTGGCTGAAGTAGGACTTCTGCTCTGGGTGTGCTACATTGCCCTAGAGCTGAAAGGCACAACGTGCAGGCTTCTTTCCAAAGGGCGAGTTGGGCCCCACAGCATCTTGCTTCCAGCTTTTTGGGAAGCGAAGTATAAACTCGCTCTGCACAGTGCTCTTACAGCCTACCGGGAACATCTCTTCCAAAGGCCTGTGAAACGCAGTTTCTTTGCAGGCCTGATCTGGCTGAAGTAGGACTTCTGCTCTGGGTGTGCCACATTGCCCTAGAGCTGAAAGGCACAACGTGCAGGCTTCTTTCCAAAGGGCGAGTTCGGCCCCACAGCACCTTGCTTCCAACTCTTTGGGAAGCTAAGAAACAACTCGCTCTGCACAGTGCTCTTACAGCCTACCGTAAACATCTCTTCCAAAGGCCTGTGACACGCAGTTTCTCTGCAGGCCTGATCTGGCTGAAGTAGAACTTCTGCTCTGGGTGTGCTACATTGCCCTAGAGATGAAAGGCACAACGTGCAGGCTTCTTTCCAAAGGGCGAGTTGGGCCCCACAGCATCTTGCTTCCAGCTCTTTGGGAAGCTAAGAAACAACTCGCTCTGCACAGTGCTCTTACAGCCTACTGCGAACATCTCTTCCAAAGGCCTGTGAAACGCAGTTTCTTGGCAGGCCTGATCTGGCTGAAGTAGGACTTCTGCTCTGGGTGTGACACATAGCCCTAGAGCTGAAAGGCACAACGTGCCGGCTTCTTTCAAAAGGGAGAGTTGGGCCCCACAGCATCTTGCTTCCAGCTCTTTGGGAAGCTAAGAAACAACTCGCTCTGCACAGTGCTCTTACAGCCTACCGGCAACATCTCTTCCAAAGGCCTGTGAAACGCAGTTTCTTTGCAGGCCTGATCTGGCTGAAGTAGGACTTCTGCTCTGGGTGTGCCACATTGCCCTAGAGCTGAAAGGCACAACGTGCCGGCTTCTTTCCAATGCGTGAGTTGGGACCAAAAGCATCTTGCTTCCAGCTCTTTGGGAAGCTAAGAAACAACTCGCTCTGCACAGTGCTCTTACAGCCTACCGGGAACATCTCTTCCAAAGGCCTGTGAAACGCAGTTTCTTGGCAGGCCTGATCTGGCTGAAGTAGGACTTCTGCTCTGGGTGTGCTACATTGCCCTAGAGCTGAAAGGCACAACGTGCAGGCTTCTTTCCAAAGGGCGAGTTGGGCCCCACAGCACCTTGCTTCCAACTCTTTGGGAAGCTAAGAAACAACTCGCTCTGCACAGTGCTCTTACAGCCTACCGTGAACATCTCTTCCAAAGGCCTGTGAAACGCAGTTTCTTTGCAGGCCTGATCTGGCTGAAGTAGGACTTCTGCTCTGGGTGTGCTACATTGCCCTAGAGCTGAAAGGCACAACGTGCAGGCTTCTTTCCAAAGGGCGAGTTGGGCCCCACAGCATCTTGCTTCCAGCTCTTTGGGAAGCTAAGAAACAACTCGCTCTGCACAGTGCTCTTACAGCCTACCGGGAAGATCTCTTCCAAAGGCCTGTGAAACACAGTTTCTTTGCAGGCCTGATCTGGCTGAAGTAGGACTTCTGCTCTGGGTGTGCTACTTTGCCCTAGAGCTGAAAGGCACAACGTGCAGGCTTCTTTCCAAAGGGCGAGTTGGGCCCCACAGCATCTTGCTTCCAGCTCTTTGGGAAGCTAAGAAACAACTCGCTCTGCACAATGCTCTTACAGCCTACCGGGAACATCTCTTCCAAAGGCCTGTGAAACGCAGTTTCTTTGCAGGCCTGATCTGGCTGAAGTAGGACTTCTGCTCTGGGTGTGCCACATTGCCCTAGAGCTGAAAGGCACAACGTGCCGGCTTCTTTCCAATGCGTGAGTTGGGACCAAAAGCATCTTGCTTCCAGCTCTTTGGGAAGCTAAGAAACAACTCGCTCTGCACAGTGCTCTTACAGCCTACCGGGAACATCTCTTCCAAAGGCCTGTGAAACGCAGTTTCTTGGCAGGCCTGATCTGGCTGAAGTAGGACTTCTGCTCTGGGTGTGCTACATTGCCCTAGAGCTGAAAGGCACAACGTGCAGGCTTCTTTCCAAAGGGCGAGTTGGGCCCCACAGCATCTTGCTTCCAGTCTTTGGGAAGCTAAGAAACAACTCGCTCTGCACAGTGCTCTTACAGCCTACCGGGAACATCTCTTCCAAAGGCCTGTGAAACGCAGTTTCTTTGCAGGCCTGATCTGGCTGAAGTAGGACTTCTGCTCTGGGTGTGCTACATTGCCCTAGAGCTGAAAGGCACAACGTGCAGTCTTCTTTCCAAAGGGCGAGTTGGGCCCCACAGCATCTTGCTTCCAGCTGTTTGGGAAGCTAAGAAACAACTCGCTCTGCACAGTGCTCTTACAGCCTACCGGGATCATCTCTTCCAAAGGCCTGTGAAACGCAGTTTCTTTGCAGGCCTGATCTGGCTGAAGTAGGACTTATGCTCTGGGTGTGCTACATTGCCCTAGAGCTGAAAGGCAGAACGTGCAGGCTTCTTTCCAAAGGGCGAGTTGGGACCCACAGCATCTTGCTTCCAGCTCTTTGGGAAGCTAAGAAACAACTCACTCTGCACAGTGCTCTTACAGCCTACCGGGAACATCTCTTCCAAAGGCCTGTGAAACGCAGTTTCTTTGCAGGCCTGATCTGGCTGAAGTAGGACTTCTGCTCTGGGTGTGCTACATTGCCCTAGAGCTGAAAGGCAGAACGTGCAGGCTTCTTTCCAAAGGGCGAGTTGGGCCCCACAGCATCTTGCTTCCAGCTCTTTGGGAAGATAAGAAACAACTCGCTCTGCACCGTGCTCTTACAGCCTACCGGGAACATCTCTTCCAAAGGCCTGTGAAACGCAGTTTCTTTGCAGGCCTGATCTGGCTGAAGTAGGACTTCTGCTCTGGGTGTGCTACATTGCTCTAGAGCTGAAAGGCACAACGTGCAGGCTTCTTTCCAAAGGGCGAGTTGGGCCCCACAGCATCTTGCTTCCAGCTCTTTGGGAAGCTAAGAAACAACTCGCTCTGCACAGTGCTCTTACAGCCTACCGGGAAAATCTCTTCCAAAGGCCTGTGAAATGCAGTTTCTTTGCAGGCCTGATCTGGCAGAAGTAGGACTTCTGCTCTGGGTGTGCACATTGCCCTAGAGCTGAAACGCACAACGTGCAGGCTTCATTCCAAAGGGCGAGTTGGGCCCCACCGCATCTTGCTTCCAGCACTTTGGGAAGCTAAGAAACAACTCGCTCTGCACAGTGCTCTTACAGCCTACCGGGAACATCTCTTCCAAAGGCCTGTGAAACGCAGTTTCTTTGCAGGCCTGATCTGGCTGAAGTAGGACTTCTGCTCTGGGTGTGCTACATTGCCCTAGAGCTGAAAGGCACAACGTGCCAGCTTCTTTCCAAAGGGCGAGTTGGGACCCACAGCATCTTGCTTCCAGCTCTTTGGGAAGCTAAGAAACAACTGGCTCTGCACAGTGCTCTTACAGCCTACCGGGAACATCTCTTCCAAAGGCCTGTGAAACGCAGTTTCTTTGCAGGCCTGATCTGGCTGAAGTAGGACTTCTGCTCTGGGTGTGCCACATTGCCCTAGAGGTGAAAGGCACAACGTGCAGGCTTCTTTCCAAAGGGCGAGTTGGGCCCCACAGCATCTTGCTTCCAGCTCTTTGGGAAGCTAAGAAACAACTGGCTCTGCACAGTGCTCTTACAGCCTACCGGGAACATCTCTTCCAAAGGCCTGTGAAACGCAGTTTCTTTGCAGGCCTGATCTGGCTGAAGTAGGACTTCTGCTCTGGGTGTGCTACATTGCCCTAGAGGTGAAAGGCACAACGTGCAGGCTTCTTTCCAAAGGGCGAGTTGGGCCCCACAGCATCTTGCTTCCAGCTTTTTGGGAAGCTAAGAAACAACTCGCTCTGCACAGTGCTCTTACAGCCTACCGGGAACATCTCTTCCAAAGGCCTGTGAAACGCAGTTTCTTTGCAGGCCTGATCTGGCAGAGTAGGACATCTGCTCTGGGTGTGCTACATTGCCCTAGAGCTGAAAGGCACAACGTGCAGGCTTCTTTCCAAAGGGTGAGTTGGGCCCCACAGCATCTTGCTTCCAGCTCTTTGGGAAGCTAAGAAACAACTCGCTCTGCACAGTGCTCTTACAGCCTACCGGGAACATCTCTTCCAAAGGCCTGTGAAACGCAGTTTCTTTGCAGGCCTGATCTGGCTGAAGTAGGACTTCTGCTCTGGGTGTGCTACATTGCCCTAGAGCTGAAAGGCACAACGTGCAGGCTTCTTTGCAAAGGGCGAGTTGGGCCACACAGCATCTTGCTTCCAGCTCTTTGGGAAGCTAAGAAACAACTCGCTCTGCACAGTGCTCTTACAGCCTACCGGGAACATCTCTTCCAAAGGCCTGTGAAACGCAGTTTCTTTGCAGGCCTGATCTGGCTGAAGTAGGACTTCTGCTCTGGGTGTGCCACATTGCCCTAGAGCTGAAAGGCACAACGTGCAGGCTTCTTTCCAAAGGGCGAGTTGGGCCCCACAGCATCTTGCTTCCAGCTCTTTGGGAAGCTAAGAAACAACTCGCTCTGCACCGTGCTCTTACAGCCTACCGGGAACATCTCTTCCAAAGGCCTGTGAAACGCAGTTTCTTGGCAGGCCTGATCTGGCTGAAGTAGGACTTCTGCTCTGGGTGTGCTACATTGCCCTAGAGCTGAAAGGCACAACGTGCAGGCTTCTTTCCAAAGGGCGAGTTGGGCCCACAGCATCTTGCTTCCAGCTCTTTGGGAAGCCAAGAAACAACTCGCTCTGCACAGTGCTCTTACAGCCTACCGGGAACATCTCTTCCAAAGGCCTGTGAAACGCAGTTTCTTTGCAGGCCTGATCTGGCTGAAGTAGGACTTCTGCTCTGGGTGTGCTACATTGCCCTAGAGCTGAAAGGCACAACGTGCAGGCTTCTTTGCAAAGGGCGAGTTGGGCCACACAGCATCTTGCTTCCAGCTCTTTGGGAAGCTAAGAAACAACTCGCTCTGCACAGTGCTCTTACAGCCTACCGGGAACATCTCTTCCAAAGGCCTGTGAAACGCAGTTTCTTTGCAGGCCTGATCTGGCTGAAGTAGGACTTCTGCTCTGGGTGTGCTACATTGCCCTAGAGCTGAAAGGCACAACGTGCAGGCTTCTTTGCAAAGGGCGAGTTGGGCCCCACAGCATCTTGCTTCCAGCTCTTTGGGAAGCTAAGAAACAACTCGCTCTGCAAAGTGCTCTTACAGCCTACCGGGAAGATCTCTTCCAAAGGCCTGTGAAACGCAGTTTCTTTGCAGGACTGATCTGGCTGAAGTAGGACTTCTGCTCTGGGTGTGCTACATTGCCCTAGAGCTGAAAGGCACAACGTGCAGGCTTCTTTGCAAAGGGCGAGTTGGGCCCCACAGCATCTTGCTTCCAGCTCTTTGGGAAGCTAAGAAACAACTCGCTCTGCACAGTGCTCTTACAGCCTACAGGGAACATCTCTTCCAAAGGCCTGTGAAACGCAGTTTCTTTGCAGGCCTGATCTGGCTGAAGTAGGATTTCTGCTCTGGGTGTGCCACATTGCCCTAGAGCTGAAAGGCACAACGTGCCGGCTTCTTTCCAAAGGGCGAGTTGGGCCCCACAGCATCTTGCTTCCAGCTCTTTGGGAAGCTAAGAAACAACTGGCTCTGCACAGTGCTCTTACAGCCTACCGGGAACATCTCTTCCAAAGGCCTGTGAAACGCAGTTTCTTTGCAGGCCTGATCTGGCTGAAGTAGGACTTCTGCTCTGGGTGTGCTACATTGCCCTAGAGCTGAAAGGCACAACGTGCAGGCTTCTTTCCAAAGGGCGAGTTGGGCCCCACAGCATCTTGCTTCCAGCTCTTTGGGAAGCTAAGAAACAACTCGCTCTGCACAGTTCTCTTGGAGCGTACCGGGAACATCTCTTCCAAAGGCCTGTGAAACGCAGTTTCTTTGCAGGCCTGATCTGGCTGAAGTAGGACTTCTGCTCTGGGTGTGCTACATTGCCCTAGAGCTGAAAGGCACAACGTGCAGGCTTCTTTCCAAAGGGCGAGTTGGGCCCCACAGCATCTTGCGTCCAGCTCTACGGGAAGCTAAGAAACAACTCGCTCTGCACAGTGCTCTTACAGCCTACCGGGAACATCTCTTCCAAAGGCCTGTGAAACGCAGTTTCTTTGCAGGCCTGATCTGGCAGAGTAGGACTTCTGCTCTGGGTGTGCTACATTGCCCTAGAGCTGAAAGGCACAACGTGCAGGCTTCTTTCCAAAGAGCGAGTTGGGCCCCACAGCATCTTGCTTCCAGCTCTTTGGGAAGCTAAGAAACAACTCGCTCTGCACAGTGCTCTTACAGCCTAACGGGAAGATCTCTTCCAAAGGCCTATGAAACGCAGTTTCTTTGCAGGCCTGATCTGGATGAAGTAGGACTTCTGCTCTGGGTGTACTACATTGCCCTAGAGCTGAAAGGCACAACGTGCAGGCTTCTTTCCAAAGGGCGAGTTGGGCCCCACAGCATCTTGCTTCCAGCTCTTTGGGAAGCTAAGAAACAACTCGCTCTGCACAGTGCTCTTACAGCCTACCGGGAACATCTCTTCCAAAGGCCTGTGAAACGCAGTTTCTTGGCAGGCCTGATCTGGCTGAAGTAGGACTTCTGCTCTGGGTGTGCTACATTGCCCTAGAGCTGAAAGGCACAACGTGCAGGCTTCTTTCCAAAGGGCGAGTTGCGCCCCACAGCATCTTGCTTCCAGCTCTTTGGGAAGCTAAGAAACAACTCGCTCTGCACAGTGCTCTTACAGCCTACCGGGAACATCTCTTCCAAAGGCCTGTGAAACGCAGTTTCTTTGCAGGCCTGATCTGGCTGAAGTAGGACTTCTGCTCTGGGTGTGCTACATTGCCCTAGAGCTGAAAGGCACAACGTGCAGGCTTCTTTGCAAAGGGCGAGTTGGGCCACACAGCATCTTGCTTCCAGCTCTTTGGGAAGCTAAGAAACAACTCGCTCTGCACAGTGCTCTTACAGCCTACCGGGAACATCTCTTCCAAAGGCCTGTGAAACGCAGTTTCTTTGCAGGCCTGATATGGCTGAAGTAGGACTTCTGCTCTGGGTGTGCCACATTGCCCTAGAGCTGAAAGGCACAACGTGCAGGCTTCTTTGCAAAGGGCGAGTTGGGCCCCACAGCATCTTGCTTCCAGCTCTTTGGGAAGCTAAGAAACAACTCGCTCTGCACCGTGCTCTTACAGCCTACCGGGAACATCTCTTCCAAAGGCCTGTGAAACGCAGTTTCTTGGCAGGCCTGATCTGGCTGAAGTAGGACTTCTGCTCTGGGTGTGCCACATTGCCCTAGAGCTGAAAGGCACAACGTGCAGGCTTCTTTCCAAAGGGCGAGTTGGGCCCCACAGCATCTTGCTTCCAGCTCTTTGGGAAGCTAAGAAACAACTCGCTCTGCACCGTGCTCTTACAGCCTACCGGGAACATCTCTTCCAAAGGCCTGTGAAACGCAGTTTCTTGGCAGGCCTGATCTGGCTGAAGTAGGACTTCTGCTCTGGGTGTGCTACATTGCCCTAGAGCTGAAAGGCACAACGTGCAGGCTTCTTTCCAAAGGGCGAGTTGGGCCCCACAGCATCTTGCTTCCAGCTCTTTGGGAAGCTAAGAAACAACTCGCTCTGCACAGTGCTCTTACAGCCTACCGGGAACATCTCTTCCAAAGGCCTGTGAAACGCAGATTCTTTGCAGGCCTGATCTGGCTGAAGTAGGACTTCTGCTCTGGGTGTGCCACATTGCCCTAGAGCTGAAAGGCACAACGTGCAGGCTTCTTTCCAAAGGGCGAGTTGGGCCACACAGCATCTTGCTTCCAGCTCTTTGGGAAGCTAAGAAACAACTCGCTCTGCACAGTGCTCTTACAGCCTACCGGGAACATCTCTTCAAAGGCCTGTGAAACGCAGTTTCTTTGCAGGCCTGATCTGGCTGAAGTAGGACTTCGGCTCTGGGTGTGCCCCATTGCCCTAGAGCTGAAAGGCACAACGTGCAGGCTTCTTTCCAAAGGGCGAGTTGGGCCCCACAGCATCTTGCTTCCAGCTCTTTGGGAAGCTAAGAAACCACTCGCTCTGCACAGTGCTCTTACAGCCTACCGGGAACATCTCTTCCAAAGGCCTGTGAAACGCAGTTTCTTTGCAGGCCTGATCTGGCTGAAGTAGGACTTCTGCTCTGGGTGTGCTACATTGCCCTAGAGCTGAAAGGCACAACGTGCAGGCTTCTTTGCAAAGGGCGAGTTGGGCCCCACAGCATCTTGCTTCCAGCTCTTTGGGAAGCTAAGAAACAACTCGCTCTGCACAGTGCTCTTACAGCCTACCGGGAAGATCTCTTCCAAAGGCCTGTGAAACGCAGTTTCTTTGCAGGCCTGATCTGACTGAAGTAGGACTTCTGCTCTGGGTGTGCTACATTGCCCTAGAGCTGAAAGGCACAACGTGCAGGCTTCTTTCCAAAGGGCGAGTTGGGCCCCACAGCATCTTGCTTCAAGCTCTTTGGGAAGCTAAGAAACAACTCGCTCTGCACAGTTCTCTTGGAGCGTACCGGGAACATCTCTTCCAAAGGCCTGTGAAACGCAGTTTCTTTGCAGGCCTGATCTGGCTGAAGTAGGACTTCTGCTCTGGGTGTGCTACATTGCCCTAGAGCTGAAAGGCACAACGTGCAGGCTTCTTTCCAAAGGGCGAGTTGGGCCCCACAGCATCTTGCGTCCAGCTCTACGGGAAGCTAAGAAACAACTCGCTCTGCACAGTGCTCTTACAGCCTACCGGGAACATCTCTTCCAAAGGCCTGTGAAACGCAGTTTCTTTGCAGGCCTGATCTGTCAGAGTAGGACTTCTGCTCTGGGTGTGCTACATTGCCCTAGAGCTGAAAGGCACAACGTGCAGGCTTCTTTCCAAAGGGCGAGTTGTGCCCCACAGCATCTTGCTTCCAGCTCTTTGGGAAGCTAAGAAACAACTCGCTCTGCACAGTGCTCTTACAGCCTACCGGGAAGATCTCTTCCAAAGGCCTGTGAAACGCAGTTTCTTTGCAGGCCTGATCTGGATGAAGTAGGACTTCTGCTCTGGGTGTACTACATTGCCCTAGAGCTGAAAGGCACAACGTGCAGGCTTCTTTCCAAAGGGCGAGTTGGGCCCCACAGCATCTTGCTTCCAGCTCTTTGGGAAGCTAAGAAACAACTCGCTCTGCACAGTGCTCTTACAGCCTACCGGGAACATCTCTTCCAAAGGCCTGTGAAACGCAGTTTCTTTGCAGGCCTGATCTGGCTGAAGTAGGACTTCTGCTCTGGGTGTGCTACATTGCCCTAGAGCTGAAAGGCACAACGTGCAGGCTTCTTTCCAAAGGGCGAGTTGGGCCCCACAGCATCTTGCTTCCAGCTCTTTGGGAAGCTAAGAAACAACTCGCTCTGCACAGTGCTCTTACAGCCTACCGGGAACATCTCTTCCAAAGGCCTGTGAAACGCAGTTTCTTTGCAGGCCTGATCTGGCTGAAGTAGGACTTCTGCTCTGGGTGTGCTACATTGCCCTAGAGCTGAAAGGCACAACGTGCAGGCTTCTTTCCAAAGGGCGAGTTGGGCCCCACAGCATCTTGCTTCCAGCTCTTTGGGAAGCTAAGAAACAACTCCCTCTGCACAGTTCTCTTGGAGCGTACCGGGAACATCTCTTCCAAAGGCCTGTGAAACGCAGTTTCTTTGCTGGCCTGATCTGGCTGAAGTAGGACTTCTGCTCTGGGTGTGCTACATTGCCTTAGAGCTGAAAGGCACAACGTGCAGGCTTCTTTGCAAAGGGCGAGTTGGGCCCCACAGCATCTTGCGTCCAGCTCTACGGGAAGCTAAGAAACAACGCGCTCTGCACAGTGCTCTTACAGCCTACCGGGAACATCTCTTCCAAAGGCCTGTGAAACGCAGTTCCTTTGCAGGCCTGATCTGGCAGAGTAGGACTTCTGCTCTGGGTGTGCTACATTGCCCTAGAGCTGAAAGGCACAACGTGCAGGCTTCTTTCCAAAGGGCGAGTTGGTCCCCACAGCATCTTGCTTCCAGCTCTTTGGGAAGCTAAGAAACAACTCGCTCTGCACAGTGCTCTTACAGCCTACCGGGAACATCTCTTCCAAAGGCCTGTGAAACGCAGTTTCTTTGCAGGCCTGATCTGGCAGAGTAGGACATCTGCTCTGGGTGTGCTACATTGCCCTAGAGCTGAAAGGCACAACGTGCAGGCTTCTTTCCAAAGGGCGAGTTGGGCCCCACAGCATCTTGCTTCCAGCTCTTTGGGAAGCTAAGAAACAACTCGCTCTGCACAGTGCTCTTACAGCCTACCGGGAACATCTCTTCCAAAGGCCTGTGAAACGCAGTTTCTTTGCAGGCCTGATCTGGCTGAAGTAGGACTTCTGCTCTGGGTGTGCTACATTGCCCTAGAGCTGAAAGGCACAACGTGCAGGCTTCTTTGCACAGGGCGAGTTGGGCCCCACAGCATCTTGCTTCCAGCTCTTTGGGAAGCTAAGAAACAACTCGCTCTGCACAGTGCTCTTACAGCCTACCGGGAACATCTCTTCCAAAGGCCTGTGAAACGCAGTTTCTTTGCAGGCCTGATCTGGCTGAAGTAGGACTTCTGCTCTGGGTGTGCTACATTGCCCTAGAGCTGAAAGGCAGAACGTGCAGGCTTCTTTCCAAAGGGCGAGTTGGGCCCCACAGCATCTTGCTTCCAGCTCTTTGGGAAGCTAAGAAACAACTCGCTCTGCACAGTGCTCTTACAGCCTACCGGGAACATCTCTTCCAAAGGCCTGTGAAACGCAGTTTCTTTGCAGGCCTGATCTGGCTGAAGTAGGACTTCTGCTCTGGGTGTGCTACATTGCCCTAGAGATGAAAGGCACAACGTGCAGGCTTCTTTGCAAAGGGCGAGTTGGGCAACACAGCATCTTGCTTCCAGCTCTTCGGGAAGCTAAGAAACAACTCGCTCTGCACAGTGCTCTTACAGCCTACCGGGAACATCTCTTCCAAAGGCCTGTGAAACGCAGTTTCTTTGCAGGCCTGATCTGGCTGAAGTAGGACTTCTGCTCTGGGTGTGCCCCATTGCCCTATAGCTGAAAGGCACAACGTGCAGGCTTCTTTCCAAAGGGCGAGTTGGGCCCCACAGCATCTTGCTTCCAGCTTTTTGGGAAGCTAAGAAACAACTCGCTCTGCACAGTGCTCTTACAGCCTACCGGGAACATCTCTTCCAAAGGCCTGTGAAACGCAGTTTCTTTGCAGGCCTGATCTGGCTGAAGTAGGACTTCTGCTCTGGGTGTGCCACATTGCCCTAGAGCTGAAAGGCACAACGTGCCGGCTTCTTTCCAAAGGGCGAGTTGGGCCCCACAGCATCTTGCTTCCAACTCTTTGGGAAGCTAAGAAACAACTCGCTCTGCACAGTGCTCTTACAGCCTACCGGGAACATCTCTTCCAAAGGCCTGTGAAACGCAGTTTCTTTGCAGGCCTGATCTGGCTGAAGTCGGACTTCTGCTCTGGGTGTGCTACATTGCCCTAGAGCTGAAAGGCACAACGTGCAGGCTTCTTTCCAAAGGGCGAGTTGGGCCCCACAGCATCTTGCTTCCAGCTCTTTGGGAAGCTAAGAAACAACTCGCTCTGCACAGTTCTCTTGCAGCGTACCGGGAACATCTCTTCCAAAGGCCTGTGAAACGCAGTTTCTTTGCAGGCCTGATCTGGCTGAAGTAGGACTTCTGCTCTGGGTGTGCTACATTGCCCTAGAGCTGAAAGGCACAACGTGCAGGCTTCTTTCCAAAGGGCGAGTTGGGCCCCACAGCATCTTGCGTCCAGCTCTATGGGAAGCTAAGAAACAACTCGCTCTGCACAGTGCTCTTACAGCCTACCGGGAACATCTCTTCCAAAGGCCTGTGAAACGCAGTTTCTTTGCAGGCCTGATCTGGCAGAGTAGGACTTCTGCTCTGGGTGTGCTACATTGCCCTAGAGCTGAAAGGCACAACGTGCAGGCTTCTTTCCAAAGGGCGAGTTGGTCCCCACAGCATCTTGCTTCCAGCTCTTTGGGAAGCTAAGAAACAACTCGCTCTGCACAGTGCTCTTGCAGCCTACCGGGAACATCTCTTCCAAAGGCCTGTGAAACGCAGTTTCTTTGCAGGCCTGATCTGGCAGAGTAGGACATCTGCTCTGGGTGTGCTACATTGCCCTAGAACTGAAAGGCACAACGTGCAGGCTTCTTTCCAAAGGGCGAGTTGGGCCCCACAGCATCTTGCTTCCAGCTCTTTGGGAAGCTAAGAAACAACTCGCTCTGCACAGTGCTCTTACAGCCTACCGGGAACATCTCTTCCAAAGGCCTGTGAAACGCAGTTTCTTTGCAGGCCTGATCTGGCTGAAGTAGGACTTCTGCTCTGGGTGTGCTACATTGCCCTAGAGCTGAAAGGCACAACGTGCAGGCTTCTTTGCAAAGGGCGAGTTGGGCCCCACAGCATCTTGCTTCCAGCTCTTTGGGAAGCTAAGAAACAACTCGCTCTGCACAGTGCTCTTACAGCCTACAGGGAACATCTCTTCCAAAGGCCTGTGAAACGCAGTTTCTTTGCAGGCCTGATCTGGCAGATGTAGGACTTCTGCTCTGGGTGTGCCACATTGCCCTAGAGCTGAAAGGCACAACGTGCCGGCTTCTTTCCAAAGGGCGAGTTGGGCCCCACAGCATCTTGCTTCCAGCTCTTTGGGAAGCTAAGAAACAACTCGCTCTGCACAGTGCTCTTACAGCCTACCGGGAACATCTCTTCCAAAGGCCTGTGAAACGCAGTTTCTTTGCAGGCCTGATCTGGCTGAAGTAGGACTTCTGCTCTGGGTGTGCTACATTGCCCTAGAGATGAAAGGCACAACGTGCAGGCTTCTTTGCAAAGGGCGAGTTGGGCAACACAGCATCTTGCTTCCAGCTCTTCGGGAAGCTAAGAAACAACTCGCTCTGCACAGTGCTCTTACAGCCTACCGGGAACATCTCTTCCAAAGGCCTGTGAAACGCAGTTTCTTTGCAGGCCTGATCTGGCTGAAGTAGGACTTCTGCTCTGGGTGTGCTACATTGCCTTAGAGCTGAAAGGCACAACGTGCAGGCTTCTTTGCAAAGGGCGAGTTGGGCCCCACAGCATCTTGCGTCCAGCTCTACGGGAAGCTAAGAAACAACGCGCTCTGCACAGTGCTCTTACAGCCTACCGGGAACATCTCTTCCAAAGGCCTGTGAAACGCAGTTCCTTTGCAGGCCTGATCTGGCAGAGTAGGACTTCTGCTCTGGGTGTGCTACATTGCCCTAGAGCTGAAAGGCACAACGTGCAGGCTTCTTTCCAAAGGGCGAGTTGGTCCCCACAGCATCTTGCTTCCAGCTCTTTGGGAAGCTAAGAAACAACTCGCTCTGCACAGTGCTCTTACAGCCTACCGGGAACATCTCTTCCAAAGGCCTGTGAAACGCAGTTTCTTTGCAGGCCTGATCTGGCAGAGTAGGACATCTGCTCTGGGTGTGCTACATTGCCCTAGAGCTGAAAGGCACAACGTGCAGGCTTCTTTCCAAAGGGCGAGTTGGGCCCCACAGCATCTTGCTTCCAGCTCTTTGGGAAGCTAAGAAACAACTCGCTCTGCACAGTGCTCTTACAGCCTACCGGGAACATCTCTTCCAAAGGCCTGTGAAACGCAGTTTCTTTGCAGGCCTGATCTGGCTGAAGTAGGACTTCTGCTCTGGGTGTGCTACATTGCCCTAGAGCTGAAAGGCACAACGTGCAGGCTTCTTTGCACAGGGCGAGTTGGGCCCCACAGCATCTTGCTTCCAGCTCTTTGGGAAGCTAAGAAACAACTCGCTCTGCACAGTGCTCTTACAGCCTACCGGGAACATCTCTTCCAAAGGCCTGTGAAACGCAGTTTCTTTGCAGGCCTGATCTGGCTGAAGTAGGACTTCTGCTCTGGGTGTGCTACATTGCCCTAGAGCTGAAAGGCAGAACGTGCAGGCTTCTTTCCAAAGGGCGAGTTGGGCCCCACAGCATCTTGCTTCCAGCTCTTTGGGAAGCTAAGAAACAACTCGCTCTGCACAGTGCTCTTACAGCCTACCGGGAACATCTCTTCCAAAGGCCTGTGAAACGCAGTTTCTTTGCAGGCCTGATCTGGCTGAAGTAGGACTTCTGCTCTGGGTGTGCTACATTGCCCTAGAGATGAAAGGCACAACGTGCAGGCTTCTTTGCAAAGGGCGAGTTGGGCAACACAGCATCTTGCTTCCAGCTCTTCGGGAAGCTAAGAAACAACTCGCTCTGCACAGTGCTCTTACAGCCTACCGGGAACATCTCTTCCAAAGGCCTGTGAAACGCAGTTTCTTTGCAGGCCTGATCTGGCTGAAGTAGGACTTCTGCTCTGGGTGTGCCCCATTGCCCTATAGCTGAAAGGCACAACGTGCAGGCTTCTTTCCAAAGGGCGAGTTGGGCCCCACAGCATCTTGCTTCCAGCTTTTTGGGAAGCTAAGAAACAACTCGCTCTGCACAGTGCTCTTACAGCCTACCGGGAACATCTCTTCCAAAGGCCTGTGAAACGCAGTTTCTTTGCAGGCCTGATCTGGCTGAAGTAGGACTTCTGCTCTGGGTGTGCCACATTGCCCTAGAGCTGAAAGGCACAACGTGCCGGCTTCTTTCCAAAGGGCGAGTTGGGCCCCACAGCATCTTGCTTCCAACTCTTTGGGAAGCTAAGAAACAACTCGCTCTGCACAGTGCTCTTACAGCCTACCGGGAACATCTCTTCCAAAGGCCTGTGAAACGCAGTTTCTTTGCAGGCCTGATCTGGCTGAAGTCGGACTTCTGCTCTGGGTGTGCTACATTGCCCTAGAGCTGAAAGGCACAACGTGCAGGCTTCTTTCCAAAGGGCGAGTTGGGCCCCACAGCATCTTGCTTCCAGCTCTTTGGGAAGCTAAGAAACAACTCGCTCTGCACAGTTCTCTTGCAGCGTACCGGGAACATCTCTTCCAAAGGCCTGTGAAACGCAGTTTCTTTGCAGGCCTGATCTGGCTGAAGTAGGACTTCTGCTCTGGGTGTGCTACATTGCCCTAGAGCTGAAAGGCACAACGTGCAGGCTTCTTTCCAAAGGGCGAGTTGGGCCCCACAGCATCTTGCGTCCAGCTCTATGGGAAGCTAAGAAACAACTCGCTCTGCACAGTGCTCTTACAGCCTACCGGGAACATCTCTTCCAAAGGCCTGTGAAACGCAGTTTCTTTGCAGGCCTGATCTGGCAGAGTAGGACTTCTGCTCTGGGTGTGCTACATTGCCCTAGAGCTGAAAGGCACAACGTGCAGGCTTCTTTCCAAAGGGCGAGTTGGTCCCCACAGCATCTTGCTTCCAGCTCTTTGGGAAGCTAAGAAACAACTCGCTCTGCACAGTGCTCTTGCAGCCTACCGGGAACATCTCTTCCAAAGGCCTGTGAAACGCAGTTTCTTTGCAGGCCTGATCTGGCAGAGTAGGACATCTGCTCTGGGTGTGCTACATTGCCCTAGAACTGAAAGGCACAACGTGCAGGCTTCTTTCCAAAGGGCGAGTTGGGCCCCACAGCATCTTGCTTCCAGCTCTTTGGGAAGCTAAGAAACAACTCGCTCTGCACAGTGCTCTTACAGCCTACCGGGAACATCTCTTCCAAAGGCCTGTGAAACGCAGTTTCTTTGCAGGCCTGATCTGGCTGAAGTAGGACTTCTGCTCTGGGTGTGCTACATTGCCCTAGAGCTGAAAGGCACAACGTGCAGGCTTCTTTGCAAAGGGCGAGTTGGGCCCCACAGCATCTTGCTTCCAGCTCTTTGGGAAGCTAAGAAACAACTCGCTCTGCACAGTGCTCTTACAGCCTACAGGGAACATCTCTTCCAAAGGCCTGTGAAACGCAGTTTCTTTGCAGGCCTGATCTGGCAGATGTAGGACTTCTGCTCTGGGTGTGCCACATTGCCCTAGAGCTGAAAGGCACAACGTGCCGGCTTCTTTCCAAAGGGCGAGTTGGGCCCCACAGCATCTTGCTTCCAGCTCTTTGGGAAGCTAAGAAACAACTCGCTCTGCACAGTGCTCTTACAGCCTACCGGGAACATCTCTTCCAAAGGCCTGTGAAACGCAGTTTCTTTGCAGGCCTGATCTGGCTGAAGTAGGACTTCTGCTCTGGGTGTGCTACATTGCCCTAGAGATGAAAGGCACAACGTGCAGGCTTCTTTGCAAAGGGCGAGTTGGGCAACACAGCATCTTGCTTCCAGCTCTTCGGGAAGCTAAGAAACAACTCGCTCTGCACAGTGCTCTTACAGCCTACCGGGAACATCTCTTCCAAAGGCCTGTGAAACGCAGTTTCTTTGCAGGCCTGATCTGGCTGAAGTAGGACTTCTGCTCTGGGTGTGCCCCATTGCCCTAGAGCTGAAAGGCACAACGTGCAGGCTTCTTTCCAAAGGGCGAGTTGGGCCCCACAGCATCTTGCTTCCAGCTTTTTGGGAAGCTAAGAAACAACTCGCTCTGCACAGTGCTCTTACAGCCTACCGGGAACATCTCTTCCAAAGGCCTGTGAAACGCAGTTTCTTTGCAGGCCTGATCTGGCTGAAGTAGGACTTCTGCTCTGGGTGTGCCACATTGCCCTAGAGCTGAAAGGCACAACGTGCCGGCTTCTTTCCAAAGGGCGAGTTGGGCCCCACAGCATCTTGCTTCCAACTCTTTGGGAAGCTAAGAAACAACTCTCTCTGCACAGTGCTCTTACAGCCTACCGGGAACATCTCTTCCAAAGGCCTGTGAAACGCAGTTTCTTTGCAGGCCTGATCTGGCTGAAGTCGGACTTCTGCTCTGGGTGTGCTACATTGCCCTAGAGCTGAAAGGCACAACGTGCAGGCTTCTTTCCAAAGGGCGAGTTGGGCCCCACAGCATCTTGCTTCCAGCTCTTTGGGAAGCTAAGAAACAACTCGCTCTGCACAGTTCTCTTGCAGCGTACCGGGAACATCTCTTCCAAAGGCCTGTGAAACGCAGTTTCTTTGCAGGCCTGATCTGGCTGAAGTAGGACTTCTGCTCTGGGTGTGCTACATTGCCCTAGAGCTGAAAGGCACAACGTGCAGGCTTCTTTCCAAAGGGCGAGTTGGGCCCCACAGCATCTTGCGTCCAGCTCTATGGGAAGCTAAGAAACAACTCGCTCTGCACAGTGCTCTTACAGCCTACCGGGAACATCTCTTCCAAAGGCCTGTGAAACGCAGTTTCTTTGCAGGCCTGATCTGGCAGTGTAGGACTTCTGCTCTGGGTGTGCTACATTGCCCTAGAGCTGAAAGGCACAACGTGCAGGCTTCTTTCCAAAGGGCGAGTTGGTCCCCACAGCATCTTGCTTCCAGCTCTTTGGGAAGCTAAGAAACAACTCGCTCTGCACAGTGCTCTTGCAGCCTACCGGGAACATCTCTTCCAAAGGCCTGTGAAACGCAGTTTCTTTGCAGGCCTGATCTGGCAGAGTAGGACATCTGCTCTGGGTGTGCTACATTGCCCTAGAACTGAAAGGCACAACGTGCAGGCTTCTTTCCAAAGGGCGAGTTGGGCCCCACAGCATCTTGCTTCCAGCTCTTTGGGAAGCTAAGAAACAACTCGCTCTGCACAGTGCTCTTACAGCCTACCGGGAACATCTCTTCCAAAGGCCTGTGAAACGCAGTTTCTTTGCAGGCCTGATCTGGCTGAAGTAGGACTTCTGCTCTGGGTGTGCTACATTGCCCTAGAGCTGAAAGGCACAACGTGCAGGCTTCTTTGCAAAGGGCGAGTTGGGCCCCACAGCATCTTGCTTCCAGCTCTTTGGGAAGCTAAGAAACAACTCGCTCTGCACAGTGCTCTTACAGCCTACAGGGAACATCTCTTCCAAAGGCCTGTGAAACGCAGTTTCTTTGCAGGCCTGATCTGGCTGAAGTAGGACTTCTGCTCTGGGTGTGCCACATTGCCCTAGAGCTGAAAGGCACAACGTGCCGGCTTCTTTCCAAAGGGCGAGTTGGGCCCCACAGCATCTTGCTTCCAGCTCTTTGGGAAGCTAAGAAACAACTCGCTCTGCACAGTGCTCTTACAGCCTACCGGGAACATCTCTTCCAAAGGCCTGTGAAACGCAGTTTCTTGGCAGGCCTGATCTGGCTGAAGTAGGACTTCTGCTCTGGGTGTGCTACATTGCCCTAGAGCTGAAAGGCACAACGTGCAGGCTTCTTTCCAAAGGGTGAGTTGGGCCCCACAGCATCTTGCTTCCAGCTCTTCGGGAAGCTAAGAAACAACTCGCTCTGCACAGTGCTATTACAGCCTACCGGGAACATCTCTTCCAAAGGCCTGTGAAACGCAGTTTCTTTGCAGGCCTGATCTGGCTGAAGTAGGACTTCTGCTCTGGGTGTGCCCCATTGCCCTAGAGCTGAAAGGCACAACGTGCAGGCTTCTTTCCAAAGGGCGAGTTGGGCCCCACAGCATCTTGCTTCCAGCTTTTTGGGAAGCTAAGAAACAACTCGCTCTGCACAGTGCTCTTACAGCCTACCGGGAACATCTCTTCCAAAGGCCTGTGAAACGCAGTTTCTTTGCAGGCCTGATCTGGCTGAAGTAGGACTTCTGCTCTGGGTGTGCCACATTGCCCTAGAGCTGAAAGGCACAACGTGCCGGCTTCTTTCCAAAGGGCGAGTTGGGCCCCACAGCATCTTGCTTCCAACTCTTTGGGAAGCTAAGAAACAACTCGCTCTGCACAGTGCTCTTACAGCCTACCGGGAACATCTCTTCCAAAGGCCTGTGAAACGCAGTTTCTTTGCAGGCCTGATCTGGCTGAAGTCGGACTTCTGCTCTGGGTGTGCTACATTGCCCTAGAGCTGAAAGGCACAACGTGCAGGCTTCTTTCCAAAGGGCGAGTTGGGCCCCACAGCATCTTGCTTCCAGCTCTTTGGGAAGCTAAGAAACAACTCGCTCTGCACAGTTCTCTTGCAGCGTACCGGGAACATCTCTTCCAAAGGCCTGTGAAACGCAGTTTCTTTGCAGGCCTGATCTGGCTGAAGTAGGACTTCTGCTCTGGGTGTGCTACATTGCCCTAGAGCTGAAAGGCACAACGTGCAGGCTTCTTTCCAAAGGGCGAGTTGGGCCCCACAGCATCTTGCGTCCAGCTCTATGGGAAGCTAAGAAACAACTCGCTCTGCACAGTGCTCTTACAGCCTACCGGGAACATCTCTTCCAAAGGCCTGTGAAACGCAGTTTCTTTGCAGGCCTGATCTGGCAGTGTAGGACTTCTGCTCTGGGTGTGCTACATTGCCCTAGAGCTGAAAGGCACAACGTGCAGGCTTCTTTCCAAAGGGCGAGTTGGTCCCCACAGCATCTTGCTTCCAGCTCTTTGGGAAGCTAAGAAACAACTCGCTCTGCACAGTGCTCTTGCAGCCTACCGGGAACATCTCTTCCAAAGGCCTGTGAAACGCAGTTTCTTTGCAGGCCTGATCTGGCAGAGTAGGACATCTGCTCTGGGTGTGCTACATTGCCCTAGAACTGAAAGGCACAACGTGCAGGCTTCTTTCCAAAGGGCGAGTTGGGCCCCACAGCATCTTGCTTCCAGCTCTTTGGGAAGCTAAGAAACAACTCGCTCTGCACAGTGCTCTTACAGCCTACCGGGAACATCTCTTCCAAAGGCCTGTGAAACGCAGTTTCTTTGCAGGCCTGATCTGGCTGAAGTAGGACTTCTGCTCTGGGTGTGCTACATTGCCCTAGAGCTGAAAGGCACAACGTGCAGGCTTCTTTGCAAAGGGCGAGTTGGGCCCCACAGCATCTTGCTTCCAGCTCTTTGGGAAGCTAAGAAACAACTCGCTCTGCACAGTGCTCTTACAGCCTACAGGGAACATCTCTTCCAAAGGCCTGTGAAACGCAGTTTCTTTGCAGGCCTGATCTGGCAGATGTAGGACTTCTGCTCTGGGTGTGCCACATTGCCCTAGAGCTGAAAGGCACAACGTGCCGGCTTCTTTCCAAAGGGCGAGTTGGGCCCCACAGCATCTTGCTTCCAGCTCTTTGGGAAGCTAAGAAACAACTCGCTCTGCACAGTGCTCTTACAGCCTACCGGGAACATCTCTTCCAAAGGCCTGTGAAACGCAGTTTCTTTGCAGGCCTGATCTGGCTGAAGTAGGACTTCTGCTCTGGGTGTGCTACATTGCCCTAGAGATGAAAGGCACAACGTGCAGGCTTCTTTGCAAAGGGCGAGTTGGGCAACACAGCATCTTGCTTCCAGCTCTTCGGGAAGCTAAGAAACAACTCGCTCTGCACAGTGCTCTTACAGCCTACCGGGAACATCTCTTCCAAAGGCCTGTGAAACGCAGTTTCTTTGCAGGCCTGATCTGGCTGAAGTAGGACTTCTGCTCTGGGTGTGCCCCATTGCCCTAGAGCTGAAAGGCACAACGTGCAGGCTTCTTTCCAAAGGGCGAGTTGGGCCCCACAGCATCTTGCTTCCAGCTTTTTGGGAAGCTAAGAAACAACTCGCTCTGCACAGTGCTCTTACAGCCTACCGGGAACATCTCTTCCAAAGGCCTGTGAAACGCAGTTTCTTTGCAGGCCTGATCTGGCTGAAGTAGGACTTCTGCTCTGGGTGTGCCACATTGCCCTAGAGCTGAAAGGCACAACGTGCCGGCTTCTTTCCAAAGGGCGAGTTGGGCCCCACAGCATCTTGCTTCCAACTCTTTGGGAAGCTAAGAAACAACTCTCTCTGCACAGTGCTCTTACAGCCTACAGGGAACATCTCTTCCAAAGGCCTGTGAAACGCAGTTTCTTTGCAGGCCTGATCTGGCTGAAGTCGGACTTCTGCTCTGGGTGTGCTACATTGCCCTAGAGCTGAAAGGCACAACGTGCAGGCTTCTTTCCAAAGGGCGAGTTGGGCCCCACAGCATCTTGCTTCCAGCTCTTTGGGAAGCTAAGAAACAACTCGCTCTGCACAGTTCTCTTGCAGCGTACCGGGAACATCTCTTCCAAAGGCCTGTGAAACGCAGTTTCTTTGCAGGCCTGATCTGGCTGAAGTAGGACTTCTGCTCTGGGTGTGCTACATTGCCCTAGAGCTGAAAGGCACAACGTGCAGGCTTCTTTCCAAAGGGCGAGTTGGGCCCCACAGCATCTTGCGTCCAGCTCTATGGGAAGCTAAGAAACAACTCGCTCTGCACAGTGCTCTTACAGCCTACCGGGAACATCTCTTCCAAAGGCCTGTGAAACGCAGTTTCTTTGCAGGCCTGATCTGGCAGTGTAGGACTTCTGCTCTGGGTGTGCTACATTGCCCTAGAGCTGAAAGGCACAACGTGCAGGCTTCTTTCCAAAGGGCGAGTTGGTCCCCACAGCATCTTGCTTCCAGCTCTTTGGGAAGCTAAGAAACAACTCGCTCTGCACAGTGCTCTTGCAGCCTACCGGGAACATCTCTTCCAAAGGCCTGTGAAACGCAGTTTCTTTGCAGGCCTGATCTGGCAGAGTAGGACATCTGCTCTGGGTGTGCTACATTGCCCTAGAACTGAAAGGCACAACGTGCAGGCTTCTTTCCAAAGGGCGAGTTGGGCCCCACAGCATCTTGCTTCCAGCTCTTTGGGAAGCTAAGAAACAACTCGCTCTGCACAGTGCTCTTACAGCCTACCGGGAACATCTCTTCCAAAGGCCTGTGAAACGCAGTTTCTTTGCAGGCCTGATCTGGCTGAAGTAGGACTTCTGCTCTGGGTGTGCTACATTGCCCTAGAGCTGAAAGGCACAACGTGCAGGCTTCTTTGCAAAGGGCGAGTTGGGCCCCACAGCATCTTGCTTCCAGCTCTTTGGGAAGCTAAGAAACAACTCGCTCTGCACAGTGCTCTTACAGCCTACAGGGAACATCTCTTCCAAAGGCCTGTGAAACGCAGTTTCTTTGCAGGCCTGATCTGGCTGAAGTAGGACTTCTGCTCTGGGTGTGCCACATTGCCCTAGAGCTGAAAGGCACAACGTGCCGGCTTCTTTCCAAAGGGCGAGTTGGGCCCCACAGCATCTTGCTTCCAGCTCTTTGGGAAGCTAAGAAACAACTCGCTCTGCACAGTGCTCTTACAGCCTACCGGGAACATCTCTTCCAAAGGCCTGTGAAACGCAGTTTCTTGGCAGGCCTGATCTGGCTGAAGTAGGACTTCTGCTCTGGGTGTGCTACATTGCCCTAGAGCTGAAAGGCACAACGTGCAGGCTTCTTTCCAAAGGGTGAGTTGGGCCCCACAGCATCTTGCTTCCAGCTCTTCGGGAAGCTAAGAAACAACTCGCTCTGCACAGTGCTCTTACAGCCTACCGGGAACATCTCTTCCAAAGGCCTGTGAAACGCAGTTTCTTTGCAGGCCTGATCTGGCTGAAGTAGGACTTCTGCTCTGGGTGTGCCCCATTGCCCTAGAGCTGAAAGGCACAACGTGCAGGCTTCTTTCCAAAGGGCGAGTTGGGCCCCACAGCATCTTGCTTCCAGCTTTTTGGGAAGCTAAGAAACAACTCGCTCTGCACAGTGCTCTTACAGCCTACCGGGAACATCTCTTCCAAAGGCCTGTGAAACGCAGTTTCTTTGCAGGCCTGATCTGGCTGAAGTAGGACTTCTGCTCTGGGTGTGCCACATTGCCCTAGAGCTGAAAGGCACAACGTGCCGGCTTCTTTCCAAAGGGCGAGTTGGGCCCCACAGCATCTTGCTTCCAACTCTTTGGGAAGCTAAGAAACAACTCGCTCTGCACAGTGCTCTTACAGCCTACCGGGAACATCTCTTCCAAAGGCCTGTGAAACGCAGTTTCTTTGCAGGCCTGATCTGGCTGAAGTCGGACTTCTGCTCTGGGTGTGCTACATTGCCCTAGAGCTGAAAGGCACAACGTGCAGGCTTCTTTCCAAAGGGCGAGTTGGGCCCCACAGCATCTTGCTTCCAGCTCTTTGGGAAGCTAAGAAACAACTCGCTCTGCACAGTTCTCTTGCAGCGTACCGGGAACATCTCTTCCAAAGGCCTGTGAAACGCAGTTTCTTTGCAGGCCTGATCTGGCTGAAGTAGGACTTCTGCTCTGGGTGTGCTACATTGCCCTAGAGCTGAAAGGCACAACGTGCAGGCTTCTTTCCAAAGGGCGAGTTGGGCCCCACAGCATCTTGCGTCCAGCTCTATGGGAAGCTAAGAAACAACTCGCTCTGCACAGTGCTCTTACAGCCTACCGGGAACATCTCTTCCAAAGGCCTGTGAAACGCAGTTTCTTTGCAGGCCTGATCTGGCAGTGTAGGACTTCTGCTCTGGGTGTGCTACATTGCCCTAGAGCTGAAAGGCACAACGTGCAGGCTTCTTTCCAAAGGGCGAGTTGGTCCCCACAGCATCTTGCTTCCAGCTCTTTGGGAAGCTAAGAAACAACTCGCTCTGCACAGTGCTCTTGCAGCCTACCGGGAACATCTCTTCCAAAGGCCTGTGAAACGCAGTTTCTTTGCAGGCCTGATCTGGCAGAGTAGGACATCTGCTCTGGGTGTGCTACATTGCCCTAGAACTGAAAGGCACAACGTGCAGGCTTCTTTCCAAAGGGCGAGTTGGGCCCCACAGCATCTTGCTTCCAGCTCTTTGGGAAGCTAAGAAACAACTCGCTCTGCACAGTGCTCTTACAGCCTACCGGGAACATCTCTTCCAAAGGCCTGTGAAACGCAGTTTCTTTGCAGGCCTGATCTGGCTGAAGTAGGACTTCTGCTCTGGGTGTGCTACATTGCCCTAGAGCTGAAAGGCACAACGTGCAGGCTTCTTTGCAAAGGGCGAGTTGGGCCCCACAGCATCTTGCTTCCAGCTCTTTGGGAAGCTAAGAAACAACTCGCTCTGCACAGTGCTCTTACAGCCTACAGGGAACATCTCTTCCAAAGGCCTGTGAAACGCAGTTTCTTTGCAGGCCTGATCTGGCTGAAGTAGGACTTCTGCTCTGGGTGTGCCACATTGCCCTAGAGCTGAAAGGCACAACGTGCCGGCTTCTTTCCAAAGGGCGAGTTGGGCCCCACAGCATCTTGCTTCCAGCTCTTTGGGAAGCTAAGAAACAACTCGCTCTGCACAGTGCTCTTACAGCCTACCGGGAACATCTCTTCCAAAGGCCTGTGAAACGCAGTTTCTTGGCAGGCCTGATCTGGCTGAAGTAGGACTTCTGCTCTGGGTGTGCTACATTGCCCTAGAGCTGAAAGGCACAACGTGCAGGCTTCTTTCCAAAGGGTGAGTTGGGCCCCACAGCATCTTGCTTCCAGCTCTTTGGGAAGCTAAGAAACAACTCGCTCTGCACAGTGCTCTTACAGCCTACCGGGAACATCTCTTCCAAAGGCCTGTGAAACGCAGTTTCTTTGCAGGCCTGATCTGGCTGAAGTAGGACTTCTGCTCTGGGTGTGCTACATTGCCCTAGAGCTGAAAGGCACAACGTGCAGGCTTCTTTCCAAAGGGCGAGTTGGGCCGCACAGCATCTTGCTTCCAGCTCTTTGGGAAGCTAAGAAACAACTCGCTCTGCACAGTGCTCTTACAGCCTACCGGGAACATCTCTTCCAAAGGCCTGTGAAACGCAGTTTCTTTGCAGGCCTGATCTGGCTGAAGTAGGACTTCTGCTCTGGGTGTGCCACATTGCCCTAGAGCTGAAAGGCACAACGTGCAGGCTTCTTTCCAAAGGGCGAGTTGGGCCCCACAGCATCTTGCTTCCAGCTCTTTGGGAAGCTAAGAAACAACTCGCTCTGCACAGTGCTCTTACAGCCTACCGGGAACATCTCTTCCAAAGGCCTGTGAAACGCAGTTTCTTTGCAGGCCTGATCTGGCTGAAGTAGGACTTCTGCTCTGGGTGTGCTACATTGCCCTAGAGCTGAAAGGCACAACGTGCAGGCTTCTTTCCAAAGGGCGAGTTGGGCCCCACAGCATCTTGCTTCCAGCTCTTTGGGAAGCTAAGAAACAACTCGCTCTGCACAGTGCTCTTACAGCCTACCGGGAACATCTCTTCCAAAGGCCTGTGAAACGCAGTTTCTTTGCAGGCCTGATCTGGCTGAAGTAGGACTTCTGCTCTGGGTGTGCTACATTGCCCTAGATCTGAAAGGCACAACGTTCCAGCTTCTTTCCAAAGGGCGAGTTGGGACCCACAGCATCTTGCTTCCAGCTATTTGGGAAGCTAAGAAAAAACTGGCTCTGCACAGTGCTCTTACAGCCTACCGGGAACATCTCTGCCAAAGGCCTGTGAAACGCAGTTTCTTTGCAGGCCTGATCTGGCTGAAGTAGGACTTCTGCTCTGGGTGTGCAACATTGCCCTAGAGCTGAAAGGCACAACGTGCAGGGTTCTTTCCAAAGGGCGAGTTGGGCCCCACAGCATCTTGCTTCCAGCTCTTTGGGAAGCTAAGAAACAACTCGCTCTGCACAGTGCTCTTACAGCCTACCGGGAACATCTCTTCCAAAGGCCTGTGAAACGCAGTTTCTTTGCAGGCCTGATCTGGCTGAAGTAGGACTTCTGCTCTGGGTGTGCTACATTGCCCTAGAGCTGAAAGGCACAACGTGCAGGCTTCTTTCCAAAGGGCGAGTTGGGCCCCACAGCATCTTGCTTCCAGCTCTTTGGGAAGCTAAGAAACCACTCGCTCTGCACAGTGCTCTTACAGCCTACCGGGAACATCTCTTCCAAAGGCCTGTGAAACGCAGTTTCTTTGCAGGCCTGATCTGGCTGAAGTCGGACTTCTGCTCTGGGTGTGCTACATTGCCCTAGAGCTGAAAGGCACAACGTGCAGGCTTCTTTCCAAAGGGCGAGTTGGGCCCCACAGCATCTTGCTTCCAGCTCTTTGGGAAGCTAAGAAACAACTCGCTCTGCACAGTGCTCTTACAGCTTACCGGGAACATCTCTTCCAAAGGGCTGTGAAACGTAGTTTCTTTGCAGGCCTGATCTGGCTGAAGTAGGACTTCTGCTCTCAGAGTTCTACTTTGCCCTAGAGCTGAAAGGCACAACGTGCAGGCTTCTTTCCAAAGGGCGAATTTGTCCCCACAGCATCTTGCTTCCAGCTCTTTGGGAAGCTAAGGAACAACTCGCTCTGCACAGTGCTCTTACAGCCTACCGGGAACATCTCTTCCAAAGGCCTGTGAAACGCAGTTTCTTTGCAGGCCTGATCTGGCTGAAGTAGGACTTCTGCTCTGGGTGTGCCACATTGCCCTAGAGCTGAAAGGCACAACGTGCAGGCTTCTTTCCAAAGGGCGAGTTGGGCCCCACAGCATCTTGCTTCCAGCTCTTTGGGAAGCTAAGAAACCACTAGCTCTGCACAGTGCTCTTACACCCTACCGGGAACATCTCTTCCAAAGGCCTGTGAAACGCAGTTTCTTTGCAGGCCTGATCTGGCTGAAGTAGGACTTCTGCTCTGGGTGTGCTACATTGCCCTAGAGCTGGAAGGCACAACGGGCAGGCTGCTTTCCAAAGGGCGAGTTGGGCCCCACAGCATCTTGCGTCCAGCTCTATGGGAAGCTAAGAAACAACTCGCTCTGCACAGTGCTCTTACAGCCTACCGGGAACATCTCTTCCAAAGGCCTGTGAAACGCAGTTTCTTTGCAGGCCTGATCTGGCAGAGTAGGACTTCTGCTCTGGGTGTGCTACATTGCCCTAGAGCTGAAAGGCACAACGTGCAGGCTTCTTTGCAAAGGGCGAGTTGGGCCCCACAGCATCTTGCTTCCAGCTCTTTGGGAAGCTAAGAAACAACTCGCTCTGCACAGTGCTCTTACAGCCTACAGGGAACATCTCTTCCAAAGGCCTGTGAAACGCAGTTTCTTTGCAGGCCTGATCTGGCTGAAGTAGGACTTCTGCTCTGGGTGTGCCACATTGCCCTAGAGCTGAAAGGCACAACGTGCCGGCTTCTTTCCAAAGGGCGAGTTGGGCCCCACAGCATCTTGCTTCCAGCTCTTTGGGAAGCTAAGAAACAACTCGCTCTGCACAGTGCTCTTACAGCCTACCGGGAACATCTCTTCCAAAGGCCTGTGAAACGCAGTTTCTTGGCAGGCCTGATCTGGCTGAAGTAGGACTTCTGCTCTGGGTGTGCTACATTGCCCTAGAGCTGAAAGGCACAACGTGCAGGCTTCTTTCCAAAGGGTGAGTTGGGCCCCACAGCATCTTGCTTCCAGCTCTTTGGGAAGCTAAGAAACAACTCGCTCTGCACAGTGCTCTTACAGCCTACCGGGAACATCTCTTCCAAAGGCCTGTGAAACGCAGTTTCTTTGCAGGCCTGATCTGGCTGAAGTAGGACTTCTGCTCTGGGTGTGCTACATTGCCCTAGAGCTGAAAGGCACAACGTGCAGGCTTCTTTCCAAAGGGCGAGTTGGGCCGCACAGCATCTTGCTTCCAGCTCTTTGGGAAGCTAAGAAACAACTCGCTCTGCACAGTGCTCTTACAGCCTACCGGGAACATCTCTTCCAAAGGCCTGTGAAACGCAGTTTCTTTGCAGGCCTGATCTGGCTGAAGTAGGACTTCTGCTCTGGGTGTGCCACATTGCCCTAGAGCTGAAAGGCACAACGTGCAGGCTTCTTTCCAAAGGGCGAGTTGGGCCCCACAGCATCTTGCTTCCAGCTCTTTGGGAAGCTAAGAAACAACTCGCTCTGCACAGTGCTCTTACAGCCTACCGGGAACATCTCTTCCAAAGGCCTGTGAAACGCAGTTTCTTTGCAGGCCTGATCTGGCTGAAGTAGGACTTCTGCTCTGGGTGTGCTACATTGCCCTAGAGCTGAAAGGCACAACGTGCAGGCTTCTTTCCAAAGGGCGAGTTGGGCCCCACAGCATCTTGCTTCCAGCTCTTTGGGAAGCTAAGAAACAACTCGCTCTGCACAGTGCTCTTACAGCCTACCGGGAACATCTCTTCCAAAGGCCTGTGAAACGCAGTTTCTTTGCAGGCCTGATCTGGCTGAAGTAGGACTTCTGCTCTGGGTGTGCTACATTGCCCTAGATCTGAAAGGCACAACGTTCCAGCTTCTTTCCAAAGGGCGAGTTGGGACCCACAGCATCTTGCTTCCAGCTATTTGGGAAGCTAAGAAAAAACTGGCTCTGCACAGTGCTCTTACAGCCTACCGGGAACATCTCTGCCAAAGGCCTGTGAAACGCAGTTTCTTTGCAGGCCTGATCTGGCTGAAGTAGGACTTCTGCTCTGGGTGTGCAACATTGCCCTAGAGCTGAAAGGCACAACGTGCAGGGTTCTTTCCAAAGGGCGAGTTGGGCCCCACAGCATCTTGCTTCCAGCTCTTTGGGAAGCTAAGAAACAACTCGCTCTGCACAGTGCTCTTACAGCCTACCGGGAACATCTCTTCCAAAGGCCTGTGAAACGCAGTTTCTTTGCAGGCCTGATCTGGCTGAAGTAGGACTTCTGCTCTGGGTGTGCTACATTGCCCTAGAGCTGAAAGGCACAACGTGCAGGCTTCTTTCCAAAGGGCGAGTTGGGCCCCACAGCATCTTGCTTCCAGCTCTTTGGGAAGCTAAGAAACCACTCGCTCTGCACAGTGCTCTTACAGCCTACCGGGAACATCTCTTCCAAAGGCCTGTGAAACGCAGTTTCTTTGCAGGCCTGATCTGGCTGAAGTCGGACTTCTGCTCTGGGTGTGCTACATTGCCCTAGAGCTGAAAGGCACAACGTGCAGGCTTCTTTCCAAAGGGCGAGTTGGGCCCCACAGCATCTTGCTTCCAGCTCTTTGGGAAGCTAAGAAACAACTCGCTCTGCACAGTGCTCTTACAGCTTACCGGGAACATCTCTTCCAAAGGGCTGTGAAACGTAGTTTCTTTGCAGGCCTGATCTGGCTGAAGTAGGACTTCTGCTCTCAGAGTTCTACTTTGCCCTAGAGCTGAAAGGCACAACGTGCAGGCTTCTTTCCAAAGGGCGAATTTGTCCCCACAGCATCTTGCTTCCAGCTCTTTGGGAAGCTAAGGAACAACTCGCTCTGCACAGTGCTCTTACAGCCTACCGGGAACATCTCTTCCAAAGGCCTGTGAAACGCAGTTTCTTTGCAGGCCTGATCTGGCTGAAGTAGGACTTCTGCTCTGGGTGTGCCACATTGCCCTAGAGCTGAAAGGCACAACGTGCAGGCTTCTTTCCAAAGGGCGAGTTGGGCCCCACAGCATCTTGCTTCCAGCTCTTTGGGAAGCTAAGAAACCACTAGCTCTGCACAGTGCTCTTACACCCTACCGGGAACATCTCTTCCAAAGGCCTGTGAAACGCAGTTTCTTTGCAGGCCTGATCTGGCTGAAGTAGGACTTCTGCTCTGGGTGTGCTACATTGCCCTAGAGCTGGAAGGCACAACGGGCAGGCTGCTTTCCAAAGGGCGAGTTGGGCCCCACAGCATCTTGCGTCCAGCTCTATGGGAAGCTAAGAAACAACTCGCTCTGCACAGTGCTCTTACAGCCTACCGGGAACATCTCTTCCAAAGGCCTGTGAAACGCAGTTTCTTTGCAGGCCTGATCTGGCAGAGTAGGACTTCTGCTCTGGGTGTGCTACATTGCCCTAGAGCTGAAAGGCACAACGTGCAGGCTTCTTTCCAAAGGGCGAGTTGGTCCCCACAGCATCTTGCTTCCAGCTCTTTGGGAAGCTAAGAAACAACTCGCTCTGCACAGTGCTCTTGCAGCCTACCGGGAACATCTCTTCCAAAGGCCTGTGAAACGCAGTTTCTTTGCAAGCTTGATCTGGCAGAGTAGGACATCTGCTCTGGGTG
This sequence comes from Equus caballus, assembly GCF_041296265.1. Lineage (NCBI taxonomy): Eukaryota > Metazoa > Chordata > Mammalia > Perissodactyla > Equidae > Equus > Equus caballus. Next base: position 55,922,378 of record NC_091715.1, read on the forward strand.
TGCTACATTGCCCTAGAGCTGAAAGGCACAACGTGCAGGCTTCTTTCCAAAGGGCGATTTGGGCCCCACAGCATCTTGCTTCCAGCTCTTTGGGAAGCTAAGAAACAACTCGCTCTGCACAGTGCTCTTACAGCCTACCGGGAACATCTCTTCCAAAGGCCTGTGAAACGCAGTTTCTTTGCAGGCCTGATCTGGCTGAAGTAGGACTTCTGCTCTGGGTGTGCTACATTGCCCTAGAGCTGAAAGGCACAACGTGCAGGCTTCTTTGCAAAGGGCGAGTTGGGCCCCACAGCATCTTGCTTCCAGCTCTTTGGGAAGCTAAGAAACAACTCGCTCTGCACAGTGCTCTTACAGCCTACCGGGAACATCTCTTCCAAAGGCCTGTGAAACGCAGTTTCTTGGCAGGCCTGATCTGGCTGAAGTAGCACTTCTGCTCTGGGTGTGCTACATTGCCCTAGAGCTGAAAGGCACAACGTGCAGGCTTCTTTCCAAAGGGTGAGTTGGTCCCCACAGCATCTTGCTTCCAGCTCTTTGGGAAGCTAAGAAACAACTCGCTCTGTACAGTGCTCTTACAGCCACCGGGAACATCTCTTCCAAAGGCCTGTGAAACGCAGTTTCTTTGCAGGCCTGATCTGGCTGAAGTAGGACTTCTGCTCTGGGTGTGCTACATTGCCCTAGAGCTGAAAGGCACAACGTGCAGGCTTCTTTCCAAAGGGCGAGTTGGGCCCCACAGCACCTTGCTTCCAACTCTTTGGGAAGCTAAGAAACAACTCGCTCTGCACAGTGCTCTTACAGCCTACCGTGAACATCTCTTCCAAAGGCCTGTGACACGCAGTTTCTTTGCAGCCCTGATCTGGCTGAAGTAGAACTTCTGCTCTGGGTGTGCTACATTGCCCTAGAGATGAAAGGCACAACGTGCAGGCTTCTTTCCAAATGGCGAGTTGGGCCCCACAGCATCTTGCTTCCAGCTCTTTGGGAAGCTAATAAACAACTCGCTCTGCACAGTGCTCTTACAGCCTACCGGGAACATCTCTTCCAAAGGCCTGTGAAACGCAGTTTCTTGGCAGGCCTGATCTGGCTGAAGTAGGACTTCTGCTCTGGGTGTGCTACATTGCCCTAGAGCTGAAAGGCACAACGTGCAGGCTTCTTTCCAAAGGGCGAGTTGGGCCCCACAGCATCTTGCTTCCAGCTCTTTGGGAAGCTAAGAAACAACTCGCTCTGCACAGTGCTCTTACAGCCTACCGGGAACGTCTCTTCCAAAGGCCTGTGAAACGCAGTTTCTTTGCAGGCCTGATCTGGCTGAAGTAGGACTTCTGCTCTGGGTGTGCTACATTGCCCTAGAGCTGAAAGGCACAACGTGCCGGCTTCTTTCCAAAGGGAGAGTTGGGCCCCACAGCATCTTGCTTCCAGCACTTTGGGAAGCTAAGAAACAACTCGCTCTGCACAGTGCTCTTACAGCCTACCGGCAACATCTCTTCCAAAGGCCTGTGAAACGCAGTTTCTTTGCAGGCCTGATCTGGCTGAAGTAGGACTTCTGCTCTGGGTGTGCCACATTGCCCTAGAGCTGAAAGGCACAACGTGCCGGCTTCTTTCCAATGCGTGAGTTGGGACCAAAAGCATCTTGCTTCCAGCTCTTTGGGAAGCTAAGAAACAACTCGCTCTGCACAGTGCTCTTACAGCCTACCGGGAACATCTCTTCCAAAGGCCTGTGAAACGCAGTTTCTTTGCAGGCCTGATCTGGCTGAAGTAGCACTTCTGCTCTGGGTGTGCTACATTGCCCTAGAGCTGAAAGGCACAACGTGCAGGCTTCTTTCCAAAGGGTGAGTTGGTCCCCACAGCATCTTGCTTCCAGCTCTTTGGGAAGCTAAGAAACAACTCGCTCTGTACAGTGCTCTTACAGCCTACCGGGAACATCTCTTCCAAAGGCCTGTGAAACGCAGTTTCTTTGCAGGCCTGATCTGGCTGAAGTAGGACTTCTGCTCTGGGTGTGCTACATTGCCCTAGAGCTGAAAGGCACAACGTGCAGGCTTCTTTCCAAAGGGCGAGTTGGGCCCCACAGCATCTTGCTTCCAGCTTTTTGGGAAGCTAAGTATCAACTCGCTCTGCACAGTGCTCTTAATGCCTACCGGGAACATCTCTTCCAAAGGCCTGTGAAACGCAGTTTCTTTGCAGGCCTGATCTGGCTGAAGTAGGACTTCTGCTCTGGGTGTGCTACATTGCCCTAGAGCTGAAAGGCACAACGTGCAGGCTTCTTTCCAAAGGGCGAGTTGGGCCCCACAGCATCTTGCTTCCAGCTCTTTGGGAAGCTAAGAAACAACTCGCTCTGCACAGTGCTCTTACAGCCTACCGGGAACGTCTCTTCCAAAGGCCTGTGAAACGCAGTTTGTTTGCAGGCCTGATCTGGCAGATGTAGGACTTCTGCTCTGGGTGTGCTACATTGCCCTAGAGCTGAAAGGCACAAGGTGCAGGCTTCTTTCCAAAGGGCGAGTTGGGCCCCACAGCATCTTGCTTCCAGCTCTTTGGGAAGCTAAGAAACAACTCGCTCTGTACAGTGCTCTTACAGCCTACCGGGAACATCTCTTCCAAAGGCCTGTGAAACGCAGTTTCTTGGCAGGCCTGATCTGGCTGAAGTAGGACTTCTGCTCTGGGTGTGCTACATTGCCCTAGAGCTGAAAGGCACAACGTGCAGGCTTCTTTCGAAAGGGGGAGTTGGGCCCCACAGAATCTTGCTTCCAGCTCTTTGGGAACCTAAGAAACAACTCGCTCTGCACAGTGCTCTTACAGCCTACCGGGAGCATCTCTTCCAAAGGCCTGTGAAACGCAGTTTCTTTGCAGGCCTGATGTGGCAGATGTAGGACTTCTGCTCTGGGTGTGCTACATTGCCCTAGAGCTGAAAGGCACAACGTGCAGGCTTCTTTCCAAATGGCGAGTTGGGCCCCACAGCATCTTGCCTCCAGCTCTTTGGGAAGCTAAGAAACAACTCGCTCTGCACAGTGCTCTTACAGCCTACCGGGAACATCTCTTCCAAAGGCCTGTGAAACGCAGTTTCTTGGCAGGCCTGATCTGGCTGAAGTAGGACGTCTGCTCTGGGTGTGCTACATTGCCCTAGAGATGAAAGGCACAACGTGCAGGCTTCTTTCCAAAGGGCGAATTGGGCCCCACAGCATCTTGCTTCCAGCCCTTTGGGAAGCTAAGAAACAACTCGCTCTGCACAGTGCTCTTACACACTAGTGGGAACATCTCTTCCAAAGGCCTGTGAAACGCAGTTTCTTTGCAGGCCTGATCTGGCTGAAGTAGGACTTCTGCTCTGGGTGTGCTACATTGCCCTAGAGCTGAAAGGCAAAACGTGCAGGCTTCTTTCCAAAGGGCAAGTTGGGCCCCACAGCATCTTGCATCCAGCTCTTTGGGAAGCTATGAAACAACTCGCTCTGCACAGTGCTCTTACAGCCTACCGGGAACATCTCTTCCAAAGGCCTGTGAAACGCAGTTTCTTTGCAGGCCTGATCTGGCTGAAGTAGGACTTCTGCTCTGGGTGTGCTACATTGCCCTAGAGCTGAAAGGCACAACGTGCCGGCTTCTTTCCAAAGGGCGAGTTGGGACCAACAGCATCTTGCTTCCAGCTCTTTGGGAAGCTAAGAAACAACTGGCTCTGCACAGTGCTCTTACAGCCTACCGGGAACATCTCTTCCAAAGGCCTGTGAAACGCAGTTTCTTTGCAGGCCTGATCTGGCTGAAGTAGGACTTCTGCTCTGGGTGTGCTACATTGCCCTAGAGCTGAAAGGCACAACGTGCAGGCTTCTTTCCAAAGGGCGAGTTGGGCCCCACAGCATCTTGCTTCCAGCTCTTTGGGAAGCTAAGAAACAACTCGCTCTGCACAGTGCTCTTACAGCCTACCGGGAACATCTCTTCCAAAGGCCTGTGAAACGCAGTTTCTTTGCAGGCCTGATCTGGCAGAAGTAGGACTTCTGCTCTGGGTGTGCTACATTGCCCTAGAGCTGAAAGGGACAACGTGCAGGCTTCTTTCCAAAGGGCGAGTTGGGCCCCACAGCATCTTGCTTCCAGCTCTTTGGAAGGCTAAGAAACAAGTCGCTCTGCACAGTGCTCTTACAGCCTACCGGGAACATCTCTTCCAAAGGCCTGTGAATCGCAGTTTCTTTGCAGGCCTGATCTGGCTGAAGTAGGACTTCTGCTCTGGGTGTGCTACATTGCCCTAGAGCTGAAAGGCACAACGTGCAGGCTTCTTTCCAGAGGGCGAGTTGGGCCCCACAGCATCTGGCTTCCAGCTCTTTGGGAAGCTAAGAAACAACTCGCTCTGCACAGTGCTCTTACAGCCTACCGGGAACGTCTCTTCCAAAGGCCTGTGAAACGCAGTTTGTTTGCAGGCCTGATCTGGCAGATGTAGGACTTCTGCTCTGGGTGTGCTACATTGCCCTAGAGCTGAAAGGCACAAGGTGCAGGCTTCTTTCCAAAGGGCGAGTTGGGCCCCACAGCATCTTGCTTCCAGCTCTTTGGGAAGCTAAGAAACAACTCGCTCTGTACAGTGCTCTTACAGCCTACCGGGAACATCTCTTCCAAAGGCCTGTGAAACGCAGTTTCTTGGCAGGCCTGATCTGGCTGAAGTAGGACTTCTGCTCTGGGTGTGCTACATTGCCCTAGAGCTGAAAGGCACAACGTGCAGGCTTCTTTCCAAAGGGCGAGTTGGGCCCCACAGCATCTTGCTTCCAGCTCTTTGGGAAGCTAAGAAACAACTCGCTCTGCACAGTGCTCTTACAGCCTACCGGGAGCATCTCTTCCAAAGGCCTGTGAAACGCAGTTTCTTTGCAGGCCTGATGTGGCAGATGTAGGACTTCTGCTCTGGGTGTGCTACATTGCCCTAGAGCTGAAAGGCACAACGTGCAGGCTTCTTTCCAAATGGCGAGTTGGGCCCCACAGCATCTTGCCTCCAGCTCTTTGGGAAGCTAAGAAACCACTCGCTCTGCGCAGTGCTCTTACAGCCTACCGGGAACATCTCTTCCAAAGGCCTGTGAAACGCAGTTTCTTGGCAGGCCTGATCTGGCTGAAGTAGGACGTCTGCTCTGGGTGTGCTACATTGCCCTAGAGCTGAAAGGCACAACGTGCAGGCTTCTTTCCAAAGGGCGAATTGGGCCCCACAGCATCTTGCTTCCAGCCCTTTGGGAAGCTAAGAAACAACTCGCTCTGCACAGTGCTCTTACACACTAGTGGGAACATCTCTTCCAAAGGCCTGTGAAACGCAGTTTCTTTGCAGGCCTGATCTGGCTGAAGTAGGACTTCTGCTCTGGGTGTGCTACATTGCCCTAGAGCTGAAAGGCACAACGTGCAGGCTTCTTTCCAAAGGGCAAGTTGGGCCCCACAGCATCTTGCATCCAGCTCTTTGGGAAGCTATGAAACAACTCGCTCTGCACAGTGCTCTTACAGCCTACCGGGAACATCTCTTCCAAAGGCCTGTGAAACGCAGTTTCTTTGCAGGCCTGATCTGGCAGAAGTAGGACTTCTGCTCTGGGTGTGCTACATTGCCCTAGAGCTGAAAGGCACAACGTGCCGGCTTCTTTCCAAAGGGCGAGTTGGGACCAACAGCATCTTGCTTCCAGCTCTTTGGGAAGCTAAGAAACAACTGGCTCTGCACAGTGCTCTTACAGCCTACCGGGAACATCTCTTCCAAAGGCCTGTGAAACGCAGTTTCTTTGCAGGCCTGATGTGGCTGAAGTAGGACTTCTGCTCTGGGTGTGCTACATTGCCCTAGAGCTGAAAGGCACAACGTGCAGGCTTCTTTCCAAAGGGCGAGTTGGGCCCCACAGCATCTTGCTTCCAGCTCTTTGGGAAGCTAAGAAACAACTCGCTCTGCACAGTGCTCTTACAGCCTACCGGGAACATCTCTTCCAAAGGCCTGTGAAACGCAGTTTCTTTGCAGGCCTGATCTGGCAGAAGTAGGACTTCTGCTCTGGGTGTGCTACATTGCCCTAGAGCTGAAAGGGACAACGTGCAGGCTTCTTTCCAAAGGGCGAGTTGGGCCCCACAGCATCTTGCTTCCAGCTCTTTGGAAGGCTAAGAAACAAGTCGCTCTGCACAGTGCTCTTACAGCCTACCGGGAACATCTCTTCCAAAGGCCTGTGAAACGCAGTTTCTTTGCAGGCCTGATCTGGCTGAAGTAGGACTTCTGCTCTGGGTGTGCTACATTGCCCTAGAGCTGAAAGGCACAACGTGCAGGCTTCTTTCCAAAGGGCGAGTTGGGCCCCACAGCATCTTGCTTCCAGCTCTTTGGGAAGCTAAGAAACAACTGGCTCTGCACAGTGCCCTTACAGCCTACCGGGAACATCTCTTCCAAAGGCCTGTGAAACGCAGTTTCTTTGCAGGCCTGATCTGGCTGAAGTAGGACTTCTGCTCTGGGTGTGCTACATTGCCCTAGAGCTGAAAGGCACAACGTGCAGGCTTCTTTCCAAAGGGCGAGTTGGGCCCCACAGCATCTGGCTTCCAGCTCTTTGGGAAGCTAAGAAACAACTCGCTCTGCACAGTGCTCTTACAGCCTACCGGGAACATCTCTTCCAAAGGCCTGTGAAACGCAGTTTCTTTGCAGGCCTGATCTGGCTGAAGTAGGACTTCTGCTCTGGGTGTGCTACATTGCCCTAGAGCTGAAAGGCAGAACGTGCAGGCTTCTTTCCAAAGGGCGAGTTGGGCCCCACAGCATCTTGCTTCCAGCTCTTTGGGAAGCGAAGAAACAACTCGCTCTGCACAGTGCTCTTACAGCCTACCGGGAACATCTCTTCCAAAGGCCTGTGAAACGCAGTTTCTTTGCAGAGCTGATCTGGCTGAAGTAGGACTTCTGCTCTGGGTGTGCCACATTGCCCTAGAGCTGAAAGGCACAACGTGCAGGCTTCTTTCCAAAGGGCGAGTTGGGCCCCACAGCATCTTGCTTCCAGCTCTTTGGGAAGATAAGAAACCACTCGCTCTGCACAGTGCTCTTACACCCTACCGGGAACATCTCTTCCAAAGGCCTGTGAAACGCAGTTTCTTTGCAGGCCTGATCTGGCTGTAGTGGGACTTCTGTTCTGGGTGTGCTACATTGCCCTAGAGCTGAAAGGCACAACGTGCAGGCTTCTTTCCAAAGGGCGAGTTGGGCCCCACAGCATCTTGCTTCCAGCTCTTTGGGAAGCAAGAAACAACTCGCTCTGCACAGTGCTCTTACAGCCTACCGGGAACATCTCTTCCAAAGGCCTGTGAAACGCAGTTTCTTTGCAGGCCTGATCTGGCTGAAGTAGGACTTCTGCTCTGGGTGTGCTACATTGCCCTAGAGCTGAAAGGCACAACGTGCAGGCTTCTTTCCAAAGGGCGAGTTGGGCCCCACAGCATCTTGCTTCCAGCTTTTTGGGAAGCTAAGTATCAACTCGCTCAGCACAGTGCTCTTACAGCCTACCGGGAACATCTCTTCCAAAGGCCTGTGAAACGCAGTTTCTTTGCAGGCCTGATCTGGCTGAAGTAGGACTTCTGCTCTGGGTGTGCTACATTGCCCTAGAGCTGAAAGGCACAACGTGCAGGCTTCTTTCCAAAGGGCGAGTTGGGCCCCACAGCATCTTGCTTCCAGTCTTTAGGAAGCTAAGAAACAACTCGCTCTGCACAGTGCTCTTACAGCCTACCGGGAACATCTCTTCCAAACGCCTGTGAAACGCAGTTTCTTTGCAGGCCTGATCTGGCAGATGTAGGACTTCTGCTCTGGGTGTGCTACATTGCCCTAGAGCTGAAAGGCACAACGTGCCGGCTTCTTTCCAAAGGGCGAGATGGGATCCACAGCATCTTGCTTCCAGCTCTTTGGGAAGCTAAGAAACAACTCGCTCTGCACAGTGCTCTTACACCCTACCGGGAACATCTCTTCCAAAGGCCTGTGAAACGCAGTTTCTTTGCAGGCCTGATCTGGCTGAAGTAGGACTTCTGCTCTGGGTGTGCCACATTGCCCTAGAGCTGAAAGGCACAACGTGCAGGCTTCTTTCCAAAGGGCGAGTTGGGCCCCACAGCATCTTGCTTCCAGCTCTTTGGGAAGCTAAAAAACAACTCGCTCTGCACAGTGCTCTTACAGCCTACCGGGAACATCTCTTCCAAAGGCCTGTGAAACGCAGTTTCTTTGCAGGCCTGATCTGGCTGAAGTAGGACTTCTGCTCTGGGTGTGCTACATTGCCCTAGAGCTGAAAGGCACAACGTGCAGGCTTCTTTCCAAAGGGCGAGTTGGGCCCCACAGCATCTTGCTTCCAGCTCTTTGGGAAGCTAAGAAACAACTCGCTCTGCACAGTGCTCTTACAGCCTACCGGGAACATCTCTTCCAAAGGCCTGTGAAACGCAGTTTCTTTGCAGGCCTGATCTGGCTGAAGTAGGACTTCTGCTCTGGGTGTGCTACATTGCCCTAGAGCTGAAAGGCACAACGTGCAGGCTTCTTTCCAAAGGGCGGGTTGGGACCCACAGCATCTTGCTTCCAGCTCTTTGGGAAGCTAAGAAACAACTCGCTCTGCACAGTGCTCTTCCAGCCTACCGGGAACATCTCTTCCAAAGGCCTGTGAAACGCAGTTTCTTTGCAGGCCTGATCTGGCTGAAGTAGGACTTCTGCTCTGGGTGTGCTACATTGCCCTAGAGCTGAAAGGCACAACGTGCAGGCTTCTTTCCAAAGGGCGAGTTGGGCCCCACAGCATCTTGCTTCCAGCTCTTTGGGAAGATAAGAAACAACTCGCTCTGCACAGTGCTCTTACAGCCTACCGGGAACATCTCTTCCAAAGGCCTGTGAAACGCAGTTTCTTTGCAGGCCTGATCTGGCTGAAGTAGGACTTCTGCTCTGGGTGTGCTACATTGCTCTAGAGCTGAAAGGCACAACGTGCAGGCTTCTTTCCAAAGGGCGAGTTGGGCCCCACAGCATCTTGCTTCCAGCTCTTTGGGAAGCTAAGAAACAACTCGCTCTGCACAGTGCTCTTACAGCCTACCGGGAACATCTCTTCCAAAGGCCTGTGAAATGCAGTTTCTTTGCAGGCCTGATCTGGCAGAAGTAGGACTTCTGCTCTGGGTGTGCACATTGCCCTAGAGCTGAAAGGCACAACGTGCAGGCTTCATTCCAAAGGGCGAGTTGGGCCCCACCGCATCTTGCTTCCAGTGCTTTGGGAAGCTAAGAAACAACTCGCTCTGCACAGTGCTCTTACAGCCTACCGGGAACATCTCTTCCAAAGGCCTGTGAAACGCAGTTTCTTTGCAGGCCTGATCTGGCTGAAGTAGGACTTCTGCTCTGGGTGTGCTACATTGCCCTAGAGCTGAAAGGCACAACGTGCCAGCTTCTTTCCAAAGGGCGAGTTGGGCCCCACAGAATCTTGCTTCCAGCTCTTTGGGAAGCTAAGAAACAACTCGCTCTGCACAGTGCTCTTACAGCCTACCGGGAACATCTCTTCCAAAGGCCTGTGAAACGCAGTTTCTTTGCAGGCCTGATCTGGCTGAAGTAGGACTTCTGGTCTGGGTATGCTACATTGCCCTAGAGCTGAAAGGCACAACGTGCAGGCTTCTTTGCAAAGGGCGAGTTGGGCCCCACAGCATCTTGCTTCCAGCTCTTTGGGAAGCTAAGAAACAACTCGCTCTGCACAGTGCTCTTACAGCCTACCGGGAACATCTCTTCCAAAGGCCTGTGAAACGCAGTTTCTTTGCAGGCCTGATCTGGCTGAAGTAGGACTTCTGCTCTGGGTGTGCTACATTGCCCTAGAGCTGAAAGGCACAACGTGCAGGCTTTTTTCCAAAGGGCGAGTTGGGCCCCACAGCATCTTGCTTCCAGCTCTTTGGGAAGCTAAGAAACAACTCGCTCTGCACAGTGCTCTTGCAGCCTACCGGGAACATCTCTTCCAAAGGCCTGTGAAACGCAGTTTCTTTGCAGGCCCGATCTGGCAGAAGTAGGACTTCTGCTCTGGGTGTGCTACATTGCCCTAGAGCTGAAAGGGACAACGTGCAGTCTTCTTTCCAAAGGGCGAGTAGGCCCCCACATCATCTTGCTTCCAGCTCTTTGGGAAGCTAAGAAACAACTCGCTCTGCACAGTGCTCTTACAGCCTACCGGGAACATCTCTTCCAAAGGCCTGTGAAACGCAGTTTCTTTGCAGGCCTGATCTGGCTGAGGTAGGACTTCTGCTCTGGGTGTGCTACATTGCCCTAGAGCTGAAAGGCAGAACGTGCAGGCTTCTTTCCAAAGAGTGAGTTGGGCCCCACAGCATCTTGCTTCCAGCTCTTTGGGAAGCTAAGAAACAACTCGCTCTGCACAGTGCTCTTACAGCCTACCGGGAACATCTCTTCCAATGGCCTGTGAAACGCAGTTTCTTTGCAGGCCTGATCTGGCTGAAGTAGGACTTCTGCTCTGGGTGTGCTACATTGCCCTAGAGCTGAAAGGCACAACGTGCAGGCTCCTTTCCAAAGGGCAAGTTGGGCCCCACAGCATCTTCCTTCCAGCTCTTTGGGAAGCTAAGGAACAACTCGCTCTGCACAGTGCTCTTACAGCCTACCGGGAACATCTCTTCCAAAGGCCTGTGAAACGCAGTTTCTTTGCAGGCCTGATCTGGCTGAAGTAGGACTTCTGCTCTGGGTGAGGCACATTGCCCTAGAGCTGAAAGGCACAACGTGCAGGCTTCTTTCCAAAGGGCGAGTTGGGCCCCACAGCATCTTGCTTCCAGCTCTTTGGGAAGCTAAGAAACAACTCGCTCTGCACAGTGCTCTTACACCCTACCGGGAACATCTCTTCCAAAGGCCTGTGAAAGGCAGTTTCTTTGCAGGCCTGATCTGGCTTAAGTAGGACTTCTGCTCTGGGTGTGCTACATTGCCCTAGAGCTGAAAGGCACAACGTGCAGGCTTCTTTCCAAAGGGCGAGTTGGGCCCCACAGCATCTTGCTTCCAGCTCTTTGGGAAGCTAAGAAACAACTCGCTCTGCACAGTGCTCTTACAGCCTACCGGGAACATCTCTTCCAAAGGCCTGTGAAACGCAGTTTCTTTGCAGGCCTGATCTGGCTGAAGTAGGACTTCTGCTCTGGGTGTGCTACATTGCCCTAGAGCTGAAAGGCACAACGTGCAGGCTTCTTTCCAAAGGGCGAGTTGGGCCCCACAGCATCTTGCTTCCAGCTCTTTGGGAAGCTAAGAAACAACTCGCTCTGCACAGTGCTCTTACAGCCTACCGGGAACATCTCTTCCAAAGGCCTGTGAAACGCAGTTTCTTTGCAGGCCTGATCTGGCTGAAGTAGGACTTCTGCTCTGGGTGTGCTACATTGCCCTAGAGCTGAAAGGCACAACGTGCAGGCTTCTTTCCAAAGGGCGAGTTGGGCCCCACAACATCTTGCTTCCAGCACTTTGGGAAGCTAAGAAAAAACTCGCTCTGCACAGTGCTCTTACAGCCTACCGGGAACATCTCTTCCAAAGGCCTGTGAAACGCAGTTTCTTTGCAGGCCTGATCTGGCTGAAGTAGGACTTCTGCTCTGGGTGTGCTACATTGCCCTAGAGCTGAAAGGCACAACGTGCAGGCTTCTTTCCAAAGGGCGAGTTGGGCCCCACAGCATCTTGCTTCCAGCTCTTTGGGAAGCTAAGAAACAACTCGCTCTGCACAGTGCTCTTACAGCCTACCGGGAACATCTCTTCCAAAGGCCTGTGAAACGCAGTTTCTTTGCAGGCCTGATCTGGCTGTAGTAGGACTTCTGCTCTGGGTGTGCTACATTGCCCTAGAGCTGAAAGGCACAACGTGCAGGCTTCTTTCCAAAGGGCGAGTTGGGCCCCACAACATCTTGCTTCCAGCACTTTGGGAAGCTAAGAAACAACTCGCTCTGCACAGTGCTCTTACAGCCTACCGGGAACATCTCTTCCAAAGGCCTGTGAAACGCAGTTTCTTTGCAGGCCTGATCTGGCTGAAGTAGGACTTCTGCTCTGGGTGTGCTACATTGCCCTAGAGCTGAAAGGCACAACGTGCCGGCTTCTTTCCAAAGGGCGAGTTGGGCCCCACAGCATCTTGCTTCCAGCTCTTTGGGAAGCTAAGAAACAACTCGCTATGCACAGTGCTCTTACAGCCTACCGGCAACATCTCTTCCAAAGACCTGTGAAACGCAGTTTCTTTGCAGGCCTGATCTGGCTGAAGTAGGACTTCTGCTCTGGGTGTGCTACATTGCCCTAGAGCTGAAAGGCACAACGTGCAGGCTTCTTTGCAAAGGGCGAGTTGGGCCCCACAGCATCTTGCTTCCAGCTCTTTGGGAAGCTAAGAAACAACTCGCTCTGCACAGTTCTCTTGGAGCGTACCGGGAACATCTCTTCCAAAGGCCTGTGAAACGCAGTTTCTTAGCAGGCCTGATCTGGCTGAAGTAGGACTTCTGCTCTGGGTGTGCTACATTGCCCTAGAGCTGAAAGGCACAACGTGCAGGCTTCTTTCCAAAGGGCGAGTTGGGCCCCACAGCATCTTGCGTCCAGCTCTATGGGAAGCTAAGAAACAACTCGCTCTGCACAGTGCTCTTACAGCCTACCGGGAACATCTCTTCCAAAGGCCTGTGAAACGCAGTTTCTTTGCAGGCCTGATCTGGCTGAAGTAGGACTTCTGCTATGGGTGTGCTACATTGCCCTAGAGCTGAAAGGCACAAAGTGCAGGCTTCTTTCCAAAGGGCGAGTTGGGCCCCACAGCATCTTGCTTCCAGCTCTTTGGGAAGCTAAGAAACAACTCGCTCTGCACAGTGCTCTTACAGCCTACCGGGAACATCTCTTCCAAAGGCCTGTGAAACGCAGTTTCTTTGCAGGCCTGATCTGGCTGAAGTAGGACTTCTGCTCTGGGTGTGCCACATTGCCCTAGAGCTGAAAGGTACAACGTGCAGGCATGTTTGCAAAGGGCGAGTTGGGCCCCACAGCATCTTGCTTCCAGCTCTTTGGGAAGCTAAGAAACAACTCGCTCTGCACAGTGCTCTTACAGCCTACCGGGAACATCTCTTCCAAAGGCCTGTGAAACGCAGTTTCTTTGCAGGCCTGATCTGGCTGAAGTAGGACTTCTGCTCTGGGTGTGCTACATTGCCCTAGAGCTGAAAGGCACAACGTGCAGGCTTCTTTGCAAAGGGCGAGTTGGGCCCCACAGCATCTTGCTTCCAGCTCTTTGGGAAGCTAAGAAACAACTCGCTCTGCACAGTGCTCTTACAGCCTACAGGGAACATCTCTTCCAAAGGCCTGTGAAACGCAATTTCTTTGCAGGCCTGATCTGGCTGAAGTAGGATTTCTGCTCTGGGTGTGCCACATTGCCCTAGAGCTGAAAGGCACAACGTGCCGGCTTCTTTCCAAAGGGAGAGTTGGGCCCCACAGCATCTTGCTTCCAGCTCTTTGGGAAGCTAAGAAACAGCTCGCTCTGCACAGTGCTCTTACAGCCTACCGGGAACATCTCTTCCAAAGGCCTGTGAAACGCAGTTTCTTTGCAGGCCTGATCTGGCTGAAGTAGGACTTCTGCTCTGGGTGTGCCACAGTGCCCTAGAGCTGAAAGGCACAACGTGCCGGCTTCTTTCCAATGCGTGAGTTGGGACCAAAAGCATCTTGCTTCCAGCTCTTTGGGAAGCTAAGAAACAACTCGCTCTGCACAGTGCTCTTACAGCCTACCGGGAACATCTCTTCCAAAGGCCTGTGAAACGCAGTTTCTTGGCAGGCCTGATCTGGCTGAAGTAGGACTTCTGCTCTGGGTGTGCCACATTGCCCTAGAGCTGAAAGGCACAACGTGCCGGCTTCTTTCCAAAGGGCGAGTTGGGCCCCACAGCATCTTGCTTCCAGCTCTTTGGGAAGCTAAGAAACAACTCGCTCTGCACAGTGCTCTTACAGCCTACCGGGAACATCTCTTCCAAAGGCCTGTGAAACGCAGTTTCTTTGCAGGCCTGATCTGGCTGAAGTAGGACTTCTGCTCTGGGTGTGCTACATTGCCCTAGAGCTGAAAGGCACAACGTGCAGGCTTCTTTGCAAAGGGCGAGTTGGGCCCCACAGCATCTTGCTTCCAGCTCTTTGGGAAGCTAAGAAACAACTCGCTCTGCACAGTGCTCTTACAGCCTACCGGGAACAACTCTTCCAAAGGCCTGTGAAACGCAGTTTCTTGGCAGGCCTGATCTGGCTGAAGTAGGACTTCTGCTCTGGGTGTGCTACATTGCCCTAGAGCTGAAAGGCACAACGTGCAGGCTTCTTTGCAAAGGGCGAGTTGGGCCCCACAGCATCTTGCTTCCAGCTCTTTGGGAAGCTAAGAAACAACTCGCTCTGCACAGTGCTCTTACAGCCTACCGGGAACATCTCTTCCAAAGGCCTGTGAAACGCAGTTTCTTTGCAGGCCTGATCTGGCTGAAGTAGGACTTCTGCTCTGGGTGTGCCACATTGCCCTAGAGCTGAAAGGCACAACGTGCCGGCTTCTTTCCAAAGGGCGAGTTGGGCCCCACAGCATCTTGTTTCCAGCTCTTTGGGAAGCTAAGTAACAACTCGCTCTGCACAGTGCTCTTACAGCCTACCGGGAACATCTCTTCCAAAGGCCTGTGAAACGCTGTTTCTTTGCAGGCCTGATCTGGCTGAAGTAGGACTTCTTCTCTGTGTGTGCTACATTGCCCTAGAGCTGAAAGGCACAACGTGCAGGCTTCTTTCCAAAGGGCGAGTTGGGCCCCACAGCATCTTGCTTCCAGCTCTTTGGGAAGCTAAGAAACAACTCGCTCTGCACAGTTCTCTTGCAGCGTACCAGGAACATCTCTTCCAAAGGCCTGTTAAACGCAGTTTCTTTGCAGGCCTGATCTGGCTGAAGTAGGACTTCTGCTCTGGGTGTGCTACATTGCCCTAGAGCTGAAAGGCACAACGTGCAGGCTTCTTTCCAAAGGGCGAGTTGGGCCCCACAGCATCTTGCGTCCAGCTCTATGGGAAGCTAAGAAACAACTCGCTCTGCACAGTGCTCTTACAGCCTACCGGGAACATCTCTTCCAAAGGCCTGTGAAACGCAGTTTCTTTGCAGGCCTGATCTGGCTGAAGTAGGACTTCTGCTCTGGGTGTGCTACATTGCCCTAGAGCTGAAAGGCACAACGTGCAGGCTTCTTTCCAAAGGGCTAGTTGGGCCCCACAGCATCTTGCTTCCAGCTCTTTGGGAAGCTAAGAAACAACTCGCTCTGCACAGTGCTCTTACAGCCTACCGGGAACATCTCTTCCAAAGGCCTGTGAAACGCAGTTTCTTTGCAGGCCTGATCTGGCAGAGTAGGACATCTGCTCTGGGTGTGCTACATTGCCCTAGAGCTGAAAGGCACAACGTGCAGGCTTCTTTCCAAAGGGCGAGTTGGGCCCCACAGCATCTTGCTTCCAGCTCTTTGGCAAGCTGAGAAACAACTCGCTCTGCACAGTGCTCTTACAGCCTACCAGGAACATCTCTTCCAAAGGCCTGTGAAACGCAGTTTCTTTGCAGGCCTGATCTGGCAGAGTAGGACATCTGCTCTGGGTGTGCTACATTGCCCTAGAGCTGAAAGGCACAACGTGCAGGCTTCTTTCCAAAGGGCGAGTTGGGCCCCACAGCATCTTGCTTCCAGCTCTTTGGGAAGCTAAGAAACAACTCGCTCTGCACAGTGCTCTTACAGCCTACCGGGAACATCTCTTCCAAAGGCCTGTGAAACGCAGTTTCTTTGCAGGCCTGATCTGGCTGAAGTAGGACTTCTGCTCTGGGTGTGCTACATTGCCCTAGAGCTGAAAGGCACAACGTGCAGGCTTCTTTCCAAAGGGCGAGTTGGGCCCCACAGCATCTTGCTTCCAGCTCTTTGGGAAGGTAAGAAACAACTCGCTCTGCACAGTGCTCTTACAGCCTACAGGGAACATCTCTTCCAAAGGCCTGTGAAACGCAGTTTCTTTGCAGGCCTGATCTGGCTGAAGTAGGATTTCTGCTCTGGGTGTGCCACATTGCCCTAGAGCTGAAAGGCACAACGTGCCGGCTTCTTTCCAAAGGGCGAGTTGGGCCCCACAGCATCTTGCTTCCAGCTCTTTGGGAAGCTAAGAAACAACTCGCTCTGCACAGTGCTCTTACAGCCTACCGGGAACATCTCTTCCAAAGGCCTGTGAAACGCAGTTTCTTTGCAGGCCTAATCTGGCTGAAGTAGGACTTCTGCTCTGGGTGTGCCACATTGCCCTAGAGCTGAAAGGCACAACGTGCCGGCTTCTTTCGAAAGGGCGAGTTGGGCCCCACAGCATCTTGCTTCCAGCTCTTTGGGAAGCTAAGAAACAACTCGCTCTGCACAGAGCTCTTACAGCCTACCGGGAACATCTCTTCCAAAGGCCTGTGAAACGCAGTTTCTTTGCAGGCCTGATCTGGCTGAAGTAGGACTTCTGCTCTGGGTGTGCTACATTGCCCTAGAGCTGAAAGGCACAACGTGCAGGCTTCTTTCCAAAGGGCGAGTTGGGCCCCACAGCATCTTGCGTCCAGCTCTATGGGAAGCTAAGAAACAACTCGCTCTGCACAGTGCTCTTACAGCCTACCGGGAACATCTCTTCCAAAGGCCTGTGAAACGCAGTTTCTTTGCAGGCCTGATCTGGCTGAAGTAGGACTTCTGCTCTGGGTGTGCTACATTGCCCTAGAGCTGAAAGGCACAACGTGCAGGCTTCTTTCCAAAGGGCGAGTTGGGCCCCACAGCATCTTGCTTCCAGCTCTTTGGGAAGCTAAGAAACAACTCGCTCTGCACAGTGCTCTTACAGCCTACCGGGAACATCTCTTCCAAAGGCCTGTGAAACGCAGTTTCTTTGCAGGCCTGATCTGGCAGAGTAGGACATCTGCTCTGGGTGTGCTACATTGCCCTAGAGCTGAAAGGCACAACGTGCAGGCTTCTTTCCAAAGGGCGAGTTGGGCCCCACAGCATCTTGCTTCCAGCTCTTTGGGAAGCTAAGAAACAACTCGCTCTGCACAGTGCTCTTACAGCCTACCGGGAACATCTCTTCCAAAGGCCTGTGAAACGCAGTTTCATTGCAGGCCTGATCTGGCTGAAGTACGACTTCTGCTCTGGGTGTGCTACATTGCCCTAGAGCTGAAAGGCACAACGTGCAGGCTTCTTTGCAAAGGGCGAGTTGGGCCCCACAGCATCTTGCTTCCAGCTCTTTGGGAAGCTAAGAAACAACTCGCTCTGCACAGTGCTCTTACAGCCTACCGGGAAGATCTCTTCCAAAGGCCTGTGAAACGCAGTTTCTTTGCAGGCCTGATCTGGCTGAAGTAGGACTTCTGCTCTGGGTGTGCTACATTGCCCTAGAGCTGAAAGGCACAACGTGCAGGCTTCTTTCCAAAGGGCGAGTTGGACCCCACAGCATCTTGCTTCCAGCTCTTTGGGAAGCTAAGAAACAACTCGCTCTGCACGGTGCTCTTGGAGCGTACCGGGAACATCTCTTCCAAAGGCCTGTGAAACGCAGTTTCTTTGCAGGCCTGATCTGGCTGAAGTAGGACTTCTGCTCTGGGTGTGCTACATTGCCCTAGAGCTGAAAGGCACAACGTGCAGGCTTCTTTCCAAAGGGCGAGTTGGGCCCCACAGCATCTTGCGTCCAGCTCTATGGGAAGCTAAGAAACAACTCGCTCTGCACAGTGCTCTTACAGCCTACCGGGAACATCTCTTCCAAAGGCCTGTGAAACGCAGTTTGTTTGCAGGCCTGATCTGAAAGAGTAGGACTTCTGCTCTGGGTGTGCTACATTGCCCTAGAGCTGAAAGGCACAACGTGCAGGCTTCTTTCCAAAGGGCGAGTTGGTCCCCACAGCATCTTGCTTCCAGCTCTTTGGGAAGCTAAGAAACAACTCGCTCTGCACAGTGCTCTTACAGCCTACCGGGAACATCTTTTCCAAAGGCCTGTGAAACGCAGTTTCTTTGCAGGCCTGATCTGGCAGAGTAGGACATCTGCTCTGGGTGTGCTACATTGCCCTAGAGATGAAAGGCACAACGTGCAGGCTTCTTTCCAAAGGGCGAGTTGGGCCCCACAGCATCTTGCTTCCAGCTCTTTGGGAAGCTAAGAAACAACTCGCTCTGCACAGTGCTCTTACAGCCTACCGGGAACATCTCTTCCAAAGGCCTGTGAAACGCAGTTTCATTGCAGGCCTGATCTGGCTGAAGTACGACTTCTGCTCTGGGTGTGCTACATTGCCCTAGAGCTGAAAGGCACAACGTGCAGGCTTCTTTGCAAAGGGCGAGTTGGGCCCCACAGCATCTTGCTTCCAGCTCTTTGGGAAGCTAAGAAACAACTCGCTCTGCACAGTGCTCTTACAGCCTACCGGGAAGATCTCTTCCAAAGGCCTGTGAAACGCAGTTTCTTTGCAGGCCTGATCTGGCTGAAGTAGGACTTCTGCTCTGGGTGTGCTACATTGCCCTAGAGCTGAAAGGCACAACGTGCAGGCTTCTTTCCAAAGGGCGAGTTGGACCCCACAGCATCTTGCTTCCAGCTCTTTGGGAAGCTAAGAAACAACTCGCTCTGCACGGTGCTCTTGGAGCGTACCGGGAACATCTCTTCCAAAGGCCTGTGAAACGCAGTTTCTTTGCAGGCCTGATCTGGCTGAAGTAGGACTTCTGCTCTGGGTGTGCTACATTGCCCTAGAGCTGAAAGGCACAACGTGCAGGCTTCTTTCCAAAGGGCGAGTTGGGCCCCACAGCATCTTGCGTCCAGCTCTATGGGAAGCTAAGAAACAACTCGCTCTGCACAGTGCTCTTACAGCCTACCGGGAACATCTCTTCCAAAGGCCTGTGAAACGCAGTTTGTTTGCAGGCCTGATCTGAAAGAGTAGGACTTCTGCTCTGGGTGTGCTACATTGCCCTAGAGCTGAAAGGCACAACGTGCAGGCTTCTTTCCAAAGGGCGAGTTGGTCCCCACAGCATCTTGCTTCCAGCTCTTTGGGAAGCTAAGAAACAACTCGCTCTGCACAGTGCTCTTACAGCCTACCGGGAACATCTCTTCCAAAGGCCTGTGAAACGCAGTTTCTTTGCAGGCCTGATCTGGCAGAGTAGGACATCTGCTCTGGGTGTGCTACATTGCCCTAGAGATGAAAGGCACAACGTGCAGGCTTCTTTCCAAAGGGCGAGTTGGGCCCCACAGCATCTTGCTTCCAGCTCTTTGGGAAGCTAAGAAACAACTCGCTCTGCACAGTGCTCTTACAGCCTACCGGGAACATCTCTTCCAAAGGCCTGTGAAACGCAGTTTCTTTGCAGGCCTGATCTGGCTGAAGTAGGACTTCTGCTCTGGGTGTGCTACATTGCAGTAGAGCTGAAAGGCACAACGTGCAGGCTTCTTTGCAAAGGGCGAGTTGGGCCCCACAGCATCTCGCTTCCAGCTCTTTGGGAAGCTAAGTAACAACTCGCTCTGCACAGTGCTCTTACAGCCTACCGGGAACATCTCTTCCAAAGGCCTGTGAAACGCAGTTTCTTTGCAGGCCTGATCTGGCTGAAGTAGGACTTCTGCTCTGGGTGTGCTACATTGCCCTAGAGCTGAAAGGCACAACGTGCAGGCTTCTTTCCAAAGGGCGAGTTGGGCCTCACAGCATCTTGCGTCCAGCTCTATGGGAAGCTAAGAAACAACTCGCTCTGCACAGTGCTCTTACAGCCTACCGGGAACATCTCTTCCAAAGGCCTGTGAAACGCAGTTTCTTTGCAGGCCTGATCTGGCTGAAGTAGGACTTCTGCTCTGGGTGTGCCCCATTGCCCTAGAGCTGAAAGGCACAACGTGCAGGCTTCTTTCCAAAGGGCGAGTTGGGCCCCACAGCATCTTGCTTCCAGCTCTTTGGGAAGCTAAGAAACCACTCGCTCTGCACAGTGCTCTTACAGCCTACCGGGAACATCTCTTCCAAAGGCCTGTGAAAGGCAGTTTCTTTGCAGGCCTGATCTGGCTGAAGTAGGACTTCTGCTCTGGGTGTGCTACATTGCCCTAGAGCTGAAAGGCACAACGTGCAGGCTTCTTTCCAAAGGGCGAGTTGGGCCCCACAGCATCTTGCTTCCAGCTCTTTGGGAAGCTAAGAAACAACTCGCTCTGCACAGTGCTCTTACAGCCTACCGGGAACATCTCTTCCAAAGGCCTGTGAAACGCAGTTTCTTTGCAGGCCTGATCTGGCAGAGTAGGACATCTGCTCTGGGTGTGCTACATTGCCCTAGAGCTGAAAGGCACAACGTGCAGGCTTCTTTCCAAAGGGCGAGTTGGGCCCCACAGCATCTTGCTTCCAGCTCTTTGGGAAGCTAAGAAACAACTCGCTCTGCACAGTGCTCTTACAGCCTACCGGGAACATCTCTTCCAAAGGCCTGTGAAACGCAGTTTCTTTGCAGGCCTGATCTGGCTGAAGTAGGACTTCTGCTCTGGGTGTGCTACATTGCCCTAGAGCTGAAAGGCACAACGTGCAGGCTTCTTTCCAAAGGGCGAGTTGGGCCCCACAGCATCTTGCGTCCAGCTCTATGGGAAGCTAAGAAACAACTCGCTCTGCACAGTGCTCTTACAGCCTACCGGGAACATCTCTTCCAAAGGCCTGTGAAACGCAGTTTCTTTGCAGGCCTGATCTGAAAGAGTAGGACTTCTGCTCTGGGTGTGCTACATTGCCCTAGAGCTGAAAGGCACAACGTGCAGGCTTCTTTCCAAAGGGCGAGTTGGTCCCCACAGCATCTTGCTTCCAGCTCTTTGGGAAGCTAAGAAACAAGTCGCTCTGCACAGTGCTCTTACAGCCTACCGGGAACATCTCTTCCAAAGGCCTGTGAAACGCAGTTTCTTTGCAGGCCTGATCTGGCAGAGTAGGACATCTGCTCTGGGTGTGCTACATTGCCCTAGAGCTGAAAGGCACAACGTGCAGGCTTCTCTCCAAAGGGCGAGTTGGGCCCCACAGCATCTTGCTTCCAGCTCTTTGGGAAGCTAAGAAACAACTCGCTCTGCACAGTGCTCTTACAGCCTACCGGGAACATCTCTTCCAAAGGCCTGTGAAACGCAGTTTCTTTGCAGGCCTGATCTGGCTGAAGTAGGACTTCTGCTCTGGGTGTGCTACATTGCCCTAGAGCTGAAAGGCACAACGTGCAGGCTTCTTTGCAAAGGGCGAGTTGGGCCCCACAGCATCTCGCTTCCAGCTCTTTGGGAAGCTAAGTAACAACTCGCTCTGCACAGTGCTCTTACAGCCTACCGGGAACATCTCTTCCAAAGGCCTGTGAAACGCAGTTTCTTTGCAGGCCTGATTTGGCTGAAGTAGGACTTCTGCTCTGGGTGTGCTACATTGCCCTAGAGCTGAAAGGCACAACGTGCAGGCTTCTTTCCAAAGGGCGAGTTGGGCCTCACAGCATCTTGCGTCCAGCTCTATGGGAAGCTAAGAAACAACTCGCTCTGCACAGTGCTCTTACAGCCTACCGGGAACATCTCTTCCAAAGGCCTGTGAAACGCAGTTTCTTTGCAGGCCTGATCTGGCTGAAGTAGGACTTCTGCTCTGGGTGTGCCCCATTGCCCTAGAGCTGAAAGGCACAACGTGCAGGCTTCTTTCCAAAGGGCGAGTTGGGCCCCACAGCATCTTGCTTCCAGCTCTTTGGGAAGCTAAGAAACAACTCGCTCTGCACAGTGCTCTTACAGCCTACCGGGAACATCTCTTCCAAAGGCCTGTGAAATGCAGTTTCTTTGCAGGCCTGATCTGGCAGAGTAGGACATCTGCTCTGGGTGTGCTACATTGCCCTAGAGCTGAAAGGCACAACGTGCAGGCTTCTTTCCAAATGGCGAGTTGGGCCCCACAGCATCTTGCTTCCAGCTCTTTGGGAAGCTAAGAAACAACTCGCTCTGCACAGTGCTCTTACAGCCTACCGGGAACATCTCTTCCAAAGGCCTGTGAAACGCAGTTTCTTTGCAGGCCTGATCTGGCTGAAGTAGGACTTCTGCTCTGGGTGTGCTACATTGCCCTAGAGCTGAAAGGCACAACGTGCAGGCTTCTTTCCAAAGGGCGAGTTGGGCCCCACAGCATCTTGCGTCCAGCTCTATGGGAAGCTAAGAAACAACTCACTCTGCACAGTGCTCTTACAGCCTACCGGGAACATCTCTTCCAAAGGCCTGTGAAACGCAGTTTCTTTGCAGGCCTGATCTGAAAGAGTAGGACTTCTGCTCTGGGTGTGCTACATTGCCCTAGAGCTGAAAGGCACAACGTGCAGGCTTCTTTCCAAAGGGCGAGTTGGTCCCCACAGCATCTTGCTTCCAGCTCTTTGGGAAGCTAAGAAACAACTCGCTCTGCACAGTGCTCTTACAGCCTACCGGGAACATCTCTTCCAAAGGCCTGTGAAACGCAGTTTCTTTGCAGGCCTGATCTGGCAGAGTAGGACATCTGCTCTGGGTGTGCTACATTGCCCTAGAGCTGAAAGGCACAACGTGCAGGCTTCTTTCCAAAGGGCGAGTTGGGCCCCACAGCATCTTGCTTCCAGCTCTTTGGGAAGCTAAGAAACAACTCGCTCTGCACAGTGCTCTTACAGCCTACCGGGAACATCTCTTCCAAAGGCCTGTGAAACGCAGTTTCTTTGCAGGCCTGATCTGGCTGAAGTAGGACTTCTGCTCTGGGTGTGCTACATTGCCCTAGAGCTGAAAGGCACAACGTGCAGGCTTCTTTGCAAAGGGCGAGTTGGGCCCCACAGCATCTTGCTTCCAGCTCTTTGGGAAGCTAAGAAACAACTCGCTCTGCACAGTGCTCTTACAGCCTACCGGGAACATCTCTTCCAAAGGCCTGTGAAACGCAGTTTCTTTGCAGGCCTGATCTGGCTGAAGTAGGACTTCTGCTCTGGGTGTGCTACATTGCCCTAGAGCTGAAAGGCACAACGTGCAGGCTTCTTTCCAAAGGGCGAGTTGGGCCCACAGCATCTTCCTTCCAGCTCTTTGGGAAGCTAAGGAACAACTCGCTCTGCACAGTGCTCTTACATCCTACCGGGAACATCTCTTCCAAAGGCCTGTGAAACGCAGTTTCTTTGCAGGCCTGATCTGGCTGAAGTAGGACTTCTGCTCTGGGTGTGCCACATTGCCCTAGAGGTGAAAGGCACAACGTGCAGGCTTCTTTCCAAAGGGCGAGTTGGGCCCCACAGCATCTTGCTTCCAGCTCTTTGGGAAGCTAAGAAACAACTCGCTCTGCACCGTGCTCTTACACCCTACCGGGAACATCTCTTCCAAAGGCCTGTGAAACGCAGTTTCTTTGCAGGCCTGATCTGGCTGAAGTAGGACTTCTGCTCTGGGTGTGCTACATTGCCCTAGAGCTGAAAGGCACAACGTGCAGGCTTCTTTCCAAAGGGTGAGTTGGGCCCCACAGCATCTTGCTTCCAGCTCTTTGGGAAGCTAAGAAACAACTCGCTCTGCACAGTGCTCTTACAGCCTACCGGGAACGTCTCTTCCAAAGGCCTGTGAAACGCAGTTTCTTGGCAGGCCTGATCTGGCTGAAGTAGGACTTCTGCTCTGGGTGTGCCACATTGCCCTAGAGGTGAAAGGCACAACGTGCAGGCTTCTTTCCAAAGGGCGAGTTGGGCCCCACAGCATCTTGCTTCCAGCTCTTTGGGAAGCTAAGAAACAACTCGCTCTGCACAGTGCTCTTACAGCCTACCGGGAACATCTCTTCCAAAGTCCTGTTAAACGCAGTTTCTTTGCAGGCCTGATCTGGCTGAAGTAGGACTTCTGCTCTGGGTGTGCTACATTGCCCTAGAGCTGAAAGGCACAACGTGCAGGCTTCTTTCCAAAGGGCGAGTTGGGCCCCACAGCATCTTGCTTCCAGCTGTTTGGGAAGCTAAGAAACAACTCGCTCTGCACAGTGCTCTTACAGCCTACCGGGAACATCTCTTCCAAAGGCCTGTGAAACGCAGTTTCTTGGCAGGCCTGATCTGGCTGAAGTAGGACTTCTGCTCTGGGTGTGCCACATTGCCCTAGAGCTGAAAGGCACAACGTGCCGGCTTCTTTCCAAAGGGCGAGTTGGGCCCCACAGCATCTTGCTTCCAGCTCTTTGGGAAGCTAAGAAACCACTCGCTCTGCACAGTGCTCTTACAGCCTACCGGGAACATCTCTTCCAATGGCCTGTGAAATGCAGTTTCTTTGCAGGCCTGATTAGGCAGATGTAGGACTTCTGCTCTGGGTGTGCCACATTGCCCTAGAGCTGAAAGGCACAACGTGCAGGCTTCTTTCCAAAGGGCGAGTTGGGCCCCACAGCATCTTGCTTCCAGCTCTTTGGGAAGCTAAGAAACCACTCGCTCTGCACAGTGCTCTTACAGCCTACCGGGAACATCTCTTCCAAAGGCCTGTGAAACGCAGTTTCTTTGCAGGCCTGATCTGGCTGAAGTAGGACTTCTGCTCTGGGTGTGCTACATTGCCCTAGAGCTGAAAGGCACAACGTGCAGGCTTCTTTCCAAAGGGCGAGTTGGGCCCCACAGCATCTTGCTTCCAGCTCTTTGGGAAGCTAGGAAACAACTCGCTCTGCACAGTGCTCTTACAGCCTACCGGGAACATCTCTTCCAAAGGCCTGTGAAACGCAGTTTCTTTGCAGGCCTGATCTGGCTGAAGTAGGACTTCTGCTCTGGGTGTGCTACATTGCCCTAGAGCTGAAAGGCACAACGTGCAGGCTTCTTTCCAAAGGGCGAGTTGGGCCCCACAGCATCTTGCTTCCAGCTTTTTGGGAAGCTAAGAAACAACTCGCTCTGCACAGTGCTCTTACAGCCTACCGGGAACATCTCTTCCAAAGGCCTGTGAAACGCAGTTTCTTTGCAGGCCTGATCTGGCTGAAGTAGGACTTCTGCTCTGGGTGTGCCACATTGCCCTAGAGCTGAAAGGCACAACCTGCCGGCTTCTTTCCAAAGGGCGAGTTGGGCCCCACAGCATCTTGCTTCCAGCTCTTTGTGAAGCTAAGAAACAAGTCGCTCTGCACAGTGCTCTTACAGCCTACCGGGAACATCTCTTCCAAATGCCTGTGAAACGCAGTTTCTTTGCAGGCCTGATCTGGCTGAAGTAGGACTTCTGCTCTGGGTGTGCTACATTGCTCTAGAGCTGAAAGGCACAAGGTGCAGGCTTCTTTCCAAAGGGCGAGTTGGGCCCCACAGCATCTTGCTTCCAGCTCTTTGGGAAGCTAAGTCTCAACTCGCTCTGCACAGTGCTCTTACAGCCTACCGGGAACATCTCTTCCAAAGGCCTGTGAAACGCAGTTTCATTGCAGGCCTGATCTGGCTGAAGTAGGACTTCTGCTCTGGGTGTGCTACATTGCCCTAGAGCTGAAAGGCACAACGTGCAGGCTTCTTTCCAAAGGGCGAGTTGGGCCCCACAGCATCTTGCTTCCAGCTTTTTGGGAAGCGAAGTATCAACTCGCTCTGCACAGTGCTCTTACAGCCTACCGGGAACATCTCTTCCAAAGGCCTGTGAAACACAGTTTCTTTGCAGGCCTGATCTGGCTGAAGTAGGACTTCTGCTCTGGGTGTGCTACATTGGCCTAGAGCTGAAAGGCACAACGTGCAGGCTTCTTTCCAAAGGGCGAGTTGGGCCCCACAGCATCTTGCTTCCAGCTCTTTGGGAAGCTAAGAAACAACTCGCTCTGCACAGTGCTCTTACAGCCTACCGGGAACATCTCTTCCAAAGGCCTGTGAAACGCAGTTTCGTTGCAGGCCTGATCTGGCTGAAGTAGGACTTCTGCTCTGGGTGTGCTACATTGCCCTAGAGCTGAAAGGCACAACGTGCAGGCTTCTTTCCAAAGGGCGAGTTGGGCCCCACAGCATCTTGCTTCCAGCTTTTTGGGAAGCTAAGTCTCAACTCGCTCTGCACAGTGCTCTTACAGCCTACCGGGAACATCTATTCCAAAGGCCTGTGAAACGCAGTTTCATTGCAGGCCTGATCTGGCTGAAGTAGGACTTCTGCTCTGGGTGTGCTACATTGCCCTAGAGCTGAAAGGCACAACGTGCAGGCTTCTTTCCAAAGGGCGAGTTGGGCCCCACAGCATCTTGCTTCCAGCTCTTTGGGAAGCTAAGAAACAACTCGCTCTGCACAGTGCTCTTACAGCCGACCATGAACATCTCTTCCAAAGGCCTGTGAAACGCAGTTTCTTTGCAGGCCTGATCTGGCTGAAGTAGGACTTCTGCTCTGGGTGTGCTACATTGCTCTAGACCTGAAAGGCACAACGTGCAGGCTTCTTTCCAAAGGGCGAGTTGGGCCCCACAGCATCTTGCTTCCAGCTCTTTGGGAAGCTAAGAAACAACTCGCTCTGCACAGTGCTCTTACAGCCTACCGGGAAAATCTCTTCCAAAGGCCTGTGAAATGCAGTTTCTTTGCAGGCCTGATCTGGCAGAAGTAGGACTTCTGCTCTGGGTGTGCCACATTGCCCTAGAGCTGAAAGGGACAACATGCAGGCTTCATTCCAAAGGGCGAGTTGGGCCCCACAGCATCTTGCTTCCAGCTCTTTGGGAAGCTAAGAAACAACTCGCTCTGCACAGTGCTCTTACAGCCTACCGGGAACATCTCTTCCAAAGGCCTGTGAAACGCAGTTTCTTTGCAGGCCTGATCTGGCTGAAGTAGGACTTCTGCTCTGGGTGTGCTACATTGCCCTAGAGCTGAAAGGCACAACGTGCAGGCTTCTTTCCAAAGGGCGAGTTGGGCCCCACAGCATCTTGCTTCCAGCTTTTTGGGAAGCTAAGAAACAACTCGCTCTGCACAGTGCTCTTACAGCCTACCGGGAACATCTCTTCCAAAGGCCTGTGAAACGCAGTTTCTTGGCAGGCCTGATCTGGCTGAAGTAGGACTTCTGCTCTGGGTGTGCCACATTGCCCTAGAGCTGAAAGGCACAACGTGCAGGCTTCTTTCCAAAGGGCGAGTTGGGCCCCACAGCATCTTGCTTCCAGCTCTTTGGGAAGCTAAGAAACCACTCGCTCTGCACAGTGCTCTTACAGCCTACCGGGAACATCTCTTCCAATGGCCTGTGAAATGCAGTTTCTTTGCAGGCCTGATTTGGCAGATGTAGGACTTCTGCTCTGGGTGTGCTACATTGCCCTAGAGCTGAAAGGCACAACGTGCAGGCTTCTTTCCAAAGGGCGAGTTGGGCCCCACAGCAACTTGCTTCCAGCTCTTTGGGAAGCTAAGAAACCACTCGCTCTGCACAGTGCTCTTACAGCCTACCGGGAACATCTCTTCCAAAGGCCTGTGAAACGCAGTTTCTTTGCAGGCCTGATCTGGCTGAAGTAGGACTTCTGCTCTGGGTGTGCTACATTGCCCTAGAGCTGAAAGGCACAACGTGCAGGCTTCTTTCCAAAGGGCGAGTTGAGCCCCACAGCATCTTGCTTCCAGCTCTTTGGGAAGCTAGGAAACAACTCGCTCTGCACAGTGCTCTTACAGCCTACCGGGAACATCTCTTCCAAAGGCCTGTGAAACGCAGTTTCTTTGCAGGCCTGATCTGGCTGAAGTAGGACTTCTGCTCTGGGTGTGCTACATTGCCCTAGAGCTGAAAGGCACAACGTGCAGGCTTCTTTCCAAAGGGCGAGTTGGGCCCCACAGCATCTTGCTTCCAGCTTTTTGGGAAGCTAAGAAACAACTCGCTCTGCACAGTGCTCTTACAGCCTACCGGGAACATCTCTTCCAAAGGCCTGTGAAACGCAGTTTCTTTGCAGGCCTGATCTGGCTGAAGTAGGACTTCTGCTCTGGGTGTGCCACATTGCCCTAGAGCTGAAAGGCACAACGTGCAGGCTTCTTTCCAAAGGGCGAGTTGGGCCCCACAGCATCTTGCTTCCAGCTCTTTGGGAAGCTAAGAAACAACTCGCTCTGCACAGTGCTCTTACAGCCTACCGGGAACATCTCTTCCAAAGGCCTGTGAAACGCAGTTTCTTTGCAGGCCTGATCTGGCAGAAGTAGGACTTCTGCTCTGGGTGTGCTACATTGCCCTAGAGCTGAAAGGCACAACGTGCAGGCTTCTTTCCAAAGGGCGAGTTGGGCCCCACAGCATCTTGCTTCCAGCTCTTTGGGAAGCTAAGATACAACTCGCTCTGCACAGTGCTCTTACAGCCTACCGGCAACATCTCTTCCAAAGGCCTGTGAAACGCAATTTCTTTGCAGGCCTGATCTGGCTGAAGTAGGACTTCTGCTCTGGGTGTGCTACATTGCTCTAGAGCTGAAAGGCACAAGGTGCAGGCTTCTTTCCAAAGGGCGAGTTGGGCCCCACAGCATCTTGCTTCCAGCTCTTTGGGAAGCTAAGAAACAACTCGCTCTGCACAGTGCTCTTGCAGCCTACCGGGAACATCTCTTCCAAAGGCCTGTGAAACGCAGTTTCTTGGCAGGCCTGATCTGGCAGAAGTAGGACTTCTGCTCTGGGTGTGCTACATTGCCATAGAGCTGAAAGGCACAACGTGCAGGCTTCTTTCCAAAGGGCGAGTAGGCCCCAACATCATCTTGCTTCCAGCTCTTTGGGAAGCTAAGAAACAACTCGCTCTGCACAGTGCTCTTACAGCCTACCGGGAACATCTCTTCCAAAGGCCTGTGAAACGCAGTTTCTTTGCAGGCCTGATCTGGCTGAAGTAGGACTTCTGCTCTGGGTGTGCTACTTTGCCCTAGAGCTGAAAGGCACAACGTGCAGGCTTCTTTCCAAAGGGCGAATTTGTCCCCACAGCATCTTGCTTCCAGCTCTTTGGGAAGCTAAGAAACAACTCGCTCTGCACAGTGCTCTTACAGCCTACCGGGAACATCTCTTCCAAAGGCCTGTGAAACGCAGTTTCTTTGCAGGTCTCATCTGGCAGAAGTAGGACTTCTGCTCTGGGTGTGCTACATTGTCCTAGAGCTGAAAGGCACAACGTGCAGGCTCCTTTCCAAAGTGCGAGTTGGGCCCCACAGCATCTTGCTTCCAGCTCTTTGGGAAGCTAAGAAACAACTCGCTCTGCACAGTGCTCTTACAGCCTACCGGGAACATCTCTTCCAAAGGCCTGTGAAACGCAGTTTTTTTGCAGGCCTGATCTGGCTGAGGTAGGACTTCTGCTCTGGGTGTGCTACATTGCCCTAGAGCTGAAAGGCAGAACGTGCAGGCTTCTTTCCAAAGGGCGAGTTGGGCCCCACAGCATCTTGCTTCCAGCTCTTTGGGAAGCTAAGAAACAACTCGCTCTGCACAGTGCTCTTACAGCCTACCGGGAACATCTCTTCCAAAGGCCTGTGAAACGCAGTTTCTTTGCAGGCCTGATCTGGCTGAAGTAGGACTTCTGCTCTGGGTGTGCTACATTGCCCTAGAGCTGAAAGGCACAACGTGCAGGCTTCTTTCCAAAGGGCGAGTTGGGCCCCACAGCATCTTGCTTCCAGCTCTTTGGGAAGCTAAGAAACAACTTGCTCTGCACAGTGCTCTTACAGCCTACTGGGAACATCTCTTCCAAAGGCCTGTGAAACGCAGTTTCTTTGCAGGCCTCATCTGGCTGAAGTAGGACTTCTGCTCTGGGTGTGCTACATTGCCCTAGAGCTGAAAGGCACAACGTGCAGGCTTCTTTCCAAAGGGCGAGTTGGGCCCCACAGCATCTTGCTTCCACCTCTTTGGGAAGCTAGGAAACAACTCGCTCTGCACAGTGCTCTTACAGCCTACCGGGAACATCTCTTCCAAAGGCCTGTGAAACGCAGTTTCTTGGCAGGCCTGATCTGGCTGAAGTAGGACTTCTGCTCTGGGTGTGCCACATTGCCCTAGAGCTGAAAGGCACAACGTGCCGGCTTCTTTCCAAAGGGCGAGTTGGGCCCCACAGCATCTTGCTTCCAGCTCTTTGGGAAGCTAAGAAACAACTCGCTCTGCACAGTGCTCTTACAGCCTACCGGGAACATCTCTTCCAAAGGCCTGTGAAACGCAGTTTCTTGGCAGGCCTGATCTGGCTGAAGTAGGACTTCTGCTCTGGGTGTGCTACATTGGCCTAGAGCTGAAAGGCACAACGTGCAGGCTTCTTTCCAAAGGGCGAGTTGGGCCCCACAGCATCTTGCTTCCAGCTCTTTGGGAAGCTAAGAAACAACTCGCTCTGCACAGTGCTCTTACAGCCTCCCGGGAACATCTCTTCCAAAGGCCTGTGAAACGCAGTTTCTTGGCAGGCCTGATCTGGCTGAAGTAGGACTTCTGCTCTGGGTGTGCTACATTGCCCTAGAGCTGAAAGGCACAACGTGCCGGCTTCTTTCCAAAGGGCGAGTTGGGCCCCACAGCATCTTGCTTCCAGCTTTTTGGGAAGCTAAGTCTCAACTCGCTCTGCACAGTGCTCTTACAGCCTACCGGGAACATCTCTTCCAAAGGCCTGTGAAACGCAGTTTCTTGGCAGGCCTGATCTGGCTGAAGTAGGACTTCTGCTCTGGGTGTGCTACATTGCCCTAGAGCTGAAAGGCACAACGTGCAGGCTTCTTTCCAAAGGGCGAGTTGGGCCCCACAGCATCTTGCTTCCAGCTTTTTGGGAAGCGAAGTATCAACTCGCTCTGCACAGTGCTCTTACAGCCTACCGGGAACATCTCTTCCAAAGGCCTGTGAAACACAGTTTCTTTGCAGGCCTGATCTGGCTGAAGTAGGACTTCTGCTCTGGGTGTGCTACATTGCCCTAGAGCTGAAAGGCACAACGTGCAGGCTTCTTTCCAAAGGGCGAGTTGGGCCCCACAGCACCTTGCTTCCAACTCTTTGGGAAGCTAAGAAACAACTCGCTCTGCACAGTGCTCTTACAGCCTACCGTGAACATCTCTTCCAAAGGCCTGTGAAACGCAGTTTCTTTGCAGGCCTGATCTGGCTGAAGCAGAACTTCTGCTCTGGGTGTGCTACATTGCCATAGAGATGAAAGGCACAACGTTCAGGCTTCTTTCCAAAGGGCGAGTTGGGCCCCACAGCATCTTGCTTCCAGCTCTTTGGGAAGCTAAGAAACAACTCGCTCTGCACAGTGCTCTTACAGCCTACTGCGAACATCTCTTCCAAAGGCCTGTGAAACGCAGTTTCTTT
This sequence comes from Equus caballus, assembly GCF_041296265.1. Classification (NCBI taxonomy): domain Eukaryota; kingdom Metazoa; phylum Chordata; class Mammalia; order Perissodactyla; family Equidae; genus Equus; species Equus caballus. Next base: position 55,953,259 of record NC_091715.1, read on the forward strand.
GCAGGCCTGATCTGGCTGAAGTAGGACTTCTGCTCTGGGTGTGCTACATTGCCCTAGAGCTGAAAGGCACAACGTGCAGGCTTCTTTCCAAAGGGCGAGTTGGGCCCCACAGCATCTTGCTTCCAGCTCTTTGGGAAGCTAAGAAACAAGTCGCTCTGCACAGTGCTCTTACAGCCTACCGGCAACATCTCTTCCAAAGGCCTGTGAAACGCAGTTTCTTTGCAGGCCTGATCTGGCTGAAGTAGGACTTCTGCTCTGGGTGTGCCACATTGCCCTAGAGCTGAAAGGCACAACGTGCCGGCTTCTTTCCAATGCGTGAGTTGGGACCAAAAGCATCTTGCTTCCAGCTCTTTGGGAAGCTAAGAAACAACTCGCTCTGCACAGTGCTCTTACAGCCTACCGGGAACATCTCTTCCAAAGGCCTGTGAAACGCAGTTTCTTGGCAGGCCTGATCTGGCTGAAGTAGGACTTCTGCTCTGGGTGTGCCACATTGCCCTAGAGCTGAAAGGCACAACGTGCCGGCTTCTTTACAAAGGGCGAGTTGGGCCCCACAGCATCTTGCTTCCAGCTCTTTGGGAAGCTAAGAAACAACTCGCTCTGCACAGTACTCTTACAGCCTACCGGGAACATCTCTTCCAAAGGCCTGTGAAACGCAGTTTCTTTGCAGGCCTGATCTGGCTGAAGTAGGACTTCTGCTCTGGGTGTGCTACATTGCCCTAGAGCTGAAAGGCACAACGAGCAGGCTTCTTTGCAAAGGGTGAGTTGGGCCCCACAGCATCTTGCTTCCAGCTCTTTGGGAAGCTAAGAAACAACTCGCTCTGCACAGTGCTCTTACAGCCTACCGGGAACATCTCTTCCAAAGGCCTGTGAAACGCAGTTTCTTGGCAGGCCTGATCTGGCTGAAGTAGAACTTCTGCTCTGGGTGTGCTACATTGCCCTAGAGCTGAAAGGCACAACGTGCAGGCTTCTTTCCAAAGGGCGAGTTGGGCCCCACAGCATCTTGCTTCCAGCTCTTTGGGAAGCTAAGAAACAACTCGCTCTGCACAGTGCTCTTACAGCCTACCGGGAACATCTCTTCCAAAGGCCTGTGAAACGCAGTTTCTTTGCAGGCCTGATCTGGCTGAAGTAGGACTTCTGCTCTGGGTGTGCTACATTGCCCTAGAGCTGAAAGGCACAACGTGCAGGCTTCTTTCCAAAGGGCGAGTTGGGCCCCACAGCATCTTGCTTCCAGCTCTTTGGGAAGCTAAGAAACAACTCGCTCTGCACAGTGCTCTTACAGCCTACCGGGAACATCTCTTCCAAAGGCCTGTGAAACGCAGTTTCTTTGCAGGCCTGATCTGGCTGAAGTAGGACTTCTACTCTGGGTGTGCTACATTGCCCTAGAGCTGAAAGGCACAACGTGCAGGCTTCTTTCCAAAGGGCGAGTTGGGCCCCACAGCATCTTGCTTCCAGCTCTTTGGGAAGCTAAGAAACAACTCGCTCTGCACAGTGCTCTTACAGCCTACCGGGAACATCTCTTCCAAAGGCCTGTGAAACGCAGTTTCTTTCCAGGCCTGATCTGGCTGAAGTAGGACTTCTGCTCTGGGGGTGCCACATTGCCCTAGAGCTGAAAGGCACAACGGGCAGGCTTCTTTCCAAAGGGCGAGTTGGGCCCCACAGCATCTTGCTTCCAGCTCTTTGGGAAGCTAAGAAACAACTCGCTCTGCACAGTGCTCTTACAGCCTACCGGGAACATCTCTTCCCAAGGCCTGTGAAACGCAGTTTCTTTGCAGGCCTGATCTGGCTGAAGTAGGACTTCTGCTCTGGGTGTGCTACATTGCCCTAGAGCTGAAAGGCACAACGTTCCAGCTTCTTTCCAAAGGGCGAGTTGGGACCCACAGCATCTTGCTTCCAGCTCTTTGGGAAGCTAAGAAACAACTCGCTCTGCACAGTGCTCTTACAGCCTACCGGGAACATCTCTTCCAAAGGCCTGTGAAACGCAGTTTCTTTGCAGGCCTGATCTGGCTGAAGTAGGACTTCTGCTCTGGGTGTGCAACATTGCCCTAGAGCTGAAAGGCACAACGTGCAGGGTTCTTTCCAAAGGTTGAGTTGGGCCCCACAGCATCTTGCTTCCAGCTCTTTGGGAAGCTAAGAAACAACTCGCTCTGCACAGTGCTCTTACAGCCTACCGGGAACATCTCTTCCAAAGGCCTGTGAAACGCAGTTTCTTTGCAGGCCTGATCTGGCTGAAGTAGGACTTCTGCTCTGGGTGTGCTACTTTGCCCTAGAGCTGAAAGGCACAACGTGCAGGCTTCTTTCCAAAGGGCGAATTTGTCCCCACAGCATCTTGCTTCCAGCTCTTTGGGAAGCTAAGAAACAACTCGCTCTGCACAGTGCTCTTACAGCCTACCGGGAACATCTCTTCCAAAGGCCTGTGAAACGCAGTTTCTTTGCAGGCCTCATCTGGCAGAAGTAGGACTTCTGCTCTGGGTGTGCTACATTGTCCTAGAGCTGAAAGGCACAACGTGCAGGCTCCTTTCCAAAGTGCGAGTTGGGCCCCACAGCATCTTGCTTCCAGCTCTTTGGGAAGCTAAGAAACAACTCGCTCTGCACAGTGCTCTTACAGCCTACCGTGAACATCTCTTCCAAAGGCCTGTGAAACGCAGTTTTTTTGCAGGCCTGATCTGGCTGAGGTAGGACTTCTGCTCTGGGTGTGCTACATTGGCCTAGAGCTGAAAGGCACAACGTGCAGGCTTCTTTCCAAAGGGCGAGTTGGGCCCCACAGCATCTTGCTTCCAGCTCTTTGGGAAGCTAAGAAACAACTCGCTCTGCACAGTGCTCTTACAGCCTACCGGGAACATCTCTTCCAAAGGCCTGTGAAACGCAGTTTCTTTGCAGGCCTGATCTGGCTGAAGTAGGACTTCTGCTCTGGGTGTGCTACATTGCCCTAGAGCTGAAAGGCACAACGTGCAGGCTCCTTTCCAAAGGGCGAATTGGGCCCCACAGCATCTTCCTTCCAGCTCTTTGGGTAGCTAAGGAACAACTCGCTCTGCACAGTGCTCTTACAGCCTACCGGGAACATCTCTTCCAAAGGCCTGTGAAACGCAGTTTCTTTCCAGGCCTGATCTGGCTGAAGTAGGACTTCTGCTCTGGGTGTGCCACATTGCCCTAGAGCTGAAAGGCACAACGTGCAGGCTTCTTTCCAAAGGGCGAGTTGGGCCCCACAGCATCTTGCTTCCAGCTCTTTGGGAAGCTAAGAAACCACTCGCTCTGCACAGTGCTCTTACACCCTACCGGGAACATCTCTTCCAAAGGCCTGTGAAACGCAGTTTCTTTGCAGGCCTGATCTGGCTGAAGTAGGACTTCTGCTCTGGGTGTGCCACATTGCCCTAGAGCTGAAAGGCACAACGTGCCGGCTTCTTTACAAAGGGCGAGTTGGGCCCCACAGCATCTTGCTTCCAGCTCTTTGGGAAGCTAAGAAACAACTCGCTCTGCACAGTGCTCTTACAGCCTACCGGGAACATCTCTTCCAAAGGCCTGTGAAACGCAGGTTCTTGGCAGGCCTGATCTGGCTGAAGTAGGACTTCTGCTCTGGGTGTGCCACATTGCCCTAGAGCTGAAAGGCACAACGTGCAGGCTTCTTTCCAAAGGGCGAGTTGGGCCCCACAGCATCTTGCTTCCAGCTCTTTGGGAAGCTAAGAAACAACTCGCTCTGCACAGTGCTCTTACAGCCTACCGGGAACATCTCTTCCAAAGGCCTGTGAAACGCAGTTTCTTTGCAGGCCTGATCTGGCTGAAGTAGGACTTCTGCACTGGGTGTGCTACTTTGCCCTAGAGCTGAAAGGCACAACGTGCAGGCTTCTTTCCAAAGGGCGAATTTGTCCCCACAGCATCTTGCTTCCAGCTCTTTGGGAAGCTAAGAAACAACTCGCTCTGCACAGTGCTCTTACAGCCTACCGGGAACATCTCTTCCAAAGGCCTGTGAAACGCAGTTTCTTTGCAGGCCTCATCTGGCAGAAGTAGGACTTCTGCTCTGGGTGTGCTACATTGTCCTAGAGCTGAAAGGCACAACGTGCAGGCTCCTTTCCAAAGTGCGAGTTGGGCCCCACAGCATCTTGCTTCCAGCTCTTTGGGAAGCTAAGAAACAACTCGCTCTGCACAGTGCTCTTACAGCCTACTGTGAACATCTCTTCCAAAGGCCTGTGAAACGCAGTTTTTTTGCAGGCCTGATCTGGCTGAGGTAGGACTTCTGCTCTGGGTGTGCTACATTGCCCTAGAGCTGAAAGGCAGAACGTGCAGGCTTCTTTCCAAAGGGCGAGTTGGGCCCCACAGCATCTTGCTTCCAGCTCTTTGGGAAGCTAAGAAACAACTCGCTCTGCACAGTGCTCTTACAGCCTACCGGGAACATCTCTTCCAAAGGCCTGTGAAACGCAGTTTCTTTCCAGGCCTGATCTGGCTGAAGTAGGACTTCTGCTCTGGGTGTGCCACATTGCCCTAGAGCTGAAAGGCACAACGTGCAGGCTTCTTTCCAAAGGGCGAGTTGGGCCCCACAGCATCTTGCTTCCAGCTCTTTGGGAAGCTAAGAAACCACTCGCTCTGCACAGTGCTCTTTCACCCTACCGGGAACATCTCTTCCAAAGGCCTGTGAAACGCAGTTTCTTTGCAGGCCTGATCTGGCTGAAGTAGGACTTCTGCTCTGGGTGTGCTACATTGCCCTAGAGCTGAAAGGCACAACGTGCAGGCTTCTTTCCAAAGGGCGAGTTGGGCCCCACAGCATCTTGCTTCCAGCTCTTTGCGAAGCTAAGAAACAACTCGCTCTGCACAGTGCTCTTACAGCCTACCGGGAACATCTCTTCCAAAGGCCTGTGAAACGCAGTTTCTTTGCAGGCCTGATCTGGCAGAAGTAGGACTTCTGCTCTGGGTGTGCTACATTGCCCTAGAGCTGAAAGGCACAACGTGCAGGCTTCTTTCCAAAGGGCGAGTTGGGCCCCACAGCATCTTGCTTCCAGCTCTTTGGGAAGCTAAGAAACAACTCGCTCTGCACAGTGCTCTTACAGCCTACCGGGAACATCTCTTCCAAAGGCCTGTGAAACGCAGTTTCTTTGCAGGCCTGATCTGGCTGAAGTAGGACTTCTGCTCTCGGAGTTCTACTTTGCCCTAGAGCTGAAAGGCACAACGTGCAGGCTTCTTTCCAAAGGGCGAATTTGTCCCCACAGCATCTTGCTTCCAGCTCTTTGGGAAGCTAAGGAACAACTCGCTCTGCACAGTGCTCTTACAGCCTACCGGGAACATCTCTTCCAAAGGCCTGTGAAACGCAGTTTCTTTGCAGGACTGATCTGGCTGAAGTAGGACTTCTGCTCTGGGTGTGCCACATTGCCCTAGAGCTGAAAGGCACAACGTGCCGGCTTCTTTACAAAGGGCGAGTTGGGCCCCACAGCATCTTGCTTCCAGCTCTTTGGGAAGCTAAGAAACAACTCGCTCTGCACAGTGCTCTTACAGCCTACCGGGAACATCTCTTCCAAAGGCCTGTGAAACGCAGTTTCTTGGCAGGCCTGATCTGGCTGAAGTAGGACTTCTGCTCTGGGTGTGCTACATTGCCCTAGAGCTGAAAGGCACAACGTGCAGGCTTCTTTCCAAAGGGCGAGTTGGGCCCCACAGCATCTTGCTTCCAGCTCTTTGGGAAGCTAAGAAACAATTCGCTCTGCACAGTGCTCTTACAGCCTACTGGGAACATCTCTTCCAAAGGCCTGTGAAACGCAGTTTCTTTGCAGGCCTGATCTGGCTGAAGTAGGACTTCTGCTCTGGGTATGCTACATTGCCCTAGAGCTGAAAGGCACAACGTGAAGGCTTCTTTGCAAAGGGCGAGTTGGGCCCCACAGCATCTTGCTTCCAGCTCTTTGGGAAGCTAAGAAACAACTCGCTCTGCACAGTGCTCTTACAGCCTACCGGGAACATCTCTTCCAAAGGCCTGTGAAACGCAGTTTCTTTGCAGGCCTGATCTGGCTGAAGTAGGACTTCTGCTCTGGGTGTGCTACATTGCCCTAGAGCTGAAAGGCACAACGTGCAGGCTTCTTTCCAAAGGGCGAGTTGGGCCCCACAGCATCTTGCTTCCAGCTCTTTGGGAAGCTAAGAAACAACTCGCTCTGCACAGTGCTCTTACAGCCTACCGGGAACATCTCTTCCAAAGGCCTGTGAAACGCAGTTTCTTTGCAGGCCTGATCTGGCTGAAGTAGGACTTCTGCTCTGGGTGTGCTACATTGCCCTAGAGCTGAAAGGCACAACGTGCAGGCTTCTTTCCAAAGGGCGAGTTGGGCCCCACAACATCTTGCTTCCAGCACTTTGGGAAGCTAAGAAACAACTCGCTCTGCACAGTGCTCTTACAGCCTACCGGGAACATCTCTTCCAAAGGCCTGTGAAACGCAGTTTCTTTGCAGGCCTGATCTGGCTGAAGTAGGACTTCTGCTCTGGGTGTGCTATATTGCCCTAGAGCTGAAAGGCACAACGTGCAGGCTTCTTTCCAAAGGGCGAGTTGGGCCCCACAGCATCTTGCTTCCAGCTCTTTGGGAAGCTAAGAAACAACTCGCTCTGCACAGTGCTCTTACAGCCTACCGGCAACATCTCTTCCAAAGGCCTGTGAAACGCAGTTTCTTTGCAGGCCTGATCTGGCTGAAGTAGGACTTCTGCTCTGGGTGTGCTACATTGCCCTAGAGCTGAAAGGCACAACGTGCAGGCTTCTTTCCAAAGGGCGAGTTGGGCCCCACAGCATCTTGCTTCCAGCTCTTTGGGAAGCTAAGAAACAACTCGCTCTGCACAGTGCTCTTACAGCCTACCGGGAACATCTCTTCCAAAGGCCTGTGAAACGCAGTTTCTTTGCAGGCCTGATCTGGCTGAAGTAGGACTTCTGCTCTGGGTGTGCTACATTGCCCTAGAGCTGAAAGGCACAACGTGCAGGCTTCTTTCCAAAGGGCGAGTTGGGCCCCACAGCATCTTGCTTCCAGCTCTTTGGGAAGCTAAGAAACAACTCGCTATGCACAGTGCTCTTACAGCCTACCGGCAACATCTCTTCCAAAGGCCTGTGAAACGCAGTTTCTTTGCAGGCCTGATCTGGCTGAAGTAGGACTTCTGCTCTGGGTGTGCTACATTGCCCTAGAGCTGAAAGGCACAACGTGCAGGCTTCTTTCCAAAGGGCGAGTTGGGCCCCACAGCATCTTGCTTCCAGCTCTTTGGGAAGCTAAGAAACAACTCGCTATGCACAGTGCTCTTACAGCCTACCGGCAACATCTCTTCCAAAGGCCTGTGAAACGCAGTTTCTTTGCAGGCCTGATCTGGCTGAAGTAGGACTTCTGCTCTGGGTGTGCTACATTGCCCTAGAGCTGAAAGGCACAACGTGCAGGCTTCTTTCCAAAGGGCGAGTTGGGCCCCACAGCATCTTGCTTCCAGCTCTTTGGGAAGCTAAGAAACAACTCGCTATGCACAGTGCTCTTACAGCCTACCGGCAACATCTCTTCCAAAGGCCTGTGAAACGCAGTTTCTTTGCAGGCCTGATCTGGCTGAAGTAGGACTTCTGCTCTGGGTGTGCTACATTGCCCTAGAGCTGAAAGGCACAACGTGCAGGCTTCTTTCCAAAGGGCGAGTTGGGCCCCACAGCATCTTGCTTCCAGCTCTTTGGGAAGCTAAGAAACAACTCGCTCTGCACAGTTCTCTTGGAGCGTACCGGGAACATCTCTTCCAAAGGCCTGTGAAACGCAGTTTCATTGCAGGCCTGATCTGGCTGAAGTAGGACTTCTGCTCTGGGTGTGCTACATTGCCCTAGAGCTGAAAGGCACAACGTGCAGGCTTCTTTCCAAAGGGCGAGTTGGGCCCCACAGCATCTTGCGTCCAGCTCTATGGGAAGCTAAGAAACAACTCGCTCTGCACAGTGCTCTTACAGCCTACCGGGAACATCTCTTCCAAAGGCCTGTGAAACGCAGTTTCTTTGCAGGCCTGATCTGGCTGAAGTAGGACTTCTGCTCTGGTTGTGCTGCATTGCCCTAGAGCTGAAAGGCACAAAGTGCAGGCTTGTTTGCAAAGGGCGAGTTGGGCCCCACAGCATCTTGCTTCCAGCTCTTTGGGAAGCTAAGAAACAACTCGCTCTGCACAGTGCTCTTACAGCCTACAGGGAACATCTCTTCCAAAGGCCTGTGAAACGCAATTTCTTTGCAGGCCTGATCTGGCTGAAGTAGGATTTCTGCTCTGGGTGTGCCACATTGCCTTAGAGCTGAAAGGCACAACGTGCCGGCTTCTTTCCAAAGGGCGAGTTGGGCCCCACAGCATCTTGCTTCCAGCTCTTTGGGAAGCTAAGAAACAACTCGCTCTGCACAGTGCTCTTACAGCCTACCGGGAACATCTCTTCCAAAGGCCTGTGAAACGCAGTTTCTTTGCAGGCCTGATCTGGCTGAAGTAGGACTTCTGCTCTGGGTGTGCCACATTGCCCTAGAGCTGAAAGGCACAACGTGCCGGCTTCTTTCCAATGCGTGAGTTGGGACCAAAAGCATCTTGCTTCCAGCTCTTTGGGAAGCTAAGAAACAACTCGCTCTGCACAGTGCTCTTACAGCCTACCGGGAACATCTCTTCCAAAGGCCTGTGAAACGCAGTTTCTTGGCAGGCCTGATCTGGCTGAAGTAGGACTTCTGCTCTGGGTGTGCCACATTGCCCTAGAGCTGAAAGGCACAACGTGCCGGCTTCTTTTCAAAGGGCGAGTTGGGCCCCACAGCATCTTGCTTCCAGCTCTTTGGGAAGCTAAGAAACAACTCGCTCTGCACAGTGCTCTTACAGCCTACCGGGAACATCTCTTCCAAAGGCCTGTGAAACGCAGTTTCTTGGCAGGCCTGATCTGGCTGAAGTAGGACTTCTGCTCTGGGTGTGCTACATTGCCCTAGAGCTGAAAGGCACAACGTGCAGGCTTCTTTGCAAAGGGCGAGTTGGGCCCCACAGCATCTTGCTTCCAGCTCTTTGGGAAGCTAAGAAACAACTCGCTCTGCACAGTGCTCTTACAGCCTACCGGGAACAACTCTTCCAAAGGCCTGTGAAACGCAGTTTCTTGGCAGGCCTGATCTGGCTGAAGTAGGACTTCTGCTCTGGGTGTGCTACATTGCCCTAGAGCTGAAAGGCACAACGTGCAGGCTTCTTTCCAAAGGGCGAGTTGGGCCCCACAGCATCTTGCTTCCAGCTCTTTGGGAAGCTAAGAAACAACTCGCTCTGCACAGTGCTCTTACAGCCTACCGGGAACATCTCTTCCAAAGGCCTGTGAAACGCAGTTTCTTTGCAGGCCTGATCTGGCTGAAGTAGGACTTCTGCTCTGGGTGTGCCACATTGCCCTAGAGCTGAAAGGCACAACGTGCCGGCTTCTTTCCAAAGGGCGAGTTGGGCCCCACAGCATCTTGCTTCCAGCTCTTTGGGAAGCTAAGAAACAACTCGCTCTGCACAGTGCTCTTACAGCCTACCGGGAACATCTCTTCCAAAGGCCTGTGAAACGCTGTTTCTTTGCAGGCCTGATCTGGCTGAAGTAGGACTTCTGCTCTGGGTGTGCTACATTGCCCTAGAGCTGAAAGGCACAACGTGCAGGCTTCTTTCCAAAGGGCGAGTTGGGCCCCACAGCATCTTGCTTCCAGCTCTTTGGGAAGCTAAGAAACAACTCGCTCTGCACAGTGCTCTTACAGCCTACCGGGAACATCTCTTCCAAAGGCCTGTGAAACGCAGTTTCTTTGCAGGCCTGATCTGGCTGAAGTAGGACTTCTGCTCTGGGTGTGCTACATTGCCCTAGAGCTGAAAGGCACAACGTGCAGGCTTCTTTACAAAGGGTGAGTTGGGCCCCACAGCATCTTGCTTCCAGCTCTTTGGGAAGCTAAGAAACAACTCGCTCTGCACAGTGCTCTTACAGCCTACAGGGAACATCTCTTCCAAAGGCCTGTGAAACGCAGTTTCTTTGCAGGCCTGATCTGGCTGAAGTAGGATTTCTGCTCTGGGTGTGCCACATTGCCCTAGAGCTGAAAGGCACAACGTGCAGGCTTCTTTCCAAAGGGCGAGTTGGGCCCCACAGCATCTTGCTTCCAGCTCTTTGGGAAGCTAAGAAACAACTCGCTCTGCACAGTGCTCTTACAGCCTACCGGGAACATCTCTTCCAAAGGCCTGTGAAACGCAGTTTCTTTGCAGGCCTAATCTGGCTGAAGTAGGACTTCTGCTCTGGGTGTGCCACATTGCCCTAGAGCTGAAAGGCACAACGTGCCGGCTTCTTTCGAAAGGGCGAGTTGGGCCCCACAGCATCTTGCGTCCAGCTCTATGGGAAGCTAAGAAACAACTCGCTCTGCACAGTGCTCTTACAGCCTACCGGGAACATCGTTTCCAAAGGCCTGTGAAACGCAGTTTCTTTGCAGGCCTTATCTGGCAGAGTAGGACATCTGCTCTGGGTGTGCTACATTGCCCTAGAGCTGAAAGGCACAACGTGCAGGCTTCTTTCCAAAGGGCGAGTTGGGCCCCACAGCATCTTGCTTCCAGCTCTTTGGGAAGCTAAGAAACAACTCGCTCTGCACAGTGCTCTTACAGCCTACCGGGAACATCTCTTCCAAAGGCCTGTGAAACGCAGTTTCTTTGCAGGCCTGATCTGGCTGAAGTACGACTTCTGCTCTGGGTGTGCTACATTGCCCTAGAGCTGAAAGGCACAACGTGCAGGCTTCTTTGCAAAGGGCGAGTTGGGCCCCACAGCATCTTGCTTCCAGCTCTTTGGGAAGCTAAGAAACAACTCGCTCTGCACAGTGCTCTTACAGCCTACCGGGAAGATCTCTTCCAAAGGCCTGTGAAACGCAGTTTCTTTGCAGGCCTGATCTGGCTGAAGTAGGACTTCTGCTCTGGGTGTGCTACATTGCCCTAGAGCTGAAAGGCACAACGTGCAGGCTTCTTTCCAAAGGGCGAGTTGGGCCCCACAGCATCTTGCTTCCAGCTCTTTGGGAAGCTAAGAAACAACTCGCTCTGCACGGTGCTCTTGGAGCGTACCGGGAACATCTCTTCCAAAGGCCTGTGAAACGCAGTTTCTTTGCAGGCCTGATCTGGCTGAAGTAGGACTTCTGCTCTGGGTGTGCTACATTGCCCTAGAGCTGAAAGGCACAACGTGCAGGCTTCTTTCCAAAGGGCGAGTTGGGCCCCACAGCATCTTGCGTCCAGCTCTATGGGAAGCTAAGAAACAACTCGCTCTGCACAGTGCTCTTACAGCCTACCGGGAACATCTCTTCCAAAGGCCTGTGAAACGCAGTTTCTTTGCAGGCCTGATCTGGCAGAGTAGGACTTCTGCTCTGGGTGTGCTACATTGCCCTAGAGCTGAAAGGCACAACGTGCAGGCTTCTTTCCAAAGGGCGAGTTGGTCCCCACAGCATCTTGCTTCCAGCTCTTTGGGAAGCTAAGAAACAACTCGCTCTGCACAGTGCTCTTACAGCCTACCGGGAACATCTCTTCCAAAGGCCTGTGAAACGCAGTTTCTTTGCAGGCCTGATCTGGCAGAGTAGGACATCTGCTCTGGGTGTGCTACATTGCCCTAGAGCTGAAAGGCACAACGTGCAGGCTTCTTTCCAAAGGGCGAGTTGGGCCCCACAGCATCTTGCTTCCAGCTCTTTGGGAAGCTAAGAAACAACTCGCTCTGCACAGTGCTCTTACAGCCTACCGGGAACATCTCTTCCAAAGGCCTGTGAAACGCAGTTTCTTTGCAGGCCTGATCTGGCTGAAGTAGGACTTCTGCTCTGGGTGTGCTACATTGCCCTAGAGCTGAAAGGCACAACGTGCAGGCTTCTTTGCAAAGGGCGAGTTGGGCCCCACAGCATCTCGCTTCCAGCTCTTTGGGAAGCGAAGTAACAACTCGCTCTGCACAGTGCTCTTACAGCCTACCGGGAACATCTCTTCCAAAGGCCTGTGAAACGCAGTTTCTTTGCAGGCCTGATCTGGCTGAAGTAGGACTTCTGCTCTGGGTGTGCTACATTGCCCTAGAGCTGAAAGGCACAACGTGCAGGCTTCTTTCCAAAGGGCGAGTTGGGCCTCACAGCATCTTGCGTCCAGCTCTATGGGAAGCTAAGAAACAACTCGCTCTGCACAGTGCTCTTACAGCCTACCGGGAACATCTCTTCCAAAGGCGTGTGAAACGCAGTTTCTTTGCAGGCCTGATCTGGCTGAAGTAGGACTTCTGCTCTGGGTGTGCCCCATTGCCCTAGAGCTGAAAGGCACAACGTGCAGGCTTCTTTCCAAAGGGCGAGTTGGGCCCCACAGCATCTTGCTTCCAGCTCTTTGGGAAGCTAAGAAACCACTCGCTCTGCACTGTGCTCTTACAGCCTACCGGGAACATCTCTTCCAAACGCCTGTGAAAGGCAGTTTCTTTGCAGGCCTGATCTGGCTGAAGTAGGACTTCTGCTCTGGGTGTGCTACATTGCCCTAGAGCTGAAAGGCACAACGTGCAGGCTTCTTTCCAAAGGGCGAGTTGGGCCCCACAGCATCTTGCTTCCAGCTCTTTGGGAAGCTAAGAAACAACTCGCTCTGCACAGTGCTCTTACAGCCTACCGGGAACATCTCTTCCAAAGGCCTGTGAAACGCAGTTTCTTTGCAGGCCTGATCTGGCAGAGTAGGACATCTGCTCTGGGTGTGCTACATTGCCCTAGAGCTGAAAGGCACAACGTGCAGGCTTCTTTCCAAAGGGCGAGTTGGGCCCCACAGCATCTTGCTTCCAGCTCTTTGGGAAGCTAAGAAACAACTCGCTCTGCACAGTGCTCTTACAGCCTACCGGGAACATCTCTTCCAAAGGCCTGTGAAACGCAGTTTCTTTGCAGGCCTGATCTGGCTGAAGTAGGACTTCTGCTCTGGGTGTGCTACATTGCCCTAGAGCTGAAAGGCACAACGTGCAGGCTTCTTTCCAAAGGGCGAGTTGGGCCCCACAGCATCTTGCGTCCAGCTCTATGGGAAGCTAAGAAACAACTCGCTCTGCACAGTGCTCTTACAGCCTACCGGGAACATCTCTTCCAAAGGCCTGTGAAACGCAGTTTCTTTGCAGGCTTGATCTGAAAGAGTAGGATTTCTGCTCTGGGTGTGCTACATTGCCCTAGAGCTGAAAGGCACAACGAGCAGGCTTCTTTCCAAAGGGCGAGTTGGTCCCCACAGCATCTTGCTTCCAGCTCTTTGGGAAGCTAAGAAACAACTCGCTCTGCACAGTGCTCTTACAGCCTACCGGGAACATCTCTTCCAAAGGCCTGTGACACGCAGTTTCTTGGCAGGCCTGATCTGGCTGAAGTAGGACTTCTGCTCTGGGTGTGCCACATTGCCCTAGAGCTGAAAGGCACAACGTGCAGGCTTCTTTCCAAAGGGCGAGTTGGGCCCCACAGCATCTTGCTTCCATCTCTTTGGGAAGCAAAGAAACCACTCGCTCTGCACAGTGCTCTTACAGCCTACCGGGAACATCTCTTCCAATGGCCTGTGAAATGCAGTTTCTTTGCAGGCCTGATTTGGCAGATGTAGGACTTCTGCTCTAGTTGTGCTACATTGCCCTAGAGCTGAAAGGCACAACGTGCAGGCTTCTTTCCAAAGGGCGAGTTGGGCCCCACAGCATCTTGCTTCCAGCTCTTTGGGAAGCTAAGAAACCACTCGCTCTGCACAGTGCTCTTACAGCCTACCGGGAACATCTCTTCCAAAGGCCTGTGAAACGCAGTTTCTTTGCAGGCCTGATCTGGCTGAAGTAGGACTTCTGCTCTGGGTGTGCTACATTGCCCTAGAGCTGAAAGGCACAACGTGCAGGCTTCTTTCCAAAGGGCGAGTTGGGCCCCACAGCATCTTGCTTCCAGCTCTTTGGGAAGCTAGGAAACAACTCGCTCTGCACAGTGCTCTTACAGCCTACCGGGAACATCTCTTCCAAAGGCCTGTGAAACGCAGTTTCTTTGCAGGCCTGATCTGGCTGAAGTAGGACTTCTGCTCTGGGTGTGCTACATTGCCCTAGAGCTGAAAGGCACAACGTGCAGGCTTCTTTCCAAAGGGCGAGTTGGGCCCCACAGCATCTTGCTTCCAGCTTTTTGGGAAGCTAAGAAACAACTCGCTCTGCACAGTGCTCTTACAGCCTACCGGGAACATCTCTTCCAAAGGCCTGTGAAACGCAGTTTCTTTGCAGGCCTCATCTGGCAGAAGTAGGACTTCTGCTCTGGGTGTGCTACATTGTCCTAGAGCTGAAAGGCACAACGTGCAGGCTCCTTTCCAAAGTGCGAGTTGGGCCCCACAGCATCTTGCTTCCAGCTCTTTGGGAAGCTAAGAAACAACTCGCTCTGCACAGTGCTCTTACAGCCTACCGGGAACATCTCTTCCAAAGGCCTGTGATACGCAGTTTTTTTGCAGGCCTGATCTGGCTGAGGTAGGACTTCTGCTCTGGGTGCGCTACATTGCCCTAGAGCTGAAAGGCAGAACGTGCAGGCTTCTTTCCAAAGGGCGAGTTGGGCCCCACAGCATCTTGCTTCCAGCTCTTTGGGAAGCTAAGAAACAACTCGCTCTGCACAGTGCTCTTACAGCCTACCGGGAACATCTCTTCCAAAGGCCTCTGAAACGCAGTTTCTTTGCAGGCCTGATCTGGCTGAAGTAGGACTTCTGCTCTGGGTGTGCTACATTGCCCTAGAGCTGAAAGGCACAACGTGCAGGCTCCTTTCCAAAGGGCGAATTGGGCCCCACAGCATCTTCCTTCCAGCTCTTTGGGTAGCTAAGGAACAACTCGCTCTGCACAGTGCTCTTACAGCCTACCGGGAACATCTCTTCCAAAGGCCTGTCAAACGCAGTTTCTTTCCAGGCCTGATCTGGCTGAAGTAGGACTTCTGCTCTGGGTGTGCCACATTGCCCTAGAGCTGAAAGGCACAACGTGCAGGCTTCTTTCCAAAGGGCGAGTTGGGCCCCACAGCATCTTGCTTCCAGCTCTTTGGGAAGCTAAGAAACAACTCGCTCTGCACAGTGCTCTTACAGCCTACCGGGAACATCTCTTCCAAAGGCCTGTGAAACGCAGTTTCTTTGCAGGCCTGATCTGGCTGAAGTAGGACTTCTGCTCTGGGTGTGCTACATTGCCCTAGAGCTGAAAGGCACAACGTGCAGGCTTCTTTCCAAAGGGCGAGTTGGGCCCCACAGCATCTTGCTTCCAGCTCTTTGGGAAGCTAAGAAACAACTCGCTCTGCACAGTGCTCTTACAGCCTACCGGGAACATCTCTTCCAAAGGCCTGTGAAACGCAGTTTCTTTGCAGGCCTGATCTGGCTGAAATAGGACTTCTGCTCTGGGTGTGCTACATTGCCCTAGAGCTGAAAGGCACAACGTGCAGGCTTCTTTCCAAAGGGCGAGTTGGGCCCCACAGCATCTTGCTTCCAGCTCTTTGGGAAGCTAAGAAACAACTTGCTCTGCACAGTGCTCTTACAGCCTACTGGGAACATCTCTTCCAAAGGCCTGTGAAACGCAGTTTCTTTGCAGGCCTCATCTGGCTGAAGTAGGACTTCTGCTCTGGGTGTGCTACATTGCCCTAGAGCTGAAAGGCACAACGTTCAGGCTTCTTTCAAAAGGGCGAGTTGGGCCCCACAGCATCTTGCTTCCACCTCTTTGGGAAGCTAGGAAACAACTCGCTCTGCACAGTGCTCTTACAGCCTACCGGGAACATCTCTTCCAAATGCCTGTGAAACGCAGTTTCTTGGCAGGCCTGATCTGGCTGAAGTAGGACTTCTGCTCTGGGTGTGCCACATTGCCCTAGAGCTGAAAGGCACAACGTGCAGGCTTCTTTCCAAAGGGCGAGTTGGGCCCCACAGCATCTTGCTTCCAGCTCTTTGGGAAGCTAAGAAACAAGTCGCTCTGCACAGTGCTCTTACAGCCTACCAGGAACATCTCTTCCAAACGCCTGTGAAACGCAGTTTCTTTGCAGGCCTGATCTGGCTGAAGTAGGACTTCTGCTCTGGGTGTGCTACATTGCCCTAGAGCTGAAAGGCACAAGGTGCAGGCTTCTTTCCAAAGGGCGAGTTGGGCCCCACAGCATCTTGCTTCCAGCTCTTTGGGAAGCTAAGAAACAACTCGCTCTGCACAGTGCTCTTGCAGCCTACCGGGAACATCTCTTCCAAAGGCCTGTGAAACGCAGTTTCTTTGCAGGCCTGATCTGGCAGAAGTAGGACTTCTGCTCTGGGTGTGCTACATTGCCATAGAGCTGAAAGGCACAACGTGCAGGCTTCTTTCCAAAGGGCGAGTTGGGCCCCACAGCATCTTGCTTCCAGCTCTTTGGGAAGCTAAGAAACAACTCGCTCTGCACAGTGCTCTTACAGCCTACCGGGAACATCTCTTCCAAAGGCCTGTGAAACGCAGTTTCTTGGCAGGCCTGATCTGGCTGAAGTAGGACTTCTGCTCTGGGGGTGCTACTTTGCCCTAGAGCTGAAAGGCACAACGTGCAGACTTCTTTCCAAAGGGCGAATTTGTCCCCACAGCATCTTGCTTCCAGCTCTTTGGGAAGCTAAGAAACAACTCGCTCTGCACAGTGCTCTTACAGCCTACCGGGAACATCTCTTCCAAAGGCCTGTGAAACGCAGTTTCTTTGCAGGCCTCATCTGGCAGAAGTAGGACTTCTGCTCTGGGTGTGCTACATTGTCCTAGAGCTGAAAGGCACAACGTGCAGGCTGCTTTCCAAAGTGCGAGTTGGGCCCCACGGCATCTTGCTTCCAGCTCTTTGGGAAGCTAAGAAACAACTCGCTCTGCACAGTGCTCTTACAGCCTACCGGGAACATCTCTTCCAAAGGCCTGTGAAACGCAGTTTTTTTGCAGGCCTGATCTGGCTGAGGTAGGACTTCTGCTCTGGGTGTGCTACATTGCCCTAGAGCTGAAAGGCAGAACGTGCAGGCTTCTTTCCAAAGGGCGAGTTGGGCCCCACAGCATCTTGCTTCCAGCTCTTTGGGAAGCTAAGAAACAACTCGCTCTGCACAGTGCTCTTACAGCCTACCGGGAACATCTCTTCCAAAGGCCTGTGAAACGCAGTTTCTTTGCAGGCCTGATCTGGCTGAAGTAGGACTTCTGCTCTGGGTGTGCTACATTGCCCTAGAGCTGAAAGGCACAACGTGCAGGCTCCTTTCCAAAGGGCGAATTGGGCCCCACAGCATCTTCCTTCCAGCTCTTTGGGTAGCTAAGGAACAACTCGCTCTGCACAGTGCTCTTACAGCCTACCGGGAACATCTCTTCCAAAGGCCTGTGAAACGCAGTTTCTTTCCAGGCCTGATCTGGCTGAAGTAGGACTTCTGCTCTGGGTGTGCCACATTGCCCTAGAGCTGAAAGGCACAACGTGCAGGCTTCTTTCCAAAGGGCGAGTTGGGCCCCACAGCATCTTGCTTCCAGCTCTTTGGGAAGCTAAGAAACAACTCGCTCTGCACAGTGCTCTTACAGCCTACCGGGAACATCTCTTCCAAAGGCCTGTGAAACGCAGTTTCTTTGCAGGCCTGATCTGGCTGAAGTAGGACTTCTGCTCTGGGTGTGCTACATTGCCCTAGAGCTGAAAGGCACAACGTGCAGGCTTCTTTCCAAAGGGCGAGTTGGGCCCCACAGCATCTTGCTTCCAGCTCTTTGCGAAGCTAAGAAACAACTCGCTCTGCACAGTGCTCTTACAGCCTACCGGGAACATCTCTTCCAAAGGCCTGTGAAACGCAGTTTCTTTGCAGGCCTGATCTGGCTGAAGTAGGACTTCTGCTCTGGGTGTGCTACATTGCCCTAGAGCTGAAAGGCACAACGTGCAGGCTTCTTTCCAAAGGGCGAGTTGGGCCCCACAGCATCTTGCTTCCAGCTCTTTGGGAAGCTAAGAAACAACATGCTCTGCACAGTGCTCTTACAGCCTACTGGGAACATCTCTTCCAAAGGCCTGTGAAACGCAGTTTCTTTGCAGGCCTCATCTGGCTGAAGTAGGACTTCTGCTCTGGGTGTGCTACATTGCCCTTGAGCTGAAAGGCACAACGTGCAGGCTTCTTTCCAAAGGGCGAGTTGGGCCCCACAGCATCTTGCTTCCACCTCTTTGGGAAGCTAGGAAACAACTCGCTCTGCACAGTGCTCTTACAGCCTACCGGGAACATCTCTTCCAAAGGCCTGTGAAACGCAGTTTCTTGGCAGGCCTGATCTGGCTGAAGTAGGACTTCTGCTCTGGGTGTGCCACATTGCCCTAGAGCTGAAAGGCACAACGTGCCGGCTTCTTTCCAAAGGGCGAGTTGGGCCCCACAGCATCTTGCTTCCAGCTCTTTGGGAAGCTAAGAAACAACTCGCTCTGCACAGTGCTCTTACAGCCTACCGGGAACATCTCTTCCAAAGGCCTGTGAAACGCAGTTTCTTGGCAGGCCTGATCTGGCTGAAGTAGGACTTCTGCTCTGGGTGTGCTACATTGCCCTAGAGCTGAAAGGCACAACGTGCAGGCTTCTTTCCAAAGCTCGAGTTGGGCCCCACAGCATCTTGCTTCCAGCTCTTTGGGAAGCTAAGAAACAACTCGCTCTGCACAGTGCTCTTACAGCCTACCGGGAACATCTCTTCCAAAGGCCTGTGAAACGCAGTTTCTTGGCAGGCCTGATCTGGCTGAAGTAGGACTTCTGCTCTGGGTGTGCTACATTGCCCTAGAGCTGAAAGGCACAACGTGCAGGCTTCTTTCCAAAGGGCGAGTTGGGCCCCACAGCATCTTGCTTCCAGATTTTTGGGAGGCTAAGTCTCAACTCGCTCTGCACAGTGCTCTTACAGCCTACCGGGAACATCTCTTCCAAAGGCCTGTGAAACGCAGTTTCATTGCAGGCCTTATCTGGCTGAAGTAGGACTTCTGCTCTGGGTGTGCTACATTGCCCTAGAGCTGAAAGGCACAACGTGCAGGCTTCTTTCCAAAGGGCGAGTTGGGCCCCACAGCATCTTGCTTCCAGCTTTTTGGGAAGCGAAGTATCAACTCGCTCTGCACAGTGCTCTTACAGCCTACCGGGAACATCTCTTCCAAAGGCCTGTGAAACACATTTTCTTTGCAGGCCTGATCTGGCTGAAGTAGGACTTCTGCTCTGGGTGTGCTACATTGCCCTAGAGCTGAAAGGCACAACGTGCAGGCTTCTTTCCAAAGGGCGAGTTGGGCCCCACAGCACCTTGCTTCCAACTCTTTGGGAAGCTAAGAAACAACTCGCTCTGCACAGTGCTCTTACAGCCTACCGTGAACATCTCTTCCAAAGGCCTGTGAAACGCAGTTTCTTTGCAGGCCTGATCTGGCTGAAGTAGAACTTCTGCTCTGGGTGTGCTACATTGCCCTAGAGATGAAAGGCACAACGTGCAGGCTTCTTTCCAAAGGGCGAGTTGGGCCCCACAGCATCTTGCTTCCAGCTGTTTGGGAAGCTAAGAAACAACTCGCTCTGCACAGTGCTCTTACAGCCTACCGGGAACATCTCTTCCAAAGGCCTGTGAAACGCAGTTTCTTTGCAGGCCTGATCTGGCTGAAGTAGGACTTATGCTCTGGGTGTGCTACATTGCCCTAGAGCTGAAAGGCACAACGTGCAGGCTTCTTTCCAAAGGGCGAGTTGGGCCCCACAGCATCTTGCTTCCAGCTCTTTGGGAAGCTAAGAAACAACTCGCTCTGCACAGTGCTCTTACAGCCTACCGGGAACATCTCTTCCAAAGGCCTGTGAAACGCAGTTCCTTTGCAGGCCAGATCTGGCTGAAGTAGGACTTCTGCTCTCAGTGTGCTACTTTGCCCTAGAGCCGAAAGGCACAACGTGCAGGCTTCTTTCCAAAGGGCGAGTTGGGCCCCACAGCATCTTGCTTCCAGCTCTTTGGGAAGCTAAGAAACAACTCGCTCTGCACAGTGCTCTTACAGCCGACCGTGAACATCTCTTCCAAAGGCCTGTGAAACGCAGTTTCTTTGCAGGCCTGATCTGGCTGAAGTAGGACTTCTGCTCTGGGTGTGCTACATTGCTCTAGAGCTGAAAGGCACAACGTGCAGGCTTCTTTCCAAAGGGCGAGTTGGGCCCCACAGCATCTTGCTTCCAGCTCTTTGGGAAGCTAAGAAACAACTCGCTGTGCACAGTGCTCTTACAGCCTACCGGGAAAATCTCTTGCAAAGGCCTGTGAAATGCAGTTTCTTTGCAGGCCTGATCTGGCAGAAGTAGGACTTCTGCTCTGGGTGTGCCACATTGCCCTAGAGCTGAAAGGGACAACATGCAGGCTTCATTCCAAAGGGCGAGTTGGGCCCCACAGCATCTTGCTTCCAGCTCTTTGGGAAGCTAAGAAACCACTCGCTCTGCACAGTGCTCTTACAGCCTACCGGTAACATCTCTTCCAAAGGCCTGTGAAACGCAGTTTCTTTGCAGGCCTGATCTGGCTGAAGTAGGACTTCTGCTCTGGGTGTGCTACATTGCCCTAGAGCTGAAAGGCACAACGTGCAGGCTTCTTTCCAAAGGGCGAGTTGGGCCCCACAGCATCTTGCTTCCAGCTCTTTGGGAAGCTAAGAAACAACTCGCTCTGCACAGTGCTCTTACAGCCTACCGGGAACATCTCTTCCAAAGGCCTGTGAAACGCAGTTTCTTGGCAGGCCTGATCTGGCTGAAGTAGGACTTCTGCTCTGGGTGTGCCACATTGCCCTAGAGCTGAAAGGCACAACGTGCAGGCTTCTTTCCAAAGGGCGAGTTGGGCCCCACAGCATCTTGCTTCCAGCTCTTTGGGAAGCTAAGAAACCACTCGCTCTGCACAGTGCTCTTACAGCCTACCGGGAACATCTCTTCCCATGGCCTGTGAAATGCAGTTTCTTTGCAGGCCTGATTTGGCAGATGTAGGACTTCTGCTCTGGGTGTGCTACATTGCCCTAGAGCTGAAAGGCACAACGTGCAGGCTTCTTTCCAAAGGGCGAGTTGGGCCCCACAGCATCTTGCTTCCAGCTCTTTGGGAAGCTAAGAAACCACTCGCTCTGCACAGTGCTCTTACAGCCTACCGGGAACATCTCTTCCAAAGGCCTGTGAAACGCAGTTTCATTGCAGGCCTTATCTGGCTGAAGTAGGACTTCTGCTCTGGGTGTGCTACATTGCCCTAGAGCTGAAAGGCACAACGTGCAGGCTTCTTTCCAAAGGGCGAGTTGGGCCCCACAGCATCTTGCTTCCAGCTTTTTGGGAAGCGAAGTATCAACTCGCTCTGCACAGTGCTCTTACAGCCTACCGGGAACATCTCTTCCAAAGGCCTGTGAAACACATTTTCTTTGCAGGCCTGATCTGGCTGAAGTAGGACTTCTGCTCTGGGTGTGCTACATTGCCCTAGAGCTGAAAGGCACAACGTGCAGGCTTCTTTCCAAAGGGCGAGTTGGGCCCCACAGCACCTTGCTTCCAACTCTTTGGGAAGCTAAGAAACAACTCGCTCTGCACAGTGCTCTTACAGCCTACCGTGAACATCTCTTCCAAAGGCCTGTGAAACGCAGTTTCTTTGCAGGCCTGATCTGGCTGAAGTAGAACTTCTGCTCTGGGTGTGCTACATTGCCCTAGAGATGAAAGGCACAACGTGCAGGCTTCTTTCCAAAGGGCGAGTTGGGCCCCACAGCATCTTGCTTCCAGCTGTTTGGGAAGCTAAGAAACAACTCGCTCTGCACAGTGCTCTTACAGCCTACCGGGAACATCTCTTCCAAAGGCCTGTGAAACGCAGTTTCTTTGCAGGCCTGATCTGGCTGAAGTAGGACTTATGCTCTGGGTGTGCTACATTGCCCTAGAGCTGAAAGGCACAACGTGCAGGCTTCTTTCCAAAGGGCGAGTTGGGCCCCACAGCATCTTGCTTCCAGCTCTTTGGGAAGCTAAGAAACAACTCGCTCTGCACAGTGCTCTTACAGCCTACCGGGAACATCTCTTCCAAAGGCCTGTGAAACGCAGTTCCTTTGCAGGCCAGATCTGGCTGAAGTAGGACTTCTGCTCTCAGTGTGCTACTTTGCCCTAGAGCCGAAAGGCACAACGTGCAGGCTTCTTTCCAAAGGGCGAGTTGGGCCCCACAGCATCTTGCTTCCAGCTCATTGGGAAGCTAAGAAACAACTCGCTCTGCACAGTTCTCTTACAGCCGACCGTGAACATCTCTTCCAAAGGCCTGTGAAACGCAGTTTCTTTGCAGGCCTGATCTGGCTGAAGTAGGACTTCTGCTCTGGGTGTGCTACATTGCTCTAGAGCTGAAAGGCACAACGTGCAGGCTTCTTTCCAAAGGGCGAGTTGGGCCCCACAGCATCTTGCTTCCAGCTCTTTGGGAAGCTAAGAAACAACTCGCTGTGCACAGTGCTCTTACAGCCTACCGGGAAAATCTCTTCCAAAGGCCTGTGAAATGCAGTTTCTTTGCAGGCCTGATCTGGCAGAAGTAGGACTTCTGCTCTGGGTGTGCCACATTGCCCTAGAGCTGAAAGGGACAACATGCAGGCTTCATTCCAAAGGGCGAGTTGGGCCCCACAGCATCTTGCTTCCAGCTCTTTGGGAAGCTAAGAAACCACTCGCTCTGCACAGTGCTCTTACAGCCTACCGGTAACATCTCTTCCAAAGGCCTGTGAAACGCAGTTTCTTTGCAGGCCTGATCTGGCTGAAGTAGGACGTCTGCTCTGGGTGTGCTACATTGCCCTAGAGCTGAAAGGCACAACGTGCAGGCTTCTTTCCAAAGGGCGAGTTGGGCCCCACAGCATCTTGCTTCCAGCTCTTTGGGAAGCTAAGAAACAACTCGCTCTGCACAGTGCTCTTACAGCCTACCGGGAACATCTCTTCCAAAGGCCTGTGAAACGCAGTTTCTTGGCAGGCCTGATCTGGCTGAAGTAGGACTTCTGCTCTGGGTGTGCCACATTGCCCTAGAGCTGAAAGGCACAACGTGCAGGCTTCTTTCCAAAGGGCGAGTTGGGCCCCACAGCATCTTGCTTCCAGCTCTTTGGGAAGCTAAGAAACCACTCGCTCTGCACAGTGCTCTTACAGCCTACCGGGAACATCTCTTCCCATGGCCTGTGAAATGCAGTTTCTTTGCAGGCCTGATTTGGCAGATGTAGGACTTCTGCTCTGGGTGTGCTACATTGCCCTAGAGCTGAAAGGCACAACGTGCAGGCTTCTTTCCAAAGGGCGAGTTGGGCCCCACAGCATCTTGCTTCCAGCTCTTTGGGAAGCTAAGAAACCACTCGCTCTGCACAGTGCTCTTACAGCCTACCGGGAACATCTCTTCCAAAGGCCTGTGAAACGCAGTTTCATTGCAGGCCTTATCTGGCTGAAGTAGGACTTCTGCTCTGGGTGTGCTACATTGCCCTAGAGCTGAAAGGCACAACGTGCAGGCTTCTTTCCAAAGGGCGAGTTGGGCCCCACAGCATCTTGCTTCCAGCTTTTTGGGAAGCGAAGTATCAACTCGCTCTGCACAGTGCTCTTACAGCCTACCGGGAACATCTCTTCCAAAGGCCTGTGAAACACATTTTCTTTGCAGGCCTGATCTGGCTGAAGTAGGACTTCTGCTCTGGGTGTGCTACATTGCCCTAGAGCTGAAAGGCACAACGTGCAGGCTTCTTTCCAAAGGGCGAGTTGGGCCCCACAGCACCTTGCTTCCAACTCTTTGGGAAGCTAAGAAACAACTCGCTCTGCACAGTGCTCTTACAGCCTACCGTGAACATCTCTTCCAAAGGCCTGTGAAACGCAGTTTCTTTGCAGGCCTGATCTGGCTGAAGTAGAACTTCTGCTCTGGGTGTGCTACATTGCCCTAGAGATGAAAGGCACAACGTGCAGGCTTCTTTCCAAAGGGCGAGTTGGGCCCCACAGCATCTTGCTTCCAGCTGTTTGGGAAGCTAAGAAACAACTCGCTCTGCACAGTGCTCTTACAGCCTACCGGGAACATCTCTTCCAAAGGCCTGTGAAACGCAGTTTCTTTGCAGGCCTGATCTGGCTGAAGTAGGACTTATGCTCTGGGTGTGCTACATTGCCCTAGAGCTGAAAGGCACAACGTGCAGGCTTCTTTCCAAAGGGCGAGTTGGGCCCCACAGCATCTTGCTTCCAGCTCTTTGGGAAGCTAAGAAACAACTCGCTCTGCACAGTGCTCTTACAGCCTACCGGGAACATCTCTTCCAAAGGCCTGTGAAACGCAGTTCCTTTGCAGGCCAGATCTGGCTGAAGTAGGACTTCTGCTCTCAGTGTGCTACTTTGCCCTAGAGCCGAAAGGCACAACGTGCAGGCTTCTTTCCAAAGGGCGAGTTGGGCCCCACAGCATCTTGCTTCCAGCTCATTGGGAAGCTAAGAAACAACTCGCTCTGCACAGTGCTCTTACAGCCGACCGTGAACATCTCTTCCAAAGGCCTGTGAAACGCAGTTTCTTTGCAGGCCTGATCTGGCTGAAGTAGGACTTCTGCTCTGGGTGTGCTACATTGCTCTAGAGCTGAAAGGCACAACGTGCAGGCTTCTTTCCAAAGGGCGAGTTGGGCCCCACAGCATCTTGCTTCCAGCTCTTTGGGAAGCTAAGAAACAACTCGCTGTGCACAGTGCTCTTACAGCCTACCGGGAAAATCTCTTCCAAAGGCCTGTGAAATGCAGTTTCTTTGCAGGCCTGATCTGGCAGAAGTAGGACTTCTGCTCTGGGTGTGCCACATTGCCCTAGAGCTGAAAGGGACAACATGCAGGCTTCATTCCAAAGGGCGAGTTGGGCCCCACAGCATCTTGCTTCCAGCTCTTTGGGAAGCTAAGAAACCACTCGCTCTGCACAGTGCTCTTACAGCCTACCGGTAACATCTCTTCCAAAGGCCTGTGAAACGCAGTTTCTTTGCAGGCCTGATCTGGCTGAAGTAGGACGTCTGCTCTGGGTGTGCTACATTGCCCTAGAGCTGAAAGGCACAACGTGCAGGCTTCTTTCCAAAGGGCGAGTTGGGCCCCACAGCATCTTGCTTCCAGCTCTTTGGGAAGCTAAGAAACAACTCGCTCTGCACAGTGCTCTTACAGCCTACCGGGAACATCTCTTCCAAAGGCCTGTGAAACGCAGTTTCTTGGCAGGCCTGATCTGGCTGAAGTAGGACTTCTGCTCTGGGTGTGCCACATTGCCCTAGAGCTGAAAGGCACAACGTGCAGGCTTCTTTCCAAAGGGCGAGTTGGGCCCCACAGCATCTTGCTTCCAGCTCTTTGGGAAGGTAAGAAACCACTCGCTCTGCACAGTGCTCTTACAGCCTACCGGGAACATCTCTTCCCATGGCCTGTGAAATGCAGTTTCTTTGCAGGCCTGATTTGGCAGATGTAGGACTTCTGCTCTGGGTGTGCTACATTGCCCTAGAGCTGAAAGGCACAACGTGCAGGCTTCTTTCCAAAGGGCGAGTTGGGCCCCACAGCATCTTGCTTCCAGCTCTTTGGGAAGCTAAGAAACCACTCGCTCTGCACAGTGCTCTTACAGCCTACCGGGAACATCTCTTCCAAAGGCCTGTGAAACGCAGTTTCTTTGCAGGCCTGATCTGGCTGAAGTAGGACTTCTGCTCTGGGTGTGCTACATTGCCCTAGAGCTGAAAGGCACAACGTGCAGGCTTCTTTCCAAAGGGCGAGTTGAGCCCCACAGCATCTTGCTTCCAGCTCTTTGGGAAGCTAGGAAACAACTCGCTCTGCACAGTGCTCTTACAGCCTACCGGGAACATCTCTTCCAAAGGCCTGTGAAACGCAGTTTCTTTGCAGGCCTGATCTGGCTGAAGTAGGACTTCTGCTCTGGGTGTGCTACATTGCCCTAGAGCTGAAAGGCACAACGTGCAGGCTTCTTTCCAAAGGGCGAGTTGGGCCCCACAGCATCTTGCTTCCAGCTTTTTGGGAAGCTAAGAAACAACTCGCTCTGCACAGTGCTCTTACAGCCTACCGGGAACATCTCTTCCAAAGGCCTGTGAAACGCAGTTTCTTTGCAGGCCTGATCTGGCTGAAGTAGGACTTCTGCTCTGGGTGTGCTACATTGCCCTAGAGCTGAAAGGCACAACGTGCAGGCTTCTTTCCAAAGGGCGAGGTGGGCCCAACAGCATCTTGCTTCCAGCTCTTTGGGAGGCTAAGATACAACTCGCTCTGCACAGTGCTCTTACAGCCTACCGGGAACATCTCTTCCAAAGGCCTGTGAAACGCAGTTTCTTTGCAGGCCTGATCTGGCAGAAGTAGGACTTCTGCTCTGGGTGTGCTACATTGCCCTAGAGCTGAAAGGCCCAACGTGCAGGCTTCTTTCCAAAGGGCGAGTTGGGCCCCACAGCATCTTGCTTCCAGCTATTTGGGAAGCTAAGATACAACTCGCTCTGCACAGTGCTCTTACAGCCTACCGGCAACATCTCTTCCAAAGGCCTGTGAAACGCAGTTTCTTTGCAGGCCTGATCTGGCTGAAGTAGGACTTCTGCTCTGGGTGTGCTACATTGCTCTAGAGCTGAAAGGCACAAGGTGCAGGCTTCTTTCCAAAGGGCGAGTTGGGCCCCACAGCATCTTGCTTCCAGCTCTTTGGGAAGCTAAGAAACAACTCGCTCTGCACAGTGCTCTTGCAGCCTACCGGGAACATCTCTTCCAAAGGCCTGTGAAACGCAGTTTCTTTGCAGGCCTCATCTGGCTGAAGTAGGACTTCTGCTCTGGGTGTGCTACATTGCCCTAGAGCTGAAAGGCACAACGTGCAGGCTTCTTTCCAAAGGGCGAGTTTGGCCCCACAGCATCTTGCTTCCACCTCTTTGGGAAGCTAGGAAACAACTCGCTCTGCACAGTGCTCTTACAGCCTACCGGGAACATCTCTTCCAAAGGCCTGTGAAACGCAGTTTCTTGGCAGGCCTGATCTGGCTGAAGTAGGACTTCTGCTCTGGGTGTGCCACATTGCCCTAGAGCTGAAAGGCACAACGTGCCGGCTTCTTTCCAAAGGGCGAGTTGGGCCCCACAGCATCTTGCTTCCAGCTCTTTGGGAAGCTAAGAAACAACTCGCTCTGCACAGTGCTCTTACAGCCTACCGGGAACATCTCTTCCAAAGGCCTGTGAAACGCAGTTTCTTGGCAGGCCTGATGTGGCTGAAGTAGGACTTCTGCTCTGGGTGTGCTACATTGGCCTAGAGCTGAAAGGCACAACGTGCAGGCTTCTTTCCAAAGGGCGAGTTGGGCCCCACAGCATCTTGCTTCCAGCTCTTTGGGAAGCTAAGAAACAACTCGCTCTGCACAGTGCTCTTACAGCCTACCGGGAACATCTCTTCCAAAGGCCTGTGAAACGCAGTTTCTTGGCAGGCCTGATCTGGCTGAAGTAGGACTTCTGCTCTGGGTGTGCTACATTGCCCTAGAGCTGAAAGGCACAACGTGCAGGCTTCTTTCCAAAGGGCGAGTTGGGCCCCACAGCATCTTGCTTCCAGCTTTTTGGGAAGCTAAGTCTCAACTCGCTCTGCACAGTGCTCTTACAGCCTACCGGGAACATCTCTTCCAAAGGCCTGTGAAACGCAGTTTCATTGCAGGCCTGATCTGGCTGAAGTAGGACTTCTGCTCTGGGTGTGCTACATTGCCCTAGAGCTGAAAGGCACAACGTGCAGGCTTCTTTCCAAAGGGCGAGTTGGGCCCCACAGCATCTTGCTTCCAGCTTTTTGGGAAGCGAAGTATCAACTCGTTCTGCACAGTGCTCTTACAGCCTACCGGGAACATCTCTTCCAAAGGCCTGTGAAACACAGTTTCTTTGCAGGCCTGATCTGGCTGAAGTAGGACTTCTGCTCTGGGTGTGCTACATTGCCCTAGAGCTGAAAGGCACAACGTGCAGGCTTCTTTCCAAAGGGCGAGTTGGGCCCCACAGCACCTTGCTTCCAACTCTTTGGGAAGCTAAGAAACAACTCGCTCTGCACAGTGCTCTTATAGCCTACCGTGAACATCTCTTCCAAAGGCCTGTGAAACGCAGTTTCTTTGCAGGCCTGATCTGGCTGAAGTAGAACTTCTGCTCTGGGTGTGCTACATTGCCCTAGAGATGAAAGGCACAACGTGCAGGCTTCTTTCCAAAGGGCGAGTTGGGCCCCACAGCATCTTGCTTCCAGCTCTTTGGGAAGCTAAGAAACAACTCGCTCTGCACAGTGCTCTTACAGCCTACTGCGAACATCTCTTCCAAAGGCCTGTGAAACGCAGTTTCTTTGCAGGCCTGATCTGGCTGAAGTAGGACTTCTGCTCTGGGTGTGCTACATTGCCCTAGAGCTGAAAGGCACAACGTGCAGGCTTCTTTCCAAAGGGCAAGTTGGGCCCCACAGCATCCTGCTTCCAGCTCTTTGGGAAGCTAAGAAACAACTCGCTCTGCACAGTGCTCTTACAGCCTACCGGGAACATCTCTTCCAAAGGCCTGTGAAACGCAGTTTCTTGGCAGGCCTGATCTGGCTGAAGTAGGACTTCTGCTCTGGGTGTGACACATAGCCCTAGAGCTGAAAGGCACAACGTGCCGGCTTCTTTCCAAAGGGAGAGTTGGGCCCCACAGCATCTTGCTTCCAGCTCTTTGGGAAGCTAAGAAACAACTCGCTCTGCACAGTGCTCTTACAGCCTACCGGCAACATCTCTTCCAAAGGCCTGTGAAACGCAGTTTCTTTGCAGGCCTGATCTGGCTGAAGTAGGACTTCTGCTCTGGGTGTGCCACATTGCCCTAGAGCTGAAAGGCACAACGTGCCGGCTTCTTTCCAATGCGTGAGTTGGGACCAAAAGCATCTTGCTTCCAGCTCTTTGGGAAGCTAAGAAACAACTCGCTCTGCACAGTGCTCTTACAGCCTACCGGGAACATCTCTTCCAAAGGCCTGTGAAACGCAGTTTCTTGGCAGGCCTGATCTGGCTGAAGTAGGACTTCTGCTCTGGGTGTGCCACATTGCCCTAGAGCTGAAAGGCACAATGTGCCGGCTTCTTTACAAATGGCGAGTTGGGCCCCACAGCATCTTGCTTCCAGCTCTTTGGGAAGCTAAGAAACAACTCGCTCTGCACAGTGCTCTTACAGCCTACCGGGAACATCTCTTCCAAAGGCCTGTGAAACGCAGTTTCTTGGCAGGCCTGATCTGGCTGAAGTAGGACTTCTGCTCTGGGTGTGCTACATTGCCCTAGAGCTGAAATGCACAACGTGCAGGCTTCTTTCCAAAGGGCGAGTTGGGCCCCACAGCATCTTGCTTCCAGCTTTTTGGGAAGCTAAGTCTCAACTCGCTCTGCACAGTGCTCTTACAGCCTACCGGGAACATCTCTTCCAAAGGCCTGTGAAACGCAGTTTCATTGCAGGCCTGATCTGGCTGAAGTAGGACTTCTGCTCTGGGTGTGCTACATTGCCCTAGAGCTGAAAGGCACAACGTGCAGGCTTCTTTCCAAAGGGCGAGTTGGGTCCCACAGCATCTTGCTTCCAGCTTTTTGGGAGGCGAAGTATCAACTCGCTCTGCACAGTGCTCTTACAGCCTACCGGGAACATCTCTTCCAAAGGCCTGTGAAACTCAGTTTCTTTGCAGGCCTGATCTGGCTGAAGTAGGACTTCTGCTCTGGGTGTGCTACATTGCCCTAGAGCTGAAAGGCACAACGTGCTGGCTTCTTTCCAAAGGGCGAGTTGGGCCCCACAGCACCTTGCTTCCAACTCTTTGGGAAGCTAAGAAACAACTCGCTCTGCACAGTGCTCTTACAGCCTACCGAGAACATCTCTTCCAAAGGCCTCTGAAACGCAGTTTCTTTGCAGGCCTGATCTGGCTGAAGTAGGACTTCTGCTCTGGGTGTGCTACATTGCCCTAGAGATGAAAGGGACAACGTGCAGGCTTCTTTCCAAAGGGCGAGTTGGGCCCCACAGCATCTTGCTTCCAGCTCTTTGGGAAGCTAAGAAACAACTTGCTCTGCACAGTGCTCTTACAGCCTACTGGGAACATCTCTTCCAAAGGCCTGTGAAACGCAGTTTCTTTGCAGGCCTCATCTGGCTGAAGTAGGACTTCTGCTCTGGGTGTGCTACATTGCCCTAGAGCTGAAAGGCACAACGTGCAGGCTTCTTTCCAAAGGGCGAGTTGGGCCCCACAGCATCTTGCTTCCACCTCTTTGGGAAGCTAGGAAACAACTCGCTCTGCACAGTGCTCTTACAGCCTACCGGGAACATCTCTTCCAAAGGCCTGTGAAACGCAGTTTCTTGGCAGGCCTGATCTGGCTGAAGTAGGACTTCTGCTCTGGGTGTGCCACATTGCCCTAGAGCTGAAAGGCACAACGTGCCGGCTTCTTTCCAAAGGGCGAGTTGGGCCCCACAGCATCTTGCTTCCAGCTCTTTGGGAAGCTAAGAAACAACTCGCTCTGCACAGTGCTCTTACAGCCTACCGGGAACATCTCTTCCAAAGGCCTGTGAAACGCAGTTTCTTTGCAGGCCTGATCTGGCTGAAGTAGGACTGCTGCTCTGGGTGTGCTACATTGGCCTAGAGCTGAAAGGCACAACGTGCAGGCTTCTTTCCAAAGGGCGAGTTGGGCCCCACAGCATCTTGCTTCCAGCTCTTTGGGAAGCTAAGAAACAACTCGCTCTGCACAGTGCTCTTACAGCCTACCGGGAACATCTCTTCCAAAGGCCTGTGAAACGCAGTTTCTTGGCAGGCCTGATCTGGCTGAAGTAGGACTTCTGCTCTGGGTGTGCTACATTGCCCTAGAGCTGAAAGGCACAACGTGCAGGCTTCTTTCCAAAGGGCGAGTTGGGCCCCACAGCATCTTGCTTCCAGCTTTTTGGGAAGCTAAGTCTCAACTCGCTCTGCACAGTGCTCTTACAGCCTACCGGGAACATCTCTTCCAAAGGCCTGTGAAACGCAGTTTCATTGCAGGCCTGATCTGGCTGAAGTAGGACTTCTGCTCTGGGTGTGCTACATTGCCCTAGAGCTGAAAGGCACAACGTGCAGGCTTCTTTCCAAAGGGCGAGTTGGGCCCCACAGCATCTTGCTTCCAGCTTTTTGGGAAGCGAAGTATCAACTCGCTCTGCACAGTGCTCTTACAGCCTACCGGGAACATCTCTTCCAAAGGCCTGTGAAACACAGTTTCTTTGCAGGCCTGATCTGGCTGAAGTAGGACTTCTGCTCTGGGTGTGCTACATTGCCCTAGAGCTGAAAGGCACAACGTGCAGGCTTCTTTCCAAAGGGCGAGTTGGGCCCCACAGCACCTTGCTTCCAACTCTTTGGGAAGCTAAGAAACAACTCGCTCTGCACAGTGCTCTTACAGCCTACCGTGAACATCTCTTCCAAAGGCCTGTGAAACGCAGTTTCTTTGCAGGCCTGATCTGGCTGAAGTAGAACTTCTGCTCTGGGTGTGCTACATTGCCCTAGAGATGAAAGGCACAACGTGCAGGCTTCTTTCCAAAGGGCGAGTTGGGCCCCACAGCATCTTGCTTCCAGCTGTTTGGGAAGCTAAGATACAACTCGCTCTGCACAGTGCTCTTACAGCCTACCGGCAACATCTCTTCCAAAGGCCTGTGAAACGCAGTTTCTTTGCAGGCCTGATCTGGCTGAAGTAGGACTTCTGCTCTGGGTGTGCTACATTGCTCTAGAGCTGAAAGGCACAAGGTGCAGGCTTCTTTCCAAAGGGCGAGTTGGGCCCCACAGCATCTTGCTTCCAGCTCTTTGGGAAGCTAAGAAACAACTCGCTCTGCACAGTGCTCTTGCAGCCTACCGGGAACATCTCTTCCAAAGGCCTGTGAAACGCAGTTTCTTTGCAGGCCTGATCTGGCAGAAGTACGACTTCTGCTCTGGGTGTGCTACATTGCCATAGAGCTGAAAGGCACAACGTGCAGGCTTCTTTCCAAAGGGCGAGTAGGCCCCAACATCATCTTGCTTCCAGCTCTTTGGGAAGCTAAGAAACAACTCGCTCTGCACAGTGCTCTTACAGCCTACCGGGAACATCTCTTCCAAAGGCCTGTGAAACGCAGTTTCTTTGCAGGCCTGATCTGGCTGAAGTAGGACTTCTGCTCTGGGTGTGCTACTTTGCCCTAGAGCTGAAAGGCACAACGTGCAGGCTTCTTTCCAAAGGGCGAATTTGTCCCCACAGCATCTTGCTTCCAGCTCTTTGGGAAGCTAAGAAACAACTCGCTCTGCACAGTGCTCTTACAGCCTACCGGGAACATCTCTTCCAAAGGCCTGTGAAACGCAGTTTCTTTGCAGGTCTCATCTGGCAGAAGTAGGACTTCTGCTCTGGGTGTGCTACATTGTCCTAGAGCTGAAAGGCACAACGTGCAGGCTCCTTTCCAAAGTGCGAGTTGGGCCCCACAGCATCTTGCTTCCAGCTCTTTGGGAAGCTAAGAAACAACTCGCTCTGCACAGTGCTGTTACAGCCTACCGGGAACATCTCTTCCAAAGGCCTGTGAAACGCAGTTTTTTTGCAGGCCTGATCTGGCTGAGGTAGGACTTCTGCTCTGGGTGTGCTACATTGCCCTAGAGCTGAAAGGCAGAACGTGCAGGCTTCTTTCCAAAGGGCGAGTTGGGCCCCACAGCATCTTGCTTCCAGCTCTTTGGGAAGCTAAGAAACAACTCGCTCTGCACAGTGCTCTTACAGCCTACCGGGAACATCTCTTCCAAAGGCCTGTGAAACGCAGTTTCTTTGCAGGCCTGATCTGGCTGAAGTAGGACTTCTGCTCTGGGTGTGCTACATTGCCCTAGAGCTGAAAGGCACAACGTGCAGGCTCCTTTCCAAAGGGCGAATTGGGCCCCACAGCATCTTCCTTCCAGCTCTTTGGGTAGCTAAGGAACAACTCGCTCTGCACAGTGCTCTTACAGCCTACCGGGAACATCTCTTCCAAAGGCCTATGAAACGCAGTTTCTTTCCAGGCCTGATCTGGCTGAAGTAAGAATTCTGCTCTGGGTGTGCCACATTGCCCTAGAGCTGAAAGGCGCAACGTGCAGGCTTCTTTCCAAAGGGCGAGTTGGGCCCCACAGCATCTTGCTTCCAGCTCTTTGGGAAGCTAAGAAACAACTCGCTCTGCACAGTGCTCTTACAGCCTACCGGGAACATCTCTTCCAAAGGCCTGTGAAACGCAGTTTCTTTGCAGGCCTGATCTGGCTGAAGTAGGACTTCTGCTCTGGGTGTGCTACATTGCCCTAGAGCTGAAAGGCGCAACGTGCAGGCTTCTTTCCAAAGGGCGAGTTGGGCCCCACAGCATCTTGCTTCCAGCTCTTTGCGAAGCTAAGAAACAACTCGCTCTGCACAGTGCTCTTACAGCCTACCGGGAACATCTCTTCCAAAGGCCTGTGAAACGCAGTTTCTTTGCAGGCCTGATCTGGCTGAAGTAGGACTTCTGCTCTGGGTGTGCTACATTGCCCTAGAGCTGAAAGGCACAACGTGCAGGCTTCTTTCCAAAGGGCGAGTTGGGCCCCACAGCATCTTGCTTCCAGCTCTTTGGGAAGCTAAGAAACAACTTGCTCTGCACAGTGCTCTTACAGCCTACTGGGAACATCTCTTCCAAAGGCCTGTGAAACGCAGTTTCTTTGCAGGCCTCATCTGGCTGAAGTAGGACTTCTGCTCTGGGTGTGCTACATTGCCCTAGAGCTGAAAGGCACAACGTGCAGGCTTCTTTCCAAAGGGCGAGTTGGGCCCCACAGCATCTTGCTTCCACCTCTTTGGGAAGCTAGGAAACAACTCGCTCTGCACAGTGCTCTTACAGCCTACCGGGAACATCTCTTCCAAAGGCCTGTGAAACGCAGTTTCTTGGCAGGCCTGATCTGGCTGAAGTAGGACTTCTGCTCTGGGTGTGCCACATTGCCCTAGAGCTGAAAGGCACAACGTGCCGGCTTCTTTCCAAAGGGCGAGTTGGGCCCCACAGCATCTTGCTTCCAGCTCTTTGGGAAGCTAAGAAACAACTCGCTCTGCACAGTGCTCTTACAGCCTACCGGGAACATCTCTTCCAAAGGCCTGTGAAACGCAGTTTCTTGGCAGGCCTGATCTGGCTGAAGTAGGACTTCTGCTCTGGGTGTGCTACATTGGCCTAGAGCTGAAAGGCACAACGTGCAGGCTTCTTTCCAAAGGGCGAGTTGGGCCCCACAGCATCTTGCTTCCAGCTCTTTGGGAAGCTAAGAAACAACTCGCTCTGCACAGTGCTCTTACAGGCTACCGGGAACATCTCTTCCAAAGGCCTGTGAAACGCAGTTTCTTGGCAGGCCTGATCTGGCTGAAGTAGGACTTCTGCTCTGGGTGTGCTACATTGCCCTAGAGCTGAAAGGCACAACGTGCAGGCTTCTTTCCAAAGGGCGAGTTGGGCCCCACAGCATCTTGCTTCCAGCTTTTTGGGAAGCTAAGTCTCAACTCGCTCTGCACAGTGCTCTTACAGCCTACCGGGAACATCTCTTCCAAAGGCCTGTGAAACGCAGTTTCTTGGCAGGCCTGATCTGGCTGAAGTAGGACTTCTGCTCTGGGTGTGCTACATTGCCCTAGAGCTGAAAGGCACAACGTGCAGGCTTCTTTCCAAAGGGCGAGTTGGGCCCCACAGCATCTTGCTTCCAGCTTTTTGGGAAGCGAAGTATCAACTCGCTCTGCACAGTGCTCTTACAGCCTACCGGGAACATCTCTTCCAAAGGCCTGTGAAACACAGTTTCTTTGCAGGCCTGATCTGGCTGAAGTAGGACTTCTGCTCTGGGTGTGCTACATTGCCCTAGAGCTGAAAGGCACAACGTGCAGGCTTCTTTCCAAAGGGCGAGTTGGGCCCCACAGCACCTTGCTTCCAACTCTTTGGGAAGCTAAGAAACAACTCGCTCTGCACAGTGCTCTTACAGCCTACCGTGAACATCTCTTCCAAAGGCCTGTGAAACGCAGTTTCTTTGCAGGCCTGATCTGGCTGAAGTAGAACTTCTGCTCTGGGTGTGCTACATTGCCCTAGAGATGAAAGGCACAACGTGCAGGCTTCTTTCCAAAGGGCGAGTTGGGCCCCACAGCATCTTGCTTCCAGCTCTTTGGGAAGCTAAGAAACAACTCGCTCTGCACAGTGCTCTTACAGC
The DNA here is from genome assembly GCF_041296265.1 of Equus caballus. Lineage (NCBI taxonomy): Eukaryota > Metazoa > Chordata > Mammalia > Perissodactyla > Equidae > Equus > Equus caballus. The sequence goes on from NC_091715.1 coordinate 55,988,126, forward strand.
CTACTGCGAACATCTCTTCCAAAGGCCTGTGAAACGCAGTTTCTTTGCAGGCCTGATCTGGCTGAAGTAGGACTTCTGCTCTGGGTGTGCTACATTGCCCTAGAGCTGAAAGGCACAACGTGCAGGCTTCTTTCCAAAGGGCGAGTTGGGCCCCACAGCATCTTGCTTCCAGCTCTTTGGGAAGCTAAGAAACAACTCGCTCTGCACAGTGCTCTTACAGCCTACCGGGAACATCTCTTCCAAAGGCCTGTGAAACGCAGTTTCTTGGCAGGCCTGATCTGGCTGAAGTAGGACTTCTGCTCTGGGTGTGACACATAGCCCTAGAGCTGAAAGGCACAACGTGCCGGCTTCTTTCCAAAGGGAGAGTTGGGCCCCACAGCATCTTGCTTCCAGCTCTTTGGGAAGCTAAGAAACAACTCGCTCTGCACAGTGCTCTTACAGCCTACCGGCAACATCTCTTCCAAAGGCCTGTGAAACGCAGTTTCTTTGCAGGCCTGATCTGGCTGAAGTAGGACTTCTGCTCTGGGTGTGCCACATTGCCCTAGAGCTGAAAGGCACAACGTGCCGGCTTCTTTCCAATGCGTGAGTTGGGACCAAAAGCATCTTGCTTCCAGCTCTTTGGGAAGCTAAGAAACAACTCGCTCTGCACAGTGCTCTTACAGCCTACCGGGAACATCTCTTCCAAAGGCCTGTGAAACGCAGTTTCTTGGCAGGCCTGATCTGGCTGAAGTAGGACTTCTGCTCTGGGTGTGCCACATTGCCCTAGAGCTGAAAGGCACAACGTGCCGGCTTCTTTACAAAGGGCGAGTTGGGCCCCACAGCATCTTGCTTCCAGCTCTTTGGGAAGCTAAGAAACAACTCGCTCTGCACAGTACTCTTACAGCCTACCGGGAACATCTCTTCCAAAGGCCTGTGAAACGCAGTTTCTTGGCAGGCCTGATCTGGCTGAAGTAGGACTTCTGCTCTGGGTGTGCTACATTGCCCTAGAGCTGAAAGGCACAACGTGCAGGCTTCTTTCCAAAGGGCGAGTTGGGCCCCACAGCATCTTGCTTCCAGCTCTTTGGGAAGCTAAGAAACAACTCGCTCTGCACAGTGCTCTTACAGCCTACCGGGAACATCTCTTCCAAAGGCCTGTGAAACGCAGTTTCTTGGCAGGCCTGATCTGGCTGAAGTAGGACTTCTGCTCTGGGTGTGCTACATTGCCCTAGAGCTGAAAGGCACAACGTGCAGGATTCTTTCCAAAGGGCGAGTTGGGCCCCACAGCATCTTGCTTCCAGCTTTTTGGGAAGCTAAGTCTCAACTCGCTCTGCACAGTGCTCTTACAGCCTACCGGGAACATCTCTTCCAAAGGCCTGTGAAACGCAGTTTCATTGCAGGCCTGATCTGGCTGAAGTAGGACTTCTGCTCTGGGTGTGCTACATTGCCCTAGAGCTGAAAGGCACAACGTGCAGGCTTCTTTCCAAAGGGCGAGTTGGGTCCCACAGCATCTTGCTTCCAGCTTTTTGGGAAGCGAAGTATCAACTCGCTCTGCACAGTGCTCTTACAGCCTACCGGGAACCTCTCTTCCAAAGGCCTGTGAAACTCAGTTTCTTTGCAGGCCTGATCTGGCTGAAGTAGGACTTCTGCTCTGGGTGTGCTACATTGCCCTAGAGCTGAAAGGCACAACGTGCAGGCTTCTTTCCAAAGGGCGAGTTGGGCCCCACAGCACCTTGCTTCCAACTCTTTGGGAAGCTAAGAAACAACTCGCTCTGCACAGTGCTCTTACAGCCTACCGTGAACATCTCTTCCAAAGGCCTCTGAAACGCAGTTTCTTTGCAGGCCTGATCTGGCTGAAGTAGAACTTCTGCTCTGGGTGTGCTACATTGCCCTAGAGCTGAAAGGCACAACGTGCAGGCTTCTTTCCAAAGGGCGAGTTGGGCCCCACAGCATCTTGCTTCCAGCTCTTTGGGAAGCTAAGAAACAACTCACTCTGCACATTGCTCTTACAGCCTACTGCGAACATCTCTTCCAAAGGCCTGTGAAACGCAGTTTCTTGGCAGGCCTGATCTGGCTGAAGTAGGACTTCTGCTCTGGGTGTGCTACATTGCCCTAGAGCTGAAAGGCACAACGTGCAGGCTTCTTTCCAAAGGGCGAGTTGGGCCTCACAGCATCTTGCGTCCAGCTCTATGGGAAGCTAAGAAACAACTCGCTCTGCACAGTGCTCTTACAGCCTACCGGGAACATCTCTTCCAAAGGCCTGTGAAACGCAGTTTCTTTGCAGGCCTGATCTGGCTGAAGTAGGACTTCTGCTCTGGGTGTGCCCCATTGCCCTAGAGCTGAAAGGCACAACGTGCAGGCTTCTTTCCAAAGGGCGAGTTGGGCCCCACAGCATCTTGCTTCCAGCTCTTTGGGAAGCTAAGAAACCACTCGCTCTGCACAGTGCTCTTACAGCCTACCGGGAACATCTCTTCCAAAGGCCTGTGAAAGGCAGTTTCTTTGCAGGCCTGATCTGGCTGAAGTAGGACTTCTGCTCTGGGTGTGCTACATTGCCCTAGAGCTGAAAGGCACAACGTGCAGGCTTCTTTCCAAAGGGCGAGTTGGGCCCCACAGCATCTTGCTTCCAGCTCTTTGGGAAGCTAAGAAACAACTCGCTCTGCACAGTGCTCTTACAGCCTACCGGGAACATCTCTTCCAAAGGCCTGTGAAACGCAGTTTCTTTGCAGGCCTGATCTGGCAGAGTAGGACATCTGCTCTGGGTGTGCTACATTGCCCTAGAGCTGAAAGGCACAACGTGCAGGCTTCTTTCCAAAGGGCGAGTTGGGCCCCACAGCATCTTGCTTCCAGCTCTTTGGGAAGCTAAGAAACAGCTCGCTCTGCACAGTGCTCTTACAGCCTACCGTGAACATCTCTTCCAAAGGCCTGTGAAACGCAGTTTTTTTGCAGGCCTGATCTGGCTGAAGTAGGACTTCTGCTCTGGGTGTGCTACATTGCCCTAGAGCTGAAAGGCACAACGTGCAGGCTTCTTTGCAAAGGGCGAGTTGGGCCCCACAGCATCTTGCTTCCAGCTCTTTGGGAAGCTAAGAAGCAACTCGCTCTGCACAGTGCTCTTACAGCCTACCGGGAACATCTCTTCCAAAGGCCTGTGAAACGCAGTTTCTTTGCAGGCCTGATCTGGCTGAAGTAGGACTTCTGCTCTGGGTGTGCTACATTGCCCTAGAGCTGAAAGGCACAACGTGCAGGCTCCTTTCCAAAGGGCGAGTTGGGCCCACAGCATCTTCCTTCCAGCTCTTTGGGAAGCTAAGGAACAACTCGCTCTGCACAGTGCTCTTACAGCCTACCGGGAACATCTCTTCCAAAGGCCTGTGAAACGCAGTTTCTTTGCAGGCCTGATCTGGCTGAAGTAGGACTTCTGCTCTGGGTGTGCCACATTGCCCTAGAGCTGAAAGGCACAACGTGCAGGCTTCTTTCCAAAGGGCGAGTTGGGCCCCACAGCATCTTGCTTCCAGCTCTTTGGGAAGCTAAGAAACCACTCGCTCTGCACAGTGCTCTTACACCCTACCGGGAACATCTCTTCCAAAGGCCTGTGAAACGCAGTTTCTTTGCAGGCCTGATCTGGCTGAAGTAGGACTTCTGCTCTGGGTGTGCTACATTGCCCTAGAGCTGAAAGGCACAACGTGCAGGCTTCTTTCCAAAGGGTGAGTTGGGCCCCACAGCATCTTGCTTCCAGCTCTTTGGGAAGCTAAGACACAACTCGCTCTGCACAGTGCTCTTACAGCCTACCGGGAACATCTCTTCCAAAGGCCTGTGAAACGCAGTTTCTTGGCAGGCCTGATCTGGCTGAAGTAGGACTTCTGCTCTGGGTGTGCTACATTGCCCTAGAGCTGAAAGGCACAACGTGCAGGCTCCTTTCCAAAGGGCGAGTTGGGCCCACAGCATCTTCCTTCCAGCTCTTTGGGAAGCTAAGGAACAACTCGCTCTGCACAGTGCTCTTACAGCCTACCGGGAACATCTCTTCCAAAGGCCTGTGAAACGCAGTTTCTTTGCAGGCCTGATCTGGCTGAAGTAGGACTTCTGCTCTGGGTGTGCCACATTGCCCTAGAGGTGAAAGGCACAACGTGCAGGCTTCTTTCCAAAGGGCGAGTTGGGCCCCACAGCATCTTGCTTCCAGCTCTTTGGGAAGCTAAGAAACAACTCGCTCTGCACAGTGCTCTTACACCCTACCGGGAACATCTCTTCCAAAGGCCTGTGAAACGCAGTTTCTTTGCAGGCCTGATCTGGCTGAAGTAGGACTTCTGCTCTGGGTGTGCTACATTGCCCTAGAGCTGAAAGGCACAACGTGCAGGCTTCTTTCCAAAGGGTGAGTTGGGCCCCACAGCATCTTGCTTCCAGCTCTTTGGGAAGCTAAGAAACAACTCGCTCTGCACAGTGCTCTTACAGCCTACCGGGAACATCTCTTCCAAAGGCCTGTGAAACGCAGTTTCTTGGCAGGCCTGATCTGGCTGAAGTAGAACTTCTGCTCTGGGTGTGCTACATTGCCCTAGAGCTGAAAGGCACAACGTGCAGGCTTCTTTCCAAAGGGCGAGTTGGGCCCCACAGCATCTTGCTTCCAGCTCTTTGGGAAGCTAAGAAACAACTCGCTCTGCACAGTGCTCTTACAGCCTACCGGGAACATCTCTTCCAAAGGCCTGTGAAACGCAGTTTCTTTGCAGGCCTGATCTGGCTGAAGTAGGACTTCTGCTCTGGGTGTGCTACATTGCCCTAGAGCTGAAAGGCACAACGTGCAGGCTTCTTTCCAAAGGGCGAGTTGGGCCCCACAGAATCTTGCTTCCAGCTCTTTGGGAAGCTAAGAAACAACTCGCTCTGCACAGTGCTCTTACAGCCTACCGGGAACATCTCTTCCAAAGGCCTGTGAAACGCAGTTTCTTTGCAGGCCTGATCTGGCTGAAGTAGGACTTCTACTCTGGGTGTGCTACATTGCCCTAGAGCTGAAAGGCACAACGTGCAGGCTTCTTTCCAAAGGGCGAGTTGGGCCCCACAGCATCTTGCTTCCAGCTCTTTGGGAAGCTAAGAAACAACTCGCTCTGCACAGTGCTCTTACAGCCTACCGGGAACATCTCTTCCAAAGGCCTGTGAAACGCAGTTTCTTTCCAGGCCTGATCTGGCTGAAGTAGGACTTCTGCTCTGGGGGTGCCACATTGCCCTAGAGCTGAAAGGCACAACGGGCAGGCTTCTTTCCAAAGGGCGAGTTGGGCCCCACAGCATCTTGCTTCCAGCTCTTTGGGAAGCTAAGAAACAACTCGCTCTGCACAGTGCTCTTACAGCCTACCGGGAACATCTCTTCCAAAGGCCTGTGAAACGCAGTTTCTTTGCAGGCCTGATCTGGCTGAAGTAGGACTTCTGCTCTGGGTGTGCTACATTGCCCTAGAGCTGAAAGGCACAACGTTCCAGCTTCTTTCCAAAGGGCGAGTTGGGACCCACAGCATCTTGCTTCCAGCTCTTTGGGAAGCTAAGAAACAACTCGCTCTGCACAGTGCTCTTACAGCCTACCGGGAACATCTCTTCCAAAGGCCTGTGAAACGCAGTTTCTTTGCAGGCCTGATCTGGCTGAAGTAGGACTTCTGCTCTGGGTGTGCAACATTGCCCTAGAGCTGAAAGGCACAACGTGCAGGGTTCTTTCCAAAGGTTGAGTTGGGCCCCACAGCATCTTGCTTCCAGCTCTTTGGGAAGCTAAGAAACAACTCGCTCTGCACAGTGCTCTTACAGCCTACCGGGAACATCTCTTCCAAAGTCCTGTTAAACGCAGTTTCTTTGCAGGCCTGATCTGGCTGAAGTAGGACTTCTGCTCTGGGTGTGCCACATTGCCCTAGAGCTGAAAGGCACAACGTGCAGGCTTCTTTCCAAAGGGCGAGTTGGGCCCCACAGCATCTTGCTTCCAGCTCTTTGGGAAGCTAAGAAACAACTCGCTCTGCACAGTGCTCTTACAGCCTACCTGGAAAATCTCTTCCAAAGGCCTGTGAAATGCAGATTCTTTGCAGGCCTGATCTGGCTGAGGTAGGACTTCTGCTCTGGGTGTGCTACATTGCCCTAGAGCTGAAAGGCAGAACGTGCAGGCTTCTTTCCAAAGGGCGAGTTGGGCCCCACAGCATCTTGCTTCCAGCTCTTTGGGAAGCTAAGAAACAACTCGCTCTGCACAGTGCTCTTACAGCCTACCGGGAACATCTCTTCCAAAGGCCTGTGAAACGCAGTTTCTTTGCAGGCCTGATCTGGCTGAAGTAGGACTTCTGCTCTGGGTGTGCTACATTGCCCTAGAGCTGAAAGGCACAACGTGCAGGCTTCTTTCCAAAGGGCGAATTGGGCCCCACAGCATCTTCCTTCCAGCTCTTTGGGTAGCTAAGAAACAACTCGCTCTGCACAGTGCTCTTACAGCCTACCGGGAACATCTCTTCCAAAGGCCTGTGAAACGCAGTTTCTTTCCAGGCCTGATCTGGCTGAAGTAGGACTTCTGCTCTGGGTGTGCCACATTGCCCTAGAGCTGAAAGGCACAACGTGCAGGCTTCTTTCCAAAGGGCGAGTTGGGCCCCACAGCATCTTGCTTCCAGCTCTTTGGGAAGCTAAGAAACCACTCGCTCTGCACAGTGCTCTTACACCCTACCGGGAACATCTCTTCCAAAGGCCTGTGAAACGCAGTTTCTTTGCAGGCCTGATCTGGCTGAAGTAGGACTTCTGCTCTGGGTGTGCTACATTGCCCTAGAGCTGAAAGGCACAACGTGCAGGCTTCTTTCCAAAGGGCGAGTTGGGCCCCACATCATCTTGCTTCCAGCTCTTTGCGAAGCTAAGAAACAACTCGCTCTGCACAGTGCTCTTACAGCCTACCGGGAACATCTCTTCCAAAGGCCTGTGAAACGCAGTTTCTTTGCAGGCCTGATCTGGCTGAAGTCGGACTTCTGCTCTGGGTGTGCTACATTGCCCTAGAGCTGAAAGGCACAACGTGCAGGCTTCATTCCAAAGGGCGAGTTGGGCCCCACAGCATCTTGCTTCCAGCTCTTTGGGAAGCTAAGAAACAACTCGCTCTGCACAGTGCTCTTACAGCCTACCGGGAACATCTCTTCCAAAGGCCTGTGAAACGCAGTTTCTTTGCAGGCCTGATCTGGCTGAAGTAGGACTTCTGCTCTCGGAGTTCTACTTTGCCCTAGAGCTGAAAGGCACAACGTGCAGGCTTCTTTCCAAAGGGCGAATTTGTCCCCACAGCATCTTGCTTCCAGCTCTTTGGGAAGCTAAGGAACAACTCGCTCTGCACAGTGCTCTTACAGCCTACCGGGAACATCTCTTCCAAAGGCCTGTGAAACGCAGTTTCTTTGCAGGACTGATCTGGCTGAAGTAGGACTTCTGCTCTGGGTGTGCCACATTGCCCTAGAGCTGAAAGGCACAACGTGCCGGCTTCTTTACAAAGGGCGAGTTGGGCCCCACAGCATCTTGCTTCCAGCTCTTTGGGAAGCTAAGAAACAACTCGCTCTGCACAGTGCTCTTACAGCCTACCGGGAACATCTCTTCCAAAGGCCTGTGAAACGCAGTTTCTTGGCAGGCCTGATCTGGCTGAAGTAGGACTTCTGCTCTGGGTGTGCTACATTGCCCTAGAGCTGAAAGGCACAACGTGCAGGCTTCTTTCCAAAGGGCGAGTTGGGCCCCACAGCATCTTGCTTCCAGCTCTTTGGGAAGCTAAGAAACAACTCGCTCTGCACAGTGCTCTTACAGCCTACCGGGAACATCTCTTCCAAAGGCCTGTGAAACGCAGTTTCTTTGCAGGCCTGATCTGGCTGAAGTAGGACTTCTGCTCTGGGTATGCTACATTGCCCTAGAGCTGAAAGGCACAACGTGCAGGCTTCTTTGCAAAGGGCGAGTTGGGCCCCACAGCATCTTGCTTCCAGCTCTTTGGGAAGCTAAGAAACAACTCGCTCTGCACAGTGCTCTTACAGCCTACCGGGAACATCTCTTCCAAAGGCCTGTGAAACGCAGTTTCTTTGCAGGCCTGATCTGGCTGAAGTAGGACTTCTGCTCTGGGTGTGCTACATTGCCCTAGAGCTGAAAGGCACAACGTGCAGGCTTTTTTCCAAACAGCGAGTTGGGCCCCACAGCATCTTGCTTCCAGCTCTTTGGGAAGCTAAGAAACAACTCGCTCTGCACAGTGCTCTTGCAGCCTACCGGGAACATCTCTTCCAAAGGCCTGTGAAACGCAGTTTCTTTGCAGGCCCGATCTGGCAGAAGTAGGACTTCTGCTCTGGGTGTGCTACATTGCCCTAGAGCTGAAAGGGACAACGTGCAGGCTTCTTTCCAAAGGGCGAGTAGGCCCCCACATCATCTTGCTTCCAGCTCTTTGGGAAGCTAAGAAACAACTCGCTCTGCACAGTGCTCTTACAGCCTACCGGGAACATCTCTTCCAAAGGCATGTGAAACGCAGTTTCTTTGCAGGCCTGATCTGGCTGAGGTAGGACTTCTGCTCTGGGTGTGCTACATTGCCCTAGAGCTGAAAGGCAGAACGTGCAGGCTTCTTTCCAAAGAGTGAGTTGGGCCCCACAGCATCTTGCTTCCAGCTCTTTGGGAAGCTAAGAAACAACTCGCTCTGCACAGTGCTCTTACAGCCTACCGGGAACATCTCTTCCAAAGGCCTGTGAAACGCAGTTTCTTTGCAGGCCTGATCTGGCTGAAGTAGGACTTCTGCTCTGGGTGTGCTACATTGCCCTAGAGCTGAAAGGCACAACGTGCAGGCTCCTTTCCAAAGGGCGAGTTGGGCCCCACAGCATCTTGCTTCCAGCTCTTTGGGAAGCTAAGGAACAACTCGCTCTGCACAGTGCTCTTACAGCCTACCGGGAACATCTCTTCCAAAGGCCTGTGAAACGCAGTTTCTTTGCAGGCCTGATCTGGCTGAAGTAGGACTTCTGCTCTGGGTGTGGCACATTGCCCTAGAGCTGAAAGGCACAACGTGCAGGCTTCTTTCCAAAGGGCGAGTTGGGCCCCACAGCATCTTGCTTCCAGCTCTTTGGGAAGCTAAGAAACAACTCGCTCTGCACAGTGCTCTTACACCCTACCGGGAACATCTCTTCCAAAGGCCTGTGAAAGGCAGTTTCTTTGCAGGCCTGATCTGGCTGAAGTAGGACTTCTGCTCTGGGTGTGCTACATTGCCCTAGAGCTGAAAGGCACAACGTGCAGGCTTCTTTCCAAAGGGTGAGTTGGGCCCCACAGCATCTTGCTTCCAGCTCTTTGGGAAGCTAAGAAGCAACTCGCTCTGCACAGTGCTCTTACAGCCTACCGGGAACATCTCTTCCAAAGGCCTGTGAAACGCAGTTTCTTTGCAGGCCTGATCTGGCTGAAGTAGGACTTCTGCTCTGGGTGTGCTACATTGCCCTAGAGCTGAAAGGCACAACGTGCAGGCTCCTTTCCAAAGGGCGAGTTGGGCCCACAGCATCTTCCTTCCAGCTCTTTGGGAAGCTAAGGAACAACTCGCTCTGCACAGTGCTCTTACAGCCTACCGGGAACATCTCTTCCAAAGGCCTGTGAAACGCAGTTTCTTTGCAGGCCTGATCTGGCTGAAGTAGGACTTCTGCTCTGGGTGTGCCACATTGCCCTAGAGCTGAAAGGCACAACGTGCAGGCTTCTTTCCAAAGGGCGAGTTGGGCCCCACAGCATCTTGCTTCCAGCTCTTTGGGAAGCTAAGAAACCACTCGCTCTGCACAGTGCTCTTACACCCTACCGGGAACATCTCTTCCAAAGGCCTGTGAAACGCAGTTTCTTTGCAGGCCTGATCTGGCTGAAGTAGGACTTCTGCTCTGGGTGTGCTACATTGCCCTAGAGCTGAAAGGCACAACGTGCAGGCTTCTTTCCAAAGGGTGAGTTGGGCCCCACAGCATCTTGCTTCCAGCTCTTTGGGAAGCTAAGAAACAACTCGCTCTGCACAGTGCTCTTACAGCCTACCGGGAACATCTCTTCCAAAGGCCTGTGAAACGCAGTTTCTTGGCAGGCCTGATCTGGCTGAAGTAGGACTTCTGCTCTGGGTGTGCTACATTGCCCTAGAGCTGAAAGGCACAACGTGCAGGCTCCTTTCCAAAGGGCGAGTTGGGCCCACAGCATCTTCCTTCCAGCTCTTTGGGAAGCTAAGGAACAACTCGCTCTGCACAGTGCTCTTACAGCCTACCGGGAACATCTCTTCCAAAGGCCTGTGAAACGCAGTTTCTTTGCAGGCCTGATCTGGCTGAAGTAGGACTTCTGCTCTGGGTGTGCCACATTGCCCTAGAGGTGAAAGGCACAACGTGCAGGCTTCTTTCCAAAGGGCGAGTTGGGCCCCACAGCATCTTGCTTCCAGCTCTTTGGGAAGCTAAGAAACAACTCGCTCTGCACAGTGCTCCTACACCCTACCGGGAACATCTCTTCCAAAGGCCTGTGAAACGCAGTTTCTTTGCAGGCCTGATCTGGCTGAAGTAGGACTTCTGCTCTGGGTGTGCTACATTGCCCTAGAGCTGAAAGGCACAACGTGCAGGCTTCTTTCCAAAGGGTGAGTTGGGCCCCACAGCATCTTGCTTCCAGCTCTTTGGGAAGCTAAGAAACAACTCGCTCTGCACAGTGCTCTTACAGCCTACCGGGAACATCTCTTCCAAAGGCCTGTGAAACGCAGTTTCTTGGCAGGCCTGATCTGGCTGAAGTAGAACTTCTGCTCTGGGTGTGCTACATTGCCCTAGAGCTGAAAGGCACAACGTGCAGGCTTCTTTCCAAAGGGCGAGTTGGGCCCCACAGCATCTTGCTTCCAGCTCTTTGGGAAGCTAAGAAACAACTCGCTCTGCACAGTGCTCTTACAGCCTACCGGGAACATCTCTTCCAAAGGCCTGTGAAACGCAGTTTCTTTGCAGGCCTGATCTGGCTGAAGTAGGACTTCTGCTCTGGGTGTGCTACATTGCCCTAGAGCTGAAAGGCACAACGTGCAGGCTTCTTTCCAAAGGGCGAGTTGGGCCCCACAGAATCTTGCTTCCAGCTCTTTGGGAAGCTAAGAAACAACTCGCTCTGCACAGTGCTCTTACAGCCTACCGGGAACATCTCTTCCAAAGGCCTGTGAAACGCAGTTTCTTTGCAGGCCTGATCTGGCTGAAGTAGGACTTCTACTCTGGGTGTGCTACATTGCCCTAGAGCTGAAAGGCACAACGTGCAGGCTTCTTTCCAAAGGGCGAGTTGGGCCCCACAGCATCTTGCTTCCAGCTCTTTGGGAAGCTAAGAAACAACTCGCTCTGCACAGTGCTCTTACAGCCTACCGGGAACATCTCTTCCAAAGGCCTGTGAAACGCAGTTTCTTTCCAGGCCTGATCTGGCTGAAGTAGGACTTCTGCTCTGGGGGTGCCACATTGCCCTAGAGCTGAAAGGCACAACGGGCAGGCTTCTTTCCAAAGGGCGAGTTGGGCCCCACAGCATCTTGCTTCCAGCTCTTTGGGAAGCTAAGAAACAACTCGCTCTGCACAGTGCTCTTACAGCCTACCGGGAACATCTCTTCCAAAGGCCTGTGAAACGCAGTTTCTTTGCAGGCCTGATCTGGCTGAAGTAGGACTTCTGCTCTGGGTGTGCTACATTGCCCTAGAGCTGAAAGGCACAACGTTCCAGCTTCTTTCCAAAGGGCGAGTTGGGACCCACAGCATCTTGCTTCCAGCTCTTTGGGAAGCTAAGAAACAACTCGCTCTGCACAGTGCTCTTACAGCCTACCGGGAACATCTCTTCCAAAGGCCTGTGAAACGCAGTTTCTTTGCAGGCCTGATCTGGCTGAAGTAGGACTTCTGCTCTGGGTGTGCAACATTGCCCTAGAGCTGAAAGGCACAACGTGCAGGGTTCTTTCCAAAGGTTGAGTTGGGCCCCACAGCATCTTGCTTCCAGCTCTTTGGGAAGCTAAGAAACAACTCGCTCTGCACAGTGCTCTTACAGCCTACCGGGAACATCTCTTCCAAAGTCCTGTTAAACGCAGTTTCTTTGCAGGCCTGATCTGGCTGAAGTAGGACTTCTGCTCTGGGTGTGCCACATTGCCCTAGAGCTGAAAGGCACAACGTGCAGGCTTCTTTCCAAAGGGCGAGTTGGGCCCCACAGCATCTTGCTTCCAGCTCTTTGGGAAGCTAAGAAACAACTCGCTCTGCACAGTGCTCTTACAGCCTACCGGGAAAATCTCTTCCAAAGGCCTGTGAAATGCAGTTTCTTTGCAGGCCTGATCTGGCTGAGGTAGGACTTCTGCTCTGGGTGTGCTACATTGCCCTAGAGCTGAAAGGCAGAACGTGCAGGCTTCTTTCCAAAGGGCGAGTTGGGCCCCACAGCATCTTGCTTCCAGCTCTTTGGGAAGCTAAGAAACAACTCGCTCTGCACAGTGCTCTTACAGCCTACCGGGAACATCTCTTCCAAAGGCCTGTGAAACGCAGTTTCTTTGCAGGCCTGATCTGGCTGAAGTAGGACTTCTGCTCTGGGTGTGCTACATTGCCCTAGAGCTGAAAGGCACAACGTGCAGGCTTCTTTCCAAAGGGCGAATTGGGCCCCACAGCATCTTCCTTCCAGCTCTTTGGGTAGCTAAGAAACAACTCGCTCTGCACAGTGCTCTTACAGCCTACCGGGAACATCTCTTCCAAAGGCCTGTGAAACGCAGTTTCTTTCCAGGCCTGATCTGGCTGAAGTAGGACTTCTGCTCTGGGTGTGCCACATTGCCCTAGAGCTGAAAGGCACAACGTGCAGGCTTCTTTCCAAAGGGCGAGTTGGGCCCCACAGCATCTTGCTTCCAGCTCTTTGGGAAGCTAAGAAACCACTCGCTCTGCACAGTGCTCTTACACCCTACCGGGAACATCTCTTCCAAAGGCCTGTGAAACGCAGTTTCTTTGCAGGCCTGATCTGGCTGAAGTAGGACTTCTGCTCTGGGTGTGCTACATTGCCCTAGAGCTGAAAGGCACAACGTGCAGGCTTCTTTCCAAAGGGCGAGTTGGGCCCCACATCATCTTGCTTCCAGCTCTTTGCGAAGCTAAGAAACAACTCGCTCTGCACAGTGCTCTTACAGCCTACCGGGAACATCTCTTCCAAAGGCCTGTGAAACGCAGTTTCTTTGCAGGCCTGATCTGGCTGAAGTCGGACTTCTGCTCTGGGTGTGCTACATTGCCCTAGAGCTGAAAGGCACAACGTGCAGGCTTCATTCCAAAGGGCGAGTTGGGCCCCACAGCATCTTGCTTCCAGCTCTTTGGGAAGCTAAGAAACAACTCGCTCTGCACAGTGCTCTTACAGCCTACCGGGAACATCTCTTCCAAAGGCCTGTGAAACGCAGTTTCTTTGCAGGCCTGATCTGGCTGAAGTAGGACTTCTGCTCTCGGAGTTCTACTTTGCCCTAGAGCTGAAAGGCACAACGTGCAGGCTTCTTTCCAAAGGGCGAATTTGTCCCCACAGCATCTTGCTTCCAGCTCTTTGGGAAGCTAAGGAACAACTCGCTCTGCACAGTGCTCTTACAGCCTACCGGGAACATCTCTTCCAAAGGCCTGTGAAACGCAGTTTCTTTGCAGGACTGATCTGGCTGAAGTAGGACTTCTGCTCTGGGTGTGCCACATTGCCCTAGAGCTGAAAGGCACAACGTGCCGGCTTCTTTACAAAGGGCGAGTTGGGCCCCACAGCATCTTGCTTCCAGCTCTTTGGGAAGCTAAGAAACAACTCGCTCTGCACAGTGCTCTTACAGCCTACCGGGAACATCTCTTCCAAAGGCCTGTGAAACGCAGTTTCTTGGCAGGCCTGATCTGGCTGAAGTAGGACTTCTGCTCTGGGTGTGCTACATTGCCCTAGAGCTGAAAGGCACAACGTGCAGGCTTCTTTCCAAAGGGCGAGTTGGGCCCCACAGCATCTTGCTTCCAGCTCTTTGGGAAGCTAAGAAACAACTCGCTCTGCACAGTGCTCTTACAGCCTACCGGGAACATCTCTTCCAAAGGCCTGTGAAACGCAGTTTCTTTGCAGGCCTGATCTGGCTGAAGTAGGACTTCTGCTCTGGGTATGCTACATTGCCCTAGAGCTGAAAGGCACAACGTGCAGGCTTCTTTGCAAAGGGCGAGTTGGGCCCCACAGCATCTTGCTTCCAGCTCTTTGGGAAGCTAAGAAACAACTCGCTCTGCACAGTGCTCTTACAGCCTACCGGGAACATCTCTTCCAAAGGCCTGTGAAACGCAGTTTCTTTGCAGGCCTGATCTGGCTGAAGTAGGACTTCTGCTCTGGGTGTGCTACATTGCCCTAGAGCTGAAAGGCACAACGTGCAGGCTTTTTTCCAAAGAGCGAGTTGGGCCCCACAGCATCTTGCTTCCAGCTCTTTGGGAAGCTAAGAAACAACTCGCTCTGCACAGTGCTCTTGCAGCCTACCGGGAACATCTCTTCCAAAGGCCTGTGAAACGCAGTTTCTTTGCAGGCCCGATCTGGCAGAAGTAGGACTTCTGCTCTGGGTGTGCTACATTGCCCTAGAGCTGAAAGGGACAACGTGCAGGCTTCTTTCCAAAGGGCGAGTAGGCCCCCACATCATCTTGCTTCCAGCTCTTTGGGAAGCTAAGAAACAACTCGCTCTGCACAGTGCTCTTACAGCCTACCGGGAACATCTCTTCCAAAGGCCTGTGAAACGCAGTTTCTTTGCAGGCCTGATCTGGCTGAGGTAGGACTTCTGCTCTGGGTGTGCTACATTGCCCTAGAGCTGAAAGGCAGAACGTGCAGGCTTCTTTCCAAAGAGTGAGTTGGGCCCCACAGCATCTTGCTTCCAGCTCTTTGGGAAGCTAAGAAACAACTCGCTCTGCACAGTGCTCTTACAGCCTACCGGGAACATCTCTTCCAAAGGCCTGTGAAACGCAGTTTCTTTGCAGGCCTGATCTGGCTGAAGTAGGACTTCTGCTCTGGGTGTGCTACATTGCCCTAGAGCTGAAAGGCACAACGTGCAGGCTCCTTTCCAAAGGGCGAGTTGGGCCCCACAGCATCTTGCTTCCAGCTCTTTGGGAAGCTAAGGAACAACTCGCTCTGCACAGTGCTCTTACAGCCTACCGGGAACATCTCTTCCAAAGGCCTGTGAAACGCAGTTTCTTTGCAGGCCTGATCTGGCTGAAGTAGGACTTCTGCTCTGGGTGTGGCACATTGCCCTAGAGCTGAAAGGCACAACGTGCAGGCTTCTTTCCAAAGGGCGAGTTGGGCCCCACAGCATCTTGCTTCCAGCTCTTTGGGAAGCTAAGAAACAACTCGCTCTGCACAGTGCTCTTACACCCTACCGGGAACATCTCTTCCAAAGGCCTGTGAAAGGCAGTTTCTTTGCAGGCCTGATCTGGCTGAAGTAGGACTTCTGCTCTGGGTGTGCTACATTGCCCTAGAGCTGAAAGGCACAACGTGCAGGCTTCTTTCCAAAGGGTGAGTTGGGCCCCACAGCATCTTGCTTCCAGCTCTTTGGGAAGCTAAGAAACAACTCGCTCTGCACAGTGCTCTTACAGCCTACCGGGAACATCTCTTCCAAAGGCCTGTGAAACGCAGTTTCTTTGCAGGCCTGATCTGGCTGAAGTAGGACTTCTGCTCTGGGTGTGCTACATTGCCCTAGAGCTGAAAGGCACAACGTGCAGGCTTCTTTCCAAAGGGCGAGTTGGGCCCCACAGCATCTTGCTTCCAGCTCTTTGGGAAGCTAAGAAACAACTCGCTCTGCACAGTGCTCTTACAGCCTACCGGGAACATCTCTTCCAAAGGCCTGTGAAACGCAGTTTCTTTGCAGGCCTGATCTGGCTGAAGTAGGACTTCTGCTCTGGGTGTGCTACATTGCCCTAGAGCTGAAAGGCACAACGTGCAGGCTTCTTTCCAAAGGGCGAGTTGGGCCCCACAACATCTTGCTTCCAGCACTTTGGGAAGCTAAGAAACAACTCGCTCTGCACAGTGCTCTTACAGCCTACCGGGAACATCTCTTCCAAAGGCCTGTGAAACGCAGTTTCTTTGCAGGCCTGATCTGGCTGAAGTAGGACTTCTGCTCTGGGTGTGCTACATTGCCCTAGAGCTGAAAGGCACAACGTGCAGGCTTCTTTCCAAAGGGCGAGTTGGGCCCCACAGCATCTTGCTTCCAGCTCTTTGGGAAGCTAAGAAACAACTCGCTCTGCACAGTGCTCTTACAGCCTACCGGCAACATCTCTTCCAAAGGCCTGTGAAACGCAGTTTCTTTGCAGGCCTGATCTGGCTGAAGTAGGACTTCTGCTCTGGGTGTGCTACATTGCCCTAGAGCTGAAAGGCACAACGTGCAGGCTTCTTTCCAAAGGGCGAGTTGGGCCCCACAGCATCTTGCTTCCAGCTCTTTGGGAAGCTAAGAAACAACTCGCTCTGCACAGTGCTCTTACAGCCTACCGGGAACATCTCTTCCAAAGGCCTGTGAAACGCAGTTTCTTGGCAGGCCTGATCTGGCTGAAGTAGGACTTCTGCTCTGGGTGTGCTACATTGCCCTAGAGCTGAAAGGCACAACGTGCAGGCTTCTTTCCAAAGGGTGAGTTGGGCCCCACAGCATCTTGCTTCCAGCTCTTTGGGAAGCTAAGAAACAACTCGCTCTGCACAGTGCTCTTACAGCCTACCGGGAACATCTCTTCCAAAGGCCTGTGAAACGCAGTTTCTTTGCAGGCCTGATCTGGCTGAAGTAGGACTTCTGCTCTGGGTGTGCTACATTGCCCTAGAGCTGAAAGGCACAACGTGCAGGCTTTTTTCCAAAGAGCGAGTTGGGCCCCACAGCATCTTGCTTCCAGCTCTTTGGGAAGCTAAGAAACAACTCGCTCTGCACAGTGCTCTTGCAGCCTACCGGGAACATCTCTTCCAAAGGCCTGTGAAACGCAGTTTCTTTGCAGGCCCGATCTGGCAGAAGTAGGACTTCTGCTCTGGGTGTGCTACATTGCCCTAGAGCTGAAAGGGACAACGTGCAGGCTTCTTTCCAAAGGGCGAGTAGGCCCCCACATCATCTTGCTTCCAGCTCTTTGGGAAGCTAAGAAACAACTCGCTCTGCACAGTGCTCTTACAGCCTACCGGGAACATCTCTTCCAAAGGCCTGTGAAACGCAGTTTCTTTGCAGGCCTGATCTGGCTGAGGTAGGACTTCTGCTCTGGGTGTGCTACATTGCCCTAGAGCTGAAAGGCAGAACGTGCAGGCTTCTTTCCAAAGAGTGAGTTGGGCCCCACAGCATCTTGCTTCCAGCTCTTTGGGAAGCTAAGAAACCACTCGCTCTGCACAGTGCTCTTACAGCCTACCGGGAACATCTCTTCCAAAGGCCTGTGAAACGCAGTTTCTTTGCAGGCCTGATCTGGCTGAAGTAGGACTTCTGCTCTGGGTGTGCTACATTGCCCTAGAGCTGAAAGGCACAACGTGCAGGCTCCTTTCCAAAGGGCGAGTTGGGCCCCACAGCATCTTCCTTCCAGCTCTTTGGGAAGCTAAGGAACAACTCGCTCTGCACAGTGCTCTTACAGCCTACCGGGAACATCTCTTCCAAAGGCCTGTGAAACGCAGTTTCTTTGCAGGCCTGATCTGGCTGAAGTAGGACTTCTGCTCTGGGTGTGGCACATTGCCCTAGAGCTGAAAGGCACAACGTGCAGGCTTCTTTCCAAAGGGCGAGTTGGGCCCCACAGCATCTTGCTTCCAGCTCTTTGGGAAGCTAAGAAACAACTCGCTCTGCACAGTGCTCTTACACCCTACCGGGAACATCTCTTCCAAAGGCCTGTGAAAGGCAGTTTCTTTGCAGGCCTGATCTGGCTGAAGTAGGACTTCTGCTCTGGGTGTGCTACATTGCCCTAGAGCTGAAAGGCACAACGTGCAGGCTTCTTTCCAAAGGGTGAGTTGGGCCCCACAGCATCTTGCTTCCAGCTCTTTGGGAAGCTAAGAAACAACTCGCTCTGCACAGTGCTCTTACAGCCTACCGGGAACATCTCTTCCAAAGGCCTGTGAAACGCAGTTTCTTTGCAGGCCTGATCTGGCTGAAGTAGGACTTCTGCTCTGGGTGTGCTACATTGCCCTAGAGCTGAAAGGCACAACGTGCAGGCTTCTTTCCAAAGGGCGAGTTGGGCCCCACAGCATCTTGCTTCCAGCTCTTTGGGAAGCTAAGAAACAACTCGCTCTGCACAGTGCTCTTACAGCCTACCGGGAACATCTCTTCCAAAGGCCTGTGAAACGCAGTTTCTTTGCAGGCCTGATCTGGCTGAAGTAGGACTTCTGCTCTGGGTGTGCTACATTGCCCTAGAGCTGAAAGGCACAACGTGCAGGCTTCTTTCCAAAGGGCGAGTTGGGCCCCACAACATCTTGCTTCCAGCTCTTTGGGAAGCTAAGAAACAACTCGCTCTGCACAGTGCTCTTACAGCCTACCGGGAACATCTCTTCCAAAGGCCTGTGAAATGCAGTTTCTTTGCAGGCCTGATCTGGCTGAAGTAGGACTTCTGCTCTGGGTGTGCTACATTGCCCTAGAGCTGAAAGGCACAACGTGCAGGCTTCTTTCCAAAGGGCGAGTTGGGCCCCACAGCATCTTGCTTCCAGCTCTTTGGGAAGCTAAGAAACAACTCGCTCTGCACAGTGCTCTTACAGCCTACCGGCAACATCTCTTCCAAAGGCCTGTGAAACGCAGTTTCTTTGCAGGCCTGATCTGGCTGAAGTAGGACTTCTGCTCTGGGTGTGCTACATTGCCCTAGAGCTGAAAGGCACAACGTGCAGGCTTCTTTCCAAAGGGCGAGTTGGGCCCCACAGCATCTTGCTTCCAGCTCTTTGGGAAGCTAAGAAACAACTCGCTCTGCACAGTGCTCTTACAGCCTACCGGGAACATCTCTTCCAAAGGCCTGTGAAACGCAGTTTCTTGGCAGGCCTGATCTGGCTGAAGTAGGACTTCTGCTCTGGGTGTGCTACATTGCCCTAGAGCTGAAAGGCACAACGTGCAGGCTTCTTTCCAAAGGGTGAGTTGGGCCCCACAGCATCTTGCTTCCAGCTCTTTGGGAAGCTAAGAAACAACTCGCTCTGCACAGTGCTCTTACAGCCTACCGGGAACATCTCTTCCAAAGGCCTGTGAAACGCAGTTTCTTTGCAGGCCTGATCTGGCTGAAGTAGGACTTCTGCTCTGGGTGTGCTACATTGCCCTAGAGCTGAAAGGCACAACGTGCAGGCTTCTTTCCAAAGGGCGAGTTGGGCCCCACAGCATCTTGCTTCCAGCTCTTTGGGAAGCTAAGAAACAACTCGCTCTGCACAGTGCTCTTACAGCCTACCGGGAACATCTCTTCCAAAGGCCTGTGAAACGCAGTTTCTTTGCAGGCCTGATCTGGCTGAAGTAGGACTTCTGCTCTGGGTGTGCCACATTGCCCTAGAGCTGAAAGGTACAACGTGCAGGCTTCTTTGCAAAGGGCGAGTTGGGCCCCACAGCATCTTGCTTCCAGCTCTTTGGGAAGCTAAGAAACAACTCGCTCTGCACAGTGCTCTTACAGCCTACCGGGAACATCTCTTCCAAAGGCCTGTGAAACGCAGTTTCTTGGCAGGCCTGATCTGGCTGAAGTAGGACTTCTGCTCTGGGTGTGCTACATTGCCCTAGAGCTGAAAGGCACAACGTGCAGGCTTCTTTCCAAAGGGTGAGTTGGGCCCCACAGCATCTTGCTTCCAGCTCTTTGGGAAGCTAAGAAACAACTCGCTCTGCACAGTGCTCTTACAGCCTACCGGGAACATCTCTTCCAAAGGCCTGTGAAACGCAGTTTCTTTGCAGGCCTGATCTGGCTGAAGTAGGACTTCTGCTCTGGGTGTGCTACATTGCCCTAGAGCTGAAAGGCACAACGTGCAGGCTTCTTTCCAAAGGGCGAGTTGGGCCCCACAGCATCTTGCTTCCAGCTCTTTGGGAAGCTAAGAAACAACTCGCTCTGCACAGTGCTCTTACAGCCTACCGGGAACATCTCTTCCAAAGGCCTGTGAAACGCAGTTTCTTTGCAGGCCTGATCTGGCTGAAGTAGGACTTCTGCTCTGGGTGTGCCACATTGCCCTAGAGCTGAAAGGTACAACGTGCAGGCTTCTTTGCAAAGGGCGAGTTGGGCCCCACAGCATCTTGCTTCCAGCTCTTTGGGAAGCTAAGAAACAACTCGCTCTGCACAGTGCTCTTACAGCCTACCGGGAACATCTCTTCCAAAGGCCTGTGAAACGCAGTTTCTTGGCAGGCCTGATCTGGCTGAAGTAGGACTTCTGCTCTGGGTGTGCTACATTGCCCTAGAGCTGAAAGGCACAACGTGCAGGCTTCTTTCCAAAGGGTGAGTTGGGCCCCACAGCATCTTGCTTCCAGCTCTTTGGGAAGCTAAGAAACAACTCGCTCTGCACAGTGCTCTTACAGCCTACCGGGAACATCTCTTCCAAAGGCCTGTGAAACGCAGTTTCTTTGCAGGCCTGATCTGGCTGAAGTAGGACTTCTGCTCTGGGTGTGCTACATTGCCCTAGAGCTGAAAGGCACAACGTGCAGGCTTCTTTCCAAAGGGCGAGTTGGGCCCCACAGCATCTTGCTTCCAGCTCTTTGGGAAGCTAAGAAACAACTCGCTCTGCACAGTGCTCTTACAGCCTACCGGGAACATCTCTTCCAAAGGCCTGTGAAACGCAGTTTCTTTGCAGGCCTGATCTGGCTGAAGTAGGACTTCTGCTCTGGGTGTGCCACATTGCCCTAGAGCTGAAAGGTACAACGTGCAGGCTTCTTTGCAAAGGGCGAGTTGGGCCCCACAGCATCTTGCTTCCAGCTCTTTGGGAAGCTAAGAAACAACTCGCTCTGCACAGTGCTCTTACAGCCTACCGGGAACATCTCTTCCAAAGGCCTGTGAAACGCAGTTTCTTGGCAGGCCTGATCTGGCTGAAGTAGGACTTCTGCTCTGGGTGTGCTACATTGCCCTAGAGCTGAAAGGCACAACGTGCAGGCTTCTTTCCAAAGGGTGAGTTGTGCCCCACAGCATCTTGCTTCCAGCTCTTTGGGAAGCTAAGAAACAACTCGCTCTGCACAGTGCTCTTACAGCCTACCGGGAACATCTCTTCCAAAGGCCTGTGAAACGCAGTTTCTTTGCAGGCCTGATCTGGCTGAAGTAGGACTTCTGCTCTGGGTGTGCTACATTGCCCTAGAGCTGAAAGGCACAACGTGCAGGCTTCTTTCCAAAGGGCGAGTTGGGCCCCACAGCATCTTGCTTCCAGCTCTTTGGGAAGCTAAGAAACAACTCGCTCTGCACAGTGCTCTTACAGCCTACCGGGAACATCTCTTCCAAAGGCCTGTGAAACGCAGTTTCTTTGCAGGCCTGATCTGGCTGAAGTAGGACTTCTGCTCTGGGTGTGCCACATTGCCCTAGAGCTGAAAGGTACAACGTGCAGGCTTCTTTGCAAAGGGCGAGTTGGGCCCCACAGCATCTTGCTTCCAGCTCTTTGGGAAGCTAAGAAACAACTCGCTCTGCACAGTGCTCTTACAGCCTACCGGGAACATCTCTTCCAAAGGCCTGTGAAACGCAGTTTCTTTGCAGGCCTGATCTGGCTGAAGTAGGACTTCTGCTCTGGGTGTGCTACATTGCCCTAGAGCTGAAAGGCACAACGTGCAGGCTTCTTTGCAAAGGGCGAGTTGGGCCCCACAGCATCTTGCTTCCAGCTCTTTGGGAAGCTAAGAAACAACTCGCTCTGCACAGTGCTCTTACAGCCTACAGGGAACATCTCTTCCAAAGGCCTGGGAAACGCACTTTCTTTGCAGGCCTGATCTGGCTGAAGTAGGATTTCTGCTCTGGGTGTGCCACATTGCCCTAGAGCTGAAAGGCACAACGTGCCGGCTTCTTTCCAAACGGCGAGTTGGGCCCCACAGCATCTTGCTTCCAGCTCTTTGGGAAGCTAAGAAACAACTCGCTCTGCACAGTGCTCTTACAGCCTACCGGGAACATCTCTTCCAAAGGCCTGTGAAACGCAGTTTCTTTGCAGGCCTGATCTGGCTGAAGTAGGACTTCTGCTCTGGGTGTGCCACATTGCCCTAGAGCTGAAAGGCACAACGTGCCGGCTTCTTTCCAATGCGTGAGTTGGGACCAAAAGCATCTTGCTTCCAGCTCTTTGGGAAGCTAAGAAACAACTCGCTCTGCACAGTGCTCTTACAGCCTACCGGGAACATCTCTTCCAAAGGCCTGTGAAACGCAGTTTCTTGGCAGGCCTGATCTGGCTGAAGTAGGACTTCTGCTCTGGGTGTGCTACATTGCCCTAGAGCTGAAAGGCACAACGTGCAGGCTTCTTTCCAAAGGGTGAGTTGTGCCCCACAGCATCTTGCTTCCAGCTCTTTGGGAAGCTAAGAAACAACTCGCTCTGCACAGTGCTCTTACAGCCTACCGGGAACATCTCTTCCAAAGGCCTGTGAAACGCAGTTTCTTTGCAGGCCTGATCTGGCTGAAGTAGGACTTCTGCTCTGGGTGTGCTACATTGCCCTAGAGCTGAAAGGCACAACGTGCAGGCTTCTTTCCAAAGGGCGAGTTGGGCCCCACAGCATCTTGCTTCCAGCTCTTTGGGAAGCTAAGAAACAACTCGCTCTGCACAGTGCTCTTACAGCCTACCGGGAACATCTCTTCCAAAGGCCTGTGAAACGCAGTTTCTTTGCAGGCCTGATCTGGCTGAAGTAGGACTTCTGCTCTGGGTGTGCCACATTGCCCTAGAGCTGAAAGGTACAACGTGCAGGCTTCTTTGCAAAGGGCGAGTTGGGCCCCACAGCATCTTGCTTCCAGCTCTTTGGGAAGCTAAGAAACAACTCGCTCTGCACAGTGCTCTTACAGCCTACCGGGAACATCTCTTCCAAAGGCCTGTGAAACGCAGTTTCTTTGCAGGCCTGATCTGGCTGAAGTAGGACTTCTGCTCTGGGTGTGCTACATTGCCCTAGAGCTGAAAGGCACAACGTGCCGGCTTCTTTGCAAAGGGCGAGTTGGGTCCCACAGCATCTTGCTTCCAGCTCTTTGGGAAGCTAAGAAACAACTCGCTCTGCACAGTGCTCTTACAGCCTACAGGGAACATCTCTTCCAAAGGCCTGGGAAACGCACTTTCTTTGCAGGCCTGATCTGGCTGAAGTAGGATTTCTGCTCTGGGTGTGCCACATTGCCCTAGAGCTGAAAGGCACAACGTGCCGGCTTCTTTCCAAACGGCGAGTTGGGCCCCACAGCATCTTGCTTCCAGCTCTTTGGGAAGCTAAGAAACAACTCGCTCTGCACAGTGCTCTTACAGCCTACCGGGAACATCTCTTCCAAAGGCCTGTGAAACGCAGTTTCTTTGCAGGCCTGATCTGGCTGAAGTAGGACTTCTGCTCTGGGTGTGCCACATTGCCCTAGAGCTGAAAGGCACAACGTGCCGGCTTCTTTCCAATGCGTGAGTTGGGACCAAAAGCATCTTGCTTCCAGCTCTTTGGGAAGCTAAGAAACAACTCGCTCTGCACAGTGCTCTTACAGCCTACCGGGAACATCTCTTCCAAAGGCCTGTGAAACGCAGTTTCTTGGCAGGCCTGATCTGGCTGAAGTAGGACTTCTGCTCTGGGTGTGCCACATTGCCCTAGAGCTGAAAGGCACAACGTGCCGGCTTCTTTCCAAAGGGCGAGTTGGGCCCCACAGCATCTTGCTTCCAGCTCTTTGCAAGCTAAGAAACAACTCGCTCTGCACAGTGCTCTTACAGCCTACCGGGAACATCTCTTCCAAAGGCCTGTGAAACGCAGTTTCTTTGCAGGCCTGATCTGGCTGAAGTAGGACTTCTGCTCTGGGTGTGGCACATTGCCCTAGAGCTGAAAGGCACAACGTGCAGGCTTCTTTCCAAAGGGCGAGTTGGGCCCCACAGCATCTTGCTTCCAGCTCTTTGGGAAGCTAAGAAACAACTCGCTCTGCACAGTGCTCTTACACCCTACCGGGAACATCTCTTCCAAAGGCCTGTGAAAGGCAGTTTCTTTGCAGGCCTGATCTGGCTGAAGTAGGACTTCTGCTCTGGGTGTGCTACATTGCCCTAGAGCTGAAAGGCACAACGTGCAGGCTTCTTTCCAAAGGGTGAGTTGGGCCCCACAGCATCTTGCTTCCAGCTCTTTGGGAAGCTAAGAAACAACTCGCTCTGCACAGTGCTCTTACAGCCTACCGGGAACATCTCTTCCAAAGGCCTGTGAAACGCAGTTTCTTTGCAGGCCTGATCTGGCTGAAGTAGGACTTCTGCTCTGGGTGTGCTACATTGCCCTAGAGCTGAAAGGCACAACGTGCAGGCTTCTTTCCAAAGGGCGAGTTGGGCCCCACAGCATCTTGCTTCCAGCTCTTTGGGAAGCTAAGAAACAACTCGCTCTGCACAGTGCTCTTACAGCCTACCGGGAACATCTCTTCCAAAGGCCTGTGAAACGCAGTTTCTTTGCAGGCCTGATCTGGCTGAAGTAGGACTTCTGCTCTGGGTGTGCTACATTGCCCTAGAGCTGAAAGGCACAACGTGCAGGCTTCTTTCCAAAGGGCGAGTTGGGCCCCACAACATCTTGCTTCCAGCTCTTTGGGAAGCTAAGAAACAACTCGCTCTGCACAGTGCTCTTACAGCCTACCGGGAACATCTCTTCCAAAGGCCTGTGAAATGCAGTTTCTTTGCAGGCCTGATCTGGCTGAAGTAGGACTTCTGCTCTGGGTGTGCTACATTGCCCTAGAGCTGAAAGGCACAACGTGCAGGCTTCTTTCCAAAGGGCGAGTTGGGCCCCACAGCATCTTGCTTCCAGCTCTTTGGGAAGCTAAGAAACAACTCGCTCTGCACAGTGCTCTTACAGCCTACCGGCAACATCTCTTCCAAAGGCCTGTGAAACGCAGTTTCTTTGCAGGCCTGATCTGGCTGAAGTAGGACTTCTGCTCTGGGTGTGCTACATTGCCCTAGAGCTGAAAGGCACAACGTGCAGGCTTCTTTCCAAAGGGCGAGTTGGGCCCCACAGCATCTTGCTTCCAGCTCTTTGGGAAGCTAAGAAACAACTCGCTCTGCACAGTGCTCTTACAGCCTACCGGGAACATCTCTTCCAAAGGCCTGTGAAACGCAGTTTCTTGGCAGGCCTGATCTGGCTGAAGTAGGACTTCTGCTCTGGGTGTGCTACATTGCCCTAGAGCTGAAAGGCACAACGTGCAGGCTTCTTTCCAAAGGGTGAGTTGGGCCCCACAGCATCTTGCTTCCAGCTCTTTGGGAAGCTAAGAAACAACTCGCTCTGCACAGTGCTCTTACAGCCTACCGGGAACATCTCTTCCAAAGGCCTGTGAAACGCAGTTTCTTTGCAGGCCTGATCTGGCTGAAGTAGGACTTCTGCTCTGGGTGTGCTACATTGCCCTAGAGCTGAAAGGCACAACGTGCAGGCTTCTTTCCAAAGGGCGAGTTGGGCCCCACAGCATCTTGCTTCCAGCTCTTTGGGAAGCTAAGAAACAACTCGCTCTGCACAGTGCTCTTACAGCCTACCGGGAACATCTCTTCCAAAGGCCTGTGAAACGCAGTTTCTTTGCAGGCCTGATCTGGCTGAAGTAGGACTTCTGCTCTGGGTGTGCCACATTGCCCTAGAGCTGAAAGGTACAACGTGCAGGCTTCTTTGCAAAGGGCGAGTTGGGCCCCACAGCATCTTGCTTCCAGCTCTTTGGGAAGCTAAGAAACAACTCGCTCTGCACAGTGCTCTTACAGCCTACCGGGAACATCTCTTCCAAAGGCCTGTGAAACGCAGTTTCTTGGCAGGCCTGATCTGGCTGAAGTAGGACTTCTGCTCTGGGTGTGCTACATTGCCCTAGAGCTGAAAGGCACAACGTGCAGGCTTCTTTCCAAAGGGTGAGTTGGGCCCCACAGCATCTTGCTTCCAGCTCTTTGGGAAGCTAAGAAACAACTCGCTCTGCACAGTGCTCTTACAGCCTACCGGGAACATCTCTTCCAAAGGCCTGTGAAACGCAGTTTCTTTGCAGGCCTGATCTGGCTGAAGTAGGACTTCTGCTCTGGGTGTGCTACATTGCCCTAGAGCTGAAAGGCACAACGTGCAGGCTTCTTTCCAAAGGGCGAGTTGGGCCCCACAGCATCTTGCTTCCAGCTCTTTGGGAAGCTAAGAAACAACTCGCTCTGCACAGTGCTCTTACAGCCTACCGGGAACATCTCTTCCAAAGGCCTGTGAAACGCAGTTTCTTTGCAGGCCTGATCTGGCTGAAGTAGGACTTCTGCTCTGGGTGTGCCACATTGCCCTAGAGCTGAAAGGTACAACGTGCAGGCTTCTTTGCAAAGGGCGAGTTGGGCCCCACAGCATCTTGCTTCCAGCTCTTTGGGAAGCTAAGAAACAACTCGCTCTGCACAGTGCTCTTACAGCCTACCGGGAACATCTCTTCCAAAGGCCTGTGAAACGCAGTTTCTTGGCAGGCCTGATCTGGCTGAAGTAGGACTTCTGCTCTGGGTGTGCTACATTGCCCTAGAGCTGAAAGGCACAACGTGCAGGCTTCTTTCCAAAGGGTGAGTTGGGCCCCACAGCATCTTGCTTCCAGCTCTTTGGGAAGCTAAGAAACAACTCGCTCTGCACAGTGCTCTTACAGCCTACCGGGAACATCTCTTCCAAAGGCCTGTGAAACGCAGTTTCTTTGCAGGCCTGATCTGGCTGAAGTAGGACTTCTGCTCTGGGTGTGCTACATTGCCCTAGAGCTGAAAGGCACAACGTGCAGGCTTCTTTCCAAAGGGCGAGTTGGGCCCCACAGCATCTTGCTTCCAGCTCTTTGGGAAGCTAAGAAACAACTCGCTCTGCACAGTGCTCTTACAGCCTACCGGGAACATCTCTTCCAAAGGCCTGTGAAACGCAGTTTCTTTGCAGGCCTGATCTGGCTGAAGTAGGACTTCTGCTCTGGGTGTGCCACATTGCCCTAGAGCTGAAAGGTACAACGTGCAGGCTTCTTTGCAAAGGGCGAGTTGGGCCCCACAGCATCTTGCTTCCAGCTCTTTGGGAAGCTAAGAAACAACTCGCTCTGCACAGTGCTCTTACAGCCTACCGGGAACATCTCTTCCAAAGGCCTGTGAAACGCAGTTTCTTGGCAGGCCTGATCTGGCTGAAGTAGGACTTCTGCTCTGGGTGTGCTACATTGCCCTAGAGCTGAAAGGCACAACGTGCAGGCTTCTTTCCAAAGGGTGAGTTGTGCCCCACAGCATCTTGCTTCCAGCTCTTTGGGAAGCTAAGAAACAACTCGCTCTGCACAGTGCTCTTACAGCCTACCGGGAACATCTCTTCCAAAGGCCTGTGAAACGCAGTTTCTTTGCAGGCCTGATCTGGCTGAAGTAGGACTTCTGCTCTGGGTGTGCTACATTGCCCTAGAGCTGAAAGGCACAACGTGCAGGCTTCTTTCCAAAGGGCGAGTTGGGCCCCACAGCATCTTGCTTCCAGCTCTTTGGGAAGCTAAGAAACAACTCGCTCTGCACAGTGCTCTTACAGCCTACCGGGAACATCTCTTCCAAAGGCCTGTGAAACGCAGTTTCTTTGCAGGCCTGATCTGGCTGAAGTAGGACTTCTGCTCTGGGTGTGCCACATTGCCCTAGAGCTGAAAGGTACAACGTGCAGGCTTCTTTGCAAAGGGCGAGTTGGGCCCCACAGCATCTTGCTTCCAGCTCTTTGGGAAGCTAAGAAACAACTCGCTCTGCACAGTGCTCTTACAGCCTACCGGGAACATCTCTTCCAAAGGCCTGTGAAACGCAGTTTCTTTGCAGGCCTGATCTGGCTGAAGTAGGACTTCTGCTCTGGGTGTGCTACATTGCCCTAGAGCTGAAAGGCACAACGTGCAGGCTTCTTTGCAAAGGGCGAGTTGGGCCCCACAGCATCTTGCTTCCAGCTCTTTGGGAAGCTAAGAAACAACTCGCTCTGCACAGTGCTCTTACAGCCTACAGGGAACATCTCTTCCAAAGGCCTGGGAAACGCACTTTCTTTGCAGGCCTGATCTGGCTGAAGTAGGATTTCTGCTCTGGGTGTGCCACATTGCCCTAGAGCTGAAAGGCACAACGTGCCGGCTTCTTTCCAAACGGCGAGTTGGGCCCCACAGCATCTTGCTTCCAGCTCTTTGGGAAGCTAAGAAACAACTCGCTCTGCACAGTGCTCTTACAGCCTACCGGGAACATCTCTTCCAAAGGCCTGTGAAACGCAGTTTCTTTGCAGGCCTGATCTGGCTGAAGTAGGACTTCTGCTCTGGGTGTGCCACATTGCCCTAGAGCTGAAAGGCACAACGTGCCGGCTTCTTTCCAATGCGTGAGTTGGGACCAAAAGCATCTTGCTTCCAGCTCTTTGGGAAGCTAAGAAACAACTCGCTCTGCACAGTGCTCTTACAGCCTACCGGGAACATCTCTTCCAAAGGCCTGTGAAACGCAGTTTCTTGGCAGGCCTGATCTGGCTGAAGTAGGACTTCTGCTCTGGGTGTGCCACATTGCCCTAGAGCTGAAAGGCACAACGTGCCGGCTTCTTTCCAAAGGGCGAGTTGGGCCCCACAGCATCTTGCTTCCAGCTCTTTGGGAAGCTAAGAAACAACTCGCTCTGCACAGTGCTCTTACAGCCTACCGGGAACATCTCTTCCAAAGGCCTGTGAAACGCAGTTTCTTGGCAGGCCTGATCTGGCTGAAGTAGGACTTCTGCTCTGGGTGTGCTACATTGCCCTAGAGCTGAAAGGCACAACGTGCAGGCTTCTTTGCAAAGGGCGAGTTGGGCCCCACAGCATCTTGCTTCCAGCTCTTTGGGAAGCTAAGAAACAACTCGCTCTGCACAGTGCTCTTACAGCCTACCGGGAACAACTCTTCCAAAGGCCTGTGAAACGCAGTTTCTTGGCAGGCCTGATCTGGCTGAAGTAGGACTTCTGCTCTGGGTGTGCTACATTGCCCTAGAGCTGAAAGGCACAACGTGCAGGCTTCTTTCCAAAGGGCGAGTTGGGCCCCACAGCATCTTGCTTCCAGCTCTTTGGGAAGCTAAGAAACAACTCGCTCTGCACAGTGCTCTTACAGCCTACCGGGAACATCTCTTCCAAAGGCCTGTGAAACGCAGTTTCTTTGCAGGCCTGATCTGGCTGAAGTAGGACTTCTGCTCTGGGTGTGCCACATTGCCCTAGAGCTGAAAGGCACAACGTGCCGGCTTCTTTCCAAAGGGCGAGTTGGGCCCCACAGCATCTTGCTTCCAGCTCTTTGGGAAGCTAGGAAACAACTCGCTCTGCACAGTTCTCTTACAGCCTACCGGGAACATCTCTTCCAAAGGCCTGTGAAACGCTGTTTCTTTGCAGGCCTGATCTGGCTGAAGTAGGACTTCTTCTCTGTGTGTGCTACATTGCCCTAGAGCTGAAAGGCACAACGTGCAGGCTTCTTTCCAAAGGGCGAGTTGGGCCCCACAGCATCTTGCTTCCAGCTCTTTGGGAAGCTAAGAAACAACTCGCTCTGCACAGTGCTCTTACAGCCTACCGGGAACATCTCTTCCAAAGGCCTGTGAAACGCAGTTTCTTTGCAGGCCTGATCTGGCTGAAGTAGGACTTCTGCTCTGGGTGTGCTACATTGCCCTAGAGCTGAAAGGCACAACGTGCAGGCTTCTTTGCAAAGGGCGAGTTGGGCCCCACAGCATCTTGCTTCCAGCTCTTTGGGAAGCTAAGAAACAACTCGCTCTGCACAGTGCTCTTACAGCCTACAGGGAACATCTCTTCCAAAGGCCTGGGAAACGCACTTTCTTTGCAGGCCTGATCTGGCTGAAGTAGGATTTCTGCTCTGGGTGTGCCACATTGCCCTAGAGCTGAAAGGCACAACGTGCCGGCTTCTTTCCAAACGGCGAGTTGGGCCCCACAGCATCTTGCTTCCAGCTCTTTGGGAAGCTAAGAAACAACTCGCTCTGCACAGTGCTCTTACAGCCTACCGGGAACATCTCTTCCAAAGGCCTGTGAAACGCAGTTTCTTTGCAGGCCTGATCTGGCTGAAGTAGGACTTCTGCTCTGGGTGTGCCACATTGCCCTAGAGCTGAAAGGCACAACGTGCCGGCTTCTTTCCAATGCGTGAGTTGGGACCAAAAGCATCTTGCTTCCAGCTCTTTGGGAAGCTAAGAAACAACTCGCTCTGCACAGTGCTCTTACAGCCTACCGGGAACATCTCTTCCAAAGGCCTGTGAAACGCAGTTTCTTGGCAGGCCTGATCTGGCTGAAGTAGGACTTCTGCTCTGGGTGTGCCACATTGCCCTAGAGCTGAAAGGCACAACGTGCCGGCTTCTTTCCAAAGGGCGAGTTGGGCCCCACAGCATCTTGCTTCCAGCTCTTTGCAAGCTAAGAAACAACTCGCTCTGCACAGTGCTCTTACAGCCTACCGGGAACATCTCTTCCAAAGGCCTGTGAAACGCAGTTTCTTTGCAGGCCTGATCTGGCTGAAGTAGGACTTCTGCTCTGGGTGTGGCACATTGCCCTAGAGCTGAAAGGCACAACGTGCAGGCTTCTTTCCAAAGGGCGAGTTGGGCCCCACAGCATCTTGCTTCCAGCTCTTTGGGAAGCTAAGAAACAACTCGCTCTGCACAGTGCTCTTACACCCTACCGGGAACATCTCTTCCAAAGGCCTGTGAAAGGCAGTTTCTTTGCAGGCCTGATCTGGCTGAAGTAGGACTTCTGCTCTGGGTGTGCTACATTGCCCTAGAGCTGAAAGGCACAACGTGCAGGCTTCTTTCCAAAGGGTGAGTTGGGCCCCACAGCATCTTGCTTCCAGCTCTTTGGGAAGCTAAGAAACAACTCGCTCTGCACAGTGCTCTTACAGCCTACCGGGAACATCTCTTCCAAAGGCCTGTGAAACGCAGTTTCTTTGCAGGCCTGATCTGGCTGAAGTAGGACTTCTGCTCTGGGTGTGCTACATTGCCCTAGAGCTGAAAGGCACAACGTGCAGGCTTCTTTCCAAAGGGCGAGTTGGGCCCCACAGCATCTTGCTTCCAGCTCTTTGGGAAGCTAAGAAACAACTCGCTCTGCACAGTGCTCTTACAGCCTACCGGGAACATCTCTTCCAAAGGCCTGTGAAACGCAGTTTCTTTGCAGGCCTGATCTGGCTGAAGTAGGACTTCTGCTCTGGGTGTGCTACATTGCCCTAGAGCTGAAAGGCACAACGTGCAGGCTTCTTTCCAAAGGGCGAGTTGGGCCCCACAACATCTTGCTTCCAGCTCTTTGGGAAGCTAAGAAACAACTCGCTCTGCACAGTGCTCTTACAGCCTACCGGGAACATCTCTTCCAAAGGCCTGTGAAATGCAGTTTCTTTGCAGGCCTGATCTGGCTGAAGTAGGACTTCTGCTCTGGGTGTGCTACATTGCCCTAGAGCTGAAAGGCACAACGTGCAGGCTTCTTTCCAAAGGGCGAGTTGGGCCCCACAGCATCTTGCTTCCAGCTCTTTGGGAAGCTAAGAAACAACTCGCTCTGCACAGTGCTCTTACAGCCTACCGGCAACATCTCTTCCAAAGGCCTGTGAAACGCAGTTTCTTTGCAGGCCTGATCTGGCTGAAGTAGGACTTCTGCTCTGGGTGTGCTACATTGCCCTAGAGCTGAAAGGCACAACGTGCAGGCTTCTTTCCAAAGGGCGAGTTGGGCCCCACAGCATCTTGCTTCCAGCTCTTTGGGAAGCTAAGAAACAACTCGCTCTGCACAGTGCTCTTACAGCCTACCGGGAACATCTCTTCCAAAGGCCTGTGAAACGCAGTTTCTTGGCAGGCCTGATCTGGCTGAAGTAGGACTTCTGCTCTGGGTGTGCTACATTGCCCTAGAGCTGAAAGGCACAACGTGCAGGCTTCTTTCCAAAGGGTGAGTTGGGCCCCACAGCATCTTGCTTCCAGCTCTTTGGGAAGCTAAGAAACAACTCGCTCTGCACAGTGCTCTTACAGCCTACCGGGAACATCTCTTCCAAAGGCCTGTGAAACGCAGTTTCTTTGCAGGCCTGATCTGGCTGAAGTAGGACTTCTGCTCTGGGTGTGCTACATTGCCCTAGAGCTGAAAGGCACAACGTGCAGGCTTCTTTCCAAAGGGCGAGTTGGGCCCCACAGCATCTTGCTTCCAGCTCTTTGGGAAGCTAAGAAACAACTCGCTCTGCACAGTGCTCTTACAGCCTACCGGGAACATCTCTTCCAAAGGCCTGTGAAACGCAGTTTCTTTGCAGGCCTGATCTGGCTGAAGTAGGACTTCTGCTCTGGGTGTGCCACATTGCCCTAGAGCTGAAAGGTACAACGTGCAGGCTTCTTTGCAAAGGGCGAGTTGGGCCCCACAGCATCTTGCTTCCAGCTCTTTGGGAAGCTAAGAAACAACTCGCTCTGCACAGTGCTCTTACAGCCTACCGGGAACATCTCTTCCAAAGGCCTGTGAAACGCAGTTTCTTGGCAGGCCTGATCTGGCTGAAGTAGGACTTCTGCTCTGGGTGTGCTACATTGCCCTAGAGCTGAAAGGCACAACGTGCAGGCTTCTTTCCAAAGGGTGAGTTGGGCCCCACAGCATCTTGCTTCCAGCTCTTTGGGAAGCTAAGAAACAACTCGCTCTGCACAGTGCTCTTACAGCCTACCGGGAACATCTCTTCCAAAGGCCTGTGAAACGCAGTTTCTTTGCAGGCCTGATCTGGCTGAAGTAGGACTTCTGCTCTGGGTGTGCTACATTGCCCTAGAGCTGAAAGGCACAACGTGCAGGCTTCTTTCCAAAGGGCGAGTTGGGCCCCACAGCATCTTGCTTCCAGCTCTTTGGGAAGCTAAGAAACAACTCGCTCTGCACAGTGCTCTTACAGCCTACCGGGAACATCTCTTCCAAAGGCCTGTGAAACGCAGTTTCTTTGCAGGCCTGATCTGGCTGAAGTAGGACTTCTGCTCTGGGTGTGCCACATTGCCCTAGAGCTGAAAGGTACAACGTGCAGGCTTCTTTGCAAAGGGCGAGTTGGGCCCCACAGCATCTTGCTTCCAGCTCTTTGGGAAGCTAAGAAACAACTCGCTCTGCACAGTGCTCTTACAGCCTACCGGGAACATCTCTTCCAAAGGCCTGTGAAACGCAGTTTCTTGGCAGGCCTGATCTGGCTGAAGTAGGACTTCTGCTCTGGGTGTGCTACATTGCCCTAGAGCTGAAAGGCACAACGTGCAGGCTTCTTTCCAAAGGGTGAGTTGGGCCCCACAGCATCTTGCTTCCAGCTCTTTGGGAAGCTAAGAAACAACTCGCTCTGCACAGTGCTCTTACAGCCTACCGGGAACATCTCTTCCAAAGGCCTGTGAAACGCAGTTTCTTTGCAGGCCTGATCTGGCTGAAGTAGGACTTCTGCTCTGGGTGTGCTACATTGCCCTAGAGCTGAAAGGCACAACGTGCAGGCTTCTTTCCAAAGGGCGAGTTGGGCCCCACAGCATCTTGCTTCCAGCTCTTTGGGAAGCTAAGAAACAACTCGCTCTGCACAGTGCTCTTACAGCCTACCGGGAACATCTCTTCCAAAGGCCTGTGAAACGCAGTTTCTTTGCAGGCCTGATCTGGCTGAAGTAGGACTTCTGCTCTGGGTGTGCCACATTGCCCTAGAGCTGAAAGGTACAACGTGCAGGCTTCTTTGCAAAGGGCGAGTTGGGCCCCACAGCATCTTGCTTCCAGCTCTTTGGGAAGCTAAGAAACAACTCGCTCTGCACAGTGCTCTTACAGCCTACCGGGAACATCTCTTCCAAAGGCCTGTGAAACGCAGTTTCTTGGCAGGCCTGATCTGGCTGAAGTAGGACTTCTGCTCTGGGTGTGCTACATTGCCCTAGAGCTGAAAGGCACAACGTGCAGGCTTCTTTCCAAAGGGTGAGTTGTGCCCCACAGCATCTTGCTTCCAGCTCTTTGGGAAGCTAAGAAACAACTCGCTCTGCACAGTGCTCTTACAGCCTACCGGGAACATCTCTTCCAAAGGCCTGTGAAACGCAGTTTCTTTGCAGGCCTGATCTGGCTGAAGTAGGACTTCTGCTCTGGGTGTGCTACATTGCCCTAGAGCTGAAAGGCACAACGTGCAGGCTTCTTTCCAAAGGGCGAGTTGGGCCCCACAGCATCTTGCTTCCAGCTCTTTGGGAAGCTAAGAAACAACTCGCTCTGCACAGTGCTCTTACAGCCTACCGGGAACATCTCTTCCAAAGGCCTGTGAAACGCAGTTTCTTTGCAGGCCTGATCTGGCTGAAGTAGGACTTCTGCTCTGGGTGTGCCACATTGCCCTAGAGCTGAAAGGTACAACGTGCAGGCTTCTTTGCAAAGGGCGAGTTGGGCCCCACAGCATCTTGCTTCCAGCTCTTTGGGAAGCTAAGAAACAACTCGCTCTGCACAGTGCTCTTACAGCCTACCGGGAACATCTCTTCCAAAGGCCTGTGAAACGCAGTTTCTTTGCAGGCCTGATCTGGCTGAAGTAGGACTTCTGCTCTGGGTGTGCTACATTGCCCTAGAGCTGAAAGGCACAACGTGCAGGCTTCTTTGCAAAGGGCGAGTTGGGCCCCACAGCATCTTGCTTCCAGCTCTTTGGGAAGCTAAGAAACAACTCGCTCTGCACAGTGCTCTTACAGCCTACAGGGAACATCTCTTCCAAAGGCCTGGGAAACGCACTTTCTTTGCAGGCCTGATCTGGCTGAAGTAGGATTTCTGCTCTGGGTGTGCCACATTGCCCTAGAGCTGAAAGGCACAACGTGCCGGCTTCTTTCCAAACGGCGAGTTGGGCCCCACAGCATCTTGCTTCCAGCTCTTTGGGAAGCTAAGAAACAACTCGCTCTGCACAGTGCTCTTACAGCCTACCGGGAACATCTCTTCCAAAGGCCTGTGAAACGCAGTTTCTTTGCAGGCCTGATCTGGCTGAAGTAGGACTTCTGCTCTGGGTGTGCCACATTGCCCTAGAGCTGAAAGGCACAACGTGCCGGCTTCTTTCCAATGCGTGAGTTGGGACCAAAAGCATCTTGCTTCCAGCTCTTTGGGAAGCTAAGAAACAACTCGCTCTGCACAGTGCTCTTACAGCCTACCGGGAACATCTCTTCCAAAGGCCTGTGAAACGCAGTTTCTTGGCAGGCCTGATCTGGCTGAAGTAGGACTTCTGCTCTGGGTGTGCCACATTGCCCTAGAGCTGAAAGGCACAACGTGCCGGCTTCTTTCCAAAGGGCGAGTTGGGCCCCACAGCATCTTGCTTCCAGCTCTTTGGGAAGCTAAGAAACAACTCGCTCTGCACAGTGCTCTTACAGCCTACCGGGAACATCTCTTCCAAAGGCCTGTGAAACGCAGTTTCTTGGCAGGCCTGATCTGGCTGAAGTAGGACTTCTGCTCTGGGTGTGCTACATTGCCCTAGAGCTGAAAGGCACAACGTGCAGGCTTCTTTGCAAAGGGCGAGTTGGGCCCCACAGCATCTTGCTTCCAGCTCTTTGGGAAGCTAAGAAACAACTCGCTCTGCACAGTGCTCTTACAGCCTACCGGGAACAACTCTTCCAAAGGCCTGTGAAACGCAGTTTCTTGGCAGGCCTGATCTGGCTGAAGTAGGACTTCTGCTCTGGGTGTGCTACATTGCCCTAGAGCTGAAAGGCACAACGTGCAGGCTTCTTTCCAAAGGGCGAGTTGGGCCCCACAGCATCTTGCTTCCAGCTCTTTGGGAAGCTAAGAAACAACTCGCTCTGCACAGTGCTCTTACAGCCTACCGGGAACATCTCTTCCAAAGGCCTGTGAAACGCAGTTTCTTTGCAGGCCTGATCTGGCTGAAGTAGGACTTCTGCTCTGGGTGTGCCACATTGCCCTAGAGCTGAAAGGCACAACGTGCCGGCTTCTTTCCAAAGGGCGAGTTGGGCCCCACAGCATCTTGCTTCCAGCTCTTTGGGAAGCTAGGAAACAACTCGCTCTGCACAGTTCTCTTACAGCCTACCGGGAACATCTCTTCCAAAGGCCTGTGAAACGCTGTTTCTTTGCAGGCCTGATCTGGCTGAAGTAGGACTTCTTCTCTGTGTGTGCTACATTGCCCTAGAGCTGAAAGGCACAACGTGCAGGCTTCTTTCCAAAGGGCGAGTTGGGCCCCACAGCATCTTGCTTCCAGCTCTTTGGGAAGCTAAGAAACAACTCGCTCTGCACAGTGCTCTTACAGCCTACCGGGAACATCTCTTCCAAAGGCCTGTGAAACGCAGTTTCTTTGCAGGCCTGATCTGGCTGAAGTAGGACTTCTGCTCTGGGTGTGCTACATTGCCCTAGAGCTGAAAGGCACAACGTGCAGGCTTCTTTGCAAAGGGCGAGTTGGGCCCCACAGCATCTTGCTTCCAGCTCTTTGGGAAGCTAAGAAACAACTCGCTCTGCACAGTGCTCTTACAGCCTACAGGGAACATCTCTTCCAAAGGCCTGG
The DNA here is from genome assembly GCF_041296265.1 of Equus caballus. Classification (NCBI taxonomy): domain Eukaryota; kingdom Metazoa; phylum Chordata; class Mammalia; order Perissodactyla; family Equidae; genus Equus; species Equus caballus. Next base: position 56,024,393 of record NC_091715.1, read on the forward strand.
GAAACGCACTTTCTTTGCAGGCCTGATCTGGCTGAAGTAGGATTTCTGCTCTGGGTGTGCCACATTGCCCTAGAGCTGAAAGGCACAACGTGCCGGCTTCTTTCCAAACGGCGAGTTGGGCCCCACAGCATCTTGCTTCCAGCTCTTTGGGAAGCTAAGAAACAACTCGCTCTGCACAGTGCTCTTACAGCCTACCGGGAACATCTCTTCCAAAGGCCTGTGAAACGCAGTTTCTTTGCAGGCCTGATCTGGCTGAAGTAGGACTTCTGCTCTGGGTGTGCCACATTGCCCTAGAGCTGAAAGGCACAACGTGCCGGCTTCTTTCCAATGCGTGAGTTGGGACCAAAAGCATCTTGCTTCCAGCTCTTTGGGAAGCTAAGAAACAACTCGCTCTGCACAGTGCTCTTACAGCCTACCGGGAACATCTCTTCCAAAGGCCTGTGAAACGCAGTTTCTTGGCAGGCCTGATCTGGCTGAAGTAGGACTTCTGCTCTGGGTGTGCCACATTGCCCTAGAGCTGAAAGGCACAACGTGCCGGCTTCTTTCCAAAGGGCGAGTTGGGCCCCACAGCATCTTGCTTCCAGCTCTTTGGGAAGCTAAGAAACAACTCGCTCTGCACAGTGCTCTTACAGCCTACCGGGAACATCTCTTCCAAAGGCCTGTGAAACGCAGTTTCTTGGCAGGCCTGATCTGGCTGAAGTAGGACTTCTGCTCTGGGTGTGCTACATTGCCCTAGAGCTGAAAGGCACAACGTGCAGGCTTCTTTGCAAAGGGCGAGTTGGGCCCCACAGCATCTTGCTTCCAGCTCTTTGGGAAGCTAAGAAACAACTCGCTCTGCACAGTGCTCTTACAGCCTACCGGGAACAACTCTTCCAAAGGCCTGTGAAACGCAGTTTCTTGGCAGGCCTGATCTGGCTGAAGTAGGACTTCTGCTCTGGGTGTGCTACATTGCCCTAGAGCTGAAAGGCACAACGTGCAGGCTTCTTTCCAAAGGGCGAGTTGGGCCCCACAGCATCTTGCTTCCAGCTCTTTGGGAAGCTAAGAAACAACTCGCTCTGCACAGTGCTCTTACAGCCTACCGGGAACATCTCTTCCAAAGGCCTGTGAAACGCAGTTTCTTTGCAGGCCTGATCTGGCTGAAGTAGGACTTCTGCTCTGGGTGTGCCACATTGCCCTAGAGCTGAAAGGCACAACGTGCCGGCTTCTTTCCAAAGGGCGAGTTGGGCCCCACAGCATCTTGCTTCCAGCTCTTTGGGAAGCTAGGAAACAACTCGCTCTGCACAGTTCTCTTACAGCCTACCGGGAACATCTCTTCCAAAGGCCTGTGAAACGCTGTTTCTTTGCAGGCCTGATCTGGCTGAAGTAGGACTTCTTCTCTGTGTGTGCTACATTGCCCTAGAGCTGAAAGGCACAACGTGCAGGCTTCTTTCCAAAGGGCGAGTTGGGCCCCACAGCATCTTGCTTCCAGCTCCTTGGGAAGCTAAGAAACAACTCGCTCTGCACAGTGCTCTTACAGCCTACCGGGAACATCTCTTCCAAAGGCCTGTGAAACGCAGTTTCTTTGCAGGCCTGATCTGGCTGAAGTAGGACTTCTGCTCTGGGTGTGCTACATTGCCCTAGAGCTGAAAGGCACAACGTGCAGGCTTCTTTGCAAAGGGTGAGTTGGGCCCCACAGCATCTTGCTTCCAGCTCTTTGGGAAGCTAAGAAACAACTCGCTCTGCACAGTGCTCTTACAGCCTACAGGGAAGATCTCTTCCAAAGGCCTGTGAAACGCAGTTTCTTTGCAGGCCTGATCTGGCTGAAGTAGGATTTCTGCTCTGGGTGTGCCACATTGCCCTAGAGCTGAAAGGCACAACGTGCCGGCTTCTTTCCAAAGGGCGAGTTGGGCCCCACAGCATCTTGCTTCCAGCTCTTTGGGAAGCTAAGAAACAACTCGCTCTGCACAGTGCTCTTACAGCCTACCGGGAACATCTCTTCCAAAGGCCTGTGAAACGCAGTTTCTTTGCAGGCCTAATCTGGCTGAAGAAGGACTTCTGCTCTGGGTGTGCCACATTGCCCTAGAGCTGAAAGGCACAACGTGCCGGCTTCTTTCGAAAGGGCGAGTTGGGCCCCACAGCATCTTGCGTCCAGCTCTATGGGAAGCTAAGAAACAACTCGCTCTGCACAGTGCTCTTACAGCCTACCGGGAACATCGTTTCCAAAGGCCTGTGAAACGCAGTTTCTTTGCAGGCCTGATCTGGCAGAGTAGGACATCTGCTCTGGGTGTGCTACATTGCCCTAGAGCTGAAAGGCACAACGTGCAGGCTTCTTTCCAAAGGGCGAGTTGGGCCCCACAGCATCTTGCTTCCAGCTCTTTGGGAAGCTAAGAAACAACTCGCTCTGCACAGTGCTCTTACAGCCTACCGGGAACATCTCTTCCAAAGGCCTGTGAAACGCAGTTTCTTTGCAGGCCTGATCTGGCTGAAGTACGACTTCTGCTCTGGGTGTGCTACATTGCCCTAGAGCTGAAAGGCACAACGTGCAGGCTTCTTTGCAAAGGGCGAGTTGGGCCCCACAGCATCTTGCTTCCAGCTCTTTGGGAAGCTAAGAAACAACTCGCTCTGCACAGTGCTCTTACAGCCTACCGGGAAGATCTCTTCCAAAGGCCTGTGAAACGCAGTTTCTTTGCAGGCCTGATCTGGCTGAAGTAGGACTTCTGCTCTGGGTGTGCTACATTGCCCTAGAGCTGAAAGGCACAACGTGCAGGCTTCTTTCCAAAGGGCGAGTTGGGCCCCACAGCATCTTGCGTCCAGCTCTATGGGAAGCTAAGAAACAACTCGCTCTGCACAGTGCTCTTACAGCCTACCGGGAACATCTCTTCCAAAGGCCTGTGAAACGCAGTTTGTTTGCAGGCCTGATCTGGCAGAGTAGGACTTCTGCTCTGGGTGTGCTACATTGCCCTAGAGCTGAAAGGCACAACGTGCAGGCTTCTTTCCAAAGGGCGAGTTGGTCCCCACAGCATCTTGCTTCCAGCTCTTTGGGAAGCTAAGAAACAACTCGCTCTGCACAGTGCTCTTACAGCCTACCGGGAACATCTCTTCCAAAGGCCTGTGAAACGCAGTTTCTTTGCAGGCCTGATCTGGCAGAGTAGGACATCTGCTCTGGGTGTGCTACATTGCCCTAGAGCTGAAAGGCACAACGTGCAGGCTTCTTTCCAAAGGGCGAGTTGGGCCCCACAGCATCTTGCTTCCAGCTCTTTGGGAAGCTAAGAAACAACTCGCTCTGCACAGTGCTCTTACAGCCTACCGGGAACATCTCTTCCAAAGGCCTGTGAAACGCAGTTTCTTTGCAGGCCTGATCTGGCTGAAGTAGGACTTCTGCTCTGGGTGTGCTACATTGCCCTAGAGCTGAAAGGCACAACGTGCAGGCTTCTTTGCAAAGGGCGAGTTGGGCCCCACAGCATCTCGCTTCCAGCTCTTTGGGAAGCGAAGTAACAACTCGCTCTGCACAGTGCTCTTACAGCCTACCGGGAACATCTCTTCCAAAGGCCTGTGAAACGCAGTTTCTTTGCAGGCCTGATCTGGCTGAAGTAGGACTTCTGCTCTGGGTGTGCTACATTGCCCTAGAGCTGAAAGGCACAACGTGCAGGCTTCTTTCCAAAGGGCGAGTTGGGCCTCACAGCATCTTGCGTCCAGCTCTATGGGAAGCTAAGAAACAACTCGCTCTGCACAGTGCTCTTACAGCCTACCGGGAACATCTCTTCCAAAGGCCTGTGAAACGCAGTTTCTTTGCAGGCCTGATCTGGCTGAAGTAGGACTTCTGCTCTGGGTGTGCCCCATTGCCCTAGAGCTGAAAGGCAGAACGTGCAGGCTTCTTTCCAAAGGGCGAGTTGGGCCCCACAGCATCTTGCTTCCAGCTCTTTGGGAAGCTAAGAAACCACTCGCTCTGCACAGTGCTCTTACAGCCTACCGGGAACATCTCTTCCAAAGGCCTGTGAAAGGCAGTTTCTTTGCAGGCCTGATCTGGCTGAAGTAGGACTTCTGCTCTGGGTGTGCTACATTGCCCTAGAGCTGAAAGGCACAACGTGCAGGCTTCTTTCCAAAGGGCGAGTTGGGCCCCACAGCATCTTGCTTCCAGCTCTTTGGGAAGCTAAGAAACAACTCGCTCTGCACAGTGCTCTTACAGCCTACCGGGAACATCTCTTCCAAAGGCCTGTGAAACGCAGTTTCTTTGCAGCCCTTTCTGGCAGAGTAGGACATCTGCTCTGGGTGTGCTACATTGCCCTAGAGCTGAAAGGCACAACGTGCAGGCTTCTTTCCAAAGGGCGAGTTGGGCCCCACAGCATCTTGCGTCCAGCTCTATGGGAAGCTAAGAAACAACTCGCTCTGCACAGTGCTCTTACAGCCTACCGGGAACATCTCTTCCAAAGGCCTGTGACACGCAGTTTCTTGGCAGGCCTGATCTGGCTGAAGTAGGACTTCTGCTCTGGGTGTGCCACATTGCCCTAGAGCTGAAAGGCACAACGTGCAGGCTTCTTTCCAAAGGGCGAGTTGGGCCCCACAGCATCTTGCTTCCATCTCTTTGGGAAGCAAAGAAACCACTCGCTCTGCACAGTGCTCTTACAGCCTACCGGGAACATCTCTTCCAATGGCCTGTGAAATGCAGTTTCTTTGCAGGCCTGATTTGGCAGATGTAGGACTTCTGCTCTGGTTGTGCTACATTGCCCTAGAGCTGAAAGGCACAACGTGCAGGCTTCTTTCCAAAGGGCGAGTTGGGCCCCACAGCATCTTGCTTCCATCTCTTTGGGAAGCTAAGAAACAACTCGCTCTGCACAGTGCTCTTACAGCCTACCGGGAACATCTCTTCCAAAGGCCTGTGAAACGCAGTTTCTTTGCAGGCCTGATCTGGCTGAAGTAGGACTTCTGCTCTGGGTGTGCTACATTGCCCTAGAGCTGAAAGGCACAACGTGCAGGCTTCTTTCCAAAGGGCGAGTTGGGCCCCACAGCATCTTGCTTCCAGCTCTTTGGGAAGCTAAGAAACAACTCGCTCTGCACAGTGCTCTTACAGCCTACCGGGAACATCTCTTCCAAAGGCCTGTGAAACGCAGTTTTTTTGCAGGCCTGATCTGGCTGAGGTAGGACTTCTGCTCTGGGTGTGCTACATTGCCCTAGAGCTGAAAGGCAGAACGTGCAGGCTTCTTTCCAAAGGGCGAGTTGGGCCCCACAGCATCTTGCTTCCAGCTCTTTGGGAAGCTAAGAAACAACTCGCTCTGCACAGTGCTCTTACAGCCTACCGGGAACATCTCTTCCAAAGGCCTCTGAAACGCAGTTTCTTTGCAGGCCTGATCTGGCTGAAGTAGGACTTCTGCTCTGGGTGTGCTACATTGCCCTAGAGCTGAAAGGCACAACGTGCAGGCTCCTTTCCAAAGGGCGAATTGGGCCCCACAGCATCTTCCTTCCAGCTCTTTGGGTAGCTAAGGAACAACTCGCTCTGCACAGTGCTCTTACAGCCTACCGGGAACATCTCTTCCAAAGGCCTGTCAAACGCAGTTTCTTTCCAGGCCTGATCTGGCTGAAGTAGGACTTCTGCTCTGGGTGTGCCACATTGCCCTAGAGCTGAAAGGCACAACGTGCAGGCTTCTTTCCAAAGGGCGAGTTGGGCCCCACAGCATCTTGCTTCCAGCTCTTTGGGAAGCTAAGAAACAACTCGCTCTGCACAGTGCTCTTACAGCCTACCGGGAACATCTCTTCCAAAGGCCTGTGAAACGCAGTTTCTTTGCAGGCCTGATCTGGCTGAAGTAGGACTTCTGCTCTGGGTGTGCTACATTGCCCTAGAGCTGAAAGGCACAACGTGCAGGCTTCTTTCCAAAGGGCGAGTTGGGCCCCACAGCATCTTGCTTCCAGCTCTTTGGGAAGCTAAGAAACAACTCGCTCTGCACAGTGCTCTTACAGCCTACTGGGAACATCTCTTCCAAAGGCCTGTGAAACGCAGTTTCTTTGCAGGCCTGATCTGGCTGAAGTAGGACTTCTGCTCTGGGTGTGCTACATTGCCCTAGAGCTGAAAGGCACAACGTGCAGGCTTCTTTCCAAAGGGCGAGTTGGGCCCCACAGCATCTTGCTTCCACCTCTTTGGGAAGCTAGGAAACAACTCGCTCTGCACAGTGCTCTTACAGCCTACCGGGAACATCTCTTCCAAAGGCCTGTGAAACGCAGTTTCTTGGCAGGCCTGATCTGGCTGAAGTAGGACTTCTGCTCTGGGTGTGCCACATTGCCCTAGAGCTGAAAGGCACAACGTGCAGGCTTCTTTCCAAAGGGCGAGGTGGGCCCAACAGCATCTTGCTTCCAGCTCTTTGGGAGGCTAAGATACAACTCGCTCTGCACAGTGCTCTTACAGCCTACCGGGAACATCTCTTCCAAAGGCCTGTGAAACGCAGTTTCTTTGCAGGCCTGATCTGGCAGAAGTAGGACTTCTGCTCTGGGTGTGCTACATTGCCCTAGACCTGAAAGGCCCAACGTGCAGGCTTCTTTCCAAAGGGCGAGTTGGGCCCCACAGCATCTTGCTTCCAGCTCTTTGGGAAGCTAAGATACAACTCGCTCTGCACAGTGCTCTTACAGCCTACCGGGAACATCTCTTCCAAAGGCCTGTGAAACGCAGTTTCTTTGCAGGCCTGATCTGGCTGAAGTAGGACTTCTGCTCTGGGTGTGCTACATTGCTCTAGAGCTGAAAGGCACAAGGTGCAGGCTTCTTTCCAAAGGGCGAGTTGGGCCCCACAGCATCTTGCTTCCAGCTCTTTGGGAAGCTAAGAAACAACTCGCTCTGCACAGTGCTCTTGCAGCCTACCCGGAACATCTCTTCCAAAGGCCTGTGAAACGCAGTTTCTTTGCAGGCCTGATCTGGCAGAAGTAGGACTTCTGCTCTGGGTGTGCTACATTGCCATAGAGCTGAAAGGCACAACGTGCAGGCTTCTTTCCAAAGGGCGAGTAGGCCCCAGCATCATCTTGCTTCCAGCTCTTTGGGAAGCTAAGAAACAACTCGCTCTGCACAGTGCTCTTACAGCCTACCGGGAACATCTCTTCCAAAGGCCTGTGAAACGCAGTTTCTTTGCAGGCCTGATCTGGCTGAAGTAGGACTTCTGCTCTGGGTGTGCTACTTTGCCCTAGAGCTGAAAGGCACAACGTGCAGGCTTCTTTCCAAAGGGCGAATTTGTCCCCACAGCATCTTGCTTCCAGCTCTTTGGGAAGCTAAGAAACAACTCGCTCTGCACAGTGCTCTTACAGCCTACCGGGAACATCTCTTCCAAAGGCCTGTGAAACGCAGTTTCTTTGCAGGCCTCATCTGGCAGAAGTAGGACTTCTGCTCTGGGTTTGCTACATTGTCCTAGAGCTGAAAGGCACAACGTGCAGGCTCCTTTCCAAAGTGCGAGTTGGGCCCCACAGCATCTTGCTTCCAGCTCTTTGGGAAGCTAAGAAACAACTCGCTCTGCACAGTGCTCTTACAGCGTACCGGGAACATCTCTTCCAAAGGCCTGTGAAACGCAGTTTTTTTGCAGGCCTGATCTGGCTGAGGTAGGACTTCTGCTCTGGGTGTGCTACATTGCCCTAGAGCTGAAAGGCAGAACGTGCAGGCTTCTTTCCAAAGGGCGAGTTGGGCCCCACAGCATCTTGCTTCCAGCTCTTTGGGAAGCTAAGAAACAACTCGCTCTGCACAGTGCTCTTACAGCCTACCGGGAACATCTCTTCCAAAGGCCTGTGAAACGCAGTTTCTTTGCAGGCCTGATCTGGCTGAAGTAGGACTTCTGCTCTGGGTGTGCTACATTGCCCTAGAGCTGAAAGGCACAACGTGCAGGCTCCTTTCCAAAGGGCGAATTGGGCCCCACAGCATCTTCCTTCCAGCTCTTTGGGTAGCTAAGGAACAACTCGCTCTGCACAGTGCTCTTACAGCCTACCGGGAACATCTCTTCCAAAGGCCTGTGAAACGCAGTTTCTTTCCAGGCCTGATCTGGCTGAAGTAGGACTTCTGCTCTGGGTGTGCCACATTGCCCTAGAGCTGAAAGGCACAACGTGCAGGCTTCTTTCCAAAGGACGAGTTGGGCCCCACAGCATCTTGCTTCCAGCTCTTTGGGAAGCTAAGAAACAACTCGCTCTGCACAGTGCTCTTACAGCCTACCGGGAACATCTCTTCCAAAGGCCTGTGAAACGCAGTTTCTTTGCAGGCCTGATCTGGCTGAAGTAGGACTTCTGCTCTGGGTGTGCTACATTGCCCTAGAGCTGAAAGGCCCAACGTGCAGGCTTCTTTCCAAAGGGCGAGTTGGGCCCCACAGCATCTTGCTTCCAGCTCTTTGCAAGCTAAGAAACAACTCGCTCTGCACAGTGCTCTTACAGCCTACCGGGAACATCTCTTCCAAAGGCCTGTGAAACGCAGTTTCTTTGCAGGCCTGATCTGGCTGAAGTAGGACTTCTGCTCTGGGTGTGCTACATTGCCCTAGAGCTGAAAGGCACAACGTGCAGGCTTCTTTCCAAAGGGCGAGTTGGGCCCCACAGCATCTTGCTTCCAGCTCTTTGGGAAGCTAAGAAACAACTTGCTCTGCACAGTGCTCTTACAGCCTACTGGGAACATCTCTTCCAAAGGCCTGTGAAACGCAGTTTCTTTGCAGGCCTCATCTGGCTGAAGTAGGACTTCTGCTCTGGGTGTGCTACATTGCCCTAGAGCTGAAAGGCACAACGTGCAGGCTTCTTTCCAAAGGGCGAGTTGGGCCCCACAGCATCTTGCTTCCACCTCTTTGGGAAGCTAGGAAACAACTCGCTCTGCACAGTGCTCTTACAGCCTACCGGGAACATCTCTTCCAAAGGCCTGTGAAACGCAGTTTCTTGGCAGGCCTGATCTGGCTGAAGTAGGACTTCTGCTCTGGGTGTGCCACATTGCCCTAGAGCTGAAAGGCACAACGTGCCGGCTTCTTTCCAAAGGGCGAGTTGGGCCCCACAGCATCTTGCTTCCAGCTCTTTGGGAAGCTAAGAAACAACTCGCTCTGCACAGTGCTCTTACAGCCTACCGGGAACATCTCTTCCAAAGGCCTGTGAAACGCAGTTTCTTGGCAGGCCTGATCTGGCTGAAGTAGGACTTCTGCTCTGGGTGTGCTACATTGCCCTAGAGCTGAAAGGCACAACGTGCAGGCTTCTTTCCAAAGCTCGAGTTGGGCCCCACAGCATCTTGCTTCCAGCTCTTTGGGAAGCTAAGAAACAACTCGCTCTGCACAGTGCTCTTACAGCCTACCGGGAACATCTCTTCCAAAGGCCTGTGAAACGCAGTTTCTTGGCAGGCCTGATCTGGCTGAAGTAGGACTTCTGCTCTGGGTGTGCTACATTGCCCTAGAGCTGAAAGGCACAACGTGCAGGCTTCTTTCCAAAGGGCGAGTTGGGCCCCACAGCATCTTGCTTCCAGCTTTTTGGGAGGCTAAGTCTCAACTCGCTCTGCACAGTGCTCTTACAGCCTACCGGGAACATCTCTTCCAAAGGCCTTTGAAACGCAGTTTCATTGCAGGCCTTATCTGGCTGAAGTAGGACTTCTGCTCTGGGTGTGCTACATTGCCCTAGAGCTGAAAGGCACAACGTGCAGGCTTCTTTCCAAAGGGCGAGTTGGGCCCCACAGCATCTTGCTTCCAGCTTTTTGGGAAGCGAAGTATCAACTCGCTCTGCACAGTGCTCTTACAGCCTACCGGGAACATCTCTTCCAAAGGCCTGTGAAACACATTTTCTTTGCAGGCCTGATCTGGCTGAAGTAGGACTTCTGCTCTGGGTGTGCTACATTGCCCTAGAGCTGAAAGGCACAACGTGCAGGCTTCTTTCCAAAGGGCGAGTTGGGCCCCACAGCACCTTGCTTCCAACTCTTTGGGAAGCTAAGAAACAACTCGCTCTGCACAGTGCTCTTACAGCCTACCGTGAACATCTCTTCCAAAGGCCTGTGAAACGCAGTTTCTTTGCAGGCCTGATCTGGCTGAAGTAGAACTTCTGCTCTGGGTGTGCTACATTGCCCTAGAGATGAAAGGCACAACGTGCAGGCTTCTTTCCAAAGGGCGAGTTGGGCCCCACAGCATCTTGCTTCCAGCTGTTTGGGAAGCTAAGAAACAACTCGCTCTGCACAGTGCTCTTACAGCCTACCGGGAACATCTCTTCCAAAGGCCTGTGAAACGCAGTTTCTTTGCAGGCCTGATCTGGCTGAAGTAGGACTTCTGCTCTGGGTGTGCTACATTGCCCTAGAGCTGAAAGGCACAACGTGCAGGCTTCTTTCCAAAGGGCGAGTTGGGCCCCACAGCATCTTGCTTCCAGCTCTTTGGGAAGCTAAGAAACAACTCGCTCTGCACAGTGCTCTTACAGCCTACCGGGAACATCTCTTCCAAAGGCCTGTGAAACGCAGTTCCTTTGCAGGCCAGATCTGGCTGAAGTAGGACTTCTGCTCTCAGTGTGCTACTTTGCCCTAGAGCCGAAAGGCACAACGTGCAGGCTTCTTTCCAAAGGGCGAGTTGGGCCCCACAGCATCTTGCTTCCAGCTCTTTGGGAAGCTAAGAAACAACTCGCTCTGCACAGTGCTCTTACAGCCGACCGTGAACATCTCTTCCAAAGGCCTGTGAAACGCAGTTTCTTTGCAGGCCTGATCTGGCTGAAGTAGGACTTCTGCTCTGGGTGTGCTACATTGCTCTAGAGCTGAAAGGCACAACGTGCAGGCTTCTTTCCAAAGGGCGAGTTGGGCCCCACAGCATCTTGCTTCCAGCTCTTTGGGAAGCTAAGAAACAACTCGCTGTGCACAGTGCTCTTACAGCCTACCGGGAAAATCTCTTCCAAAGACCTGTGAAATGCAGTTTCTTTGCAGGCCTGATCTGGCAGAAGTAGGACTTCTGCTCTGGGTGTGCCACATTGCCCTAGAGCTGAAAGGGACAACATGCAGGCTTCATTCCAAAGGGCGAGTTGGGCCCCACAGCATCTTGCTTCCAGCTCTTTGGGAAGCTAAGAAACCACTCGCTCTGCACAGTGCTCTTACAGCCTACCGGTAACATCTCTTCCAAAGGCCTGTGAAACGCAGTTTCTTTGCAGGCCTGATCTGGCTGAAGTAGGACTTCTGCTCTGGGTGTGCTACATTGCCCTAGAGCTGAAAGGCACAACGTGCAGGCTTCTTTCCAAAGGGCGAGTTGGGCCCCACAGCATCTTGCTTCCAGCTCTTTGGGAAGCTAAGAAACAACTCGCTCTGCACAGTGCTCTTACAGCCTACCGGGAACATCTCTTCCAAAGGCCTGTGAAACGCAGTTTCTTGGCAGGCCTGATCTGGCTGAAGTAGGACTTCTGCTCTGGGTGTGCCACATTGCCCTAGAGCTGAAAGGCACAACGTGCAGGCTTCTTTCCAAAGGGCGAGTTGGGCCCCACAGCATCTTGCTTCCAGCTCTTTGGGAAGCTAAGAAACCACTCGCTCTGCACAGTGCTCTTACAGCCTACCGGGAACATCTCTTCCTATGGCCTGTGAAATGCAGTTTCTTTGCAGGCCTGATTTGGCAGATGTAGGACTTCTGCTCTGGGTGTGCTACATTGCCCTAGAGCTGAAAGGCACAACGTGCAGGCTTCTTTCCAAAGGGCGAGTTGGGCCCCACAGCATCTTGCTTCCAGCTCTTTGGGAAGCTAAGAAACCACTCGCTCTGCACAGTGCTCTTACAGCCTACCGGGAACATCTCTTCCAAAGGCCTGTGAAACGCAGTTTCTTTGCAGGCCTGATCTGGCTGAAGTAGGACTTCTGCTCTGGGTGTGCTACATTGCCCTAGAGCTGAAAGGCACAACGTGCAGGCTTCTTTCCAAAGGGCGAGTTGAGCCCCACAGCATCTTGCTTCCAGCTCTTTGGGAAGCTAGGAAACAACTCGCTCTGCACAGTGCTCTTACAGCCTACCGGGAACATCTCTTCCAAAGGCCTGTGAAACGCAGTTTCTTTGCAGGCCTGATCTGGCTGAAGTAGGACTTCTGCTCTGGGTGTGCTACATTGCCCTAGAGCTGAAAGGCACAACGTGCAGGCTTCTTTCCAAAGGGCGAGTTGGGCCCCACAGCATCTTGCTTCCAGCTTTTTGGGAAGCTAAGAAACAACTCGCTCTGCACAGTGCTCTTACAGCCTACCGGGAACATCTCTTCCAAAGGCCTGTGAAACGCAGTTTCTTTGCAGGCCTCATCTGGCTGAAGTAGGACTTCTGCTCTGGGTGTGCTACATTGCCCTAGAGCTGAAAGGCACAACGTGCAGGCTTCTTTCCAAAGGGCGAGGTGGGCCCAACAGCATCTTGCTTCCAGCTCTTTGGGAGGCTAAGATACAAATCGCTCTGCACAGTGCTCTTACAGCCTACCGGGAACATCTCTTCCAAAGGCCTGTGAAACGCAGTTTCTTTGCAGGCCTGATCTGGCAGAAGTAGGACTTCTGCTCTGGGTGTGCTACATTGCCCTAGAGCTGAAAGGCCCAACGTGCAGGCTTCTTTCCAAAGGGCGAGTTGGGCCCCACAGCATCTTGCTTCCAGCTCTTTGGGAAGCTAAGATACAACTCGCTCTGCACAGTGCTCTTACAGCCTACCGGCAACATCTCTTCCAAAGGCCTGTGAAACGCAGTTTCTTTGCAGGCCTGATCTGGCTGAAGTGGGACTTCTGCTCTGGGTGTGCTACATTGCTCTAGAGCTGAAAGGCACAAGGTGCAGGCTTCTTTCCAAAGGGCGAGTTGGGCCCCACAGCATCTTGCTTCCAGCTCTTTGGGAAGCTAAGAAACAACTCGCTCTGCACAGTGCTCTTGCAGCCTACCGGGAACATCTCTTCCAAAGGCCTGTGAAACGCAGTTTCTTTGCAGGCCTCATCTGGCTGAAGTAGGACTTCTGCTCTGGGTGTGCTACATTGCCCTAGAGCTGAAAGGCACAACGTGCAGGCTTCTTTCCAAAGGGCGAGTTTGGCCCCACAGCATCTTGCTTCCACCTCTTTGGGAAGCTAGGAAACAACTCGCTCTGCACAGTGCTCTTACAGCCTACCGGGAACATCTCTTCCAAAGGCCTGTGAAACGCAGTTTCTTGGCAGGCCTGATCTGGCTGAAGTAGGACTTCTGCTCTGGGTGTGCCACATTGCCCTAGAGCTGAAAGGCACAACGTGCCGGCTTCTTTCCAAAGGGCGAGTTGGGCCCCACAGCATCTTGCTTCCAGCACTTTGGGAAGCTAAGAAACAACTCGCTCTGCACAGTGCTCTTACAGCCTACCGGGAACATCTCTTCCAAAGGCCTGTGAAACGCAGTTTCTTGGCAGGCCTGATCTGGCTGAAGTAGGACTTCTGCTCTGGGTGTGCTACATTGTCCTAGTGCTGAAAGGCACAACGTGCAGGCTTCTTTCCAAAGGGCGAGTTGGGCCCCACAGCATCTTGCTTCCAGCTCTTTGGGAAGCTAAGAAACAACTCGCTCTGCACAGTGCTCTTACAGCCTACCGGGAACATCTCTTCCAAAGGCCTGTGAAACGCAGTTTCTTGGCAGGCCTGATCTGGCTGAAGTAGGACTTCTGCTCTGGGTGTGCTACATTGCCCTAGAGCTGAAAGGCACAACGTGCAGGCTTCTTTCCAAAGGGCGAGTTGGGCCCCACAGCATCTTGCTTCCAGCTTTTTGGGAAGCTAAGTCTCAACTCGCTCTGCACAGTGCTCTTACAGCCTACCGGGAACATCTCTTCCAAAGGCCTGTGAAACGCAGTTTCATTGCAGGCCTGATCTGGCTGAAGTAGGACTTCTGCTCTGGGTGTGCTACATTGCCCTAGAGCTGAAAGGCACAACGTGCAGGCTTCTTTCCAAAGGGCGAGTTGGGCCCCACAGCATCTTGCTTCCAGCTTTTTGGGAAGCGAAGTATCAACTCGCTCTGCACAGTGCTCTTACAGCCTACCGGGAACATCTCTTCCAAAGGCCTGTGAAACACAGTTTCTTTGCAGGCCTGATCTGGCTGAAGTAGGACTTCTGCTCTGGGTGTGCTACATTGCCCTAGAGCTGAAAGGCACAACGTGCAGGCTTCTTTCCAAAGGGCGAGTTGGGCCCCACAGCACCTTGCTTCCAACTCTTTGGGAAGCTAAGAAACAACTCGCTCTGCACAGTGCTCTTACAGCCTACCGTGAACATCTCTTCCAAAGGCCTGTGAAACGCAGTTTCTTTGCAGGCCTGATCTGGCTGAAGTAGAACTTCTGCTCTGGGTGTGCTACATTGCCCTAGAGATGAAAGGCACAACGTGCAGGCTTCTTTCCAAAGGGCGAGTTGGGCCCCACAGCATCTTGCTTCCAGCTCTTTGGGAAGCTAAGAAACAACTCGCTCTGCACAGTGCTCTTACAGCCTACTGCGAACATCTCTTCCAAAGGCCTGTGAAACGCAGTTTCTTTGCAGGCCTGATCTGGCTGAAGTAGGACTTCTGCTCTGGGTGTGCTACATTGCCCTAGAGCTGAAAGGCACAACGTGCAGGCTTCTTTCCAAAGGGCGAGTTGGGCCCCACAGCATCCTGCTTCCAGCTCTTTGGGAAGCTAAGAAACAACTCGCTCTGCACAGTGCTCTTACAGCCTACCGGGAACATCTCTTCCAAAGGCCTGTGAAACGCAGTTTCTTGGCAGGCCTGATCTGGCTGAAGTAGGACTTCTGCTCTGGGTGTGACACATAGCCCTAGAGCTGAAAGGCACAACGTGCCGGCTTCTTTCCAAAGGGAGAGTTGGGCCCCACAGCATCTTGCTTCCAGCTCTTTGGGAAGCTAAGAAACAACTCGCTCTGCACAGTGCTCTTACAGCCTACCGGCAACATCTCTTCCAAAGGCCTGTGAAACGCAGTTTCTTTGCAGGCCTGATCTGGCTGAAGTAGGACTTCTGCTCTGGGTGTGCCACATTGCCCTAGAGCTGAAAGGCACAACGTGCCGGCTTCTTTCCAATGCGTGAGTTGGGACCAAAAGCATCTTGCTTCCAGCTCTTTGGGAAGCTAAGAAACAACTCGCTCTGCACAGTGCTCTTACAGCCTACCGGGAACATCTCTTCCAAAGGCCTGTGAAACGCAGTTTCTTGGCAGGCCTGATCTGGCTGAAGTAGGACTTCTGCTCTGGGTGTGCCACATTGCCCTAGAGCTGAAAGGCACAACGTGCCGGCTTCTTTACAAAGGGCGAGTTGGGCCCCACAGCATCTTGCTTCCAGCTCTTTGGGAAGCTAAGAAACAACTCGCTCTGCACAGTGCTCTTACAGCCTACCGGGAACATCTCTTCCAAAGGCCTGTGAAACGCAGTTTCTTGGCAGGCCTGATCTGGCTGAAGTAGGACTTCTGCTCTGGGTGTGCTACATTGCCCTAGAGCTGAAAGGCACAACGTGCAGGCTTCTTTCCAAAGGGCGAGTTGGGCCCCACAGCATCTTGCTTCCAGCTCTTTGGGAAGCTAAGAAACAACTCGCTCTGCACAGTGCTCTTACAGCCTACCGGGAACATCTCTTCCAAAGGCCTGTGAAACGCAGTTTCTTGGCAGGCCTGATCTGGCTGAAGTAGGACTTCTGCTCTGGGTGTGCTACATTGCCCTAGAGCTGAAATGCACAACGTGCAGGCTTCTTTCCAAAGGGCGAGTTGGGCCCCACAGCATCTTGCTTCCAGCTTTTTGGGAGGCTAAGTCTCAACTCGCTCTGCACAGTGCTCTTACAGCCTACCGGGAACATCTCTTCCAAAGGCCTGTGAAACGCAGTTTCATTGCAGGCCTGATCTGGCTGAAGTAGGACTTCTGCTCTGGGTGTGCTACATTGCCCTAGAGCTGAAAGGCACAACGTGCAGGCTTCTTTCCAAAGGGCGAGTTGGGTCCCACAGCATCTTGCTTCCAGCTTTTTGGGAGGCGAAGTATCAACTCGCTCTGCACAGTGCTCTTACAGCCTACCGGGAACATCTCTTCCAAAGGCCTGTGAAACTCAGTTTCTTTGCAGGCCTGATCTGGCTGAAGTAGGACTTCTGCTCTGGGTGTGCTACATTGCCCTAGAGCTGAAAGGCACAACGTGCTGGCTTCTTTCCAAAGGGCGAGTTGGGCCCCACAGCACCTTGCTTCCAACTCTTTGGGAAGCTAAGAAACAACTCGCTCTGCACAGTGCTCTTACAGCCTACCGAGAACATCTCTTCCAAAGGCCTCTGAAACGCAGTTTCTTTGCAGGCCTGATCTGGCTGAAGTAGAACTTCTGCTCTGGGTGTGCTACATTGCCCTAGAGATGAAAGGCACAACGTGCAGGCTTCTTTCCAAAGGGCGAGTTGGGCCCCACAGCATCTTGCTTCCAGCTCTTTGGGAAGCTAAGAAACAACTCGCTCTGCACAGTGCTCTTACAGCCTACTGCGAACATGTCTTCCAAAGGCCTGTGAAACGCAGTTTCTTTGCAGGCCTGATCTGGCTGAAGTAGGACTTCTGCTCTGGGTGTGCTACATTGCCCTAGAGCTGAAAGGCACAACGTGCAGGCTTCTTTCCAAAGGGCGAGTTGGGCCCCACAGCATCTTGCTTCCAGGTCTTTGGGAAGCTAAGAAACAACTCGCTCTGCACAGTGCTCTTACAGCCTACCGGGAACATCTCTTCCAAAGGCCTGTGAAACGCAGTTTCTTGGCAGGCCTGATCTGGCTGAAGTAGGACTTCTGCTCTGGGTGTGACACATAGCCCTAGAGCTGAAAGGCACAACGTGCCGGCTTCTTTCCAAAGGGAGAGTTGGGCCCCACAGCATCTTGCTTCCAGCTCTTTGGGAAGCTAAGAAACAACTCGCTCTGCACACTGCTCTTACAGCCTACCGGGAACATCTCTTCCAAAGGCCTGTGAAACGCAGTTTCTTTGCAGGCCTGATGTGGCTGAAGTAGGACTTCTGCTCTGGGTGTGCCACATTGCCCTAGAGCTGAAAGGCACAACGTGCAGGCTTCTTTCCAAAGGGCGAGTTGGGCCCCACAGCATCTTGCTTCCAGCTCTTTGGGAAGCTAAGAAACAACTCGCTCTGCACAGTGCTCTTACAGCCTACCGGGAACATCTCTTCCAAAGGCCTGTGAAACGCAGTTTCTTTGCAGGCCTGATCTGGCTGAAGTAGGACTTCTGCTCTGGGTGTGCTACATTGCCCTAGAGCTGAAAGGCACAACGTGCAGGCTTCTTTCCAAAGGGCGAGTTGGGCCCCACAGCATCTTGCGTCCAGCTCTATGGGAAGCTAAGAAACAACTCGCTCTGCCCAGTGCTCTTACAGCCTACCGGGAACATCTCTTCCAAAGGCCTGTGAAACGCAGTTTCTTTGCAGGCCTGATCTGACAGAGTAGGACTTCTGCTCTGGGTGTGCTACATTGCCCTAGAGCTGAAAGGCACAACGTGCAGGCTTCTTTCCAAATGGCGAGTTGGTCCCCACAGCATCTTGCTTCCAGCTCTTTGGGAAGCTAAGAAACAACTCGCTCTGCACAGTGCTCTTACAGCCTACCGGGAACATCTCTTCCAAAGGCCTGTGAAACGCAGTTTCTTGGCAGGCCTGATCTGGCAGAGTAGGACATCTGCTCTGGGTGTGCTACATTGCCCTAGAGCTGAAAGGCACAACGTGCAGGCTTCTTTCCAAAGGGCGAGTTGGGCCCCACAGCATCTTGCTTCCAGCTCTTTGGGAAGCTAAGAAACAACTCGCTCTGCACAGTGCTCTTACAGCCTACCGGGAACATCTCTTCCAAAGGCCTGTGAAACGCAGTTTCTTTGCAGGCCTGATCTGGCTGAAGTAGGACTTCTGCTCTGGGTGTGCTACATTGCCCTAGAGCTGAAAGGCACAACGTGCAGGCTTCTTTGCAAAGGGCGAGTTGGGCCCCACAGCATCTTGCTTCCAGCTCTTTGGGAAGCTAAGAAACAACTCGCTCTGCACAGTGCTCTTACAGCCTACCGGGAACATCTCTTCCAAAGGCCTGTGAAACGCAGTTTCTTTGCAGGCCTCATCTGGCAGAAGTAGGACTTCTGCTCTGGGTGTGCTACATTGCCCTAGAGATGAAAGGCACAACGTGCAGGCTTCTTTCCAAAGGGCGAGTTGGGCCCCACAGCATCTTGCTTCCAGCTCTTTGGGAAGCTAAGAAACAACTCGCTCTGCACAGTGCTCTTACAGCCTACTGCGAACATGTCTTCCAAAGGCCTGTGAAACGCAGTTTCTTTGCAGGCCTGATCTGGCTGAAGTAGGACTTCTGCTCTGGGTGTGCTACATTGCCCTAGAACTGAAAGGCACAACGTGCAGGCTTCTTTCCAAAGGGCGAGTTGGGCCCCACAGCATCTTGCTTCCAGGTCTTTGGGAAGCTAAGAAACAACTCGCTCTGCACAGTGCTCTTACAGCCTACCGGGAACATCTCTTCCAAAGGCCTGTGAAACGCAGTTTATTGGCAGGCCTGATCTGGCTGAAGTAGGACTTCTGCTCTGGGTGTGACACATAGCCCTAGAGCTGAAAGGCACAACGTGCCGGCTTCTTTCCAAAGGGCGAGTTGGGCCCCACAGCATCTTGCTTCCAGCTCTTTGGGAAGCTAAGAAACAACTCGCTCTGCACACTGCTCTTACAGCCTACCGGGAACATCTCTTCCAAAGGCCTGTGAAACGCAGTTTCTTTGCAGGCCTGATCTGGCTGAAGTAGGACTTCTGCTCTGGGTGTGCCACATTGCCCTAGAGCTGAAAGGCACAACGTGCAGGCTTCTTTCCAAAGGGCGAGTTGGGCCCCACAGCATCTTGCTTCCAGCTCTTTGGGAAGCTAAGAAACAACTCGCTCTGCACAGTGCTCTTACAGCCTACCGGGAACATCTCTTCCAAAGGCCTGTGAAACGCAGTTTCTTTGCAGGCCTGATCTGGCTGAAGTAGGACTTCTGCTCTGGGTGTGCTACATTGCCCTAGAGCTGAAAGGCACAACGTGCAGGCTTCTTTCCAAAGGGCGAGTTGGGCCCCACAGCATCTTGCGTCCAGCTCTATGGGAAGCTAAGAAACAACTCGCTCTGCCCAGTGCTCTTACAGCCTACCGGGAACATCTCTTCCAAAGGCCTGTGAAACGCAGTTTCTTTGCAGGCCTGATCTGACAGAGTAGGACTTCTGCTCTGGGTGTGCTACATTGCCCTAGAGCTGAAAGGCACAACGTGCAGGCTTCTTTCCAAATGGCGAGTTGGTCCCCACAGCATCTTGCTTCCAGCTCTTTGGGAAGCTAAGAAACAACTCGCTCTGCACAGTGCTCTTACAGCCTACCGGGAACATCTCTTCCAAAGGCCTGTGAAACGCAGTTTCTTTGCAGGCCTGATCTGGCAGAGTTGGACATCTGCTCTGGGTGTGCTACATTGCCCTAGAGCTGAAAGGCACAACGTGCAGGCTTCTTTCCAAAGGGCGAGTTGGGCCCCACAGCATCTTGCTTCCAGCTCTTTGGGAAGCTAAGAAACAACTCGCTCTGCACAGTGCTCTTACAGCCTACCGGGAACATCTCTTCCAAAGGCCTGTGAAACGCAGTTTCTTTGCAGGCCTGATCTGGCTGAAGTAGGACTTCTGCTCTGGGTGTGCTACATTGCCCTAGAGCTGAAAGGCACAACGTGCAGGCTTCTTTGCAAAGGGCGAGTTGGGCCCCACAGCATCTTGCTTCCAGCTCTTTGGGAAGCTAAGAAACAACTCGCTCTGCACAGTGCTCTTACAGCCTACCGGGAACATCTCTTCCAAAGGCCTGTGAAACGCAGTTTCTTTGCAGGCCTGATCTGGCTGAAGTAGGACTTCTGCTCTGGGTGTGCTACATTGCCCTAGAGCTGAAAGGCACAACGTGCAGGCTCCTTTCCAAAGGGCGAGTTGGGCCCACAGCATCTTCCTTCCAGCTCTTTGGGAAGCTAAGGAACAACTCGCTCTGCACAGTGCTCTTACAGCCTACCGGGAACATCTCTTCCAAAGGCCTGTGAAACGCAGTTTCTTTGCAGGCCTGATCTGGCTGAAGTAGGACTTCTGCTCTGGGTGTGCCACATTGCCCTAGAGGTGAAAGGCACAACGTGCAGGCTTCTTTCCAAAGGGCGAGTTGGGCCCCACAGCATCTTGCTTCCAGCTCTTTGGGAAGCTAAGAAACAACTCGCTCTGCACAGTGCTCTTACACCCTACCGGGAACATCTCTTCCAAAGGCCTGTGAAACGCAGTTTCTTTGCAGGCCTGATCTGGCTGAAGTAGGACTTCTGCTCTGGGTGTGCTACATTGCCCTAGAGCTGAAAGGCACAACGTGCAGGCTTCTTTCCAAAGGGTGAGTTGGGCCCCACAGCATCTTGCTTCCAGCTCTTTGGGAAGCTAAGAAACAACTCGCTCTGCACAGTGCTCTTACAGCCTACCGGGAACATCTCTTCCAAAGGCCTGTGAAACGCAGTTTCTTGGCAGGCCTGATCTGGCTGAAGTAGAACTTCTGCTCTGGGTGTGCTACATTGCCCTAGAGCTGAAAGGCACAACGTGCAGGCTTCTTTCCAAAGGGCGAGTTGGGCCCCACAGCATCTTGCTTCCAGCTCTTTGGGAAGCTAAGAAACAACTCGCTCTGCACAGTGCTCTTACAGCCTACCGCGAACATCTCTTCCAAAGGCCTGTGAAACGCAGTTACTTTGCAGGCCTGATCTGGCTGAAGTAGGACTTCTGCTCTGGGTGTGATACATTGCCCTAGAGCTGAAAGGCACAATGTGCAGGCTTCTTTCCAAAGGGCGAGTTGGGCCCCACAGCATCTTGCTTCCAGCTCTTTGGGAAGCTAAGAAACAATTCGCTCTGCACAGTGCTCTTACAGCCTACCGGGAACATCTCTTCCAAAGGCCTGTGAAACGCAGTTTCTTGGCAGGCCTGATCTGGCTGAAGTAGGACTTCTGCTCTGGGTGTGCTACATTGCCCTAGAGCTGAAAGGCACAACGTGCAGGCTTCTTTCCAAAGGGCGAGTTGGGCCCCACAGCATCTTGCTTCCAGCTCTTTGGGAAGCTAAGAAACAACTCGCTCTGCACAGTGCTCTTACAGCCTACCGGGAACATCTCTTCCAAAGGCCTGTGAAACGCAGTTTCTTGGCAGGCCTGATCTGGCTGAAGTAGGACTTCTGCTCTGGGTGTGCCTCATTGCCCTAGAGCTGAAAGGCACAACGGGCAGGCTTCTTTCCAAAGGGCGAGTTGGGCCCCACAGCATCTTGCTTCCAGCTCTTTGGGAAGCTAAGAAACAACTCGCTCTGCACAGTGCTCTTACAGCCTATCGGGAACATCTCTTCCAAAGGCCTGTGAAACGCAGTTTCTTTGCAGGCCTGATCTGGCTGAAGTAGGACTTCTGCTCTGGGTGTGCTACATTGCCCTAGAGCTGAAAGGCACAACGTTCCAGCTTCTTTCCAAAGGGCGAGTTGGGACCCACAGCATCTTGCTTCCAGCTCTTTGGGAAGCTAAGAAACAACTCGCTCTGCACAGTGCTCTTACAGCCTACCGGGAACATCTCTTCCAAAGGCCTGTGAAACGCAGTTTCTTTGCAGGCCTGATCTGGCTGAAGTAGGACTTCTGCTCTGGGTGTGCAACATTGCCCTAGAGCTGAAAGGCACAACGTGCAGGGTTCTTTCCAAAGGTTGAGTTGGGCCCCACAGCATCTTGCTTCCAGCTCTTTGGGAAGCTAAGAAACAACTCGCTCTGCACAGTGCTCTTACAGCCTACCGGGAACATCTCTTCCAAAGTCCTGTTAAACGCAGTTTCTTTGCAGGCCTGATCTGGCTGAAGTAGGACTTCTGCTCTGGGTGTGCCACATTGCCCTAGAGCTGAAAGGCACAACGTGCAGGCTTCTTTCCAAAGGGCGAGTTGGGCCCCACAGCATCTTGCTTCCAGCTCTTTGGGAAGCTAAGAAACAACTCGCTCTGCACAGTGCTCTTACAGCCTACCGGCAACATCTCTTCCAAAGGCCTGTGAAATGCAGTTTCTTTGCAGGCCTGATCTGGCAGAAGTAGGACTTCTGCTCTGGGTGTGCCACATTGCCCTAGAGCTGAAAGGCACAACATGCAGGCTTCATTCCAAAGGGCGAGTTGGGCCCCACAGCATCTTGCTTCCAGCTCTTTGGGAAGCTAAGAAACAACTCGCTCTGCACAGTGCTCTTACAGCCTACCGGGAACATCTCTTCCAAAGGCCTGTGAAACGCAGTTTCTTTGCAGGCCTGATCTGGCTGAAGTAGGACTTCTGCTCTGGGTGTGCTACTTTGCCCTAGAGCTGAAAGGCACAACGTGCAGGCTTCTTTCCAAAGGGCGAATTTGTCCCCACAGCATCTTGCTTCCAGCTCTTTGGGAAGCTAAGAAACAACTCGCTCTGCACAGTGCTCTTACAGCCTACCGGGAACATCTCTTCCAAAGGCCTGTGAAACGCAGTTTCTTTGCAGGCCTCATCTGGCAGAAGTAGGACTTCTGCTCTGGGTGTGCTACATTGTCCTAGAGCTGAAAGGCACAACGTGCAGGCTCCTTTCCAAAGTGCGAGTTGGGCCCCACAGCATCTTGCTTCCAGCTCTTTGGGAAGCTAAGAAACAACTCGCTCTGCACAGTGCTCTTACAGCCTACCGTGAACATCTCTTCCAAAGGCCTGTGAAACGCAGTTTTTTTGCAGGCCTGATCTGGCTGAGGTAGGACTTCTGCTCTGGGTGTGCTACATTGCCCTAGAGCTGAAAGGCAGAACGTGCAGGCTTCTTTCCAAAGGGCGAGTTGGGCCCCACAGCATCTTGCTTCCAGCTCTTTGGGAAGCTAAGAAACAACTCGCTCTGCACAGTGCTCTTACAGCCTACCGGGAACATCTCTTCCAAAGGCCTGTGAAACGCAGTTTCTTTGCAGGCCTGATCTGGCTGAAGTAGGACTTCTGCTCTGGGTGTGCTACATTGCCCTAGAGCTGAAAGGCACAACGTGCAGGCTCCTTTCCAAAGGGCGAATTGGGCCCCACAGCATCTTCCTTCCAGCTCTTTGGGTAGCTAAGGAACAACTCGCTCTGCACAGTGCTCTTACAGCCTACCGGGAACATCTCTTCCAAAGGCCTGTGAAACGCAGTTTCTTTGCAGGCCTGATCTGGCTGAAGTAGGACTTCTGCTCTGGGTGTGCTACATTGCCCTAGAGCTGAAAGGCACAACGTGCAGGCTTCTTTCCAAAGGGCGAGTTGGGCCCCACAGCATCTTGCTTCCAGCTCTTTGGGAAGCTAAGAAACAACTCGCTCTGCACAGTGCTCTTACAGCCTACCGGGAACATCTCTTCCAAAGGCCTGTGAAACGCAGTTTCTTGGCAGGCCTGATCTGGCTGAAGTAGGACTTCTGCTCTGGGTGTGCTACATTGCCCTAGAGCTGAAAGGCACAACGTGCAGGCTTGTTTCCAAAGGGCGAGTTGGGCCCCACAGCATCTTGCTTCCAGCTCTTTGGGAAGCTAAGAAACAACTCGCTCTGCACAGTGCTCTTACAGCCTACCGGGAACATCTCTTCCAAAGGCCTGTGAAACGCAGTTTCTTGGCAGGCCTGATCTGGCTGAAGTAGGACTTCTGCTCTGGGTGTGCTACATTGCCCTAGAGCTGAAAGGCACAACGTGCAGGCTTCTTTCCAAAGGGCGAGTTGGGCCCCACAGCATCTTGCTTCCAGCTTTTTGGGAAGCTAAGTCTCAACTCGCTCTGCACAGTGCTCTTACAGCCTACCGGCAACATCTCTTCCAAAGGCCTGTGAAACGCAGTTTCTTTGCAGGCCTGATCTGGCTGAAGTAGGACTTCTGCTCTGGGTGTGCCACATTGCCCTAGAGCTGAAAGGCACAACGTGCCGGCTTCTTTCCGAGGCGTGAGTTGGGACCAAAAGCATCTTGCTTCCAGCTCTTTGGGAAGCTAAGAAACAACTCGCTCTGCACAGTGCTCTTACAGCCTACCGGGAACATCTCTTCCAAAGGCCTGTGAAACGCAGTTTCTTTGCAGGCCTGATCTGGCTGAAGTAGGACTTCTGCTCTAGGTGTGCCACATTGCCCTAGAGCTGAAAGGCACAACGTGCCGGCTTCTTTACAAAGGGCGAGTTGGGCCCCACAGCATCTTGCTTCCAGCTCTTTGGGAAGCTAAGAAACAACTCGCTCTGCACAGTGCTCTTACAGCCTACCGGGAACATCTCTTCCAAAGGCCTGTGAAACGCAGTTTCTTGGCAGGCCTGATCTGGCTGAAGTAGGACTTCTGCTCTGGGTGTGCTACATTGCCCTAGAGCTGAAAGGCACAACGTGCAGGCTTCTTTCCAAAGGGCGAGTTGGGCCCCACAGCATCTTGCTTCCAGCTCTTTGGGAAGCTAAGAAACAACTCGCTCTGCACAGTGCTCTTACAGCCTACCGGGAACATCTCTTCCAAAGGCCTGTGAAACGCAGTTTCTTGGCAGGCCTGATCTGGCTGAAGTAGGACTTCTGCTCTGGGTGTGCTACATTGCCCTAGAGCTGAAAGGCACAACGTGCAGGCTTCTTTCCAAAGGGCGAGTTGGGCCCCACAGCATCTTGCTTCCAGCTTTTTGGGAGGCTAAGTCTCAACTCGCTCTGCACAGTGCTCTTACAGCCTACCGGGAACATCTCTTCCAAAGGCCTGTGAAACGCAGTTTCATTGCAGGCCTGATCTGGCTGAAGTAGGACGTCTGCTCTGGGTGTGCTACATTGCCCTAGAGCTGAAAGGCACAACGTGCAGGCTTCTTTCCAAAGGGCGAATTGGGCCCCACAGCATCTTGCTTCCAGCCCTTTGGGAAGCTAAGAAACAACTCGCTCTGCACAGTGCTCTTACACACTAGTGGGAGCATCTCTTCCAAAGGCCTGTGAAACGCAGTTTCTTTGCAGGCCTGATCTGGCTGAAGTAGGACTTCTGCTCTGGGTGTGCTACATTGCCCTAGAGCTGAAAGGCACAACGTGCAGGCTTCTTTCCAAAGGGCAAGTTGGGCCCCACAGCATCTTGCATCCAGCTCTTTGGGAGCTAAGAAACAACTCGCTCTGCACAGTGCTCTTACAGCCTACCGGGAACATCTCTTCCAAAGGCCTGTGAAACGCAGTTTCTTTGCAGGCCTGATCTGGCTGAAGTAGGACGTCTGCTCTGGGTGTGCTACATTGCCCTAGAGCTGAAAGGCACAACGTGCAGTCTTGTTTCCAAATGGCGAGTTGGGCCCCACAGCATCTTGCTTCCAGCTCTTTGGGAAGCTAAGAAACAACTCGCTCTGCACAGTGCTCTTACAGCCTACCGGGAACATCTCTTCCAAAGGCCTGTGAAACGCAGTTTCTTTGCAGGCCTGATCTGGCTGACGTAGGACTTCTGCTCTCGGAGTTCTACTTTGCCCTAGAGCTGAAAGGCACAACGTGCAGGCTTCTTTCCAAAGGGCGAGTTGGGCCCCACAGCATCTTGCTTCCAGCTTTTTGGGAAGCGAAGTATCAACTCGCTCTGCACAGTGCTCTTACAGCCTACCGGGAACATCTCTTCCAAAGGCCTGTGAAACTCAGTTTCTTTGCAGGACTGATCTGGCTGAAGTAGGACTTCTGCTCGGGGTGTGCTACATTGCCCTAGAGCTGAAAGGCACAACGTGCAGGCTTCTTTCCAAAGGGCGAGTTGGGCCCCACAGCACCTTGCTTCCAACTCTTTGGGAAGCTAAGAAACAACTCGCTCTGCACAGTGCTCTTACAGCCTACCGTGAACATCTCTTCCAAAGGCCTGTGAAACGCAGTTTCTTTGCAGGCCTGATCTGGCTGAAGTAGAACTTCTGCTCTGGGTGTGCTACATTGCCCTAGAGCTGAAAGGCACAACGTGCAGGCTTCTTTCCAAAGGGCGAGTTGGGCCCCACAGCATCTTGCTTCCAGCTCTTTGGGAAGCTAAGAAACAACTCGCTCTGCACAGTGCTCTTACAGCCTACTGCGAACATCTCTTCCAAAGGCCTGTGAAACGCAGTTTCTTTGCAGGCCTGATCTGGCTGAAGTAGGACTTCTGCTCTGGGTGTGCTACATTGCCCTAGAGCTGAAAGGCACAACGTGCAGGCTTCTTTCCAAAGGGCGAGTTGGGCCCCACAGCATCTTGCTTCCAGCTCTTTGGGAAGCTAAGAAACAACTCGCTCTGCACAGTGCTCTTACAGCCTACCGGGAACATCTCTTCCAAAGGCCTGTGAAACGCAGTTTCTTGGCAGGCCTGATCTGGCTGAAGTAGGACTTCTGCTCTGGGTGTGACACATAGCCCTAGAGCTGAAAGGCACAACGTGCCGTCTTCTTTCCAAAGTGAGAGTTGGGCCCCACAGCATCTTGCTTCCAGCTCTTTGGGAAGCTAAGAAACAACTCGCTCTGCACACTGCTCTTACAGCCTAACGGCAACATCTCTTCCAAAGGCCTGTGAAACGCAGTTTCTTTGCAGGCCTGATCTGGCTGAAGTAGGACTTCTGCTCTGGGTGTGCCACATTGCCCTAGAGCTGAAAGGCACAACGTGCCGGCTTATTTCCAATGCGTGAGTTGGGACCAAAAGCATCTTGCTTCCAGCTCATTGGGAAGCTAAGAAACAACTCGCTCTGCACAGTGCTCTTACAGCCTACCGGGAACATCTCTTCCAAAGGCCTGTGAAACGCAGTTTCTTTGCAGTCCTGATCTTGCTGAAGTAGCACTTCTGCTCTGGGTGTGCTACATTGCCCTAGAGCTGAAAGGCACAACGTGCAGGCTTCTTTCCAAAGGGTGAGTTGGTCCCCACAGCATCTAGCTTCCAGCTCTTTGGGAAGCTAATAAACAACTCGCTCTGTACAGTGCTATTACAGCCTACCGGGAACATCTCTTCCAAAGGCCTGTGAAACGCAGTTTCTTTGCAGGCCTGATCTGGCTGAAGTAGGACTTCTGCTCTGGGTGTGCTACATTGCCCTAGAGCTGAAAGGCACAACGTGCAGGCTTCTTTCCAAAGGGCGAGTTGGGCCCCACAGCATCTTGCTTCCAGCTTTTTGGGAAGCTAAGTATCAACTCGCTCTGCACAGTGCTCTTAATGCCTACAGGGAACATCTCTTCCAAAGGCCTGTGAAACGCAGTTTCTTTGCAGGCCTGATCTGGCTGAAGTAGGACTTCTGCTCTGGGTGTGCTACATTGCCCTAGAGCTGAAAGGCACAACGTGCAGGCTTCTTTTTAAAGGGCGAGTTGGGCCCCACAGCATCTTGCTTCCAGCTCTTTGGGAAGCTAAGAAACAACTCGCTCTGCACAGTGCTCTTACAGCCTACCGGGAACGTCTCTTCCAAAGGCCTGTGAAACGCAGTTTCTTTGCAGGCCTGATCTGGCAGATGTAGGACTTCTGCTCTGGGTGTGCTACATTGCCCTAGAGCTGAAAGGCACAAGGTGCAGGCTTCTTTCCAAAGGGCGAGTTGGGCCCCACAGCATCTTGCTTCCAGCTCTTTGGGAAGCTAAGAAACCACTCGCGCTGCACAGTGCTCTTACAGCCTACCGGGAACATCTCTTCCAAAGGCCTGTGAAACGCAGTTTCTTGGCAGGCCTGATCTGGCTGAAGTAGGACTTCTGCTCTGGGTGTGCTACATTGCCCTAGAGCTGAAAGGCACAACGTGCAGGCTTCTTTCCAAAGGGCGAGTTGGGCCCCACAGCATCTTGCTTCCAGCTTTTTGGGAAGCTAAGAAACAACTCTCTCTGCACAGTGCTCTTACAGCCTACCGGGAACATCTCTTCCAAAGGCCTGTGAAACGCAGTTTCTTGGCAGGCCTGATCTGGCTGAAGTAGCACTTCTGCTCTGGGTGTGCTACATTGCCCTAGAGCTGAAAGGCACAACGTGCCGGCTTCTTTCCAAAGGGAGAGTTGGGCCCCACAGCATCTTGCTTCCAGCTCTTTGGGAAGCTAAGAAACAACTCGCTCTTCACAGTGCTCTTACAGCCTACCGGGAACATCTCTTCCAAAGGCCTGTGAAATGCAGTTTCTTTGCAGGCCTGATCTGGCTGGAGTAGGACTTCTGCTCTGGGTGTGCCACATTGCCCTAGAGCTGAAAGGCACAACGTGCCGGCTTCTTTCCTATGCGTGAGTTGGGACCAAAAGCATCTTGCTTCCAGCTCTTTGGGAAGCTAAGAAACAACTCGCTCTGCACAGTGCTCTTACAGCCTACCGGGAACATCTCTTCCAAAGGCCTGTGAAACGCAGTTTCTTTGCAGGCCTGATCTTGCTGAAGTAGCACTTCTGCTCTGGGTGTGCTACATTGCCCTAGAGCTGAAAGGCACAACGTGCAGGCTTCTTTCCAAAGGATGAGTTGGTCCCCACAGAATCTTGCTTCCAGCTCTTTGGGAAGCTAAGAAACAACTCGCTCTGTACAGTGCTCTTACAGCCTACCGGGAACATCTCTTCCAAAGGCCTGTGAAACGCAGTTTCTTTGCAGGCCTGATCTGGCTGAAGTAGGACTTCTGCTCTGGGTGTGCTACATTGCCCTAGAGCTGAAAGGCACAACGTGCAGGCTTCTTTCCAAAGGGCGAGTTGGGCCCCACAGCATCTTGCTTCCAGCTTTTTGGGGAGCTAAGTATCAACTCGCTCTGCACAGTGCTCTTAATGCCTACCGGGAACATCTCTTCCAAAGGCCTGTGAAACGCAGTTTCTTTGCAGGCCTGATCTGGCTGAAGTAGGACTTCTGCTCTGGGTGTGCTACATTGCCCTAGAGCTGAAAGGCACAACGTGCAGGCTTCTTTCCAAAGGGCGAGTTGGGCCCCACAGCATCTTGCTTCCAGCTCTTTGGGAAGCTAAGAAACAACTCGCTCGGCACAGTGCTCTTACAGCCTACCGGGAACGTCTCTTCCAAAGGCCTGTGAAACGCAGTTTCTTTGCAGGCCTGATCTGGCAGATGTAGGACTTCTGCTCTGGGTGTGCTACATTGCCCTAGAGCTGAAAGGCACAAGGTGCAGGCTTCTTTCCAAAGGGCGAGTTGGGCCCCACAGCATCTTGCTTCCAGCTCTTTGGGAAGCTAAGAAACCACTCGCTCTGCACAGTGCTCTTACAGCCTACCGGGAACATCTCTTCCAAAGGCCTGTGAAACGCAGTTTCTTGGCAGGCCTGATCTGGCTGAAGTAGGACTTCTGCTCTGGGTGTGCTACATTGCCCTAGAGCTGAAAGGCACAACGTGCAGGCTTCTTTCCAAAGGGCGAGTTGGGCCCCACAGCATCTTGCTTCCAGCTCTTTGGGAAGCTAAGAAACAACTCGCTCTGCACAGTGCTCTTACAGCCTACCGGGAACATCTCTTCCAAAGGCCTGTGAAACGCAGTTTCTTGGCAGGCCTGATCTGGCTGAAGTAGGACGTCTGCTCTGGGTGTGCTACATTGCCCTAGAGCTGAAAGGCACAACGTGCAGGCTTCTTTCCAAAGGGCGAATTGGGCCCCACAGCATCTTGCTTCCAGCCCTTTGGGAAGCTAAGAAACAACTCGCTCTGCACAGTGCTCTTACACACTAGTGGGAACATCTCTTCCAAAGGCCTGTGAAACGCAGTTTCTTTGCAGGCCTGATCTGGCTGAAGTAGGACTTCTGCTCTGGGTGTGCTACATTGCTCTAGAGCTGAAAGGCACAACGTGCAGGCTTCTTTCCAAAGGGCAAGTTGGGCCCCACAGCATCTTGCATCCAGCTCTTTGGGAGCTAAGAAACAACTCGCTCTGCACAGTGCTCTTACAGCCTACCGGGAACATCTCTTCCAAAGGCCTGTGAAACGCAGTTTCTTTGCAGGCCTGATCTGGCTGACGTAGGACTTCTGCTCTCGGAGTTCTACTTTGCCCTAGAGCTGAAAGGCACAACGTGCAGGCTTCTTTCCAAAGGGCGAATTTGTCCCCACAGCATCTTCCTTCCAGCTCTTTGGGAAGCTAAGAAACAACTCGCTCTGCACAGTGCTCTTACAGCCTACCGGGAACATCTCTTCCAAAGGCCTGTGAAACCCAGTTTCTTTGCAGGCCTGATCTGGCAGAAGTAGGACTTCTGCTCTGGGTGTGCCACATTGCCCTAGAGCTGAAAGGCACAACGTGCAGGCTTCTTTCCAAAGGGCGAGTTGGGCCCCACAGCATCTTGCTTCCAGCTTTTTGGGAAGCTAAGAAACAACTCGCTCTGCACAGTGCTCTTACAGCCTACCGGGAACATCTCTTCCAAAGGCCTGTGAAACGCAGTTTCTTTGCAGGCCTGATCTGGCTGAAGTAGGACTACTGCTCTGCGTGTGCTACATTGCCCTAGAGCTGAAAGGCAGAACGTGCAGGCTTCTTTCCAAAGGGCGAGTTGGGCCCCACAGCATCTTGCTTCCAGCTCTTTGGGAAGCTAAGAAACAACTCGCTCTGCACAGTGCTCTTACAGCCTACCGGGAACATCTCTTCCAAAGGCCTGTGAAACGCAGTTTCTTTGCAGGCCTGATCTGGCTGAAGTAGGACTTCTGCTCTGGGTGTGCTACATTGCCCTAGAGCTGAAAGGCACAACGTGCAGGCTTCTTTCCAAAGGGCGAGTTGGGACCCACAGCATCTTTCTTCCAGCTCTTTGGGAAGCTAAGAAACAACTGGCTTTGCACAGTGCTCTTACAGCCTACCGGGAACATCTCTTCCAAAGGCCTGTGACACGCAGTTTCTTTGCAGGCCTGAACTGGCTGAAGTAGGACTTCTGCTCTGGGTGTGCCACATTGCCCTAGAGCTGAAAGGCACAACGTGCAGGGTTCTTTCCAAAGGGCGAGTTGGGCCCCACAGCATCTTGCTTCCAGCTCTTTGGGAAGCTAAGAAACAACTCGCTCTGCACAGTGCTCTTACAGCCTACCGGGAACATCTCTTCCAAAGGCCTGTGAAATGCAGTTTCTTTGCAGGCCTGATCTGGCTGAAGTAGGACTTCTGCTCTGGGTGTGCTACTTTGCCCTAGAGCTGAAAGGCACAACGTGCAGGCTTCTTTCCAAATGGCGAGTTGGGCCCCACAGCATCTTGCTTCCAGCTCTTTGGGAAGCTAAGAAACTACTCGCTCTGCACAGTGCTCTTACAGCCTACCGGGAACATCTCTTACGAAGGCCTGTGAAACGCAGTTTCTTTGGAGTCCTGATGTATCTGAAGTAGAATTCTGCTCCGGGTGTGCTACATAGCCCAAGAGCTGAAAGACACAACGTGCAGTCTCCTATCCAAAGGGCGAGTTGGTCCCCAAAGCATCTTGCTTCCAGCTCTTTGGAAGCTGAGAAACAACTCGCTCTGCACAGTGCTCTTACAGCCTACCGGGAACATCTCTTACAAAGGCCTGTGAAACGCAGTTTCTTTGCAGGCCTGATCTGGCTGAAGTAGAAATTCTGCTCTGGGTGTTCTACATTGCCCTAGAGCTGAAAGGCACAACGTGCAGGTTTCTTTCCAAAGGGAGAGTTGGGCCACACAGCATCTTGCTTCCAGCTCTTTGGGAAGCTAAGAAACAACTCGCTCTGCACAGTGCTCTTACAGCCTACCGGGAACATCTCTTCCAAAGGCCTGTGAAACGCAGTTTCTTTGCAGGCCTGATCTGGCTGAAGTAGGACTTCTGCTCTGGGTGTGCTACTTTGCCCTAGAGCTGAAAGGCACAACGTGCAGGCTTCTTTCCAAAGGGCGAGTTGGGCCCCACAGCATCTTGCTTCCAGCTCTTTGGGAAGCTAAGAAACAACTCGCTCTGCACAGTGCTCTTACAGCCTACCGGGAACATCTCTTCCAAAGGCCTGTGAAACGCAGTTTCTTTGCAGGCCTGATCTGGCTGAAGTAGGACTTCTGCTCTGGGTGTGCTACTTTGCCCTAGAGCTGAAAGGCACAACGTGCAGGCTTCTTTCCAAAGGGCGAGTTGGGCCCCACAGCATCTTGCTTCCAGCTCTTTGGGAAGCTAAGAAACAACTCGCTCTGCATAGTGCTCTTAAAGCCTACCGGGAACATCTCTTCCAAAGGCCTGTGAAACGCAGTTTCTTTGCAGGCCTGATCTGGCTGAAGTAGGACTTCTGCTCTGGGTGTGCTACTTTGCCCTAGAGCTGAAAGGCACAACGTGCAGGCTTCTTTCCAAAGGGCGAGTTGGGCCCCACAGCATCTTGCTTCCAGCTCTTTGGGAAGCTGAGAAACCACTCGCTCTGCACAGTGCTCTTACAGCCTACCGGGAACATCTCTTCCAAAGGCCTGTGAAACGCAGTTTCTTTGCAGGCCTGATCTGGCTGAAGTAGGACTTCTGCTCTGGGTGTGCCACATTGCCCTAGAGCTGAAAGGCACAACGTGCAGGCTTCTTTCCAAAGGGCGAGTTGGGCCCCACAGCATCTTGCTTCCAGCTTTTTGGGAAGCGAAGTATCAACTCGCTCTGCACAGTGCTCTTACAGCCTACCGGGAACATCTCTTCCAAAGGCCTGTGAAACGCAGTTTCTTTGCAGGCCTGATCTGGCAGATGTAGGACTTCTGCTCTGGGTGTGCTACATTGCCCTAGAGCTGAAAGGCACAACGTGCAGGCTTCTTTCCAAAGGGCGAGTTGGGCCCCACAGCATCTTGCTTCCAGCTCTTTGGGAAGCTAAGAAACAACTCGCTCTGCACAGTTCTCTTACAGCCTACCGGGAACATCTCTTCCAAAGGCCTGTGAAACGCAGTTTCTTTGCAGGCCTGATCTGGCTGAAGTAGGACTTCTGCTCTGGGTGTGCTACATTGCCCTAGAGCTGAAAGGCACAACGTGCAGGCTTCTTTCCAAAGGGCGAGTTGGGCCCCACAGCATCGTGCGTCCAGCTCTATGGGAAGCTAAGAAACAACTCGCTCTGCACAGTGCTCTTACAGCCTACCGGGAACATCTCTTCCAAAGGCCTGTGAAACGCAGTTTCTTGGCAGGCCTGATCTGGCTGAAGTAGGACTTCTGCTCTGGGTGTGCTACATTGCCCTAGAGCTGAAAGGCACAACGTGCAGGCTTCTTTCCAAAGGGCAAGTTGGGCCCCACAGCATCTTGCATCCAGCTCTTTGGGGAGCTAAGAAACAACTCGCTCTGCACAGTGCTCTTACAGCCTACCGGGAACATCTCTTCCAAAGGCCTGTGAAACGCAGTTTCTTTGCAGGCCTGATCTGGCTGAAGTAGGACTTCTGCTCTGGGTGTGCTCCATTGCCCTGAGCTGAAAGGCACAACGTGCAGGCTTCTTTCCAAAGGGCGAGTTGGGCCCCACAGCATCTTGCTTCCAGCTCTTTGGGAAGCTAAGAAACCACTCGCTCTGCACAGTGCTCTTACACCCTACCAGGAACATCTCTTCCAAAGGCCTGTGAAACGCAGTTTCTTTGCAGGCCTGATCTGGCAGAAGTAGGACTTCTGCTCTGGGTGTGCTACATTGCCCTAGAGCTGAAAGGCACAACGTGCAGGCTTCTTTCCAAAGGGCGAGTTGGGCCCCACAGCATCTTGCTTCCAGCTCTTTGGGAAGCTAAGAAACAACTCGCTCTGCACAGTGCTCTTACAGCCTACCGGGAACATCTCTTCCAAAGGCCTGTGAAACGCAGTTTCTTTGCAGGCCTGATCTGGCTGAAGTAGGACTTCTGCTCTGGGTGTGCCACATTGCCCTAGAGCTGAAAGGCACAACGTGCAGGCTTCTTTCCAAAGGGCGAGTTGGGCCCCACAGCATCTTGCTTCCAGCTCTTTGGGAAGCTAAGAAACCACTCGCTCTGCACAGTGCTCTTACACCCTACCGGGAACATCTCTTCCAAAGGCCTGTGAAACGCAGTTTCTTTGCTGGCCTGATCTGGCTGAAGTAGGACTTCTGCTCTGGGTGTGCTACATTGCCCTAGAGATGAAAGGCACAACGTGCAGGCTTCTTTCCAAAGGGCGAGTTGGGCCCCACAGCATCTTGCTTCCAGCTCTTTGGGAAGCTAAGAAACAACTCGCTCTGCACAGTGCTCTTACAGCCTACCGGGAACATCTCTTCCAAAGGCCTGTGAAACGCAGTTTCTTTGCAGGCCTGATCTGGCTGAAGTAGGACCTCTGCTCTGGGTGTGCCACATTGCCCTAGAGCTGAAAGGCACAACGTGCAGGCTTCATTCCAAAGGGCGAGTTGGGACCCACAGCATCTTGCTTCCAGCTCTTTGGGAAGCTAAGAAACAACTCGCTCTGCACAGTGCTCTTACAGCCTACCGGGAACATCTCTTCCAAAGGCCTGTGAAACCCAGTTTCTTTGCAGGCCTGATCTGGCAGAAGTAGGACTTCTGCTCTGGGTGTGCCACATTGCCCTAGAGCTGAAAGGCACAACGTGCAGGCTTCTTTCCAAAGGGCGAGTTGGGCCCCACAGCATCTTGCTTCCAGCTTTTTGGGAAGCTAAGAAACAACTCGCTCTGCACAGTTCTCTTACAGCCTACCGGGAACATCTCTTCCAAAGGCCTGTGAAACGCAGTTTCTTTGCAGGCCTGATCTGGCTGAAGTAGGACTACTGCTCTGCGTGTGCTACATTGCCCTAGAGCTGAAAGGCAGAACGTGCAGGCTTCTTTCCAAAGGGCGAGTTGGGCCCCACAGCATCTTGCTTCCAGCTCTTTGGGAAGCTAAGAAACAACTCGCTCTGCACAGTGCTCTTACAGCCTACCGGGAACATCTCTTCCAAAGGCCTGTGAAACGCAGTTTCTTTGCAGGCCTGATCTGGCTGAAGTAGGACTTCTGCTCTGGGTGTGCTACATTGCCCTAGAGCTGAAAGGCACAACGTGCAGGCTTCTTTCCAAAGGGCGAGTTGGGACCCACAGCATCTTTCTTCCAGCTCTTTGGGAAGCTAAGAAACAACTGGCTTTGCACAGTGCTCTTACAGCCTACCGGGAACATCTCTTCCAAAGGCCTGTGACACGCAGTTTCTTTGCAGGCCTGAACTGGCTGAAGTAGGACTTCTGCTCTGGGTGTGCCACATTGCCCTAGAGCTGAAAGGCACAACGTGCAGGGTTCTTTCCAAAGGGCGAGTTGGGCCCCACAGCATCTTGCTTCCAGCTCTTTGGGAAGCTAAGAAACAACTCGCTCTGCACAGTGCTCTTACAGCCTACCGGGAACATCTCTTCCAAAGGCCTGTGAAATGCAGTTTCTTTGCAGGCCTGATCTGGCTGAAGTAGGACTTCTGCTCTGGGTGTGCTACTTTGCCCTAGAGCTGAAAGGCACAACGTGCAGGCTTCTTTCCAAATGGCGAGTTGGGCCCCACAGCATCTTGCTTCCAGCTCTTTGGGAAGCTAAGAAACTACTCGCTCTGCACAGTGCTCTTACAGCCTACCGGGAACATCTCTTACGAAGGCCTGTGAAACGCAGTTTCTTTGGAGTCCTGATGTATCTGAAGTAGAATTCTGCTCCGGGTGTGCTACATAGCCCAAGAGCTGAAAGACACAACGTGCAGTCTCCTATCCAAAGGGCGAGTTGGTCCCCAAAGCATCTTGCTTCCAGCTCTTTGGAAGCTGAGAAACAACTCGCTCTGCACAGTGCTCTTACAGCCTACCGGGAACATCTCTTACAAAGGCCTGTGAAACGCAGTTTCTTTGCAGGCCTGATCTGGCTGAAGTAGAAATTCTGCTCTGGGTGTTCTACATTGCCCTAGAGCTGAAAGGCACAACGTGCAGGTTTCTTTCCAAAGGGAGAGTTGGGCCACACAGCATCTTGCTTCCAGCTCTTTGGGAAGCTAAGAAACAACTCGCTCTGCACAGTGCTCTTACAGCCTACCGGGAACATCTCTTCCAAAGGCCTGTGAAACGCAGTTTCTTTGCAGGCCTGATCTGGCTGAAGTAGGACTTCTGCTCTGGGTGTGCTACTTTGCCCTAGAGCTGAAAGGCACAACGTGCAGGCTTCTTTCCAAAGGGCGAGTTGGGCCCCACAGCATCTTGCTTCCAGCTCTTTGGGAAGCTAAGAAACAACTCGCTCTGCACAGTGCTCTTACAGCCTACCGGGAACATCTCTTCCAAAGGCCTGTGAAACGCAGTTTCTTTGCAGGCCTGATCTGGCTGAAGTAGGACTTCTGCTCTGGGTGTGCTACTTTGCCCTAGAGCTGAAAGGCACAACGTGCAGGCTTCTTTCCAAAGGGCGAGTTGGGCCCCACAGCATCTTGCTTCCAGCTCTTTGGGAAGCTAAGAAACAACTCGCTCTGCAAAGTGCTCTTAAAGCCTACCGGGAACATCTCTTCCAAAGGCCTGTGAAACGCAGTTTCTTTGCAGGCCTGATCTGGCTGAAGTAGGACTTCTGCTCTGGGTGTGCTACTTTGCCCTAGAGCTGAAAGGCACAACGTGCAGGCTTCTTTCCAAAGGGCGAGTTGGGCCCCACAGCATCTTGCTTCCAGCTCTTTGGGAAGCTGAGAAACCACTCGCTCTGCACAGTGCTCTTACAGCCTACCGGGAACATCTCTTCCAAAGGCCTGTGAAACGCAGTTTCTTTGCAGGCCTGATCTTGCTGAAGTAGGACTTCTGCTCTGGGTGTGCTACTTTGCCCTAGAGCTGAAAGGCACAACGTGCAGGCTTCTTTCCAAAGGGCGAGTTGGGCCCCACAGCATCTTGCTTCCAGCTCTTTGGGAAGCTAAGAAACAAGTCGCTCTGCACAGTTCTCTTACAGCCTACCGGGAACATCTCTTCCAAAGGCCTGTGAAACGCAGTTTCTTTGCAGGCCTGATCTGGCTGAAGTAGGACTTCTGCTCTGGGTGTGCTACTTTGCCCAAGAGCTGAAAGGCACAACGTGCAGGCTTCTTTCCAAAGGGCGAGTTGGGCCCCACAGCATCTTGCTTCCAGCTCTTTGGGAAGCTAAGAAACAACTCGCTCGGCACAGTGCTCTTACAGCCTACCGGGAACATCACTTCCAAAGGCCTGTGAAACGCAGTTTCTTTGCAGGCCTGATCTGGCTGAAGTAGGACTTCTGCTCTGGGTGTGCTACTTTGCCCTAGAGCTGAAAGGCACAACGTGCAGGCTTCTTTCCAAAGGGCGAGCTGGGCCCCACAGCATCTTGCTTCCAGCTCTTTGGGAAGCTAAGAAACAACTCGCTCTGCACAGTGCTCTTACAGCCTACCGGGAACATCTCTTCCAAAGGCCTGTGAAACGCAGTTTCTTTGCAGGCCTGATCTGGCTGAAGTAGGACTTCTGCTCTGGGTGTGCTACTTTGCCCTAGAGCTGAAAGTCACAACGTGCAGGCTTCTTTCCAAAGGGCGAGTTGGGCCCCACAGCATCTTGCTTCCAGCTCTTTGGGAAGCTAAGAAACAACTCGCTCTGCACAGTGCTCTTACAGCCTAGTGGGAACATCTCTTCCAAAGGCCTGTGAAACGCAGTTTCTTTGCAGGCCTGATCTGGCTGAAGTAGGACTTCTGCTCTGGGTGTGCTACTTTGCCCTAGAGCTGAAAGGCACAACGTGCAGGCTTCTTTCCAAAGGGCGAGTTGGGCCCCACAGCATCTTGCTTCCAGCTCTTTGGGAAGCTAAGAAACAACTCGCTCTGCACAGTGCTCTTACAGCCTACCGGGAACATCTCTTCCAAAGGCCTGTGAAACGCAGTTTCTTTGCAGGCCTGATCTGGCTGAAGTAGGACTTCTGCTCTGGGTGTGCTACTTTGCCCTAGAGCTGAAAGGCACAACGTGCAGGCTTCTTTCCAAAGGGCGAGTTGGGCCCCACAGCATCTTGCTTCCAGCTCTTTGGGAAGCTAAGAAACAAATCGCTCGGCACAGTGCTCTTACAGCCTAGTGGGAACATGTCTTCCAAAGGCCTGTGAAACGCAGTTTCTTTGCAGGCCTGATCTGGCTGAAGTAGGACTTCTGCTCTGGGTGTGCTACTTTGCCTTAGAGCTGAAAGGCACAACGTGCAGGCTTCTTTCCAAAGGGCGAGTTGGGCCCCACAGCATCTTGCTTCCAGCTCTTTGGGAAGCTAAGAAACAACTCGCTCTGCACAGTGCTCTTACAGCCTACCGGGAACATGTCTTCCAAAGGCCTGTGAAACGCAGTTTCTTTGCAGGCCTGATCTGGCTGAAGTAGGACTTCTGCTCTGGGTGTGCTACTTTGCCCTAGAGCTGAAAGGCACAACGTGCAGGCTTCTTTCCAAAGGGCGAGTTGGGCCCCACAGCATCTTGCTTCCAGCTCTTTGGGAAGCTAAGAAACAACTCGCTCTGCACAGTGCTCTTACAGCCTAGTGGGAACATGTCTTCCAAAGGCCTGTGAAACGCACTTTCTTTGCAGGCCTGATCTGGCTGAAGTAGGACTTCTGCTCTGGGTGTGCTACTTTGCCCTAGAGCTGAAAGGCACAACGTGCAGGCTTCTTTCCAAAGGGCGAGTTGGGCCCCACAGCATCTTGCTTCCAGCTCTTTGGGAAGCTAAGAAACAACTCGCTCTGCACAGTGCTCTTACAGCCTACCGGGAACATCTCTTCCAAAGGCCTGTGAAACGCAGTTTCTTTGCAGGCCTGATCTGGCTGAAGTAGGGCTTCTGCTCTGGGTGTGCTACTTTGCCCTAGAGCTGAAAGGCACAACGTGCAGGCTTCTTTCCAAAGGGCGAGTTGGGCCCCACAGCATCTTGCTTCCAGCTCTTTGGGAAGCTAAGAAACAACTCGCTCTGCACAGTGCTCTTACAGCCTACGGGGAACATCTCTTCCAAAGGCCTGTGAAACGCGATTTCTTTGCAGGCCTGATCTGGCTGAAGTAGGACTTCTGCTCTGGGTGTGCTACTTTGCCCTAGAGCTGAAAGGCACAACGTGCAAGCTTCTCTCCAAAGGGCGAGTTGGGCCCCACAGCATCTTGCTTCCAGCTCTTTGGGAAGCTAAGTAACAACTCGCTCTGCACAGTGCTCTTACAGCCTACCGGGAACATGTCTTCCAAAGGCCTGTGAAACGCAGTTTCTTTGCAGGCCTGATCTGGCTGAAGTAGGACTTCTGCTCTGGGTGTGCTACTTTGCCCTAGAGCTGAAAGGCACAACGTGCAGGCTTCTTTCCAAAGGGCGAGTTGGGCCCCACAGCATCTTGCTTCCAGCTCTTTGGGAAGCTAAGAAACAACTCGCTCTGCACAGTGCTCTTACAGCCTACCGGGAACATGTCTTCCAAAGGCCTGTGAAACGCAGTTTCTTTGCAGGCCTGATCTGGCTGAAGTAGGACTTCTGCTCTGGGTGTGCTACTTTGCCCTAGAGCTGAAAGGCACAACGTGCAGGCTTCTTTCCAAAGGGAGAGTTGGGCCCCACAGCATCTTGCTTCCAGCTCTTTGGGAAGCTAAGAAACATCTCGCTCTGAACAGTGCTCTTACAGCCTACCGGGAACATCACTTCCAAAGGCCTGTGAAACGCAGTTTCTTTGCAGGCCTGATCTGGCTGAAGTAGGACTTCTGCTCTGGGTGTGCTACTTTGCCCTAGAGCTGAAAGGCACAACGTGCAGGCTTCTTTCCAAAGGGCGAGTTGGGCCCCACAGCATCTTGCTTCCAGCTCTTTGGGAAGCTAAGAAACAAGTCGCTCTGCACAGTGCTCTTACAGCCTACCCGGAACATGTCTTCCAAAGGCCTGTGAAACGCAGTTTCTTTGCAGGCCTGATCTGGCTCAAGTAGGACTTCTGCTCTGGGTGTGCTACTTTGCCCTAGAGCTGAAAGGCACAACGTGCAGGCTTCTTTCCAAAGGGCGAGTTGGGCCCCACAGCATCTTGCTTCCAGCTCTTTGGGAAGCTAAGAAACAACTCGCTCTGCACAGTGCTCTTACAGCCTACCGGGAACATCTCTTCCAAAGGCCTGTGAAACGCAGTTTCTTTGCAGGCCTGATCTGGCTGAAGTAGGACTTCTGCTCTGGGTGTGCTACTTTGCCCTAGAGCTGAAAGGCACAACGTGCAGGCTTCTTTCCAAAGGGCGAGTTGGGCCCCACAGCATCTTGCTTCCAGCTCTTTGGGAAGCTAAGAAACATCTCGCTCTGAACAGTGCTCTTACAGCCTACCGGGAACATGTCTTCCAAAGGCCTGTGAAACGCAGTTTCTTTGCAGGTCTGATCTGGCTGAAGTAGGACTTCTGCTCTGGGTGTGCTACTTTGCCCTAGAGCTGAAAGGCACAACGTGCAGGCTTCTTTCCAAAGGGCGAGTTGGGCCCCACAGCATCTTGCTTCCAGCTCTTTGGGAAGCTAAGAAACAAATCGCTCGGCACAGTGCTCTTACAGCCTAGTGGGAACATGTCTTCCAAAGGCCTGTGAAACGCAGTTTCTTTGCAGGCCTGATCTGGCTGAAGTAGGACTTCTGCTCTGGGTGTGCTACTTTGCCCTAGAGCTGAAAGGCACAACGTGCAGGCTTCTTTCCAAAGGGCGAGTTGGGCCCCACAGCATCTTGCTTCCAGCTCTTTGTGAAGCTAAGAAACAACTCGCTCTGCACAGTGCTCTTACAGCCTACCGGGAACATGTCTTCCAAAGGCCTGTGAAACGCAGTTTCTTTGCAGGCCTGATCTGGCTGAAGTAGGACTTCTGCTCTGGGTGTGCTACTTTGCCCTAGAGCTGAAAGGCACAACGTGCAGGCTTCTTTCCAAAGGGCGAGTTGGGCCCCACAGAATCTTGCTTCCAGCTCTTTGGGAAGCTAAGAAACAACTCGCTCGGCACAGTGCTCTTACAGCCTAGTGGGAACATGTCTTCCAAAGGCCTGTGAAACGCAGTTTCTTTGCAGGCCTGATCTGGCTGAAGTAGGACTTCTGCTCTGGGTGTGCTACTTTGCCCTAGAGCTGAAAGGCACAACGTGCAGGCTTCTTTCCAAAGGGCGAGTTGGGCCCCACAGCATCTTGCTTCCAGCTCTTTGGGAAGCTAAGAAACAACTCGCTCTGCACAGTGCTCTTACAGCCTACGGGGAACATGTCTTCCAAAGGCCTGTGAAACGCAGTTTCTTTGCAGGCCTGATCTGGCTGAAGTAGGACTTCTGCTCTGGGTGTGCTACTTTGCCCTAGAGCTGAAAGGCACAACGTGGAGGCTTCTTTCCAAAGGGCGAGTTGGGCCCCACAGCATCTTGCTTCCAGCTCTTTGGGAAGCTAAGAAACATCTCGCTCTGAACAGTGCTCTTACAGCCTACCGGGAACATCTCTTCCAAAGGCCTGTGAAACGCAGTTTCTTTGCAGGCCTGATCTGGCTGAAGTAGGACTTCTGCTCTGGGTGTGCTACTTTGCCCTAGAGCTGAAAGGCACAACGTGCAGGCTTCTTTCCAAAGGGCGAGTTGGGCCCCACAGCATCTTGCTTCCAGCTCTTTGGGAAGCTAAGAAACAAGTCGCTCTGCACAGTTCTCTTACAGCCTACCCGGAACATGTCTTCCAAAGGCCTGTGAAACGCAGTTTCTTTGCAGGCCTGATCTGGCTCAAGTAGGACTTCTGCTCTGGGTGTGCTACTTTGCCCTAGAGCTGAAAGGCACAACGTGCAGGCTTCTTTCCAAAGGGCGAGTTGGGCCCCACAGCATCTTGCTTCCAGCTCTTTGGGAAGCTAAGAAACAACTCGCTCTGCACAGTGCTCTTACAGCCTACCGGTAACATCTCTTCCAAACGCCTGTGAAACGCAGTTGCTTTGCAGGCCTGATCTGGCTGAAGTAGGACTTCTTCTCTGGGTGTGCTACTTTGCCCTAGAGCTGAAAGGCACAACGTGCAGGCT
This sequence comes from Equus caballus, assembly GCF_041296265.1. Taxonomy (NCBI): domain Eukaryota; kingdom Metazoa; phylum Chordata; class Mammalia; order Perissodactyla; family Equidae; genus Equus; species Equus caballus. The sequence goes on from NC_091715.1 coordinate 56,065,800, forward strand.
TCTTTCCAAAGGGCGAGTTGGGCCCCACAGCATCTTGCTTCCAGCTCTTTGGGAAGCTAAGAAACAACTCGCTCTGCACAGTGCTCTTACAGCCTAGTGGGAACATCTCTTCCAAAGGCCTGTGAAACGCAGTTTCTTTGCAGGCCTGATCTGGCTGAAGTGGAACTTCTGCTCTGGATGTGCCACATTGACCTAGAGCTCAAAGGCACAACGTGCAGGCTTCTTGAAAAACGGCGAGGTGGGACCCAGAGCATGTTGCTTCCAGCTATTTGGGAAGCTAAGAAACAACTCGCTCTGCACAGCGCTCTTACAGCCTACCGGGAACATCTCTTACGAAGGCCTGTGAAACGCAGTTTCTTTGGAGTCCTGATGTATCTGAAGTAGAATTCTGCTCCGGGTGTGCTACTTTGCCCTAGAGCTGAAAGGCACAACGTGCAGGCTTCTTTCCAAAGGGCGAGTTGGGCCCCACAGCATCTTGCTTCCAGCTCTTTGGGAAGCTAAGAAACAACTCGCTCTGCACAGTGCTCTTACAGCCTACCGGGAACATCTCTTCCAAAGGCCTGTGAAACGCAGTTTCTTTGCAGGCCTGATCTGGCTGAAGTAGGACTTCTGCTCTGGGTGTGCTACATTGCCCTAGAGCTGAAAGGCACAACGTGCAGGCTTCTTTCCAAAGGGCGAGTTGGGACCCACAGCATCTTTCTTCCAGCTCTTTGGGAAGCTAAGAAACAACTGGCTTTGCACAGTGCTCTTACAGCCTACCGGGAACATCTCTTCCAAAGGCCTGTGACACGCAGTTTCTTTGCAGGCCTGAAGTGGCTGAAGTAGGACTTCTGCTCTGGGTGTGCCACATTGCCCTAGAGCTGAAAGGCACAACGTGCAGGCTTCTTTCCTAAGGGCGAGTTGGGCCCCACAGCATCTTGCTTTCAGCTCTTTGGGAAGCTAAGAAACAACTCGCTCTGCACAGTGCTCTTACAGCCTACCGGGAACATCTCTTCCAAAGGCCTGTGAAACGCAGTTTCTTTGCAGGCCTGATCTGGCTGAAGTAGGACTTCTGCTCTGGGTGTGCTACATTGCCCTAGAGCTGAAAGGCACAACGTGCAGTCTTCTTTCCAAAGGGCGAGTTGGGCCCCACAGCATCTTGCTTCCAGCTCTTTGGGAAGCTAAGAAACTACTCGCTCTGCACAGTGCTCTTACAGCCTACCGTGAACATCTCTTACGAAGGCCTGTGAAACGCAGTTTCTTTGGAGTCCTGATGTATCTGAAGTAGAATTCTGCTCCGGGTGTGCTACATAGCCCAAGAGCTGAAAGACACAACGTGCAGTCTCCTATCCAAAGGGCGAGTTGGTCCCCAAAGCATCTTGCTTCCAGCTCTTTGGAAGCTGAGAAACAACTCGCTCTGCACAGTGCTCTTACAGCCTACCGGGAACATCTCTTACAAAGGCCTGTGAAACGCAGTTTCTTTGCAGGCCTGATCTGGCTGAAGTAGAACTTCTGCTCTGGGTGTTCTACATTGCCCTGGAGCTGAAAGGCACAACGTGCAGGTTTCTTTCCAAAGGGAGAGCTGGGCCACACAGCATCTTGCTTCCAGCTCTTTGAGAAGCTAAGAAACAAGTCGCTCTGCACAGTGCTCTTACAGCCTACCGGGAACATCTCTTCCAAAGGCCTGTGAAACGCAGTTTCTTTGCAGGCCTCATCTGGCTGAAGTAGGACTTCTGCTCTGGGTGTGCTACATTGCCCTAGAGCTGAAAGGCACAACGTGCAGGCTTCTTTCCAAAGGGCGAGTTGGGCCCCACAGCATCTTGCTTCCAGCTCTTTGGGAAGCTAAGAAACAACTCGCTCTGCACAGTGCTCTTACAGCCTACCGGGAACATCTCTTCCAAAGGCCTGTGAAACGCAGTTTCTTTGCAGGCCTGATCTGGCAGAGTAGGACTTCTGCTCTGGGTGTGCTACATTGCCCTTGAGCTGAAAGGCACAACGTGCAGGCTTCTTTCCAAAGGGCGAGTTGGGCCCCACAGCATCTTGCTTCCAGCTCTTTGGGAAGCTAAGAAACAACTCGCTCTGCACAGTGCTCTTACACACGAGTGGGAACATCTCTTCCAAAGGCCTGTGAAACGCAGTTTCTTTGCAGGCCTGATCTGGCTGAAGTAGGACTTCTGCTCTGGGTGTGCTACATTGCCCTAGAGCTGGAAGGCACAACGTGCAGGCTTCTTTCCAAAGGGCAAGTTGGGCCCCACAGCATCTTGCATCCAGCTCTTTGGGGAGCTAAGAAACGACTCGCTCTGCACAGTGCTCTTACAGCCTACCGGGAACATCTCTTCCGAAGGACTGTGAAACGCAGTTTCTTTGCAGGCCTGATCTGGCTGAAGTAGGACTTCTGCTCTGGGTGTGCTCCATTGCCCTGAGCTGAAAGGCCCAACGTGCAGGCTTCTTTCCAAAGGGCGAGTTGGGCCCCACAGCATCTTGCTTCCAGCTCTTTGGGAAGCTAAGAAACAACTCGCTCTGCACAGTGCTCTTACAGCCTACCGGGAACATCTCTTCCCAAGGCCTGTGAAACGCAGTTTCTTTGCAGGCCTGATCTGGCTGAAGTAGGACTTCTGCTCTGGGTGTGCTACTTTGCCCTAGAGCTGAAAGGCACAACGTGCAGGCTTCTTTCCAAAGGGCGAGTTGGGCCCCACAGCATCTTGCGTCCAGCTCTATGGGAAGCTAAGAAACAACTCGCTCTGCACAGTGCTCTTACAGCCTACCGGGAACATCTCTTCCAAAGGCCTGTGAAACGCAGTTTCTTTGCAGGCCTGATCTGGCAGAGTAGGACTTCTGCTCTGGGTGTGCTACATTGCCCTAGAGCTGAAAGGCACAACGTGCAGGCTTCTTTCCAAAGGGCGAGTTGGGCCCCACAGCATCTTGCTTCCAGCTCTTTGGGAAGCTAAGAAACAACTCGCTCTGCACAGTGCTCTTACAGCCTACCGGGAACATCCCTTCCAAAGGCCTGTGAAACGCAGTTTCTTTGCAGGCCTGATCTGGCAGAGTAGGACTTCTGCTCTGGGTGTGCTACATTTCCCTGAGCTGAAAGGCACAACGTGCAGGCTTCTTTCCAAAGGGCGAGTTGGGCCCCACAGCATCTTGCTTCCAGCTCTTTGGGAAGCTAAGAAACAACTCGCTCTAAACAGTGCTCTTACAGCCTACCGGGAACATCTCTTCCAAAGGCCTGTGAAACGCAGTTTCTTTGCAGGCCTGATCTGGCTGAATTAGGACTTCTGCTCTGGGTGTACTACATTGCCCTAGAGCTGAAAGGCACAACGTGCAGGCTTCTTTCCAAAGGGTGAGTTGGGCCCCACAGCTTCTTGCTTCCAGCTCTTTGGGAAGCTAAGAAACAACTCGCTCTGCACAGTGCTCTTACAGCCTACCGGGAACATCTCTTCCAAAGGCCTGTGAAATGCAGTTTCTTTGCTGGCCTGATCTGGCATAGTAGGACTTCTGCTCTGGGTGTTCTACATTGCCCTAGAGCTGAAAGGCACAACGTGCAGGCTTCTTTCCAAAGGGCGAGTTGGTCCCCACAGCATCTTGCTTCCAGCTCTTTGGGAAGCTAAGAAACCACTCGCTCTGCACAGTGCTCTTACACCCTACCGGGAACATCTCTTCCAAAGGCCTGTGAAACGCAGTTTCTTTGCAGGCCTGATCTGGCAGAAGTAGGACTTCTGCTCTGGGTGTGCTACATTGCCCTAGAGCTGAAAGGCACAACGTGCAGGCTTCTTTCCAAAGGGCGAGTTGGGCCCCACAGCATCTTGCTTCCAGCTCTTTGGGAAGCTAAGAAACAACTCGCTCTGCACAGTGCTCTTACAGCCTACCGGGAACATCTCTTCCAAAGGCCTGTGAAACGCAGTTTCTTTGCAGGCCTGATCTGGCAGATGTAGGACTTCTGCTCTGGGTGTGCTACATTGCCCTAGAGCTGAAAGGGACAACGTGCAGGCTTCTTTCCAAAGGGCGAGTTGGGCCCCACAGCATCTTGCTTCCAGCTCTTTGGAAAGCTAAGAAACAACTCGCTCTGCACAGTGCTCTTACAGCCTACCGGGAACATCTCTTCCAAAGGCCTGTGAAACGCAGTTTCTTTGCAGGCCTGATCTGGCAGAAGTAGGACTTCTGCTCTGGGTGTGCTACATTGCCCTAGAGCTGAAAGGCACAAGGTGCAGGCTTCTTTCCAAAGGGCGAGTTGGGCCCCACAGCATCTTGCTTCCAGCTCTTTGGGAAGCTAAGAAACAACTCGCTCTGCACAGTGCTCTTACAGCCTACCGGGAACATCTCTTCCAAAGGCCTGTGAAACGCAGTTGCTTTGCAGGCCTGATCTGGCTGAAGTAGGACTTCTGCTCTGGGTGTGCTACATTGCCCTAGAGCTGAAAGGCACAACGTGCAGGCTTCTTTCCAAAGGGCAAGTTGGGCCCCACAGCATCTTGCTTCCAGCTCTTTGGGAAGCTAAGAAACAACTCGCTCTGCACAGTGCTCTCACAGCCTACCGGGAACATCTCTTCCAAAGATCTGCGAAACGCAGTTTCTTTGCAGAGCTGATCTGGCTGAAGTAGGACTTCTGCTCTGGGTGTGCTACATTGCCCTAGAGCTGAAAGGCACAACGTGCAGGCTCCTTTCCAAAGGGCGAGTTGGGCCCCACAGCATCTTCCTTCCAGCTCTTTGGGAAGCTAAGGAACAACTCGCTCTGCACAGTGCTCTTACAGCCTACCGGGAACATCTCTTCCAAAGGCCTGTGAAACGCAGTTTCTTTGCAGGCCTGATCTGGCTGAAGTAGGACTTCTGCTCTCGGTGTGCCACATTGCCCTAGAGCTGAAAGGCACAACGTGCAGGCTTCTTTCCAAAGGGCGAGTTGGGCCCCACAGCATCTTGCTTCCAGCTCTTTGGGAAGCTAAGAAACAACTCGCTCTGCACAGTGCTCTTACAGCCTACCGGGAACATCTCTTCCAAAGGCCTGTGAAACGCAGTTTCTTTGCAGGCCTGATCTGGCTGAAGTAGGACTTCTGCTCTGGGTGTGCTACATTGCCCTAGAGCTGAAAGGCACAACGTGCAGGCTTCTTTCCAAAGGGCGAGTTGGGCCCCACAGCATCTTGCTTCCATCTTTTTGGGAAGCTAAGTATCAACTCGCTCTGCACAGTGCTCTTAAAGCCTACCGGGAACATCTCTTCCAAAGGCCTGTGAAACACAGTTTCTTTGCAGGCCTGATCTGGCAGATGTAGGACTTCTGCTCTGGGTGTGCTACATTGCCCTAGAGCTGAAAGGCACAACGTGCAGGCTTCTTTCCAAAGGGCGAGTTGGCCCCCACAGCATCTTGCTTCCAGCTCTTTGGGAAGCTAAGTCTCAACTCGCTCTGCACAGTGCTCTTACAGCCTACCGGGAACATCTCTTCCAAAGGCCTGTGAAACGCAGTTTCTTGGCAGGCCTGATCTGGCTGAAGTAGGACTTCTGCTCTGGGTGTGCTACATTGCCCTAGAGCTGAAAGGCACAACGTGCAGGCTTCTTTCCAAAGGGCGAGTTGGGCCCCACAGCATCTTGCTTCCAGCTCTTTGGGAAGCTAAGAAACAACTCGCTCTGCACAGTGCTCTTACAGCCTACCGGCAACATCTCTTCCAAAGGCCTGTGAAACGCAGTTTCTTGGCAGGCCTGATCTGGCTGAAGTAGGACTTCTGCTCTGGGTGTGCTACATTGCCCTAGAGCTGAAAGGCACAACGTGCAGGCTTCTTTCCAAAGGGCGAGTTGGGCCCCACAGCATCTTGCTTCCAGCTCTTTGGGAAGCTAAGAAACAACTCGCTCTGCACAGTGCTCTTACAGCCTACCGGGAACATCTCTTCCAAATGCCTGTGAAACGCGGTTTCTTTGCAGGCCTGATCTGGCTGAAGTAGGACTTCTGCTCTGGGTGTGCTACATTGCCCTAGAGCTGAAAGGCACAACGTGCAGGCTTCTTTCCAAAGGGCGAGTTGGGCCCCACAGCATCTTGCTTCCAGCTCTTTGGGAAGCTAAGAAACAACTCGCTCGGCACAGTGCTCTTACAGCCTAGCGGGAACATCTCTTCCAAAGGCCTGTGAAACGCAGTTTCTTTGCAGGCCTGATCTGGCTGAAGTAGGACTTCTGCTCTGGGTGTGCTACATTGCCCTAGAGCTGAAAGGCACAACGTGCAGGCTTCTTTCCAAAGGGCGAGTTGGGCCTCACAGCATCTTGCTTCCAGCTCTTTGGGAAGCTAAGAAACAACTCGCTCTGCACAGTGCTCTTACAGCCTACCGGGAACATCCCTTCCAAAGGCCTGTGAAACGCAGTTTCTTTGCAGGCCTGATCTGGCAGAGTAGGACTTCTGCTCTGGGTGTGCTACATTGCCCTGAGCTGAAAGGCACAACGTGCAGGCTTCTTTCCAAAGTTCGAGTTGGGCCCCACAGCATCTTGCTTCCAGCTCTTTGGGAAGCTAAGAAACAACTCGCTCTGCACAGTGCTCTTACAGCCTACCGGGAACATCTCTTCCAAAGGCCTGTGAAACGCAGTTTCTTTGCAGGCCTGATCTGGCTGAATTAGGACTTCTGCTCTGGGTGTGCTACATTGCCCTAGAGCTGAAAGGCACAACGTGCAGGCTTCTTTCCAAAGGGTGAGTTGGGCCCCACAGCTTCTTGCTTCCAGCTCTTTGGGAAGCTAAGAAACAACTCGCTCTGCACAGTGCTCTTACAGCCTACCGGGAACATCTCTTCCAAAGGCCTGTGAAACGCAGTTTCTTTGCAGGCCTGATCTGGCATAGTAGGACTTCTGCTCTGGGTGTTCTACATTGCCCTAGAGCTGAAAGGCACAACGTGCAGGCTTCTTTCCAAAGGGCGAGTTGGTCCCCACAGCATCTTGCTTCCAGCTCTTTGGGAAGCTAAGAAACCACTCGCTCTGCACAGTGCTCTTACACCCTACCGGGAACATCTCTTCCAAAGGCCTGTGAAACGCAGTTTCTTTGCAGGCCTGATCTGGCAGAAGTAGGACTTCTGCTCTGGGTGTGCTACATTGCCCTAGAGCTGAAAGGCACAACGTGCAGGCTTCTTTCCAAAGGGCGAGTTGGGCCCCACAGCATCTTGCTTCCAGCTCTTTGGGAAGCTAAGAAACAACTCGCTCTGCACAGTGCTCTTACAGCCTACCGGGAACATCTCTTCCAAAGGCCTGTGAAACGCAGTTTCTTTGCAGGCCTGATCTGGCTGAAGTAGGACTTCTGCTCTGGGTGTGCCACATTGCCCTAGAGCTGAAAGGGACAACGTGCTGGCTTCTTTCCAAAGGGCGAGTTGGGCCCCACAGCATCTTGCTTCCAGCTCTTTGGGAAGCTAAGTATCAACTCGCTCTGCACAGTGCCCTTAAAGCCTACCGGGAACATCTCTTCCAAAGTCCTGTGAAACGCAGTTTCTTTGCCGGCCTGATCTGGCAGATGTAGGACTTCTGCTCTGGGTGTGCTACATTGCCCTATAGCTGAAAGGCACAACGTGCAGGCTTCTTTCCAAAGGGCGAGTTGGGCCCCACAGCATCTTGCTTCCAGCTCTTTGGGAAGCTAAGAAACAACTCGCTCTGCACAGTGCTCTTACAGCCTACCGGGAACATCTCTTCCAAAGGCCTCTGAAACGCAGTTCCTTTTCAGGCCTGATATGGCAGAAGTAGGACTTCTGGTCTGGGTGTGCTACATTGCCCTAGAGCTGAAAGGCACAACATGCAGGCTTCTTTCCAAAGGGCGAGTTGGCCCCCACAGCATCTTGCTTCCAGCTCTTTGGGAAGCTAAGTCTCAACTCGCTCTGCACAGTGCTCTTACAGCCTACCGGGAACATCTCTTCCAAAGGCCTGTGAAACGCAGTTTCTTTGCAGGCCTGATCTGGCTGAAGTAGGACTTCTGCTCTGGGTGTGCTACATTGCCCTAGAGCTGAAAGGCACAACGTGCAGGCTTCTTTCCAAAGGGCGAGTTGGGCCCCACAGCATCTTGCTTCCAGCTCTTTGGGAAGCTAAGAAACAACTCGCTCTGCACAGTGCTCTTACAGCCTACCGGCAACATCTCTTCCAAAGGCCTCTGAAACGCAGTTTCTTGGCAGGCCTGATCTGGCTGAAGTAGGACTTCTGCTTTGGGTGTGCTACATTGCCCTAGAGCTGAAAGGCACAACGTGCAGGCTTCTTTCCAAAGGGCGAGTTGGGCCCCACAGCATCTTGCTTCCAGCTCTTTGGGAAGCTAAGAAACAACTCGCTCTGCACAGTGCTCTTACAGCCTACCGGGAACATCTCTTCCAAAGGCCTGTGAAACGCAGTTTCTTTGCAGGCCTGATCTGGCTGAAGTAGGACTTCTGCTCTGGGTGTGCTACATTGCCCTAGAGCTGAAAGGCACAACGTGCAGGCTTCTTTCCAAAGGGCGAGTTGGGCCCCACAGCATCTTGCTTCCAGCTCTTTGGGAAGCTAAGAAACAACTCGCTCTGCACAGTGCTCTTACAGCCTACCGGGAACATCTCTTCCAAAGGCCTGTGAAACGCAGTTTCTGTGCAGGCCTGATCTGGCTGAAGTAGGACTTCTGCTCTGGGTGTGCTACATTGCCCTAGAGCTGAAAGGCACAACGTGCAGGCTTCTTTCCAAAGGGCGAGTTGGGCCCCACAGCATCTTGCTTCCAGCTGTTTGGGAAGCTAAGAAACAACTCGCTCTGCACAGTGCTCTTACAGGCTACTGGGAACATCTCTTCCAAAGGCCTGTGAAACGCAGTTTCTTTGCAGGCCTGATCTGGCTGAAGTAGGACTTCTGCTCTGGGTGTGCTACATTGCTCTAGAGCTGAAAGGCACAACGTGCAGGCTTCTTTCCAAAGGGCGAGTTGGGCCCCACAGCATCTTGCTTCCAGCTCTTTGGGAAGCTAAGAAACAACTCGATCTGCACAGTGCTCTTACAGCCTACCGGGAAAATCTCTTCCAAAGGCCTGTGAAATGCAGTTTCTTTGCAGGCCTGATCTGGCTGAAGTAGGACCTCTGCTCTGGGTGTGCCACATTGCCCTAGAGCTGAAAGGCACAACGTGCAGGCTTCATTCCAAAGGGCGAGTAGGGACCCACAGCATCTTGCTTCCAGCTCTTTGGGAAGCTAAGAAACAACTCGCTCTGCACAGTGCTCTTACAGCCTACCGGGAACATCTCTTCCAAAGGCCTGTGAAACGCAGTTTCTTTGCAGGCCTGATCT